>NW_023601212.1:100894063-102094063 GCF_014898055.3 Talpa occidentalis | reverse complement strand
CCTAGGGCGAAGGACTTGGGGTGGTTTAAAGGGGGCGCGGGGAGGAGGTCCTGGGCCACCCCTGGCGGCCCTGCACCCCGCCGCCCGCCCCCAGGGCCCGCCCTGCCCGGCCACGCCCGCGGGGAGACGCTGCCGTTCGACCCCTCGCCCGCCCTCCTCGCAGGCCCCTGGTTCTGGCGCCTGCAGCCCTCGGGGCAGCTGGTGTCCCCGCGGCCGGCGCGGCTGCACCGCTTCTGGGAGGGCCTGCCCGCGGGCGTGCGGGAGGTGCAGGCGGCCTACGCGCGGCGCCCCGACGGCCGCATCCTCCTCTTCAGCGGTGAGCGGGGCGGGGGGCGCGGGGGTGGGGGGCGCGGGGGGCGCGGGGGTGGGGGCGCGGTGAGCCGCGGGGCGCGGGGCGGGGCGCGGGCTCACCGGCGCCCCCCGCAGGCCCCCACTTCTGGGTGTTCCGGGACCGGCAGCTGGAGGGCCCCGCGCGGCCGGTGTCCGAGCTGGGGCTGCCCGCGGGCGAGGCGGTGGACGCCGTGTTCTCGTGGCCGCTGAACGGCAAGACCTACCTGATCCGCGGCGCCAGGTACTGGCGCTACGACGAGGCGGCCGCGCGCCCCGACCCCGGCTACCCCCGCGACCTCGGCCTCTGGGAGGGGGCGCCCGCCGCGCCCGACGACGTCACGGTCGGCAACACAGGTGGGCGCGCGGGGCCTGCGCCCCTGGGAGCCGCGGCCCGGCCGGGGCGGGGCGCGGAGCCGGGGCGTGGTGGTGGGGGGAGCGGGGCGGGGGGCCGGGGCGGGGGCGGGGGCGGGAGGAGGGGGGCCGGGGCCCGCCCGGCCGCCCTGAACGCGCCCCTCCCGCAGGCGACACCTACTTCTTCAAGGGCGCCCATTACTGGCGCTTTCCCAAGGGCAGCGTCCAGGCCGAGCCCGACTCTCCGCAGCCCATAGGCCCCACGTGGCTAGACTGCCCCGCCCCCAGCGCGCGCCCTGGAGACCCCCGAACCCTGAGTCCCCCCAAAGCGACCCGCAAGCCCGGATCCTGCGATTGTCGGTGCGACATCAACCAGGCCGCTGGGGGGCCCTCGGGACCCCTCCTGCTGCCCCTTCTGCCCTTGCTGTTAGGGGGTGTCGCCTCCCTCTGAGGGAGGGGCCGGGCCCGAGGCGCAGGTGCCCGGAGCCCAGGGTAGCGCCCGGACACAGGGTGCCGCGAGCCTTGGGGGCCTGGCTTCTGGGAAGTCCGGCTCAGCCTGGCCCCGACAGCTCCATTCCCGGAAAAGCCAGTGTTTCCAGAAAGCAGCCCGGCTCCCTGCAGCCCCTCCTCCCTCCGGCAGCTGCTCTGGGTCAGCTGGGCACAGGCTGCAATGGGAACCGAAGTCCCTCACCTTGGCTGCTCTGAGGTTTCTAGAAGTTTCTCATCCTACACAGCTTCCAAAAGCCCCCCCCCCCACTACCACATGGGTGGGGACCTGGACCCAACCCCAAACAGCCCCCGTCCCCCCCTCACCCTGGCGGACATCAGAAGCCCCTCAAACGGCTCTCCCGGATGCGGCCTATGGACCTGCCTTCTGCCTCTTGCCAGGGGACCCGCCTCCACTCAACAGGACGCCTTCCCATCCCCAAGTTCCTCTTGGGGGCCCCCACACTGGAGTTTCTGGGCTTCCCTCAAAGAGGTCCATCCCCCGTGCCCATGAGCACCAGGCTGGGGGGAGACAGTGGCTCAGTCCCTCTCAGTCCCAGCCTGCCGCCCCTCAGCACTGCTGGGTGAAGAGTGGGTGCGCCCTGGGCCCCTCACTTACCCCCCACAGAACTCAGGATCTAAATCAGTGCCTCAGGAATTACACATCTGGAATAGTCCACATCAGAATCTCACAGGGAACTTAGACATGCAGGACCCACCCCCGCAGCCTGCATTCTCATTCTGGGGGTGCAGTCAGGAGTCTGCACTGGACACACTCTGGGGGCGCCTGATGGGCACCGGGCCAAGCCAGTGGCTCCTGTCTCTTCTGTCTCCCCTGGCGACCTACCTCTCCATGGTCTCTGCAAAGATGAGTGATAACCACTTAGCAGCCATCTCCCGGGGTGCCGTCCAGCCGCAGGGCCCCAGGGTGCTGCCAGAGCCGCGATCGGGGACCTTGACACCTGGGTGGCAGGCAGAAGGGACAGCCAAGCATGTCCAGTTTGTGACCTGAGAGGTGCAGCCCCCGGAGCGCCAGGGTTGTCACCCCCGGCTGTTGGATCCTTTCCCGGCATGAGGAGCTGCGACTTGTATGTTAAAGCTTCGCAGCCGCGCCCGCGAGCCGTCCGACAAAGCCCTGCGTCCTCCAGCCCGGGGCCTGCAGCACGCCTGCTAGTGGCAGGGACCGGAGGGACCTGACCACTGTGTTGTGCATAAGTCAGGGCAGGAGGAGGGGTGAATGGAGGGGAGCAAAGAGAAGAACCAGAGGTGGCTGGGGGCGCCCAGAGATGTTACATGAGAAATACGAGGTGCTTTTGTGCTTATGTTCTTGTTCAGCGTTGTATGTTCCCAGCCATGAAGACTCTATTGAGTGAAGCACACAAAGGAGGTACCAGGGAGATGCATTGCTTTTAAAAAATGATAGTTTCATGTTCAAAGTCTATGTCTTTCTTGCTTCAATGGACTTGATCACAAAAGTGGAAAAGACACCCCACCCGAGGGGCTGTTTGCAGCTGTCAGGGACCCATAGCCAGCTGTGCCCAGATTGCTTGCCACTGAACGATGAACAGATAAGTGACCCAGTTTAAAAGTGCTCATGAGGTCACAGCACATTTCTCCAAGAGAGGGACCCGGATGAACAGTGCAAACAGGAACCACAGAACTGCCAGGAGCCCAGCTCACGCCCACCCCGATGGCCCGGGAATATTTACTCAGTGGCAGGAAAGTCCCCAGGACAAAGAGTGTATTAGGTGAGAGCTACATTTTACCCTACGGAAACTGTACAACCGCGAGGTCTGTGCAGTGTCAGCCAGAGGAAGCTCAGGCTTAACCTCCTCCTCTCTAGGGCGTGCGCTGCGGAGGCTGGGCAGGTCTCCGGCTCCATCCCGCTCTGGGGCGGGGTCTGTGCGGTGCTTTGCTCTCTTGTCTGCTGGAGCAGGGAGAGTCACCTTCTCAGTGTGGATGAGGATGCAGAGAAACTGGCCCTTTCTTACAGGGCTGCTGGGAGGGTCAAGCATGTGCCCCCAGGCACGCTGGAAAACAGAATCTGGAAGAAGGCGAACCCATAATTACCACTTAACCCAGTAATCCTGAGCTTAGGCATAGACACAAGAGCTGCACATTAATGTTCCTTCATTATAACCCGGGTGGAAACAAACCGGTGTCCATCCTAAGATGAACAGAGACAGGAAATGTGGATGATTCGAGGTGGGATATAATGTAAAAGGATGAGGACTGGCCCAGACACCCCCAGCACGAGCCTGGAACACTCTGTACTGCACGAAAGAGGCCCGGCAGGCCACACATCAGTGACACCCTTGGTATGAAAAGCCCCACACAGGACCATCTAAGCCCAGGAAGTGGGGGGGGCTGGCTCAGGGGTACAGAGCTTCCTTTTGAAGGGCTGAGTTCCGAGGTGCCCTGCTCACGGACGCTTCCGCTTGCCCATTGGGATGTGTGACCGCTGAGTCAAGTCTGAACCGCCCAGCAGGGGCGCAGAGGCCTTCAGAGCGCAGCCTGTGGCCGTCGGGGAGGCGGCTGTCCCCTGGGTCAGTGACGCAGGCTCTGGGGATGGCCGGAAAGGTGACTGTTGCTGCAGGCGGGAGCGGCTCCTCCTCTCCCCAGGCCTGGATTCGGAGAGGCTCAGGAGGGATTTAGGCTTCTGGCAGAAGAGGGGGTTCAGCATTGAGTGGGCCCCCAGGCCCAGTGCTGGAGACCGGCTCCGGTGAGCAGGTGAGGGGGAAGAAAGAACTGAGAAACAAAGAAATGACAGACACAAAATAGAGTTTAAGAGAAGCAGGACCCAGGGATGCAAGGCCCCTCAGCGCAAGCGCCAGCGTCTGAGTGCGGGGGGCAACGCTTTGCTATGATACAACCATTCCCCCCCCCCCCCCCCGTTACTAAGACAACGAATCACTCTCTTAGTATTTAGCCTGGTCCAGGCGCCGTTCACGGCCAAGCTTGCCTGCTCCTCAGGCTGAGCGTTGCTGACACGAGAAAGGACACCGTGGTCTGGACACAGGCCAGTCTCCCAGCCCGTGTGACCAGGCTTCCAGTCACGACCTTGACATTCTCCCATCTCAGCCCCTCACACCTCAGAGGTCGCCAACAGGGCAGGTGGCTGGGGCCCTACACCCGGATGAGTGTGTGTCTGTCCCTCTGGGAAGCTCATGGTGGCCAATCAGGAGCCTGGATCCTCTTCAAAGTGGTAGCGGTTGGGGCCTCCCTGGTGGCACAAGGAGCTAAGTTGCAGCACTATGAAGCTATCGGCAGCCTCTGCAGCAAGAGTTCCATCCCCGTGTGGGCAGGGAGCTGCCCACAGGGCGCAGCAGACCTCTCCTGTCTCCCCGCTGCTCCCCTCAGCAGTGGATCTCAGTTGATCTGCCTGTTCTGCTCCCCACTCTGTCTCTGGTGAATCCTCTCACCCCCCACCTCTGGCCTGTGCCCAGCTCTTGTATGCATAAATAAATAAAAATAAATCTTAAAAACAACGAAGTGGTAGAGGTTAAAATGTGCCACCTCGTCCCCCGACTCCTGGTGCTGACTCGCAGCTCTGAGTGCTGGGACCGCGCCCTCGCCTGGGGACACGGTCGCGGGGAGCGGTGGGATGGCACGGACCAGGAGGCCCTCGCCCAATGCCTGGTGTCCATCCCAGTGGGAAGCCGCAGACAGATGCGCTCGCAGGAGGGAAGCCACGCGGATGTGAGGACGAGATCCACAAGCCCCCGTGAGACCCTCCAGCCCTCGAGAGGACCCAGCCGCCAGCGCTTGACTTCAGAGTCGCGCCTCCCGCCGCAGGAGCCACGTTGGCTCAGAATCCAGCGCAGAAACCTACTTGAGAATCCAGCTGCTTTTTGAAAGCTGAGCCCGGGCCCACCGCCTGCAGGCAGCCATCCCAGGTTTACCTATTCCTGCTTAGCTGCAGCAGCACTGACACTAGCTGGGGGACAGGCCCAGGGGGCCTCAGCAGGAACAGCATGGCTGCCCAGGAGAGGGAGCCAGGGCTCAGCCATGGTGGGAGCAGAGGAGCCTCAGCCTGGGCCAAGAACTCAGCCCCTCTGGCCGCCCTGCAGGACTCTCCCTCCCCAAGAGCTGCTCTTCCTGAGCGCAGCAGCTGACACCCCAGCACCCTGGCTGGTGCCCACTGATCTCTTCCCATTGATCTGTGTGTTCCAGAAACTTCTCTTCTGTCCAACATTGTGTCTCATTTGCTGCCAAGCTGCATGTGCCTTGTGGTGGCCCTGGGGCCCCAACCCAGCCCAAACGTTGAGGGGCTTTGCCTGGATGGGGTACACAGAGGAGCTGGGGGAGGCAGGCCCTGTGACTCCCACCCCATGTGCCCACCAGGGTCCGGGAGACCCCACAAGCCCCTTCAGGCCCACTCAGCCCCCAGGAAGCCTCAGTCCTCACGCCTGCCTTCAGTGTCTGGGTGCCTCGGTGACCCAGGCAGCAGGGCGTGGCCCAGCCTCCCCTCAGGGCCCTGTGCTGACCCTCACACCATGGCCTGGTGCTACTTGGAGCTTTGCATGTCCTGCTGCGTCCCGGTCAGGGGGGCACGGGATTCCCTGCACGGAGGCTCCTGTGCCCTGCTGCCTGGGCCCGGCTCAACTCCGGTGACTTGACCGTCACTGGATGATTCACTCCAAGCAGGAGCCCAAACCCCGCTGCCTGCTTCCAAACATGGACTTGCTCTGCCTTCCCGGGGCACAGAAAGTGGGGAGCAGGCGGGGCTCAGAGGCCCCTTCCTGTGCTCACAGATACCCACCCAGTTCAGGGAGGGACCGGGGCGCGGGCCCTGTGCGAGTGACTTGCCGCCTTCCCACGCCTCTAGACTTGTCTTGTCACCTGGGCCCCAAGGGCCACCCTCCCCCGCTGGAGTCCATCACACGCCTGCGCTGCGGGCCGAGCCTGCCCCCGCCAGCTCCACCCACCTGGCCTGGCCCTCCTTAGACCAGCTGCAGGGCCGGCAGCGGCTGGCTGGGTGCAGAGTCCCTGGGAAGCCGCTCCTCACACCTGTCCCCGCACCCGTCTCTCCCAGGCGCAGCTGGGTCCTGACAGCCTGGGCTGCTTCACGGTGAGTGAGCGGGAGGCGAGGGTCCCGGCCCCCCATCCCGGTGTGTCCCCCTCGCCGGGACCGCCGTGCACACGTGCCCTGGGCTGTTTCTCCCCTTCCCCGGGCCCTGGTGGGGGGCGCTGCAGGCCGAGGAAGGCTGCCCCACAGGACATGGGCAGCGGGCCAGGCCCGGGCCAGGGCCGTGTGCTCAGCAGCCCCGATTCGCCAAGGCCTGAGCCCCGCAGTGTGGGCCTGACAGGCAGGGTTGCTGCTTGGCCCCTCTCCTGGGGCCGGCCCTGCGGGCGTGCGACTCAGCCTGAGTGTGAGCTGGCTGCGTGTGCGTGTGCGTGTGAGTGCGTGTGGATGAGAGGGTGTGGCTGTGTGCAGCCCAGTGGGACGGGTCACAGGCCTGAGTGTCGCTGTCCCCACAGCAGGCCCACATCGACGTCCCTTGGAAACACCTGGTACGCACGGGTCGGGCCCCGCTGCCTGATGCCCAGAACCTTCCAGCACCAGGGGCCCGGGAGGGGAGGTCAGTCTGTGGCCCGACTCCGCCTCTCTGCACAGCCCCAGTGGGTCGACGGTTCCTGAGACGCTGTGAAAACACCCTCAGGTGGGCGGGGAGGGCGTCAGCGGAATGTGAGGGGCTGAGGGGCCCTTCCTACACCCCCCACCTGGGCTGGACCCTGAGTCCCACCGAGCCCTCAGGTGGCAGCGTGGTCACAGGGGGCTGGGGGCAGAATGGGGAGGATTAGGGCCCCCACAGGCCTGTCCTGGATGCCTGGGCTGGAAGCGGGGTGGGGAGGCGCTGAGCTCCTTCTGAGGGTGCGGGGTAAGGCCAAGAGAGGAGACCGGGCATTGAGACCAACCAATCCACAGGTCATGTCAATGCTTGGAGGCCTCCAGGTGAGTATGGCCTTCCCCTCCCCTGAGGCTGGGTCTGTGGGCTTGGCTGGGGCAGCCCGGGGCCCTGGCCCCTGGCCCCTGGGGCACTGTGGGGACAGCTGCCCAGCGGCCGAGCGTGTCTCACTGCCTCCCACCTGCAGGGTGACGTCGGCGGCATCATGCTGGACTGGGAGGAGAGCCTGCTGAGTCCCGGCTCTGCCCGCCCCTCGCCCCCTCCAGACATTGGCACTGCCTGTGTGTGCCCAGCAGCCCGTGTGCAGTGCAGCCCCGAAGCCTCAGGGCTGACAGCCACTTGCTCCTCCTCCAGCCACCCTCCCCCAGTCACCCCAGCCCAGGTCTGGCAAGGGCTCCAGGCTCAGCCCCCAGCAGGTGTCAGGTGCTGACACGGATGGAGCCTCTGGGACTTCTGGGGCCTGGGGTGCGGGCAGAACAGCAGGCCTTTCCATCAGTGGGTCTCCCAAGGCAGGGAGGCCTCAGGAAGGCTCGGACTTGCGGAGCAAAGCCCCCCGTGACCCCGAGCGCCCTCATCCTGCAGGAATCCACTCCCCTGCACCATTATGTGCACCCAGAAGTTGGGTGCCCAATCAGGAATGGCAGTGGCCCCATGGTGGTGACTGAGAAAGTAGAGATCCAGGTGCGGCCAGAGCCCCAGCCCCAGCCTAAGACGCAACCCCAACCCGAGCCCCAGGCCCGGGCCCAGCCCCAGCCTGGGGGAGACATCCAGGAGCAGGTGTGGCAGTTGGTAAACAAGCTGGGAGAGAGGCTGGTGCTGGAAGGGCTGGACTGGGTTAAGGAGAAGCTGACGGGCCACAAGTGAAGTGGGAAGTTGCTGAGTCCGCTGCTCGGACCCTGCCGCTGGCTGGGCGCCCGGCTCCCGCGGCGCGCCGCTCGCCCGCAGTCCAGCCGCGGCTCCCTTGACGCCTTCCCAAGCAGGAAGAAAGCTGATGGCCGGGTGCCCGCTTCTGCACGAGCTCGCTGTGGAGCCCTGCATTTCTGCTCTCCAGGGCTCCGACTCTCGGGGGCCGTCCCACTGGGCCCCGGCGTGAGAAATAAATCTCTCTCTCCTCCTCCTCCGAGCGCCGCCTGATTTCTTCTCTCTCTTTTTTCTTTTTAAGATTATTTATGCCTACAAGAACTGGGGTGTCGATGGAAGGTGCGGGAGGTGAGAGGATTCACCAGACAGAGCGGGGAGCAGAACGGGCAGATCCACTGAAACCCACTGCTGAGGGGAGCAGCGGGAGACGGGAGGGGTCTGCTGTGCCCTGGGGGTAGCTCCCAGCAGAGGCTGCCGACAGCTTGATAGCGCTGAGACTTAACCCCTGTGCCACCAGGGAGGCCCAAGTGCCACCTGATTTCTGTGGGAAGTTGCTGTAACTCTGCCTCAGCTGGGCGGTGGAGGCCGCGGGTCACCGGCTCCTGCGTCCTAAGGGTCCGTGTGACCCACGCCCGCCTGGGAGCGCCGGAAGCCCCTGCATTCCTGCTTCTCAGAGAATCTTCCGAAGCACCCCCAGCGCCCACTGGCCCTGCTTGTGACCTTTACCCCCAGCTCCGGTCTGTCTCCACCTGCCCCCTGCCTGCAAGCCTCCCCTCCCGGCTCCGTCTCCAGGCCTGACCTGCCCCCCCCCGCCCCCGCTGAGTAATAACCGCTGTGACGGCCAATGTGCAGTGTGAGGGCCGGGCGGGGGCCCAGTTACAGGCCGGGCTGAGTAAGGGACGGAACCCAGGCCAGGGCCTGCAAGCTGAGTAAGGACACCTGTGACTCCCGTGTGACGGGACGCTGCACACTGCGGGTCAGGGGCCTGTGGGGAGGACAGACAGTGCCCAGACAGGCGCAGCTGGGCCTCCACAGAGCTGGGCATGTGGCCCAATGATGCCTCCCCAGGGCAGCAGGGAGCTGGTCTGTTTTTGTTGTTTTTTTTTAAGATTTATTTATTTTGTTATATAAGAGCCGGGGTACAGGCCAGAGATGTGGGGGTGAGAGGATTCACCAGAGCCAGAGCAGGGAACAGAACAGGCAGACTGACAAAATCCACTGCTGAGGGGACAGCGGGGAGACAGGAGAGGTCTGCGCGCCATGTGGGATTCTGGCCGGCCGGCCAGGATGGAACCCACACTGCAGAGGCTGCGGACAGCCACAATGCAGCGCTCAACCGCCTGCGTCACCAGGGAGGCCCCTGGTCTGTTGTTCTGACCCAACTCCTTCCTGACCCCCACTGGGGCCTTCATCCTGCCGGCTGGGCTTGGCCAGATGCTCCTTGGTTTTTCCCCCGAGACCAGAGGCCCAAGCCTCTGGGAGAGCCCCGACCTGGAAGGGAGGCAGAGCAGGGAAGGCAGGAGGGGCAGCCCTGGCCTTGGCCTTGGGGCCTGCAGGTGCAGAGATTGCGAGAACTGGGCAAGGTCAGGGCAAGCTCCTGACTCCTGTCTGAGACCCAGTGTCCCTGCCCCAGTTGCCCTCCCTGCTGACTTCCTGCCTTGGCTGCTGCTCACAGGCCACTGCACATGAGAGTGTCTGTCAGGAATCAGAGCTGATGAGAGGAAGGTGGGGGTGGAGCTGTGGAAGGTTCCAGGCCCTCCTGAGGCCAGGCAGGCAGGAACCCAGGACAGCTGGCCCAGTGGGGAGGAGTCACACCAGCCACGGGAAGGCTGCTTGGTCTGTGACCTGCACCCCCTCTGGCTTGGGGCAGGGGTCTGTGCCAGGGGATGTGGGCAGAGGGGGGAGCCAGGAGGCCTCAGGACCAGGGGCAGTGCCGGGCCCCCTTCCACCCAGTGTCCCCCTCCTCACCATGTGGGTCCCAGGAGTGGACTCTCCATTTCAAGAAGGATGACCCCTGGGGGCAGCTGTAGGCCCAGCAGGAGAGACAGTGGCTGGACATGACCTCCACGGCCTCTGCGGCCTGGTCACCTGGCCCCTGCCTTCTCAGCCTGGCCCCCAGGGGAGGCCCCCGGGGAGAGTCTCTTTCCTTAAGAAGCTTCCCCCCAGCCCAGGCCCCTGCCTCCTTTTCTTTTTTAAAGATTTATTTTATTTATTTATGCATACAAGAGCTGGGGTACAGGCCAGAGGTGCAGGGGGAGAGAGGACTCATCAGGGACGGAGTGGGGAGCAGAACAGGTGGATCCACTGAAATCCATTGCTGAGGGGAGCGGCGGGGAGACAGGAGGGGTCTGCTGCGCCCTGTGGGTCACTCCCTGGCCAGGATGGAACTCAGGCCGCAGTGGTGACAGCTTCATAGTGCTGAGACGTAACCCCTGCGACCCCAGGGAGGCCTCACCCGCCTCCCTTCCTGCAGAGCCCCCCTGACCCCCAGCCCCTCCTGCACTTCCAGGTCCCTCTGACAGGGCACCCACCTTCTTCAACCTTCTCCCAGATTTCTCAGGCCCCCTGTCAATGTTCCACGTGCCTTTTCCTTCTAGAAATCCCTGGCCCCGGGGGTAGGGCCCGTTGTGCCCCACCTGCCTTTGAGGGCACCATACCACCCGGCCCTGTCCCCTCCTGGCTGCTGTCCCTGCTCCTGCCTCTTTGCAGGCAGGTCCACACAGCAGGCGAGGCCTGAGTGGTGTCAGCTCACAGGCAGTGCTGCCCTAAGGGCCTGTGGACCAGCTGCCCCAGGTCATCGGACCCTGCAGCACCCACTCCTGGAAATCTCCCCAGCAGCCTGCCCAGCGCTGCCCCCTTAGGACCTGTGTACACGCTGACCTGCCTCCCCCTCCCAGTCTGGCGCCCTTCTCCGCAGCGGGCCCGGGGTTCTGGGGCGCACACTCGTCCCCGCGCCGGCTCCTCCCAGGCGCCCTGCCTGTCCACCCCGGCCCAGACTCCTTGCCGGCGTCTTCCCGGGGACGCTGCATCTGGTTTTTGGGTGCTGTCCTGTTCCCATCTTCCTCCCCGCCGAGACCCGCTGCCCCCCAGGACGCCGGCCCGCTCCCCACCCCGCCAGGAGCCGCCCTTCCTCACCCCCGCGGCGGCACCGGGGCCGGCTGACCTGGGGTCTGCGGGCAGTGCCCGGTGACGCGGGCGCCGGGTGCGCGGGCCGCCTGCCCCGGCTCTCCCGGGGTCGGGACTGCCCGGGAAGTGGAGCAGCCAGGCGGCTGCGGGGCTGGGAAAAGTGGGCAAATTCCCCACCAATTTTGGGCTGAGAGGATCACGGCCGCCTAGTGCGCCCCAAGTGTCACGGGACTTGGCCTCTGGCCTGGCAATGTGAAGTAGCTGTCGATGCTCCGAAACAAGACCTTCCCATGGGTTCTCCCCGGGACGTGCAGCCGACCCGGTGCCCAGGCCGCGGGTGGGGTCACTGCCGGGCTGGCTTCCCGCAGCAGAGCTCCCGGCTGAGCACCTGGACTGGCCGGAGAGGTGCTGACAGGGGCCGCTCCCCCCACCCTGGGCCCTGCTGGGCATGTGGGGGATTGTCCCCTGGACCTTGCTTTTGAAGGTGCTGGGGGCAAGGGGAGGGAGCAAGGTGGAGCCAGTGCGGGGAGACTGGGCAGTGGGTGCCCTGAAATGAAAACATCCAGAGGGGCCACTTTCACAAAGGTGTTTTACTGCGGGGATTTTGCTAGACATTTCAGCGGCCAGAAGAGCCGTCTCTGGGGGCGGCCCGCGGCGCTGGTGGAGCAGGGGAGGTGGGGCGGCGGGGACAGGGCCTGGCCGGCGGCGGGTCTGGAGGACTGGCAGCTGGCACCGGGTCTCCGGGCAGCTGGCACCGGGTCTCCGGGCGGCTGGCGCAGGGTCTCCGGGCGGCTGGCGCAGGGTCTCCGGGCGGCTGGCGCAGGGTCTCCGGGCGGCTAGTACAGGGTCTCCCGGGCGTGCGTCCGCAGGTGGCGCAGCAGGTGCGAGTTGCGGCTGAAGCTGCGGCCGCACTGCGCACACGAGTAGGGCCGCGACCCGGTGTGCACCAGCATGTGGCGCAGCAGGTTGCAGCTGCGGCTGAAGCTCTTGCCGCACTCCGGGCACTCCTGGGGGGCCTCGGCCTGGCCGGCCTCCGCCGCCTCGCCCGCGCCCGCGCCCGCGTGGGTGGCCAGGTGCCGCTGCAGGTGGGCGTTGCGGCGGAAGCTGCGGCCGCACCTCTGGCAGCCGTAGGGCCGCTCGCCGGTGTGGCTGCGGCGGTGGCGCGCCAGGTTGGAGCTGTTGCGGAAGCGGTGGCCGCACGTGTCGCAGGCGTGGGGCTTCTCCCCGGTGTGGATGCGCTGGTGGCGCGCCAGGTGGGCGCTCTGGCTGAAGCCCTCGCCGCACTCGCTGCAGCGGCACGGCTTCTCGCCCGTGTGGCTGCGCCGGTGGCGCGCCAGGTCCTGCGTCTGGCTGAAGCTCTTGCCGCACTGCACGCAGTGGTGGGGCCGCGGGCCGCCGTGGGTCAGCAGGTGGCGCGCCAGGCCGGCCCTTCGCACGAAGCGCTTCCCGCAGTGCGGGCAGCTGTAGGGCTTCTCGCCCGTGTGCACGCGCTGGTGGCACACCAGCTGGGAGCTCTGGCTGAAGCTGCGGCCGCACACCTGGCAGGTGAAGGGGCGCTCCCCGGTGTGCACGCGCCGGTGGGCCCCCAGGTGCTCGCTGCGCCGGAAGGCCTTGCCACAGTCGCTGCACACGTGGGGCCGGCGCTCCGGGCCCGGGCTGGGGCGGAGGCTGCCGGAGCACTCGGAGCACTGGTGGTTCTTGTCCTTGGCGTGGATCCGCAGGTGGCGCTTGAGGCTGGAGCGGCGCTGGAAGGTCTGGCCGCAGTGCGAGCACAGGACGACCGTCAGCTCCGGCACCTGGGCCTGGGGCTCCGGCGGGTTCTGGCCCTGGGCGTGCGCCAGCAGGTGCTGCACGAGGCTGGAGCGGCGCTGGAAGCCCTGGCCGCACTCGGCGCACAGGTAGGCGGGCTCGGAGCTGTGCGTCTGCAGGTGCTTGTTGAGGTGCGAGCTCTGGCGGAAGCGGTGGCCGCAGAGGTGGCAGGTGTGCGGCCGCTCGTCCGTGTGCGTGCGCATGTGCAGCTTGAGGATGGAGGCGCGGCCGAAGGTCTTGCCGCAGCTCGGGCACTGGAAGCTTCGCGAGCCCAGGTGCGAGCGCAGCTGGTGCGCCTCCAGGCGGGCCAGCTGCGGGAAGGTCGCCCCGCACTCCGTGCAGATGAACCGCATCGCCGGCCCCGACTTGGGGGCGTCCTCAGCCACCTTCACTTCCAAAACATCACTCCTGGCAGGAGGGGAGCCTCCTCCGCCTGCGCCGCTCACCTCCGGGCCCCCTTCCAGCGGCTGGGCCGGGGGCTCCTCCGCCGCCCCGGGGCTGTCTGCCAGAGACTCGGCGGGGATGGCGGCCGGCCAGGGGGCCCCTTTGGGCTCTTCCTCGCTAAGCTCCCGGTCGGAAGTTCTGCTTCCAAAACCTGAAAACAAAACAGGAATGGTTAGGCCTGTTCCAAGGGGTTCCTGGGAATCCAAACCTCACTGCCTGGAAGCAGAGAGAAACCCAGGATCCTTAAAGCCGGGCTGGGAGCAAAAACTAAGCAGCCTGCCATTCCCCAACGGAGCCGCTTACCGCCCGCCGTTCAGGTCCACTCGGGACATTCGGGACTGGGGAAGCGCCCCCACCGTCTCCTGCCAGAACTTTCTCACTTCCCCAGGTGGAACCCCATACCCAGTAACAAGCATTCACCTGACCATCTACTCTCAGAGGTCAAAGCCATGGTTGAGGGTAGGTCAGATACAGTGAGCCTAAAAACCAAACAAACAGGCCTCCTTGGTGGTGCAAGGGTTAAGACACAGCCTATGAAGCGATCCGCAGCCACTGCGGCACGAGTTCAATTCCAGGCCAGCCAGGGAGCAACCCACATGGCGCAGACCTCTCCTGCCGCCCGCTGCTCCCCTCAGCAGTGTATTTCAGTGCATCTGCCTGTTCTGTTCCCCACTCTGTCTCTGGTGAATCCTCTCACCCTTCCACCCCCCGCACCTCTGGCCTGTACCCCAGTGCTAGTATACATAAAAAAATAAATCTTAAAAAACAAAAACAGGGCCTCCTAGGTGGCACAGCGGGTTAAGCGCGTAGAGCTGTGAAGCTGTCCACAACCTCTGCAGCGCGGGTTTGATTCCCGGCCCACGAGGAAGATCCCCACATGGCGCTGCAGACTCTCCTGCCTCGCCCGCTGCTCCCTTCAGCAGTGTTTTCAGTCAGTCTGCCTGTTCTGCTCCCCGCTCTGTCTCTGGTGAATCCTCTCACTCTCCCGCACCTCTGGCCGGTACCCCGGTTCTTATATAAAAATAAATAAATCTTAAAAAAAAAAGTGAAAGCTCATCAAAATAGCCCATTTTTTACTCAAGAGGACAGAAAGTCGGGCAGGAGCCCCAGGACGGCTCTCAATACACAGAGACCGCCTTGGCGGCCGGCGCGCCCCAGGCCTCTTACCCAGAGAACAGGCGGGCCAGGCCTTCTTCACCGGGACATCTTCAAAGGTCAGGGACTCCTGCAACAAAGGGGGGGACCCGCAGTGAGTGAGGCGCTGGGCCCTGGGGGGAGTGAAGAAGTTTCCAGACTTAAGTTAAGGAGCACAAAACTTTGCTAAAACCGCAGAGGCGAGAAGGTTCCCGGCATGGGTGGTGCCAGGGAGACGGAGCCCAGCTCACCAGCACGGCCGCCAGCTCCTGGTCCCGGGCGTTCTCGTCCAGCCACAGCCCCAGGCCCTGGGGGGCTGGCAGCGCTGGGGGGAGGGGAGGAGCTGTGAGAGCCAGGCTCACCCACCCGTGGCTCCCAGGACTCCCAGGACTCCCAGGACGGGCAGCCACGGCCCTGCCCACCCGAGACATCCGGCCCCCCGACCTCCGGGCCATCCTGGGGCCCAGCTCCTGCGCCCTCCTGCGAGGGCTCCTCACCACTCTCTGGCGGGGCCTGGAATGTCCCCTGGGGACCTGGGCTCGGAGGCTGCTTTGAACTTGGGGGACCTTTCCAGGCCCTCAACTCGACAGGCTGGGAGGACGCTGGCGGGGCTGGCGGGAGCTCTTTCAGGGGCTCCGGGGCTGGGGGCCCTTCTGAAGACACTTCTTTTTTGGGGCTGTGGCTGGAGACCTGGGAAGGACCCCCTTGTTCCGCAGAGGGGACGTCGGCACGGGGACAGTTCTTGCCAGTGTTGAAGCTAAAGTCCTGTTCAGAACACATCACGCATCCCTGTGGGTGCCGAGCAGGGCGCTCCAGCTCCTGCGGCTCCCAAGGGAGGGGCGAGGGGAGGGGAGTCGGGCAGGGAAGGCAGGAGGAGGGAGGACCTCGGAGGGACGAAGGGCGAGTGGGTGCGGCCTCTCTCGGGCCCCGAGGGCCAGTCTCCCCACCTGGCTGCCCAGCCCCCTCCGCGCCCGCTCACCAGGGGCCCCACGTTGCTGGTCTCCCTCTGGACGCCCTCCAGCAGCAGCACCACCTCCTCGCCGTCCCGGAGCGGCTGGCCCTGCAGCCGGGCCAGGAGGTGGGCGGGCAGCACGCTCAGGAACTGCTCCAGCACCAGCAGCTCCAGGATCTGCTTCTTGGTGTGCAGGGCCGGCCGCAGCCAGTGGCCGCACAGCTCCCGGAGCCGGCCCAGGGACGCGCGCGGCCCCATGTCCTCCTGGTACTGGAAGCACCTGAAGAGCTGGTGGGCCACCTCGGGCCGCAGCCTGGCCTCCGCGCACCTGGGGCCCTCCTGGCCCGCAGCATCCTCCTCCTCCAGCTTGACCGCGCCGAGCTGCTCCGGCTCGTGAGCGGGCCCTGGCGGGGCGGGCATCCTCCGCGGCCGCCGGCAGCTGCGCTCTCGCAGGCGTCCCCGCTGCCCCCGCGCTGCGGGGAGACGGGGCTGAAGATGTGGCCTCGTGCCCGCGAGGAGACCCTGCGTCCTGCCTGCTGCCCCCGGCCCAAGCCCAAGGCGACCCCACGGGGAGGAGGGACGTTTGTTCCCGAAGAAACGGAGAGCGCAGGCACACGGGGACGGAGGAAGCGATCACTCTTTGAGACGTTTTCCAGGGTTGGAGAGAAGCCGGCACAGACATGACAGCCCGCTCTTGGGGGCGTGAGAGGGGAGTGCTTTTCCTTCTGAAAAGGGGAGTTTTCAGGCCACTTCCTGGACAACCCCTGACCCAGCCGGCGCAGGATCCCTTCAGGATTTCTAAAGGAAAGTTCTTGAAAAACCAGATGTGGCCCCGGTGGCCCTGGGGGCTCAGCCCGGCCCACCCCGGGAGGTGGGACGTGATGGCGGGTCCCGTCTGTGCCCGTGGCCCCGAGGCGTCTGTCTGGCCCCACCCCCTGCCGCAGCCGCGGGCCCAGCACCGCCAGGGTGGCCCTAGCCATAGAGGGCCTGTTGCCACCCAACCCCGCCTTAGGCCCACCCCAGCTCAAAGAGAAGAAATCCGGACAAGTGGAGCGGACGGGACAGATCCCCAAGACGGACGCCGAAGCGGGGAGGGGTGGCCCCGCAGGAGGCTGCCAGCCACGCCGCCAAGTGCCCCAGCCTCAACCGGATGCTGGTTTTTTAAAAAGCAGGCTCTAAAAGCCACCGAGAAATGTGGGAGTGGAGGGGCGCGTGCGATGGACGTACCTGCGCGTCTGGCTCTGTGCTAGCTGGTAAACGTCTTTCTTGTCAGAAGACGCTGCAGGGCCGGGGGGTGATGGGTCTGGAGGGTCCAGCCGGACGGACCAGGCAAACGTGGCCGAGTCTGGGGCTGGGCGTGTGGGCGTCCGTGGCTCTGCTCTCCCAGCTCTTTGGGTGCTTGCAAATTCAAAACACAACAGGGCCCAGGGAGCGCGCTCACACATGCGGCCTCTCAGACAGCCTGACCCTCGCTATACGGCTCAGCAGCCAAGGCCGAGGCCCCCAGATGACCAGCGCGGGCCTGGGCTCCACCCCCAGAGTCAGGGGAGCTGTGGGTCTGGGGGCCGGACTGAGGCTGCAGCTCCCGGGGCTTGCCCACTCCAGAGCTCCTAGTGCGTGTGCCCCGGAGAGCGGGGATATTGGGGGCCAGTCATCTCCCTTTTTTAAAATATATTTTATTTAAATTCTGGATTCTTCCTTGGTCTAACCCACCTGGAGGCCGGGTCCCCGCAGGACTGAGCGTGGCCAGCAATGGAGTCAGTGCTTCCCATCGGCCACCAGGGGGCGCCGGTTCCATGGGGCTGACAATCCCATTCTGCTCCTCCCAAGCCCATCCTGGCCCCCTCACCCCAAAAGGTTCTGTGGGGCCACTCCCCGCTTTGGGGATGAGCCAGGCTACCCCTGGGGAAGTGCCCCAAATTAAGCCCCACCCATAGGGGACTCAGTTCTGTCCTTGATCACAATCCAGAGGGCGACCCAGCCGACTCTCTTGAACTGGCTGGCTTCCCTTCCAGAGACCAGAGCAGCTTTCAGTCTGGACAGGATGACTTTCTAGACACAGGAACCCAGGTTCCAATGCCTCTCTGTCCTCCCTGCTTTCCATGCTGCCTCCACCCTGTGGCCACCCCGGGGCTGCCTGGCTTACCTCCTCAAAGCAGCCCCGTGTGGCCATCTCCCCAGCACGTCGCCCCCCGCCCTCCCGGGGCAGCCTGTCCAACCTCCCTTCTTGCCTGCACCCTGGCATCTGACCTTCCTGCCACCTGCTCCCCCCACCCGGGCCGCTTCTCCAGGACCCCACACCAGCCGACACCACCCACATGTCCATCCCGGTGGGTGTGCCTGAGTCCCAGCACCGCTCGCCCAGACCTTGAAGTGACTTCCGTGTTGGTTAGTGGAAATAACAAAACGAGACTGCTCACCTAGGAAGGGAGGAAGCCTGCAAATACATTGGGTGCAGGAAAGGTCTTTTCTTTTTTTTAATTAATTAATTTATTTATACATGCACTGGGTACAGTCAGCAGCACGGGAGGGTGAGAGAATTCACCAGAGCCAGAGCGGGGAGCAGAGCAGGCAGAAGGACCGAAGTACACTGCTGAGGGGGCAGCGGGCGGCAGGAGAGGTCTGCGCGCCATGCGGGACCCTCGCCCGGCGGCCGGGGATTAAACCAGCACTGCAGAGGCTGCGGACAGCTTCCCAACCCAGCGCTCAACCACTGTGCCACCGGGGAGGCCCTGCAGGAAAGGTCTTTGATAAATGTTTAAGAAAATGGGCTTTGGGCCTCCCTGGTGGCCTAGGGGTTAGTCTCAGTGCTGTCACCACTGCGGCCTGAGTGTGATCCCCGGCCAGGGAGCTACCCACAGGGCGCAGCAGACCTCTCCTGTCTCCCCACTGCTCCCCTCAGCAGTGGATTCCAGTAGATCCGCCTGTTCTGCTCCCCACTCTGCCTCTGGTGGATCCTCTCACCACCTGCACCTCTGGCCTACACCCCAGTTCTTGTATGAATAAATACATAAATAAAATGTTTTTTTAAAAAGGCTTTTGTTTCATTGCGTAGCCAGGGGCCGGCTCCGCTCCTGTGCCCGGCCAAGTGGAAGTTTTCCAACGACAAGTGCAGACACCACGCTCTGAGACAGCGGGCGCGGGCCACGGTCACACGGGGTGGGGGAGGTAAGATTGGCTCTGCCAGAGACGCCGAGCTTGACCCCTCCCCTGCGAAAGCTCAGACCTGAAAAGGACCCGATCTCCCGATCTCCTCCCGCTGGCGCGGCCCTAACAGCCCTCGGCTCCTTTGGCCTAGTTTTACCCAGAACAGCGCAGGGTGGTATCAGAACAAAGAAGGGGCTTCCAAATTCCAGCCCCAGGCCCGTTCGCGGGGCGCCGGAACTCCAGGTGAGGCCTCCGGAAAGGTCAGAAAGAGGAGGAATTCAAGGCCAGTGGGCCCGGGCCTCTCCCTCCCCCAGGGCCCCGGGACAAAAGCTCTATTAACATGCACACCGGTGGGGGGTCCGCCGCCCTGGGCTACTCAGCCAGCCTCCAATACTGGACCAGCTCAATTTGGAGCCCAGGGAGGAGAGGAGTGTGGGCTGGAGCAGCCCAGGGTGGGGTGCTGCCTAAGGCCCGCCCAGACCCTGTGAAATCAAGAGTGGGGTCCCAGCCAGGAACTCTCTCCCTGGCCATGGTCAGCCCAGCTCCCCTCCCAGGGCTGGTGTGTGAGGCTGGTCAGCCCGCCTGGGGGCCTCCCCGGGGGTACAGGAAGCCCTAGACACAGGCCGTCAGGAGCCCGTCCCTCGCCCATCTGCACCAGCCCGGGAGCAGACTCCTTCCCTGCACCTTGGCCTCTGACCTGACCTGGGCCTTCCCTCCCGCGGCCGACCCACATTCCCCCCAAGGCTTTCTTCCAGCCCCAGCCCCTCACCCCACTGCTAAGGTCGGGCACCCTCCTTCTCTCTCTCGCTCTGTCTCTCGTGTGTGGAGTCTGTCCTGGCAGCCTGCACCCCAGGCCTGCTTGCAACTCACCTCTCAGGGTCCCCACTAGGAGGAGGAGGTGCTGGGGGTTCTCTGAGGGCCCCAGGGCCAGAGTCGGTACCAGCCAACCCAGGAGAGAACTCCAGGAAAATGCAAGAGGAAGTTCCCTGCCCCAGACCCATCCAGGTGAAGAGGGGGCTTCCTAGGGTTAACCCTTAACCTCCCAGTTGGGGAGCCGGATGGGGGAGTGGGCGGGGCCGAGGAAACAGCGGCTAATCCAGATTCCAGCCCCCCCGGTGTGGAACGTCTGCGTCCCCTCCAATGGAGAACGGCCCAGCCGCCCGCCCCGCCCGCAGCAGGGCTGGTCCGCACCCTCCGAGTGTCCGCCCGCCCCAGTCTTCGGCACGAGAGCTGCCATTTTAAAAAGCCCGCTGCGCGCCGCCCGGCCCGGCGTTTCACCCGCGTGACATGCCCCCCCAGGGGTGCTGTGCCCGCGCAGGTGCCCGGCGCCCGCCGGGGCCGGGAAGGGAGCAGCAGGACGCCCCGGAGCACCCCGGGGGGGAGCACCCCCGCTCACGCGGCCCCCGAAGTTCTCCCAGAAGCTGCGACGTGGCTTTTGTCTCAACCGTAGCAGCAAGAAGCAGGGGCGCCCCGGGGTTGACCTCACCTCGGCCTCGAGCTCAGCTCCAAAGTCAAGCCTTTCCCGAGGGGCCTCTCGGGCGCGCCTCGGCCATGCCCGGCCGTGGGCTCTCCCGGGCCGCGGGGCCCTCCGCGCGCTCAGGTCACCTGGCGCCCCAAGGCGCTCCCTGTCCTGGGGACCCGGCGCCCCCTGTTGTGCCCCCTCCGCCCAGGCGGCGCCCCCGTCGGGCTCGGACCCTGCGCGGGGCCGCTGCCCCGCCGCTTGCGGGTCGTGCCTCGCCCGCGCTCCCCTGCCCCGCGCGGGTCCCGGGGCGCACCTCCCGCGCGCAGCTCGCCGCGGGCCACGGCCTCCCCGCGGCGCCGCCTCCCCGCGTGGCCCTGCGCCTGGCGCGCGTCCGGGCCGACGGCACCGCACAGGGGCATCCGGCCCGGGGGTGCTGGGCGCGGGGCGGCGAGGGGCCGGGGCGGGGGGTGCAGAGGGCGGGGCCGGGGGCGGGCGCGGCCGAGCTGCCACCTGCGCGCGCCCGCTCGGCCCCCCGGGCTACCCCGCGCCCCCCAGGCGGCGGCCGTCGAGGACGTGGCCGCGTCCGCCAGGGCGAGCAGCGCGCACGAGCCCGGCCTCGGCGAGGGCCGCCCCCGCGGTCTCCGCGCGCTGGGCCGGCCGGGAGCGCGGCGCACGGGCCGCGGGGGCTGTCAGCCCGGGTTCCAGGGTCTTCGACTGCGCGTGACGTCCTTCCAGAAAATGCCGGAAAAGCGGAGACCGGATTGACCCAACCAGCGGACGAGCATCCGGGCAGAAGGCGGGGGCCTGGCGGGGGCCAGACCCGCCCTCGCTTCCCGCCCCCGCCCCCGCCCCCCTGACTGCGGGTGTCGGCGGTGCCCGGCCTGGGCTCCTTACGGTAACCCCGTTTCATGCCTCATCGCCTCTTACACCAAGCGCAGCGCATGTCACACCCACGAAAGGAACTTTAGTCTTAATTTTTTTGAGGCTTCCCTTCTCATGTCTTCTTTTTCTCCCTCCTGGGCCCCTGGGGCGCCACACACCTTCCTCACACCTTCCTCACACCTTCCTCACACCTTCCTCACACCTTCCTCGCATCCATTTCTCCGTTATTTGAATTCACTGTGTTGCTTCCTGGAGTCGTTTTGATGAGATGTAGGGTTTAGCGAGCCGGGTTCTTGGGCTCCTTCTGACAAGTTTCAGCCAAGTTCCCCTTTGACATTTGCACAGACACAGGCAAAGGTTACATTTTATTGTTTTTGAAAGGACAGGTTTGTTAGGAAAAGGAGAAAAGAAAACGAGATGCACCTGCATGGACACAGGTGGGCAGTCTTGGGAGGAGACCTGCCCAGCACTCGCTTTTGCTCTGAATTCTCCACCCGCGGGTCTGTGTGAGCCCTGGCTAGTATCCCTGCCCCTGGCCAGCTGCAGGCAGGCGCCGTCCACTCACTCGGACACACTCACTTCTCCAGTGCGCCGCAGTGCTGAGTGGGCACAGGCTTACAGCCAAGCAGACCAGGACACCCAAGCAGGGATTCCTTTTGACTTTATTTTTTTTTTAAGATTTATTTATTTATACAAGAGCTGGGGTACAGGCCAGATGCGCAGGAGGGTGAGAAAATCACCAGAGACAGAGTGGGGAGCAGAACAGGCAGACGACCAAACCACACTGCTGAGGAGAGCAGTGGGCGAGGCAGGAAAGGTCTGCCGCGCCATGTAGGTATCTCCCTGGCCGGCCGGGAATCAAGCCCCCTGCAGAGGCTGCGGACAGCTTCACAGCGCTGGACTCAACCCACTGCGCCACCGGGGAGGCCCCCTTTTGACTTTATTAACTCAAGTTACTTTGCAGGAAAAGCAGTTTAATGAAAACATTCTTCCAGAGATTTGAAAATACACTCCCGGGTTGTTCACCACTAATAGCCATGAGGGATGTCACTTCTCTGAAATTAGGTTGTAAAAGAGACTGTGGGTCATCTTGGGGACTCTCTTGTGAGTCTCTCTCTCTCTGCCTTGCTCACCCTGGGGAGCGGGACAAAGGCCGGCCAGCGTGGATCCTCTTCGTTCCTCAGCCAAGCCCTAAAATGACTGTTGACCTTTAGCTAGAGGCACCAGGCTGAGCCGGCAGCTGCAGAAACTTGAGATAAGTACTAGTTTCAAGCTGAAGTGCTTTAGGGTCACTTGCCAGGCAGCAATGGAGATAACTCTTTGTCCACTTGAAATTGCTACTTGGATGTTTCATAAATGCCTCCATGTCTTCATGTTCAAAAGCAAACTCCCCTTGCCACTAAAATACAAGCCCAGGGGGTGGGTCTTGCTCCCCCTCACTGCTGTATAACAGGGCATGTAGTAAATGCTCACTAAATGGAGGTTGGCTGAATCCTCCACCTCAAACCAGCATCTTCCCTGGGCCTGTTTCAGTAAATACAGTACAGTCTTTTCAGTCACCTGAGCCCATGACCCCTGGCATTACCTCGTTCTCACAAGTCATCAGCCTCTGTGCGCCATAGGTCTGTGGCCCTAGGTAGCTTTCAAATCTGCCTATTCTCTGCCCCCACTGCCATCAGCCAAGTCCACGGCGCCATTAGCTCTTGCCAGGACCAGAGCAATGCCCTCACTGGTTTGCGGACGTTCAGGTGTTTTTTCCTCTTAAATAAACATCTAGGTGGAGCACAGAAAGCCACACACACCAGATGTGAAGCGCTGATGAGTGTGCCCCAGTGAGAGCTGCTACATAGCCGCCTCTCCAGCTAGACTCCCACTCACGCCCCTGATCTGGGCCCCGCTTCTGGTCACTGCGCCCCCTGGTGGACACGGTCTGGACTTCCAGCCCGGATTTGTCGGGCCTGGTTCTGAACTTGCAAGCGAAGCTGTGACAGGGTGGTGCCCAAAGATGGGTGGAGCTGAGCTGGAAGATGCTGGAGAGGAGACTGGAGACGGAAGGAAGCAGGATGGAGCCAGGAGACCTGGAGGAGGCACATGGAGCAGAGACATGTGAAGAAGCTGCGTTGGCTTCTCAGCTGAACAGATGTGGGTGAAAGACTCGTGGAGAGGTTAACAACGGCAGGTTTTTGTTTTGTTTTTAAAGATTTATTTATTTATGCGTACAAGAACTGGGGTACAGGCCAGAGGTGTGGGAGGTGAGAGGATTCACCAGAGACAGAGTGGGGAACAGAACAGGCAGATCGACTGAAATGCACTGCTGAGGGGAGCAGCAGGGAGACAGGAGAGGTCTGCCGCGCAACGTGGGTAGCTCCCTGGCCGGGGATCGAACTCTTGCTGCAGTGGCTATAGCTTCATAGGTTAACCCCCAGCGCCACCAAGGAGGCCCAACAATGGCAGGTTTTATCTTAATTTGATATTGTTCTTTTTCTCCCAGACTTTGGCTATTTCTGACCCTTTTCTATGGGTCCCCGCTGCTGGAAGGTGCCTTAGACTGTGCAGCCTTTGGGCCTTGCTCTGGGACAATCCTGTTTGGATGGACTTTTACCCGCAGGGTTGGGTGGGGGTAACCTTGTGTGCCTGGTTTAGAAACTGTGTTGACTTTTCTGATTGTCCACTAATTGTGTTAAAGTTCCTTTCCATTAAAGGTCTTACATGTTTTGTCTTGATGGTGGGTGGCAGAACCGTATGTAGAGCAGGGAGATTTGTGGGTTCTGGGGTGCTCCTCTCCTTGACCTGTAACAAAGCCACAAAGATGGGGCTCTTCATCTGGCCTTGCTGAGCCACAAGCTGCCTGTCCCTTGACTGCTTTCGCCTTTGCTTTATTTGCTGTTCACGCTGACAGTGATGGCTTCCGCGTGGGCCACGGTAGCCAGTACTTCTTGTATGTGTGGGACGTACTATGGGAGTTACTGCTGGGTTTGTGCCCAGGAAAGAATCCTGCCCCTCTCTGGAAGATTCCACACTCGTCTCTAGGGACCTAGTGCCCTCCCCTCCCACGGCTCACTGGGGCCTGGTGGGCACTTGTGCCCCAGGCTGGGAGGGCCGCCCCTCTGAGGAGCCGGACAAAGCATTCTCAAAACTAGAATTGTTAGGGGCCTCCCGGGGGCGCAGCAGGTTGAGCGCCGCGCTGTGGAGCTGCCGGCAGCCTGTGCAGCGCCGGTTCGATACCCGGCTGCTCCCCGGCCTCCGGGGGAGGGTCCCGCATGGCGCGCAGACCTCTCCTGCCGCCCGCCGCTCCCCTCAGCAGTGTCCTTCGGTCTTTCTGCCTGCTCTGCTCCCCGCTCTGGCTCTGGTGAATCCTCTCACCCCCCACACCTCTGGCCTGAACCCCAGCTCTAGTATAAATAAAATAAATCTTTTTAAAAAAATTAGAATTGTTAAGAGGATGAGATAAAGGGAAAACAAATGGAAGTTCCACGTTTTTCCACACTCAATGGAATAAAAAAAGAATACGGAGACGATTCTGTGCGGGACCCCAGCCGCGGAGGAGGGCGGGGTGGCGGGGCGCGGGGCGGCGGCAGGCGGGGGGCGGGGGGCGGGCGGCGGCGGGGGCGGCGGGGCAGCAACAGCGGCCGGCAAGGGCGCCCGGGCCCCGGCGGGTCCTCCCGCGGAGCCCCGGCCCGCCCCCCCGCACGCCCCGCCGTCTGCGCGGGCCTCGGGGCGACCCACGGCCGCGGCCGCGCCGGGTCAGAGCAGGAGCCGCGGGCGCGGCGGGGCGGGCGGTGGCTGCCTGGGTCTCCCCGCGCTCCTGGCCGCCGGCGGGCGGGCGCAGGTGGGGAGCGGGGGGAAGGGGGGGTGGGGGGAAGGGGGAAGGGCAGCCTGGGAGACCGGAAGCCGCGCGGGGCAGCCGGACGGGAAACGCGGGGACACCGGGCGCCCCCGGCGCCGGCCTCGCCCCCAGCCCGGGCGCGAGTGGGGGCGCGCGGCCACGGCGGGGGCCGGGAAGGGGCGGGGCCTCGGACAGGCCAGCCAATCGCCGGGGCGTCCCTCGGGGGCGGGGCGGCGCGCGCCGTTACCCGGGAGACGCGTCCCCGCGTGGCGGGCCCGTGGGCGGCGCCCGTGGCGGCGTGACCCCTGCGCGCCGGGCCCTGACTCTCCGCCGCGCGCCGGGCCGGGCCGGGGTCGCCTCCGCGCCGCGCGAGCCCCGGCGGCCCCGGCGTCCGCAGCTGCCTCCTCACCGCAGGGCTGTCCGCAGCGGCCCCCGCGCGCGCCGCGCTCCCTCCGCCAGACGCCCCCAGCCCCGGCCCTTCGCTCCACTCCCGCGTTCCTTGACTTCGCTCGCGCTCCTGCGTTTCCCCGTCCACTCCCTCCCGGGAGACCCAGGAGCAGCGCTCGTCGCCGCCCGGCCGGCCCGCTCCAGCTCTTTCCTCAGTGCAGCGCCCCAGTCTCGCATCCCCCGGGGGCGCGGGGCGGGCGGGCTCGAGGGCGGGTCGTGATTATCTCTGAGGTGGCATCCTCTCCTCCCTGCGGCCGAGCTGGCATGTGCGGATGCCCGCTGGCCCCCGCCCGTGACGAGGGTCCTGCGGCAGGCCCCGCAGGTAAGCACATCGCCAAAGCTGTGCTGCCAGCTGGGCAGCAGGCGTTTCCTGCCCAGGTCGCGTGGAGTTCTTAAATGCTCAATGTCAGCCATCAACATGTAAAACTCGGCTATTTCACACAGAAATCCAGTCCTTTCTTGACCTCTCCTGAAAGTTCTTCCAGCTTTTCCCTGTTTAGACAAGCCAGGGTTTCCTGAGGCCCAGACGTTGCTCCCCTGTCCCACCTACCACCCAGGGCACTGGTCACAGACGGTGCTGCCTGGCCCCTGGAGGCAGTTCTGGTTTCCATGTCACGCTCACTTTGTCCTGTTGCGTTTCTGGGCTCTTTCGGGGACGCAGCTCCCAGGCAGCAAATGCCACAGCCCTTCCTCTGGGCCTGCGCAGTTGCAGAGCTGGCGGGCCCCACCCCCCCAACACCCCCAAATGCAATGTTATTTTCTGCACATGTAAATGTTGAAGCTGTCTTTGCTCTACTTCGGGTGAGCCCATGGTGGGGTGCACCGCTCATGTGGGAAGGGTTGCCCAGGAATCAGAGTGCACCCACCGGTGCAGTGTGCGGGCCTGGGGCTGGGCGGCTCTGCTCCGTCTGGAGGGAACACTCAGGAGCAGCTGATGGTTTTCAAGGCTCTTGTGGCTTTTTCAGCTTGTACCTCTCTGCCTTGAAGACAGTGTTGACTCTTACTACAACTTTCTACCCCCCTCTTTACCTTGAGAATAAAACACCAAAATACTGACTGGAGACAAACCCAGGGGTAAAACCCAGGATTTTTTTTTTTTCTTCCAAGTGACAGCAGAATCGTAGGTGTCCCAAAACATGTTTCACTCCAAAAGAGTTGCAGACTCAAAATGCCACAGGGGACCAAACGTGGCAATCCCAGAGCAGGCCCCATATGTGGGGAGAACAGATCCGGTGTTGACAATTATTCTGATTTTCAAGAAAATCTATTAAGAGAATTCTCTTAATTTTTTAATGTTGGGGACTGCATTTTATTTTATTTTAATAGAGGCATGTTTTATTTATTTATTTATTTATTTGTTTTGTTTATACATGCACTGGGTACAGTCAGAAGCGCGGGAGGGTGAGAGAATTCACCAGAGCCAGAGCGGGGAGCAGAGCAGGCAGAAGGACCGAAGTACACTGCTGAGGGGAGCAGCGGGCGACAGGAGAGGTCTGCGCGCCATGTGGGACCCTCCTCCGGTGGCCGGGGAGCAGCCGGGGATCGAACTGGCGCTGCAGAGGCTGAGGCAGCTTCGCAACCCAGCGCTCAACCGCTGCGCCACCGGGGAGGCCCGGGGACTGCATTTTAAAAAGACAACCCCGCAGCATACCTGCGGGCAGGTGCAGGGCCAGCCTTCCAGGACTTTGAGAGCGAAGGGGAGGCTGCAGGCAGGGGAACATTTTCTGGGGAAACCGTCCGGGAATCTTCCTGCAGGGCCGGGCCCCCAGCCCTTCCCGGACACCCACCCATGGCCGGCTCCAGTGAAGTGGCCTCCTTGTCTGAGCGAGTCTAAATGCAGCCTTTGTGCTCCCACTTGGGGAACCTTAGTTCTCTGGGCCCACAGGGAGCAGGAGACTGAGAGGAGGAATGTGAAGCCAGCAGGGATGCCGGAGGGCCTGGACCCAGGGGTAGCAGCTGCCCTAACCTGGAGGGAGCTGGGGATGGTCTACACAAATCCTGGTCATCACACACCTTTCCCAGGAGGGGGGCATGGGAGGTGGGAGAGTCCCCAGGCCTCACCGCTTCCTGAGTGCGTGCTTAGGGAGAGAGCCTCCCACCTGTCTTTCTGGTGTCAGGTGCAAGTCCAGGAGACAGGCCCATTAGACCTGCAGGTGCAGCCTGGCTCCCCTGGCAGTGCAAGGGCTTAGGACTGAAGCTATTTCCAGCCTCTGCAGCACGAGTTCGAGCCCCGGCCAGGGAGCAGGCCACGTGGTGCAGCAGACCAGTAGATCTGTCTGTTCTGCTCCCCCACTCTGTCTCTGGTGAGCCTCTCACCTCCCACACCTCTGGCCCGTACCCCAGCTCTTTCTTGTATGCATGAATAAATACATCTTTTTTTTTAATTAAAAAATGAAACTCAGACGCCAGAATCTTTCCACAAAATGCCTTCTCCTCCCCGGGGCCCTGCCTGGCACGGGCGGGCACGGCGGCGGCGGCAGTGCCGGGCTGGGCGATGCCCGGGCGGGGGCAGGTGCGGCGCGGCCCGGCCCCCACCCCGGAACCCTCGGAGCCGGGAACCCTGGCGGGCGGCCGCTGCGTGGGGAACGGGATCGGGAGGGACTTCCTGTGGTCCCGCCGCCTCTCCCGCGGGCCCGCCGCGCCGGCCGCCGAGGCCCCTTCCCGGCGGGCCGCCGCCGAGGGCCCCCAGGTGAGGGGGCGCTGGGGGGCGCGGGCGGGCGCCTGCGGGGCCGGCGGCGGGGCGCGGGGAGGCGGACGGCCGGGTGGGCAGAGGGGCCTGGCCGCGCGGGCGGGGGCGGGGGGCGGGGCCCGCGAGGCCGGACCCCGGGAGGGGCCGGATCGGGCGCCCCCGGGGGTGAGGCGGGGGGGCCCCTCCAGCACCTGTTCTGTCGCTCCCCGGGGAACTTGCGGCCGCGGCGACGGGACGCGCGGGCTCCAGTCCGCGGGCTTCTGCTCCGGCCGCGGCGGGGAGGCTCCCAGGAGCTTCTGCCCAAGCCGGGCCAGAGCCCCCGCCGCGCTCCGCTGCTCCCCGCGACCGGCGGCGGCTGACCCCGCGTCGGGGCTTCGGGGCGCTTGGGCGGCGCCTGGGCAACGCCGGCGGATTTTCTGCTTCTCCAGGCGCTGGTCGAAGGCGGCGAGGCTTGGATGAGGGACACACTCCGCTGCGCCTGCGAGCGCCCTGTGGACAATGTCTGCAGAGGGCAGAGGCGGCCGCGCGGCCCGGGACGAGGGGCGAGCCCAGGAGGTAGGACGGGGGTGCCGGGGAGGGAGTTTTCAGGACAGGGTGTCCAGACCCTTGGGGGCAGGTCTGGCAGACGGGGTGAAGGGGTTTGTGGTGTGATGGTGGGACGTGCCTTTCACCTGGGAAGGGATTTCTGCACACGGCTTCCGTTGCCTGGTCCTCGGAGGCTGGAGGGCGAAGGCGGGGGGCAGGGGGGCGGCCTGGGTAGGGGGCGAACAGGGAGGTGTTCTCACCAGGCAGTAGCCAGAGCGGGAGGAGGCTCTTCTCCCTCCACTCCACCCCCCTCCGCCTGGGGCCCTGTCGGGTGTCCGGGTTTGAGTCCCGGGACCTTCCTGTGCTGTTGCCGGAGGGTGTGTGTCTGTGTCATTAGTCTTGGGGTGTGGGGATCGCCCCAGTCTTGGGGTCGGGAGTCTGAGGCCGTGGCAGCCAGGTGTGTGACCCGGGGCAAGTCCCTGGCCTCTGGAAACCAGATGCCTGGTTGTAAAATGCGGATCGTGTTCCCACCTGTCCTGCCCTCTGGGCGGGCGGCTGTGAGCTCTGTCAGCTCAGCGGGAGAGGCCGTCCTCCCGCCACCGACTTTCCAGGGCCGTAAGTGCAGATACAAGTGAGGTCTCGGTTCGTCCAATTCTGCGCACACAGAACGGTCGCCGCTGCTCGGGCTCCGTGCACAGCACCTTCCCAAGGCTGACGGGCCTCCTGGTGCTCCGACGTGTCGGTGCTGCTCTGGACGTCCCCAGAGCTCCCTGCTGCAGGCAGCTTTCTCCAGAGCTGCCTGAGCGCCCCGTGCGGGAGGCAGAATGGCCGTCTCGGAGGCCGCCTGGCCTGTCTGGCTCTCAGGCGCTCCGACTCTGGCCCGAGGACCTTTCCCTTGAGGCCCTCATGGGGGGCAGGGGGCTGGGGGGACAGCAGTGAGTTCCCAACAGAACTTGGTCCAGTGAGTTCAAATCCTGGCCACATCCCACAGAGCTCCATGATGGGGCCTCTGCCGCGTCTCTGAGGCTGGGGTTGGTGTCCTGTGTCTGCTGGGCCGCAACAGCCAGAGGTCACTACCTCCAGAAACCCCAAATCCAGGGGTGGCAGGATTGCACGCCCTTCAAGGACTTGTCCCTGAGGCTGAGGCTCTTCTGGGGCCAGAACAGAGTAGGCGAGCGAAGGAGGGGAGAGACAGAAATGAGCGCTCGCTTTCCGGGAGTGCGGGACGTGGAGCTGAGGCGCCCTCCCGCCCTCCTGGCCTCCAGAGGCCCCAGCGCCCCTGGGCGGGTGGATGCAGGGGCTGGTGGATGCGTCACCTGCTCTCCGCCTGTCTTCGGGCGCCCCCTCTGAGTCTCCAGAGGACACTGGCGTGGCATCATGGGAATTAGGGCCCAACCTCGATCCTAGATGGTTTGATCTCAAGGTTTTTAACTAATTCCATCTGCAAAGACTTTTTTCCTACCAAGGTCACATTTTGAGGCTCTACTGGGGGCCCATTCAACCACTACCTTGGTTTCTTCATATACTGAAATGTGCCGTCCCCCTGCTGGGGCAGCTGGGCCTGGCTGAGGAGAGCCACTGACCCGCCGGTGCCCCCCTGGAGCTGCGCCTGGAGCTACTGTGCACCCTGGCCCACCCCGTGCCCCGGCTCCCCCCCCAGGCTCTGGGTCCTGGGCATGCGGAAGTGCTTTCCGAGTCAGAGGACGCGGTGCCCTTGGGAGTCGCTCGGGAGTCACCCCACATCAAGACGGAACCCGAGGAGCCGCTTCCTGAGGGGGCGTTTCCGGAGGATGGGGCTCAGGTAGCACGGGGCCAGGCCCCCGACCAGGTTCCCAAGGAGAAGGCACTCCTCCCGCCTGGTGCAGGTGAGGGGAGGGGGCGCGCGTGAGCTTTTTGGGGCTCACAATCCCTGGTGGGGGGCAAAGGCTGTGGCGACACCCTGACGCCTGCCCACTGCTTGTGTCCGCCCTGAGGACCTCTCTCCTCTCTCAGCCCTCCCGTCCCCCCAGGTCTCCGCCCGCGAGGGCAGGACCAGAGACCGGCACATGGCTGCGGCGCTCCTCACCGCCTGGTCCCAGGTGAGCGCCCCCGGGAGGAGCAGCCGGCCGCACCTGGGGCTGAGCGGGCTGCAGAGGGGCTCGCTGGGAGGCTGTGCTTGGCCTTGACCCCCGAGAAAGGGACGCTTGCTTCAACCCCACATGCTTTTTCTTGCCCTGAAAAGCCGCCCCGGGCGCTGTCCTGCCCCCGCTCAGAACCAGGGGCAGAGGCTCGGGAAGTGGGGGGCTCACTCTGGCACGGTGCCGCTGTGCCCCGCCCTGTCCGCGCCGACTCCGAGTGGCCTCCTGTTTCAGATGCCGGTGACCTTTGAGGACGTGGCCCTGTACCTGTCCCGGGAGGAGTGGGGGCGGCTGGACCGCGCGCAGCACAGCGTCTACAGGGACGTCCTGCAGAAGCGGAGCGGGCTGGCCTGGGGTAAGCCAGACCATCCCACCTCCCGGGGCTGAACCCCACCCCTCGTCCGTCCGGGCGGCCCAGAGCCCCCGAGGTGGAGGCCCTCCGTGTCGCTCCGCCGCACCGCCACCGCCGCCTCTGGCTTTGTGTCCGAGCACTGCGGTCAGAGCTGCTGAGCTGCTCCTTTTATTTCCTTACTGAAGTAGCCTCGTGTGGCCGCCGAGCTGGCGGTGCCCCGAGAGAGGCTGGGGACCCGCCTCATGCGCATCCCCCCAGCAGTGTCAGAGGCACCTGAGCAGAGAGCTTGGCTCTGGGGTGGCCTATTGGTGGGAAACTGGGTGTGATCCCTCCTCGGGGGCGCCGCTTCCTTGGTGTCCTCACTACCGAGTCCTCAGTTTCCAGCTCTTGTTTGTTGGCCGGGTTTTCTGTGTCCGCTCGGTCATCTATTTGCCTGTCCGCCGGCCCCATCTATTGCACGTCAGACGGAGTGGGGGCTGGGGAGTCCCACCCTCAGGTAGCCGGCCAAGATCCCACTGGCCTGGCAGCGCCCACCTCACAGCAGCCACCGGCTCACCCCCTGCTGTCTCAGGCGTGCTCCTCCGTCCCTCCCGCTGCCCAGGGCGCGGCCGGTGGGGGTTTCAGACGGGATTTACCACCGTTTGCAGCCCTTGGTGCGCCTCACGCCTGCCCCTACCTGCTTGGCCCGGTACGTCCCTTCCCACCCACGTGGCCGGATCGGGCCTGGAGGCCAGGGCCCCTCTGTGCTCGTGGTGACCCGAGTTCCTGGGGCCTTGCCCTGGGGGGCTTGGATTCGGGCCTTTGACCCTGACTTCTTGGGGGTGAGTGTCCCTCCCTCTTAGCCCAAGGCCTCCCACTTGGCCTCTCTGCCCACTACCCCCCAGGCACCCCACGCGGATGGTGCAGGTTGGGAGTGGGAGGCTGTCCAGTACCAGGCGTGGCTGGGCCCCTGTTCCAGAACTCGCCCTGCAAGGGGGTGCTGGCAGCTGACTGGCCCAGGCCTCCCTCCGTGCCTGGTGCTGGTTCAGGGAAGCAGGACCAAGCTTCCTCCTAGCCCCTGTGAGTTCTTCCTAACTAGGGGGGCTGCCCGACCCCCAGTGATGCTGGACTCCATGTGCCATTTCCTGAGCTGCGCCCGCCCCTGTTGCTCCCGGCAGCAAGGGTTTCCCCTCGGGGTGCCAGTCTGAGCGCGTCTCTCTGGGGCAGGGTTTCCCTTCAGCAGACCTTTCTGGGCTTCCCAAGTGCAGGGCAAGGGTGAGGCCTCGAGCTCGGGCCGGCCAGCAGCCGGGGAGAGAGGTACGTGGAGAGGGCGCGGGTGGGTGGGGGCGGGGGCCCGGGCAAGGGTCCTCGCTGGCCATCCCCGTGCACGCCCCGCAGCTGACCCAGCTCTGCAGACGCTGGGGCGGCCTGGCTGCCCCGCCTCTGCACTGGGCTCCGGCTTCCAGGGTTGCCCTCGGTCCTCATCCTCGTCTGCGTTTCCAGAATGCCGCGGGGCCCTTGATGAAAGCTTGTCTCTGTCTGGAACCCTCTTTCTCCAGGAGACGCCGAGGTGGGGAAGGAGGAGGACCCCCACACTCCGGCTGCCCTAGGGGATGTGGAGCCCTTCAGAAGTGGGGTGGGGAGAGCCCCAGGCGATGTCGCGCCCTGTGGTCGCCAGGCAGCCAGTGGCCAGAGCTCGGGGCCAGCCCAGGACACTGGGCAGCTGGCGCCCGCGGAGGAGAGACCACCCAGGCCCACTCCGCCGGACGCTGCGCCCCCAGAGAGACCCAGCCCCGGGGAGACAGGCACCCCGGAGAGCGGCGAGGAGGGCCTGGCCCCGGACGGCGATGCCAGCAAGAAGACCTACCGGTGCGAGCAGTGTGGCAAGGGCTTCAGCTGGCACTCGCACCTGGTGACGCACCGGCGCACGCACACGGGCGAGAAGCCCTACGCCTGCACGGACTGCGGCAAGCGCTTCGGCCGCAGCTCGCACCTCATCCAGCACCAGATCATCCACACAGGCGAGAAGCCCTACACCTGCCCCTCCTGCTGGAAGAGCTTCAGCCACCACTCGACGCTGATCCAGCACCAGCGCATCCACACGGGCGAGAAGCCCTACGTGTGCGACCGCTGCGCCAAGCGCTTCACCCGCCGCTCGGACCTGGTCACCCACCAGGGCACCCACACGGGCGCCAAGCCCCACAAGTGCCCCATCTGCAGCAAGTGCTTCACGCAGAGCTCCGCCCTGGTCACCCACCAGCGCACGCACACCGGCGTCAAGCCCTACCCGTGCCCCGAGTGCGGCAAGTGCTTCAGCCAGCGCTCCAACCTCATCGCGCACAACCGCACGCACACGGGCGAGAAGCCCTACCACTGCCTCGACTGCGGCAAGAGCTTCAGCCACAGCTCACACCTCACCGCGCACCAGCGCACCCACCGCGGCGTGCGGCCCTACTCCTGCCCGCTCTGCGGCAAGAGCTTCAGCCGCCGCTCCAACTTGCACCGGCACGAGAAGATCCACACCTCGGGGCCTAAGGCCCTGGCCATGCTGATGCTGGGGGCGGCGGGGGCTCTGGCCGCACCCCCACCGGCCCCCACCTAGGAGGCGGCCTGGCCCGGGCAGGGGGAGCAGCGTGGGGGCTGCGGGAGCTGGTGGGAGGCTGGGAAGGGAGTGGGGGAGTTGTGGCTTGGGGTGGGGCAGGGCCATCGGGAGGAGCTAGGGCGAGGCGGGGCCCCCACTCTAGCTGCAAATTAAAGGCCTTGGAATTCAAGCCACCGCCTAGAGCTCTGTCTCCTGGGCCCTGGCTGGGCGAACCATGTGTCCCAGGCATCCCTGAGTCAGCCCTTCCTGCGCCTGGGCACCCTCCTTGCCAGCTTTGACCTGGCTGCTGACCTTTCCAGAGCCTCGCAGATGCTCGGACAGGCAGAGAGCACAGAGGTTACCTTCCAAACCGGAAGCCCAGAAGCCACTTCTGAAGCTGAGCCAGGGCTGGCAGGGTGGTCTGCCGCCGCCTTCATTCCCGCCCCAGGACACCACCCTCGGAGCCCTGTACCCAACCCACGCTCGTGTCTTCCCGAGCCAGGAGTCAGGCAGAGTCAGCTCAGGGCCTCACCCTCCTGTCTCAGGCCATGCCCCCCTCTTCACTGGGCCTAGCTGCAGGCCGGTGAGGACCCCTCACGTAAAGGGACGGCTCTCCACCACAGGTCCCTTTGTGGGCTGCTGCCTGCCCCCTCCGCTGGTTCTCACCTCCTTGGCCTCTTCACACATCTCCACTTTGCCCTACCTGCCCCTGCCTTTTGTTTTTTGATGTCTCCCAGTCTTGACTTTCTGCCCTGGGACGGGGGTGGGGTGGCCTCAGCCTGTTGGTTATCTAGATCTGCAGCTGAGCTCCCGATATAACACTGACCTGCCCCTGAGGATGTCTGCATTGGGGGCTGTTGACGCCCCACCTGTCTGTGTGGATCATGGGGCCAGCAGGGCACCTGCCAGCTCCCAAGGGACACAGTGGCTGGGACAGGAGGGCAGACTGAGCATAGCAATAATAGCTGTCACGTATAAGCTGTGTGAGGCATGGGGCCAAGTGACACACACATAGGTGACCTGCCTCAGCTCTGAGCATGGGTGTCGTACACAAGCAAACAGGCTCAGAGAGGGAAGTCTATCCTGCCCAAAGTCATATGAACAGCTAAAAGCTCGGGTTTAAGTTCAGGGCTTTCCTATTGTAAAGAACACCCATATTTCAGGTACCCCAAGAGCTACCGGCTGTCTTAATCAGTGTGTGGTATTATGAGACAGGGCTGTCTGAAGAGAACGACAGTAGACTTGACCTTCAGAGGTGCTGGGCTTACATGCAGGGCTGGGGGTAAATCTTATCAGCCGCTAGGAGGGAGCTGCTGACTGCCGAGCCCAGGGCTGTGGGAGGTCCCGGTGAGGGACCTGGGGTTGGGCTGCTGGCAGGACTGGTCGAAGCAGCTGTCTCCTTGCAGGGGAGGCAGAAAGACAGACGCTTCCTCTTGTCTTCATGGCGCCAGTCTTATGCTGGCTTCAGCGTGAGGGGTGGGGGGACTCAGCTACAGCAGCCTTTTTTTTTTTTTAATAAATTTTATTTTTATATTCCCCATACAATTGCAACCCCCTTATTTTGACCCCAAACCCTCCCCTCCCCGCCCCCCATACCCCATAGAGTGTCTCTGGTTCATAGTTTGTTGATTTTGATTTTTCCTTTCTTATATTCTTTTTCCTGGTCCCTTAAGTTTTCTAGATTCCTGCTATGAGTGAGACCATCCGGTATTTTTCTTTTTCTTTCTGGCTTATTTTGTTGAGCATGATCCCTTCCAGCGCCATCCATGTTGCTGCAAACTGCATGTGTTTATCTTTTTTGAATGCCAGCAGCCTTGTTTTCTAATGACAAGTGAGAGGTGGGAAGGAGACCTGGGAAGAGGCCACCGCCAGTGGCCATCACTTGGCCGGAGCTTAGCAGGGACTACCCCTTTGCACAGTGGGCGTTTGCTTGCCATGATTTCAGTTCCCGGCCCCTGTGGTCAGCGTGTCAGGACTTGAACCACCAGGAGCCAGGGAACGAGTGAGCCCGGGAATCACTTGAAGACTTCACTCTGGCCTCTGAGGAGCTCAGAGACTTGGCAGAGTGCAGTGCGGCATGGTTCCCTGGGTCTTTGTCCACTCCTTGCTAGAGATCCATCCAGAAGCCACATTTCTGGGACAGACCTAGCCAGAGCATGTTAAGAGTGGAACTTGGCAGTTTGGAAAATATTTGACACGAGCCATTAAGACTGAGGAGACAGCTGGGGCGTGGTGCAGGGGCTGGCGTGTCGGGCTGAAAGGGGTTCCGATGGGTAGGTGGTGGGGCTTCGCGGGGAGGTCGGAGGCTGGGCTGGGGGGTGCTCTGGGTAGCAAGTGAGGAAGCTCAGAGCTGTGGCCTGCTTTTGTTATAGGGCAGCCCACATCCTTTCCCCCTAACACTTCTCCTGGCTTCTGGTCACCCTTGACGGCCCAGGTTCTTGGCACCGGAGAGGCGGGCCCGGAGGCCGTCCGCGGACCTCCACCGTCGGGAGTGGGTGATGGACGGGACGGAATGTTCCGGGCCGCGCTTCCCACTCCTCCCCTGTGCGGCCGCTGGGTCGGCCCAGGCCCCTGCAGAAGGCGCTCATGGCCCTCCTTGGGGGGGACCGGGAGCGTCGGCCTCCGCGCAGCACCGGCCTGCGCAGCGCCCCCTGCGGGGCGGCACGGCCCACCTGGCCGCCACCTTTACGCAGGCGCAGAGGCCAGGGGCTGGGTTTGCGGAGGCCCCGCCCTAGCCCTGCTCTTAGCCAATCAGTTGTTGTGGCGCAGCGAGGGGGCGGGCTCCAGCAAAACGGACCAATCGTGACTGGCGTATGTTTTGGTGTCGCCCCTGTTTTTCCCCTCCACGCCCCCAAGCCGCGCGGTTGCCCGAGTAATTTCCCGACGCTCTGGGCTTTGAAACTCGCTTTCCCATTGGAGGCCGAATCGTCCAGCGTCGGCGCTGGGCCTGTCATCGAGATGCCAAGCCTCCCGTCGTCCTAGAGAGGCACGGAAGGACGACGCGGGCGGCCTGGGCCACTTCCGGCGCGTGTGCACGGACGCTCGTGGCTGCCGGCGGGGCCCGGGGGCGTGAAGGGGCCTCGCTGCGCTCGTATTTTCCAAATGCGAGATGAAAGGCCCCGGGCCTTGCTGCACGTTGAGAAGTCAGGCCTGCAGGAGCCGGGCCGCCCTGGCCCCCGGGCCCCGGCCTCGCGGACACCGCCGAGGGGAAGGGCGGGGAGGCCGCGGACGCCGTCAGGAGCCCGGCCGCCGGAGGAGACTCCTCCGAGGGCGACCGCTTAGCCGAGACTCGAAGGATGACAAGAAGCCGTTTTACAAGGACTTGGGGGGAAGAACCTTCCAAACGAGGGACACGAGTAAAGGCCCTGCCGTGGGGTTCCGGAAGGTTCCACGGCAGCCCTGGGGGCAGGGCAGGAGCGGGCTGGAGGGCGAGACCCGGAGGGACGGGCCTGAGGCTCCTCCCCGGGCGCGGAGGCCGGTGCCGCCTGGCCCACCCCTTTCTCCCCGGGCCGCCGTGCTGTGGGGGGCGGGCTCCCTGCGGGGGTGGCCTCCGGTCACGACCACGCCGGTTTCTCTGCTCTCAGCTGATAGCTCCAGGCCAGCCTTGAAGGTACAGAAAACAACAGGTCCCGGACCAGCAGGAGTTGGGCCTAAATCTTCAGCGGGAAGAGGAAAAGGCAGCAGAGGGCCTGACTTTTGGAGTGGCTCAGGTACCCCGGGCTCCTGTGAGCGACTCAGGTCAGGGTTCCTGATGAAGTCCACCTCCCCAGGACTAGCCACTGGCCGGTCTGTCCTTGTGAGGGTGAAGAGCTCACTGCGGGCTAAGTGGCGATTGTGTTCTCTCATTTAATCTTTGGAACAACCAGGTGTAGGTAGCGAATCAGGTAAAACTCAGCTAAATTACAAATAACAGCGACCCAAAAGGACAAGGTGTTAAACAAGGAAGAAGTGTATTTCTCCCCGTGAGGTCTGCAGTGGGGCTGGAGGTCGGGGAGGCCAGCCTGACCCACAGTCATCAGGCACCCAAGTGCCCAGAGCCTGCGCTGCACGCCAACCAAGGGCCATCGCAATCCCCAAACAAGTAGGATTTAAACGTATGCTGATTTTAAATTTTTAAATCAAGTGGAAATTCCATGTACAATTTCATGTTGATAATTTGAAATTGTAGATCAACGGGACCATTTCCTAGAAAAAAGAAAAAGTTCCAAAATTTAGTCAAGAAGACAGAAATTCTGAATACTCCGTATTCCAAAGAAGAAATTATAAATAAAAATATTTTTCTGTTTTTAATGAAAAAGCTCTTAGTGAGGAGTAGTGCCAGTTGGGTAAATATTTTGATTGTCCTAGACATCCAAAAAACAGCTGCTTAAGTGTGACACCTATTTCTCATGTCACTGCTTGTGTATAAATCCAGGGTCACTTTCATGGCTCCACAGTCCACTGGAATCCAGACACTTTCCATCTTCTTTTACATCCGTGGGCATTATGCTCATCTGCCTGGTCAGTTCCTCTATCTGTGTCCTAACTCCCACTTGCAATTGGGGAAATAACAGGAAGCCACGATCCATCACTTTCTAATAAGTTGCATGCATGGCTTCAGCTCACATTACTTTGACTTCAATTTAATCACGTAGCTATACTTAGTTTCAGGAGAGGCTTGAGAAATACATTCTTTATTCTAAATGCCCATGTGTCCATTGAAAAATTCTTGCTATAGGAAGGGAAAACAAATATTGGATAATAGCTAGTAGCCTTTCTACTGTAAATGAAAATAGGTGCTCTGTAAAGTGAACATGGATATATGTCAGAGACAGACAGTAGCTACTTAATCTAAATCATTAACCAAGACAATCGTGCCTGCTGTCTTCAACTTCTTGTTGAGGGAGTTCTGGGCAATGCTATAAACTAAGAATAACAAGTATAAATTCTGAAAATAAAAATTTTGGGGGAAGAAAATGTTTACTCTTCATTATTTTTTTCAAGCTTTAATTTTTTTTTAAGATTTATTTTTATTTATACAAGAACCGGGATACAGGCCAGATGCGCTGGAGGGGGAGAGGATTCACCAGAGACAGAGCGGGGAGCAGAACAGGCAGGTTGAAGAAATACACTGCTGAGGGGAGCAGGGGGCGAGATAGGAGAGGTATTCCGCGCCATGTGGGACCCTTGCCGGCCAGCCGGGATCAAACCAGCATTGCAGAGGCTGCGGACAGCCTCACAGCGCTGTGCTCAACCACCTGCGCCACGGGGGGAGGCCCAAAGCTTTAATTTTTTAAAAAGATTTATTTATACTAAGAACAGGGTTATAAGCCAGAGGTGTGTGTGTGTGAGGATTCACCAGAGATGGGGTGGGGAGCAGAAAACAGGCGGATCTACTGAAATACACTGCTGAGGGGAGCAGCGGGGAGACAGGAGAGGTCTGCCGCACCATGTGGGTCTGCTCCCTGGCCGGGGATCATACTCGTGCTGCAGTGATTGCGGGCAGTTTCATAGGTTGCGTCCTAACCCCTTGTGTCACCCGGGAGGCCCTAATGTTATATTTCTATATGGAATTAAAAAGCATCATCCAAATAAATAAGCCACAATAGGAAAAAACTTTGTAACAGTTCAAATGGTAGCTCAATTTATTCAGCAAATACTTGAGAGCTCACTATGTGTCAGTGCTAATATATCCTTAATATATGAAAGCAAATACATTAAGAACACTCCGATTAAAAAAAAAAACCAGGATTCTTTCAATTTCTACAATTCTATATACAGGAAAGAAATATACGTGAAACATACACATGGCATAAATACGCTCACACGAGAAGATTCTAATACAGCTGTAACTCAATTCCTCTACAATATACTTCCGAGGGGGCGGGGAGCGCCGGGTCGGGGCCCCGCTAAGCTGCCCCGCGCGCCCCTCACTGACTGCATTTCCCGGGGAGCCCCGCAGGCGCGGCCCGAGAGGCTGGAAACGAGCTCCCGGGGCCGCCGCCCCCTGCGCCCTCGCCCCGGAGCGGACAGAGCCCGGGCGGAGGGGAGGGTCCGCCCCTCTCGCGGCCGGGTCAGGCGCCGTCTCTGCGCGCCGGGCCGGCTTTGGACTCCGCTCCCAGCCCTCGCGTTCCCAACAAGGGCGGAAACTAGAGAGCTAAGCGGGCCTCGCGGAGGACGGCGCCATGCTACTAGTTGACCCCGCCCGGGCCGTGGGTGTCGGCGCGCGTGACGTCGCTGCCTTCTGATTGGGAGTCCGTGAGAATGCCCTCCACTCATTGGCCATCCTTCTGGAGGAAGGCGGGTTCAGCGGCGAACGGCCTTCTGGGGGCTGTAGTTCCGAGGCGCATGCACCGCCCTGTTTCCCGAGGAGCCCCGCGCAGGCTTCCGGCGCCGGGACTGACGGCGCAGCTGGGCCGGCGGGGCGGCCGTGGGCGGTGTGTGTCCCGGGGCGGGGACCGGCGACGCGGGCCGCGGGGCTCCGAGGTCGTGCGCGGGGCTCCGGGCCCGGCCCCCGGAGGCGGAGGCCGAACGGCGCGCACACCGCTGGGGAGTGCCGGGGGGGGCCCTTGGGTCCCGGAGAGACACCGCTGGCTCCGCGCCCGAGGCTGCCGGGGACGGAGCGCGGGTCCAGGTCGGGGCCACCTTCCCGCCGGCCGCCGCCCGCCGAGCGACCCCGGTGAGTCCTGGCCTCTCCGGCCGGGCCCGCTCCGCGGGCCCCGGAGGGGAGAATGGAGCACTTCAGCGCTTAGGGTGTAGTCGGGAGGCGCGGGGAGCCGCGTGTCTCGCCCGGGGTTTGGCCGAGGAACTGGGGCCCACCCGTACGGCGGGGTTCCCGGGGCGCCCGTGAAGACAAGCTCCGTTGGGTGGGAACGCGAATCACAGCCGGTCGCGCGGTGAGGCCTCGCGTGTGTGGCCGCTCGTGCTGTACAGACGTGGTCAGCAGATGCGCGGGCCGAGTCGGGGAGGCCCGGTGGTGGGGCGCCTGTGTGTGTGTCCATAGTGAACTCCCCCTTCCACTACGATGGTTGTGTCACTTTTTGGCTGAAACAAAGGCATTCCCAAGACACGCTTCTCCGCTGTTGTGACGAGTGGCGGTGGGAGGGCCAGGTGCGCAGCCGCTCCGGCCGGTGTCTGCAGGGCCCGCTCCGGCCCGTGTGTCTTCAGGGCCCGCTCCTGCCGTGTCTGCAGGGCTGCGGTGGTCCCGTGGCCTGCAGCTAAGAGGTTTTCATAGGCTCCATCAAGTGCCCACCAGCAGGGTCTGGGCAACTCAGTAATCAAGAGCATTAATTAAACTTTGTATTGGCGTGTAAGACACACACGGACACGCACGTTGTAAATGCAGCTGGCTGAACTTTTGCGAACTGAACAAATGTGTTTCTACTATTTCTGCTGTAAAACATGAACATTTACATTAAATGGGATAAACGGAGATTATAAATACGGTCCTATCTTTAGGCCAGGTAGTGGCACCTGGGAGATTGGGGTTTCAGAGCTGAGGGTCCGGGGCTGTGTGAGCAGAGTTTTTTGCGAGAGCCTGCAAAAGGCTCCAGGCCCAAGAAAGGACAAGAGCTAGAACCTGTGGCTGTCTCTCTGGGCTGATGTTTGCTCATGTACCAACCCCCTCCCTTCTGTTTTCTCTTTTCCCAGGAGTGTGTGTCCAGATGCAGGTCCAGCTGCCACCAGGGATTCCTCAGGGAGACTGAAAGGCTGGTGCCCTGGCCCAGGTTGAGGCCAACTAGCCTGAGCCTGGGGAATGGCAGCCCCCCTGGACCCTCAGGACCAGGCCTCTGGGGAGGGAGAAGGGCTTCTGATCGTCAAGGTGGAAGATTCCTCCTGGGAGCAGGACTCGGCCCAGCAAGAGGACAGCAAGGATGCTGAGGCCTGCCGCCAGCGCTTCCGGCAGTTCTGCTATGGGGATGCAGGCGGGCCCCATGAGGCCTTCAGCCAGCTCTGGGAGCTCTGCTGCCGCTGGCTGAGGCCCGAGGCACGCTCCACGGAGCAGATCCTGGAGCTGCTGGTGCTGGAGCAGTTCCTGAGCGTGCTTCCGGAGGGCATCCAAGACTGGGTGCGGGACCGGTGTCCAGGGAGTGGTGAGGAGGCTGTCGCCTTGGTAGAGGATCTGCAGATACAGCCTGGGAAAGCCTGGCCGCAGGTGAGGGGCGCCTTCCGCTTCCAGGGGCACCTCGATGGCACTGGGCTGAGAAGAGCTTGGCTGTCCCCGTGGGGACAAGTCCTGGGGGTTTGGAGGACAGTCAGTGGGAGCAGGTCCCAGCCCTGGTGGCCCTTCTGAAAGATCACTAGGTCCAGACGACTCTGGCCCTGAGGTGGCTTGGAGGGCGGCAGGGGCTGAGCGGGCACATTCCCGGCAGGCAGCTTGTAGCTCCGTGCACAGCTGCCAACGTTCACTCGTGTTCTGCTCTTGGCCAGGCCCTGGTGATACAGTGACACGCATAATGAGAGCGCCACAGGGGGTATGAGAAGGTAGAGCTGGCCAGTGAACCCTGTTGTCTTGGGGTGGGGGTGGGCCTTGAATCCTTGACACTGGAAGCATCTGGGGAGGTGCTAAGGAGTGGCTGGGGTGAGGTTCTGCCCTTGACAGGAAGGTCTCCCCGGACCCTCCTTGCTGGCTACCTCCATGGTTCTGGCCTTTGGGGGCTGCTTCTGCCTCCTGCTTGATGGGGGCGTGTCCTTGGGCTCACAGCACTGCTAGTGTCTCATGCTCACCGGGACTTTCTTGGGTCCCCTGCAGCGCTCATGCCCCATACCCCAGCATCCTGAGGAATGTGTCCTGTGTCTCCTCCCTAGGGATTAAACTCTGTCTGCTCCGTCTGGTCTCGGTGCTGACGAGCATGTTGTGGTTCCTGCGCAGGACGTGCCCTCAGAGGATGTGGAACCCGAGGCTACAGTCCAGGGATCCCAGGCCAGGGGGCTTCCCCCAAAGGTGGGGGCACGAAGCTGGCTGCCCATCCCCTGGGAACAGCAAGGCTGTGGCGGTGAGTAAGCCTGGAGGCCGCCGTGCAGTGGGGCTGGGCTGGCTGCTCCCAGGCCTCGCGCAGGCCCGCAGGAAGGTGCCTCTGAGAGGCGCGGGGAGCGTGTGCCTGTGGCTGAGTGTGCACACGGGGGTGCATGCCATCTTGCCCCCAGCCCGGGCTGGCCTCTGAGGCTTCATTCTTATCCTGCAGCCCAGCTCCCTGCTCTTCTTAAAGAGGGGAGCACCAGAGAGACTGCGGACGTCTGCTTTGCCTCCGGGGTCCATGTGAGTTACGCGTCCCTTCGTTCCCTCGGAGGCCCTACGTGCGCTGAGCCCGCAAGCGGTCTTGCCTGCTCATCAAGCCTCTTCTTCCCTGGGGGCCCTGCTGGACCCATCTGGTCCCCTTCCCTGTACCCTGCGGTCCCTGTGTGGCCGCCTGGGGAGGGCAACCCAGGGCTGACTCTCTCCCCTCATCCCAGGGACCCCTGACCTCTGGCGACATCCCCTTCTATTTCTCTCGGGAAGAATGGGCTTCCCTGGACCCGGCGCAGAGGGACCTCTTCTGGGACATAAAGCGGGAGAACTCCCGGCACGTGGCCCAGGGTAAGCGGCGGCGCGGGCGGCTCCTTGAGCTGTGGGCGGAGCCTCCTGGGGGGCCCAGCAGCGGACAGCGGGCCCAGGCAGGCTGCACGCCCTCCCCCGTCCCGGGGGGCTCCTCGGTCCCCCTTCCCACCCCACCCTCTGCTGCCCCGGGTCCTGCCTGTGCCGCGGGTCCGCCTGTTTCACGCGAGGGGGCCACGCGCCAGCACTCGTGCGCGCGGACGGGCTCTCCTGGGATCCCGGGGGCCTGGGGCCAGGTCGGGAGACGCTGGAGGCGGGGCTGGGACTGGGTCCAGATGGGGCTTGCGAGGCCCCTCGGCTGCCGGTGAACACACCTGGGTCCTGCCGGGAGGCGGCCACGCGCAGGGGACAGGTCCCCCCAGGATTTGGGGATCCGCTCATTCAAGCTGCTTGACCCGAGGGGCTGGGTTAGGATCTGCCGGCCCAGCCTGGCCATGAGTCTGGAGGACACGAGCTGGGGGCACGTTGTGGCTCCGGGCTTCTGAGAGCAGAGTGGGCGTTTGGCCAGTTTACAGAGGGCGAATCCGGTCCGTCCTGGTGGCTGAGCAGCCAGGCCTGGCGCTGCCCTTTGCCCCCCAGGGAGGAGCCCGCCTGGGCCGCGGGGCATGACCACCTGGCTCCTCCGGCTTTTCTTCTTGTCCCCATTTGCTGGAAGTCTCCGCGGCTTGGGTCTGCAGGGTCCGAAAGCCCCGGCGTTCCCCGGCCCCTTCTGAGGCTCCTCTTTGCTTGCAGGTTCCGGGCTCGGGAGCCAAAGCCCCAGGAGGCCGCTGGAGGAGGCTGGGACGGTGCTCCCGGGCCAGGCCGGCGCCGGCCGGCTGGGGCCCTGGAGCCTGGAGGGGGCCGGCGCCTGGGCCGGGGCGGTGCGGCCAGGGGCGCCCGTGGGGCGCGTGGGGGTGCGGCGGGGGCGGCCGCCCACGCGCCGCCGGCAGTTCCGGGACCTGGCGTCGGAGAAGCCGCACGGCTGCGGCCAGTGCGGGAAGCGCTTCCGCTGGGGCTCGGACCTGGCGCGCCACCAGCGCACGCACACGGGCGAGAAGCCGCACAAGTGCCCCGAGTGCGACAAGAGCTTCCGCAGCTCCTCGGACCTGGCGCGCCACCAGGGCGTGCACACGGGCCAGAAGCCCTTCTCCTGCTCCGAGTGCGGCAAGAGCTTCAGCCGCGGCGCCTACCTGGCCGACCACCAGCGCATCCACACCGGCGAGAAGCCCTTCGCCTGCGGCGACTGCGGCAAGAGCTTCTCGCTGCGCTCCTACCTGCTGGACCACCGGCGCGTGCACACCGGCGAGCGGCCCTTCGGCTGCGGCGAGTGCGACAAGAGCTTCAAGCAGCGCGCCCACCTCATCGCGCACCAGAGCCTGCACGCCAAGATGGCGCAGCCCGTGGGCTGAGGCCCCGCACCCGCAGACCCACCCGTCAGCCCCAGGACCCGGACGGGCATCCCTCTGACCTCCTGGCCACTCCTCCGCTGCGGGGTCTCTGGCCTCTGACCCCCTGGAGCGCGGCTGTTAGGAGTGGGGGCTCTGGGAGGGGTCCCTGCCCTGAGCCCCGGCTGTTTCCAGCCTCCTCCAGCAGCCCACGGGCAGGTCCTTTGTCCTGCCACCCTGTGCCTGGTGGCGGGGCGGGAGACAAGCCTGAACGCTGGGCACCGCGGGGACGGCAGCCGCCCTAGGAGGTCCTGGCATGGCCCGTGGCGTTCGGGCCCCCCTTTCCAGGCCATCACCCCTCTGCCCTGTCCTGGCGACGGGGCAGCTGCCCGTGCCCACGGAGTCCCTGAGCATACCCTGTGCCAGCCTGGCGAGGGGGGTGCGGCTCCGGGGGCGGGAGGCCGACGACAGACCAAGAGCTGGGCGGGAGAGGCCGGCTGCTCCTGCCCTGGCGGCCTGGGCTCACGGCACTTAACACTAGCGCTCGGCCGCGGCCTGTCCCAGCACAGCCCTCCGCCGCTCGCCCGCGCTGCCTCGTGGGGGCCGTGTCGGCCGCGGAGCAGCACCGACAGGGACAGGCCACGGCCCCCAAAGGAGCTCGCCCAGCCGACTCCCCAAGTTTGAAAGAAACAGAATAAGGGTTCAAATAAAAGTGCAAACTTCCTCCAGGCTGTTCTGTTCTTCGGGTGGCTGCTGGCGGGGGAGAGACCTGGGATTCCTGCCCCTCGGCCTCCGGGCTGGTGTCCTGAGGGCGGGTGATGCTGGGCGCCACCGGGTGGCCATCGTTGGCTTCCAGGGCAACTGGAAGGGCAGCCGGGAGCCTTGGGACTCTGGTCCTGGCCCACCGGGTCTGCCCTGGTCTGCTGGCCGCTTGCTTTGTGACAGCGGGTGGGAAGACGGGGCGCTGGCCGCCCCGGGGTGAAGGGAGGCCGTGGCTTGGGGCTGGGTGACTGGTCCGGGTGGTAGTAAACTGCTTCCTGGGGACACGGAACACCAAGCGGCTCCTGTGCTGAAATCCCCAGGGACTGCTAAGTCACAAAGGGCCCTCTCGGTCCCCTCTCAGCCCGCGGCACCCGTGCCCTGTGGCTCCAGGCCGGGGCCTGCGGAGCTCAGAGTTGGGTCAGAGCACCTGCCACCCGCTGCGTCCTGCCCAGCTCGCCTGGGGGGGCCATGGCCTGCCTGAGGAGCAGTGTGGCCGGGATACGATGTTCTGTCCCTCCGTGCCAGTCTCTGCCCCCGGCCCTTCATCAACCAGCTCCCCATTTAGCATTTCATCCTGAGGTCTCGCTGTGGACGGTTGCCCCAGGGGCTCTCCGCCTGGGGGTGCCCCTCACCCCCCCGGGCGCGTGTGCGGGGCTGCCGTGTGCGTGCTGCGCGTGAGCGAGCAGGGCGGGAGGCAGGGACATTTCCTGGCGGTGGCTTGCCCAGAAGGAAGCCACCGGGGCGTAACAAGATCGGATGGGAGGTGGGCCAGGGGCTAAGAATAGCGCTGGGCGCAAGCCCCTGGCTCAGGTGGGGGTGACACCCTCCAGGAAGCAGCCCGTGGGTCAGGGAGCAGAGCAGGGTCCAGGCCATTGGAGCCGGGACCCAGGGCTCAGGGGAGGGGGCAGAGTTCGGCTCAGCTGATAAACCGAGCTGATAGGAGCAGCTCAGGGACAGGGCAAGGGTGAGGACCCAGGGCGACGGCACCCGGGCCGGGAGGGGAGCTCCCATGGCCTTCCTGGTGGCCGGGACCCTGCAGATGGCCGCGCAGGCGGCCGACACGAGAGAGAGCCTGCGGAGAAAGGTGGGGGGAGGCGAGGCCGGACCCACCCGCTCCTGGCTCCCGGCTGAGCCCACCCCCAGCTCTGGCCTTGCCTCCTCAGGGCGTGTACAACCTGCAGGGGCCCCGCGTGGCCCTGATACTCAGCACCCCAGGGGCGTCAGCCTCCACAGTGGCCACCCTGGACGCCACATTCCGGGCCCTGGGCTGTGAGCGCTGCCGGAGGAGGGAGGCTTCCGCGCAGGTGAGTGCCGGCCCTGCCTTCTGCCCTCTGCCCCCCACCCCCCCCCCCCCCGCCCTCAGTGCCTCTCTTGCACCAGGGCTTCCTGGGGGAGCTGGCCACGTTCCGGGAGCAGCTGGATGCTCGCGGGGACCCTGTGGGCTGTGCCCTAGTGGCTTTGGTGGCCCCCAGTGGGCAGCTGAAGCAGCCTAGGCCGCTGGTCCAGGAGTTGAGTCGTTGCAGGATCTTGTGGGGTCGCCCCAAGGTCTTCCTGCTGCTCTCCAGTGCTCCCGGGGGTGAGTGGGCCCCCAGGGGCCCCTGCTGGTGGGACAAGGCCACGGCGGGCGGGGTGGGTGGGAGGTTGAGACCCTCCCGCAGGCCAGCGCGTTGCTTCCCCACCCAGCTGCCCCAGAGTCCGGAGCCTTCCTCACCCACCTGGGCCAGCTGTGCGGCCGTGCTCCTCGGGGGTGCCTGCAGCAGCTGCTCACCGAGGTACCCCTCCCCTGCCTCTGTGCTCACCAGACGCTGTGCCAGTCGGGTGCCTGCACACCCACCCCACAGACATGTCTGCATGTGTGGCGTCACTTCCCATGCCCCCACACCTCCTCTAGCCCACTCGGGGTCCCCAGGCACTCCCACTGCCACATCGCTCCAGAGCTGTGCCCCATTTGCCCCTCTGCTTGGCAGGCCCTCCCTGGTGTCCTGGCCAGCCTCAGGCAGGCTCTTCCACGAGCTCTGAGTCCAGCCGTGTGCTCTACCAGCCCCGCTCACACTCGCCCGGGCGGTGACCGCCTGTCAGATGGCTAGTCCTGGGGTCGGGGCTAGGGATGATTCGGGTCTGGTCTGGCTCAGAGGCCTCATGGGGGCTTCACTCCCCGGAGCTGGGACCGAGCAGACATCCTGATGGTCTACGCAGCCATAGAGGGTAAGGTCATGGCCTCGGGACGCAGTCACACCAGCCCAGCTTCCTGGCCAGGAGCTGAGGGGCTCCAGGGGCAGCCGGGGCCTGGGGATTGGGATGCAGGGGCAACCCCCCCAACTGCTGAGGCCCCCTTCCTTTGTTGTTTACCACGCGATGCAGCACAGCTCTGATGAGGGCGGGATGTGCCCCCTCCACTTCCTCCAGGACCGGGAGCAGGACAGTTGGGTCCGCTCTGGGGCCTGCCTGGGCCCAGCACACCCGCCCCCTGAACTCAGGACCACTCCCCCCACCCCCAAGTGCCTTATCTCTTTCTCTGTCTCTTTTTTTTTTTTTTTAAGATTTATTTATTTAGACAAGAACCGGGGTACAGGCCAGAAGCGCGGGAGGGTGAGAGGATTCACCAGAGCCAGAGCGGGGAGCAGAACAGGCAGACTGACGAAATACACTGCTGAGGGGAGCAGGGGGCGGCAGGAGAGGTCTGCTGCCATGTGGGATTCTCGCCGGCCGGCCGGGATTGAACGGGCGCTGCAGAGGCTGCGGACAGCTTCACAGCGCAGCGCTCAACCGCCTGCGCCACCAGGGAGTCCCCCTTTCTCTGTCTCTTCCTCCCTCCATTCTCCCAAGGAGTTGGGAGCAGCCATGAGCCTGGCCACGCTGTTCCCTGGAGCCAGGGTCCTGACGCCTCCCCCCCGCGCCCCCTTGCACCCCTGGAGCAGTCCCTTGAAGGGTCCTCCGGCTCCCCCTCCCCAGGTCTTCTGCAGGGCGGCTGAGGAGTCTTCAGGGGCCACACCCTGCCCATTTTTTCGGAGCTCCTTGCGGGGTAGGCTGTGCCTGCAGGATGAGGAACCTTGGGGACCAGAGGTGAGGGGACAGGGCGGGGGTCCCTGTGGCAGCAAGGCTGAGTGGGACAGAGGCTCACGGAGACCCAAGGTGGGGGAGGCGAGAAGCTGGGAGGGCCCCAAACCCCTGACCGCTCTCTGCAGCCAGCACCCAGCCCTGGCCCGCAGTACGACCTGTCGGGGGCCAAGGCTGCCCTCCTCCTGGCCGTGATCAGAGGCCGGCCCGGGGCGGAGCGTGACGTGGTGGCCCTGGGAGGCCTGTGCCGGGCCCTGGGCTTCAAGACCACCCTGAGGACAGATCCTCCGGCCCAGGTAAGGGGCAGCTCAGGACTCCTGGTGCTGCTCAGTAGGGGGGGATCCCTGCCCCGAGGGCCCTGGGTGTACCTCACCGGCAGGACGTGCATCCTCAAGTCCAGTCCAGTCCACCGCCACTGCACGCACTGGGAACCCGCGACCCTGCCTCTGGAAGCGAGGCCCCCGGCTCCTGCGGCCTCTGCGCAGCTTGTCCCTCTGCACCCCGACTCAGGCCCCAGCCAGGCCCTTGGGCTTTCCCCAGAGGGTGTGTTTCCTGCCCGGACAAATGTCGCTGCACTGCCTCCCTCCCTGTGTCCTGCTCTGTGGCATAGCTTGCCCTCCAGCGCTGGGGACCAGTTGCAGAGGCTGCACCCGCCTGTCCCCTCCAGGGAGGCCACGCCAGGCCTGCAAGCAGGGGCGCAGCGAAAGACTTCCTTCCTGGGATCGACTGGCGGGAGGTGGGAGGCCGGGGGGGGGGGGGGGGCTGGAGAAGGCCCCGGGGAGACAGTGGCCCTGGGCCAGGCCTCAATGTCTTTCCCACTTCAGGCTTTCCAGGAGGAGTTGGCCCAGTTCCGGGAGCGGCTGGACACCCATCGGGGCCCCGTGAACTGTGCTCTTGTGGCACTGATGGCCCACGGGGGGCCTCAGGGGCAGCTGCTGGGGGCTGATGGGCAGGAGGTGCAGTCAGAGGTGCTGGTGCAGGAGCTGAGCCAGTGCAGGGCCCTGCGGGGCTGCCCCAAGATCTTCTTGCTTCAGGCTTGTCGCGGGGGTGAGCCGGACTTGGGGCCCTCTCCGGAGACCCAGCTGTGTCGCTTTCCTCAACCAGCCTCCCCAACCCCCTCTCCACTTCCTCCAGAAGCCCCAGACCAGGCCTTGCCCGCCCCTCCCCCTCCCTCTCCCAGAGGTCAAGTCCATGAACTTGAGCACCCTGAAAGGTTCTGCTCTGGAGCTCTGAGGGTTGGGTCTGGACCGTAGAGGCGCCCCAGGTGTCCGCTGAGTGACAGCACCTGCCTGACCCTCCATCCTCAGGACACAGGGATGCCGGCATGGCCCCCTCGGTGCTCCCCTGGTCCTGGCCCTGGCTGCGGTCACTGCCTGCCACCCCCTCGCATGCCGACGTCCTCCAGGTCTATGTTGATGCCCCAGGTGGGTCTGTGTGCCCGCGGTGCCCTGGGCTCGGGCAGGGGCCATGGGGTGTGTCCGCCGGGCTTAAGGGAGCAAAAGACTTGCTAGTGCAGCAGCCCTTGAAAACGGGGGCCTCTGGCCCGCTGAGCCTCAGATCGCCCTGCAGTCAGGAGGTGAAATAGCTTTTTTGAGGTCTCGGGACTGGTAAGGGGCAGGGCTGAGATGGACTTCTGACCTGTCCTTCTTGCCTGATACTCTTTCTGCAAAAAGGAGCCAGTGGGGGACCCTGGGCTGGTGGGGTCCAGGATGCTGTCAGTGGGACTGGCCCCTCTTGCAGGTGGCTCCCCTGGAGGCTTCACTCCCCGGAGCTGGGACCGAGCAGACATCCTGATGGCCTACGCAGCCATAGAGGGTAAGGTCATGGCCTCGGGACGCAGTCACACCAGCCCAGCTTCCTGGCCAGGAGCTGAGGGGCTCCAGGGGCAGCCGGGGCCTGGGGATTGGGATGCAGGGGCAACCCCCCCAACTGCTGAGGCCCCCTTCCTTTGTTGTTTACCACGCGATGCAGCACAGCTCTGATGAGGGCGGGATGTGCCCCCTCCGCTTCCTCCAGGACCGGGAGCAGGACAGTTGGGTCCGCTCTGGGGCCTGCCTGGGCCCAGCACACCCGCCCCCGGGGCCGTTCAGTAGTGACCCCGTCTGTCCTCATGGCACAGCAGGAAGGCCTGAGCCCCTCCCCTGGCCTGAGCCGCTGCGGCTGGGCTGCCTGCCCACCCCCACTTCCACCGACTGTGGCCCCGGGGTGTCCAGGCGCCCGGAGGCTCCCGCCTGATCTCTGGCCCCATCCCGCCCAGGCTACGTGGCCTACCGGGACGAGAGGGGCTCAGACTTCATCCAGACGCTGGTGGAGGTGCTGGGCGCTGACCCGCAGGGGGACCTGCTGGAGCTGCTGGCTGAGGTGTGCTGGGGCTGGATCCATGCGCCCCCCCCCCCTCCCGCCCGAGCCTTCCGACCCCCTCCTGCTGCCCGTGGGCGGGGCGGGGCGCCCGGCGGGTGACCCCGGGGCTGTGGGCCGCAGGCTTCCAGGAGGCTCGGGGGTTCCCAGGCTGGCGGAGACCCGCGGGGCCGGGGGCGGGGAGCTTCCCCGGCCGAGCGGCAGGTCGCGGGGACACGGCGAGGCCCCGCTTGAAGGGGCGGCCCCCCCGCGCGGCCCGGCCCCCCCGCCCCCCGGCGCTCGTGGGCTCAGGCGCGGCTTCTCCAGGTCAACCGGCGGGTGTGCGAGGCGGACGTGCTGGGGCCCGGCTGCGACGCGCGCCGCAAGGCCTGCCTGGAGGTCCGCAGCTCGCTGCGGCGCGGGGTGCGCCTGCGGGCCTGAGAGCGCGGGCGCCCCCGCCCCGGCCCCCCGCCCCCGGGCCCCGCCCCCCGTGACCCGCGGGCTGCAATAAACTCCGGCTGACGCTGCGCCCGACTCCCCTGCGGCCGCGCGGCGCGTGCGCGCCCGGGAACCGGAGGCCGGGCCGGGGCGCGGGGCGCGGGGCCCCCCTGGGCCGGCGGGGCGAGGGGCCGCGGGTCCACCTGCTCTCCGGCCCCCGCCCCCCGCGCTGGGCCGCGCGCGTGCGCTTGGTCTCATTTCAAATTCTCGGCGGCCAGGGAGCCGTCTGGGCCGCCGCGCTCCGGCGATGCTGTGGCGGGGGCGCCGCCCGAGGCCCGCGCGGGGGGCCCGGCCCGAACCCCAGCGGCGCGCCGCCCCGGCACCGGCTCCCGCTCGCCCTCCGCTCTGAGCATGCGCGTTGGGGCGCCCCGCGCAGGCGCCGGAAAACGTTTGAGCGGGGAAGCGGCGGCGCCTGCGAGCGTGGGGCCGCGTGGCCTAATGGATAAGGCGTCTGATTCCGGATCAGAAGATTGAGGGTTCGAGTCCCTTCGTGGTCGCTGCCGGGTTTGCTTTTTCGCCTCCGAGTAAAATTTTCCCTCTCGGGACGGCGCCCGCGCGGGCCGCGGACCCCCAGCCGCGCCTGCCCTGCCCGCCTCGGGCCCGCGCCAGGCTGCGGGGGCGCCCCGCGGATCCGGCCGGCGGCGGCGAGGGCGGGCCGGGGACCTCGCGGTCGCGGGCGTGACGTCTCTGCCGGCGCCGCGGCTCGAACGTGGCTGCGGCGGCGAGTGTCACGTCGTGGCACAGGAACGTTGGAGACAGGCCCGGCGTCCCCGGCGTCCCCGAGCGCGCCGCGGGCGTCTCCAGGCCGCACCCGGCGGGGCCCTTTATCCAGGAGCGGCCTCGCCGGCGGGGCCCCCGGCCCGGCCTCGCGGGGCGGCACCTCGCGGGCCCGCACATGGGCGCGGGGCGGGGGGCGGGGAGGCCGAGGGGTAGCGGGGCGGGGGGCGCAGGGGGGCGCGGGCGGGGCCGAGGGGGAGCGGGGCGGGGGCGCAGGGGGGGCCGAGGGGGAGCGGGGCGGCGGGGGGCGGGGCAGGGGGCGCCCTCGCGGGAGCCGCGCGGAGGCCCGGAGCCCGCGGATACGGCGAGCGCGCCCGGCGCTCGAGGGCGCACGCGGAGCCCTGGCGGCCGCGCTCGCGGGGGGCCCGGGGCGGCTCCGCGCGCGCCCCTCGAAGGGGCCGAGCTCGCCGGGCCTGGAGCCCAGCCCGCCTCCGCGCGAAGACACCCCGCGGGCCGAGGCGGGGGTGGCTCGGGGGTCCCGGCGGCCCCGCGCGGCCTCTTCCGCGGGTCCGAGCCGGAGCGGGGGGCGGGAGGAACGCCGGGGTGCGGCGCGGTGACTTGGGGGGCCGCGCCGAGGAGACCGCGGACTGGTCTGAGTCCACGACGCCGGGCGCTCGGCAGCCCCGGTGGCCTAATGGATAAGGCATTGGCCTCCTAAGCCAGGGATTGTGGGTTCGAGTCCCACCCGGGGTACGGGCGGTCGCGTTTTAGACTTGGGGGGCGGCCTAGTCTTCGTGGTAACCCCCGCGAAGAAGGCACCTCGAGTCGTTGACACCATAGAGTCTTCGACTGTTCTCTCGCCAGGGCCTCCCCTTTTCAGCTCCCAGGGAATCGCTGGCGCCCCCGCCCCGTGCTGCAGAGGGAGGATCCGGGGTCCTTTTCTAGGTGTGTTCCCGGATTGCGGTTCCATGCATTTTTTCAAAGTCCTTGTCCTTTCTGAGCAGGCACAGTTATTATGAAATTATTCGACAATTGACTTGATTTAAAATAATGGCCTGAGTGGTGTGGTGAGCTGCCAGCACTGGATTGTGTCCTTGGCACTTGCTGGGGCGTCCTCACCGCGCACAGGGGCCTGAGTGGCACTGATGGTGTAGTAACATGTGGGCACATGTTTCACGAGATACACATGTCGACAGGCCTCACCGCTCCACCCTGACATACATGCAGTTTTATTTCTCAAATATACTTTACTACGCTGGGGAAATTATAAAGGGCTGACTGGAGAGGTGGCCCTGAGTTGACCATGGCCGGAGCCGGGGACCTGAGGGGACGTTCCGGACATGTTTGAACTAGCCCATAATCGCCTTTTCTGTTTTGGATGCACACAAACATGGCTTCGTCCTCGAGGTGAAGGTCTCTGCAGTCACAGGACGTGCTGTAGAGAACCCCCCTGTACCTTCCACCCCTGCAGCTCGGGCCTCCTCTTTCCCTCCCACCTGGGATCCCATCATCTTCACTGAAACCGGGGCCGCCTCTGCGGTGTCTGCAGAGAGCTGGGCCATAGAGCCAGCCCAGGATGCTAGGCTTCCCTTCCCAGTTTTGTCTCCCAATTTCCAGAAGAGTAAAGCAGATTCGCTTCCATAACGGGTGGGCCTCGCCCAATCAGTTGAAGGTCTTCAGAGAACAGACCGAGTTTCCCCAGGAGGAAGGAATTCAGCCTCAGACCGCTTTCCAGTGCAAAACTGCAGCGTCCACTCTGCACCCTGGGAATGCCCAGTGTGCCCACCTGTCTTGCAAAACCCACGTTCTGGTCCTCACAGTCGTGTAGGCCACTTCCTTGTCTTCTTTCTCAACACGTGTTCTGTGTCTCGGGAGAACTCTGATTAGTGTCTCTTTAGAAGGAAGAGGGGGCTGCAGTCCAAACACCAGGGGAACCAAATGCGCCTCCCCTTTAGCCCAGCTGCTCCCCCCGGCGCCGGTATCTCGACCCCCTGGATTTTCTGATGAGGAGCCGGATAGAACCAGGCCAGGAGCCAAGGTTGCGTGGGAGGGGTGGAGCCGGGAACCGGTGCGGGGGCCACCTGGCCTGGCGACTCGCGGCTGCAGAGCTCGGGGGCTGAGGTTGATGACCTTCGGCCCTCCCACCCCATCCCGGAAAAGGAATCCCTCTTCCCTCCCACCCCCCTCTCGGGCTCCGCACACCTCAGCGGTCCTCGGAGTATCCCCCAGATTCCAGTTTCATGCCACTCGAGGAAAGGGAGCAGGCCAATGAGGGGACCACTTCCCTGTCCCTCCAGGGCAGGGACACCCTGCTGGAGGAGGTCCCCGCCAAGCCCAGGATAGCTGAAACGCCGCTTCCAGGACGTCTGTCGTCTCGGTGGGACGGACAACCCTGAAGCGGCGGTTCGGTTCCTACGCATGGAAGTGTCAGCTCTGATGTGAGCAGGGGACAGCAAAAGCTCAGGCGGCAGGAGCTGGGCGGGCCGGGCCACGCCTCCTCCCTGGGGATGATGCGTCAGCTCAGTCCCAAAACCAAAGGGACAAAACTCACGCCCAACGTGGGGCTCGAACCCACGACCCTGAGATTAAGAGTCTCATGCTCTACCGACTGAGCTAGCCGGGCAGCTGCGCCCCAGTTGCCCGCGGGCGTGTGGAGTTCTCCAGGGCGTCGGAAATGGCGGAGGCCGGTCTGGGGTCCGCGCACCCGTCGCCCGCGCCGGAGGTTCTCTCCAAGGAGCGGCCCGGGCTCTGCCTGTGGGTCCACCCGTCGTCGGCGCAGCCCCGGCAGCCCAAGGGGCCGGAAAGTAGGGACCAAGGGCCTCGGCGCGACCTGCGCTCACGCCTGAGAGGCGCCCCTCCCGAGCGCAGCCGTCCCTCTTTCTTTCCTTGGTTCATTTACCGTGCATGCAGGAGCCGGCCCAGGCCGAGGCGCGGGAGGGTGAGAGCCTCCACCAGAGTCGGGGGAACAGAACAGGCAGGCGGACCGCAAGCACTGCTGCGGGGAGCGGCGGGCGGCAGGAGGGGTCTGCCGCGCCCTGTGGGTAGCTCCGCGGCGGAGAATGCTCGAGCCCGCGCCGCAGAGGCTGCGGATGCGCGCAACCGCCTGCGCCAGCGGGAGGCCCTGCCCCTCCTCACTCAGCCCCGGGCGGGCGGCCTGGAGCAAAGCAGCCGGCTCCAGGGCCCGCGTGGGGACCGTGGGGGCGCCCTCCGACCCGCGTGGATGCTGGGCCCCTGGCCGGGGCCGCTGACCCCGGAGGCCGAACTCAGACCCCGGCTCGGCTGCGGACAGCCCCGCGGGGCCGTGCGGGACCGGCCTCTTTCTGGAGACGCGGGAGGCAGCCCCGGGCGGCAGAGCCACGGAGGGTGAGCTTTTCGGAGGGTCTATCGGAGCACTCCCCCGGCCTCGCAGGCCCTTGCCCCCTTGCTTTGTCCCCTGTCCCACCTCCAGTTGTTGGGGCGCACGGAGGAGCTGGGGGGCCGGCTCTGCCGTCACCCGCCCCTGCCGGAACCCAGCCCGAGCCTGCCCGACTCCGTCCCCTGCACAGCTCGGGGCCCAGGCTCCTGGGGACACACGTCAGCAGCAGCCCGTCAGGTCGGCTCGTTGGTCTAGGGGTATGATTCTCGCTTTGGGTGCGAGAGGTCCCGGGTTCAAATCCCGGACGAGCCCAGCTCTTTTCTGACATCCATATCTTTTCAGGGTGAAGGCTCAGGTGCCGCCCCCAGCAGCTACCCCCCGGGAGGTTGGAGCGCGGTGCTGCCCCCAGTGGCTACTGCTCCGAGGTTGGAGGGCGCCAGTTCCTTGGCAGCGCAGGGCCGTTCCCCGGCACCCTCCTCGATGCGGCCGCTGTCCCTCCCTGGGCCAGGCGGGCCCTCCATGCCTGAGCCTCGTCCTGGACTGGCCAGTTTGAATCATTTTGACCCGCACAGGTGCTGTCGCTGGTAGCCTGCTACCTGGTCTTGGGGTGAGCCGGCCAGGAGGCCAGTGGGCCAAGGACGAGGGCCTGGCCAGTGGTTTGCTGCTCCAGAAATCTGCAGGCTTAGCAGACCCCACCCGTCAGAGCAATGAAGTAGAGAAAAGAAAGGCTTCTAAAAACGGCAGGGACTGAGTCTGTTGGAAATTCCTGGGACCCTCGTCCACGGCCCAGCAGGCCAGGGGTTTCCTTCCAGAGCTCCGGCCTGGAGAGCTGAGCGCAGGGCCAGAGTCCCTGGGTGAGTAGCCGGGCAGGAGGGCGGGAGGGGCTCGGCCTGACCTACACGGGCCTGGGCCGTGAGTCTTGGACTACGGGGGAAGGGTCCCCCAGTGTGTGGTGTGGGAGGGGGTGTGGTCTGGAACATGGGGCTGTTCAAGTCAGTTCCCAGCTTCAGGCGCAGCCCAGCTCTTGGCCCACCCAGCTCTTGACCCCATCCAGCTCTTGACCCGACCAGCCTGTGGATGGGACCCAGCTCTTGACCCGTGATGGGAGGACCAGGGGGCTTTCCCTCTCCGATGGCCTGTTTTCCACTTGTGGAGGGGAAAGTGGTGGACTGGACACCCCAAAACCCAAATGGGGGTTGATGACTTGTAGTCTCGGCATGTGGCAAGGCTGCCCCATTCCTCTCCTGTCGTGGGCGCCTGAGTCGGGCTGTGAGACCCCAGGAGGAGCGTAGACCATCCCAGAGCCAGGGCGGAGCCAGGACTCCTTATTGATGGCGGCCACAGGGGTACTAAGCCTGAGGCTCGTTGGTCTAGGGGTATGATTCTCGCTTAGGGTGCGAGAGGTCCCGGGTTCAAATCCCGGACGAGCCCCTCTTTTAAGCTCGTGGCCTGGATCTCCGAGTTCCCCACCAGCTGGGCCTTGTGGTCCCCGCCCTGGGCTGGGCTGCTCTGCCCTGAGGGGTCATCGCGTTCTGGGGGTCGCAGGCACATGCCCACCGTAGTAGTCTCAGCAAAATTTAAGCTTTTCAGGATGGCGGGTTCGCTGATGGGGGGCGGAAGAGCCAACTCCACACCCCAAGGTCACTGGGACCAGTGGGCTGTCGGGGCGGCGGGGAGCCCAACGGCACCCCCTAGCGGCTGGGCCCGGAGGCTACACCCGAGACAACTGGGCCAGGAGGGCCCAAAAGAGCGCCCAACGTGGGGCTCGAACCCACGACCCTGAGATTAAGAGTCTCATGCTCTACCGACTGAGCTAGCCGGGCGGTGCTGCTCGCCCGGGATCCACCTGCCGTCCATGAACGGAGTGACCCGCGGCTCAGGCCGGCCGAGGCGGGGCCGCCCAGGCTCCCTGCGCCCGCGGGGCGGGGGTGGGGGCGGCCGGAACCGGCCCGGCGGGCGGGCTCTGTGAGCCTCAGAGGAGGCGGCGCCGGCCGCCGAGCCGGCAGGTCTCGCCTGGAGCGCGGGCTGGTTCTGTCAGGCAAGGGTTTTATTTGAAGGTGTTAAAAAATATCAAAAAGTGATACCAAAAGTGTCACGGCTGGAGCGACGCGCTGCGTGCTTCGCAGGGGCCAGGGGGAGGAGAAGGGTCTGGGGCGCCCCCCTCGCGGCCCCGCTCCCAGCTTAGGGCGCGGCGGCCGCCCCCCCCACGCTGCTGTCAGAGCCGGCGCCGGGGTCAGCCGGGGCCTGGGGCGCGCTGCGGCCGGGGCGGGCGGCGGCTCCGTGGGTGCCTCCAGCTTCCCCCGCGAGGAGCGCGGGAGTCGCCCGGCTAGCTCAGTCGGTAGAGCATGAGACTCTTAATCTCAGGGTCGTGGGTTCGAGCCCCACGTTGGGCGCTGCTTTTGTGCCTCGGGGAGCCTTCCCTGCCCCCCCTCCTGAGCTGTCTGGGAACCGTCACTCAGCACTCCGGGCCCCGAGGGGTCGCAGGCCGGCTTGGCAGCCCTGGCAGGAGGGCCCGCCGGGTGGAATGGGCCAGGGCAGAGCCCCTAGCCTAGTGGTGGACAAATGGGGGCCCTGGAGGCTCTAGCTTACTGGCATTTTGGGTGCTCTCCATCGTCCAGGGAACCCCCGCTGGAAGGGCGCAGCAGCCGAGTGATCTCCGGAGAGCATCAGGTCCTTCCTCCCCCACCCCCGTGGTTCTTCAGCTTGAGGACACTGGGGCTCCGGTGCGGGGGAGGAGGTGATGCCCCCGGCTTCCCAGAGAGGGAGCAGATGTGACAGGAACAGAGCGTGGTCCCCTGCCCCAGATCCTGAGCGCCCCAAGCCGAGCTGTCCCCCACCCCCCAGCAGGGAGCTGGCGAGACCACCTCCAGGGGCACTCAGGCGACAGCCCGCAGCAGGGCCTTCCCCAGCACAGCCCTCCCGGCTGAGCTGGGACCAGGCGCTGCTGCTTCCCAGATCCCGGTTGCCTCGGCGCGTCCGTGGGGAAAGGGAGCAGGAGTTCTGCAGGCAGGGGGTCTGCCTGCCCCTCCTACTCTGGGATAAGAAGACCGTTGCAGCTCCAGACCCCCAACTCCCCCCCCCACCCCGGGGCCCAGTTCAGGTGAGAGCATGGCTGGTCACGGAGCGGTCACCCAAAACAGCCCCCCGGTTCCCAGCCAACTCAGAGGGCAGAGCGCTAGACCCAGGGCTGCTGCTGGGCCTCCTGGGGCCGCCCTGTGCTCCCCTTTAGGCCGGTCAGGCGCTGGCGGGGGCCACGCCTTCCCCCAAGGAACAGGGAGACTTGACCAAGTAAGACATGGAAATCGGACAGTAATTGTGAGCCCCAAATTTCTGATTGCTCTCAGGATAGCTCACTCCCTGCTACTTTTGAAATATCAGAGATGAAGGCATTTCCCCGCTTGCTCTTCCCCCATGGGGACCAGTGATTAGTGGCTGCACCTCAGGGCTTCTGCGCCCCCACTCCCCCGTTCACCCCCAGCCAGAGCTCCAGGAACATGGCTTCCCCTGGCTGAGACCAGAGCCTGGGCCGCCCCAGCAGGCAAGGCCTGGAGAGGGGAGCCCCCTCTTTCTTCAGAAGGAGAGGCTGCATGGTGGGTCTCCCTCCTCTGAGGGCTGGGCCTGGGGGGAGCAGCATTGCTCTCAGGAATCTGCTTCTGGGACCCCAAAGGGCTCAGACATTGAAGATGTTTGTGACCGTCCTCTTCTCGAGATTTCTGCTTCCCTGCATTTGGGCCCAGACAGGGACAAAGCTCTCGCAGGGGGGAGCGGGGCTCTGACGCCAGCCCCCCCCCCACAAGGCCCTCACACAGGGCCCAGGGATTAGCCCCCCTCCCTCACAGAGATCCCACTGGGATCACACCGGGAGTTCAGGGGTGGTGGCCCAGCAAGGATTCCCGCCCCCCACCGAACTACCAAACCCCCCGGGGCAGGGGTGCTCCCCTCTGGGTGAGGCCCGGCGCCCTCCGCTGGCCCCCGGCCTCCAGATTCCGCGCCTCCACTGCCCTTAAGAAACACCGGCCCCCGACTAGGGGTCCTGGGGGTGCGGTCTCAGTGCGGGGGACCGCGCTCTTGGGAGCAGGCCGAGCGCCCCGACAGAACGGTGCTGCCCGGGGCCCGGGGTGACCCGCCGCGCCTGCCTCTCCAGGACGCGCCGCTCCTCCTGCGCCCGCACCGCGCCCGGCCGGCGCCCGGGAAGGCCCGGGACCTGCGCCCCCGGGCGGCGGGGAGACTGGGCCTCCGGGGCGCCCCCCTCCCGCGCGCACGGCCTTGGGGCTGGGGCTCAGGACCCGGGGAGAGGCGGCCCCGGCCCCCCGCCGCCCCGCGCGCGCGCAGCACCCGGGGCCGGAGGTCGCGGGCGGCGGGGGGCTCGGCCCAGCCTCGGCCGCCGGTGCCCGCCGGGGAGACCCCGCCCCGCCGCCCCGGGGGCACCCCGCACCCAGCCTTCCCCGGCCTTGAGCTCGGGGCTCCCCTCCTGCGCGCGACGGGCCGCGCCCCCGAGGTCCGGGTCATAAGGGCGCGCCGGAGCGCGGCCGCCGCGGCTCGTTGGTCTAGGGGTATGATTCTCGCTTAGGGTGCGAGAGGTCCCGGGTTCAAATCCCGGACGAGCCCCGCGGCCCTTTTACAGAACCGCCGGCGCGCCCCGTCCACGCCCCGCGCCGCCGCCGACGTGCGTCGAAGCCGGGGAGCCCTTAGTTTTGCGCAGAAGTCCCGGGGTGCGGGAGGCGCGGGCTCCGGGGTCACAGGGAGAGCAGGGCCCCCGCAGCCGGCCTCCGCGGGCGGGCCCGGGAGGGGCGCACAGCTCCGGGGCTCGGTCCAGCGCGACCCGGCGAGCCTCGCCGCCCTCTGCGCGGCCGCGCGCGGTGCTCACCCCGCGACCAGGGCGGGAGGGGGGTGAAGGCCGAGGGGCCGCGCGCTCCTGCCCGTTGTCTCTGCGGGTTCTCCCTGCTCCTCTCCCCCCTCCCCCCTCCAGGGCCCCCCACCTGGGCGCCCCGCCGACCGCGGGCCCGCGCCGGGGGGCGAGCGGGGGGTTCGCGGGCGCGGGGCCGGCGCGGGGCTCGGCGTCGAGGCCCCTTCCCGGCGACTGGGGGCGCCAGGGGTTTGATTGGGGCCCCGAAGCCGTCGCTGGCCCCCGCGAGCTGCTGGTCGCGAGAGCGAAGGTCCCCGCTCCGCCCGCAGCCGCGGGGGCGCCCCTCGGGCCGGGCCCCTTCCTGGGCGGGCGGCCTGTCGGGGCGCCGCGTCCTGACGCGCACTCGCGAGCGCGCGGGGGCCGGGCCGGGTCGCCCCGCTTTCCGCCGGGGGCGCTGACGCTCGAGGCCCGGCCGCGCGCCCGGGGGGCTTCGGGTCGCTCCGGCCGCGCCCACAGGAGACGTTGGGCCCGGAGGGCGAGCGCGGCCCGCGGCGGGGCCCCGGGGGGCAGGGCCCGGCGCGGGAGGGGGCGCTCCGGCCGTCCCCCGGAAAGGGGGCCCTGAAAGTGGGCGCCGGCCGCCTCCGGAGGCGCGAGGCGGGTCTCGGGCTGCTCCCGCCCCCGACTCGGGACCCGCGCGCGACGAGAAGGGGGCGCCCAGCCCCGGGTCCTCTCCGCGGCGCGCCCCTCCCGGGCGGGCCGGGGTCTCGCGCGCGGGGGGCAGGGCGGCCCCTGGCGCTTCGCCCCGGTTTCCTCGGCCGTCGAGGGCGTCCCCGGCGGGGATCCGGGTGTGGGTGGCTCGGGGGGCTCTGCTGGCCCCGGGGACGGGCGGGAGTGCGCGAGGCCCCCCAGGAGCTCTCTCTGCGGGGTGCGGAGGGGACCTCCCCGCGCTCCGGGACCCCGCGAAGGGGGGTTGGCGGGGGGGGGGCGGCGGGGAAACGTCGGGGCTCGGGCTCTGGGCAGCGCAAGGGCCTGGCCCGGCTCTGCGCCCCCCGCGCGTGCCTGGGGAGCGAGGGGCGGGAGCGAGCGCGCGTGGTCAGGGCGCAGAGGCGGGCGGGCCTCGGGGGGACAGGCGGTGTCGGGGTGCGCCACCGGTCCCGCCCGCCTCCCGCCCGCGCCGCGCCGCGCTCCGCCGGGCGGCGGGTCCAGCCGCGCCCCGAGCACCCACAATTGTCCAGCACGGGGCGGGGCGGCCCGAGGGCTTTAGGGTCGGGCCGGCGCTCCCCGTCGGGCCCAGAAGCGTCCGCGGCGCGCTGGACGCGTTATTTCTGCCTTTAATGTCCTCAGGGAGGAGCCCGGGCGTCCGCCCCAGTGGCCTAATGGATAAGGCATTGGCCTCCTAAGCCAGGGATTGTGGGTTCGAGTCCCACCTGGGGTAGCGCCTGCGGCGGCGACTTTTTGGAGCAGACGAAGGCCCAGCAGTCCCCGGAATCTGCCTCCGACGAGAGACCACGGGGGGGGGGGGACCCCCAGGGCGGGAAGCGAGCGCTTACTTGGGTCAATATTGTTTCAGCCCCGAAGGCCCGGGGCGGCCGGCTCGGCCCGCGGGCGCTGACTCTGCGGCCCGGAGGAACCCCCCCGACCGGAGGAACCCCCGCCCGCGCCGGGCCTCGGCCGCCCCCTCCAAGAAGAAAACCGAAGCAGGTGCCGGGGCGGGGCGGGGGGCGGGGGGCGCCTCCAGGGTCGCTGCTCCGGTGACTTTCCTCACGTCTCCGGGCCGCGGGCGCGTGGGGGTCCCGCAGGGTGTGGGGCCTGGCGGGTGCCGTCGGGGGGCGGCCGGGGGCTCCCGCAAGGCCGCGGAGGTGCCGGGGGCGTCGCCGTCAGCCGGCCAGGTCTGCCGCGGGCGCCGGGCCCCCCACGCCCGCCCGCAAGCAGGCACACCCCGCGCCGGAGAGGGGGCGCTGCGCGGGCGAGCCGGGGCGGGAGGAGGCCCGGGGAGGGCCCGGCTCTGCTCCCAGGCCGGCCGGTCTCCGGGCCTTGAACGTCCAGGGCGGCAGCTGCGGCGTGCGGGGCGCTCGGCGAGCACTCGCGGGGGCGGACCCCGCGGCCCGGCGGGCGGGGACGCAGAGTTTACGGGCCTGGGGGCGCGCCCTGCGGGGCGGGGTCCATCCCGCGAGTCCCTGCTCCACCCGCTGACCCGGAGCCCGGGGTCGAGGGCCGCGGGGCCGCCGGGAACCTCCCCGAGGGGGGGATCCGCGGCCACCCGGCGCCCCGGCTTCCTCTCCCTCCCCACAGGGCCGCGGGGCCGGAACCGGAGCACCCATCACGCGCGCCTGGCTGCCGGCGCAGCCCGGCTAGCTCAGTCGGTAGAGCATGAGACTCTTAATCTCAGGGTCGTGGGTTCGAGCCCCACGTTGGGCGCAGGCCTCCTTTTCTCCGGACGGGCTCTTCAGCTTAAACTCTTGCCTTCAAAGTAAACTTAAAAATTGAGAGACAATTCTTAATGGGCCTCCTGGGGATGCTACAGCAATGAGCCCCACATCTGTAATTAAAATTTTTCTAGTAGCCCCAAGACAACTTTTAAAGTGAAATTGATTTCATAGTAGCTTTTAACCAATTTATTATAATTTCCAATGCAGCATATACGTTATTGCATGTATTATATCCTCAGTCTTAGCACTTTTGACATTTTGCATCAGATGGATGCGTGTGTGGTCTGTCTGGGTCTTGTCCAGGGTGGAGCTGCAGCCTGGACCTCGTCGTCTAGCACCCTACAATTGTGACAACCCAAAGTGTCTCCATACACTGTCCAGATTCCCCTGGAGGGCAACTGGCTGGGGTATGGCCCCCATGTCTGGAGGGTCAGGGCATCCCTGCTGGCACCAGCAGTTCTGTGTGGAACCTGACAGGAGGCCTGGCTGGTGTGGGCTCAGAGAGGGCCCAGTCTGCAACAGCCAGCCCAGAAGGGCCCCTGGGGGCAGGAGATGGGCTTTCTTGGAGCGCTGAAAGAGTCAGTGCGCTGAGCCCAGTGGCACTCCCGCTTCTCAGCAGCCGAGCCAGAGGGTGAGAAGACGCCCATGGGTCTATGGTGTTGAGCTTGAATTGGAGACATCGGCGTGGACTCCTGGTTTTCCAGAAAGGCAGGGAGACAGAGACAGATGGGTGATGGAGAACCGTATACCGGGTACTTGAAACAACATTTGTTTCTCAGAGTGCCGGAGGCCGGGCGTCCAAAGTCAAGGTGTGGCAGACATCTTGTGTGGTGAGGACCCCCTACCCATTTTCAGAGAGGCTGTCTTCTCGTGTCCTCACAGGGCGGGAAGAGCAGGGAGCTCGCTGGGTGGAAGGGTGGCTTTTACCTGCGCATCCACCCTCCTACCTAATCACCCCAAAGGTCTCACCTCCAAACACCATCACATGGGAGGTTGGATTTCAATATAGGATTGGGGGGTGCACAGACTTCAGTCCACAGCGGTACAAATGTGCGTGCATGTATCTACACACACACACACACACACTCTTCCAAACTTTGTCTCCAAAAGAGCCTGCAGAGAGCAACACTAGGCTAGCAGGGAGCACGCTGAATGCCCGGAAATTACCAGCACCGAAGACTTCAAGGACTCAATCCTGCCAAATATCATCGCCCATGGTAATCTCGCTGGACCCAGGTGGCTGCAGCCCCGCCCTGGCGCTCGGGCCATCCTGCTGACCCTGGATTCCAGCAGCTGATCAAACCCTCCCTGCGTGCTAAGTTTAAGGTTTGGGATGTTTCTTTATTTTTTTATTTTTTATTATTATTTTTTAAGATTTGTTTTTTATTTATACAAGAGCTGGGATACAGGCCAGATGCGTGGGAGGGTGAGAGGATTCACCAGAGACAGAGTGGGGAACAGAACAGGCAGACTGATGAAATACACTGCTGAGGGGAGCAGCGGCTGACACAGAAGGGGTCTGCTCGCCATGTGGGTTGCTCCGAGACTGGAGGGGATCGAACCGGCACTGCAGAGGCTGTGGACAGCTTCACAGCGCTGCGCTCAACCGCCTGCGCCACCAAGGAGGCCCTGGGATGTTTATTTAAAAAAAGGCAGAGGCTGAGATGTGGTGGCTGAGGGAGGCGTGTGTACATGTTGAGCGGTGAAACTGCACTGCCCAAATCATGTAGGCAGCTGGCAAATCAATACAGTTTGACTGAAAAACAAAAAAAAAAAAAAATACAAGAGGTGGGGAGTCGGGGCGAGTAGCCTTTCCCTTCAGCTGCACTCAAGGACCCGTCAGCTCTTTTTGTTCCTGCCCAGGTGACCTTTGCCTCAGCTTTTTGGTGTCATGGACCTGACCAATGGCAGGTCTTCAGTCGCCATCTTTTAAATGTCTGGCCGAAGGGCGAGGGCTTGTATTTGCACCACGTTCTCTGCACTGCTGGTGGATCCAAGTGTCCACAACGTCAAGATCGATATTTGTAGAACTCTCACCCCCTTCTCTGCCCGGTCATTCCAGGACGTTCGGCTCTTTCTGCACGTGGCTTTGATCCGGAAGGAGCGGCTGCGGGGCCAACAGGCGCAGGGCCGCTGTGATTGTCAGCCCCGAAGCACCATCTGCTGCGGTAAGCCTTCCTCCCGTCCCACTTTATCCTATTCTCACATTATATAAGCTCAACAAGACTACAAATCCGTTTATTTTTCTTTTTTAAAGATTTATTTATTTATGGGGCCTCCCCTGGTGGTGCAGCGGTTGAGCACTGGACTGCGAAGCTGCCCGCAACCTCTGCAGCACCGGTTCGATCCCCGGCCGCCCGCTGCTCCCCTCAGCAGTGTACTTCGTCAGTCTGCCTGTTCTGCTCCCCGCTCTGGCTCTGGTGAACTCTCTCACCCTCCCATGCTTCTGACTGTATCCAGTGCTTGTATAAATAAATACATAATTTTTTAAAAAAGATTTAATTTATGCATACAAGAACTGAGGTGTAGACCGAGGTGCAGGGGTGAGAGGTTTCACCAGAGATAGAGTGGGGAGCAGAACAGGAGGATCCAATGAGTGAGACACACCACTAAGGAGAGCAGCAGGGAGACAGGAGAGGTCTGCTGCTCCATGTGGGTCAGCTCGCTGGCTGGGGGTCGAACTCACGCCACAGTGGCTGGCGATAGCTTGATAGTACTGAGACTTTAACCACTGTGCCACCAGAGAGGCCTGAAATCCATTTATTTTGTTCTTCTTCAGGACAAACCCTTTTAAGTGTCCCAATATCTATAATCTTTTTTTTTTCTTTTTGGCACAGATTGTTGAGTCTCTTCAGTGTTTTGATCTAGCATAGGCAATTTCTTTAAATTTTTTCCACATCGAACCTTCATTTTGAAATATAAAATTCAGTGGCATTAATTAAGGTATCACTGTCACGCTGCTGTGCCACCACCACAATGCTTCCAAAAACCTTTCCATGACCCCTATCAAAAAATCCATACCCTTGGGCCTGCCAGGTAGTACAGCGGTTGAGCGCTGGGTTGTGAAGCTGCCCGCAGCCTCTGCAGCACCAGTTCGATCCCGGGCCGCTGGGCGAGGGTCCCACATGGCGCACAGACCTCTCCTGCCGCCCGCTGCTCCCCTCAGCAGTGTACTTTGGTCCTTCTGCCTGCTCTGCTCCCCGCTCTGGCTCTGGTGAATTCTCTCACCCTCCTGCACCTCTGACTGTACCCAGTGCTTGTATAAATAAATAAAAAAAATCCATACCCTTAAGAAATAGCTCCTATTCCTTCTCTTCCTCAGTCCCCTGTAATTTCCTGTTTTCTGTCTCTGAATATGCCTATTCTAGATATTTCCTGTAAGTGGGATTATGCATGATGTTTCCTTTTGTATCTGGCTTATTTCACTTAGGATAAAATTTTCAAGGTTTACCCATGTTGTACCATATAACAGTGCTTCATCCCTTTTCATCACTAAATAATATTCCATTGTTTGGATTATGGAGGTATCTTTTTTTTTTTTAAGATTTTATTTAGGGCCTCCCCGGTGGCGCAGCGGTTGAGAACTGGGTTGCGAAGCTGCCCGCAGCCTATGCAGCGCCGGTTCGATCCCCGGCTGCTCCCCGGCCACCAGAGGAGGGTCCCGTATGGCGCGCAGACCTCTCCTGCCGCCCGCTGCTCCCCTCAGCAGTGTACTTCGTCGGTCTGCCTGTTCTGTTCCCCGCTCTGGCTCTGGTGAATTCTCTCACCCTCCCTTGCTTCTGGCTGTACCCAGTGCTTGTATAAATAAATAAATCTTTAAAAAAAAAAAAAAAGATTTTATTTATTTATTTATACAAGCACTGGGCACAGTCAGAAGTGCAGGAGGGTGAGAGAATTCACCAGAGCCAGAGCGGGGAACAGAACAGGCAGACTGAGGATACACTGCTGAGGGGAGCAGCGGGTGGCAGGAGAGGTCTGCCTGCCATGTGGGACCCCACCCGGCGGCCCGGGATTGAACCGGCGCTGCAGAGGCTGCGGGCAGCTTCTCAGCCCAGCGCTTAACCGCTGCGCCACTGGGGAGGCCCTCGTCTTTTTTTTTTTTTTTTAATTTATTCATCGTTGATGAACACTTTGGTTGTTTCTACCTTTCACTATTGTGAATAATGCTGCAATGACCATAGTTGTGCAAATAGTCATTCAAGTCCCTGCTTTTAATTTTTTGGGAAGCATAAATTCAGAAGTGGAATTGCTGGTTCCTATTACTGGTAATTGCTGGAATTGCTGGTAATCCTATGTTTAGCTTTTTGAGACCAGAACTGATTTCCACAGCGGCTGCACCACTTCATGTTGCTGCTAACAATGCACAAGGCTTCCAGTATCTCCATATACGTGTTATTTCCTTTTTTAAAAATAAGCATGCCAGTAGGTGTGAAGCAGCATAATGATTCCTTGAAAAGACCTGACTCATGGGTTTATATCAGTCCCATTTTTCTGGATTTGTCTGGTAGTTTCTCTATAGTGTTTAACTTTTCCTCCATCCCCAGTTTGCTATAAACCACAACTTAGATCCAGAGGTCTCATTAGATCCAAGTGGCATTTTTGGCCAATACTTTGGAGGTGATGCCTTATCTTGAAGTTTTTAATATACTTCATGTTTTATACTCATTTATTCCTTTCAATGGAGTAAATTCCAATTATTATTCTATTTTTCCAAGTTTGACCAGAGGGAGCAAACTTCCAAGCTGCCCTCTTTGTCTCCTGTTAAACATTTCAATTTGTTCACAAATCCTTAATTTGAAAAAATTCAAGTCTAAAGGAAATTTGAAAGGCCAGACCTTGTCTTCAGGACAAAAACAGAGTGACACCTCTGGGTGCAGGGATTCCAGTTCTCACTGGAGTGAATGCTCCCCCCATTGATAAGAGGACTCAGCAATGATGCCTATGACTGCCTCACATACCACCAATCAAAATGTGAAATAAAGGTTTATCATCTGAATCCTTATAAAAATGACTACTTGGGTAAGTAATTGGATAAATGACATTATTTCCAAGTGTCATTTATCCAGGACACAGATGTTTGAGCAGAGAATGCAGATGTAAGTATCGCTTAGTATCTGTAGCCGCCACCCAGTCAACTGGGCCAGCCCGGAGCACTGACGAGGTTGGGGGGGCGCGTGTTTAACATAAGCCACCTCATTTATCTGCACAACTCCGCAAGGTGGACATGACTTTTCCTCTAACAACGGAGGAAGTGTTGGGATTCCACGAGGCTGATAGCTTTCTTGGGGTCACGTGAGCCATCACGGTGGCTCTGGGAACGGAGATCAGACGTGTGTGGCCAGAAGGTTCGGCCCCGGCAGCGTCATGTTTGTTTCCCGGCAAGGAAACCGCCCCGGACGGGGTGGGGGAAAGACGCAGGATTGGGAGTTTTCTCTGGCAGAAGGGCTGTTGCTGATGATCGCCCCCAAGATTGCATCATTCCAAAGGCGCCAAGTCCTGAGCTGGCGCTACATAATTGGGCTTGCAGGTCTTTATTGTGAGCGTCGGAGCCAAAAGATCCCAAGGAGGCGAAGGGACAATTACACTCTGCTTGCGTGTAATGAGGCTCTCGGGGAATATGGCCCCAGCGGCCGTGGCAGCTCCGGTAAAGAGTTGGTCCAATGATTCCCCGACATCCTGCCTGCACCGAGGGCTGCGTCCAGGCGCTCCAGCCCCTGCTTCCTGCAGACTCCGGGCCACGCCCTCTCCTTGCCACTGATCTTCGTCCGAGTCTGGAAATTGAAGCCAGCCTGGCTCTCCCCGGGATGGCGAAGTCTGCATCCTCCCCAGGTAAGTCACCGGTGCCTGCAGGGGGTAAAGCCCATGTGGGCGCTGTCACCACGTCAGGCTATAAGTGGCCTCACAGGCCACTCTGGGTCCGCTCTGTGGGGAACCCAGATTTGCTGAGTTTCTGCCCCTAGCTCGGATCACCTCCCTTCTAACCCTACCAGTGAGGCTTAGGGCGCTCCCTGGACGTGGTGAGGATGCCAGGGCCCGGAGCTCCCCGAGTGCGCCAGAGCAGGGCCAGGCCCCTGCGTGTGCTGTTGATCACTGACAGCCTCGAGCGCACAGGGAGAAGGGGAACGTGCAGGTCAGGGATGGGGGAGCTGAGATGTGTCCTCTAAGGCCCCGCCGTTGCCGAAACGCTTGCGCTGCGGCCTCTGTGATGTCCGTCGAGTCTCCCTCAGGATTCTTGTCTCTGTTGTATTTTATTAAAGATCCGTAGTTATGGTAGAAAGTTCAGATATACAAGGGATCGGGGGACAAAACCAGTCACCGTGTCTCGTGTCCCCCCAGAGCTCCTGTGCATGCATCAGGCACCCGGTGAGGGGCAAGGGGAGCACCATTATGGGCGACACACACAAGGGGCAGGGGGTGGCTTCCCATGGCCCAGCTGCACCACGCGGTGTGTCCCGGCAATCTTCTCTGCTGACCCACTGGCCATCCTGTTGCAGGCTCTTGAATTTCTCCTGCTTTGTCTGCCTCTGGGCCCGGGCTCCCGCCCCCATGAGGGCCGCCAACCAGTCCAGCATCTCCGAGTTCCTGCTCCTGGGGCTCTCCAGCCAGCCCCAGCAGCAGCAGCTCCTGTTCGTCCTCTTCCTGACCATGTACCTGGCCACGGTCCTGGGGAACCTGCTCATCCTCCTGGCCATCAGCGTGGACGCCCGCCTGCACACCCCCATGTACTTCTTCCTCAGCAACCTGTCCTTCGTGGACCTCTGCTTCTCCTCCACCACCATCCCCAAGATGCTGACCAACCACATCCTGGGGAGCCAGACCATCTCCTTCTCGGGGTGCCTGGCGCAGATGTACTTTCTCTTCATGTTCGTGGACATGGACAACTTCCTCCTGGCTGTGATGGCCTATGACCGCTTTGTGGCCATCTGCCACCCCTTGCACTACTCCACCAAGATGACCCCTCGGCTGTGCGCGCTGCTGGTGGCCGTGTCGTGGGTCATCGCCAACCTGAACGTCCTCTTGCACACCCTGCTGATGGCTCGGCTCTCGTTCTGTGCAGACAACGCCATCCCCCACTTCTTCTGTGACGTGACGCCCCTCCTGAAGCTCTCCTGCTCTGACACGTCCATCAATGAGCTCACCATTCTGACTGAAGGTGCCCTGATCATGATCACCCCGTTTGTTTGCATCCTGGTGTCATACATCCACATTGCCCGCGCGGTCCTGCGAGTCCCGTCCACCCAGGGGCGCTGGAAGGCCTTCTCCACCTGCGGCTCCCACCTGGCCGTGGTCTCCCTCTTCTACGGCACCATCATCGCTGTCTACTTCAACCCTTCCTCAGAACACTCGTCTGAGAAGGACACTGCAGCCACAGTGCTGTACACGGTGGTGACCCCCATGCTGAACCCCTTCATCTACAGCCTGAGGAACAGAGACTTGAAAAGGGCTCTTGGGAAGGTGGTTTGCAGGAAGACGCTTTCTGTCTGATGGGAACCAAAGCTGTAGCTCACCCTCCTGCTAGGCGGTCCCGGGGGGAAAGGCAGCAGCGATCTTGTTAGTGACACTCTGGTAACCAGTATCGATGCATCGATTATTTATTTGTGGTTCTGGTTCCCCTCCAATCCCTTGTGTCTGCTGAGTAAGGAGACTGCTCTTTATGACCATTTTTTGAGTTATTTCGAACCCGAGCCAAGTTTTTCCTTTTGCAAAGTTCTGTCTGGAAGGGTGCATGCTGCACATGTTCTTTTTTTTTTTTTTGATTTATTTATTTGTTTATTTATACAAGCACTGGGTACAGTCAGAAGCGCAGGAGGGTGAGAGGATTCACCAGAGCCAGAGCGGGGAGCAGAACAGGCAGAAGGACCGAAGTCCACTGCTGAGGGGAGCAGCGGGCGGCAGGAGAGGTCTGCACGCCATGTGGGACCCTCCTCCGGTGGCCGGGGAGCAGCCGGGGATCGAACCAGCGCTACAGAGCCTGCGGGCAGCTTCGCAACCCAGTGCTCAACTGCTGTGCCACCGGGGAGGCCCTGCACATGTTCTTGAATATTAGAATCATTTGGAAATTTTCACTAAGCATGCTGTTCAGGCCCCAACACTGGCCAAAACGCCAGACCCTCCTGGGTGGGCCAGACAAGGAGACTCTGAAGGTCTTGGTGGTTCCCACGAGGAGCGGCTGGAGCATCCCCAGCCTCTCTCCTTTGTCCGCATGTCCTCTGTCATCGTTAGTTGTCAATGTCGTGTTACAAAGCGCAAAATTAATTTCGAGCCTCAAGGGAACAGCAGAGTAGAACATGAGGATGACCGTGGGGAGTAACAGTTCAGGAGAGACTCAGAGGCCAGCGGGCACGTGGCCCAGACCCTAGGAGGCAGCGGGAACCCCGAGAGCATCCTGATTGTCCCTTAGGGGGAGGGGTCAGTGGGTGTCTGTTGTCAGGGAAACAGAAATCATCGCTGTTCCTTCTGCCCAGACCCCCTCCCCTGGCTTTCTAGTGTGTTCGGCAACACGCACCCCCCCACACCCACACACACATGCAAGGCCCAGTGAAACGCTGCCCCCTCCTTGCGCCCTCTGACGCCCTCATCTGCCTCTTCAACTCTGTTTTGCTTTGGTAATTCTTTCTGGTCCATAGAGTTTCCCAGATTGAGACCAGCCCCACGAGTACCCGGATTCTGGGAGTAATCGCCTGGTGTCCCTGGCCCGGCACTGCGCCTAGGCCAAAGGCAGCACTCAAGTCTCGTCGAAAGTAAAAGAACCAGGATGACTGTATTAGTACATTAATGAATGGACCACTCCAACTTTTAATTTGGTCATTTTCACTTGAGAAGGAGTTTACAAACTCTCCCTATTTAAAAATGTATCCTCCGTTAGGTGGCAGATCCCCCCTGCACACTGGATCCTCAGAGCTGTGAGCAAGGAAACTGAAGCAAACGGGAACCTTGCGGACGCCCAGAGACAGAGGCTCAGACACAGAGTCTCACAAGAGACGGCCGCAGACTTCCCGGAGAACTTTGTGTTCTGATAGGCTGCTTCTTTCTGCAGAGCCCTCCGAGGTCTTTGAAGTGAGATTTCAATGCACAATGTTTTATCACATGGATGCAACACACGTTATTCATTCACACAACGGCGAGTGTGTCTGCAGGCTACACAGCGCTGCCGCACCCTTTCTGGTGTAGAAATCGTTGTGTCCTTCAGTGGTCACCGGCCAGACCATTTCTCCAGCTTAGAGCACCCATTAGGTGATCTGTTTGTTATTTTGTCATTGTTTCTGCCCGGCCCTACCTGCCGTGGCTAGCAGAAGACGCGAGCGCTCCCAGTGTCAGACAGCGCGGAAGCTCGCTCCAGGTCGGGCGTCCTGGCTCGCCCGTCCCACACATAGGCAGCAGCAGCAGGAAGTCGGGCTTGAGACTGGGAGGGGGGATTGTCTGAGCTCAGGTAGCTGCGCTGTGAGCTTGTTTGGTGGGCGGCGGAATCGGTGTTTGGGGGCCACACTGGGACGCACTTATGGCCTCAGGAGACAGCTGTCTGACTTCAGGCTTCCCTCATCCTCCATGAAAGCGTGGCTCTGGCCGCGGTGGCCATTCCCACGGCTCCACTTTGTCAAAACGCCCTGTCCCCGCTCTGATCACCCAGCTCAGAGGTGCCCTCTGATCCCCTCTGCATCGGACACCCCTTCTGCACCCCTGGCGTCTTCTCATGGGCAGTGCACTCCAGCCCGGCTTTGTCTACGACGCAGCTGTATTTGTGAAGTAGAATTCAAGTGGGTGCATGTGAGGATTAGAATCTGCGGTCACTTAGGGATGTCAATAGAGGTTTACGTACTTGATCTGTGAAGTCTTTTAATTAACGTTTCAATGATTTTTTCTATGTATTAATAGCTGCTCCTTTTTGATTTGTGTTGGGCTGCCGGGAGCATAGAGGATTGTGAATGTTGTGCATTCATTATGGGCATACCTTTTAGTGGCCCCGAGATCTTTGTCATTGTATTTTTTTGTTTGTTTTTGTTTTTTTAAAGATTTATTTATTTATTTATACAAGCACTGGTACAGTCAGAAGTGCGGGAGGGTGAGAGAATTCACCAGAGCCAGAGCGGGGAGCAGAGCAGGCAGACCGATGAAGTACACTGCTGAGGGGAGCAGCGGGCGTGGCAGGAGAGGTCTGCGCGCCATGTGGGACCCTCGCCCAGCGGCCGGGGATCGAACTGGCGCTGCAGAGGCTGCGGGCAGCTTCGCAACCCAGCGCTCAACCGCTGCGCCACTGGGGAGGCCCTCTTTGTCATTGTTAACCCAATTTTCATCTTGAAGTATATTTTGATTAATGTTAACGTCACTAGCGCGACTTTAATTTGCCTTATGTTGGCTCATTCTCTCCAGCTGTATGAAATAATTGACTTGGATGCAGGAGTTTCCCTCAGGTCAGGATTTTCTTTTGTTTCTAGAGCTTCTGATGCCGGTAAGATGAGAGTATCCCACATCCACAGGACAGTCAACAGACAATGCCTCATCTTCCAGCCACTGTTCCAAACAAACAAACAAACAAGTGAACAAACAAGTGAACAAACAAACCAAACTTTCTGAGTCTAAAATGAACCCATGTTTGGTGGGAGGCAGTTCTCCGCGGGTGTCTTGCCTTTTGTGAACAGAAACACTCGCCGCTGCTGTCCTCGGCCATGTCCTCAGGCATGTGTGGATGGCACATGGCCTTGGAAGATGAGGTGGTGTGTTTCTGGGCAGGGGTTTCACTGTCCCCTGTAAGGAAGATGATGGCTCCTTCTGGGTCAAAGGTCAGGCGCGTTTACTCCCACGGTAAAAGGTTTGATTCCCTCAGCTGGAGGCTTCCCCTCTATGACCATCCACTGTGTGTACTCTGGCCTCACGGATGTGCTTCTGTGGGGCTGGCACTGAGGAACCCGATGTGGATACTGATATTCTGGCTCCTTCTCTTGCTGTAACACAGATTCTTTGTCTCTGGCCCCAGGGCCTTTGTTTTCTATCAGATCCACGAAGCTGGCAGCCTCGCTTGTTGGCTTGTAAGCGGGGGCAATCTCAGACTTCCCAGTTCATGGCAATGCTTATTAAAGAGACTTTTTGGGAAATGAAAAAGTTGTCAATAATAACGAAAAATAATGAAAACCCTTACATTCTGGTTATTTTTGTGTCCCAGTTTTTCATTTGGCATAAAATGACAATGACACTCTGACAGCAACACGAACCGCTGAGTCATGTGGGTTGATCAAATCCCGTATGCTTGAGCTCCGAGCGGCATGACACTTACACCGTGTATATTTTGAGGATGTCACTTAGTGTTGTCTACACAGTGTAACCCAGGCCACCGCGCTCTTTCCTTGTCTGTCTCATTGGTATTGTCTGCTGTTTGGTCCTTGTGCTGGGAGCAACGTCAGCTGTGAGTCCTTCACTCCCCTCTGAAACCAGGACATGTCCCGGCCTGTCCCACAGCCTGCTGGGCTAGGCCAAGGGGATGTTAGTGCAGGAGACCTAAGTGGAGACTCCAGATGTGCTCGCCCCGTTGGGTCTGCCCGCCTGCTCTCCAGTGCTCCACCAGAGCGTGCTCCAGGTCCTGCTGCCCGGCCAGCCTGAGACTCGGGTAGACCCAGGAGGAGTCGACACGCCCAGCTTACAGCCTGGAGCCAAACCCAGATGAGCCACAGTCTGGAGCCTGGTTGACCTGCCGACCGCGGTAGTGCTGTTTCTCTGCCCAGCCGCTGGGCGCAGAGCCCTGCCCTGTGCTGCACAGAGGCGGCTCGTCCCTGACCTGCTTCTTTTTTTTTTAATTTTTTTTTTTAATAGAGGCATGTTTATTTATTTATTTATTTATTTTGTTTATACATGCACTGGGTACAGTCCGAAGCGCGGGAGGGTGAGAGAATTCACCAGAGCCAGAGCGGGGAGCAGAGCAGGCAGAAGGACGGAGGTACAGTGCTGAGGGGAGCAGCGGGCGGCAGGAGAGGTCTGCGTGCCATGTGGGACCCTCCTCTGGTGGCCGGGGAGCAGCCGGGGATCGAACCAGCGGCGCGGAGGCCGCGGGCAGCTTCGCAAGCCAGCGCTCAACCACTGCGCCACCGGGGAGGCCCCCTGACCTGCTTCTTTTGGAACTTAGGTCTTGGCTTCTGAGATGCCACTTTTCTTCACTTTCCTGATTGTTTCCTGGTTCTTTATGGATCTTATTTGCTGCCTTTCTGTTCCTAGCACCTTATGACACACCACTGTCCTCATGGTCTTATTCTTGGCCCCCGCCCCCCATTTCATACTGTCTCTCCCTGGGTGATGACACACACACGCATCGTCTCAAAGAAACTCACCATAACTTCTGAACCTTGTGAAGCCAAACCCTCCCTGAGCCACAGGACCAAAAACTTATGATTCCTGGGCCCATCCACCTGGTTTTCTATCATATGATATGTGACCTTTTGTGTCTGCCTCTGTCACTCAGCATAATAGTTTTGAGGTCCAGCCACTTTGTAGCTTATATCAGTGCTTCTTTCATTGTTGTGACTGAAAAATAATGCTCTGTTGTTTATGTAGACTACAGTATGTTTACCTGCTCATACACTGATACGCTCAACATTTTTTTTTTTTTTTTAAAGATTTTATTTATTTATTTATTTATACAAGCACTGGGTACAGTCAGAAGCGCGGGAGGGTGAGAGAATTCACCAGAGCCAGAGCAGGGAACAGAACAGGCAGACTGACGAAGAAATACACTGCTGAGGGGAGCAGCGGGCGGCAGGAGAGGTTTGCCCGCCATGTGGGACCCTCCCCCGGCAGCCGGGGATTGAACCTGCGCTCCAGAGGCTGCGGGCAGCTTCACAGCCCAGCGCTCAACCACTACACCACTGGGGAGGCCCTGATACACTCAATATTCTTTTGGTGAACCCCTCTTCTGCTAAAATTGGCTTTTATAATTTGTAAGTAAGAACAGAGCTCTGGGCGTAACAGGTTGAATTATAGCCAGCCATCCAGAATGGACTCAGAATCAGAATTGAAAAAACCAGGAGATTTTCTCCAACCTGTATCTTCTCCTTTCTGTGTCTTTATTTCTCTGGCTCCTCTCTGCTCTTCCATCAGATTGTCAGGAACAGGCAGAATAGGCTTGGGGCTGCACATTACAGACAAGTCAAAGAGGCACATGGACAGGCTGTCACTCGAGTCTAGTCCAAGCATCCTGTTCAACTAGCTATGGTGGAGGGGAGGGGATATGACATGAACGTGGTTCCTGGTGCCCCAGAACCACGCCTATGTGGATCATAGGGGTTGCATTTGGAGAGTCATTCCAAAAAGGTATCCACCTGGAGGCCTGGAGTTGAAAATCACAGCATGATGGATTGTCCTGGACACAACAATTCTTAGCATCAGGCTACACTGTACCGCAGATGTGTTCATGGACTATGTAAGGGTTACACAGAAATCACAGGACTAGCCTGGGTCTGAACAATTGAAGTAAAAGGAACAAGGACTTAATAACTGAATTTCCACATTATGTGCAAGGAAGACTCAGCTCCAGGTCTCCCCGAATGTTGTCTGGGATTTTTCTCCATCAAAGTAGTTTCACTTCTGGGCCTCCCTGGTGGTGCAAGGGATTAAGCACAACACTGTGAAGCTGTCCGCAGCCTCCGCAGCACGAGTTCGATCCCCATGCAGCCAGGGAGCTACCCACATGGCTCAGCAGACCTCTGCTGTCTCGCGCACTGCTCCCCTCAGCAGTGTGTTTCAGTCAGTCTGCCTGTTCTGCTCCCCACTCTGTCTCTGGAGAATCCTCTCACCTGTACCTCTGGCCTGTACCTCAGTTCTTGTATGCATAAAAAAATAATTAAAAAAAAAAAGTAGTTTCACTTCTTATATCTTCAAGTTTTGACCAAATGGCTATATCTAAACCTTGAATGATTATCTTTGCCGTCATTGTTTAATCCAACAGATGCCAAAAGTAGGGGAGCAAATTATTGTCTTTTGTTTCTAATGAGGCTCTTGGGGAATCTGCCCCCAGTGGTAGGGAAGCTCCTGTAAGTGCCTGCTGTGTGGCTGCCCTGAACATGTTCCTGCACAGAGGGCTAAGACTATGAACCCCGACTCCTCATTCACCTAATATTTGTCTGATTTCCAGGACATTCCAATTCCTACAGAGAAGAGAAGCAGAGGTGAAGGACAGTTGAGAGTGACATCACCAACCTCCTCCAGTTAAGATGACACAGTGGAGACATTGATATATTTGGTTTTTGGTTTTTGTTTTTAAGATTTATTTATACAAGCACTGGGTACAGTGAGAGGGGGAGGGTGAAAAATTCACCAGAGCAAAACAGGCAGACTGAGGAAAGCAGCGGGCATGGCAGGAGAGGTCTGCGCACCATGTGGGACCCTTGCCGGCGGCTGGGGATTGAACTGGTGCTGCAGAGGCTGCGGACAGCTTCACAACCCAGAGCTCAACCACTGCGCCACTGGGGAGGCCCCCATTGATATATTTGGACATGAAGGTCCCTTGGGAAACTCCACGGCTACATTTTCCAAATACAAAGTTAATGGTAGGAGCCTGGAGTCTGTGGGCTGTATCTTGAGATGAACCCAATAATACTCAACAGGGCCTCTCTGGTGGTGTAGTGCTATCAAGCTATCACCAGGCACTGCAGCCCGAGATCGATCCCTGGCCAGGGAGCTGACCCACAGGGCGCAGCAGACCTCTCCTGTCTCCCCGCTGCTCCCTCAGCAGTGTGTTTCAATAGATCCACCTGTTCTGCTCCCCACTCTGTCTCTAGTGAATCCTCTTTCCCCCTGCACCTCTGGCCTACACCCCAGATCTTGTATGCATAATAAATAAATAAAAAATAAATAAATAAACAATGCACAAGTCTTTCAGGTTCTCCATATGCTTCTTATTTCCTTTTTTAAAAATAACCATGCCTTGGGCCTTCCTGGTGGTACAGGCGGTTGAGTACAGTGCCGTGAAGCTGTCCGCAGCCCTGCAGTGCGGGTTTGATCCTGGCCAGCCAGTTAGGGTCCCACATGGCAGGGCAGACCTCTCCTGTCTTGCGCGCTGCTCCCCTCAGCAGTGTATTTCGTCAGTTTGCCTGTTCTGTTTCCTGCTCTGTCTCTGGTGAATCCTCTCACCCTCCAGCACATCTGGCCTGTCCCCGGTTCTTGTATAAAAATAAATAAAATGATTTAAAAAATAAATAAAAATAACCATGCCAGTAGGTGTGAAGCAGCATAATGATTCCTTGAGAAGACATGACTCATGGGTTTATATCAGCCCCACTTTCTGGATTTGTCTGGTAGTTTCTCTATAGTGTTTAACTTTTCCTCCATCCCCAGCTTGCTATAAACCACAGTTTAGATCTAGAGGTCTCATTAGATCCAAGTGGCATTGTTTTTTTTTAAAGATTTATTTATTTATTTATACAAGCACTGGGTAGAGTCAGAAGCGCGGGAGGGTGAGAGAATTCACCAGAGCCAGAGCGGGGAGCAGAGCAGGCAGAAGGACCGAAGTACACTGCTGAGGGGAGCAGCGGGCGGCAGGAGAGGTCTGCGCGCCATGTGGGACCCTCCTCTGGTGACCAGGGAGCAGCCGGGGATCGAACTGGCACTGCAGAGGCTGCAGGCAGCTTCACAACCCAGCGCTCAACCGCTGTGCCACTGGAGAGGCCCCCAAGTGGCATTTTTGGCCAATACTTTGCAGGTGATGCCTTATCTGTCATGGGCACCATGATGAAGGCACATGATGTCACATGATTACTCCAGATTGCCAAGTTGTCAGTGATGTATTAGATGAAGGGCTGTGGGACATGGTTGTTGGTGGTGACCTGAGGAAGCAGTTCTTATGTTATACTGGCCAGTGTGCAACTCAAAAGGAATCTGTGGAGTGACATGTTCACGTGAATGTGAATATCCTGTGAACGTTCTGTTCCTACCCGTCCACTCCCGACTGCTCTCTGATCATTGTCTACACCATCTGGGAGTTAAAATGATGATTTCCTAGTTCGTAATTTTTCTATATTTCTTAGTGTCATTATTCTGGAAAGAAGAGCTCCTCTTCAGGAACCCAGGGGGAACCTTAGATTGTTTTTTAAAAGACAGGATAAATTTCCCTTTAATTATTGATTTTCATCTCCAGTGATGACATTAAACTACTTTGCATGGCTCTCTGTTCTGTAATGTTACTGTTGAATTCAAGTTTTTAATACACTTCATGTTTTATACTCATTTATTCCTTTCCATGGAATAAGTTTCAATTATTCCTTTTGATGCTCAAATTGTTCCAAGTTTGGCCAGAGGGGCAAACCTCCGAGCTGCCATCTTTGTCTCCTTTTTAAAATTTCATTTTATTCACAAATTCTTAAAATTTTATTCACAAATTCTTAAAAAAATTCAAGTCGAAAGGAAATTTGAAAGGCCAAACCCGGTCTTCAGGACAAATACAGAGTGACACCTGTGGGTGCAGGGATTCCAGTTCTCACTGGAGTGAATGCTCCCCCCATTTATAAGAGGACTCAGCAATGATGCTATGGCTGCCTCACATCCAGAATAAAAGGTAAGGTTTATCATCTGACTCCTTATAAAAATGACTACTTGGGCAAGTAATTGGGTAAATGACATTATTTCCAAGTGTCATTTATCCAGGACACAGATGTTTGAGCAGAGAATGCAGATGTAAGTAATGCTTAGTATCTGTAGCCGCCACCCAGTCAACTGGGCCAGCCCGGAGCACTGACGAGGTTGGGGGGGGCGCGTGTTTAACATAAACCACCTCATTTATCTGCACAACTCCGCAAGGTGGACATGACTTTTCCTCTAACAACGGAGGAAGTGTTGGGATTCCACGAGGCTGATAGCTTTCTTGGGGTCACGTGAGCCATCACGGTGGCTCTGGGAACGGAGATCAGACGTGTGTGGCCAGAAGGTTCGGCCCCGGCAGCGTCATGTTTGTTTCCCGGCAAGGAAACCGCCCCGGACGGGGTGGGGGAAAGACGCAGGATTGGGAGTTTTCTCTGGCAGAAGGGCTGTTGCTGATGATCGCCCCCAAGATTGCATCATTCCAAAGGCGCCAAGTCCTGAGCTGGCGCTACATAATTGGGCTTGCAGGTCTTTATTGTGAGCGTCGGAGCCAAAAGATCCCAAGGAGGCGAAGGGACAATTACACTCTGCTTGCGTGTAATGAGGCTCTCGGGGAATATGGCCCCAGCGGCCGTGGCAGCTCCGGTAAAGAGTTGGTCCAATGATTCCCCGACATCCTGCCTGCACCGAGGGCTGCGTCCAGGCGCTCCAGCCCCTGCTTCCTGCAGACTCCGGGCCACGCCCTCTCCTTGCCACTGATCTTCGTCTGAGTCTGGAAATTGAAGCCAGCCTGGCTCTCCCCGGGACGGTGAAGTCTGCATCCTCCCCAGGTAAGTCACCGGTGCCTGCAGGGGGTAAAGCCCATGTGGGCGCTGTCACCACGTCAGGCTGTAAGTGGCCTCACAGGCCACTCTGGGTCCGCTCTGTGGGGAACCCAGATTTGCCGAGTTTCTGCCTCTAGCTCGGATCACCTCCCTTCTAACCCTACCAGTGAGGCTTAGGGTGCTCCCTGGACGCGGCGAGGATGCCAGGGCCCGGAGCTCCCCGAGTGCGCCAGAGCAGGGCCAGCGGCGGGGGCAGCAGAGCCTCACCCCGGCGTGTGCTGTTGATCACTGACAGCCTGGAGCACACAGGGAGAAGGGGAACGTGCAGGTCAGGGATGGGGGAGCTGAGATGTGTCCTCTAAGGCCCCGCCGCTGCCGAAATGCTCGCGCTGCGGCCTCTGTGATGTCCATCGAGTCTCCCTCAGGATTCTTGTCTCTGTTGTATTTTATTAAAGATCCGCAGTTATGGTAGAAAGTTCAAATATACAAGGGATCGGGGGACAAAACCAGTCACCGTGTCTCGTGTCCCCCCAGAGCTCCTGTGCATGCATCAGGCACCCGGTGAGGGGCGAGGGGAGCACCATTATGGGCGACACACACAAGGGGCAGGGGGTGGCTTCCCATGGCCCAGCTGCACCGCGCGGCGTGTCCCAGCAATCTTCTCTGCTGACCCACTGGCCATCCTGTTGCAGGCTCTTGAATTTCTCCTGCTTTGTCTGCCTCTGGGCCCGGGCTCCTGCCCCCATGAGGGCCACCAACCAGTCCAGCATCTCTGAGTTCCTGCTCCTGGGGCTCTCCAGCCAGCCCCAGCGGCAGCAGCTCCTGTTCGTCCTCTTCCTGACCATGTACCTGGCCACGGTCCTGGGGAACCTGCTCATCCTCCTGGCCATCAGCGTGGACGCCCGTCTGCACACCCCCATGTACTTCTTCCTCAGCAACCTGTCCTTCGTGGACCTCTGCTTCTCCTCTACCACCATCCCCAAGATGCTGACCAACCACATCCTGGGGAGCCAGACCATCTCCTTCTCGGGGTGCCTGGCGCAGATGTACTTTCTCTTCATGTTCGTGGACATGGACAACTTCCTCCTGGCCGTGATGGCCTATGACCGCTTTGTGGCCATCTGCCACCCCTTGCACTACTCCACCAAGATGACCCCTTGGCTGTGCGCGCTGCTGGTGGCTGTGTCGTGGGTCATCGCCAACCTGAACGCCCTCTTGCACACCCTGCTGATGGCTCGGCTCTCGTTCTGTGCAGACACCACCATCCCCGACTTCTTCTGTGATGTGTCGCTCCTCCTGAAGCTCTCCTGCTCTGACACGTCCATCAATGAGATGATGATTCTGACTGAAGGTGCCCTGATCATGATCACCCCGTTTGTTTGCATCCTGGTGTCATACATCCACATTGCCCGCGCGGTCCTGCGAGTCCCGTCCACCCAGGGGCGCTGGAAGGCCTTCTCCACCTGCGGCTCCCACCTGGCCGTGGTCTCCCTCTTCTACGGCACCATCATCGCTGTCTACTTCAACCCTTCCTCAGAACACTCGTCTGAGAAGGACACTGCAGCCACAGTGCTGTACACGGTGGTGACCCCCATGCTGAACCCCTTCATCTACAGCCTGAGGAACAGAGACTTGAAAAGGGCTCTTGGGAAGGTGGTTCGCAGGAAGACGCTTTCTGTCTGATGGGAACCAAAGCCGTAGCTCACCCTCCTGCTAGGCGGTCCCGGGGGAAAGGCAGCAGCGATCTTGTTAGTGACACTCTGGTAACCAGTATTGATGCATCGATTATTTATTTGTGGTTCTGGTTACCCTCCAATCCCTTGTGTCTGCTGAGTAACAAGACTGCTCTTTATGACCATCTTTTAAGTTATTTCGAAACTGAGCCAAGGTTTTCCTTTTTCAAAGTTCTGTCTGGAAGGGTGTATGCTGCATATATTTTTTTTTTATTTTAAAGATTTATTTATTTATATAAGAACTGGGTACAGGCCAGATGTGCAGTAGGTGAGAGGACTCACCAGAGACAGAGTGGGGAACAGAATAGGCAGACTGACAAAATACACTGCTGAGAGGAGCATCAGGCGAGACAGGAGAGGTCTGCTTGCCATGTGGGTAGCTCTGAGGCCAGCTGGGATTGAACCAGTGCCTCAGAGGCTGAGGACAGCTTCACAGCGCTGCGCTCCACCTGGTGGCCTGGGCCACCAGGGAGGCCCCCACTCTAACTTTTATTTATTTATTTATTTATTTTTTTTAAGATTTATTTATTTATTTATTTACACAAGCACTGGGTACAGTCAGAAGCGCGGGAGGGCGAGAGAATTCACCAGAGCCAGAGCGGGGAGCAGAGCAGGTAGAAGGACCAAAGTACACTGCTGAGGGGAGCAGCGGGCGGCAGGAGAGGTCTGCGTGCCATGTGGGACACTCCTCCGTTGGCTGGGGAGCTGCCGGGATCAAACAGGTGCTGCAGAGGCTGCAGGCTGCTTCGTAGCCCAGCGCTCAACCGCTGCGCCACCAGGGAGGCCCCACTCTAACTTTTAATTTGATCCTTTTCACTTGAGAAGGAGTTTACAAACTCTCCCTATTTGAAAATATATCATTCATGGCCTCCCTGGTGGCGCAGCGGTTGAGCGCTGGGTTGCGAAGCTGCCCGCAGCCTCTGCAGCGCTGGTTCGATCCCCGGCTGCTCCCCGGCCACCGGAGGAGGGTCCCACATGGCGCGCAGACCTCTCCTGCCGCCCGCTGCTCCCCTCAGCAGTTACTTCAGTCCTTCTGCCTGCTCTGCTCCCTGCTCTGGCTCTGGTGAATTCTCTCACTCTCCCGCGCTTCTGACTGTACCCAGTGCTTGTATAAATAAATAAATAAACAAATCATAAAAAAAAATATATCATTCACTAGTTGGCAGATCACCCGTAGACACTGTGGAACCCCAGAAGCCATAAACAAGGAAACTGAAGCAAATGGTAACCTTGCTGATTCAAGACGCCCAGAGATAGATGCTCTTAAACAGAGTCTCACAAGAGACGGCCGCAGACTTCCCGGAGAACTTTGTGTTCTGATAGGCTGCTTCTTTCTGCAGAGCCCTCCGAGGTCTTTGAAGTGAGATTTCAATGCACAATGTTTTATCACATGGATGCAACACACGTTATTCATTCACACAACGGCGAGTGTGTCTGCAGGCTACACAGCGCTGCCGCACCCTTTCTGGTGTAGAAATCGTTGTGTCCTTCAGTGGTCACCGGCCAGACCATTTCTCCAGCTTAGAGCACCCATTAGGTGATCTGTTTGTTATTTTGTCATTGTTTCTGCCCGGCCCTACCTGCCATGGCTAGCAGAAGACGCGAGCGCTCCCAGTGTCAGACAGCGCGGAAGCTTGCTCCAGGTCGGGCGTCCTGGCTCGCCCGTCCCACACATAGGCAGCAGCAGCAGGAAGTCGGGCTTGAGACTGGGAGGGGGGATTGTCTGAGCTCAGGTAGCTGCGCTGTGAGCTTGTTTGGTGGGCGGCAGAATAGGTGTTTGGGGGCCACACTGGGACGCACTTATGGCCTCAGGAGACAGCTGTCTGACTTCAGGCTTCCCTCATCCTCCATGAAAGCGTGCCTCTGGCCGCGGTGGCCATTCCCATGGCTCCACTTTGTCAAAACGCCCTGTCCCCGCTCTGATCACCCAGCTCAGAGGTGCCCTCTGATCCCCTCTGCATCGGACACCCCTTCTGCACCCCTGGCGTCTTCTCATGGGCAGTGCACTCCAGCCCGGCTTTGTCTACGACGCAGCTGTATTTGTGAAGTAGAATTCAAGTGGGTGCATGTGAGGATTAGAATCTGCGGTCACTTAGGGATGTCAATAGCGATTTACGTACTTGATCTGTGAAGTCTTTTAATTAACATTTCAATGATTTTTTCTATGTATTAATAGCTGCTCCTTTTTGATTTGTGTTGGGCTGCCGGGAGCATAGAGGATTGTGAATGTTGTGCATTCGTTATGGGGCATACCTTTTAGTGGCCCCGAGATCTTGTCATTGTTAGTCCAATTTTCATCTTGAAGTATATTTTGATTAATGTTAACGTCACTAGCGCGACTTTAATTTGGCTTATGTTGGCTCATTCTCTCCAGCTGTATGAAAGAGTTGACTTGGACGCGGGAGTTTCCCGCAGGTCAGGATTTTATGATGTTTCTTTTGTTTCTAGAGCTTCTGATACAGGTGAGAAATGAGAGTATCCCACATCCACAAGGACAGTCAACAGACAATGCCTCATCTTCCAGCCACTGTTCCAAACAAACAAACAAACAAGTGAACAAACAAACCAAACTTTCTGAGTCTAAAATGAACCCATGTTGGTGGGAGGCATTTCTCCGCGGGTGTCTTGCCTTTTGTGAACAGAAACACTCGCCGCTGCTGTCCTCGGCCATGTCCTCAGGCATGTGTGGATGGCAAATGGCCTTGGAAGATGAGGTGGTGTGTTTCTGGGCAGGGGTTTCACTGTCCCCTGTAAGGAAGATGATGGCTCCTTCTGGGTCAAAGGTCAGGCACGTTTACTCCCACGGTAAAAGGTTTGATTCCCTCAGCTGGAGGCTTCCCCTCTATGACCATCCGCTGTGTGTACTCTGGCCTCACGGATGTGCTTCTGTGGGGCTGGCACTGAGGAACCCGATGTGGATACTGATATTCCGGCTCCTTCTCTTGCTGTAACACAGATTCTTTGTCTCTGGCCCCAGGGCCTTTGTTTTCTATCAGATCCACGAAGCTGGCAGCCTCGCTTGTTGGCTTGTAAGCGGGGGCAATCTCAGACTTCACAGTACTTGCAACAAGGGAGGGGATTTTACATGAAGGTGCTTACTGGGACCCAGAACCACGCTTATATGGATTATACGGTTCCATTTGGAGAGTCATTCCAAATTTTATGTATCTGGAGGCCTGGAGTTTGAAAATCACAGCGTGAGGGGTTCTGGAGTCCTGAGTCTTTGGGCTGTGTATTGAGATTAACCCAGTAATAATCAAGGGGATCTCCCTGGTAGAGCAAGGGGATAATCTCCCTGCTATGAAGCTATCACCAGCCACTGCCCTTTGAGTTCGATCCTGGCCAGGGAGCTGAGCCATATGGCACAGCAGACCTCTCCTGTCACCCTGCTGCTCGCCTCAGCATTGTATTTCTGTAGACCACCGGTTCTGCCCCCACTCTGTCTCTGGTGAATCCTCTCCCCTGCCAACACCCCAGTTCTTGTATGCATAAATAAATCTTTTTTAAAAAATACTCTCCGCTTCTCTTCATGAGCTGCTTAGGAGGTGGGTGACGGAGTGGCGAACAGGGGTGTGTAAGTGGAGACAGTCATACAAACTGTGTGTACAGTTGTGTAATGTACACTATTAATGTGTGTCAGTGTTACTGTGTTTTCAAAACAGAAAACAAGAATCAGTGACTCAGTAGAAAAGACAAAAGAACGGTGGGTTCCAAATCGCAGAAGTGATCCTCTCTGGAGCCTGAACTTCACAACTTAATCACGCCTGTCTCGGTCTCGGTCTCACGTTGTCTACACACGGGTCGGGTCGCCTGAGGCGGCAGTACGCCAGGCCAGCATCCCTGAGGCCCTCCTCCTGGGCTCCCTGGTCGGCCCACAGAGCCTCCTCTTCATGCTGTCCTTGAGCCTGTCCCTCCTATGGTCAGACCCCAAAAAATCAGGGCGGCCAGAATTTCTTGTTTGTTCCAGGAGCCTCTCAAGATTTGCCTCCGAACAGCCCGTCCGTGGGAGGAAGGCGTCTGACTGAGCCGGCCGCCCTCCCGCCCCCGCCCCGCGGACCCTCCCTCTCGGCAGGGGCCTCCCCCCGCAGCGCGTGGACGGGCGCGCAGGCCAGCTCTCCCCACTTTCGCCAGTGGAAGCAAACACGTTGCTCCTATTTTCCAAATCAGCCTCTTCGCCTGCTTCGCCCTCGGGAGAGGCCTGCGCGGGCGAGGGGCTTAAACAACGTCCATTCGCTTCCCATGATGGGCGCTGTGTTTACATGACGTATTGCCAGAGTTCTCGCATTCATTTTGCTTTTGGAAACAGCGCGTGGAAGGCCGTGGAGGGACCGCCGAGCATGTGGGGGGCCCCTGACAGGGGCTCACGCCCCGCCCACGCACGGCTCCTCCACGCGGCCCCGGGGCGGCCGGGGGCGGGGCAAGCGGGGCCGCCGCTGCGCCAATCAGAGGGGACGCCGCTTGTCCCGCCCCTGCAGGTGTATTATCCAATCACAGCGGCGTCCCACCCGCCTCTGCGCGCCGCTCCCGCCAGGTCGGGGGTCGGGGGTCGGGGTCGGGGGTCGGGGCCCCGCGCGGAGCCGGCTCTCGCGGTGAGTGGCTGAGGAGACGCTCTGGCTTGGGGCGTCCAGACCTGGCGGCCCCCCAGCGCCCCGCTCGCCCCCGGCGCGCCCTCGGGTCCCTGCGCCGGGGCCCTTCCGGTGGGCCGAGGCCGGGCGCGGGCGCGTCGAGGCGCCGACGCTGCGGAGACGCGCTGGGGGGGCGCCTGGGGCGCGGGCGGCCCGGGTGACAGAAACGCGGGCCCCGGGCCCCCCAGACCCCGGGCGGCCTCACCTCCGCTTGCTTGACCTCGGCCAAGAGAAACCAGCCGATTGGCCCACACAGTGGCTTCCCTGGAAACCGCAGGCCGCGAGGCCGGGCCGGCGCGCGGACGCCCGGGGGCTGAGGTCGCCGGGATCCGCGGGGAGTCGGGGCTTCTCCCCGGGGGTAACGAACGGCGCCCCAACCCAGCGGCGCGGGCCGGGCCCCCCTCTGCTGGCCGACCTGCCCGACGAGGAGCGTCAGTCCTGGTCTGACTGACCGCGGGAGGAACCGTCTTCCCGCCCTGGGGCGGGGTGGGGAGTCGGGCGAGGGAGGGGTCGGGCACAGAGGGGGTCGGGCACGGGTGGGGGGCGGTTGGGCGCGGGGGGGGGGGCGGGGTGGGTTGGGCTGGGCGGGAGGTCCTGGCCGGGCAGCGCTTGGGCAGGGCCCCGAGGGGGTCAAACCGCCCCAAGACTCGGGGTTTGGGTTACGTGGCAGTCGCGCCGCCGCAGCAGAGTCGGCCGGGCGGGCGGTGAGGAGAGCCGGAGCGGGCCTGGCCCCAGGGCCCGCGGCGAGGCCATCGAGGCAGCCCCTGCGCGCTCGCGAAGCCGCGTCTCAGCAGCGGCCTTTATTCCCCGCGATCCCTTCCCTCCCGCCGAGCCGGCTCCTCACACGCGGACACCGGCCCGCGCTCAGCGGGATTCGAAGGCACAGAACGCCGGCGGCCTCGCGGCGGGAGTTGGACGTGGAAACGGGGGTTTTCCGGCACGCGGGGGTGGGTCCGGCGGGAGGGGGACGAGGTGGAGTCAGCCAGAGAACGTGCCTCCTGCGGGATAGCCGGGCCCGGGTGCACCACGCCCTCCGCAGGCTGACGCGGTGGCACCATCTGGGCGGTCTTGCAGCAGCGGGACCTTCGAAGCGTCGCCCCCATGTTTCTGAAAGGTCTTTATTTAAAAAAATGTTTTTCTGCTTAACCTACCAAGACTTCGTATTTGCAACTAAAAACTGAGTGAGGCCAGGATGTAAGCGATGATCAGAAAAGGTCCTGAAACTGAACACAACGGCCACCGGCCCTTCTCCAGCCCAGCTCTGCTTGCCTCCGGACCGCGCGTTGCCTTTCTCTGTGGACTGTCACTTCTCCATCGGTGAGGCAGTCGGGGGAGCCCACGTCTAGACTTGTGTTTTGGGTGAAGTCATGCTGAGAATGACCCTCACGTCCTTAGCCTGTCAGGTTCCTTAATCCAACCGTGAATCCGCACTGGCAAGCAAGTGGTGGAGAACAGTTTGGGCTGCTGGAGATCATACTCCTGTGACTCTCTGGAGGAGGAGACCGTTCTTCAGAAAAGGGGAGCCACTGTCAGCTGGGAAGACAGCCCCAAAGAAGTCTACTCTGGGAGTCTGGAGTTTCTCAATCATGGCCTGCTCTGCTCTCCCTGATCCATCTCTCCCCCAGTGGCAAACTGCTTATCCTTTATACCTAGTGCTTCACTCTCATGCCACCCATCCCAGCGTCCCTCTCTACACTGGCCTCACTGTCTTGACACAGTGAGTGACCTGATATGAGAGTCAGGTAAAATTGTATTAACCCTGGTTTATGAGCTATGACTATAACAAAAATATTTTAATAACTGAATTTTTAAATCCATAAACATAAGCCCAAATCAGCAAAGTGATGCCATTTGAAGTCTCAGGGAATTTTCTCCGGAATGTGTCTCCACCCAGATGGCTTTATCTCCAATTCTGACCCCAAAGTAAGAGGATATAGTTTGTCATCAGTGTTGGGTCCAGAGGGACCAGGAATCAGGAGGGAAAATTACTGTTACCTGTCTGTAACAAGGCTCGCAGGGAATGTGGTCCCAGGGGCACGGAAGCTCCTGTAAACATCTGTCTCTAATGCCCCCAGACAGCCTTCCGGCACTGAGAGCTGAGACCGCACACCCTGCTCCTCACTCGCTTTGCACCTGCCTGTATTTCCAAGATTTTCCAACCCTTATAATACAGAGGCGCACTGGCCATTTCCTCAAGGTGATGAACACTTAATAGCTACAGCATCTGCTTCTCCTAGGTAAGGTTGTAACTGCAGAGATATCAGTGTTTCTTGACTAATGAGAAATTCTTTGAGGAACCCCCTTTGCTAAACCCAACTTCAGGAGTAAAAGTCTTGAATCCATCAGCCGGAGCTTGAAACGTGAGCGTGACCACCTGTTTCTCTTGTGCCTGTGATCTGCCAAGCAGCAGCTGCAGGGCTGGGAATGTTAGAGCAGATAAAGGCCATGGAAGACTTTGTATGTGTCTGTGTATTGTTTTCATGTTATGCTTTATAAACTAAAAAAAAAAAAAAAGCCTGGTGGGAACTGGACTCATCTAGAACCAGGAATCGGAAGTTGAGGATGTAGGGACGAAGGACAAATCCTGTGTGAGCAACTCTAATATAGTTTGTTAACATGAGCGTAGCTGGAGCTCAGATTGTTACATCGAAACCTTGATCTTCTAGGTTTTGGACCCCTGTCTTTTTCTCCTGCCTCTGGGCCCAACCCCATGAGAGCAGCCAACCAGTCAAGTGTCTCCGAGTTCCTGCTCCTGGGGCTCTCCAGCCAGCCCCAGCGGCAGCAGCAACTCCTGTTCATCCTCTTCCTGACCATGTACCTGGCCACGGTCCTGGGGAACCTGCTCATCCTCCTGGCCATCAGCGTGGACGCCCGCCTGCACACCCCCATGTACTTCTTCCTCAGCAACCTGTCCTTCGTGGACCTCTGCTTCTCCTCTACCACCATCCCCAAGATGCTGACCAACCACATCCTGGGGAGCCAGACCATCTCCTTCTCGGGGTGCCTGGCGCAGATGTACTTTCTCTTCATGTTCGTGGACATGGACAACTTCCTCCTGGCCGTGATGGCCTATGACCGCTTTGTGGCCATCTGCCACCCCTTGCACTACTCTACCAAGATGACCCCTCGGCTGTGCGCGCTGCTGGTGGCCGTGTCATGGGTCATCGCCAACCTGGACGTCCTCTTGCACACCCTGCTGATGGCTCGGCTCTCGTTCTGTGCAGACAATGCCATCCCCCACTTCTTCTGTGACGTGACGCCCCTCCTGAAGCTCTCCTGCTCTGACACGTCCCTCAACGAGATGATGATCTTTATTGAAGCAGGACTGATAACGCTTGCTCCATTTCTTTGCATCTTGGTGTCATACATTCTCATCACCTGCGCAGTCCTGCGAGTCCCGTCCACCCAGGGGCGCTGGAAGGCCTTCTCCACCTGCGGCTCCCACCTGGCTGTCGTTTTGCTGTTCTACGGCACCATCATCTTTCTGTATTTCAACCCGTCTTCCTCACACTCACCTGACACAGATATAGCAGCTGCTGTGATGTTCACAGTGGTGACCCCCATGCTGAACCCCTTCATCTACAGCCTGAGAAACAAAGACATAAAAGGGGCTCTTGGAAAAGTGATTGCTATGAAATTCTTTTTTACCCAATAATAGAAGGGACCAAGGGAAACATGGAGGGAGCTGATTTCTAAAAATATCTTGTTTGTTTTTCCTGTTGTGTGAAACTTAATACTTGTGTTCTGTAAGAAACAACGCTCTTCTATTTGGGGAGAACGGAACTTCTGACACAAGCTCTCCAGTTAAAGTAGGAGAGAGCCTTTCATCAAATAAGTCGATTATTTCTACATCAGTGCTCTCAAGTCAGAACCCACTAGCAACACACTTCTAGTTGAATCATTTAAGAAGGTGCTAGAAAGGAATTAATATATAACCTGGGCTTGTGTGAATGAATCTTAGTGAGGTTTTGAGGAATTAGATCTTTGCTCTGGATTACATGCTGTCACAAAGTAGGGATACTTCTGACTGCGTCTATTTATGTATTTTATCTAGAAGGAGGGCAGTCTGGTCTGAGGCTAAAGCTGTGATTGACAACAGAGCAGTCATATCAGCCAGCTTAGGCGAGTGTTTGGTCATTTTTGTGGTTTGGACAACGTTCCTGTTCTTGTGTTCAGACATGATTAAAGACTGGCCCTGTCCTGCTCCTTCATGGCCTTAGATAGTGGCCTTTCTGCTACTGATAGTCCGTGCAATTCTCTGTGTTCATTAGGGGGGCTTCGGACTTCGCCGAGTCCAGGTCAGCTCCCGGGTGTCAGGGCTGCTTGCTCTATTAACTGAGGCAAGAGGTGTGAGCACCTTCTAGTAGGAGGGTCTGGCTAATGTGGGGGCTCGAAGGGGCAGGACTCATTTAGGGCTCTAGTTCTGCCTAGTTCTGCCCTGCACTCAAGCTAATTTTTTTGCTTATCTGAGTCTTTGGTATCATATAGCAGCCCACCGGGAATAGGAATATGCTGGAAAACAGAAACATCTCCCACAATCTCAGTGCCCAGCCTCGTCAATTAGTTGCATTTTTTCATCTCCTTCTCCACCTATGTAAATGCACTTGGACATTTATATAGTTAAGAAACTATTACTTCTAGGGGAAGGAAGTGAATATTTGCAAAACAGTAGTTTATTGCAGTGCTCAAACAGATACAGCCCTTGTCCCTATGGAGATTACATTCTGGTAATAATTTTAAAGAACTAAAAAGTGGAGGTAGTGTCACTTGAATGGTGATTGACCTTTGTCAAATACTCTGTGTCTATTAAGGTTTTTCATCTTTCATTTTCTTAATGTGGTGTATGACCTTTAGTGATTTGCATGTGTTGATCCATCTTGGCAGCACACGGATAAATCCCACTGGACTCTAGTGTATAATGCTTTCAATTAATATGCTATTGAATTCGTTTTGCTAGTATTTTGTTGAGGAGCTAATGGGTCTTTATATCATTTGCTGTACTTTACAACTACAGAATTTTCATTTGGCTGCTTTTTTTCATATTTTCTATCTTTTTATTACTCTTTGATGGGGTGTTTTCAGCACGCTTTCATTTCTTAATCATATTTCCTTTAGTTCTGTGAACATTTTAATAATGACTGCTTTGAAATATTTTTCTGTTCTAGCTGACATCTGATTACTCTTACTGGCAGTTCCTGTTGCATGCTTTTCTTTAGATGTCAGTCATAATTTCCTGTTTCTTTACATGCCTTTTATTTTTTTCTTCAAACTGGACATTTTATATAACATATTGTAGCATCTCTGGATATGCTTTCCTCCCCACTGGGATTTGTTATTTAACGACAGACTGGATGGATTATTTTAGTGAAGTTTATTCCACCTCACCCCACACTCACTTGGTGTGAAGGTCTTGCTTTGTCTTCTTTTATATAAGTAAAATGTTTTATCCAGTGCTTGGCGACATTGTGTTTCTTCGCAACTCTGATACCAAGATGCGGACAGCATGAAAGTACAGAAATCGGGCCTCCCTGGTGGTGTAAGGGGTTGAGCATGGTGTAAGGGTATGAAGCAATCTATGAAGCAATCGGCAGCCACTGCAGCACGAGTTCAATCCCCCAGCCGGCCAGGGAGCAAACCATATGGCACAGCAGACCTCTTCTGTCTCTCCCACTGCTCCCCTCAGCAGTGGATTTCAGTCAATCTGCCTGTTCTCCCCATTCTGTCTCTGGTGAATCCTCTCACCCTCCGCACTTCTGGCCTGTTCCCCAGTTCTTGTATGCATAAATAAATAAAATTAAAACAAAAAAGGGCCTCCCTGGTGGCTCAGCAGGTTGAGCACCACTCTGTGAAGCTGTCCGCAGCCTCTGCAATGTGGGTTTGATCCCGGCAGGTGGGCAAGAATCCCACATAGCATGGCAGACCTCTCCTGTCTCGCCCCTGCTCCCCTCAGCAGTGTATTTCTGTTGCCTGCCTGTTCTGCTCCCTGCTCTGTCTCTGGTGAAACCTCTCACTGTCCCGCGCCTCTGGCCTGTACCCCAGCTCTTGTATAAAAAATAAATCTTTAAAGAAAAAAAAAAAACCCCACTAGCCTATTTAGTTGGCACATTGTTCACGTATTATGAAACAAGCTGTGTTTGAGGAACATTGAGGTTGTGCCAGTGTTTTGTCATCACATCTCTACTGCATAAGACATCCTTGTGCATATGACTTTGTTCACCTGTAAGAACAGCCGTACAGAGTAAGCTATTGAGGCGGGAAGGGTCCTAGGGCAAGCACAGGCAGGACTCAAGGGCAAAACATTGCTTTTCCCGTGGACCGATAAAGAAGAGCTTACAAACCCTGGAGACTACACCCGCACTGCACCTGCTAACACACATTTCCTGGGTCCATTGTTTTTATTACTAATTTTCCCGCCTGGGCATTCATGAGCTGTCTCTCTACAGCTTTTCAGGTTGGCTGCTCTGGAGAAAAGGAGTTACAGACCAAGAAGAGTCATAGACCTTGAGTGCAGGCTGCTCAAACTGGAGCTGCAGGTACAGAGCCCCCATGAAATGTTCACCGTGATGATGGGCATAAGCCCCGCATAACCGCCAAGTTGTGGTGCTCCCGGGTGGCAGTAATAAGTGGACTTTACCCAAGTCTGCTCCTCTTGCTTTCTCAGCCAATAGTTTCATTCCTTTTTTCTCAAACCCCAATTCCTAAAACCCGTATGGACCCTTAGCCCTGGCTCTACAAGGAGTCTCTCATGGTCAGCGGGGTTCCCCAAGAGCTGATGCCTTGCTCTTTTGCTAATCAGTAAATGCTGACCCGTGGCCACCTTCGTCTGGAGGCCTCTTCAGTCTTGACTAACAGGCCTCAAGCCCTTTTCCCTGACTTGGGACCAGGACCCCATGGGTCCATCCCTCTGATTGCTGGTGGGTGGGGTGTCAAATGGAGACTCGTGTGCTCCTAGCTTAACTGCCCTGGGCCTGCTCCCTTGTCCAGTGACACTACCTCCATTTTTTTGGTTTTGCAAATATTTGCTTCCTTCCCCTTGAAGTAAATAGTTGCTGATTCTATTGACTCTGGGCTTGTCTGTGTAGCTTGCCCTAAATGGTAAAATGTGACTCTAACATGAGAAGAGCTCTTTAAATAAGCTTATGCAACTTTGCTTCTTGCATTCCTATAATCACCCCAAGAAAAAACATCTGCCAAGTAGCTGCTGCCCCTTTATTCCAAGCTCCAAAAAACAACATGTGAATCAGATCTGAATCCATCCTGAAGTCTAAAATGAAGTAGAGCCAAGTCAACCATAAATTTAAGTAATTCCTTAATTTTGTCAAATGTTTACAATTCTGTTTTTTTCCTTTTGGATTTTTAAATTAGGCCTCTAAATCTGCACATCACAATTGGTTATCTGCCATAACTATCATTTAGATGATTAATTCCCCGCCTATATATTTTGTTCACGATTGTGATATGTTTGTTGAAGAAACAGTAGTTTGCCCAGCAGAGTCTCTCCCAGTCAGCATTTTGTTAATTGCAGCTCCATGGTGCCATTTAGAGGCTTCCTCTGCCTCCTGTGTTTTCTGTAAAATGGAATTTGGATCTAGAGACTATAAAAGATTTGAATTCAATTTCTTGGCAAGATTATATCTTAAATGGTGTGTTCTTCAATAAGAAGGCATGATGACTGGTTGTCTTTTTTTCTGATGTTAGCAGGAATTGATGCTTAATGCTGAAATTGATTCATTGTTGTGAATTATTTGATTATTCAACTTAAGTGATTTGCAAGATAGTAATTATTTAAGCTTTTTTTAGTATTAGTCACTGACTAGAATGTTTCTATAAAGAGATACTTCCTCTTATCTGCTATTTGGTTTCCCAAGAGTTTGTGTACATAAGATAGGATAGATGTTGGATTATTTTCCTTTGTTTATATGTGTTCAAAATAATCAGCTAATTTCAATAACAATGTTATCATTTCCAATGACAACTAGTTAATTTCTTAAAGTATAGTTATATACCAGAAGATTTAAACAGTTACTGTCGGTAATTGCACATTGATTCTCAGATTATCCACTCTTTATGAATTTAATAGATTGTTTCAAGTACTTGATCTGTTTCATCTAGGTTATCAAATTTATAGGCATAGAGGCATTAATACATTCCTGTATTAATATCCACAGGATTAGTTGTGACGGCCACTTTTTCATTTGTCATAGTAATTTGTACCTTCTCTCTTTTGGTGCTGGTTAGCTTGGCTAGAGGTTTATTTATTGATCTTTTCAAAGAACCACTATTTTACTTTGGTGATTTTCTCTATATTCCCTATTTGTAATTTTGTTGGTTTGGATTGACTTTCCTCTTAATTTGTAGATGTTAAGGTGGAAATTTAGAGATTTTAGATTTTCTTCCTAATACATGCATTCAATGCTATCAATTTCCCTCTGTGTACTGCTTTCCTTGGGTTCCACACATTTTGATGTTATATTTCCATTTCGTTTAGTGCAAAATATTTTAAAATTTGAGACTTCTTGATCCATTCGCTATTTAGAATGTGTTGTTAAGTCTGCAAATGTTTTGGGATTTTCTTGCTCTGTATTATTTCTAGTGTAAATTCATTGTTATCTGAGAGCATGCTTTGGTTTCTATGCCTTTAAATTTGTTGAACTTTGCTTTATGATCATAATGTGGTCTGTCTTGATAAGTATTTCATGAGCTTCAGAATGTTTTTGTTGTAGGGTGAAATATTCAGTAAGTGTCAATTATATGGATAGTAAGTTGTTCTCCACCCCAGGCCAGTGTCAACGGTCTCCAGAGGTGGGCTACAAGCACTGGTAATTTTGGAACTATTTGGTATTTCTCCTGTGTTCCTAGTGTTGGAAACCTCTGATGTAGAGACAGCATTGGCAGAAGAGACAAAAGGGCTAAGGACTGAGTCCTGAGGCACTTGGACATTTACAACACTGGCTTTCATCTTGGCTACCAAGAGGAATCAACTGGGCATCTTTAAAAATTATGCCTCGATCTCACCTCTATAAATTCTTGATTCAGATTTTTTCTGGGCTTCAGAAAATCCACAACACATCCAGGTGACTCTAGTGGACAGCCAAGGTTGAAAACCACTAACTGTTGAGGAGAACACAATATAGAATAGAAAACAACAAAGGAGCAATCAGTAGGCAAAAAGCCAGGAGAGGGCCTCCACGGTGGCACAGTGGTTGAGCGCTGGGTTGCGAGGCTGCCCGCAGCCTCTGCAGCGCTGGTTCAATCCCCAGCTGCTCCCCGGCCACCGGAGGGGGGTCCCACATGGCGCGCAGACCTCTCCTGCTGCCCGCTGCTCCCCTCAGCAGTGTCCTTCGGTCCTTCTGCCTGCTCTGCTCCCAGCTCTGGCTCTGGTGAATTCTCTTCACCCTCCCGCGCTTCTGACTGTACCCAGTGCTTGTATAAATAAATAAATAAAAATAAATCTTTAGGGAAAAAAAAAAAAAGCCAGGAGAGGGTGATTTTTAAAAAGAGTGACTGGTAACACGCCACAGAGAATGGGCATAAGACCGACTCGTACTGGAACGCTGGCATTGGGGGAGTCGGAGGTAAGTGGTGACCGAGACACAGGCAGTTGCGTGGTGGGGTGGAAGGTGAAACTGGAGTGGCTTCAAGAGACAATGCAGAGGGGCCTCCCCGGTGGCGCAGCGGTTGAGCGCTGGGTTGCGAAGCTGCCCGCGGCCTCTGCGGCGCCGGCTCGATCCCCAGCTGCTCCCCGGCCACGGGAGGAGGGTCCCACATGGCGCGCAGACCTCTCCTGCCGCCCGCTGCTCCCCTCAGCAGTGTCCTTCGGTCCTTCTGCCTGCTCTGCTCCCCGCTCTGGCTCTGGTGAATTCTCTCACCCTCCCGCGCTTCTGACTGTACCCAGTGCATGTATAAACAAAACAAACAAATAAATAAATAAATAAAAACATGCCTCTATAAATAAAAAAAAAAAAGAGACAATGCAGAGGACATGACTAACGATGACTAATGAAAAGCAGTTTTAAATTTTGCATTATGTGTATTTCCATGTTTATTCAACCATTCAGGCTTAGTTCTTTAGTACTGTATCATGATTTTCCTTGTATGTAAGATAAATGACTGGGTCAAGGTGTTTGTTTTTAAGTATTATTTTCACAATAGGTAGATGCTATCATCTCGTTTTTTTGGCCAAGCTGGATGTTTACACATCGAGCCTGCTCCAGCCTGCGCAGCTCGTGCTCCTAAAACACATCTCGTCCTTTCAGCTGCTAATTCTTGGATTAATACTAAGGTTGACCATTCCTTGTGTTGCTGGAACATTACCTCGCCCTCCCTATCCTTTTGGTCTTAGTGCAAATGTTTTTTCCCAAGAGACCCCTCCGGAAACCCACTCTCCTCAAATCCTTCTCTTTTTCAGCATTTGTCACAGCAAAGGCTACGCATTTTCAGATTTACTGAATTCCCATCTTCTACTCCCCCTGCCCCAAAGCTCCATAGATGTTTTGTTCCCCTTTACAACCAGGGTCCTGCTGTTGCCTCTTTAGGGGATACACACCTGTTTGTAGTTGCTACTAGAATCAAATCCTTCCTCATTTTCTAGTTTCTAGCCAGTTTTCTAGCTTGCTCTTGATCTTAGAAAATAATTTGTGTTCATTAACTGGTTATCAGGTTCCTTATTGAGCATTTACTAACAGCTTCTCAGCACGCTGAACTTTGGGGGCAGCTGACCATGGGCATTGCCAGCCAGGTGCACCTGGCTAGGGGGGCACGGCTCTACAACCCTGAGAGCAGGTATGTGGAAACCACGAGAATGGGACTGAGGCTGCCAGCTTCAATGGCACAGGCTTTTTGAGGCCACCGCAGTGGGGTTATGGATGCCTCCCTGGTGTAGGGTTGTGGGAGCATCACATGCCTGTACCCCTTGGGAACGGTGTGGTCTGACCATCGGGGCAGGGGACAAGGCATTCTGGCAACTCCCACCTTTTTCTTTACTACTTGGCAGTCACTTTGCTTCTAAATGTTACGTGGCAGCTGGCCTCTGCATGGTTAAGTAACCAGGTGCACCTCTACCAGCCCACTGGGGGAACTGGAGAGAATACTACTGGTGACATTCAGTTCTGTCCCTAGGTCTGCAGGGCTGTGTAGGCATGAAATACAAAGTCTATAATGAACAATTTTTCTGTGACTTTTAAGTGGGTGTGTGTGCTTTACCTAGGACTTGCAACTTCACTGGATCACAAAATTTCCTTCTTTTAATATTCATTGTACTAAAACAAAGAACTATGTATTATAAAAAATCACACGAGATAATCCAAGAAACAAGGCCTCCCTGGTGGGGCATGGAGTTAAGCAGAGCACTATGAAGCTATCCGCAGCCACTGCAGTATGAGTTTGAACCCCAGCAGGCCAGGGAGCCTACCCAGTTTGCCTGTTCTGTTCCCCACTCTGTCTCTGGTGAATCTTCTCACCCTCCACACCTCTGGCCTGTACCGCAGTTCTTGTATGTATAAATAAATCAATCTTTTCTTTTAAAGATTTATTTGTGCACACTAGAGCTGGGGTACAGACCAGAGGTGTGGGGGCAGGGTGAGAGGACTCACCAGAGACAGAGTGGGGAACAGAACTGGCAGATGTACTGAAATACACTGCTGAGGAGAGTAGCAGGTGAGTGAGGAGAGGTCTGGTGCACCCTGTGGGTAGCTCCCTGGCTGGGGATCGAACTCGTCCTGCAGTGGCTGTGGACAGCTTCACAGGTTGTATCTTAACCCCTTACACCACCAGGGAGACCCTAAATAAAAAAACCTTTTCAAAAAATCCAGAAAACAAAAAGACCAATAGGCAGAAAATAAAACTATTATTTGCAGGTGGTATAGTTTTTATCACAAATTATATCTGAGAAGTTATTGAAAATTAACATTCAGTGAGGTGGCATTTCAAATAACTAAAATTTCCTATGTAAGAGTAATAACTAATTAGAAAAGTATAATGGAAAAAAATTACAATAACAAAATTGTGTAGCATGTGAAAACGAGAAAAACTTACTCAAGAATATAATACTCTAGGGACTCCCCTGGTGGCGCAGGTGGTTGAGCGCAACGCTGTGAAGCTGTCCGCAGCCTCTGCAGCGCTGGTTTGATCCCGGCCAGCAAGGATCCCACATGGTGTAGCAGACCTCTACTGTCTCGCCTGCTGCTCCCCTCAGCAGTGTACTTCGCCCGTCTGCCTGTTCTGTTCCCCGCTGTCACTGGTGAATCCTCTCACCCTTCTGTGCATCTGGCCTGTACCCCGGTCCTTGTATAAATTAATTAAAAAAGAATATAATACTCTAAGCTAATAGAAAGGCATATTTCTAGATGGGATACAAGATTGTAAAGTTAAGTTTTTCCCAAGTAACTTTTATCAAGCAAAATACAAATGTGAAATTTTGGGAGATTTTTTAGAGTCAAATCAGTAAAGAACCTTAAAATGACATGAGATTGGTCCCATGAAGGCACCACTGGCCTTGTATCTGGAAAGACAAATTAGAAAGTTCTGGATAGCAGGAGACCAAAGAGAATAAATACCCACTCTAGTGAAGATACTAGAATCCTGTCTCTTGAAGGGCAATGTGAGCTAGCTACTGGAGAAATAGCTTCTAAAACAAAAAATCTGACGGCTGCTTAGAGAACTAAATATAAGGTTCTTGACCAGCCTTGGGCATGAACCAGCATCTCCCACCCCTAGATCTATCTCTCTTCAAGTTCTTGGGGTTTCCTTCCTAGCAGGGTTTCTTCTTGGCTCAGCAGAACAAGAGTTTGAAGAGGTTTTCCAGGGCCTCCCCGGTGGCGCAGCTGTTGAGCACTGGGCTGCGAAGCTGCCCGTAGCCCCTGCAGTGCCGGTTCGATCCCCGGCCACCATCAAGGGTCCCACATGGTGCGCAGACCTCTCCTGCAGCACCCGCTGCTCCCCTCAGCAGTGTACTTCGGTCCTTCTGCCTGCTCTGCTCCCCGCTCTGGCTCTAGTGAATCCTTTCACCCTCCCGTGCTTCTGACTGTACCCAGTGCTTGTACAAATAAATAAATAAATCTTTAAAAAAAAAGAGCTTTTCCAACTGTGAGTTTGTAGCCAGTCCTGAGCAATCCAAAATCCATTTGGCAATTAAAAGGCATGAGAGTTGTCTGAGCAATTAATAGCTGGACAAAATGTGGCAAGAACAGTAAACACTTTTAATTATATTGTGAAAAGGATTTCTGTAAAACAGTCGCTTTTCACCAAACTGCAATTTCTGAACTGATTAGTTTAAATCACATACAAATGACAGTAAGTCTTTGATATTCAATTGCTGTTTTTCTACATCCAAAGAGTAAACAATCCCCTTCAACAATTATGCTTTAATGAGCTGAGGGTCATATGAATTGCTAATAGCTGTTGGCTTAAGCAATCAGTAGTGCGGTTCTTTCAGGTACAGAATTTTGGATAACCTTTGCATTATTTCTCTTTACTCAAATTTGAAGTCCTATATGGGGTGTGGGGGGGAATGGATAACTTTTAGTACATGAGTCATGCTGTTTACCTTGCAGCAGATAAGCAGTCTCCAAACTCACATTCAAAGCCTTTCTAGGGAAAGGGATTGTGACCTTACATTGTTGTGTACACGTATACACACACACACCCCTCTCATTAGTCCAAAAATCTGGATGCTGAGGTATAGCCCTTGAGTATGTTTTCTTCCCTGTGAATTTTCTAAAAATTTGAGGTTTCAGCCAAGACAGGTATTTATCCAACTTTGGCTACAGAGGATTTCACATTCCTTATCAATATTTCAGGCTGAGGCAGGACCATCAGACCTTTCTCGATCCCACTTCTGTTTTTGGGTCTTACATGCCAGCTGGTTTTTTTCATGCCGGGTACAGTTTGACAGTCGACCAAATCTTCTCCCACATCTTTTGCACCCATATGGCCTCACAGCCTCATGACTCTGCAGGTGAAATAAAAGTTCTTCACTACCTGGGAAGGTTTTCCCACATTCTGGACACTTAAATATCATTTCCCTTAGATGGATTCCCTCATGGCGACTCCGATGAGAATTCTGGCGAAAGTTTTTTCCACACTGCGAACATGAGTAAGGTTTCTCCCCTGTATGGATTCGTTCATGTTTATTAAGGTTTGTTTTATGATTGAAGCTTTTCCCACAGCGACTACAGTTGTAAGGTTTTTCCCCAGTGTGAGTCCTCTGGTGGGAAATAAGATAAGAACTTTCATTAAATTGTTTTCCACACAGCGGGCAAGTATACCATCTTCTGGTTTTCCGATTTTGGGTAAGCGCTATAATACTGATATCCACAAATTTTGAGAGTTCCTCTAACGGAGAATCATTTTCAACAGTAACTAAAAGATCATTCATTTTCCTTTCCTTTGGAATATATGTTAGTCTTTCTTCTTCATGGCAAGTTGGAGGTTGCTCAGAGACCATGGAACAATCTATTTCATCACAATCCAATGACTCTTCTCTATGATCTTCATTCTCTACAGATTCCTTCTGAAGATCTTCAGCATCAGAATTACTGTTAACTGTTAAAACAATGAAATCACTTTTGAGAAATATGACACAAGGCAAGAAAATACTCGTGTTTCTCATGAAACAACCACCTTGAAAGTCAAAAATCTGATGGCAGCTAACTACCATCAATATTCCTTTTTTAATGAGGGAAGAATAAAGAACTGTAAATCTTTTATCCCACATAATGCAATACACAGGCCTCTTTTTTTTTTTAATGAATAGAACTGTATTAAAAGGTTTAATGTTTGTTTTCTGAATAGGCACCAGTTACTCATGCAAGTTCATACTGCCTTACAGGCTGTGCCATGCACTAAGCTAAGTACTAAGGGTGAAGGACACAAATATTAAAGGGTCCCATCTGTAATCTTCAGGGGGTGACAGTAAGATGAATTTCTTCCAGGTTTTTGCTCCACAAAACAATTCAGCATTAGACAACACTAGAATATCCTTTGTAGTGAAAAACTTGAGGTAATTTAAATGATCAAAAATAATGCAGGCATACCATATTCACACAATGGGTTAATATTTAGGCATTAAAGAAACTAACTGATAAAATGAAACTATGGTAGAAGTCAATAATGGTGTTTTGAGGGGAGGTGGAGTGGTGACCGGGCAGTAGGTGTAAAAAGAGGGGTTCCTGGGGTGCTAGGGATAGTCAATTTTGAGTAGTGGTTAAATAAGCATGTACTTGGTATAAAAACTTGAGCTGTTTATGACAGATAGACATCTGTATTTATATTATACATCAAAAAATGTGTGTAAAGTAACATTATAAAGATTAGGCAACAAAGGGGGCAGGGAAGTATGCTGTGAGCATACCTGACAAATGACAAGTAGCCCCTAAACTCTTGGGAATTTAATGAAAGCAAAGAGTTAACTACTCAGATATAGTTGGTCTTAAAGCTGGAATGTGAATCTGTGCGAGGTTTAGAAATTTCACACCAATAGATTTCTTTTTCATTAGTTCTTCAAATTATTCTCTTCAGATAAGGAAAATGCTGGTCAAAGCACATGCCAGTTTTTATCACAGCAGTAGATGTGAACTGCCATACTGCTTTCCAAATAGTTTACATCAACTTTTTTAGAAGTTTACTTTTTTTTTTTTTTGGCATAGAACTGGGGTGTAGGCTAGAGATACAGAATGTGTGTGTGTGTGTGTGTGTGTGTGTGTGTGTGTATTCACCAGAGACAGAGTGAGGCCAAAAAGGCAGATTTACTTCAATACACTGCTAAGGGGAGCAATGGCGAGACAGCAGATGTCTGCCCTGCCCTACGTGGGTCAGCTCCCTGGCTGGGGACTGAACTAAGGCCGACTTAACCCTTAGGTCACCAGGGAGGCCCAGCTATACCAAGTTCAATACTACCATCAACATATGGGTTACCAATTTTACCTAATCTTTCCAGCATTAGCGATAACTGAAAAATCTGTTATAAAATGGTTTCTCATTGTTTCATTCTATAATTATGAAAACTAATTTATCCACTTAAAAAAAAAATATTTATTTATACAAGAAGTGAGGTACAGACCAGATGTGTGGGAGGGTGAGAGGACTCACCAGAGACAGAGCGGGCAACAGAGCAGGCAGAATGATGAAGTACACTGCTGAGCGGAGCAGCAGGCGTGGCAGGAGAGGTCTGCACGCCATGTGGGACCCTTGCCGGCTGGGATCGAACCAGCGCAGCAGAGGCCGCGGACAGTTTCACGGTGTGGCACTCAACCACCTGCACCACCAGGGAGGCCCTATTTATCTACTTTTATACATTTACTTTAATCTGTCAATCATCACTGATTTTTTAAATTGATATATCTCACTGTAACTCCACAACTTAAAACCAGGGAGAAGGGCCTCCCCAGTGGTGCAGCGGTTGAGCGCTGGGTTGCGAAGCTGCCCGCGGCCTCTGTGGCGCCAGTTCGATCCCCGGCTGCTCCCCGGCCACCGGAGGAGGGTCCCACATGGCGCGCAGACCTCTCCTGCCGCCCGCTGCTCCCCTCAGCAGTGTACCTCGGTCCTTCTGCCTGCTCTGCTCCCCGCTCTGGCTCTGGTGAATTCTCTCACCCTCCCTCGCTTCTGACTGTACCCAGTGCATGTACAAACAAACAAACAAACAAACAAATAAATAAATAATACATGCCTCTTTAAAAAAAAAAAAAATAAAACCAGGGAGAAAAAAATCAGTCCAATCTCAAAATCTGATAAAGTTCTGTTTCCTGGCCATTATTTTTAGTTAACTCTAATGTATTTCAAATTTACTATGACATGATTGTTTTGTAAAATGTCTACTATTGGTAAGACAAGTTAGAAAATCCACTGCTAACTTACAAGTCTTGACCCTATTTACAAATTTGTAGAAATTTGGATGTCACTTGTATCTTTATATGCTTTTAGTTTTCCCATTTAGATCCAGTATCTCTTCATTTACATTTACCAGTACCTCTTAAGTTTATTTAACTACATTATAGCAGTTTAAGAATGCTGTTCATGGGCCTCCCTGGTGGTGCAGGGGGTTAAGCACTGCATCATAAAGCAGTCCGGAGCCTCTGCAGCACGAGTTCTATCCTGGCCGGCCAGGGAGAAACCCACATGGCTCAGCAGACCTCTCCTGTCTCATCCGCTGCTCCCCTCAGTGGTGTGATTCAGTCATTCTGCCTGTTCTGTTCCCCAATGTTTCTGGTGAATCCTCTGACCACCCCCCCATGTCACTGGCCTCTACTCTCTCACCCGTGTCTCTTGTATGCATAAATAAATCTTTCAAAAAAAAAAAAAAAAAAGAGGGCCTCCCTGGTGATGCAGCCGGTTGAGCACCATGCTGTGAGCTGTCTGAAGCCTTTGGAGTGCTGGTTTGATGCCAGCCGGCTGGCCGGCGAGGATCCCACATTGCACAGCAGATCTCTCCTGTCTCGCCCACTGCTCCCCTCAGCAGTGTATTTCGTCAGTCTGCCTGTTCTTTCTTTTTTTTTTTTTTTTTAAACATTTATTTATTTATTTATTTATACAAGCACTGGGTACAGTCAGAAGCGCGGGAGGGCGAGAGAATTCACCAGAGCCAGAGCGGGGAGCAGAGCAGGCAGAAGGACCGAAGGACACTGCTGAGGGGAGCAGCGGGCGGCAGGAGAGGTCTGCGCGCCATGTGGGACCCTCCTCCGGTGGCCGGGGAGCAGCCGGGGATCGAACTGGCGCCGCAGAGGCCGCGGGCAGCCTCGCAACCCAGCGCTCAACCACTGCACCACCGGGGAGGCCCTAGTCTGCCTGTTCTGTTCCCCACTGTCTCTGGTGAATCCTCTCACCCTCCCACACATCTGGCCTGAACCCCGGTTCTTGTATGTTTGTATAAATAAATAAATAAACAAACCAACCAACCTTAAAAAAAAAATGCTGTTCCTTTATAATTTATTCCCTGTCAATCTTCCTTATAATTAATATTCTTGTAGTTAATCCTTTTAGATTTTCTAAGCACAAATTGTATTTGGTTCCCTCCTCCAAATTTTTTCCCCATTTTTAAAGGTTTGTTTTTATTTATGCGTACAAGAGCTGGGGTATAGGCAGAGAAGTGTGGGGAATGAGAAGATTCACCAGAGACAGAGTGGGGAGCAGAACAGTCAAATCTATTGAAATCCAATGCTGAGGGGAGCAGCAGGGAGACAGGAGAGGTCTGCTGCGCCCTGTGGGCATCTCCCTGGCTAGGGATCAAACTCATACTGCAGTGGCTGCTGATAGCTTGATAGCACTGACTTTAACCCCTGTGTGAATTATTTTCAATTGTTGTATTTCCATGCATAGAGATGAGTACAGTATGTGTGGACACACGGTATTCAACAAGTCCTTTGCAGAGACACTTGTTTTAAACCTTGTTATTTTACAAACTTTTTATGAATGAGTAATAATACATCATTTTGAATGTATGCTGCTGCTTAATGTGTAGTTAAGATTCCCAGAAGTGGAAATGCTAGGTCAGAAGGCAAGTGCATCTGTGACAGGGATAATTATGCAGGGATTGTATCACTCTACATGCTTACCGGCAATCTGCCTGCCTCCCAACATCTTGCCATCAATGTTTCTAATTTCAATAAATCTAACAGCTAAAAAAAAATGGCACCCAGGGCCTTCCTGGTGGCACAGCGGGTTGAACGCAGCGCTGTGAAGCTGTCCACAGCCTCTGTGGTGCCGGTTCGATTCCCAGGCAGCCAGGGAGCTACCCACAGGGCACAGCAGACCTTTCCTGTCTCCCCGCTGCTCCCCTCAGCAGTGGATTTCGGTCCTTCTGCCTGTTCTGCTCCTTGTTCTGTCTCTGGTGGATTCTCTCACACTCCCACGCCTCTGGCCTGAACCACAGTTCTTGTATAAACAAATCTTTAAAAAATAAAAAATTAAAGAAAAAAATGGCAACTCACAGTAGAGGTTTAATTTGCATTATTACCTATGAGTAGAGATAGAAATCTTTTCATAAGTGTATGGATATTTCTAAGCAACTGTTATCCTTCTCTCCCATATTGCCAGTTCTTTATAAATTAGGAGTTACAACACCCTTTACCAAAAAATTCCTTTTCACCTTGCAGACTGGAAATGCCAACTTTACCATACACTAAGTCACCTTGTGTATTTGCGGCTATCTCTAGACTTTTTTATTCCATCCCATGGGTGTGTCTGCTCATATGCTAATACTATACTATTTTTACAATGCGGGCTTTATAGGCTGCTTTAGTATCTAATAGGACTGCAAAACCTCTATCCCTCTGCTTTTTTTTTTTTTTTTTAAGATTTATTTATGTATGCATACAAGAGCTGGGGCTTAGGCCAGAGGTGCAGAGGGTGAAAGGATTCACCAGAGACAGAGTGGGGAGCAGGACAGGCGGATCTACTGAAATCCACTGCTGAGGGGAGAAGTGGGGAGACAGGAGAGGTCTGCTGCACCCTGTAGGTAGCTCCCTGGCCAGGGATGAACTCGTGCTGCATGGCTGCCGACAGCTTGAAAGCGCTGAGACGTAACTTCCTGCACCACCAGGGTGGTCCTGCTCTTCTTTTCATGGCCCTTGTTAACTGTATTATGCTTTCATTTGAATTTGAGATTATACTGCCTAGTTCTGAGGGGATCTGAGGAAAGAAATACTATTGGTATTGCTAGGATTACATAAAAACTCATAAGCAACTTGCAAACTGACACTTCTATGCCAAGCCTTCCTTGCTAAGAGAACACGGCAGTCTTCCCATTCATTGGCTGCTGCTACTTCTGTGTTCCTGAGAAAGAGTTGTATTTTCCTCAAGTTTTTACATGTTTCTTAAGTTTACTCCTAGGTGGTTAATCTTTTCTCACCTATTTTATACCTGCTAAATGATTGTGTTTACTTGCACGAAGGCTCATGATTCTGCATATTTTACATCTCATTGACTCACTGAATGCTCTCATCATTTGCATGATGTTTTCAGACATTCCTTGGGCATTTCCCAGCTAAACAATTATATGTAAATAATTTCGTTACCTTTTCCTCAAATTATTATATATCTAATTTACTTCTCATTTAACAGCACTGGCTAATACTGGAATCACACATAAACAGTGGTAATGACAGTGGATTTCACTGTTGTATCCCTAAATTTAGTGGGAACATGTCCCAGCGTTTCCTGTTAAAGATAATGCTTACTTTTTACGTACACTGCTAAGGAAACATCCATTAATTACTATTTTGTTAAGTGAGTTCATGAAAGAATTCGTATTTTCTCAAATAGTTTTTCAGTAACTGAGAAAACAGAATTCTTTTTAAGATGGGGTATATTACAAGAATTTCTATTAAGTCACTTTCGCATTCCTGGAATAAGTCTTTTTTTTTTTTTTAAATTTATTCATTCAGGCATATAAGAGCTGGGGTACAGGCCAAAGGTGTGGGGATGAGAGGACTCTCACACCAGAGACAGAGCAGGGAACAGAACAGGCAGATTGGAATACACCACTGTGGGGAGCAGTGGGTGTGTCAGGAGAGGTCTGCTGCACCATGTGGGCAGTTCCTTGGCCAGGGATCGAACTCGTGCTGCAGTGGCTGTGGATAGCTTCACAGGTTGAGTCTTAACCCCTGCGCCACGAGGGAGGCCTTGGAATAAGACTTATTTGGCCAAGGCAGTATTAGGTTTTATAGACTAATTTTGTAAAAATTAGTAAGTTTTCTTACATTCTGAAAATTTTCATAGCAATTATCTAATTTTTAAAAATTTACAAAAAACCTCCTATGGGCCACCCCCAGGGCGCAGTGGGTTGAGCACAGCTCTGTGAAGCTGTCCGCAGCCTCTGCAGCACAGGTTCGATTCCCAGCCAGCCAGCGAGATTCCCACTTGACGCGGCAGACCTCTCCTGTCTCCCCGCTGCTCCCCTCAACAGTGTTTTTGGTCGTTTGCCTGTTCTGCTCTCCACTGTCTCTGGTGAATTCTCTCATCCTCCCATGCCTCTGGCCTGCACCCCAGTTCTTGTATAAATAAAAATCTTAAAAAAAAAAAAAAAACAACTTCCTATGTAAGTGGGGCTAGTCTTTTATCTTGGAGCAGGGGGAGGTTTTTGACAACCTTAAATTCCTTTATGGATACTGGTTTATCTATTTTTGTTTAAATATTTCTTGCTAGTTCATCTATTTTTAACTTAATGATTTATAATTTTGTATTTTAGTTCCTTCTGTGTTTTCCTTTAATTTATCCTGTTGTTTCCCTAACTTGACCAGGCACTTAAGTTACTTTCATATTCCTATATTAATGTACATGCCTTCACAGGCATAAATTGTTTTCTGAAGACGACTTTAGGCTATACTATAGATTATGATGCACGACGTTATCAAGGAAAATCATGCAGTCTGTCTTTCCACTCTGACTTAACTTTAATAGCTTAAAATTTCCCAGATAGAAGCAAGTTTTATTTTGATATCATTAATTTATAGCTGTACAGCACTGTGACAGATCTTATGGTATTATTTCTTTTTAAAGATTTTATTTATTTATATAAGAACTGGGGTACAGGCCAGAGACTCAGGAGGGTGAGAGGATTCACCAGAGACAGAGTGGGAAAAAGAATAGGCAGACTGATGAAATACACTGCTGAGGGGAGCAGCGGGCTAGACAGGAGAGGTCTACTACACCATGTGGGATTCTCGCCGGCTGGCCGGGATCAAACCCATGCTGCTGAGGCTGCAGACGAGTTCAAAATAAGGTTCAAGCCTTTATACTTTCCCTAGGCAAAACTACCAAAAGTTACTATTTAAACTATCTAAATAGTGATAACTCCCAGATTTGTATAGTCTTACACTTGAACACCAATCCCCATTTCCAAGGATAATGTCATTTTATTTCCTGCCACAATTCACTTTCATCTAAAATCAAACTAATCCTTTTCCAAGCTTTGCCTTGGGTCCATATCCTGCCTTGACATTGCCAAAGGTCTTTATGGTTACACAAGTTTCAAACTGCTTATCGTCTTAGGTGAATGGCTGATCTTGCAAACCAAATTGGAAGCTCATGGAGGCCAGAAAGGGAGCATTATGGATCTCTGTTTTGTAACCACCTGAATATTAACTCTAGAACCCAATGCTACCTAATGGAAAAATAAGTTTTTTATAATTCCCTTTATACCATTTTCATTCTTGTGGTTTCAGTTTACCCAGGATCAACTGTGTATTGCTGAATACTATATAGTAAGACATTTAAAAAAAGAAACCACATTCACCTATTATTTTTGTATATTTTTACCATTCTTTCACTATCAGTTATGATCATCTCTTCTGGGCTAACTTATAAATTAAGCTTTATTACAGATATGTATGTTCAGAGAAAAAACATAGGCATCTACTTGAAGTCTTGGAACATTTCCCTTCCACCCCCACTGCAGTTCAGCAGGGACTGCCGTACTAAATGTTGGTGAATGACTCTAAGGTCAAAGAGATTAAGTCTCAGGGTTCTAAGGTACAAAGCCAAACTACTCCCAGAGTTAGCAAGCAGTCACCCGAAATTAATGCTAACTTTTCTCAAGGCTCAGTATAACAAAGCTGACGAAGTACACTGCTGAGGGGAGCAGCGGCTGTGGCAGGAGAGGTCTGCACACCATATGGGACCCTCGCCAGCGTCCGGGGATTGAACTGGTGCTGCAGAGGCTGCGGGCAGCTTCACAACCCAGAGCTCAATCGCTGCACCACCGCGGAGACCCCTCTAATTTCTTTTTAAAGATTTATTTATGTACACAAGAACTGAGATACAGGCCAGAAGTAGGGGACTGGTGAGAGGATTCACCAGAGAGAGAGTGGGGAACAGAACAGATGGAATGACTGAAATGCACTGCTGAGAGGAGCAGCGGGAGACAGGAGAGGTCCGCTAAACCATGTGGGTCACCTCTCTGCCTGGGGATTCAAACTGTGCTGCAGTAGCTGCGGATAGTTTCATAGTGCTGACACTTAACCCCTTGCACCATCAGGGACACCACTCAACTAATTTCTTAACTTTTCTCAGCTTTAGTTCCATCATTTGCAAATTAGTAATAATTCCCACACCTCCACAGTTAACACATTGAGAATTACATAAAAAATACATGTAAAATATTCAGGCTAATGCCTAACACATAAAAGCATCAAATTGCTTATTAAATGCCAGATATTATGTGGAACATGTTTTCACTTTGTTATTGAAGACAGGTAAAAAAGTCACGTTTTCAATGAAAACATGAAATACACCTGTTGTGAGAATAGCACTGGAGCCAGAAAATAGATTCAGAAACAGGCTGCCTGTACTTTTTATCTGCTTAAATGTGATGTTAGCACATCAACCAGGTCTTGCTTACAAAGAGAAATCAACAACTCCCTCACCGCCCCCAAAATATAGGGAAAATGGGCACCCACAGCTGGAACAGGTTCTGCCACGGGAATGAAAAATGAAACATGTGTGCGCATGTGCTTAGCTGGTACAAACAGTGTCTCCCAAAGTCTGAGATGGAGTAGAATGACATACTTTTCTCAAAGCATACACTCTGCACACACACAAGACTAATTCCTTACCCAGTAACACCATCTCACCAACACTGTGCTCTTCCTTGTCTGAGGTAGGCTGTTGGGCAGCATCCAGGCTGACACACTCTTCTTGGCAGTGAAATACATTCAAATCCTCAAAGACTTCCAGGTCCTGAAAGAACAGGCCTGTTAGTAATAATCCTGCTGGTAAGAAAGACTAAAACCCAAAGACCCAGGAAGGGATGGTAAAATCTCTGTTCCACACAGATATAGCACAGACAGAAAAGTCATGCCCAGAAAGGAGAGAGTGGAAAAGCAGAAGACAGATACGCAAGGAGGCAGAGAAGGAGGAGACGACTTTCCTTTCTGACACCCAAGAGCATGTTTTTATATGTGGTCTGGCTGAGCAGAGAGGGCTGCAACAGCAAAGGAGGTGATGCACTCAAATAGTGAATGGGAACAGTAAACCCACCTCGGGCTTGTCTTTCAGACACAGAGGCGCTGTCTCCTGTTCCTGCCAGGTTCCCTCTCTGGGCAAAAACTTCACAAAAGGATGAGGTTGCACTGGGGGAAAAGGAAGCTGTAATTAGTGGCTGGTCAGTCACGCTAATGTGGAGACTACCCACATTTGAGGCGAAGCTGTGCCTACTCCTTCAGCAAACAACTCAAGACTTTTTATTACTCCTGTGAGCCAAGCCAGAGATCTTGAACCTATGGGATTTCCTCACTACAGAAGAATGATCCCCGTAAGCACCTTTTAAAATCAGAGGCACTACTATAGGGGATGTTAGGGGAAGGTCAATTCTGAAGATTCCCACAGTAAGCACAAGTTTCCAAGATTTCACTTAAACTGAAGTCAACTTGGTAATTCATCTACATTTCTTTATCCCAAAAAAGGTGTTTCTCCCCAGAATGTCTGGGTAAAACTAACATTACAGAAAAAAAACCCCAAAGACCAAACAAGGGATGGTGAAATCTCATTTCCACACAGATGTAGCACAGACAGAAGTTTGTCTTTACATACATCCTGCATACCACTCAAGAGCCAACTTGGGAAAACAAATACTTCCTCTCCCCAACAAGTTGATTACAGTCAACTCCTTTTTCAGTACCTACCATCCCAACTGGAACTCATGACTAACATCAACACCTCTCAACCCCCCAGGCTATTCTCTTCTAGTAAATGGCATGTGATACTCACCTCCGTTCTCATGTCTTGAAGTCACAATAACCAAGGTCTTCTCGACTTTCTCATTGGGCTGGACTAGGCCTGGCTTGGGTAAGAAGGAGAGGAAGTGCTCCAGAACCAGCTGGTGGATAGTCTTGGGCCGACTAGTAGCTTCTCGAAGTAGGTCTTGGCCCAACTTAGACTCTGGAGGAACTCTCAGTATAAAGGCCTGCTTTGGCTTTGGGGGCAGAGGAACCACTTTTGCAGCCATTGTCTTACACCACACACCACACTCCTTTCCGCAGAGCTTCACGGGCCTCTTCTTACCAAAGTAATCTGTCAGCTGCCAAGCTGTGGGCAAGAGAAACCAGGGGTTACGCACAGGTCAGGCAGGGCAACCTACCCTGCCACATGTGGCCACGCGAGCTCTAAATCGGACGGGAGCGCTGAGCTGGAGCAGGAACCTCCTAGCAGAAACGGAAGGTCCCAGAACCAGTAACTCTCCGCAAGAGCTGCGAGGAAGGGCCCGACGGCGCGAGCCGAGCAGCCCACAGCTCGCGGGCTGAGCGGGCGGGTCGGAAGACCCAGGCTCGGCTCCGGAGGACGAAGCGCGCGCCCCACCGCGAAGAGCGTCGCGAGGAGCGAGGGCTGGAGGAGAGGCGCCCGGGCGGGGCCCCGAGGGCGTCTACGGGGAAGCCGGCGCGGCCCGCCTGGCCGCCCCACGCCCTCGGATGCCGTCGAAGGGCGGCCGACGGCCAAGGCGCGGCGGCGGCGGGAGAGTCCCCACGTGCCCGCCGGCTCCCGCCGTCGCAGCGGGCGGAGCGCGGCAGGGGCCCCCGGGCAGCCCTTCCGGCCAGGCCCGCGCGGGGGTCGCTCCCACCGGGCGGGGCACCGGGAGCGCCCGGCCCGGCGGCGGCACCGGGGTCGCTCTCCGTCCCCCCCACCGCCCGCAGCCGGGTTCCCGCGCTCGCGGCGCCGTCACGTCCGGGGCTCGGCCGCGCCGCGCCCGCTGGGCGCCCCCCCGAGACCCGGTGTCGAGGGGAGACCCGGAAAGCAGGCGCGAGAGGCCGCGCCCCCGCCCCCCGCGCGTCCCCCTCACCCGTCGCCGGCGACCGCAGGTGCGCGCCGCCGTCATTAGAGGAGAACGTCGAGGCGCGGTGCCTTCTGGGAAGCGACCGCCGCGGCCGCAGTGACGTCACGCCCGGTGCCTCGTTTCCGGCGCGGGAGCCTGGTCTCCCCGCTCGGAGCGGGCGGCCCGCGCGCAGGAGAGCGGCGCGCGAAGCCACGCGGAGGGCTCTCGGGCCAGCGGCAGCCGCTCCCCCTGCGAGTCTGCCACGTACACGCGGGCGGGAGGCCGGCGCCAGCCCTCCGCGCCGGGACGGCGCCTCCAGGAGCGGGTGGGCTCGCTCAGGGCCTGCTGGGAAACGTAGTTCCGCCCCAGGCAGCCAATGAGAGGCCGCCTGGGCGGCTGGGCGGGGCCGAGAGAGATCGAGGCGCCACCGGAAGCCGGTTCTTTTCCGGTCCGGAAGTTGCAGCGCGGACCCCTTGCTTCCGCGGCGTCTTCCGCCGCAGCATCCGGGGTGGGCCCAAGACCGAGGAGGCGCCCCCTGGTCCTCGGCCGGGTCGGCCTCCCGCTCCCGGGGCCTGCGACCCCGCCCCTGGCGTCAGGGGGCCCGGAGGCCGGGGCCGGCCCGGCGCCGCGGCGTCCCACGCGGGTTTGGGGGCCGTCCGCGGCCTCCTCCCTGCCCCGGGGGACGCCCGGCCCCGACTGTTCCCTGCGCTGCGCGGGGCCGGGTCACCCGTGGGGAGGAGCCTGGGCGGGCGTCGCCCGATTCCTGCGAGTGACGCCGGCCTGCGGCAGATGCCCGCGGCGGAAATGCCCGGAAGTGCCTGTCCCCAGGGCCGCGGGTGCTCGGCCGTGGCTTAGGAAATGTTAAGAGACTCGCGGCAAAGACTGGGCGAATGGCCTTAAAATGTTAAATTCGGAGTCGCACGTCACACAGAATTGCAGACGGCGCGTGAGCTACGGTTTGTCAACTTAGGGGTTCTCGCCTTTAGTGTGGCGTGAAAGCAGTTTGCATTCGGGAGAACCACCCTTCAGATTTTGAATTTTTGCTCTTTTCCAGGGCGATTGATACTCCACAATACGCTCGTGGTGCTGGGCGGCTGGGCGGCACCGGGGAGGCCCCTGTATATAATACTTTTTAAATAAAATATATTTTTAAACTGGAGGAATATACTCAAGGAGGTAATAGTCATCTCTAAGAAGTAATGTTAGGGGGAAAGGATGTCCTGAGTTAATCCCATACAGGCTTTGTGGACCCCACCCCCACTCCAGACCAAAGCCATCAGGACATTGGGAAAGACAAATCCTGTCACCACCAAAGGGAAGGTGGCTGGGACCTGAGGGTGGAGTTGGGCAGCCAGGTTGGATATAAAAACCAAACACGTGGGCCTTGGGGTCTCTCTGGCTCGCGAGATCGCTCGCCTCCTGGCTTCACCGCTCCTGGCTGGCGGCCAACTCTGAGAGCGCCATTTTGGGATTCCTGATCGGCGGATTGGGTAGGACTCATTTAAAACTTTGTCTCCCACTTTTCTCCCTGAGCTGTACATTTCCTCATTTCCCCTTCCCTTGTAAATAAACCTTTTATGAACCTTTCGCGTGCGCCTGCAGTAGAGCATTGATAAGTCCTTTTAAGCGCGCGGGTGAGGACCCACAGTCAGGCACCCCGTTTTGTATCGGGGTTGCTCTACAACAGTTAGACTAGTGGGTTTTTTTTCACCTTTCATATTTTATAAATGCTTACGTTTTCAAACGATGAGTGTCAATTTTTGTAATTGAAAAAAAATCTCAGATGTTTGAAGGGTGAGTTAAGGACTTAACTATTTGACCACCTAGAGGCAAAACAGTGAAGAAAGAAAATTCTATTCAGATGTAAAATGCAAATCAAAACCACAATGAGAGGCCCTCCCTGGTGGCCAAGAGGTTGAGCGTAGTGCTGTGAGGTGAGCGTAGTGCTGTGAGGCTGTGCTCAGCCTCTGCAGCAGTTCAATACCTGGCCTGGCCATGAAGCTACCTGCATGGCACAGCAGACCTCTCCTGTCTCCCGGCTGCTCCCCTCAGCAGTGTGTTTCAGTCAGTCTGCCTGCTCTGCTCCCCACTCTGTCTCTGGTGAATCCTCTCACCTCCCGCACCTCTGGCCTGTACCCCAGTTCTTGTATGCATAAATAAATATTTGAAAAAAAATGAGAAACCACTTTCACTAGAATGGCTGTAATGAAAAAGAGAACAACAAAATGTTGGTGTGAATGGGGGGAAATTGGAACCATCATATATTGCTAATGGGAATGCAAAATGGTCTCATCTACTTTGGAAAACAGTTTGGCAGTTTCTTACTTAAATTGTTAAGATTATTGTATGTTCCAACAATCCCACTACTGGGTTTGAAACCCAAGAGAAATGAAAATGTATGTCCATATGAAAACTCATACACAAATAGCAGCATTATTTGTAATAGCTGAAAAATAGACACAACCCAGATTTTCACCGACTGATAAACAGATGAGGAAGGTATAGCATGTTCATATCATTATTATTCAGCAATAACAAAGAGATGCAGTACTAATACTTGCTGCCTGCAAGATGGATGTATCTTGAAAACCTGCTAATTAAAAGAATTCAGTCACCAAATACCACATATTATGTGCTTCTACTTACATGAACTGTCCAGAATAGCTAGTCCATAGAGAGACAAATTAGATTAGTGATGACTGGTAGGAACGGGAATGGAAGTGATTGCTGATGGTTGTTTCTATTTGGGATGATGAAATTGTTCTGGAATTAGTGGTGATGTTTGCATATTTTGTGAATATAATAAAAACCACTGAATTTACACCTGAAAAGGGTGGATTTATGGTATGTGAATTACACAACAATTAAAAACCACCAGACAGGGAAAATTCCATCTGATGGATACAAATGTTTAATATCTAAAATATTTATGAAGAAAAACTACAAATAGTTAATTAAGTTCAGTAGCTAGATTCATTGCAAGTTGTCAAAGGAGTTGCACTAATTCTATAGGATGAAGCAAAAACGAAGTCACTTGGAAAAATTCACAGGCTCACTAACAGGTAATGGAATAAAATACAGGCAAAATCCCACTACATCTCTATTAAGTCACCAGAAATTTTTAAAAAAATGACAGACATTAGGCATGAAACATCTTTCTGAAGGGCTGCAGGGCATACCAGAGCAAGCATTAGCAAACAGCTCACATTCTCGGACCATTTTAGGAACAATACAGGAGAGGAAAACACCGGTGTGGTAGGTAGTAGGAAAAGTACCCAAAGCTCGCACCAAAATCTTGTAGCCGGGGAGAGCTGGGGTGTCAGGGGCCAACCACAGGCGCGAGTAAGTAAAGGGGGCGCATGCACCGTGGCATGTGGGTGGTGCACGCACAGCGAGGCTCCCTGAGGAAAACAAAGCTTTGCTGTCTGCTCTGGTCCCGACCACGGAGCACCTGGCTCTAGGCTAGTTTGAGTTTAATCTAAAATTTATTTTCTTTCTCTTAATCCCTTCTCTTTTTCTCTCTCTAAATATGGGGTGGTAAAGGAGATATTGGGGAGCTAGGACATCTATATCCCATAGACCCAGGGATTCTCAGGTAGGATCAGGCTGGATAGCCTGGCGCCTGGATGTGCGCTGAGCGCCTGCCGCCGCGCGGCCCACCTGGGGGTGGTATTCAGTAGGCAAGTGTGATCCACTGAGCCACAACAAATGAGGTTAGAACCAAGTTTTCTAACTGATTGATCCGTGAGGCCCACTCAGTACTTTTAAGAACCTTAGTTCATTAATCCAGGTACGAACACACAGGAGGACAGAATGAAGGGCTCACACCCTTGGTCTGGGGCCCTGAGGGCAAGCGAGGTGGGAGCTCTGCCTCACGGGTGCTGAGGGTGCTGATCCATGGGAGGATTCAGTCCGAGTCACCTACTTCCTGCTCTGAAATCCAAGGAGATCACCAGCACTCGTGTTCTGGCCTCACCCTCGGTTTATCGACATCCGTGTGCCCAGCTGTGTCTGCTACTGTTCGCCAGCTCCGGGGGCAGAGGGCCGGGTCCCCACAGCAGGTGGCCACCACCAGGGCTCAATCCTGACTCGAGTGTATGAATCCCAGACGCAAGGCCAAGAGCGTGGAGAGGCAAAGTGCTGGGCGTTCAGTGGGACCCCGGCCCCCCCACTGGACAGATGGTCAGGGGGTCCATGTTTCTCCCTCCATCATGTGTCCCGGGGCTGAAGATTGGCTGAAGGGGCCCGGAAGGAGGGGGGCTGGTGAATGTGTACACGTGGGCCTTGGCTGTCACGTTGTAAAAGGAAACGCTTCCCACTGTGTAGTCCAGGAAGACGCCCACACGCCTGGGGGGCTCCTTCATCCGCAGGCACGTCGGGGGCAGCGTGGACGCCTGGTACTCGTGCTGCCTCGTCATCATCACCACCCAGTACCCAGTCTCTGGGGTCAGGGTGATGCTGCCCTTCCTGCTCTTCGACACCTGGCAGACGCCCAGGATCCACCCTGTCTTGCTCCCCACCTCCACCTCCCAATAGTGGCGGCCACCGGTGAACCTGGAGAGGCCCAAGGTGAAGATGCAGCTGTCGAACCTCTCTGGGCTGTCGGGCAGGCGGCGGGACTTGCTTCCCAGCCTCACGCTCCTCAGGTCCGCGGACAAGATGAGGTTGGCGTGCGCGGTTGCTGGGTCCAGCATCACAGCAGCTGCAGAGAGAAGCAGAAGACCTCGCTCCGAGCCCCAGGCTCCCCCCACCTCCGGGAGACAGGGGCAGGCCCGCCCTTCTGTACCAAACTGAAGGACAACACAGACCCGGTGGGCCAAGTCCACGCGCCTCGAGCTGGACACTTACTGGCATGTGCCTGAGCGACGGTCAGCTCCGGAACTGCAGAGAGACGGGGGATGGGAGAGCTCAGCACCCCCATTCCAAGGGACTAAATTCGCCCCGGCCCCTACAATATGGAAAGACAAGGACCCCCCCCCCAGCACCTAACCCTGTTCCTCGCAAGGGCCCAGGCTGCGGGGAGACTGACGCGAGGAGCCGGCTGGGTCAAGGAGCCGCGAGGGCCTGCGCCACCTTCCCCCTCCTCCGGCCCGGGCCCCGGGCCCCGGTGGAGATGAGAAGAGGGCAGCAGCCCCGGGCCGCACCCCGCCTCCGCCAGCACCGACTCAGACTCACCGTGCAAGGTTTTCATTTCCAACCGCAGGGATTCTGGAAGTAGAAAGGGGCTGGAGTTAGGCCCCTGGCGAGGGACAGATCAGAGGAGAACAGCCAGGGGCGAGGGGCGCGTTCGCAGGGGCTGCGGGCTCCATGGATCTCAGGAGCCGCCCGTGCGCGCCGGGGCACCTACCCGAGAACTGCTTGACGCTCTTCTCCATGAACTTTGACTTCTGGGAGAGCAAGAGGAGCTTCTCTTCCACCTCCTCAGGGGAGGCCCACGGCTCGGGGACGGTCACCATCTTGGCCCTAGAGACAGGGGGCCAGCGAGGACTGAAGGGTGCGCCACACCACGCGGGCCCGTCGGGCGCACCCAGCCCAGCCTGGGCTTTGCAGAGAAACGCTCCCCGGGACTTTGAGTTCTGGACTCTGGTCTGCAGCTCTGGCCGGTGGCCCCACCCCCTGGGACATATGAACCCCACTGCTGCCTGAGACCAGCAGCAGGAAGACAAATACCAGGTGAGGGCTACAAAGAAAGAACAGAGGAACGGACCACGCCAAACGAAAACAAATCCTTCAATCTGACCTCAGAACTGAGGTTACCAGAAGGGCAGTTGGGAGCAAAGTAGGGCGGGGGCCCAGCCGACTCTAGTGGGCGTGGTGTGGAGATGTACATCTGAGGAGGTGTGAGCCTGTATCCCTAAAGAGTACACAGAGTTAGGGCTTCCCTGGAGGTACAGGGGTTAAGTCTCAGCACTATCAGGCTATCCGCAGCCACTGCGGCCTGAGTTCGATCCCCCGCCAGGGAGCTACCCACAGGGCGCAGCAGCCCTCTCCTGTCTCCCCGCTGCTCCCCTCAGCAGTGTATTTTGGTAGATCTGCCTGTTCTGCTCCCCACTCTGTCTCTGGTGAATCCTCTCACCCCCACATCTCTGGTCTGGACCCCAGCTCTTGGATGCATAAATAAATGAGTCTTTAAAAAAAATTAAGCATAGAATTACCGGGTGACCCGGCAATTCCACTTCTGGGTGCAGACCCCAGAGAACTGAAAGAATTGGATGCAAGCAGATCTCTGTGCTCTCACAGCGGGTGTAGACCACCTGGTGCCCGGGGCGGCTGTGCAGGTGGGGGAGTATCACGTAGCCCCCAAAGGAAGGGCCCTTTGACACTGGCTGCTGTGTGGACGGATGGACTCTGAGAACGCTGTGCTCAGTGAGATCAACAGGCACAGAAGCGTGAGAGCCGTAGGGTCCCCTCCTGTGAGCGCCCAGAGCGGCCAGGCCCATGCAGACTAGACCGAGTGCCGCTCCGGGGCGGGAGCTGCGGTGGGATGGACTGAGGATGCAATCCCTGCACTTAAAATGACTGAAATACTCTGTGTTTTACCACACAAGTGATGCCTGGTCTCACCCCTGAAGTTCCCATTGAATTGTCTGTGGGCCTGGCCTCTCAGGATCTGTGAGCCCCCCAGGTCTGTAAGGCCCAGCCCCTCACCGTCCGCTCCCTGCCTGCTGGGCACGCCATCCCCCCCGCTCCCCGGCTGGCCCTCCCCGGCCAGGGTTCTTCAGGGACAGTTTGCAGGAGGCAAGCTGCGGGAGACATTGCAATCAGGGGGGCTTCCTAGGAAGCCCCGCCAACGCTGCGGGCTGCGTCCACTCCTTCCCGTGTCCAAACCTTCTTCCCCACTCCGGCGCGCCCCCTCTCCCTGCACAGACCCAGAAAGGTCTTCAGAGGCTGCGGGAGATGGCGGAGTTACAAGCCCAGGGTCGGGCTGCCCACCCCCAGTGCTCTCACGGACACTGCGGGGTACACGGGGGCCCTCGGTACCTGTGCAGGATGGCTCCGATGTCCTAGGAGAGAAGAGAGGGTGTCTCCGTTACCAGTCTTCTGGGAGATGCACCTGCCCTGGGCTCTTGCCCCCAACGTGGCAAATCAGAGTCCCTCTCCCTGGTTCTGATTCTGCCCATGGAGGTGGGGGCCCGCAGCGGAACTGCACCCAGGCCAGGGGGCCCCAACTCAGAGCGCTACTGAGGGGTTTGGGCATGAGCTGCATGTGGGTCAGCACGTCCAGCCTCAGGGCAACCCCAGGGTGGGCCCCGCTGGGCAGTGCTGACAGCTCGTGCCAGCCTGCAGCGGGGGGCCTGCCGTGCGCACCTGCATCAGCTCCCACTCGGGCTGGGCCTGCTTGGCCTCCAGCTCCCCGATCAGCTGGTCGAGGAGGGCGACGTCCTGGGACACTCGTGCGCCATAGGTCTCCCCGGCGCGCCCGATGGTCTGCTCCTGCTCCTCCAGCTTGGCCACAAAGAGCTGCTCTTGCTGCTTCAGAAAGTGGCAAATGTTTTCCAGCTGGCACTGGACCTTCTGCTTCTGGATTCCGATTTCTTTCTGGGGAACAAGGAACACAGGCGTAGGGGTGGGTGTGTGTGCCCAGGGGCCCCAGCAACCCCCTGCTGGAGGTGAGCAAGGGGTAGCCCCTCCGCCTCCGGGTCTGGGGTTCCAGGGAGGAGGGGATGTAGGCCCGGATCTTGCAGAACAGCCTCAGGGTGGAAGGGGCTGGCTCTTGGAAAATGCCCTCCAATCTGGTGTTGGGGGTAGAACTGTGCCCCCCACCATTCATACCTGAAAGTCCCAGCTCTCAGGACCCCAGAACATGACCTGGGGCTGGAAACAGGGTTATTGCAAACATAAGCGGGGCAGGGGAGGGCCCTGGGGGCGACTGGCGCCCTTGCAGAGGGGAAACGTGGACGCAGAGAGCATGGTGGGGCCACAGAACCATCCGGGGTTCCAGCCTCCGCAGCACGGGAGTAAGGGTCTGCCGCCCTGCCCTGGCCGCCCCCACACGCGAGGACATGGGGGGCTCCTGCCTTGCTCCCAGCCAGCGTGACCATCCAGGGACCAGGCTCCGACCACGATGGCCCCTGGCAGGGACGGGCCTCTCCCGAGGGCTGGCCGCTGGCGGGTGCCGAGCGTGGCGGTGCACACGGGGGTGCGCGGCCTTGTCCGCTGCGGTCAGCCGCCGCCCGCTCTCGGGTTCTCAGCCCCGTGGGCGCTTCCACTGGGAGGCCGAGGGCCCCGGGCCTGCCTTCCCTCCCTTCGGGTCCACGGAGACCGGACCCTAGAGGCCTCACGGTTTCTGGCCCGAGGACAGGAGCGACGCTGGCGCCCCTGCAGCCCTTTGGCGTCGCTGGTGACACTGACCGTGGGGGACCGGGCAGGGGGGCGGGGGCGAGGAGCAGCCTTGCTCGGCGCCTCTATTCTCAGCTTTGATCATTTTGTTCAGCATTAAATCCAGGCTGGAGCACAACAGGTGCAAGAAACACCGCGGTGCCTCCCCAGGCCCCCCTCACCCCCCAAACCCCGCCCTTGGCCACCCCGCCTCGGGGACACCGGGTCCCTGGGCCCCGCCAGGCCCTCCCGGAACCCGGTCATCCCCTTCACGGTGAGGCGGCCGGCGGGCGGCCCGTCCACCCTCCTCTGGAAACAACGGCCTCTGCGCGCCCGCCCGGGATGCTCCTCACCACCCGCCTGACGGGAGCAGCCACCTCCAGGGCGGGACGGAGCATCTCGGGCTCGCGCTGCACCCCGGCCCGCGCCCGCCCTGCCTCCGGCCTCAGCGGAGAACACTCTGTCATTGAAGGGAGAAGAGCCCTGAAAAGAGCCCCCCCTTTCGGAGGGGCCCGTGGGCTGCGAGGGGGCTCAGGGGAGGCTGGTCCCGCTCGTCTCCCCTGGGTCTCCGCCTGGCGCTGGGGGGGCATCCCTGCCCCCTGCTGCCTCGGCAGGGCCCGCGCCCTGGGCTCACGGGAAAGCACTTTCATGTCGCGGCCATTCGGGAGTTTCCCGGAGTCAGCCCCCTGGTGGGGGCCCCTCCTCTGCCCTGAGTTTTCTTTGCCCGTCCCCCTCCCCCCATGGGGTGCGCCGGTCAGAACTTTGGAACCTGAGAGGGGGCCAGGAGCCAACCCAAGGAGCCATCGGACACACCGGGGCTCTGTGGGGAGGGGCTGCCGCTGCGGGGGCGAGGAAGCAGCCCCTGCACCCCGAGGCTGGACTGCGGCCCCAGGGGGGGCGGCTGTGGGCTGTGCCCACAACGGTGGGGTCCAGGCCGCAGGTTTCAGGAAAACGGTTAACCATTTGAATTTAGAAAGTGAATTTGATTTTTGTAAAAAATAAAACCAACAACAAATACGAAGACAGCGGAGGAGCATTTCGAGTGGAAAAGTCCTTCCTTTCCTCAGTCCCTCACCCCCCTCTTCTCGCAGGGGTGAGCCTGGACGACCATAGGCCCCAGAACAGCCCTGGCCTTACCAGGAAGTTCACTGTCTCACTTTGCCCCTGAGATCTCCGCTCCTCCCCTGATTTTCTCAGCCTCTTCAGGTGCTCCAGCTGCTTCTGAATGTGCTCCTGGGGAAAAAGGAAAACAAACACTGGCTGAAACTTAAACTTGGCTATTCAGCTGATGCCAACACGGGAGGGGCCATCTACTTCTGGGGGCAGGTGGTGAGGGTGCCCAGGGGAGAGGAGGAGGAATCCACCACATCAAGGGAAGGAGGTGAGAGAGCGTCCGCATGACCTCCTGGGCCCTGGATCCAGCCATACCTGAAGCTGGAATTCGGCGCCTGTGCTTATGAACCTGTAAGCTCCCTCTCTGCTTGTTGGTTTGTGTTGTGGCTTTGCCCTTGACAGCCCAAGTGTGCTGGCAGCAACCTCTGGGGGCTGGGAAGTGTGGCAAGGCCCCGCCCCACGTGTGCAAGGACAAGGCAGAGAAGCACCCAGGCAGGGAGCCCCACCTTGTACTCCAGGGCCGCCTCCTGGATGGGGCGCACCCGGTGGTCGCGGTGCTCCTGGCTCAGCCTGCAGATGAGGCAGATGGGCTCCCCATGGTCCTCACAGAAGAGCAGCCGGGCCTGCTTCATGTGCCGCTCACACTGCGGCAGCAGCTGGGCGCTGGGGCTGCCGGAGGCTCTGGGACTCGCAGGCTCCATGGAGTAGCTGCAGGGACCATGCACACAGGACGCCCCGGCTGGGGTTCCTTCCTGGGCTGGGCAGAGGGGACACCCCGCCTGCTGCCACGGCCTCCCTGGGGACAGAGTGGCGGGGGTCTGAGTGGCAAGCCCCAGATGTCCACAGGGGTACTCAGAGCACAGCCGCGTGCACCCCTGCCCGGGCTCTCGGCCCCCAGTGCCGTCCTGGCTGGGCCCCCGCACCGGGGAGGACCAGCGTGAGCCTGGGACTGGGTGGAGGGCGGACCTCGTGACCTCAGGAGACGGGCCCCTAACGAAGGCCCGGCCTCCTGCACGCACACCCGACAGGCTGGGGGTACGACAAGAACAGGCTTTGGACTGAGCCCCCAGGCCACCCGTGGCGCCAGCGGCGCCCCCCACGAGGCTCATGTCCCTTGCTCACAGCCAGAGCCCACCCCCACAGCGTCCGCGCCTGTCAGTGTGGGGGCGAGTGTGGCGTGAGCGGACAGACGCCCCGCCGGCATCCTGCGCCAGGAGGCAGTGAGCGGCAGAGCAGGGACCTCGCTCGGCGAGAGGGCGGCCGGCACGGCCGCGGAGACGCAGGCCCAGGCCCGGCCCAAGCTCACAAAGCAGAACTGACAGGAGATCAGAGGAAACGGAAACAGACTGTCGGCCCTTCCCTCCTCCACCCACCCCTCTCCTCCCCCTGGCTGCTGCCCTGTCCCCGAGCCCCTCCCGCACAAACCCTGCGTTCTCAGCCTCCCTCGCACGTAGGTGCTGCTATTTGACCGCACTCTGGCCAAATGGACGTGAACATTGGTGTCAAGAGCACCTTCTAGAAACCCTCGAGGAGGTTCTCTTTGCCCCTGTATTCTGGAACGAGGATGCGGCCACCTGGGGAAAGCAGGACCCGGGCAGAGCCTGGGTTCCCGGCACGGAGCTCCGTGGCTCTCCGCCTGCTGGGCGGCGTTCATGGCAGGAGAGCAGGCGCCGTCCTCGCCCAAGGAGCTGTTGCCCTGGGGCTGCTGCCGCTCATGCCCCACATAGTCCCAGCTTCTTCCCATCAGTGACAGACACCTCGGATTTCAGCTGATGGCTCCCTCCGTGGCCAGAGAGGCGCAGGGCTCTGCCCGGGAGCCATGTGAGAGAGGTCATTTTAGCCAGGCTTCCCCAGATGCTCGACTTGGGGTGCACAAAGCCCTTGGAATTCTGAGGACCTCCCAGAGTGTCCAGGAAATAAGTGACTCCAATGCACCATTTTGTGGAGGTGGCCACGATTGCATTTTTCAGGACCCGGCTCACATCAGCGCCTCGAGGCGGGGGACCGGGTGGGGAGTCAGAAGCTGGGGGGGATCCCTGCACCCGGCCCAGTCCCGAGGACACCAAGTCTTCTGGCTCCAGGGTCCCTTCTTACCTGTGGGCTCACGGCACGCACTGCCTGCCACCAGCCCCGAGGTCTCAGGGGGCTCTGGACCCGCAATTCCACTTTTCTCCCAAGATTCTGTGGGGTTTGGATGCTCCCGGGTCCTCTCTCCGGGCTGCGGTGCCGCGGAACATCTACTCCTCAGGTTGCCCCCCTCCAGGGCCTGGGAGTTTTCTGGATCCCTGGAGCCTTGCTCCACAGCCACAGCAGCGCCTCCATCCAGAGCGGCCACTCGGCTGGGGGTGGGTGCTGAGTCTTTGTTCTCCTGAGTCAGAGGAGTTTCTGGGTTGGGGGGTGCTCCCACCAAAGAAATGGGGATTTCAAGGCTCTTGGGTCGCTGCTTCTCTGAAGGCATCCTGAGGTCTCTCTTTGCCAGGGACCCGGCGGGAGGCCCGCTGGAGAGGTCCTGGAGCCTCCCTGCGGAGATGGAGTTCCTGCGAAGCAAGGGAAGGAAGGTGCTGGAGCTGCCCCCCTTCTCGCCGGGCAGCTTGCCAGGGACGAGGCTCTTCCTGGCCGGTGGAATCAGGTTCCTGGCCCAGGGCTTGCTGGAAGCGTCTGTGCCCTCGGGGCCCTTCTGATCTTTCCGTTTGCCCTGAGGCTTCTTCTGGGAAGCCCTCCCGGTCTCGGGCTGGCCAGTGGGCAGGCTGGCCACCCCGTCTCCACACAGCCGCTGCCCACCCCGCTCTGGGCTGTCGGGCGGCCGGGGGCGCCTGGGCCTGCTGTCCCCGGAGGAGCAACGCACCGCGGAGCCGTCCATGCCGCTTTCTTGTATCAGATAGTCTGAAAAGAGACAACCAGACAGACAGACATGAAAATGTGCCTTGGAGCTGCCAGGGCCAATGCGGGGGGAAGGGAGAGAGAGCGAGCCCCTTGGAAATGAGCCATGCAGAACATTCCAGACAACTGGTCGTCACCAGGACGTCAGAACCAAGCTCAGCGTTGCTGTGTGTTCTCAGACAGTGCGTTTCAAACTTCAGGCAATAAACTAGTTTATTAGTATGAATTTGTACGTGGTTAGGGATCCACACCAGCCACACAACTCAGCAATAGAGAGGAATTTGGGTGTTTCATAATCAGAGATGATTCAAGTTGGTTAAAACGTCAGAAACCCCCAGATGCTGGTGACTTCCTGCCGCGGGCCCAGGCACCACGAGCAGCACCCCCTCTGCCTTGTGAAACCCGAGAGACGGAGCTTCCCCTGAGGAGACAGCTAGAGCGGGACCTGGGGCGGGGGAGGGACGTGACGAAGTGAGGTTTAAGGGGGCGAAAAGGGGAAGGTCGTGGGTGCCGGTGTCAAGCCCGGGGCTGTGCTTCTGCAGCGGCTTCCAGCTCGCTGGCCACCAGACCGGTGAAAGCCAAGACTTGAGCACCAAGACAGATGGCTGAGGAGGTCGGCCTCCCCGGCCCGCCGCCCCGCGGGGCTCACCATTCGGCCCAGCACCCTGGCTTCTCAACTGACACAAGAGCCCAAGGAGGGTGGGCCTGGCAGGTCACGCGGCTGTTTGCCCACCGGGCCCTGGCCAGTGTCCTGAACCCCGCCTGGACCCGCCTTGGCTGCAGGAGGGGCGCGCCGGGGGCTGCTCCTCAGCTCCACGGTGAAGCCAAATGCAGTGTCCCTGCCCCGAGGCCGGGGCCGCGGGGTGCTCACCTGGGCCCAGGGCACGGTGCAGCTTCTCTGCCAGGAGGTGCTGGTTGATGGCCCTCAGGATGTGCAGGGTCAGCCGCATGGCAAACTGCTCCCCGTAGTGACTGACCAGCAGAGAGGCCACCTTCACGGGCTTGGCGAGCTGGAGCTGGCCCCGGGGGATGTGGCGGTGCTCGCTCTCCAGGCTGGCGTTCTGCAGCTTGAACTTGAACTTCTCGAATTCGTAGGGCAACAGCTCCTCCAGGGAGAAGAGCAGCAGGTCACTGGGGGTCTGGGTCATGATGCTGCCCATGGCAGGGCGGGGGCGTCCGCGGCCGGGCTGCGGCTTGGAGCGAGAGGCTGGCCGGGCCCCGACGCCGGCGCGCTCGGGAAGGCGCAGGAGGCCTCGCTCCGCGGCCCGGCCAGGCGCCCGCGCGCCCCGCTGCTGTGCGGCGCGTCCCGGGATGGGGATCGGGGCTTTTCTACACCCCAGACACGTGGTCCGCGGCGCCGGGGCGGCGGGAGGGGCGGGGGGGGGCGGAGGGCCGGGAGGGGCCGGAGTGGGGGGGCGGGAGGGTGGCCGGGGCGCGCTCACGCCGTCCACGCGCCAGAGCGCTCGTTGGGTGGGCACAGGGGCCCTGGCCGGCCGCGGGGGCCCCCGGCGAGCGCAGCCCTCGGGGCGGACAGTCCTTCGGACGCCTGGGGGGGCGCCGGCCCTACAGCCGCGCGGCCCGCAGGCTTTGCCCTTCCCCGCGCGGGACGCGAGCCCCGCCGGGACGCGAGCCCGGTGTCTCCGCCGGGGAAGCCGCCCCGCGGTCTGGTCCTCCCAGCGCCGGGTCGGGCACACCCGGAGCGGCCTCCGGGCGCGGACCTGGGGCGCCTCTTACCCGCCCGTCACTGTGTGCGAGGCGCGGACTCGTGCCCGGACCCCGGCTCTCGGGGCGCAAGGGCCGGGGGTGCTTCAGCGCTCACTGCTCTGTGGGGACCCGGGGGGCTCCCAAAGGGATGGAAGTTGTATGTGGGGTAAGCGGACCCCTCCCTTCCTCCCCCCGCCCCCTCCCCCCTCCCCTTTCACCTGCTCTCTCCCTCCCTCTCCCTCCCTCTCCCTCCCTCTCCCTCCCTCCCTCTCCCTCTCTCTCTCACGCACAGTCCTTCCTTCCCCCCCCCCCCAGAACCATTTGGTAATAAATTGAAAACATTGCAACGTATCATCCTGAATACCCGGGCTACCCTCAATTCTAAGATCGTTATGAGGCTTTTATTTTATTTTTTTAAAGGTTTATTTATTTATGCATACAAGAGTTGGGGTACAGGCCAGAGATGTGGGGGTGAGAGGACTCATCAGAGACAGGGCGGGGAACAGAGCAGGCAGGTTGACTGCAATACACTGCTGGGGGGAGCAGTGAGCAGGTCATGTGGGTGTCTCCCTGGCCAGCGGGGATCGAACCCGTGCTGCAGAGGCTGTGGATTGCTTCACAGATTGCATCCTAACCCTCTGTGCCACCTGGGAGGCCCTGAGGCTATTTTAAATAATCACAATACAATGCTCTCACCCAGGAAATTTAACAGTGTTGCAATACTACACTCAGTGCACACTCAAACACACACACACACACACACACACCCCTCCTCATGACCCCCCTCCCCAGGCTTTGTGTTTCAATCCAGGGTGGTGTCAGAGGTCCTGTGTTGCTTTTCTCTTCCTCATGCCTCTGGAGTCTCTCCGGTTCAGACCACTTTCTCACTCCCTCCTGCCTTGCTTTTATACTTTCCAGACATTGACATTTTCAAAATGTCCACCCAAGCGGAATGTGCCCCAATTTAGATGTGGGTGGCTGCTCCCTCACGATTAGGCTAAGGGAACACCCAAGCACCCTCCACCTGCTCCAATGTGTGACACTTTTTCTTTGTAATAAGTAACTTGAGTGTGTGGAAATGTCTCATTCCCCCGCAGCCCGCAATCTCCACCCTCCACCCCCCCCACAGTTCTAGCATTCACAGAATGTCCTTTCCTACGTCAAAGACTGCCGTGGTGGTTGCCCAGCGGTGATACCCCATCCTGTAGCCGGCCTGGATTGCATATCCTGGTGTAAACTGTGCCCTTGTGAAATTCTGGGCTTAGCGATGACCTGTTCAGTTCAGTTTCCCTCCAGGATGCTCCTTGTACCGGCCCAGCTTGCTTCTGACACCTCATCTGTCACGGGCTCCGTAGCACCATGGGGCAGGATTCATCACCCCCATTTGCACACAGCATTGGTGGCCTCGTGACTTGCCCAGCGCCAGGATTCAAACTCACTCTACAAAAAGAACCGTTTTGCAATCCTGCCTCCCTGTGTAATAATAATTTGCCATGGGCCTCCCTGGTGGCACACGGCTTAAGTCTCAGGACTGTGAAGCTATCTGCAGCCACTAGGGCACGAGTTCCATCCACAGCCAGGGAGCTGACCCACAGGGCACAGCAGACCTCTCCTGTCTCCCCGCTGCTCCCCCCAAGCAGTGTGTTTCAGTAGATCCGCCTGTTCTGCTCCCCACTCTGTCACGGGGGAATCCTCTCACCCCCCCCCCAGCACCTCTCCAGCTCTACTATTCATAAATAAATCTTTAAGTAATAATAAAAATTTGCCACTTTCCTACTGATCATTAACCACAAACCTCACTCAGCTGACCGACAGGCTCAGAATGGGCCATACTGGCTTCTCCAGAAGTGGTTACATCCTGATGGTCAGCTGAAAAAGCAGCCCTGATTGTGACCTGCCTGGCTTCAACGCTTCGGTGAGTTCTGATTGGTTTGACTTATTATCCAGTTGGTTCAAATACTTTATAGGTACTTTGGGTTTATTTTAACAGCTGACAGCATCCAACTCTGGATGCTGCTGACAAAATAACCCCCAACCCTAATATCTTCCCTAAAAAAAAAAAAAAAAAAAAAAAAAGAAAGAGGAACCTAAGTGTGCACAGATGGTGCAAATGACAGATGTGTGAACTCCGCAGGTTGGGCCAGGGATGTGCTGGGATGTCTCTGGGACCAACACCTGCACTTGACTCCAGGCGGCAGCAACACAGACGCCTCACAGGCGTGATGCAATTGCACCATGACATGCCCCTACTTCTTGTTTTCTGGGGGAAACTCCTTAAAGCTGAGCTCCAAGAACCGTTGACAGACAGGGGCGGGGAGGGGGCTTTCCATCTGCAACAGGATATTTTGCAACCCCAGCGATACTTTTTGCAATAGAGGCATTTCTGAGTCAGGAACTTGTTGAAAAGTGGTGTTTTGATGCCACAGGTGGCTTTCTAGGTGAAGGGAAGGTCACAAAACTTTCAATTTTTGAGGTTCCAGAAATTTTGTTAAATGACGGTACGGGAAGAAAGGACTGGAGCCCTCTCTGTGCATTTTTTTTTTAAAAGATTTTATTTTTTTTTATTATTATTTTTTTAAAGATTTATTTATTTATTTACACAAGCACTGGGTACAGTCAGAGGCACGGGAGGGTGAGAGAATTCACCAGAGCCAGGGCGGGGAGCAGAACAGACAGACTGATGAAGTACACTGCTGAGGGGAGCAGCGGGCGGCAGGAGAGGTCTGCACGCCATGTGGGACCCTCGCCGGGCTGCCGGGGATCGAACCAGTGCTGCAGAGGCTGCGGGCAGCCTCGCAACCCAGCGCTCAACCACTGCACCACCGGGGAGGCCCTCTCTGTGCATTTTAAAGGTCCATTTTAGCAATCGCAGTTGAGCGGTGATGAACTCTTCTCTCTCATACCTCTGTGGCTGCATGTGTGCCCTTGGGACGTGATGGCCCTAAAGCCAAGGCAGCTGCTGCAAAGGGGGCCACACTCTGCTCTATTCCTATGTAATGAGCAGCCCAGACCCCCCAACTCTGTTCTGATCACCAAGATTTCACTCTTCACCACATTCAGTATTTGTTGGAATTTTAAAATCAATATGTATTACTCCCAGAAGAAGAAGAAAAGATCATTTTATAAAGTCCCCCTCTGTTCTGGGGCAGCCCCAACAGTTAATCATTCTCTTCTGATGGGTTGATTGACAAGCTTAAACACGGCTGGGAAGCTGGCCAGGACCCTCCATTGAACTCATCTCTGCTGAGCGCCTGCTCTGTGCCAGCCACTGTTCTAGGGACTGTGATTCAGAGATGAGCAGAACAGAGTTCCCAGCAGAGCTCATGTTCTCATGGGGAAGTGCGGTCAGATAATGAAGAAGTATGTGTCTGTGATCAGGATGCTCAGGGAATAAATCACAGCACAACAGGGGGTCAGGGAATGCAGAGACTGGCTTGGTATTTTAAGTAGCATGGGCATTTCAAGTAGGTGTGTTTTAACAAGACTGAGGGGCTGAACATTCCACAGCTAGCTACAGTGAGTGCCAAGGTCCTGGGGTAACTGTGCTGAGAGGTCAGATCATGTAGGGCTTCCAGGCCACGGTGAGTACTTGGCTCTTCCGAGGTGAGGGGCCACTGGCGAGTTTGAGCAGAGTAGTGACTTCATCTGACTTGTGCTTTAAAGTAATCACTCTGACATCTGCAAGCAAGGGCAGTGGAGAAGAGAAGGTGGAAGCTTGAAGAGAAGGTGGACTATTCAAGCACTCTGCAGAGTCCAGGCAAGGGAGGTGGGGCCTTGAAGCAAGTTAGAGTCAAAGGAGGTAGTGAAGAGGGGTCAGATTCTTGGTAGTATGGAAGGCAGAGCTCAAATGAGGTGGAGGCTTTGGCGGCTGAAGTGTGTGCAAGAGATGACACCACTGTTTTGACCAGATGACATAAAGGGCACTGACTTTACTTTAAGGAGCTCACGGTGAAGCCTGAAGGCAACCGGGAGTTTCTGGAGGGTCTGATTCTCCACAGGGTGAGCAGGAGGAACTTGGGCATCCCATCTACCCGATCTACTGCTCTGGCCCGGCAGGGGCTAAGTCTCAGGTCTGTGAAGCTACCTGCAGCCATTGCTAGCTCGGCCTCTCCCTGGGAAACATACTTGGAGCTGTACTATCTGGGAGAAGCCACAACTCTTGGTGGGGGGGTGGTGAGAAGTGGAGAGGATGCCAGCTTCCCGAAGTGGGAGCAGGGGGCGACCTTGACCTGTGCAGTAATAGGCTTTGAACTGCAAAGTGGTCGCTGGAAGCCAGAGGTCTGGTAGGCTTTGAAGCGCTCACCACAGTCCCCTGGATGGAGAGTAAGTGCGTGTTCGTTTCACTGTTAATTTTTCACCGCATTTAAACATTTTATCAGAAACATTTTGAAAAGAAGAAAAAGCAGCAGTAGCCCCGCGGGCTGCGGGTCAGCGCACCGCACAACCAGCCCCTCCCGCACCCTCACCGCCCCGGGGTCCCCCAACACCTTGTACTCAGAGTTCGAGTTGGGAAGCGCGGGGGTGGGGGGGGAAGAGGGGGCACCGGGACTCTGAACACCGGGCGGTGCCCGGCCCGGCCGAGGCGCCCGTCAGCGGGTGGCCAGACGCGCGGAGGAAAAGACGCTGCGGCCGCGCCCGAGCCTCGACGCCCGGCACGTGGCGCGCTAGGCCCGGCGCGCCCGCTCGAAGGCCGCGCTGGGTGGGCCTCCCGCGGGGGCGCTGGGGGAACGCGGCCGCGGAGACCCGGGAGCGCCAGAGCCGGCCCAACAGGCGGAGGCGCCCGGGGCGACGCCCCGGAACAGCGCAGCGGCGGGCGCGGGGGGCACGCTCGACGCCCCTCGCCGACGCGAGCTTCCGGGCCGCGCACGCTCAGAGGCAGACGACGCGCTGAACTACATCTCCCAGAGGCCCCGGAGTGCGCGGAGCCAATAGGAGGACGAGTGGGCGGGCCCGCCTGGGGCCTCCGTCTCCCAGAGGGCGCCGCGGCGCCCCCGCGATGGGCAGCCCGCACAGCCTATCGCTGCGCCTCGCTGGCGCGGCCCGGCCCGGCGCGGCGCGGGGGCGGGGAGGCCTCGCGGCTGGTATCCCGGGCGCCGCGCCAGGAAGCGGGGCGCCGCGTCCCCCGGCCGCCTCCGGCCCGCGCGCCCCGGGCTGCGCGGACGCGGTGGGTCCCCAGAGTCCCCAGTTCGCGTAAGCTGTAGCCGAGGGCCGTCGCGTCAGGCGCCCCCCCCCCCCGGGCTGGTCTCCCGGGCGCTGAGGTGGGGCGGCCGCGGCGGAGGCGGGCGGGGCCGAGGGGTCGCGAGCACCGCGCGGGGAGCCCTGGGCGCCCCTGAACGGCTCGGGGGCCCGGTCCGTGGGGAAATCTGGCCAAATGCCGGGCGCCATCGGGATGCCGGTTTCGTTCAGGAAAGAGCCCAGTCCCGCGTGGGAGTCGGTGTTCCACGTTAGCAAATTAATCAAAATATACGCGGTCCAGCCGGAGTCGCGAGCGTTCTAGAAGGGGGCAGGCAAGCCGTTTCTAACGCTAATAGCGAAGAAAATTGTGTGTGTGGGGGGGGATCATGGCAGGGAACTTGGTGTCCAGACACAGCATCCTGCGAAAATACAGCGCACTGCGGGGTACAGTGTAAGATTCTAGATCCGGGTAGGTGGGAACAAAAACTCCATAAAACTCTGCGTGTTGTGTGTAAACAGCTAATGCAAGAGATTTACAACCAGAGAGGAGAGGGTGATTCAGCTATAAATGATTTGGGGACTGTGGGCAACCCAGTTGGGAAAAAATATATATTCCTGCCTTATGCCATATGGAAAATTTAAACTTCAGATAATATGAAAACAGTGAAAAAGACCTTTCTGACCAAGATGAAAAACTGAACGACATTGAACTATTTGGATAGGTAAGTAGATATAAACAAAAATTGCAAAATTTTACTGTTAAAAAGGATATAGAGAAAAGGTGACAAACTGGGAGAAGATACGTGTCCATCCAGCCATTCCCAGAATGTTAAGGCACAGGCAGTAATTTGTCTGCAATTTTTTTTTAAAGATTCATTTATGCATACAAGAGCTGGGGTACAGGCCAGAGATGTGGGGGTGAGAGGATTCACCAGAGACAGAGTGGGGAGCAGAACAGGTAGGTTGACTGAAATACACTGCTGAGGGGAGCAGCGGGCTAGTCTGGAGAAGTCTGCTGCACCATGTGTGTTGCTCCCTGGCCAGCTGGGGGATCAAACTCATGCCACAGATGCTGCAGATTGCTTCATAGTGCATTGCCACCAGGGCGGCCTTGCAATTTTTTTATTGATCAAGGAATATATGTTATTCACAGAAAAAACATGAAGTGTCAGAAAACATTAAAAGATGTGCAGAGTAATCAGAGAAGTCAAGTAAACAGTAAAGAGATTTTTTTTTACCCATTGACAAGGTTGAGAGAACACAACCACTCTCGGGCCTAAAGGTTTTGATTTTTGAAATTACCTCCATTAAGACAGCCAGTTGTGTTTTTGTGCTGAGTGTTAAAGAGGCTAAATGCACATATGTAAAATACACAATTTTAATAGTGTTTTAATTTCCTAGCAGCCTTAAAATATGAGCAAAATCCTTCCCAGACCTGAGAAGGTCTAACAGCTCGAGTCGAAAAAGAAGGAACAGAGAGATTCAGAGAGCTCTCAGCTGGAAAAACACCAGGATTTTGGGGGTGATTAAAGCTATTGGAAGTGCAAAGGAGTTGCCAAGAACTGAGTTCCCTTTCCCATCTTGTCCATCCTCTTCATGAGGAACTTGAGAAGATCCAGGGAACAGGGCCCAATGGCTTGAGTCTAAGGTTTGGGTATTTCTGAGATAATTCAGCCCAGGCACTAGGCTAGAACTGAGGACTTTAGGATGAGGACTCATTTCAGAATTAGACACATATGTAAAGGTGACTAGTTGCAGTAAGATAGGATATGATGTGTGCCCCCTCGTTGTGAGCCCCTTGGGGACTGAAACTCTGATTTCCTTGATCTTTTCTTCTTTGATTCTTAACCTTGACAGCATCCTTAACACTGAAAGAATCCCTGCAAGTTCTGTTAGATCTCAATTGCAAGACTCTTAGTGTGACCCCTGCAGTTTTTCTCTGCTTTCCAGAAGAGAAGCAACGATGGTATCTGAGGGAGGACAGTCTCAGAGAAAGGAGTGAGGCCTCTCCTCAACCAGGTCCTTTAGGCGCCTATTTTTACTCTAGTAAATAGCTATTTACCACTGCTGTATAAAATCCATACAAGTTGTTTCATTTTTAAAACTTTTAATAAGGGAAGAAGGTCAGTAACCCAGGGAGGCAGATTTGGAAACAACCCAAACTCCTCTATCTCATTTCCTTTCATCCAAATACCAAGGATCTTCCAAAGGTAGAAAAGAACTTGAGAGGTCCAGAACCATTCTAGGTTTATGTCCGGCAACTAGAACCATTGTTTCTAGGGCCTTTAGAATATTTATTTTTTCTTTATTAACAACTTTTTTACTAAATACAAGTCTACAGGAAAGCCTAAATGAGCTTTTCAAGTATAAATAGAATGAACTTCATTTTCTCAGTGCAATAAAATAAAAACAATTTTTAAAAGGAAAAATTTCTTTACCAGATTAAAAAAAAAAAGATTTTATCTATGCATACAAGAACTGGGGTGTACCCCAGAGGTGCAGGGTGGTGGTGAGAGGACTCACCAGAGACAGAGTGGGAAACAGAATAGGCAGGTTGACTGAAATCCACTGCTGAGGGGAGCAGCGGGGAGACAGGAAAGGCCTGCTGCGCCATGTGGGTAGCTCCCTGGCCGGCGATTGTGCTGCAGTGGCTGCTGATAGCTTCATAGTGCAGAGATTTAACCTTTTGCGTCACCAGGAGGCCCCTTTACCAGATTTAAGAGGAAATAAAACCAGTAACAACAAGCTATTTTGAAGTCATCAGTGAGACTATTTTATATTAAAATTATGGGATATAGCCAAGACTCCCCATAAAGGAAAACTCCTATCTTTAAATGTTTTTGCATTAAACAAAAAAGACTAGAAATAACTGATTTTTTTTTTAAGATTTTTTTTTTTTATTTATTTGTTTGTTTTTTGTTTATACATGCACTGGGTACAGTCAGAAGCGCAATCGCGAGAGGGTGAGAGAATTCACCAGAGCCAGAGCAGGGAGCAGAGCAGGCAGAAGGACCGCAGTACACTGCTGAGGGGAGCAGCGGGCGGCAGGAGAGGTCTGCGCGCCATGTGGGACCCTCCTCCAGTGGCTGGGGAGCAGCCGGGGATCGAACCGGCGCCACGGAGGCCGAGGGCAGCTTCGCAACCCAGCACTCAACCGCTGCACCGCTGGGGAGGCCCCTTTTAAGATTTTTTTTTTTTTAACACAAGAGCTGGGGTACAGACCAGAGGCGCAGGAGGGTGAGCGGATTCACCAGAGACAGAGTGGGGAGCAGAACAGGCAGAAAGACCGAAAGCACTGCTGAGGAGAACAGGGGTGCAATAAGAGAGGTCTGCCATGTCATGTGGGAATCTCCCTGGCCGGCAGGGAATTGAACCCGCGATGCAGAGGCTGTGGACAGCTTCACGGCACTGCGCTCAACTCCCTGTGCCACTGGGGAGGCCATAGAAATGACTGATTTTTATTAAAAGCTTATTTTATGTACCACCTGCATGTAAAGATATTTCATATAGTACTTAGTGGTTTTTCCCCTTTTCAAAATGCTCAAAGGAATATGGTCTTCTGAGCATGCAGTGTTCTATATTCTGAGGATGCAGTGTTCTATGTTCCTAATTTCCAAGAACCATTTCACATCTTTCTTAATTCAATGCTATAAACCTTTGTTTTGTATGCGGCTCACTTTGAAGGTATGAAGAGCTGAATAATAGATGTTCTCTGCCCTGTAAACCCCCAGTGGCCTCTGATACTGATGTATGCACGTTGGAAGGGCAGGGGAGGACGCAGGTCATTGTATGAGTGCATATCACCTTCCCAGCTGGAATGAAATATGTTAAGTTCTAAAAATGAGGTCTAAACAGAGCACCAGGGCAGCGCAGAAGACATTGCCTGACTTGAGGTGAGGGCAGGAGTCAGTGCAGGCGTGTTGCCACAGTTCAGGGGTTGCATCACAAAGATCTTTAAAGCTTTGTTGAAGAGTTTGTGTTTTTATTATTGGGGTATTGGGGACCTATTGAAGGGAGGGTGTGTGTGTGTGTGTGTGTGTGTGTGAACACTTTTTTTTTTACTTACTTTTTTTTACATTTTTAAAATTAAAAAAATTTTTTTAAAGATTATTTATTCATACAGGAGCTGGGGTACAGGCCAGAGATGCGGGGGGTGAGAGGATCCACCAGAGATAGAGTGGGGAACAGAACAGGCAGATTGACTGAAGTACACTGCTGAGGGGAGCAGCACGTAAGTTGGGGATTGAACTCGTGCTGCAGAGGCTTCAGATTGCTTCATAGTGAGGTGCTTAACCCCTTGTGCCACCAGGGAGGCCTTTTTTATTACATTTTAAAAGGACAAGTTTACTAGGAAAAGAGAAAAAGGCACTTGCATGTAGTCACAGGCAGGTAGGAGAGCTGCTGTAAAGACACTTTTGGGGGTTAAATTTTGTTTTATTTTTCCTCAGAGTACTTTAGCTGAGCTGTGTAGCTGCTCATTGATCGAGAGAGAAACTCTTGTCCATTTTTTTTGCACAATGTGTATGTGTAGCACATTCATTGTGTGGAGAAGCTGGTATCTATAAAGTTCTCAAACAGGAAGCTTTTTCTACTGCCTGGGCTCGTGAGAGCCTCCTGAATGAATCCTCTGGCCTCAATAGGTTATGACTTCCAAGCTGCTTTTTCTATCCTGGAAACACCGGTGAGAGAGCTCTCCTGGGCTCTTCTCAGGAGGCCTAACATTAAAAGGTGTTTTGAGGTTGGAGTTTTCAAGGATCTCTCTCTAGCGTGAATACGAGGATCTATAAGCTTCATGGAGTCTGGGAGATTTCCAAATTGGGGTCTCTAGATTTCCTTCTCAGGATTAATTCCAGGAACCGCTTCCTGACAGTTGTTCAACATTAGAACTAATGCATAATTAGGGAGGATTCTTTTGTGTTTACCGTTATGTCCTCCAATCGATGAGAGGAATGACTCAATTCTGTGTTAAAGCCAATGCACTACATTAGTTTTTGCATTACCTTTTAAATATTTTGATAATAGAATTATTTCTGGTAAGGCTAAAATACAAAGTAAATCTTCCTAAATTTCCGGCTACTAAAACTGGGAGCCATCCTTGTATTGACTCCCAAGAGAGGAGAGGGAAAGTGGTAATTTTGATACTATGCCCTGGAATAATTTTCACAAGATTTTTTCAAATAAAAATTAGTACCTGAATGGTTGGCTGGTAGCAGTCTTTATATACCTGTTCTAGCTGTAATATAGACGTGAATTGTCTTGAAATTAAAACAACTATTTAACTGTGTTTCTATCAAACTGTAACTAGTAAAATTTTGTCCACCTCAATTTCCTGTCTTGTCTTCTCTCACCCTCTCCCCAAGTCCCTTCCTCTCCCTGCTCGCCTCTGACACGGTGTACTGGTCTACAGTAAAACCTGGGTTGGGCAACAGTGGTTTAAGATCAAAATAACATTACCAAACAATATTGACAAATTAATTCAGTTAATGTTAATCTGAAGGAAAAAGATTAGATCATTTTATTAAAATACAGAAAATGGAATAAAATGCTTTTTATTTTTAGGGAGACGGGCTATGTATTTCAGACTAAAAAGTAAGATGCATGACCAATGCAGTGCCATTTAAATTTACTGTTTTACTTACAATTGAATTTCAAAGCTAAGTGGGGTCAAAACAATGTGATGCAGGTAAAAGCAAACTCTAAACTATAGATCAAAGGAAAGTTATAGCGAAGCACAGTGGGAAGAAACCAAGACTGGGGCGAGTGGCAGAAGCTTGGGGCCAGGATATCCTCGGTGAGAGACAGAAAAAGCATTTTAGAATGACAGGAGCCGCTCATTTCTTTGCTCCTATGTTATAAAGCACAGACTTGAAAGTCAACACTGCAGATGTCCTCAAATGTCAGTTTGAAAATCAGGCAGAGACAGCGGCCATCCTGGAGTTCAAGAGAATGTATAAGACTCACGAGGACTGACAGTAACTCTAGAGACAGAATTTAGCACCCATGAAACTAAGACCAGGATTCATACAGGGTTGTTTATTTTTTTTAAAGATTTATTTATTTATTTATACAAGAACCAGGGTACAGGACAGATGTGCGGGAGGGTGAGAGGATTCACCAGAGACAGAGTGGGGAACAGAACAGGCAGACTGACGAAATACATTGCTGACGGGAGCAGCTGGTGTGATAGGAGAGGGTCTGTGGCACCATGTGGGACCCTCCTGACCCGCAGGATCGAACCTGTGCTGCAGAGGCTGTGGACAGCTTCACAGTGCGGAGCTCAACCCTGTGCCACAGAATGTTTATTTAATATTCAACTTCAATTTCCTGTCAGGGATCTACCTATGACTGAAGACAAAATAAAAGAATCAGCAGTGGTTAGAACCTCTTCTCACTTACTTTTAGAACCTCTCCCTTAACTTACTTTTTACCAAGCCTTGAAATAGTGGTTCTTAAGCTTTTTTGCTCTGGAGCTTTTTTGCTTTTCATCATAGTTTGATGAAAGCTATGGCCCCATGTTGTAGTACACATGTAATGTAATTTTGCATACAGTAGCAAAAGCTTTACAAAATTTCACTATCCATCCGTGGTAGCCACTAGATAGCACTTAGCAACATAAGCTGCATTTTAAACTTCATGGACCCTACATTAAGAACTGCCCTACCTGAACTCCTGTGGATCTTCTGGCCTGTGACTCACTCCTAATCAAGTGTTCTTTGAATATCGACAGGCCTCAGAGAAATGGAGAAGGAACATGGCAGTAAATTTAAATAACTCTGAAATTCCATCTAACTCTAATTACTCACATCAAGGGGAACTTAGCAAATGAATCATCCTTGATTCTCCCCATTTGGTTCTTCATTCTCATGCATCCTGCAATAACAAGGCAAGTGGCTGTTCCACCAGATGGGCTGAGCTCGCGGGAATTTGCTGGGCATTGGTGACAGCTACTATTTATTGAGTTCATACTAAATTCTAGGTACCTACATTTGTTACCTAAGTAGCCTGCACCTGCTAGCTCATTTCGTCCCCACCCAATGTTATAAGGCGGGTACAGGATCCACTCCAGTATCCGTCCCTGGCCTCAAAACAGGCAAGGCCACCGAGGTTTGGCGGTAGCCAGACGGGGTAACTTGTCTGCGGGGACGCGGTGCCAGAGAAGAGGTTTTAAGTTCGCGTGTCGAGTCCACTACTGGGCAATTGTCTAAAACATCAAAATCGTCTCCCAGGACTCTTAGGTCACAAGCCTCAACAAGGTTTGCGGAGACGGACCTCGGCCTGCCCGTGGGCGATCGGGGGCCTCTGCCCCTGGAATGGGACAAGGAGAAAAACAAAGGGAGACTGTCCACCGGCCCTCCACAGCCGACTCCCCGAAGCAGCTCGTAGCCAGAGCTTCGTCCAGACTAGCTGGACCCGGCCCGGAGACGGCCCTCCACGGCCGCCCTGCACCTGGGGGGATGACCCGGGCTGCGCCCCACGAAGCTGGGGTGGGGGAGGGCAGCGTCTGGCCGGGCCGTGCGCCCGCCAGGGGGCGCCTCCTCCGGACCGGCGCGGAGTCCTCCACTGCGCGGGCAGGACCCGCCCCTCCCGACGCAGGCTCACGAGGGAGCAGGCGGGAAAGGGCCGTGGCGCCCGTCCTCGCGGGGCCGGGCCACGAACAGCACGTCCCGCGCCCAAGTCCCCTTCCAGCCGCTCCGGCACCCAACCGCGCCGGGCGCCAGGCCCGGCCCAGGGCGCATGCGCACATCGGGCCGCGCCGCGAACTACACCTCCCGGCAGGCTCCGCGGCAGCCTCCCGGCCTGCCCCGGGAGCCGAGAGGGCGGCCGTGGCGGTCTCAGAGGCCTTCCCCTGCCGGCTCCGAGTCGCCGGGGCGGCTGGCGCCGCTCTGAGCCCGCTGTGGCCGGGTCTGTGCTTCTGAGCCTCGGCCGTGGGCACAGAATTCCTCGGGGGCGCTTGTAGCAATCAGGTGCCGGGCCCGCCCGGCACGCTGACGCACGGGACCGCGCGTGGCTCGGGGACCTGCACGCGCGTGAGCTTCCGGGGAGGCGGCCCAACCCGCGCCGCCGCACGCCTCGGGCGGCTTTTCACGAATGCGCCCGCGGCCGCGCGCGGGCCTCTGGGGGCGCGGACCGCCCCGGTAGCCCCGCCTCTCGTCCCGCCCCTGCAGGCAAATCTTCCTTCTGGTTGGCCGGCGTTGAGTCTGTGACGGCCCCTGGCCCAATGGGCGCTGGGGAGCGCCGAACGCGACCCGGAAGTCGGTCCCGAGCAGGCGCCGTTGGCCGCGGACGCCGGACCGCGCGCTGAGGCTTCCGGCGTGGGACGGGGCGCCGGTCCTGCGTGAGTCGGTGAAGAGGGCGAAGCGCGGCGCTCAGTCCCGCCTCGGGGAGGTTCTGGCGAGGGCGGGCCGGGGGGCCGGCACGGTGGCGCCCAGGACCGGCTGAGGCCCAGGCGCCGAGCCGCTGCGCCCGGGCTGGACGGTGCTCCTCGGCCGGGACTTGGCGCCTCGGGGCCCCGCTCCCGCCGACGCCGGCCCCCGGCGCGGGCCTCCCGGGCGGGCGCTGCAGCCTCCGGCGCCGCGGCGCCCCGGGGGCCTGGCGATGGCGTCGGGCCCGGCCTCCCAGGACCGGGAGGGGCTCCTGATAGTGAAACTGGAGGAGGACTGCGCCTGGAGCCAGGAGCTGCCCCCGCCTGAGCCCGGGCCCAGCCCCGAGGCCTCCCACCTGCGCTTCAGACGGTTCCGCTTCCAAGAGGCCGCCGGGCCCCGGGAAGCCCTCAGCCGGCTCCAGGAGCTGTGTCATGGGTGGCTGCGGCCTGAGATGCGCACCAAGGAGCAGATCCTGGAGCTGCTGGTGCTGGAGCAGTTCCTGACCATCCTGCCCCAGGAGATCCAGAGCAGGGTGCAGGAGCTGCGTCCGGAGAGCGGCGAGGAAGCGGTGTCCCTGGTGGAGGACATGCAGAGAGAGCTGGGGAGACTGAGGCAGCAGGTGAGAAGGGGAAAGCCGTTGAATCTGTTTTGTTTGACCCCGTGGACTGGGACATCCTGCAGGCCAGGTCCCTGTAAGAACTGACTTCGTTGCCTTGAGTTGACCTCACGTGGGCCTTGTGGTTTACCAGGGACTCCTCCAGACTGTCCGCGGACGGACAGAATGAGCAGCGAAGAGTCCCTTGTTTCCACATGGAGGCGGAGGCTCTTAGTTCACAGGGCTCAAGTCCTCCGGTTCCATGCAAGGCTTGTGATTTGACCAAGTTACTTCATCTTTTTGGGCTTCAGATTCGCCAGTGGTGGAAGAAGAATGAGAAATACCTTTCAAGCGGTTACTTTGCGAGCCCGAGGGAATGCGGTAGTTAGTAATCAGGCCCGGGGTCTAGCTCGTGCCAGGGAGCTGTTACTGTTAGGTTGGGATCAGCAGTCTCGCCTCACAGAGCTGGATCAAATTAATCCTGAACTTAGAAAAACAGTTTGACACTGAGGCTCTGAGGGCACTTGCCTCCAGGACCACTTAAGCTTACGCAGTAGTGAGGAGTGGAACATCTAGAAACAGAAAAGATGGAGGAAAGCAAGGGGGAGTGAGGAGTAGCAGAGGAACTACCGGCACTAGGAGCACCCCTTCCCCTGCCTCCCTTCCCAGCGCCCTAGCACGCACATGTAGGGGGGGATCAGAAAGGTCTGTTGTGTAAAACATCCTCCTCTGTTGCTGGATCACGGGGACCCACAAGCGGTTCTCTGTTGCAGGCTTGCCTCAGAACCCTGTACTAACTTCCCTTCCCGCCAGGCCCTGTTGTGATGATGAGTGATGTGGGTTGGTTCCCAGGTCACAAACCATGGGCGGGGAACAGAAGTGCTTTTGGAGGAGCCTTTGCCTCTGGAAACAGCACGAGAGTCACCGAGCTTCAAGCTGGAGCCAATGGAGACTGAGCGAAGCCCTGGCCCCAGGCTGCAGGAGCTGCTAGGCCCCAGCCCCCAAAGGGACCCCCAGGCTGTAAAGGAGAGGGGTGAGGACCAGTTACTTGGGCAGGTGGGTGGGAAGAGGGGCTTTGGAGCACCACTGCCCAGGAGAGGCAATTTCTGACCTCAGGGTTCCCGGTATAGAGTGAAGCACCTGGTGGTTTGGATTCTTGAGGGGTGGGGGGAGGGTGCGGGGTTCTAGTAAACCCCTTTATGTGCAGAACAGATACTTTCAGGGCTGGATGAGTGAGGGGGCCTGAATGCTGCTGCAGCAGGGGAAACTGCTGGTATGCCTTTGCCCAGCACTGCGTGGCCTGTCGTTTCGGATATCCTTTAGGCCTTTGTCACCTTCTGTTCAGTGTTCTGTCCTCAGAGTAGCGGCTGGGTGTTGAGGAATAGATACTGTAGTGGAATAATCTCTGGGTTGCCAAGAATTAGGGGTGCCATTCTCATCCTGATTTCTGTTACCTTTAGCATTATCTGCTCCCTGGCTTTCTCTTTTTCCTCCTGAAGGGAACATGGAAGACAAGGAGATGACTGGGCCCCAGGTGATATGGACGTTCCCATTGTCTCCCCACCTTAACCGCCCCCCCACCCCTTTGCGCTTGTGGGAGCAGGGTCCTTCTTCCACTTGGAGAAGATCCTTTCTCCCTTACTGCATGCATCTCCCCTGCCTTCTTTGTCGCCTCCACACCTCCCTGGCAGTCTTCTTCTCCGTGAAACTGTCCTCAGTACCCCACCTCTCCCCAGCCCCACATTTTGCCCCTTTAATCCTTGATTCTGCTTGAATTGTTCTTGGTGCCTCAAGCTCTAAAGGAGATCTTGTGCTGTTTCAGTTGCCCGAGAGCTTAGAGGACGTGGCCATGCACATCTCCCAGGAGGAGTGGGGCCTTCGGGAGCCTAGTAGGAGGGCCCTCTCCCGGGACCCAGTGCGGGAGAGTTTTGAGAGTGTGGACACAATGGGTAAGGATTTTTCTTCTAGGATGAAAGACTAAGCCATTTCTGATCAGGGTCCTGTCCCCTGAGACACTGCCCACATTTGCCACAAGACCTCCCTTTGTCTCAGGCCCCCTGGACCAGCATTAGATACAGATCTGCCAGGTGGTGGCATAGTTGACATGTTTAATGACTTCCATCTGCCAGCTCTCCCCCTCCATCACCTCCAGGCACACACATTCAGTGTCCCAGATTGCTGTGGGCTCTGCCATTTTGATGCCTTGCCATTTTGATGGTGCTTATTCTGTCTTCATTTATGTTTTCTATATTTCATTAGTATTTCTAGGCCTTTCCACAAAGACACAAAAATTCAGGAATGCTAGCATCAGCATTCTTGCTTATCAGTTAACCTGTTCCTTTAAAATTCAGGAAGTAGAATTGGGGGAATTTAAAAATGACATATATATCCGGAACAAACTTAATAAATTAAATGCAGGAGTGTGTTGAAATATTATGCAGAGATTAAAAGTGAGATCTATGAAATATGACAAAAAACTGGTAGTTAGATTTAGGTTGTGTGTATACAACTGTTATGCAGTTCTTTCAACCTTTATATATATATATATATATATATATATATATATATATATATATATGAAAGTTCTCATAAAAAGTTGGGGAAAGTCCTCAGCAACATGCAACAAGAGTCTATGGTGCAATTATAGGTAACACACATAGCAAAAGAGCCATATTGCACATCCCCTTCCCCCGCCCCCCCTTATACCTCAGGCTTTCAGAAAGAGAAGCACAGCTGTCGTTGGGGGTTTTTTTGGTTTCATTTTTATTTTTTGTTCTTTTTTGGTGGCGGAGAGGGAGACGCGTAGCTGCTGATTCATTTGCACTAATATTGAACTGGGCTCTTTGTCTGGTTTGGTTCCTGCCATGGAGTCCTTGCTGGTGCCCTGAGCACAGCCTGTGAGCAGTGCTAAGTAGGAAAAGAAGTTCAGACCATAGGTTCCAGCGGCTCTGTTCACGATCCATCTTTGCTGGAGTTGGAGTGAGGTTTTTGGTTTGTTTTACAGTAGCTCAGAAATGACACTTGCGTTGTAGCCAAGAGCACAGGCCTGACTGTCCGTCACACTGTTTCCTCCTGGAGTCACAGTTCCTTTATAATAGTAAACTGATTTCTTCAAGAACTGTGTCTGCTGGAGAGTAGTTTTGACTACAGAAGTAGACGTTTTCACTTCAAAGAACAGCCCAAGGACAGCTGCAAAAGTGTGAAAGGAGCAAGGCGTGGTCTCCCGGGCTTCCTGCTTTAGGAGCAAACATGGGGAATGGTTTCTTATATATGCCAAGCACTTGTCAGAATTATTGCAGAATTATTCTGTCCTCACCCGTGGGCTGGGCTGGGACTAAGACTATCTTTGTTTTCTCTGCCGGGGAGAGGAAACCGATGGTACAGAAATCTGTTTCTTTTGTTGTGAACAGAGTCTCAGGTTCCCGATCAGGAGGCCCCAAGTATCCAGGTAGAACAAAGAGGAAAAACATGGGATCCCAGTGTTCAGACTTGCAAGGAGGGCCTGAGCCCCAGAAGCCCTGCTCCAGGTAAGGACGGAAGAGGAGCAGCTTGCCCAGCAAGCCTCCCGGTGTGGAAGTGAAACACAATAGTTCGGGCATGGGGTTCTCCATCACTGCTGCCAGAGAGGGGCACTGCTTCCTGTGTCCTCATTGCTGCTCTGACCCCAGCGAGACAGGTGAGGCACCCACAGTGCGAAATGTAAGGAAGCACCTTCCCGCCTCGTCCCACTCTCCTCCATCCACTCACTCCTGAAGACTCAAAAGCCAGAGGCTTGGTTGAAGAGGGGGGTGGGGAGGGCGCCTACGAGGGAACTCTCAAGCCTGGTCTGAGCTAATTCTCAAGCAGTTACCCCGACCCTTATCCAAATGCCTCTCTTGAATACTCTGTCCACATGGAGCAGATGGGAAACGGGTAGAAGCAGGCCTTCTGAGCCACAGGCAGTGGTAGACACATGGGGTTTCCTTTTCTCCATTGTAGAAATGATACAGGGGTTTGGTTTCTCTCGTTCTACCAGGGGAACAGAAATTTGAAAACCAGGAAGAAAGTGCTCAGTCCATTCCCCTTGAGAGTGTCCATCCTCAGGCGCTGCTCCCTGGCCAAGCCAGAGGGGAGGTGCCCTGGAGTCCTGAGCAGGGAAGGCCTCGGGATAGGGCAGATGGACATTGGGAGCCTCCTCCAGAGGATCGGATGGAGCAGACTTTAGCGGGGACCACAAGTTGTAAAGAACTGGGGCGATCAAAGGAACTGCAGCCGAAGAAACTCCATTTATGTCCCTTGTGTGGCAAAAATTTCTCAAATAACTCAAACCTTATCAGGCACCAGAGAATACATGCAGCAGAAAGACTGTGTGTGGGTGTGGAGTGCAATGACATCTTCGGCGGGAACCCGCACTTTCTATCACTGCACAGAGCACACTTGGCAGAGGAGGCCCATAAGTGCCTTGAATGTGGAAAAAGTTTCAGTCAGAACACACACCTGACTCGCCATCAGCGCACCCACACGGGTGAGAAGCCCTATCAGTGTAATGTATGTGGAAAAAGCTTTTCTTGCAACTCCAACCTCCACAGGCACCAGAGGACACACACAGGTGAAAAACCGTACAAGTGCCCAGAGTGTGGGGAGATATTTGCTCATAGTTCCAACCTCCTTCGGCACCAGAGAATTCACACAGGAGAGAGGCCCTATAAATGTGCTGAGTGTGGAAAGAGTTTCTCTCGTAGCTCACACCTCGTCATACATGAAAGAACTCATGAGAAAGAGCGACTTCACCCCTTCCCTGAGTGTCGGGAAGCAGTGAATGACAGCTCCCCTTTCCTTTCGCATCATGGCGCTCACAAGGCAGAGAAGAAACTCTTTGAATGTTTGACTTGTGGGAAAAGCTTCCGGCAGGGAATGCACCTCACCAGACATCAGAGAACGCACACTGGAGAGAAACCATACAAATGCACCCTTTGCGGGGAAAACTTCTCGCATAGGTCCAACTTAATCAGGCACCAGAGAATTCACACGGGAGAGAAGCCCTATACCTGTCATGAGTGTGGAGATAGTTTCTCGCACAGCTCCAATCGGATTCGTCACCTAAGAACCCACACAGGAGAGCGGCCCTATAAATGTGCCCAGTGTGGAGAAAGCTTTTCTCGGAGTTCACGCCTTATGAGTCATCAGAGAACTCACACCGGGTAAACCACGGGGTCTGTCTTTGCTGCGGAGAAGGTGGCATAGCCAGAGCGCCCTAGTGTTACGAGCAAGTATTCCGTGACCAAGTGACCTCTGTGTCTTTAGGGTCACGGCTGTAAAGAGGAAAGGGGGTCATTGTGAGGGAGGTGTGGAGGCAGCAGAGGATTCCATCACGCTAAAGAGGAATCTGGCTGAACTAAAGCGGATGGCAAGCCTCTGGGGTGACCTGCTTGGGGCACGGTTCTTGGGTGTCTCTCCTGAATCAGGGCACGCGCACCCCTCGGTGCATTTAGCCAGTTGTGATTTGGCGCCTCACTGTGTCCGGTCTGTCCAGCAACTCTGGGACTCGTGTGACCTCTCCGCTGCTGCTTCCTCACTTGGGACGGTCAGCAGGAGCAAATGGGCTCCTGAGCCCCTTGACGCCAAAGACGAGGGCAGAGTCTCGGGGAGCCAGCTGGAGAGCAGCAGAAGGCTGGTGGTGAGTTGCAGCACTTCCCAAACACTGCTGGGAAGCCTCCAGCACCCCTTAGTGGCCTGACAAGGGCTGATTGGCAGGCCTTGCGTGTAGGTGTCACCTCAGACAAAAGGGGCCCAGAGACCTGGGAATAGCAAGGTGAAGATTTCCAGGACTCGGCAGAGGGAAGAGTGACTCATTCTGTCCTTCTGTCCTTTGCGGAGACCGAGCCTCCCAAACACCCCCCCCCCCCCCCGGCAGAGAAAGATAAGGAGGATGTTAGAGTCTTCCATGAAGGGGTTCCATGAAAGGTGTATTCCCTGGGAGACTTTGAAAATGTGGAACTAGGGGAATTAGGGGTCACACCTTTCCCTGTGGAGGTACGTCTGGACGGTAATAAATATCTTCAGGAAAAAGTGTGCGCGTCCTCATTGATGGTCTTGGTCTCCCCTGCCGATCTGTCTCTTGTCTGTTTTGTTCCGAAGACCTGCTTATTCCATGGCCTACCTGGGTTGGTTAGGAAGATTCTGATGAAGGTGGCAGCTGGCAGGCAGACTGGTGGCCCTGGCCAGTGTCAGGCTGGGGCTGCTGCTTTGTAAGAGTCAAGCCCGTGGCTGCGGATCGTTCACGAGACCTCTCTGACGGCGGGATTCGGCAGTAAACGCGTCTTTGGTTCTTCGTTCAGATTCTTTTTTTTTTTTTTTTAATTTATTTTAATTTATTTTTTATAGAGGCATGTTTTATTTGTTTGTTTGTTTATACATGCACTGGGTACAGTCAGAAGCGCGGGAGGGTGAGAGAATTCACCAGAGCCAGAGCGGGGAGCAGAGCAGGCAGAAGGACCGAAGGACACTGCTGAGGGGAGCAGCGGGCGGCAGGAGAGGTCTGCGCGCCATGTGGGACCCTCCTCCGGTGGCCGGGGAGCAGCCGGGGATCGAACCGGCGCCGCAGAGGCCACGGGCAGCTTCGCAACCCAGCGCTCAACCGCTGCACCACCAGGGAGGCCCTTCGTTCAGATTCTTTACTTTTGTGGAATGGTTGAGCGAAGACCTGGCTCTTCAGAGACAGGGTATTTTGGTTTTGCAAATGGTTCCTAGGAAAAATGGTTCTACTATAATGTAATTATTGATCATGACCGTTGGGAAGTTTAGGGAGGAGAGCGAAATCATTAGGGGAAGTCAGGATATTTTAGAATGGGGAACAGGACTAGCGTTTCTAGCAGAATGTCTGGGAAAGTGGTCAGATGGCCAGGAACTACTCCAGGAGCAGGAAATCCTGTCAGGAAAAAACCAGATCTCTGATTTTTGGGAAGGAACAGATGAAACATTCCATTGCCAACCACCTATCAGAGGCAGCAGTTTTGAGTGAAACAACTTCCTACCTTCCCTTAGAAGCCTTATGTCTACCCTGCCTCCACTCAGTGGGAGTTTCTCCATGCTTTTCTGAGCCAATTTTTAAAGGTCTTACTATTTCATTTTTCTTTCTTTCTCTTACCCACTTGTTCAGAGAAAGGGTGCTGGTGATGCTGGATTCAGGGGCAGGAAGAGGGGGAAGGGTTAGGACACACAGGACCAGTGGTGTCAAGTGGGTGTTACTGTCTCGGGTAAGTTGGCAGTTTATGTGGATCCCACAAGAATGTAAAGCACCCCCCTCCATCATGACCCCCATAGTATCATCCGTGCAGACCTGTGATTGGGTCCAATTGGTGCTGCTCCCATTTGGAGCCTTGGAGCTTGAAGCTAGAGCAGAGGGACCTCCAGGTGTTCACTGCAGACCTGAAGAGGCTTTGCAGGGTGAGCCTTTACTCTGTCCTCAGTCTAGCTCCCCATGTGGCAATTTGCATATGCGTGGCTGTTCTCAGCCTCCTTTCAATGAGATGATGTCACAAAATAGTGCATGTAAAACACTGCTCAGCACCTGGCACATTTGAGGGCATCAGAACATCAGCAGGCCAATAGCGATGGAAGGCTGCCTTCCTTCTCAGTCCCTGGCATGGGGCTTAGCATAAGACTCCACAGGCAGGGGTCTCCCTGGTGGCACAAGGGGTTAAGACGCAATCTATGAGGCTGTCTACAGCCTCTGCAGCACGAGTTCGATCCCTGGCCAGGGAACAACCCACATGGCGCAGCAGACCTCTCCTGTCTTGCCCGCTGTTCCCCTCAGCAGTGTGTTTCAGTCAGTCTGCCTGTTCTGTTCCCCGCTCTGTCTCTGGTGAATCCTCTCACCAACCCCCCCCAACAACTCTGGCCTGTACCCCAGTTCCTGTATGTATAAAGAACGAAATCTTTAAAAAAAAAAAGACTACACAGGCAAGAGCGTCATTCCAGGAACCCGTCTGCTATAGACAGGCAGGATTGATGACTTTCCTTGTAGTCCTGTTTCAAAGAGCAGAGGCCCTTACTGCCAACTTTCTTGAGATCACTGCAAGGACTGGCCAAGTGTATGCAGTCATACTTACAGTCCTACTTTTATTCATAAGCATGCTTTCCCCATTCAGACTTTAATCCACTAGCACTCTTGGAAAAGAAACCAGAACAGATTCTAACTGGCTTTTATGTTAAGGGGAAACATGCTGAAGGGAATAAAAACCCCTGGCCCCTAGGTACAAATGGACCGAAGTGATGTGGGCTGGTCCTGAGCATTAACCACAGCCTTTTAGCAAAGGCCGCACGTGAAACCATGAGACAGGCTCCTGGTAGAGAATCTGTCCCACATGTAGTCCTTGTGGAGAGGCCTGGTTGGGTCAGACCAAAAGGAGGAAGCCAGATGTCCACATGCTACCAATTCAATAGCAGGGGTTTGGAAGAGACTGGAAGAAGTGTTAAAACAATCGTTAAACTTTAATTTTTATTATTTATTTAATAACATTTTTCACTTTGACCATTTTATTATTTATTATTATTTTTTAAAGATTTTATTTATTTATTTATACAAGCACCGGGTACAGTCAGAAGCGCGGGAGGGTGAGAGAATTCACCAGAGCCAGAGCAGGGAGCAGAGCAGGCAGAAGGACCGAGGTACACTGCTGAGGGGAGCAGCGGGCGGCAGGAGGGGTCTGCGCGCCATGTGGGACCCTCCGGTGGCCGGGGGTGCAGCCGGGGGATCGAACCGGTGCTGCAGAGGCCGCGGGCAGCTTTGCAACCCAGCGCTCAACCGCTGCGCCACCGGGGAGGCCCTAATTTTTATTTTTTTAAAGATTTATTTATGCATAGAAGAGCTGGGGATACAGGCCAGAGGTGTGTGGGGGGGGGGTGGGGGCCGGTGAGAGGCTTCACCAGAGACTGAGCGGGGAGCAGAACAGGCAGATCTAAGTACACTGCTGAGGGGAGCAGCGGGCGAGCCAGGAGAGGTCTGCTGCGCCATGTGGGTTGCTCCCTGGCCAGCCCAGGATCAAACTGGCGCTGCAGGGCTGCAGATTGTGTCATGTGTGCGGTGCTTAACCCCTTGCACCACCAGGGAAGCCCCCTAAACTTTCATTTTTTTCCAGAAAAATCCACGAGAAGTCTAAAAATTTTTATTGCAGGAATGAAAGAATTTATGGCTCTCAACAGATCTGAAATTTGAGGCTTTCGACTGCACACTTCTAGTAAATGTTTACTATTCAATCATTAACATTATCAGCAAATAAGAATTTGGATTGTGCAAAATTATCACCAGTACTTGAAGACCTGTAATTTTTGTAAATATTCCCAGTATTTGAAGCAACGAAGTGATGTGCCAGGTCTAAGGGTGTGTTGCAGAAAACCACACAGCACATTCACCATCGGCGCTGGAACCCCCCGCGCGCGCGGCCAGTGCGGCCAGTGAGCGCGAAGCCTCGTCCGTCCGCAGCACCTCCCGGCGCGGACCTGGCCGCGGGCCCGCGGGAGAGGCGGTCCCCGCGCACCCCTCGCCCGCGGCGGCCGAGGCGCGCCTGTCGCGCTAAGTCCGGCGGCAGCGGCCGGGGAGGGCCGCGCTCTGCGGCCCGCGCGGACTCTCCGCGGCCCGGGCCCGGCCGGGGGCCTGACACGGCCGGGGCGTCGCGGGCTGCGGGCGTCGCGGGGAGACCCCCGGCGCCCCGGCGGGGCTCGCGCTCTCGCACGCTGCGGGGGGCCGTGTGGACGCCCCCGCCCGCGGGAGCACTCGGCGGGGCCCCGGCCCACGCGCGCGGGGGGCTTGGGGGCGGCGAGGGCCGGGGGCCGGAATCTCGGGCCAGCAGCGCCCGACGCCGGGCCCGGGGCCGCCTCTGCCCCCGCCCCGCCCCCGCGACTCTGCCGGCCCGCGGGGGCCCCTCACCCCCCAGCCCCGGGCTGGCCGCTGCCCCCCGGCGCACCCGCGCGGGGCGGGGCCTTTGCTCACGAGCAGTTGGGGCGGCATCGCCCCTTTTTAGCTCCCTCGCCCTCGCCCGGGGGCGGGAGGGGGCGGGCAGCGCCCGCAGCGCCGCTGTCCGGGCAGGGTTGGGGCGGCCGGGCCGGACCCCGAGGGGCGCGCCCTCCGCGCGGGCCTGGCGTCGCCCTCGGGGACACTGGCCGGCGCGGGCCCCCCGCCCGTTCCTTGCTGGCCCTGCGGGTCCGGTGGGGCGACCCGCCCGCGCCTGCTGCCCGCGGGGAGCGACCGCCGCGGCGCGGGGCTGCCTGCGCGGAGAGCGGCCCCCCGACCCCCCGCCGGACACCCCCCTCCCCGCCCGACGCCGGCCCGGCTCGCGTCCGGGTTCCCGGGAGTCGCGAGGCCGGAGTGGAAGACGCGCCTTCAGCGGCCGCGGGGCTGGCGCAGGAACCAAACCCAGGAGCGTAAACGAATCCCGAATGGAACGCAAAACTGTCTGACGCAACATTTAACTTTTGCGGCTAAGTGCGAGGTAATAAGACAAATTACTAAAATTTAAAAGGTGAAAACATGAACGATAGCATCATAAAGAATCCCACTCGCAAGCAATCTGCAAATAACTTTGAGGACTCTATTTACAACTTGAAAGGAGAAAAATGTGAATGTAAACTCTTGCCAAATCCTATTAATAAATCCCCAGAGGGAGCTGGTATGTGTATGGTGTCAGGCTTGAATAAATTTTATGCTGAAGTTGACTTAGGAGAACAGGTAAGAGCTTGAGCATTTTTAAAAATACAGAATAAAGAGGCAATTGTCTTATTAAAACAGTGATTAAAATGGTGAACTACCAGAGCAACTGGGTTGACTAGAACTCCATTTATTCATTAATCATGTCATAGTGGCTTAGCACTGATCACTGGCACAGACTCTACACCTAGACACAGATCCGAGAATTTTATGAAACATTAAATACCAATAAAGAATTAATTATTCTAACAAAGCTTTTATTTGCAAATATCAACCTAAATGCTTAGGACACTTTAGACTAACATGGGGAAAAGCCATAAAGATACAGTTCTTTTGGTTATAAGGTAAGCAAAAGCTAACAGCATGAGAACATTTAATAACGGTATTGCTGGACTGGGAGTACTTTCAGACTTCTGGTAGGAATGTGGGAGCAATATTGTGTATCAAGATTTTTTTAAATGTCCATACTCTTTGATCTAATCGTTTACTTCTTACAACTTACCTTCAGGTGATAGTTTCAACTTTGTTGTAAAAGGTGTCCACTATATTTACTTTGAAAAACTGGAGGTGAACACCTGTTCAACAGGAAAACAGTTCTTTCAACTGATATGGTACACCCCATAATGGAATAATTACAATGTTATTAAATTTGAGGCTTATGAACATACTTTAATGACATGCAAGAAATTCTGAGAAATAGGGAGCATTATAGTTAAAAGCCTGAGTTCTGGCATTAAATAGAACTTAAATCTCGTCTCTGCTTCTTACTAGCTGTATGACTTTGGTGAAGTTACTTAACCTCTAAATTTCAATTTCCTTACCTATTTGCTAAGAGGGGAAGTGACTATTAATAGGATTAACTAAATGCACATATACAATTCTAGGTACTCAATAAATGCCAAAGCATAAAATGTTAGTAAGATACAAAATTGTATTTACAATATAATCTATTTTAAAAATACATAAAATATACCAAAGTGTTGAGAGACTATCATTGGTCCAGAGTCTGGGGTGATTTTATTTTGTTTTATGTATCTTCTATAATGAGCAAATGTTACTTCCATAGTAAGAGGAAAACAAATATTAAAGAGTTGGAAGAAAGCAGGGCATGTCATACCATTAAATTGAAAATGAAATTATCCTAACTTTTTTTTAAAAGATTTATTTACTTATGCATACAAGACCTGGGGTACAGGCCAGAGGTACGGGGTGGAGGCGTGTGAGAGGATTCACCAGAGACAGAGTGGGGAACAGAACAGGCAGACTGACTGAAATACACTGCTGAGCGGAGCAGCAGGGAGAGGTCTGCTGTGCCATGTGGGTAGCTCCCTGCCCGGGGATTGATCTGGTGTTGCAGTGGCTGGTAATCTGTTGATCACACTGTGTTTTTAACCCCTGCGCCCCCAGGGAGGATCCACCCCTAACTTCATAAAGGTGACGAGAACTAGTCAGCATATACAACTTCTTTGTCACATGTCATGAGTACATTATGAGAGAACCGAGTGCTTTCCTTACACCCTCTCCACCTTAGTTTGATACTTCCTCGCTATTTAGATCTTTGTCCAAAATACAAAAAATATATACAATAAAAGAAAGTTATTCTTTTCAAACGGTATATTTTATAACCAAGATACAAATGGGCATTGATATACAAGAGGTCAGCTGATTTAAAAACAACAGGTTTACAGCCTGCATTATTGTAGAACTCTTCAAACACAAAATCTAATCACTAGAACCAGAAGCGGAAGGCATACTGAAGGAATCCTTAGTATTACGAGGTCTGGGTTTTAAAAAGCTATCGATTCTAGAATGGATTCTCCTGTGGAATTGTTTCTTGATTATTTCTTGTTGCATCTCTTTCAGTGTGGAATGGAACCTTTGAAACTCAGGTGTGGCATCAACGAAATCCAGAAGGTAGTCCAAACTCTCTCTGACAGCAGATAACTTAAACTCAGTCGTCTGCTCTTCACCTTCCCTTTCTTTCTGAACAATTTCCTTTGTAATCCCACCTTTTGTTTTCTGGGGGCTACCTTCTTCTTCATCCCCATTTAACCACACCCTATCATCCAGCTTCGTTCCCAGCTCTCCACATTTCTGAAGAATTTCTCTGTAATCTCCATCTTCTAAGTCTTGACTGTCATATTCAGATTCCTTTTTGTAAAGAAGATTTTCCCACGCACTTGCTATAGTTACTTGCTTTACTTCATCCCAACTCTTTGCCCAATTAAAAATTGCACTTTTTATGTTACAGATTTTAATCTTGGAAACTCCCTTTTCCCCTTTAGCTTGCTCATCATCGCTTCCTTCAAAAATTACAAGACTCTCTTCAATTTGCTTCCACCTATAAAGTCGTTTGCAGCTCAAGATCACACCTTGGCTCATTGGCTGAATCAAGGCTGAAGTGCTATGGGGAAAGAACATGCACTTTATTCGACCATCCTCACTGGCTAGTGATTCAGTGGACGGGTGAGCTGGGGAACTGTCCAGAAGTAACAGTGCCCTGACATCCTCTCCATGCAATCTTAGGACATTTATTTGAAAATGTCTGACCTCAGGAACAAAGTTTTGAAAGAACCATTCTGCAAACAATTCTCGGGTGAAGCGAACATCTTGACGGGGTTTATATATCACAGGTAACGCGCTTGTGTCAGCTTTCCCGCTTTCGGGCAGCTCTGATTTTCCAATAATGACTGACTTTAACTTATGAGTTCCATCTGCGTTTGCACATAAAAGAGCAGACAGCTGTTCTTTGTTCATTTTCCACCCAGGCAGGCAGGTATCTTTCCTGCTTCCCCGAGTGTTTTCTGGCATTGACTTCCCAAAGAGGTCCGTCTCGCCCCCGCTGTACAGCTGAGCTAGATGCAGTTTTTCCGCTCGGATCAGCATGGACAGTTTTTGTCGAAATGGCTCAACATTTTCCGGAGCTGAACTTAGGACTTGTTCGCCACACACTTTTCGGCTCCCAATGGCGTGCCTATTCCGAAACCTGAAAAGCCAACCGGTGCTAGCTTTGAAGTCTGTTCGCCCAAAACACTGTGCGAATCTCTCTGCAGCGGCCTGAAGCTCCACGCCTCTAACGGGGACCCCGGCCGAGCGTTTCTGTTGGTACCACATGTAGACTGCATCGTCCACGTCACTGTACTTGGCCCCCGTGGTCCTCTTTCTCTTCTCGGCCCCTATTAATGGCATGTCCTGCTTCAGCACAAAGTCCAAAATCAATTTTTTTATTTTTTTTAATGTCATAAAATGTTGATTTACTGATTCCAAATTCATCCATTACATTTTTAAGAGATCGCCCAGCTTCAATCCTACTTAGGACCTTCATTTTCTCCTCCAAATTCAATGTCGTATATTTCCCTCTCTTAGTCATACTGAGTTTGGTTTCAAACAACCAATAGGAGAAAAGACAGGGAAAAGACTTAACAAGTTGGAAAATAACCGAATAAAGCCCCTAAAACTAGTTCACAGCCCAGAAAGCACAGGCATCTGTATTGAAGGCACCGGGCTGGAAAGGATAGGGGGTCATGCCGGACGTGCTAGAGGTCAAGGTGAACTCAGAAAGCTGCAGATACCGAAGTCCTGTCGAGGTGCTCCTGGAAGACATGGGTGACTGGTTTTCTAAGCCTCCCTGCTCCTCCTCTCCCTCCACAGAGCAGCATCAGTCAGGAATAACGGGATACCTGCATCCGCTCCCAAAGCCACCACAGACAGACACAAAAGGAAGAGGGGCAAGACGTCGCTGTAAGAAACCCTGGAGAGCTAAGTCTCGATGACAAGGAGGGCTTCTGAGGGAGTGGGAAAGCTTTAGAGGCAAAACCAGAGTAGACAGAGCAGAGATGCAGTGTGGCTTCTCCCCTTCCGAATGACCTTCTACCTCACTGCCAGAAAAGAAAACCGCGCTCATATTGCTCTGCACCGTGTTCACTGCCCAGCAGTCCATCTACCCAGATTAAGACTCCAAGCTCCAGGGCCCTGACAGTGGGATGTCTGGAGAGATGAAATTCAGAAACACTTGTACAGTATCTTGATGTGAAGAAAATTAGGAGGTTCTGTTGTCCATATAAATGAAATCTAACTTTGATCACAATATGAAGGAGACTGAATGCTGTTCAGTATAGCATTCGCAGACACTGAGCTTGAACCGAGTGTTTATGTTTACCAAGGTATCTGTCAACACATAAATAATGTATTAGTGGCATTTTCCCACTCTCAGATCCTCTTCCTGGCGTATCTCTGGTTTATTCTCAAGGGTTACTTTTCACTGAAATTGTTCCATATTTGGGATATTATCAAGTTTCAGAATCATGGCAATTCTTAGAGATGAATCCAAAAGTTTTACAAATATTGTATCATAGCTTAAAAATGAGAAAAAAAATCTGTCCTTTCGCCTTTTCCCTAGATTTACTTTAGGTTGTTGTTACTCTTCATATTTGAGAGTTTTATTTCTCTTCTGTGTAGATTTTGCTTAATTTGAACCAAGACTTAACTTTTCCACTGCCTGAAGAAATCAACAAAATTTTTCTATTGATGTTTCTGATCAATTATTTTTCATGACTCATGCTGGCACACTCTTCTGTAGCTCTGTGCCCTCAAATATCCTTTCAGGTCCTCCTGGTGCTGCCCAGTGCCATTCCAGGTCCTTAGAAATGTACTACTCTAGATTATTTCAAGGTTCTCATTCCAGATACACAACCTCATAAGAAGAAACAAAAACTGCCACTTTTATCCATTCCAGGTGCTATGAAGAAAGAAAAGTATGTCAGAGAAATGAGGAAAATGATTGCTTTTTCAGTTATTTTTCCTCTCCTTTAGGACAGACCTAACTGGCTTTTTCCAGTCATTCCTCAGCTACAAAGAATTGTCATAAGCCTCTCATCTAGGAATCCAGAAGAATCCAGACTGTTGGTTTCCTGCTTTGTTGTTGCAAAGAATGCCACTTTGGGTTATAGAGCACTAAGAGAATCATGAAAGAACACGACAGCTAACAGGTAACTGGTGGAGCAATGCCAGATTAGGATTAGGTAACTTTCTAAAAGAGGCAGCTATGATTAAGACAGTTTCTAAGTGGTGACAATTAAAAAGTTCCCACTTTGTACGGAAAAAGAAAAAAAGAAAGCATGTTACCAAACAGCACCATGAACTGCAGCAGCACCCAGCAAAAACATTCACCCACCAGAGCAGTTATGTAGTATCTAGGGATAAACACCATGTATTTGTTTTTGCCACTTTCCAGTTGTGCATTTATTATTTTCAAACAATGCCCAAGCAGGAGAAGGTGAAGTCAAAAGGTAAGACTTGGGGACCTTTTGTGGGTGCCCAGCTAGGGTAAGCAGCCATGGCACCAAAGTTCAAACACTGAAAAGCAACAGCAACACCACTTATGTCTTGCTTCCCCCCATTTCCTTTCAAGGGTCTTTTCCTTTCTCCTCTCTCTCACCCCCGCTACCAGCTCCCCACTCCCGGTATTTGTTAGGCCTGCCAAGACATCCAAAGGCAGAATGTCCTTCTTTCCCGTCAATGTTCCCACTGTATGCTCGGCACTGGGACAGGTGAGGACTACCTCAGTGCTCGCAGCATTACTGTCCACTGGCGCTCAGTGGAAACAATAACCATTTTTGGAGAAACTAAATCCCAATCCAGCCGAGAGTCTAAGGAAATGAACCTGTTTCGAAACATACTCAAGTAACTTAGGCAGATGGTGTTACAACTGCCTCTGTTCAGCCTCTCTGTCATTCAAAACGGATCAAGCTCTGTGCCCAGAGAAGTATTAACAACATCCCACCCAGAAGCAAAAAAATAAAAAGACTAATCGCCTGGCAATGGGCTCCCATCTTCAGCCTCACCTCAAACTTACCTCCAGATGAAGCGCCTGAGAAAGCAGCTCTCTCCACAGCGGCTGCGTCAGGGTTCCCTGCTCGCCGCAGTGTCCCGCTGCCCGGGAGCGCGCCGCAGGTCAATTTCTAACCCGAACTCGCCACTCGGCGAGTACTGGCTACCGATGCCCGCGTCTAACCTCTCCCGCTTTCAGGCCGGGGCTCTTCCCTGGCCCGGGCCTGGCCCGGGGCGCCCACTCCCTGCCTCGGGCGAATCCCTCAGGGTCGTCAACGCTGCCCAGAGGAAACTCACCCCACCGCCCCGGCTCCGGCCCGTCGCCGTTCCCTCCCCGCGTCACCACCCCGGGGACGCCGCAGTCCTTCGGCGGGTCCGAGCCACTTGCCCTCGGCTCGCCCCGCGCCCGCGAGGGGCGACCCCAGCCGGGGTGAAGACGGAGCAGCGACGACCCCGACGACTGCGGGTCCGGGGAACGATTCCGGCGGCGCGGAAGGCCCGTGGCCGGGGGCGGGGCAGGCGGGCCGGCGCGTCTCCCCGGGGCGGGCGGCGGGGCGGGCCGGGGTGGGGGGCGTGGGGGGGCCCGGGCCTCCGGGGAGGGGCCGCGCGCGCCGCTCCCGCCTTCCGGTGTCCGGCACGGGAGGAAACTGCCTCCGAGAAGACACGGCCGAGGTACTGCGCAGAGCCCCTCGGGGCCGCCGTCGAGCGGCGACAGGATCGGGGGCCGCGGGAGCCCCGGACCACAGCGCGGCGCGGCCTCCGGGCGGCGGGGCCGGGCCCGCGAGCTCCGGGGCTGCCACCCTACGGCGGGGCGCCCGGCGCCCACGCGGCACCGAGACGGCGACACCGCGCGCCGGGCGCTCTAGGCCTCGGCGGCCGAGGGACTCGGTGGCTTTGACCCCGCGGCGCCGCCAGGGCTGAGCCCGGCCAGGACGCCGCCGCCTCTCGCGAGAGTTAGGGCGGTGCCGGCAGGAAGCCCCGCCCCGGAAGCGCGTCGCGCCCGCTTCCGGTTGGCGCGCAGGCCCCAGGCGCCCCCACGGCCCGGCGCGGCTGAGCGGCTTCGCTGCCCCGCGGGCGCCCCGCAGTCCCGCGTCCCCAACGCTCGCAGCGGCGCCCGCCGGGCCTCGCGCGCCCGCCTCCGCGGCGCAGGGGGAGCCGCGCGCCCCAGCTCGGCGACCGGAGAAGACGGGGCGCCCTCCCCGACGCTGAGCTCCCCGAGGTAACCGGGAGGCCCCTTCCGCCTCGGCGACGCTGCCCGGGCCCCGGGGGACGCCGGCCGCAGCGAGCGGGCGGGCGGCCATTTTCCCCGGCGGCGGCGCTTCCCGGCTGCGCGGCGGGGCCCGCCCGCCGGTAGGGGCCGCGGCAGCCGCCCGCCCGGACCGGCCTGCGCGCGTCCCCGCCCCCGCGCGCCCTGGCTGCCGCTGCTGTCCGCGCGGGAGGACGGTCCCTCGGCCTCGGGGAGCAGCGCCTGCGGGTGCAGGGGCAGCAACCGGCCCTCGGGTGGGCAGCGAGGCCGCCCCTGTGCGCCCCCGGGCAAGTGAGGCTCGCGAGCTGTCCCCTGCCCGGCTCTCGCATCTAAATGGAAAGGCCCCGAAGGGTCACCTTAGTCATCACCAACCACCATTCTCTCCTTTTTTTTTGTAGTTTGATTTGGGTATTTTCTTAGCAAAGCCAACTCATTTGGCTGTATGCGTCTTGCAAAGACGTGCCAAAGGCGGATATAGACCGTTTAATTACTTAATTTGGGGATGCTTTCTGGGAAGAATAAAGCTGTTTTCCCCGAGTACTGCTCTGGTAGGTCTCGCTGTCGACTCTCCTACCAGTATCTGTGTAATGGACGGGAAAATCTCACATGGCCCATGAAATCCAGGCTTTCATCTAAAAGAGGATGAAGGGGAAAGAAGTTTTACCTCTTACTAAAGACAGGAGTGGGATGGGGGGATAATACGTTAAAATTTAAGAGAAACTCTGGGTGTGCTCCTAATCTTCCTGGGACGTAGGAAAGGTGGGCTAGGAAGCCCAACAATTAAATTTTTGGGTGATCCCAAAACTGCAGAGTAGGTGTCAATTTTCTTATCCAAAGACATCATGATCAGTTGGCATTTTTCTTCAGTGAGCTCTGCTGTATTGAACAATGGAAAGAAAAGGAGAGAAAGCACTTGGTAGTTGATTTTTTATTTTTTTGTTAAAGGGAAAGCCAGACGGGAGTTTTCCTGTGGAAATGAGTAGCAGGTAGTAAAAGCTCATGTGACTTTCATAATAACATGTACTTTTTTCTGCTTCCAGTGCCTTAGGAAGAAGATCCATTGGGTCTCAGTTATCAAAACTTGTGTTGGTGGTGTGTCCAGTACAGAACACAGCTGTTCGTAGAGCAGAATGGTGATGGTAGATCTGAAGGAGGCTGAGTATTTGAGCCCTCAGATCAGGGCTCTGTGGGAGAGCAAAGGATCTGTGATGGGGAGGTCCATACAAAGTAAGAAATATAGCCCACAGATGGACAGCATCAGTTCTGAGAGCTCTCGTCAGCACTTCCGGAACTTCCACTATCATGAAGCGATTGGACCCCGAGAGGCTGTTGGCCAACTCCAGGAATTATGCCGTCGTTGGCTGAGACCAGAGATTCACTCAAAAGAACAAATCCTGGAACTGCTGGTGCTGGAGCAGTTTCTGACCGTTTTACCCAGGGACATGCAGTCCCATGTAAGGAAGCACCATCTCCAGAGCGTCGAGGAGGCTGTGACTCTGGTGGAACACTTGCAGAGGGAATCTGGCCAAACAAGCAATGGGGTGAGAAGAAAGAGTCCTGATATGTACGGTGAAATAGGATGAAGGTAGACCTGTCGGTGGTGGGGACAGAAATGAGATGAATTAGGTCACTGTTCTGTTGCTCCTTTAGGACATCTGCAGCAGGAACTGAATCAGACCTGCAGCAAGAGTCAGTCCACGTGTTTCCGAGATGCAGGCAGAGACTCCCTAACCTTAGAGAAGAGGTTCCTTTTGCCTTCTGCAGCCAGGGTGACTTGGGAATAAGGAACAAAGTCTGACTTGGCCAAAGTCTGACTTGGCCAAAGTATTGAGTTTTTAGAAATAACAGGCAATAAAGAAAGCGGGGCCGGCGGGGGGGCGGGGGGTCCAAAAGGGGTGAAGAACACTTAGAGACCAAAGAAAATCTAGGATAGTAAAAAGGAGTGGTGAAACAGCTAGGGAGAGGGCTGCAAAGGAAGAGAAAAGGGGCAACAAATTCGGAAATCCTGACATAGCTGAGAGAAGAAAGGCACTAAGCGGTGGTGGTCTGCATGTATAGGCAGGGCACTCCACTATCCTTCGTGCTGGTCTTTGGCTCTGCGGGTGAGTAGGGATCAGGGGATTCCTTTGGCAGGTGGCAGCACATTGACCTCAGGCCTACTGTGAAGAATACAGAGCAGGGTAGGTGTTGATGTCAGAATCTTTAGGAGGTGGGTTGGAACCAGAGTGTTTCTCCCCCCTTTTTTTAATTCCATCCCATTTTCTGTGAAAACCTTCCTTGACTGTGGGAAAAATTTGATCCACAAAGTAACATTTTAAATGTATTTCTTTAATTTTTTGAGAAAACTGGAAGACAAACCAGTAAATAAGCTAAGATAAAGTAGAACTGTAAAAGCAGCACGAACTAGGCAGCCTGTACAAGGATTATACAGACTATTAATGATCTGTATGCAGAGGGGTGGGGATTGCTATGTTAGAGAGCTGGCAGCCATATTTTTTTCTCTCCTAATTTTTCCCAGATTTTGTGACTAATTCTTTGTGGAAAATTAGTGACCCAGTATCTCTCAAGGCTTTTTTCCTTTCCATGATTTGCCTCCCACTTCCCAGAGTCTGACCTGTACACTTGTTCTTCTTCCCACCACAAACCCCCAAGCCTAAAGTAAGTTCTTTGGTGACAAGGATGGGGATTATTTCTAGGTTGTGATCCATGATCTGGGAAAGGAGGCAGTCTTGGGAGAAAGAACGGCACCTCCCGGCTTCAGGCTGAGGCCAACAGAATCCCAACCAGGGGCCATGTCCCAGGATGAAGAATTTTGGAGTACATACCAGGGTCTACGAGAACAGCTGAGCAGAAATACTGATACAGAAACTGAGCCTGTATGTGAGAGGGGTAAGGAGCTTCATGATAATTTCCTTTCTCTCAGAACTCTCATAGTAATTTGTTCATCCAGAGCACGGTAAGCATTTTGTGGGTACTCAGCTCTGCGGATCTGCAAGTGCAGTCATATTAGGAATCGCAATGCACCCCTCATCCCACGCCACCACAGACGGTAGAATAGACTAGCTAAGAACCAAGGTGGGGATTGGCCAATGGTATAGAAATGTTCAACAGAATTTTGGTAATTACACCATGGACTCTCTTAGAAAATGGAGACGGGTAGGACCACCTCAGATGTGGAAGTAACTGGGATCAGAAATTGTTTGCCAGTGTCAGAATGTGAACACAACTGTGTATCAAGAAAAAGAATAAATGAAAAACTATATTTTTTACTGTACACTGGAGTCCTGAGTACTTCATTTTCAAATACACTAATTTTGGTCTTACATGGAGCAATATATACCAGGAGAAGAAAATAAAAGGGTTTTTCTTTTTGAAAATTCTCTCCTGAAAACTGGGGAACCTGTTCTAGGTATTTACAAAACCTCTTATTTATAATGAACAAGCTACTCTGGATACCATGTAACACTTAGAAGTGTCCCAACTCTACAAGAGGAAATTGGAAGTTTTGGTTTTTAGAAATGAGCTCAGGGGTATTAGGAGAGAAGTGAAAGAAATTGCCTCTGGCTCTTTTCCACCCACAGCCATGCCTGCACATCAGAATCTAGCTTTTCCTGCGCAAATCAAAGACTGGACAGTGGCACCTGAACTCATCTTACCTGAGTCCCAGGTGAGCTGAACTTTCTCTGCTGCTTGTATCCCACACTGCCCAGCAGATGCTCAAGGCATGTTAGCCCTGATGTGTTCTCCCTGAGGAATGGTGCTCCCCAGGTGGTTTGCTGATTACTTGCCTCCTTTGCTGCTTTCTGACTTAAGACAGATCATGTACTGTTATCCCTTCCGTGCCTGGCCTGCCATTCCATAGGCTGGGTGGAGGACTATTTTATAGTACAAGTACTGAGCTGAAGCACATTCTTTTTTAGAGCTTGTTGACATTTGAAGAAGTGGCCATATATTTCTCCCAGGAAGAATGGGAGTTGCTGGACCCCCCTCAGAAGGCCCTCTACAATGATGTAATAAAGGAAAACTATGAGACTATCATCTCTCTAGGTAAAGATTATCCCTTCTCTGAGTAGAAATTGAGTAATCTGTGTGTTCTTGGATTCTTGGGGATGCCCTCCTGTGAGAGGCACTGGTTCAAAAGCTGGTTGGTTTTCAACTAGATGGTGTGAGGGACTGCAAAGAGGCACCCACCTCACCTGGGAGCTTTTTCCAAATGTGTGTGCTCATTCTTATCCTAAATTCTTGGTCTCCAGCTTTTCCCCAGCAAATACGCTTTGCTTTTCTCTTTCCTACCTCCATAACGGAGCTCCGTTATTTATAATATCATGCCAAAAAAAACTCAGCAGTCAACCATTGCTCTGATCTACCTGTTAATACCCCACTGTGGCCCATCACTAGGCCTCTTAGCTTCATCTTCACAATATAAACTGACTCCAACCATGTCTTAGCCTTTTGCACATTAACATCCTGGCCTGAACCAGTGGTATCTCTAACCAGTCACCTCAGTAACATCCTGTCACCCCTGCCACCACCCTTGTTATCTCACAGTATTTCCCAGATAGCAGCCAGAGTGATATATTTTTTTAAAGATTTATTTATGCATACAAAAACTGGGCACAGGCCAGAGGTGCAGTGGGTAAGAGGATTCACCAGAGACAGAGTGGGGAGCAGAACAGGCAGACTGACTGAAATACATTGCTGAATGGAGCAGCAGGGAGACAGGAGAGGTCTGCTACACCCTGTGGGTTGCTCCCTGCCCAGGGATTGAACTCGTGCTACAGTGGCTGTGGCGAGCTTACAGGTTGCGTCTTAACCCCTTGTGCCACCAGGGAGGCCTCCCAGAGTGGTATTTTTATTTTTTAAAAAGATTTTATTTATACAAGAACTGGGGTACGGGCCAGATGTGCGGGAGGGTGAGAGGATCCATCAGAGACAGCAGGGAACAGAACAGGCAGACTGACGAAATACACTGCTGAGGGGAGCAGTGGGCGAGACCGGAAAGGTCTGCTGCACCATGTGGGTATCTCCATAGCCGGTGGGGATAGAACCTGTGCCACAGAGGCCGTGGATAGCTTCACAGCACGGCGCTCTACCACCTGCGCCACCAGGGGAGGCCCAGAGAGTGATATTTTTAAAAACCTAAGCAGACCATGACATTTCTTTGCTTCAAAATCTTGTGGTGACATCACACAGGAATAAAACCCAGTCTTTACCTAGTATCTCAGCATTTTTAAGATATGGCCACTACTCATCTTCCTGCCATCATCTGCCACTAGAGCCTTTGGTCCTTTTCAGGCACATTGGTTGTATTTTACTCTTTCTTGAATTTGTCATCCTTATTTCTGCTTTCCATTTTCTGTGCTTGGCATGCATTTCTGCTACATGGCAAAACATTTTTAGGTTTTTTTCTCAAATACTACTTTCCCAAAGCGACCTTCCAAATAACTTTCTTTAAAATTAAGCTAAATGGGGCCTTCCCAGTGGCGCAGCGGGTTGAGCACCATGCTGTGAGGCTGTCCGCAGCCTCTGCAGTGCGGGTTGGATCCCAGCCACCGGCAAGAATCCCACATGGTGCAGCAGACCTCTCCTGTCTTGCCCGTTGCTCCCCTCAGCAGTGTATTTTGTCAGTCTGCTGTTCCGTTACCCACCCTGTCTCTGGTGAATACTCTCACCATCCCGCACATCTGGTCTATAGCCTGGATCTTGTATAAATAAATAAATCTTCAAAAATAAATAAATCTTAAAAAAATTTAAAATTAAGCTAAACAGAAGCAATCTCTTACCCTGATTTCATTTGCTTCAAAACATCACATTTTGACTTTCTTTTGTTCATTAATATTTGATTTTCTTACTCTTTACTATAATGTAAACTCAGCGCTATTGGGACTTTATTCACCAGTATATCCTTAGCCAGTTGAGAGTGCCTGGCACATCATGGCCACACAAACCATGTATTAAATGACTGATGAATTCTTTCCATATTGGCAGTCTGTTTGAAAAAACTCTACTAAGTTACCTTAGTCTCTGTCTACCACCTGGATGTGCACTAATGAGCTGCTGGAGTGGTGGGAACCTTTGTCAGTTAAGTGCATGGTGCTTGGGAGCACAATGAAAAGTTACTGTAATTATCACAGAAATCACTTGGTATATGATAGCCAACCCACTGGCCTTCACATTGGCTCTGGGAGAACTGGACTTGGCCAGGACAGATCCTCTTATATATCGAGTCACTGGGTCCAGATTGTATTCCCTACAACCTCTTGATTTTGCCTTTCTCAAAATGCAGTATTCCACACCCTATATCCTTTTCATTGATCCAGCTTAGATTGATTTATCCACTTTGCATATCCAGCCACGAATGAGATACAGAATAACCTGATAACTGGATTTGAAAGTTTATCCACTTTGTTACTAATTAGGGTAACAAATTGTAGAAGTGTCCTTGTTCTTCTTGAAATAGCCTGGAATTAGAGGATCAAGTCGTTGTTTACCAGTCGTTGACCGCATCTTTTCCATCCCACAGCATTATATGTGCTCCCTAAACCTAAAGTGATCTCCAGTCTAGAGAAAGGGGAAGATGCGTGGGTTCAAGGATTGATGGAGAGCAAAGACAGTCTTGGAGAGTTGCCCGAAGGTAAATAAACTAGGGGAAGAGGATGCATTTAACTTGATTGTAACTTTTACAAAGGCTTAACATTTTAAGATTCTACGTTTCTATTTTTTTAAATCAGTTGTCATGATTTCCCCCCCCCTCTTATTCCTGTGGCCCTTCCTTTGCCATACTTGTGGCTAACACTTATGTTTGTTCCATAGGGTTAAAGCTCAAAAATGACATTGAAAGTCCGCAACCTCTATGTCTTTCTGACTTAGAAATACAAGCACCAGGAGATATAGTGTCAAAAAAGGACAGAGTAAAAGTTTCCCAGAAAACAATGGACAAAGAAAATCATGATGATACGCACAGAGTGGGGAAATGGCACGGAGATAAGCCAGTGAAGAAAAGAAAGAAATTTTCAACTTGGAAACAAGAGCTGCTAAAACTTATGAATCTTCACAAGAAGCACCGTGCAGGAGAGAAACCTTTTAAATGCCAGGAATGTGGAAAAAGCTTCAGAGTTAGCTCTGACCTTATTAAGCACCAAAGGATTCACACTGAAGAAAAACCTTTTAAGTGTCAGCAGTGTGATAAGGGGTTTAGATGGAGTTCAGATCTCAATAAGCACTTAACAACACATCAAGGAATAAAACCATATAAATGCTCATGGTGTGGGAAAAGCTTCAGTCAAAATACAAATCTACACACACACCAAAGAACTCACACTGGAGAGAAGCCCTTTACATGTCATGAATGTGGAAAAAAGTTCAGTCAGAACTCCCACCTTATTAAGCACCGGAGAACCCACACAGGTGAGCAGCCTTATAGCTGTAGCATATGCAGGAGAAACTTCAGTAGGCGGTCAAGCCTTCTAAGACACCAGAAACTCCACCAATGACAGAAGAGTCCAGTGTCCTCAGTCTGAAGAAATTTACCCAGTGGAGCATGACCCTAAAGTTATGAAAAGATTCAAAATTATGAAACATGAAGAATATTTCATCAGTGGAAATTTAGGTATATAAGCATTGATTTTCACAGAAAGAAACCAAGAAGGTTGATTCTGCAGGTGATAGGTTCATTAGCAGCTATACTACTTATTGTTTTTACTTTAGCCTTCAGGGACTTCCTTAGCAGAAGTGTTCTGAGAATACTCTGGGTAAGGGAAAAATCTGACAGAACAGCAAATCCCCCTTCAAGTAGCAGATGCAGCCATGAATCCACTGATACTTTTCTGTGATTACAGAGGTAAACATTGTTGGTCTGGCATTTGTCTTGCTGGTCACTCTTAAAATATACAGAAATGTTTGTGGTATGGGCTTCCAAAACAAAAAGCAATAACTTGCGCGTTTACTTGCATATCATTGTCTTCAAGGTAGCAGACTTAACCAAGTTCAGTATCTCATGAAATTCTAATTTAGATTTTCCCAAGAACAAAGTTGGATTTTTTTCCTTCCTCTTGTCATTAGACTCTGTTCACAAAGTTGGACATTGTTTGAGTTCCTTGAACTTTTTAGCAATTTCAGCTCTTGAATCCTATTAGGATGATTGTTTTACAGTGATGAAATCATATTTGCTAGGAAATCTGCCGGATGAACTAAATGCACTATTCTTATGCCGCTCTTTGGTGGTGTTTGCAATGTAAAGGAAAACATCTCTAATGAGATCATACGGAAAACGGGTTGGAATTTTTAGCCATGGACTACATAGTAAGGCATAAAGAATTTCTTTGCAGTAAAAGAATCTAACTTGTTTCTTTACCTCACAGCGTCAGTGGGATAAGCAGCCATAAGAATTAGCGTTTTCTCAAGGCCTAAAAGAAAGGTGATGGGAGTTCAGTATCAACTCAGGTTTGATTTTAAATTTGGCTTTTGTTGGGAATAAGGATGGAGCTGTTTGCACTGGAATGTGTGCTCCAGGCAAAATCCTGTCCTTCGCTGAACGTGATGACTAGTCAACAGGAAACGGGGGTCCTGGAAAGAGAAGTTTGGGAACTGATGCTGAGTAGTTGGCATGGACGGGCAAGTCCATTTCTCTGTTGTTTGTCTTACACTGTTAAAGGGACAGGATCTACTCTCTGTCCTCTCCAGCACAGCATTTAATGGCAACCTTAGCAATACATTGGATAGACTGCTGAAGATGTCTGTTTGCTACAGGTTTTTCTTTTAATTTACCTTTCTTAGAGCTTTGACTCAGGTGTTTTCTGTTAGTGCTTTTAAGCATTATCAGGGAAAGGATTCAAGAAATGATCCCTTCCAGATCTCTTATTAATGTAGTTAGGACTCAGAGATGCAATCATGTATCCAAGACTCTGTAACTAGAGGGTCTGTTAGCTGTCACGCACATCAGGTGGGCCAGAAGGCAGGATTCGGACGAATTTGCATGTTATCCCTATATAACCAGCCTGGATGACGACGTGTATATTTTTAGCTTATAAAGCATTCCTGTTTCTTGATTAGTTTCACTGAGATGCTCTTAGGTCTCCATTTTCTTAGAGGTCACACAACTCAGGGTTGTTCTGGAAGTTAGATGGGGTGATGGAAGAAGGTACCTCAGCACAGCCTGGCCAGTAGTAGGCGCTCCATTAGCATGTGTTTCCCTTTCTCGTGCCCAGTGGCATGTCGGACTAACCGATTCCATTAAAAAAGCAGATACTTTCGTAGCTAGTGCAGCTCCTTTTAGGAGCCGAGTGCTAGTGGTGGCATTAGGCTAAGTTGTTCCTTGGCATGAGCGCCATCTGAACTTTTGGTCCGTGGTGCTCTCAACATGGATTTTATTTTATTCCCCAAGATAAACTACAAATATTTCTGAAGCTTAGCCAGAGCTGAAGCTCTGGTCTGCATAGCTGTTATGCAACATCATCAGCCTGAGCTGCCTGGAACTTTGTCTTCTCCCCACGTGTTTGTGGATTTTTTGCTGGCACTACACTCATTAAGTTATATTTGATGAGGGGCTGTTGTGTGCCCAGGCACTGTCCTAGACTGAGGTGCAACAGTGAATGAGAGACAAAGATGCATACCCTCAAGGGTCTTGTATTCTAGTGAACAATAAAAAGGATGGTTACAATTCCCTGCCCCTGCAGTGAAGGTCTAAGATGGTTTCGAGCAGTGGCTAATCGGCAGAGGCCTTGCTTCTGTACTTGTGTTTGCTGGTACAAAACTCTAATCATCTCTTCTTCAGCCGTGTAAACTCAGGAGCAATGAGATGAAAGCGCCTGGAATGTTGACCCTCTATACCCAGAGGGCAGCTGTGTAGAGAGTTCCCCTGACTTACAATGGACCTTGCAGGAAGAGAAATAAATTTTTGTGTTAAACAAGTGTTGTTGGTGCTTTGTGTTTCTGCAGCATAGCCTGTCCTGTCCTAGTAGAGACCACTGTTCTACTAGAGCTGTTTTCACCTGACTTTTTTTTCTTTATGGACATTTATTGTGCAACTAATTGTTGAAAACCTTAAGATGAACTGGATGCAGCAACAGCTGCCCTCTTGGGTTTAAGTGATAATTCCTTTGGGGAATCCATGCCTGAATCTCATATGCAATTTTAGGTGCCTCATTTGACCAGTCCCACTGGCATTTTGTCTTTCAGCTTGGCACTAAAATTATGCTTTCTCTCCTGCTTGGCAGAGTAGCCACATTTGCTGCAGGTCCACTTGTGAAGGTGGTAGCCTTTGAGTCACAGAAGCAGCATGAAGTGTGCGCCTCACTGTGACTCCTTCCCTTTGATGGTCTCTCCGTCACCTTGCTTCTGCAGCTGAGGCCAAAGAGCTCCCCTGGCCATTGACCCGCAGAAGAGATCTGGCTTCATCTAGCTGTTCCACTGGGCTGATGTAATACTGCTGGGAATACTTAGAAGAATGTAGGTGATAGGAAATACCCATTACTTACCTGGGACAAAGCCTGGGAGGTAAGTTGTTCAAGTGGACAAGGCAAACCTCCCTCCCTGGCTTTCGTCCACTCCCTGTGTTCTTTGTCACCGGTTTCCACTGCTCCATGTGCACAAGTCACATTTCTCCTGATGGATGGACCGGGGCGATGGGGAGCCTTCCACTCCACCAGTCCCTGCTTCCTCTGTTGGCCCTTTTAGGTTGTACCTGAAACACATGGGACATAGGGAAGATGCACACTTGCCCAGATGTTGAGAGGAGGTGGCTGCTCTTGTGGATAAGGGGTGATGTTTGGGAGGAAGCTGGGCTGGGAAGTAGGAAGAGACAAGATGGTAAGTGAAAAGACTCCAATGAGAAAGTCCCAGCTCAGCCAATAGCCAGCAGCACGTTGTCTGAACTCACACTTGGAATTAGGGTGAATCTGGAAGCTGGAAGAAGGAATTTTTTTTGAAGATTTATTTATGCATGCAAGAATTGGGGTACAGGCCAGAGGTATGGGGTGTGTGTGAGAGGACTCACCAGAGACAGAGTGGGGAGCAGAACAGGCAGACTGACTGAAATACACTGCTGAGGGGTGCAGCGGGGAGACAGGAAAGGTCTGCTGCACCATGGGGGTCAGCTCCCTGGCCAGAGCTCGAACTTGTGCTGCAGTGGCTGTGGATAGCTTCATAGGCTGTGTCTTAACCCCTTGCGCCACCAGGGAGGCCCTGGAAGAAGGAATTTCTTACAGCCTTGTCTCAGGGGTGAGCAATTATTAAGCTAAGAGAAAATCAAAATCTTCAGGCTTGGTTTTAAAATCTGAGATACATACAATCCTCGGTTTGTTCAGCTCAAACAGTAGCGGTTCTCACAAATAAACCCTCCATAATCAAACGATTTCTAAGAAAAACCAGAAAGTGCTTGGCTCCAAGTGCTTGGTTCTGAGAACCGTATCATTAATCCAACTTAGTCCCCCAAATCCCTTACCCCTTCTGTGCCCTGGTCTAACATGACTGTAGTGCTGGGACCACCCCAACCCAATTCTCCCAATAAGCAGGCTGGAACCTCAAGCTGTTCTTGAGAGCCTCAGCTGCATGGCAGAGTTGGCTTAGAATCAAATGAACTGCTAGGGGTTCCTTAGGTTTTGGAAGTAATCAGAACAGTGTCTAACCCCTCTGGAGAGTTTAAGAGGAAGGCGCTAAGCAGCCTTTTCTAGGCAGCTGGAAAGCTGGGACAACAAAAGACTTGGACCTCATAAAGGACTTCTGAAATACTCATCAGCTCCTGTCCCCAGCGGGTGTGCTGAACACCTGTGTTTTCCTGGACAGTTCCCACTTGAGTAGTGGACCCAGGCTGCCGCTCTTCCTTTTTGCTCCTGGAAAAGTTTTCCCCCTAGTGCTGACAGTGGACTATTTGCTCCCCAAGTTCTCCTGTGGGCTGGGTTTTCACCCATACAGTCTCTAAAGTGCCCTCAAGTAGGAAATGTGGAAACCACACTGTCTTGGGTTCTTTCCAGAATACAAAGGCATATTGTTACTGATGTTTTCACACTTGTCAGTTCTCTAGTTTTCTTGTGTCGGTTCAGTGGCAAGACTGGAGCGCCATTTGAAGCATATGTAAAATTTGATATGTGTGGAAATTCATGTGTGAGTTCTCCATAAGCAATGGCATTAGACTACACTTTCCACGGCCAAGCATCTGCGAGTCTTGTATGATTTACCCAAATTTGATGGAGCTTGCACTTAGAGCAGTTCCCCTCACCTGCCTCTTAGGAGAGGAATTAAGCAAACTTGTGTCTTGCATTGAATTTCAGATTTAGATTTAGGAAAACTGCCAGGATCACTTCTTTCTACCACAGTAGGAAGAGAAATCAAGTTGCACTGATCTTAACACTTACACAAAAAATTAAGCTTTATAGTACTTGGATACAATGCACCTTTTAAGAAAAATAGTAAGAAAGCTTGCTATTGAATTTTTTAAACTAACACCATAAATTTCACACTAAGCATTTGTCATGACTTGTCCAAAAAAAAGGTAAAGAATTGTTAATGTTAGGGCCTCCCCAGTGGCGCAGCGGTAGAGCGCTGGGTCGCGAAGCTGCCCGCAGCCTCTGCAGCACCGGTTCTATCCCTGGCTGCACCCCGGCCACCGGAGGAGGGTCCCACATGGCACGCAGACCCCTCCTGCCGCCCCCTGCTCTGTACAGCAGTGTACTTCGTCAGTCTGCCTGCTCTGCTCCCTGCTCTGGCTCTGGTGAATTCTCTCACCCTCCCGCACTTCTGACTGTACCCAGTGCTTGTATAAATAAATAAATGAATGAATAAATAAATAAAAATAAATCTTTGAAAGAAAATTGTTAATGTTAATAAGGAGGCAGTAAAATTAAAAGACTATAGAAAGGGCCTCCCCGGTGGCGCAGCGGTTGAGCGCTGGGTTGCGAAACTGCGTGCGGCCTCTGCGGCGCCGGTTCGATCCCCGGCTGCTCCCCGGCCACCGGAGGAGGGTCCCACATGGTGCGCAGACCTCTCCTGCCGCCCGCTGCTCCCCTCAGCAGTGTACTTCGGTCCTTCTGCCTGCTCTGCTCCCCGCTCTGGCTCTGGTGAATTCTCTCACCCTCCCTCCCGCACTTCTGACTGTACCCAGTGCTTGTATAAACAAAACAAACAAACAAACAAACCAGCAAACAAATAAATAAAGCATGCCTCTATTAAAAAAAAAAAAAAAAGTCTTTTTTTTTTTTAATGTTAATAGCTTAAAGAACAATACCTCCTTACACAGAAGAGTTAGTGGGAATGAATTTCCCCCTTACACGGCAAGCGGGCTTTACCTAGTACCAAAGCTGTTCTCCTTAACGGAGGAGCTCATATTTCTTTTTCTTTTTTTTTTTAAGATTTATTTATTTATACAAGAGCTTTTATTTATTTATTTATACAAGGGATATAGTCAGAGGCTTGGGAGGGTGAGAGGATTCACCAGAGACCGAGCGGGGAGCAGAACAGGCAGATGTACCAAAGACACTGCTGAGGGGAGCAGCGGGCAAGACAGGAGAGGTCTGCCGTGCCATGAGAGTTTCTCCCAGGCCTGCCGGGAATCGAACCCACGCTGCAAAGTCTGTGGACAGCTTCACAGCGCGGCGCTCAACCCGCTGTGCCACAGGGGAGGCCTGGAGCTCATATTTCTGATCTCAATCTTGAGTTAAGTGCTTCTGCAGTGGTCTCTTCAATCTCTCCAAAGCTCCCATATTTCAAAATCCAGACTTACACAAGGACTCTTCCCCCCTTGACTGTCTCTCGTACCCGTCACCTGCAGTTACGCTCTCCGCTCTGAGCACCCTGTTTAATTCCTTCATGACAGATATCAGACCTTAGAGCTATTTGGTTTGTGACCTTGTTTTGTTCTGTCTTTCCCGTAAGAATGTGAGTGTCCTGAGGGCAGCGGCGCTGTCTGTCTGGTGCAGCCTTAAATCTTGTCGAGCAGAAGCCTGAGAGAAAATGCAATACACGCAGAAATGAAGAGAGCCGTCAACAGGGAAAACTGCCCTGGCCCCCTGAACATCAGGGTCAGTTACTCTGGGCATTCCCTGAGTCCTTCATCTCTCTTCCTCAGGGTTTGTTTGTTTGTTTGTTTGTTTGTTTTTTTGTGGGACCCTCCCGCTGGCTGGGGAATGGAATGAACCGGCGCTGCAGAGGCCATAGGTAGCCCCGCAGCCCAGCGCTCAACCGCTGCGCCACCAGGGGAGGCCCACTTTCTTCTACAGGTTTTGAGTACTTGACTCTGTGTGTACTTGAGTCCTGGTCTTGTCCTTAACCAGGAGAGAGAGAGAAGAGGAGCTCGCGGGCCCTAGGAGGGAGCACACTGAGAATTTCCGTGTTGGAGAGAAATGAATGTCTAATGCAGTCATCCCAACTGCGTGAACTCCAGGCCCAGGCCTCAGGGAGCTTTGCCCTAGAATAGGAAGATGGGGTTTCATTTGAGCCCCTAGGACAGCTCCCCTCAGGTTGCTGTTCTCTGCAGCAGTATCACCCCCACAATGTCTGCTGCCCAGTACTTGTCAGTAGCATGGACCTGAATGTCTACACGGACTTAGGGTCTTACAAATGCATCATGCCTTGCCTCCCACAGACCCTCAACAGTGAGACACAGAAGGTTCTAGAAGGGGCCTTAAAAATCTAGCTCTGTCAGTAGATCTCAAGCTGGTACTCAGAGAACACTGTGAGAGGTGCAGAGACAAGCCAAGAAAAAAGTATTCTGTACCCAAGTGAATTTGGGAACAACTGGTTAGATAAAGTTGGTGGGTTTTTTTTTTAAAGGTTTATTTTTATTTTATTTTATTTTCTTTATTTATACAAGCACTGGGTACAGTCAGAAGCGCGGGAGGGTGAGAGAATTCACCAGAGCCAGAGTGGGGAGCAGAGCAGGCAGAAGGACCGAGGTACACTGCTGAGGGGAGCAGCGGGCGGCAGGAGAGGTCTGCGCGCCATGTGGGACCCTCCTCCGGTGGCCGGGGAGCAGCCGGGGATCGAACCGGCACTGCAGAGGCTGCGGGCAGCTTCGCAACCCAGCGCTCAACTGCTGCGCCACCGGGGAGGCCCAAGTTGGTGTTTTTATTATAGAATTTCTCAGGGCATTTATGTTTAAAGGTATGACATGAAATTTGGGGTCAAGGAAGCGCAGCATAAACATGCAGTATTCGCCAGCCTTATTTGACTGTGGAGACCCTGTGGTGGTGGTGGTGTGTGTTAATAATCACACCTAACATCTCAACTGTTTTGGGGATCAATTTGGGGGACACTGACTTCATTCATCCTCTTGCCACTATAGGAACTGAGAGAATAACTGAGGAGTAGAACAAAAGCAGATCCCACATCACCTGACTCACAGTCAAATGCCCTTTCTTCCAGAGGACACAGCCTCCCAAGGGGCAGGACAGGTATCACAATGACACATTCAGGACCTGGAACAAGCTCCCATCACTAGACATCGCTGGGAGAGTAGAACTGGGGCTGATGCATCATCCTTCTCAGAGATGACCGGAGGCCTCTCTTTCAAGGGTCTGGTCGAAGAATTCATTTCTCCAAGGACAACACAATTATGTTTGGTATTTTTTATGGTAGGAGATCCAAGTGTTTAGCACCAGAAATCTCTGCCATGGGAAAGAGTATTTTGCAAACAGGGATTTACAATATGGCACTCACTTTACAGTGTCTCATCTACCGTCTTCTCAGGAAGGGTGAAGAACAGAGACCATCCATCCCATTTGAGAGATATATTAGGCAAATAAAAAGTGGTTATCTTAAGATATTTTGGAGAAGACTCAAAGAGAATTGGGGTTTCCTGATACCTAGTTAAGATGCAACACGGTTCTTTTAATTTAAGAACTCCAGAAGAAAGCAAGTTCTTATCTATGTAGTTGTGAAACAGTATTGAGAAACGAGGGTTCTTGGCTGACTTATTACCCTTTCTTCCCCATCAGCATTCCAAGATCCTCCCATGACTCCATTCTACCACCATCCTGATCAACGATACCAGCTTGGGTCATCTCAGGAGGAGGAGGAGAGACCAGGGTACCGATATCTCAAGAAGTATCACCAGTCTCAACTAAATCCTCATCTCATCTTAGGAAGGTGAGGGTGAGAATCCCTTCTTAGAAATGGTCTTTGTTCTCAGAAAGAGCTCTGTTCTTTCTCTGGATATCCCTTTAGAGTTAACTGGGATGACATATTCACCAAAATCATTTCCTATTCCTGTTCTGGAACTAGAAGAAGACTCTCCTGTAATTATTCTCAGGCTCAGAGGGGTCTGGAACGTGGACAAGAATAACAGGAAGTGGCTCTTTGAATTTCCACCAGCAGTGAATCAGAATTCCTATTGAGTCACATCCTTGCCAGTACTTGGTGTTCTTAGTATGTGTTTTCATTTGTGTTTTCATTTGTGATTCATTAAGGACATATGATAAGAAACATTTATTCATAAGTTATGTACCATTTGCCTATCTTGTTTGGTGGGGTGTCTGTTCAGATCTTTTTCCCACTTTTAAGTCAACTTGCTAATTTTCTTACTGTTGAGTTTGAAGTGTTTTTTGTATACTTTGAACAGCAGTCCTTTATCAGGTATGTCTTTTGTAATGTTTTCTTCCAATCTGTGACTTGTATTCTTTTGACAGAATCATTTGCAGAACAAAATTTTATATATATATTTTAAAGATTTATTTATGCATGCAAGAGCTGTGAGGAGTGAGAGGTGTGAGGAGTGAGAGGATTCACCAGAGACAGAGTGGGGAGCAGAACAGGTGGATCCACTAAAATCTACTGCTGAGGGGAGCAGCGGGGAGACAGGAGAGGTCTGCTGCGCCGTGTGGGTAGCTCCCTGGCCAGGATCGAACTCTTGCTGCAGTGGCTGCGGACAGCTTCATAGTGCTGCATCTTAGCCTCTTGCGCCACCAGGGAGGCCTAGTATTATTTTTTAAATTTCAAATTCCAATTGCTCATCGCTGGTACATAGGCAAGTGATTGGCTTTTGTATATTTACCTTGTATTCCCCAATGCTGCTGTGTCTATTAGTTCCATAGGTTTTTGTTGTTGTGATTCCCTGAATTTTATACACATAGATGATAATGTCACATTGGGACAAATACTGTTTTGTTTCTTCTTTCAGAAACTGTATACCTTTTATTTCCTTCTCACGCCTCATTGCGTTATCTGGGATTTACAAGGTGATGTTGAAGAGGCATGGTGAGAGGGGACACTCTTGCCTGGCCCTTGGGCTTTCTGGGAGAGCTTCTAGCGTCACACAGCTGAATGTATTGGTAGTAGGAGATTTTGGTCATTTTTTAAAAAATGTGGTTGAGGGAGTTTCCCTCTGTGCCTCATTTGCTGAACATTTTTCTCATGAATGGGTGTTGGATTTTACCAAATTCATTTTCTACACTGTTGATATATTTGTGATTTTTCTTAGCTTGTTGACATGATGGATTTATTATTTTTTAATAATAAATAAATTTAACATTTATTTATTTTTTAATATGAAGCTAGCCTTGCATACCTGGGAAAAAATCACACTAGCTAAGCCCTACTATATGTTGTTGAATTTTATAGGCTCATATTTTGTTGATGATATTTGAATCTATGTTCATGGGAGATAGTGATATATATATTCTTCTACTATTATGTCTTTTTCTGACTTTCGTCATTAAGCCAGCATGATATAATGCTGGCCTCATGGAATTTCTTACCACTCTTCCCATCCATCCCAAACACTACTCGTCCTTTCAAAGTAATTTTGGATTTCAAAGTGATCTTCCACCTCTACAGATCATCCAGATCCCTGCTCTCTGGCTGTAGCCTCGTATCTCTATTGCAATTTTATTTTATTTACTTTTTTAAAAGATTTATTTATTTATTTATACAAGCACTGGGTATAGTCAGAAGCGTGGGAGGGTGAGAGAATTCACCAGAGCCAGAGCAGAGAGTAGAACAGGCAGAGTGACGAAGTACACTGCTGAGGGGAGCAGCGGGCGGCAGGAGAGGTCTGCGCGCCTGTGGGACACTCACCCGGCGGCCGGGGATCAAACCGGCGCTGCAGAGGCTGCGGGCAGCTTTGCAAGCCAGCACTCAACCACTGAGCCACCAGGGAGGCCCTCTATTGCAATTTTAGAAGATGTTAGCCAATGCCTCTGTTCTGCTCCCCTGGAAGTTTTCTGTGTGAGGAATGTAGTAGAAATTTGTCAGGGCCTCCCCGGTGGCGCAGCGGTTGAGTGCTGGGTTGCGAAGCTGCCCTCAGCCTCTGCGGTGCCGGTTCGATCCCCGGCTGCTCCCCGGCCACCGGAGGAGGGTCCCACATGGCGCGCAGACCTCTCCTGCCGCCCGCTGCTCCCCTCAGCAGTGTACTTCGGTTCTTCTGCCTGCTCTGCTCCCTGTTCTGGCTCTGGTGAATTCTCTCACCCTCCCGCGCTTCTGACTGTACCCAGTGCATGTGTAAACAGAACAAATAAATAAATAAATAAACATGCCTCTATAAAAAAAAAAAAAAAAAAAAAAAAAAAAAAAAGAAATTTGTCAACTGCCACTGAGAATCCATTCTCCCTCTCTTCTTCCCAACAACTTTGACTCCATTTAGAGATCTGTGAGGTTCCTAATCCTGCTCTCTAGAAGTGGAGAATGTGATGGAAACGAAGTTGATAAGTAGAAGATCTTATCTCTGTGGTGAGAAGATGACTCAGGATTTAGGCATATGACCTGAGGCTGGTCCCATCCTCAGGTTTATTGGAAATAGTGGGACAAGTGCCCCTCTCCCTGGAGATGTGTGTAACCCGGGAGCTCCTGACAGTCTTCTGGAAACTAGAAGAGATGTGAGCCTTAGGACACGGCCAACAGAGGAGGCAGAGGAGGTGATAAAATTTTAGTCCTTACTGGAGGGAGTGAGGCTAAGTGAAATAAGTCAGAAGGAAAAAGACAAATACCAGGTGATTTCACTCAGATGTGGAGAATTGAGGGGAAAAAAACAAAGGACTGACAAAACTAGACACTAAACGAAACCAAAACAAACCCTAGAAATACGATAACAGAATAAAGGCTGACAGATGTGGAGGGAGACCGGGGTGCCCAGTGGCCCAGGGTTAAGGACTATGTGTGCTCTGATGGTGGAGGTGGCTGAGGAAGTGTGAACCTGTTCCCCTGACTCATGGACAGTGTTAGAAAGCACTGCTGCCTCCTGAAAGGAAAAAATTAAATAAAACTTATTAGAAATTAGAAAAAATGTTCAGCCCTGTTGCCACTGTTAAACTGTATGATCAAACATCACCTGACACATAACACCACCCTGGACTTCTCAGCTACTTGAATTTATACATTTCCTTTGTTTACACTAGTATCAGTTGGGGTCACTGTTCATTTAGCTGAAATAATCCACATACATAGCACAATAACTGCTTTAAGATAATATCTGTAGGAGAGGAACGATCCTTTTATATGCCTATTGGAAAGCTCTCAGAGAAGTTATCAAGCGTTAATAAAAGCAGAGGCTCCCCATGCAAGCAAGCTTCACAATTGTCAACATTTTGCCAGTCTCGTTTCCTCGATCCCCTCCAGTTTGGGGTATTTTTCAGTTTGTGTGCTTGATTGTTTGTGGAGAGTTGTTTGTTTTGGGGGTGTTCTAAAGCACATCTCAGACATCATAACATTTCACCCATAAACAGTTCTGTTTTTTAAGCAAAAAACAATTCTTGACAACCTCTACCCTAAGTCATCTTTGAGAATGAATTTCCACCCAGCAGAGAACACACCCTCCCCCTCTCAGAGGAAGCAGGGCCGAGAACACAGCAACTCTCTTCCACTTCCCTAGAGGCCACCAGAACTTGACCAACAACTTCTCACCGTGGCTGTCAGAGGAACCTCTTGGCCTCCTCTCTGGAGTCCTCATTTAGGAGAATACCAGGCATCTCAAGTGCTTCCTAAGGAGGGCGGTCCAGGAGGGACGCTGGATTCCTGTAATGATCACCAGAGCAACTTTTTAATAAGTTGAAATTACGTGATTGACTCCTGCACTTTTAACGAGCCCCAGAGTGATTTCTTCAGTAAGAGTTCAGTGGCAACACTTAATTGCTGGGTTCTTGGAAGTCACTAAAGAACAGAATAATGATGATGATGATTACCCTCCAACATTTCTATGGAGGGCCTTTCCTCAGGAGACCCAAGTGCCCTTATTTACCACTTGCACTGGCTTTGAAATTTTTTTTGAAAAGTGTAAGTGAAAACTAAAAACATTAGCATTTCATTATAATTTATTTACCTCCCTCTAAGCATTCCTCCTTGATTATATTACTTTATTGACATTTGACCACCACATTTCAGAAACTGCTAAGAAGAAAATATTTAATATTCCTATTATTATTTTCTGCCCAGCTAGTGTCATACGTCCTGTTAATGAGGAATTTTCTCTCCTTAAGCTATTGTTTATCACCTGTAATTCCCAAATGGATGCATATTAATCTGCTGGCAAAAACTGGTTCTGTCCTTATCTCTGTCTGAGGATGTTTGCTCCCTAAAACTTTCAGAAAGCTAGACACTGTATACATTCATTCATTCAAAGTTGGAAAAATATTTATTGAACATTTTCTATATACTAGGCATTGTTTTATTTTATTTATTTTTAAATTTTTTAAAAAGATTTATTTATTTATACATACAAGAACTGGGGTACAGGCCAGAGTTTTGGGGGGTGAGAGGATTCACCAGAGACAGAGTGGGGAACAGAACAGGCAGATTGACTGAAATACACTGCTGAGGGGAGCAGTGGGCGAGTCAGGAGAGGTCAGCTGCGCCATGTGGGTCACCTCCCTGACCAGGGATTGAACTTGTGCTGTAATGGCTGTGGTGAGCTTCATAGATTGCGTCTTTTTTTTTAATTAAATATTTTATTTTATATAATTCTTACATCTTTTTTCATCTTTGCACAATGTATGCATTTTCATTTTGGTTATATTCCCCATACAATTGCACCCCCCCCTTATTTTGAATCTAGTCCTTCCTTTCCCCACCCCTTCCTCCCTCCTCAACCCCCTTAGTGCATAGGTTGCGTCTTAACCCCTTGCACCATCAGGGAGGGCCCCTTTATTTTATTTTATTTTAAAAGATTTATTTATTTATGCATACAGGAGCTGGGGTGTAGGCCAGAGGTACAGGGAGTGAGAGGACTCACCAGAGACAGAGTGGGGAACAGATCTACAGAAATCCACTACTGAGGGGAGCAGCAGGTGAGACAGGAGAGGTCTGCTGCACCATGTGAGTACCTCCCTGGCCAGGGATAGAACTCGTGCTGCAGTGGCTACAGATAGCTTCATAGTGCTGAGACTTAATCCCTTTTGCCACCAGGGATGCCCCACCAGGTGTTGTTTTAGATCACAAATATTGTTTTGGTTTTTACCTTTAAAAATTCTGGATTTGGGGCCTCCCTGGTGGCTCAAGGGATTAGGTACCACTCTGTGAAGCAATCCTCAGCCTCTGCAGCATGAGTTTGATTCCCGGCTAGCCAGGGTGCAACCCACATGACAAAGCAGACCTCTCCTGACTCACCCGCTGCTCCCCTCAGCAGTGCTTTTGGTCCGTCTGCCTGTTCTGCTCCCCACTCTGTCTCTGGTGAATCCTCTCACATCCCGCATCTCTGGCCTGTACCCAGCTCTTGTATGCATAAATAAATAAATCTTTTTAAAAAATAAATAAAAATTCTGTATTTGGATTAAAGATAACATTTCCTCAGCTTCTTTGTAATATTTTATTTATTTATTTATTTATTTTTTTTTAAAGAAACGGTTCTTTTTTTTTTTTTTTTATAGAGGCATGTTTTATTTATTTTGTTTTGTTCGTTTGTTTGTTTTGTTTATACATGCACTGGGTACAGTCAGAAGCGCGGGAGGGTGGGAGAATTCACCAGAGCCAGAGCGGGGAGCAGAGCAGGCAGAAGGACCGAAGGACACTGCTGAGGGGAGCAGCGGGCGGCAGGAGAGGTCTGCGCGCCATGCGGGACCCTCCTCCGGGGCCGGGGAGCAGCTGGGGATCGAACCGGCACCGCAGAGGCTGCGGGCAGCTTCGCAACCCAACGCTCAACCGCTGCGCCACCGGGGAGGCCCTTTTGTAATATTTTAATTTGTATAGTATTTGTATCATTTTCACTTGGCTGACTGGTTGGTTTTCCATGGTCATTTTCCTACTCTGCTTTCTCTTCAGGTCCAATTCTGGCTCCCTCAAAATAGAATAGGATAGGGCCTCCCCGGTGGCGCAGCGGTTGAGCGCTGGGTTGCGAAGCTGCCCGCGGCCTCTGCGGCGCCGGTTCGATCCCCGGCTGCTCCCCGGCCACTGGAGGAGGGTCCCACATGGCGCGCAGACCTCTCCTGCCGCCCGCTGCTCCCCTCAGCAGTGTATTTCGGTCCTTCTGCCTGGTCTGCTCCCTGCTCTGGCTCTGGTGAATTCTCTCACCCTCCCGCGCTTCTGACTGTACCCAGTGCATGTATAAACAAAACAAGCAAACAAACCAGCAGACAAATGAATAAAGCATGCCTCTATAAAAAAAAAAAAAAAAAAAAAAAAAAAATAGAATAGGATAAGCACATCTATGTAGCTTACTTGCTTTGCTATTAATTCTTTAAAATAATTGTGATTAATTGACTTAGGCTCTCGGGCCTCTCCGGTGGCGCAGTGGTTGAGTGCTGGGTTGCAAAGCTGCCCACAGCCTCTGCAGCGCCGGTTCAATCCCCGGCCACTGGGTGAGGGTCCCACATGGTGCGCAGACCTCTCCTGCCGCCCGCTGCTCCCCTCAGCAGTGTACTTCGTCAGTCTGCCTGTTCTGTTCCCCGCTCTGGCTCTGGTGGGTTCTCTCACCCTCCCACGCTTCTGACTGTACCCAGTGCTTGTAAAAATAAATTAAAAAAAATTGACTTAGACTCTCTACTATTTTTTTTATTTTTTTTATAGAGGCATGTTTTATTTATTTATTTATTCGTTTGTTTGTTTTGTTTATACATGCACTGGGTACAGTCAGAAGCACGGGAGGGTGAGAGAATTCACCAGAGCCAGAGCGGGGAGCAGAGCAGGCAGAAGGACCGAAGTCCACTGCTGAGGGGAGCAGCGGGCGGCAGGAGAGGTCTGCGCGCCATGTGGGACCCTCCTCCGGTGGCCGGGGAGCAGCCGGGGATCGAACCGGCACCGCGGAGGCCGCGGGCAGCTTCGCAACCCAGCGCTCAACCACTGCGCCACCGGGGAGGCCCTCTCTACTATTTTTTTTAAGATTTATTTATTTATACAAGAACCGGAGTACAGGCCAGATGCGCAGGAGGGTGAGAGGATTCACCAGAGACAGAGCGGGGAACAGAACAGGCAGACTGACGAAGTACACTGCTGAGGGGAGCAGCGGGCACAGCAGGAGAGGTCTGCGTGCCACGTGGGACCCTCGCCGGTGGCTGGGGATTGAACTGGCACTGCAGAGGCTGCGGGCAGCTTTGCAGCCTAGTGTTGAACTGCGAGGGGCGCAGCAGGGAGACAGGGGAGGTCTGCTGTACCGTGTGGGTCAGCTCCCTAGCCGGAGATCAAACTCTTGCTGCAGTGGCTATGGATAGCTTCATAGTTTGTGTCTTAACTGCCCATGCCACCAGGGAGGCCCAGGTTGCATTATTTTAATGATAGTTTCTTTTGCTGTAGAGATTTTTTAAAAAATATTTATTTATTTATGCACACAAGAGCTGGGGTACAGGCCAGAGATGCGGGGTGTGAGAGGATTCACCAGAGACAGAGCGGGGAGCAGAACAGGCAGATGGACCCAAAACACTGCTGAAGGGAGCAGCGGGCGAGACAGGAGAGGTCTGCTTCGCCATGTGGGTTGCTCTCTGGCCAGCCAGGGATCAAACTCTTGCTGCAGAGGCTGAAGATTGCTTCATAGTGCAGTGCCTAACTCCTTGCGCCACCAGGGAGGCCCCTGTTTAGATTTTTAGTTTCATTTTTTATTCCTCCTTTTGTTTCCCTTACCATCAGAGACAAGTCCACAAAAACATCACTATGGACAATGTCATTTGACTTCTATGTAGATTATGGTTTCCAGATTCATAATTAAATCTTTAATAAACTTTGAGTTAAATTTTGTGTGTGGTGTAAGATCGTGATCTAGTTTCATTCTTTAGCATGTGAGTGTCCAGTTTTCTGATGACCATTTATTGAACACATATTCCTTTCTTCATTTTATGTTCTTGGTTCCTTTGTCATTAATTAGTTGTCCATATCTGTGTGGGTTTAATTCTGTGATCTCAGTTCTGTTCCACTGATATGTGTCTTATTTTATTATTCCAATACCATGCTCTTTTGATTACTGTGGTTTTACTATGGTTTTGTAATACAGTTTGAAGACAGAGAGTCCAATTTTGTTCTTTTAACTATCCAGGGTCTGTTGTGGTTCCAAATTTCAGAATTTTTTTGTTCAAGAATTCCATTGAAATTTTTATAGGGATTACATTGAATCAGTATATTGCTTTAGATAACATAACCATCTTAATCTCTAATCTTTCCCCTAGTCATGAACACAGTATATCTTTCCATTTCTTTTTGTTTTCTTCTATTTCTTTTTGTATAGTGGAGGGCGGAAACTAGACTTTTGTTGTCTATCATAATGTAGCATATATAGAGGTTGAATTAGAATGCTGTATACCTGAAGTCAATATAATGTTATAAATCAAAGTTACTTTAATTTTTAAAAAATCAACCACAAAGATTGACAAGTATACTTCCAGGTAATTAATGGTAGCAGATGGGTCAAGGGAGAAAAGTATAAATAAGAAAAATGATTAAGTGAAGTTTTTAAAAATAAATAAGTTAATTTAAGAAAACTTCTGTAGATGCAAGTTTCAGAGGAGAGAACCAGTAATACAGATAGAAGTGAAACTGTCAGTATTGGGGTCCCAGTTCTGCATAAGGTGAAGTGATAATGTTTCACCTTTTCTCTTCCATTGAAGACAATTATAAAACCTGAGTCAAATGCATGGAGCAGAAATTAGAGGATTTCAAAGAGTTAACGGTAGTAGGTGATGTGAAGAATACCAGAATTAAAAGCTCCACTGAATTGTGAGATTATAATTTATTTTCCTTATATAACCCTTGATCTCAACTCAATACAATTGGAACTGAGGACTGTAGTGAAGATGGAGACAAAATTACAGCATGTATTTATGATGGGGGGAAAAAAACCTCTCAGCAAACTAGGAATGAAATGGAATTTCTTCAACCTGTAAAAAAACTTCTATTTTTACAAATACTAGAAGTATTGTCACAATTAATTGAATGTTTTCCCCCTGATATCAGACACATGGCAAGACTAGCCACTCTCACTATTCCTATTCAGCATTCTACTGGAAGACTTAGCCAGTGCAGTGAGTCATGACAAGGAAATATAAAATATCCAGAGTGGAAAGGAAGGGAACAAAACTGTCTCTATTCAGAGATGACGTGATTATTAATGTAGAAAATCCTTAACAGCTTACAAAAATGTCTAGGATAAGCAAATATACCAGTCAACAAGCAAAATAAATTCTATTTCTGTATACTAGAAGCAATATCATTTACAAAAGCTTGTAATGGGGCCTCCCCGGTGGCGCAGCGGTTGAGCGCTGGGTTGCGAAGCTGCCCGCGGCCTCCGCGGCGCCGGTTCGATCCCCGGCTGCTCCCGGCCACTGGAGGAGGGTCCCACATGGCGCGCAGACCCCTCCTGCCGCCCGCTGCTCCCCTCAGCAGTGTCCTTTGGTCCTTCTGCCTGCTCTGCTCCCCGCTCTGGCTCTGGTGAATCCCCTCACCCTCCCGCGCTTCTGACTGTACCCTGTGCATGTATAAACAAAAAACAAACGAACAAACAAATAAATAAATAAAGCATGCCTCTATTAAAAAAAAAAAAGCTTGTAATGTTGAAATATTTAGGTATAAATCTAAAAATATGTAGAAGATATGTATGCTGAGAACTACAAAAACTAATGAAAGTTCTAAAAAATGAAAAAACATACTGTGTTCATAAATAAGAAAGACTCAATGCAGGCGCCTCCCTGGTGGCACAAGGGGTTAAGTCTCAGCACTATGAAGCTGTCCACAGCTTCAGCACGAATTCGATCCCCGGCCAGGGAGCTGACCCACTTGGTGCAGCAGACCTCTCCTGTCTCCCCGCTGCTCCCCTCAGCAGTGGATTTCGGTCAGTCTGCCTGTTCTGCTCCCCACTCTGTCTCTGGTGAATCCTCTCATACACACACCCCCACCACTGCATCTCTGGCTTACACTCCAGCTTTTATATGCATAAGTAAATAAAATAAATCTTTAAAAAAAAACTCAACACAGCAAAAATGTCAGGTCACTGCAGATTAATGCACAAACATTTCTGAATAATATGAAAAAAAAGTAATCACATCACTTCCTCTAAACCCTATCAATATCTCTACAACCACATTAATCAAGTGGTCTTGGTAAAAGGATGGAAACAGAGAGCAATGAAACAGAATCAAGAGTGCAGAAACAGACCCACATAAACACAGCAAACTGATATTTTAGGTAATATTTTAATGAGATGACATTAACATAAGACAAGAGTAATCATTTTAAAGCGAACAATTCAAAAACAGAAAGAAAAAAAATAAAGCGAACATAATCAGGGCACTCACAATGTCGTGCAGTTACCACCTCTATCTTGCTCCAAAATATTTTCATCAGCAGCCACAGGAAACCACTTATCTCTGAGGAAGGTCCTCCCCTCCCCGCCTCCTCGCACCACAAGTCTGCTTTTCGTCCTTAGGGATTTCTCTATTCTGAATATTTAATATAAATGGCATCATGCAACATGTGAATTTCGGGGCCACGGTTTGTTTTACTTAACATAATGTTTTTGAGGTTCATCCACATTGCAGCATATATCAGCACTCCATTCCTTTTTTAGCTGGATAATATTTCATACTATTGAGACACTTCTGCTGCTGATAAACACTTGGGATGTTTCCACTTTGGGGCTGTTGTGAATGGTGCTATGAATAGCATCCATGCATAAGTATTTATTTGAGTACCTGTCTTCATTTCTTTGGGGTGTATCTTTAGGAGTGGAATTGTGGAGTCAATTTGAAAAAGATTTATTTATGCATACAAGAGCTGGGGTACCGGCCAGAGGTGAGGGGGGTGAGAGGATTCACCAGAGACAGAGTGAGGAACAGAACAGGCAGATTGACTGAAATACACTGCTGAGGGGAGCAGCAGTTGAGTCAGGAAAATCTGCTGTGCCATGTGGGTAGCTCCCTGGCTGGGGATCGAACTCGTGCTTCAGAGGCTGTGGATTGCTTCATAGTGCAGTGCTTAACCCCTTGCACCACCAGGGAGGCTCTCAAATGATAACTTTATGTTAATTTGGGAGGAACAGTCAGACTTTCATTTTACATTTCTACAAGCAATGTACAGGGGTTCCAACTTTCTACATCCCAGTCAAGATTTTCTATTTTCCTATTTTACATTATTATCTTAGCCATTGCAATGAGTGTGAAGTGGTATCTCATTGCAGGTTTGCCCTGCATTTCCCCAGTGACTAATGATGGTGAGTATCTTTTCATGTGCTTTTTGCCCACTTGAATATCTATTCCAGCTCTTTGGCTATTTTTTAATTTTTTTTATTTTTTTTAAATGATTTTTTTCTTTTTTATAGAGACATGTTTTATTTATGTATTTATTTGTTTGTTTGTTTTTGTTTATACAAGCACTGGGTACAGTTGGAAGCGCGGGAGGGTGAGAGAATTCACCAGAGCCAGAGCGGGGAGCAGAGCAGGCAGAAGGACCGAAGGACACTGCTGAGGGGAGCAGCGGGCGGCAGGAGGGGTCTGCGCGCCATGTGGGACCCTCCTCCGGGGGCCGGGGAGCAGCTGGGGATCGAACCGGCGCCACAGAGGCCGCGGGCAGCTTCGCAACCCAGCGCTCAACCACTGCGCCACCGGGGAGGCCCTGGCTATTTTTTTAAAAAAAAGATTTTATTTATTTAAACAAGCTCTGGGTACAGTCAGAATCACGGGAGGGTGAGAGAATTCACCAGAGCCAGAGCGGGGAGCAGAACAGGCAGACTGATGAAATACACTGCTGAGGGGAGCAGCTGGCACAGCAGGAGAGGTCTGCGCGCCATGGGGGCGCCATGTGGGACCCTTGCCGGCAGCCAGGGATCGAACCAGCACTGCAGAGGCTGCGGGCAGCTTCACAGCCCAGCGCTCAACCGCTGCGCCACCAGGGGAGGCCCTCGTTGGCTATTTTTAAAATTGAGTTGTTTGTCATTTTGTTTTGGAGCTGTAGAAGTCCTCTCTAGATTCTGAATATTATATGTAACTTGCAAGTATTTTCTCCCCTTCTGTGGGTTTTCTTTTCACTTCCTTAATAATGTCCTTTGATATGCACTTTTCAAAATTTTGATGATGTCCGGTTTACTTTTGCTCTTGTTTTTGGTGTTATATCTAAAAATACATTTCCACAAAGATCTGACCTATGTTTTCTATGGAGAGTTTTAGGTCTTATGTTTAGGTCACCAATCCATTTTCATTCATTTCTGTGTTCGACATGAGGCAGCTGTCCAGCTAGTGCTTCCGCATGTGCCTGTGCAGTGGCCCCAGCACCATTCTTTCCCCCATTGAAAGGTCTTCTAACCCTTATTGAAATACCTATAATCCTGGGCCTCCCTGATGGCGCAGGCGGTTGAGCACCGCACTGTGAAGCTATCTGCAGCCTCTGCAGCGCAGGTTTGATCCTGGTCAGCTGCAGAGAAACCCACATGGCGCAGCAGACCTCTCCGACTTCGGCAGTCTGCCTGTTTTGCTCCCGGCTCTGTCTCTGGTGACTCCTCCTGAGCATCTGGCCTGTACCCTGGTTCTTGTATAAATAAATAAAAAAAAATCTTTAAAAAAAAAAGCAAAATTCTTGTTCAAAAGGTTATATATAATATGATTCCATTTTTATGATAGTCACCTCTATAGGGATGGAAAACAAACCAGTAAAACATACATTCCTGTTAAATGCATGTAAATATTTTCCAATAGACCATATAGTATGCCATAGAACAAGGCTCAGTTAATTTTTAATAGGTTGAAATCATACAAGGTATCTTCTCTGAACACATGGAATGAACAGAAAATAAATAACACAAGGAAAACTGTAAAATTCAGCAAAAAATAGGAACTAACACTCTTTTTTTTTTTTTTTTTTTTTTGTGGGACCCTTGCCAGCGGCCAGGGAGCAGCCTCGCAGCCCAGCGCTCAACCGCTGTGCCACCAGGGGAAGCCTGGAACTAACAATCTTTTTTTTTTTTTATTGATTGATTGATTGATTGATTGATTGATTTATACGTACAAGCACTGGGTACAGTCAGAAGCGCGGGAGGGTGAGAGAATTCACCAGAGCCAGAGCGGGGAGCAGAGCAGGCAGAAGGACCGAAGGACACTGCTGAGGGGAGCAGCGGGCGGCAGGAGAGGTCTGCACGCCATGCGGGACCCTCCTCCGGTGGCCGGGGAGCAGCCGGGGATGGAACCAGCGCTGCAGAGGCTGCGGGCAGCTTCGCAACCCAGCGCTCAACCGCTGCGCCACCGGGGAGGCCCTGGAACTAACAATCTTAATTGACTGCTTGAGCAATGACACCACAGGGAAAAATACAAAATATTTTATTTTTTTTAAAGATTTATTTATTTATTTATAGAAGAGCTGGGGTAAAGACCAGATGCGCTGGAAGGTGAGAAAATTCACCAGAGACAGAGCAGGGAACAGAACAGGCAGACTGACGAAATACACTGCTGAGGGGAGCAGCAGGTGCAACAGGAGAGGTCTGCCTCACTATGTGGGATTCTTGCTGGCCTGCCAGGATGGAACCGCACTGCAGAGGCTGCAGACAGCTTCACAGTGTAGCGCTCACCCACCTGCGCCACCAGGGGAGGCCGGAAAATACAAAATATTTTAAAGAGAATAAAATAAAAACAAAATATATCAAAACTTATGGGAGGAGGGCCTCCCCAGTGGCGCAAGGGGTTAAGCACCACACAATGAAGCAGTTTCCACAGCCTCTGCAGGATGAGTTCGACCCCCAGCCAGGAAGCAACCCACATGACCCAGCAGACCTCTCCTGTCTCGCCCGCTGCTCCCCTCAGCAGTGTATTTCGGTCAGTCTGCCTGTCTGTTCCCCATTCTGTCTCTGGTGAATCCTCTCACCCCCCCCAACATCTCTGGCCTGTACCCCAGCTCTTGTATGCATAAATAAATAAATAAATAATTATTTTTAAGTTTAAAAAAAAACTTAAGGGAGAAAAAAATTTCTGAGTAATGAAAAAGCAGTACCCAGAAATTTATAGCTATGAATGCCTATCTCAAATTAACAATTTTATTTTTCATGTTAGGGGTCTGGAGTAAAAGAGCAAATTAAATCTGGTGGTAGCAGAAGGAAAGAAATAATAAGCATTAGAATGGACATAAATGAAATAGAGAATAGAAATACAGTGGAGAGACTCAGTGGGACCAAAACCAGTTCTTTGAAAAGACTAAGAATATTGACAACCTTTTGCTAAACTGAGAAAGAGAGAAAGGTACAAATTACTAAAATCAGAAATTAAAGTAAGGACATTTCTTCTGATTCTCAGAAATAAAAAGGATTATAAGAGAATACTGTAAACAACTGTATACCAACAAATCAGTAACTTACATGAATGGAGAAGTTCTTAGAAACACAAAATTATAATGGCTGACTCAAGAGTTGGCAGAAACCCTAAACAGACCTCTAACAAGTAAAAAGATTGAGTCAATAATCAAAAACCTCCCAAGAAGCAAAATCTCAGGATCTAATGGTTTCACTGGTGAATTCTACCAGATTTTTAAAGAATAATAATCAAAGTCAACAGCGTCAGCATTACCCTGTTAACAAAGCCAGACAAAATCATTACAAGAAAATTATAGATCAGTGTGCCTTAGGAATATAGATACAAAAAAATCCTCACAAAATACCAGCAAGCTGATTTTAGCAACTAATTAAAAGGATTCTGTATCATGACCAAGCAAATTTATCCCAGGAATACAATCGTGGGCCAACATATGGAAATCGGTCAATCAATCAAAATATAACCACTATTGGAATGAAAGGCCAAAAGCACGTGATAATCTCAATTGACATAGGAAATGCCTTTGACAAAAATCAACACCCTTTTAAGTAAAAATACTCAACAAACTAGTAATATAAAAGAACTTTCTCACCATGGTAAAAAGCATTTATTACACCCACAGTAAACATCATCCTTACTGATGTATGCCGAAAGCCATCCCTCTAAGATTAAAAACAAGATGAGATACAATGTTATAAACCAACACTACTTGAATTTTTTTTAAATCTCTGAATTTAAAAAAAAAAAAGAATAAGATTAGAGCATGCCCACTTTGATCACTTGAATTCAACATTTCTCTGGAAGTTCTAGCCAAAGCAGTTAGACAATAAAAAGAAATAAATGAAATACAGTAAATTGGAAAGGAAGTTGCAAAATTACTCATAGGACATCATTTATATATAAAAATTCTAAAGAATCCATGAATTATTAGAGTTAATAAGCAAATTCACCAAAGTTGCAGAATCTAAGATTAAGATACAAAAACCATCTGCCTTTCTATATATTAGCAATGAGCAATTTTTTTTTAAAGATTTATTTATTTATACAAGCACTGGGTACATTCAGAAGTGCGGGCGGGTGAGAGAATTCACCACTGCAACAGGAGTTCATTCCCGGCCAGGGAGCTGACCCACATGGCGCAGGAGACCTCTCCTGTCTCCCGGATGCTCCCCTCAGCAGTGTGTGTCAGTGGATCCACCTGTTCTGCTCCCCACTCTGCCTCTGGTGAGTCCTCTCACCCCCCTCACCTCTGGCCTACACCCCAGTTCTTGGATGCATGAATAAATAAATCTTTTTTTTTTTTTTAAATAGAGACATGTTTTATTTATTTATTTTATTTGTTTGTTTGTTTTGTTTATACATGCACTGGGTACAGTCAGAAGCGCGGGAGGGTGAGAGAATTCACCAGAGCCAGAGCGGGGAGCAGAGCAGGCAGAAGGACCGAAGTACACTGCTGAGGGGAGCAGCGGGCGGCAGGAGAGGTCTGCGCGCCATGTGGGACCCTCCTCCGGTGGCCGGAGAGCAGCCGGGGATCGAACCGGCGCCGCCGAGGCCGTGGGCAGCTTCACAACCCAGCGCTCAACCGCTGCGCCACCCCGGGGAGGCCCAATAAATAAATCTTTTTAAAAAATAAACACAGGGCTTCCCTGCTGGCGCAGGCTGTTGAGTGCAGCACTGTGAAGCTGTCTGCAGTGCTGGTTCGATCCCGGCCAGCCGGCAAGAGTCCCACAGGGCGAGACCGCTCCTGTCGCACCCGCTGCTCCCCTCAGCAGTGTATTTCGTCAGTCTGCCTGTTCTGTTCCCTGCTCTGTCTCTGGTGAATCCTCTCACCCTCCCACGAATCTGGCCTATACCCTGGTTCTTGTATAAATAAATAAATAAAAATCTTTAAAAAATAAAAAATAAACACAGACTTGCCATATAAGACAGTAATTCCACTCATTTTTTTAAAATGAGTTTTTTTTTTTAAGATTTATTTATGCATCCAAAAACTGGGGTACAGGCCAGAGGTGTGGGGTGGGGGGTGTGTGTGAGAGACGTCTCACCACAGACAGAGTGGGGAGCAGAACAGGCAGATCTACTGAAATACACTGCTGAGGGGAGCAGCGGGAGACAGGAGGGGTCTGCTGTGTCCGGTAGGTCAGCTCCCTGGCGGGGGATGGAACTCATGCTGCAGTGGCTGTGGACAGCTTCATAGTGCTGAAACTTAACCCCTTGTGCCATAAGGGAGGCCCCAGTAATTCCACTCTTAAGCACATGCCTAAAAGAATAGAAATCATGTTTTCAAATAGAAATCTGTAGATGAATATTGCAGCCGCACTCTTGGCAATAGCCAAATGGTGTGAACCCAAGGGTTCACCAGCTGGTGAATGGAGAAACAAAATGTAGTATATCCTACAATGGAAAAGAATGAAGCACCCACACAGACTGCAACTCTGAAAACTATGCTAGACGAAAGAGGTCAGGCCCCAAAGCCTGGGATTCTGTGATGTCATATATGAGAAGTATCTGGAATAGGCAAATGCAGAGAAACAGAAAGGAGATTAGTTGTTGCCAGACGATGGGGGCAAAGAGAATGGCGTGTAACTACTTAAATGGGTACAGGGTTTTCTTTGGGGGTGAGAATATTCTGGAAATAGTCACTGGTGATGTTTGTACAATCTTGTGAATATACTAAAAATAAGTGGATTGTACACTGTACAGTGATTAAAATTGCAACATTTGTTATGTGAATTCTATCTTAATCAAAATGTAAAAGAAATTTTAAAAAATTCCTAGACTATTTTTTTAATTGTGAAGGAATATTTTATGATTGCAGTTAGTCAAGTAATACAAAAGTTAAAAAATAATCTTTTTTTCAGGGATTACTGCTTAGATACTCGACATCCACTCTCCAGTTCTTTCTTAGTAAAAAACAACATATGTATTGTCAGAGCTGCCTGATTAATAGAAGATGATGTGATGTGATGTGATGTAGCAATTGTCATCAACTAAAAGCTGCACTCCCGGCCTCCTGTGCAGCTGGGTGTAGTTAAATGGCCAAGGCCTCGCCAGTGAGGTGTTAGGGGAAGATATTTTGTGGCACTTCTAGACTAGCTTCCAAGAGACGCAAACGGTCTTCCACTTCCCGTGCGGTCGGAGCCTCTGCCACTTTCTCAGCCCACACCTGCGGTCAGGTGAGACACCTGGGAAGGATGGTGGCGCAGGGAGGGCCAGGAACCCGGAGGAATGGCGCTGAGCAGTTGCCACACTAGATCCTGCCTGTCTAGCTCTGGATCTGCTTTTATTTATTTATTTATTTTTAAGATTTATTTATTTATGCCAGCACTGTGCACAGTGAGAAGCGCGGGAGGGTGAGAGAATTCACCAGAGCCAGAGCGGGGAGCAGAGCAGGCAGAAGGACCGAAGGACACTGCTGAGGGGAGCAGCAGGCGGCAGGAGAGGTCTGCGCGCCATGCGGGACCCTCCTCCGGGGGCCGGGGAGCAGCCGGGGATCGAACCAGCGCCGCAGAGGCTGCGGGCAGCTTCGCAACCCAGCGCTCAACCGCCGCGCCCCCGGGGAGGCCCTGGATCTGCTCCTAGTGAATGAAAAGTAACCCTATTTCTACCTCCCTACGTGGAAGTGAAAGGAGAGCCAGACACTTCAGTGTGAAAGAGAAAACTCTCTCAGGAAGGGCCTCCCTGGTGGCCGCGGGTTCGCGCCCCGGCCCGGGAGGCGGCCCCGCGGCGGGCGGCGCGGCCGTCGGGCCCCCTCGGTCGGGCTGCGCGGGCCGCGGGGAGGCCGTGGCGGCGCCCGGGGACGGGCTCGGCCCGCCTGGCGGACGTGGGGGGGGGCCGGGCGGCCCCGGGGCGCGGGGAGCCTCGAGGGCCGCCGAGGTTAAAGGCGGCGTCCCCGCGGTCCGCACTCGCCCGCCCGCCGAGCCTGCGGGGGGACGCGGGGCCGCGGCGCCGGCCGAGGTGGGTTCGGGATGCGGATCCGGGCGCAGGGCGAGGCCGAGGGGCGCGGGGCCCGGGGGCAGCGCAGGGCGGGTGTCGAGGGGCCTTTCACGGGAGCCGGATTGGGGGTGCCCTCCGGGGGGAGGCTGGCGGCGACCGGGCTGCGCCCCAGCCCGCGCCTGTCGGGGCGGCTCGGCGGGGACGCGGGGTCAGGCCGGCCGCGGGGGTCCTGAGTCCAGAGCCTCGGGGCGCGGCCTGCGGCGGGGGCGCTCCCTGGGCGCAGACCGGCGGGCCGGGGCTCCCCTCCGCTCGCCGGGGCCGGGGTCCGCCGTGCCGCCCCCGCGGCCGCGCGGGGCACGTCGGGGGGTCTGCTGGGGGGGGTGTCCGCCGCGGTCCGCCACTGCGCCCCGGTCCCGCCCGCTCCTCAGAGGCGCGCGCAGACCGGCCGGGCGCGACCCCCCCACGAGCTCGGGCGCGGGGGCTCGGCCGGGACAGCCGGCGCGGGCGGGGGGGGCGTGTCCGCGCGGGCCTCGCGGGGGCCCCTCCCGCCGTCCAGCCGCCCGCGCGCTCCTTCCCGGCCCCTCTGTTCCCCGCGACGCCCCAGGGGGGCGCAGGGCCCGCCTCGCTGGCCTCGGCTGCGTCTCTGTAAGTGCACCCCCTCACCCCCCCCGCCCCGTCTCGAGAGCGGGACCCCAAGCGCGGGGGCGGAGCCCCGTCCCCCCACCCTCCCCGGCCTTCCGCGGGCCGGGCCTGTCCGGGCCGGGCCGGGCGCGTCCCCCGCGGCTCCTTGAGGGGTCGCGCGGGGCGCCGGGCGCGAGCCGGCCCCGGGGCCCTGCCGGGCTTCTCCCGAGCCCTGACGATTTGAAAAACAAAAACGTTTCGGGAAACGCCTCCGCCGGGGTCGGACGTCAGGTCGGGCCGCGGGTCCCTGTCCCGAGGCTCCCCGGCCCGGCCGCGCGAGGCCCGAACCCCGAGCGGGGGGAGCAGGAGAGTCGCCCCCACCCCAGGCTCGCTGGCCCAACCCCAGCGGCCGGGCGAGCCCGAGGCCCGGGGACAGCGGGCAGACCCGGGGCGGGGGGCGCGGCCGCGCCGGCTCTCGGGGAGCGCGACCCGCCGCCCGCCGGCCCCCCGCGGCTGGGCCGCGCCCCCCGCCCCCCCGCCCCCTTTCCTCTCACGAAAATACGACGAACCTGACCTGTGGGGCGGCACACCACGTTCCGGCTGCGTTTCTCAGTATCCCAAACTCTCAAACCCACTCGGCGGGCGGGCAGAGGGGGCCCCGCGTCTCCGGGGCCCCCGCCCGCCTCGCACCGTTCCTGGATTCGCTCTGCGATCCTCTTATTGTTTTAAAGATTTATTTATTGGGGCCTCCCCGGGGGCGCAGCGGTTGAGCGCTGGGTTGCGAAGCTGCCCGCAGCCTCTGCAGCGCCGGTTCGATCCCCGGTTCCCGGCGAGGGTCCCGCATGGCGTGCAGACCTCTCCTGCCGCCCGCTGCTCCCCTCAGCAGTGTCCTTCGGTCCTTCTGCCTGCTCTGCTCCCCGATCTGGCTCTGGTGAATTCTCTCACCCTCCCGCGCTTCTGACTGTACCAGTGCTTGTACAAATAAATAAATCTTTTTTAAAAATGCTTAAAAAATTATTTATTTATGCATACAAGAGCTGGGGTACAGGCCAGAGGTGTGGAGGGGAGGGTGGTGGTGGTGGTAGAGGATTCACCAGAGACGGAGTGGGGAGCAGAACAGGCGGATCCACTGAGACACACTGCTGAGGGGAGCAGCGGGAGACAGGAGAGGTCTGCTGCGCCATGTGGGATGCTCCCTGGCCGGGGATCAAACTCATGCTGTGGTGGCTGTGGACAGCTTCATAGGTTGCATCTTAACCCCTTGTGCCACCAGGGAAGCCCTAGAATCTTCTTAAAATGCAAGTGGTGGGGCCTCCTCGGTGGCGCAGACGGTTGAGCGCAGCGCTGTGAAGCTGTTCGCAGCCTCTGCAGCACGGGTTCCATCCCGGCCAGCCAGGGAGCTACCCACATGGTGCTGCAGACCTCTCCTGTCTCTCCACTGCTCCCCTCAGCAGTGTCTTCAGTCCATCTGCCTGTTCTGCTCCCCACTCTGTCTCTGGTGGATCCTCTCACCCCCACACCTCTGGCCTGTACCCCAGTTCTTGTATGCATAAATAAATAAATGTGCTTAAATTTGACATACCCAGACTGAGAGAACTAGGAACCCAGGAGAAACGCCCTCTGAGGGAAGAAAAACTGCCAGCAGAAGAGTTTGGTTGCTGGATTTAAACTTGTGGTCACGGTCATGTTGGCAGGGGAGCGGGTCAGGCCCAGCCAAGGGCAGGGCAACTTGCCTCCGCCTCCGCACCCCAGCTGCGGCCCCCCCTTTCCTGTGTTGGCTGGTTATTCCTGGGCAGAGGGCGGGGCTGAATGAAACTCGGGCATCCCAGGCAGCCACCAACGCTGGTCAGCAGAGACCAGACTGGCGGGAGACGGGCAGTGGGACCTCAGGGCACGAGCAGAGAGGCAGCCCCTCCGCTCCCCGAGTCCGCAGGGAGAGGACAAGAAACCGCCTCTTCTTAAGGCCAGACAAGACCATCAGCTTGGCGGGTGGGTGGCCCAGTCCCATGTCTTCCTTGCCTGGGGCTACTCAGTGCACCCGCTGGGGCGGGGACCTCTGCCTCCGCCCACCTATCCACAGAGGCTGAGCAGTGGGCACTCCCCCAAAAATAGTTAACAATTCCAAAATCCTCCTCAGCCCTGCCTCGTTAGGAGGACTCAGTTGCTGACGGGAGGACACAGGCAATCAGAAGGGGTTCCCTCCGCCTGGGGGGGACGCCAGCGCCAGACTCCAGGGCCTCTGCTACTCACTGATGAGGAGGACAGCTCTTGGGGTCTTCAGCCAAGAGGCCACTGCTGGTGCACCCCACCAGCTCAGCACACCTGTATGCTTCCCCTGAGTGGTGTCACCCCAGGCCCAGTTTTGGGGTGTGGCAGCGGGTGCCTGTGGGGGTGCGCATGGTCCATGGCCCGGAGTGCTCACTCCCAGTGTCCAGGTGAGGACGGCCGGCCCTCTGGCTATTTCTGCTCTCTCGCTGTGTTTGTTCTTTCATTGTAATGGGAAAGTGGAGGGCTTTGGTTTATGACCTGTAGGAGCTCCTAGGACTGGTTCCCGGGAAGGAGGAAGTCAGGGGCACGTTGGCAAGGATTACTTTCTTGCTCGTAAGAATTATTCTTTGGTTTGGAGATGGACGTGGTGCGTCAAAAGATGAGGGATCACCTTCTTCGAACTGCCCTGGTCTCCCCTGCTGGTTATGGAAGCTCACTGGTTGAGTTAACCCCTTGGTGGATAAGCCCCATGTCTATCTTTACTCTGTTCCGCCTGAGTTTACTGGGGCTTATGTAAAGTTCTGTTTGTTCTACATTTGCCTCTTCTTTTTTCAAGATTTATTTATTGATGCACACAGGCCAGAGGTGTGGGGTGGTGAGAGGATTCACCAGAGACAGAGTGGGGAGCAGAACAGGTGGATTGACTGAAATACACTGCTGAGGGGAGCAGCGGGGAGACAGGAGAGGTCTGCTGTGCCATGTGGGTAGCTCCCCGGCTGGCCGGGGATCGAACTCGTGCTGCAGAGGCTGCCGGTAGCTTCCCAGCGCTGTGTCTTCAACCCCTGCGCCACCAGGGAGGCCCCAACATTTACTTTCTCTTAACTCAGATAATTGTATCTCCTGGTTTTGGTGAATTAGCCTATACTCACTTTCCATTTTTTTTCATGATTTTATAGAGTTTTAAAATGTATTTATATATATATTTTACATCTTTCTTCATTTTTGTACAGTGTCTGCTTTCTCCTCGCAGGCGTAGTCCCCGTGGAATTCCCACCCCTGTTACCCGCGTCCCGTCGCCACAGTCCTTGGGCTCCTCCCTCCCCGTGTTGACCCCTCTCCCCCTCCCCTGCAGAAGGTCTCTGATTTATACCTGCCTGTTAATTTTGCTTTTTTGTTTATTATATTTTTCTCCTGGTCCCTTACTTGGTTCCCCTACATTCCTCCTATAAGTGAATATAGTTGGTTTTTTTTAATAGATTCTTTGTGTTATTTTCAAGCTTCATGTTTCTGGTTCAGGCGTTGTCCCCCAGGAGAGCGAGGAGGAAACTCTATAGGAATTTCTGAGACGCTTTTCCAATCCAGCGGGTCTGTTTCTGCCTCCCCTGAGTGCGTCTGCCTGTTGGCTGCGGACGTGTGTCTTTTGAGAATCTCCACGTCGAGTTCTAAGGATCCTTTGTGACCTCTGTGCTGAGCTGGGGAGACCTCATCTCCTGGGGAGACCTCATCTCCTTGTCGCGTGTTCTTTCCTGAGCTGGCCCGCGTGTGACCCGGGGTGGCGTAAAGCTCCTGAGTGTCGTGGTGACTGGGGCTGGGGGTTGCAGTGAAAGTCTGCGATCCTAAAAAGGACACCGGCGGGCCGCCCCTGGTGGCTCTGCGGTTGAGCCCTGGGTTGCGAGGCTGCCCGCAGCCTCTGCAGCGCCAGTTCGATCCCCAGCTGCCAGCAAGGGTCCCACCAAAAAAAAAAAAAAAAGGACACGGGCGCTCAGCTCTGCGGGCGGAGGACTGGCCCTCCTGATGCTGACCGGCCTAACCCGACAGCTGCTTCTTCCCTTGCTCTGCTCCAGCAGTTTTCCGCGGACAGACTCCTCGAGGGACCAGAGGCACCCGGCGATGGCAGGGGCCAACCACAGCTTCTTGGAGGGCTTCATCCTGATGGGCGTCTCTGACCACCCCCAGCTGGAGAAGATCTTTTTCGGGGTCATTCTCTTCTCATACTTGCTGACCCTCGTTGGGAACTCCACCATCATCCTGCTTTCCCGCCTGGACGCCCGGCTGCACACCCCCATGTACTTCTTCCTCAGCAACCTGTCCTCCCTGGACCTTGCCTTTACCACCAGCTCAGTCCCCCAGATGCTCATCAACTTATGGGGGCCAGACAAGACCATCAGCTACGGCGGCTGTGTGACGCAGCTCTATGTCTTCCTCTGGCTGGGGGCGACCGAGTGCATCCTGCTCGTGGTGATGGCCTTCGACCGCTACGTGGCCGTGTGCAGGCCCCTGCACTACAGCACCATCATGAACCCTCGGCTCTGCCGGCTGCTGGCGGCCGTCGCCTGGCTGGGGGGGCTGGGCAACTCTTTGATTCAGTCAACATTCACTCTGCAGCTCCCGCTGTGCGGGCACCGGAGGGTGGACAACTTCCTGTGCGAGGTGCCCGCCATGATCAAGCTGGCCTGCGGAGACACCAGCCTCAACGAGGCGGTGCTCAATGGCGTCTGCACCTTCTTCACCGCCGTCCCGCTGAGCGTCATTCTCATCTCCTACTGCTACATCGCCCGGGCCGTGCTGAAGATCGGCTCGGCCGAGGGCCGGAGAAAGGCCTTCAACACGTGCCTCTCCCACCTGCTGGTGGTGTTCCTCTTCTACGGCTCGGCCATCTACGGCTACCTGCTGCCGGCCAAGAGCAGCAACCAGGACCAGGGCAAATTCATTTCCCTCTTCTACTCTGTGGTCACACCCATGGTGAACCCCATCATCTACACCCTGAGGAATAAGGAGGTGAAGGGGGCCCTGAGGAGGCTGCTGGGGAAGGGGAGAGAGGTTGGCTGAGAGGAGGAAAAACCCCTTCATTTATTGCTGCTTCATCTCCACACACTTCTTCTCCTTCTCTCTACAGCCAGGCAAACCTGAGGCGCTAACCCGGTACAACGAGGTGTGTTCTGCACAACCCTAAGCTGCTGGGACGCGGCTAGCGCTGTCTCGGCTGCTCTCCACCCTTTCGTCTGCTGTGGCGCGCAGACCCCAGGGCAGGTGGGAGACGCTGAGGGCTCAGGTTGCTGGCGCAGTGCAGACCTGCCTCGCTGTCTCTGTTGTCCACATGTGATTTATTACACCTTGTATTTCTAGAGATTTCTGTGCTGTTCTAAAGAAAACACCTCCACTTGTAGTATCTTGTACAATGAAACTATAATTCCATAAAATTAGGTATCGTGAAGCCCAGTAAATACCCAAACAGCTCATCTTTGAACCCCCTCGTCCATCACTTTTATCCACCTCCCTGTCCCTTCTCCATGTGTAAGTCTGTCTGCCCTCACTTCCCACCCATCGATCCCTCCTCGCCCTGTTTTCCCTCCCCTGCATGTCTGCTTCCCATTTTCCCTTCTGCCTCATCCGATATTTAATGAGAAAAAGTAGGAAAAGCCATTTTCTTTGATGTAGTTTTATTTACATCACTCCCACCCCCACAGCCGCTAGCAAAGCCGCAGGTTTGCTGACAACCTTTGGATGTGCTGGCACAGTCGGTCAGTGGAGTGTGGAATGCTCTGGGATGCCTTAAGCAAGTTTAAGAGCCCAAGAAAGAGCTTCCATCCTTGAGGCATGTTCTTTGCCTCCAGCCCTAATTTCAGTCCTAAAGCTCCTGGAACGCAGCCTGCTGGCTGCACACCACGTTGCCCCTTGAGGAGCTCAGGTATTGGAATGAGAATGTCATACATGATTTTACCCATTATCAGAACTGCCCAGGGACTCTGCTCTTCCCGCCACAGCTCAGGTGCTCTCCGCAGACAGGAGAGCGGGGTTCTTATGAGGGAGTTACTGGCAGCTGCATTACCAGAGCAAAGGAAGTTGATAGGTTTTAGAGCTAGTTTCTCAAGAGTCTTCAGTTTTGTGTCTCCCGTAGCACCTAGGCACAAGTCTCAGAGTAGATGCTCAATAAACACTCAGTGAATCAAATTAATTAACAAGCCCACCTTTTCCACACTAGGAACTAAATCTGTCAAATGAGTCATTTTCACGTTTGCCACTTTGGGATCATCCTGTCACTTGTGAATGCTGAGCTGACAATGACAAATGTCCCCTTTCCATGTTTCCATAGCGCCCCGCCCCCAGACATCTAGTTACACTGGCCTGGCACGAAAAAGCATCTGTTTTTCCAGCTGCAGATCAGAACCAAACCTGTTTTCTCAGTTCCTTACACTGCAGTGCTGACATGTCTTCAGGACTGGCCAACTGACCCATTATCTTAGTGAATCTGGCAAAATCCAGAGTCTTGCAGGCCCAGTTTGTTTTATTGATTAGCACATTTTCAGAGTAGGTGAAATTCTTAGCAGATGACTCACAACCACCACGCTTCCTAAAGCCGATAAATAAACCAAAATACCAGTTGATTAATGCATGAGAACCTTAACTACCCGGGATAGTGAACAATCTCATCCTCTGGCCCATTCACTTAAGTTGCAGATTAACTTGGAAGAAAATAGACAGTCATTCTTTAAATGCTTTGGAGTTCTGCAGACACTTGCTATGGGAATATTTGGGGTCTAACTTGGAGTTAGCGGAGTGGCAAGGCACAGGGAATTAGGAAGGGAACAAGGCTAACCAGCCATATCGTCACCTGGATGCATCATGTGGGTCACATAGGACACCATCAAAACACGTTCATTTCATCCTGCATGTGGACATGAAATAGAGTCAAAACTTGGGGAAAACACAATATGAGACGAGCTTCTTATAAAAGGTTATGAAGTGGGCCTCCCTAGTGGCGCAGGGGTTAAGCACAGCACTGTGAAGCTATCCGCAACCTCTGTAGCATGAGTTCAAACCCCGGCCAGGGAGATACCCACAGGGCACAGCAGACCTCTCCTGTCTCCCCGCTGCTCCCCTCAGCAATGTATTTCAGTCAACCTGCCTGTTCTGCTCCCCGCTCTGTCTCTGATGAATCCTCTCACCCCCCGCATCTCTGGCCTGTACCTCAGTGCTTGTATGCATAAATAAATCTTAAAAAAAAAAAAAAAAGGTAGGCCTCCCTGGTGGCACAGCAGGTTGAATGCTACGCTGTGAAGATGTCTGCAGCCTCTCGCAGGTTCGATTCCTGGCCGGCCAGGGAAAAACCCACATGTCACAGCAGACCTCTCCTGCCTTGCCTGCTACTCCCCTCAGCAGTGTCTTTGGTCTGTCTGCCTGTTCTGCTCCCCGCTATGTCTCTGAATTCTCTCACCCTCCGTACCTCTGACCTGTACTCCAGTTCTTGTATAAAATAAATCTTTAAAAAAATAAAAATAAAGGTTATGAAGCGCTATTTCTAGAGTTCTAGAAGAAAGAGGACCACGACAAGGTCATTAGAATCACGCAGTGAACGCGACAACATCTAATCCTCAGCCCCCATTCGACCTTTGCCAGGTGCCCCAGTAACGTCTCCCTGGTAGAAGGTCTCCTCTCAGAATCACAGTTGTGTAGTTCTCGTGTCTGTTCAGTCTCTGTCACTCTGAAAAGGCTCCTTGGCCTTTTCTTGACATTCAGGATGCGACATTTTTAAAGATGGTCAGACCATAAATTTATGGACCATCCATCAGTTTGGGTTTCACGTTTCCTCATAGTCCGATTCAGTCACACATCTCTGACAGGAACGCCACAGACGTGCGCTGCATTCTTCACGTCGAATTCTTCAGGGGTGCCCTGGAGAGAATTGTGTCTCCCCCCCACGCCCCCCCCTTCGCCTCAAATCCCTATGTGGCAGCCTTAACCTCCGGTGGGATTGTATTTGGGAACAAGGCCTTTAGGAGGTACTAGGATTAAGGGGCATCCCACGGTGGACCCCATCATATAGCGCATCCGGAGGGGCAGAGGGAGTGTGCCCTCCGCAGCACCCAGAAAGGAGGCCAGCGGGGAGGCGGCGGCACCTGCAAGCCAGGCGCTCGCCAGAAACCACAGGCGGCCGTGACGTCGGACCTTCAGCCTCCGGAACAGCGAGCTGAATCCTGCTGCTTAAGTCGCGCAGTCTTGGGGGTGCTGTTGTGGAGCCTGGGCAGTCTAATTTGGGGGCCCCTATCCCATTCCCAGTGGGGGGGGCAGCGGACAGTGGCGGTTCACGTCCAGCTTATCCCCGTTTTGTGGGAGGGCGGGGTGGACGGAGGCCCCATCCTCCCCGTCTGGTGACAGCTCCCTCACTAGACCAGTCTCGGCCTCCTCATCGGAAGATGAAGCGTCAGAATAACGTCATAGGGCTGGTGTGATGACGTGACTGCGGACGTTTTAGGTCAGTGCCCGGCACACAGTCGGGGCGGCGTTTACCCGTCATTGAGGCTGCGGTAACACAGACGCGCGCGCCGCCGGGGAGCCCTCACGCACCCGACAGCGTTTGCCCGAGAAAAGCGACCAACGCGCACGCTTGGACCAAGGCCGGGGCCTCAGCGTGATGGGCCCCGGGATGTGACGCACAGAGGACTCTGACTCCCCATTGGTTAGCGCTGCCGTCGATTAAGCGCGGGTACCAGGTGGAGGGGGCGGTCCTCCAGGGCGGGTCGCCGCGCCTCTCCCTGCGGGCTTACCCCTGCGCATGCGCCTGGCGTCTCGCGGTCCGGCGTGCCCCGCGGTCCCGGCGTGCCCCGCGGCGGGGCGCGGCGGGGAAGATGGCGAGTCGGGCAGTCGCGCGCGTGTGCGGCCGCGTCGGGCGCCCAGCGCTGCGGCTCCACTCTCCTCCCTCGGACTCGGGGACTGGCGTGGCCGGGCGCAGGGCCGCAGCCTCGGGAAGCGGGCGAGGAGTCCCGGCCCCGTGGCCCTTCGGGCTCCGCGTGGGTCCTTCCCCGAGGGGACTTGCCCTGAGGCCAGTCGCGCGCGCGTGCCGGCGGGGGAGGGCGCCAGGGCCGCCGCGAGCGCGCTCCGACCCCCACGCTCCCACACCGGGGGGTGGCTCGGCGCTGCCGGCGCCCGCCGTGGGGTGTCCACTAAGCGGTGTGGAGATGCGTTGACTTGAGGGAGTTCCTTGAAGGATCAGCGTGAGGCCTCGAGCCCGGTGCGGCCCTCAGAGCCCTGCGAGCGCTGCTCGGGGTTCGGGCTCAGCGCGAGTTTTCACACCGTCGGTGAAACTTCTCAGCCCTGCCTGACGCTCGCGGCGCCTGCTACGCCTCCTGGTAACTGAAGTGCTGCTCTCCCTGGCCCCAGACTTGGTCAGGGCACCAGCCCAGCAGGTCTGGTCCTGTGAAGAGAAGGCGCCTGGGCGGGAAGCCTCTCTCCAGCACATTAGTCACCTTCAAAAGAATGTTGACTCCGTGACACGGGACAGCCCCAGCTCCCCAGAGGTACTTTCCAAAGAGGTGGGGTAAAGCTTAGCTACCCTGCTGGTTCTGCTCCATGCAAAAATAACATCCAACAGAAGACGTCGACCTTGCCCGCATCTTTCTTGTCTCCGTAGCGGGAGAAGTTAAAGGCATCAGGACCTTCAAGAAGGTGGTAGTGGTGCTGTCACTCATCTTGGCCTCTAGGCTCTCCGGCCTTTGGTAGCGTGCTCCTGGAGGACAGCAGCTTTTGTGTCTACATGTCCGACGCCTACACTCTCGGGCGCCCTTTCTTCCTGGCTGGGAGCCGTGGAGCTGGGCATGCCCTGGTGTTGAGTGTGCATGAAAGACTGAATCAGACCTTGAGGAGAGCATATCCTAGGAAGGAGACGTTCAGCGGGCACGGGCAGCAAGGTGGCGAGCACAGAGCCCGTTTGCGAACTGGGACCTGCTGCCCCCGCGGGACTGCAGAGTGTGTGCTGGGTAGCGGGCACCTGGCTGGAGGGTGAAGCTGCTCCGTGAATGTCGGTGTGACGGTTTGGAAATCTTGGCTGGCTTCTTTGGCGATTGGAAGTCTTCAAGGCTGTTTGCAGAGTGCCTGTTAGTTCTGTAGAAAGAGTCCAGAACTCCAGATCTGCTCTGCAGGAGGACCAGGTGGACAGATGGAAGACTTTATGTCCCTGGACCAGGGGTTTTCAACCAGGGGCAATTCTCCCCACCCCCAAAGGATGTTTTGCAGTGTCTCCAGTTAATTTTGTTGTCACAACTTGGGGGTGCCACACACATCTAATGGACGGAGGCCAGGTATGCAGCTCAATGTCCTAAGATGCACAGGGTACTCAGCCCACCTCCCCCAATAAATGTCCCCCAAAGTCAGTAATACTAAGGTTCAGAAATCCTGCCCTGTGACCATAGTAGTAGAAATAAAGGGGAGATAGATTTGGGAGATAGCGCAGCCACACTCCAGTCTCAGACATTGTAAGGGTTACAAGAGGAGACTAAGTACTGTCACCTGTTCATGTCTGATGACCGCCATAACAAAGTCCTTGTGTTTTTTCAGCTAAATATTTAGCACAAGACACTATTCAAGATGCAGTGATTCAGCAGTGAACAGAACAAATTCCCTGCCCTCAAGAACCTTATGTCGCAGGGACTAACAGACATTAAGCCTATAAGTATATGTCAAGCAGTGAGCTAGGGTACGCAGACATCCCTGTAAGATGGAGGCTTCCTTACTTCCACCTTGGACCATTCCGTCTTCTAGCTGCCATGTACTTAGGTTTGATGCTTTGCAAATGGCATTCCTAGTCTTGTCTCTTTTCTTTTTCTTTTTTTTTTTTAAAGATTTATTTATTTATTTATACAAGCACTGGGTACAGTTAGAAGCATGGGGTGAGAGAATTCACCAGAGCCAGAGCAGGGAGCAGAACAGGCAGACTGATGAAGTACACTGCTGAGGGGAGAAGCGGGCGGCAGGAGAGGTCTGCGCGCCATGTGGGACCCTCGCCAGTGGCCAGGGATCAAACCGGTGCTGCAGAGGCTGCGGGCAGCTTCGCAACCCAATGCTCAACCTCTGCGCCACCGGGGAGGCCCTGTCTTTTTTTAAAGATTTATTTTTTATTTATGCATACAAGAACTGGGGTGCAGGACAGAGGTGCGGGGGTGTGTGTGTGAGAGGATTCACCAGAGAGAGACAGAGTGGGGAGCAGGATAGGCGGATCCACTGCTGAGGGGAGCAGCGGGGAGACAGGAGAGGTCTGCCTTGCCCTGTGGTTCAGCTCCCTGGCCGGGGATCGAACTCGTGCTGCAGTGGCTGCTGATAGTTTGATAGTGCTGTCTTTAACCCCTGCACCACCAAGGAGGCCCCCCTAGTCTTTTTCTCTATATGTATTGTTTTCTTCAGACAAGAAAAAGATACTCAGAAGTTGAATAGTTTGCTCCAAATTCATGTGGAGTTGAGTTGTGACTGGAAACCAGATCCATCTGATAGTCAAAGGTGGTGCCATTTCCATTAGGTGTCATGTGCGATTTGAAGAGGACAAAATACGTATGCTTTCTTTGCCAGGTGGAGAAAAGTAAAGTACAAATTAATTCTCACATTGACCTCTTCCCAGAGTGAAATCGTTATTGGAGAGGCCTAGTTGGCGGTGATTCTTCACAGTTACAGGAATGGAATTTTGAGCCACAGATCAGCCTCAGTTGGAGCTAAATTCCTTTCCGCTGCTAACATTCTCTCAGGTCACTGAAGGCACAACCCTGCCTATTACAGAGGTTAGCAAGTTGGACTTCTGTCAGCTCCTCGTGCTCCAGCTACCAGCAAGTGCTGGGCCTCACCAGGCCTTTGCCTAGCTCTGGAGTTGATGGTTTTAGTCCAGTTGTATTTAAGAAGATTCTGGAACAGTTCCTGACCATTCTGCTCAGGGAGAGCCAAGCTTCTGTGAGGCAGTGTCATGCAAAAAAAAGCATTGAGGAGTGAGTGACCTCAGAGCAGGAATTGGGTAAAAATGGGAGAGAACAAGGCAGTGATGAAAGGGAAATCAGGTTGTCGATGGCCTGGGTTGGGGGCAGGCATCTGGAACAAGGGAGAAACTTGATTGTGCTGCTGCTGCTGGAGCACTTGTTTATCTGCTTGGTGTGTGCCAGCTTTCCCGTGAGGGCTTCCCTTCTCCTTTGTAGAAGGGAAGGTTGGTGGAGAGCAAGGTTGAATGCCCTTCCCAACCACTGGCCAAGAGTGAAGGAAGGTAGACATGTGTCCTCTATACAACGCTACCTTTCTCCTTTATAGGTTGTATGCACCCAGTCCTCTGTCAGCGAAGCTTTTGATATTGAAACCACTCTGAGGTGGAGGGATTGCAAAGCCCAGCCAGCTATGGGAACTTTGGCTGAGCCCTTAGCATCTGAATCACCACACTTCTCCCTAAAACAGATTAATATAAGTGGATTTCTGGTCAGGAGAGAGCCAGGGTGGCACCAGCTGGGGGCCAAGAGCAGTGCTGCAAGGTTTAACAGTTATGGGGCCTGGGGTCGGAGACTTCCCTGTATTGTCTGGGCAAACAGGACTCTGAGGTACTCTCTGCCGTTGTCTGATGTGGCATTGTTCTCACTCTGTCCTTTCCAACCACACATGGCACACTCCTCATTCAAGTTTTTAGCTCTGAGTTTCCAGAATTCTTTTCCTGTATCTCCTCTCCCTGGTCCCATAGTGATATGTGGTAGGTGTGGTAGGGTGTCTGTGATGGAATTTATTTCCAGGCGATAGTGGGTGTTGTCCAAGAAAAGCAGCAACACTGGTGTCACGTGAGGAGTTGCAGTCTTTTGTTGGAGCTAGATCTTCAGGGTCTTCTCCAAGACAAGCGCCAGAACTCATACTCAGACCATGGGGCTTTAAAGAGGAATCTATTTAAAAAATGAGATACAGAATCTCAGCTGGAAAGGGGAAAGGCAGGAAGAATCCAGGAGTGAGAACCTTCTAGAATCTATGACATCATGAACACGACCTTACCCTTCTGTCTTGACCTGAATTGGGAGCAGGAAGCTGGTGAATTGGGCTGCAGAGGCCGGGCTGAGACTGCACAGTTCCAGATCTAGTTTTTGTAATAGCAGCCAGTGTTCCCTTCACGGTAGCTTGTAAAGGCGCACAGATAGCCAGGTCTGTGACTTGGGGCACTCATGTGAGCCACTGCCCCACTAGGAAGAGTCTGAGCATAGTTAATACTGAAAAACAAGTTTTCTGAGGATTATGGGACTAGTTCAGACTGGACAGGGTCACCGGGCAATCCTGAATCAGAAAATAGTACAGGGGGCTGAAAACCTCCACATAGGAGATCCAGTTTGCACATACCAGCTTACTTGACTGTTGAAAAAGAGTGAAAATACTGGTGGAGTCACTTGGAGCCCAGGTATCTAGTAATGCTAAGCCGAGCTGAGAGGCAAGGGGTAGTGAATGGATGGATGAAGGCTGCCATGTGCTCGGCCAAGGAGCTTCAGTGTATACTAATTCTACGCTGGACAGGCAGCATCCTGCCATTGTCTCCTGTAACGGGGTCTAAAGTCTTGACTTGTCAGACAGCCCCCTGGGGATTCTGGTGGATGGTATCTTGGTGGTTCGTATCTTGATAGGGAGTTGCCTTCCTCTGCAACAAGCAAGATCTCTGGAGGTTGCCTTTTCTTTCATTTTCTATTTAATGGGTCTCTTTTTGTCTTTTCTGCCATTAGGCTATAAAAAGCTGCTTAGAAGCCCTATCTAGGGTATACTGTGTAATGATGCCATCTAGTGCCAGGAAAAATGGCATGCTGGGGACACCTGGTGGTAATGGGTGTGATATCATAGTGGTACTGGCACCCTCCAAAGAAGCCCTAACACGACTGATGCTCTAAGGTCTCTGTTCTGAGGATGCACAGAAATTGTTAGCCAGAAAGTGGTGAGTGTGAAATAATGAAAGGTTTTGGGAGTTGGTTTGACCCACGTTCAAAATCCAGCTCTTACCCTGTAATGCATTGAAGGGACCAGGAACCAAGACTTAACAGCAGTTCCCAGTAAATTCCACATGTATGAGAAGCGGCAGACTTGCCACCTGAAGGCACGGTGTCTGGGGAATGACTGAGCCACTGCTAGATCACACCTTCCTCCCAACGCCAGAGCACGGCAGTGCCACAGTCAGAATCTTTCTTGCTAGCCACCCTCCCACAGGGAGTGGCCAGATCCCTTGCTAGAGTCCCATGAGCTACACAGGTAAGGTGTGCATGCTCAGTCCTGCTCTTGATCTCCACCCAAAACTAAGCCACAGATGAGCAGGAAGGGGCTGGAGCTGGTAGCAGTGGCAGCGGGTTGGCCTGCAGTGAGGTGAGTAGTGAAACGGGCACTCTAGCCGAAGGATCCCAGAAGTTGAGGGCTGTCCCCAAGCCGAACTGTTAAGGCAGTCACCTCAGTGGAGAAGCACAGAAGTGGAAGAGGAAAGTGGGGTGAAGAGGCTTGAGGGCCCCAACTCTTATTTTTGGCTGTGACCATCCAACTGCCATCTCAGGCTGAGGAACCACAACAGGGTGGAAAAGGGTGGCAAATGTAGGCTGTGCCCAGGTCTCTGGGTTGTGGTGAGGCTGTCTGACCTGCCTGTCAGACCCACCTGTCATTAGGAATCCTTGGGGAAAAGGAATAGTGGCAGTTGAACAATTATGTTAATTAAAATGTTTCAGTGAGGGAAGGTGGCATATAAACTGTATGGAGAATCTCAGTATTTAACTTAAAGTGGGGAAAACTGGCTTTTTAATGGGCATCCCAGCAGTTGGGGGTCAGCCTGCACTGGGAATGGGGAGGTAGATTTTCCACTAACAGACCCTAACTGTAGGAAGCAGCTACTGTTTGGGAGCTGGGGAAACAGAGGGAAAGATTGGGTTTACCAGAACTTGGAAGAGGCCTTGCAGAACTGGAACTCAGATTTGGCAGGATTGATGGTGGTGCCTGACTGACACTGGTACTTCTAAGGGGTCAGTGAGGCTGATTCTGGAAGGTGTCTGCTTGCTCACTGCTCTGCATCTATCAGGATCCTGCTACCATCCCTGGTAAGCAAATACTTCTAGATGAATAAAATATTCCTCCAGTTCTTAGTTGTCTATTCCAGATCCTCTGGAGTAGCTGACAGGCAAGGGTTGGGAATGCTGGTACTTTATCCCTTTTTTCTGCCTAGCAGGCTAAAGGGTAGAGGCAACCTGAAAATGCAAGGAGTTCAATAGTTACCTCCCACTTCCCAGCCAACCTAGGAATGTTGAGGCGCCTGCTCGTGGGCCTCGGTGGGCATCTCCACTTCCTTAGCACTTCCATTAACCTTTGCTACTGTCCTTTAACAGAGCTTACTTCTCTGAGCTGGTATCCAGAGCCCTGCAGGATCCACCCCCCAGGCTGTCTCCTACTTAACCCACCAGGAATCGCTAATGAAGGTAGGGCTTTCCCAAACAGGTTATATTCAAGCCCACCTCCTTTTTGCCTCTGCCAGGGCTCTTCAAAGATGCAATTTACCCCCCTCTGTGTGCAGCGAAAACCAAGAATATGACTGCATAGCTTATCCTAAAGGCCATGCTCGTGGAGTATGTCTTCAGGGAAATGTGGGATGGCTTAGCAAGGTTCAAGCTGAGAAGACATTTAATATACAGCTACCTTGCCTTTGCTTCCACTCTAAAATTTTAAAATTTGGCTTTGAGATAGAATGTACATTCTCCTTTGCTCATAATGTAATTTGTTCCAGTAGGCTCAAGCAGAAGCATATTTGCTTTTCACCATTACTTAAGACAGTGCTAATGTCTTTCTGCATGGGCCAAGAACCATGGGCAGTGTGCCCGCCTTTTGTCCATGGAGATTCCATAAAAGCATTCCTTAGTCCCTGTATTTTCCTTCCCCCCATGAGCTGCTTTCTGAATGACAGCTCAGAACCTTCCCAACCCTTGGGCTTCCCTGGTGGTGCAACAGATTGAACGCTGCACTGTGAGGCTGTCTGCTGGTTCAATTCCCGGCCAGCCAGGGAGAGACCCACATGGCACGGCAGAACTCTCCTGCCTCGCCCGCTGCTCCCCTCAGCAGTGTCTTTGGTCCGTCTGCCTGTTCTGCTCCCTGCATTGTCTCTGGTAAATTCTCTCACACTCCCACACCTCTGGCCTATACCTACCCAGCTCTTGTATAAATAATAAATCTTAAAAAAAAAACCAAAACCTTCCCAACCCACTTCTGTCCTTCCTCTTCCCATTTCCTGCCCGCCATGTCCTGCTGACCTGAAGTAGGTTCTACACGTAGATCCTCTTCAAGACCCTGTAGGCTTTTGCATTGAGTATAACGTGTGTAATAGAAAATGACAACAGGCCAAGGAAGTTAAGGGAGAATCCTTTATTTTCATCAGAAGTGTAACACTTATAAACCATTTACTGTAAGAAACAGGAAACCATAAACGGTGGGAGGTAGAGTGAGCAATCTTACAAAGAGTAACCTACTACATTGTGCTTGCGCTCAGATTAAGGTCCTTAGGGTTAGCATCACCTACTGGCATCATCTAGTCTTCCTTTCCTTTGTTTCCTTTTTGGTGGTGACTGGGTAGAGCAGTGATCTGCTCTGGAGGCTGCAGTTCCCAAAGGGAGGTGCCCAGGGGTCATTGTGGGTTTAGAATAGATCCAGGTCGCTAGATTCTGGGTGTACAACCCATGATGGAGATTTCCTCTCTCCCTGTGTGAGGATCACTGTTGCCATGATCTGACCCGACTCAAAAACAGTTCTCAGGCTCCTAGTTTCTTTCTAGTGTCCTGGCAGTATTTGGGGATCCTATAGCTGCCTCCTTTGCAAAGCAAAACTAAGTTCACAGTGAGACAGGACTCTGGAGTCACAAAGAGTCAGAGGATTCAGCATTTTTATGCTGACTGCTATTCTTTGATGTGCTTTTTAAGATCCAGTTGTCAATAAGGCTACTGCTAAGCTGGAATCAGTGACTACATCTTCCCACAAGCAGACACGTATTGATCTAAGGAATCCATCTGTAAAGTTTCCTCCATGCTTGTTACACATCTCCTTCCTGTGATGTGAGTGCTGCTTTTATGTGCACCCCCTGATGGCGGGTGAGGGCAGAGTTCTTAGTGAAGCTTTTTTCACACTGAGAGCACTTGTAAGGCTTTTCCCCAGTGTGGGTTTTCTGGTGGGCACTGAAATGGGAGCTGTTGTTGAAGCTTTTCCCACACTGCTCACACTTGTATGGGCTCTCCCCAGTGTGGACTCGCCGGTGAGCACTAAACTGGGAACTGTTGTTGAATCTCTTCCCACAGACAGTGCACTGATAAGGCTTTTCCCCTGTGTGGGTCCTCTGGTGGACAATGAGGCTGGAACTCTGGTTGAAGCTTTTCCCACACTGCCCACACCGGTAGGGTCTCTCCCCTGTGTGAGTTCTTAGGTGGGCAGTAAGGTTGGAACGCTCACTAAAGCCTTTCCCACACACACTGCACTCATGAGGCTTCTCTCCTGTGTGGATTCTCTGATGCCGAACAAGGTACGAGCCTCGGCTAAAGCTTTTCCCACATTGATGGCATTTGGAAGCTTTTTCCGGTTCAGGAGCTGGCTTGTGGGGAGAGGGAGAATGCTGAGAGCAGTTTCTCCCACACACAAGATGTGTGCGGGTCTTCTCCCCACTGCAGAGCTGTTGGTGACCTGTCCTCTCCTGTGATGGGGGCTTTGCCTCACTCCCCTCTGCAGAACATTGACGTTGCCCTCTTGACACTGGCATGCCCTTCCAGCCTTTCAGTGGCTTAGAGCACCAGAAATCATCTCCAGCAGACTTCCTCTGTAGGGCCTTGTTCGTTTCTACTTCTGAACCATCCCAGTTTGGACTCTCTTTTTTAATCCCATTCTTCATCTCAAAACCTGAAGTCACAGTAGTGCACTGAACTGCAGAGAAGGAAAACAAATGAATGAGGGGCAAATGATAAGATTTCACTACTCTGAAGAAATGCCTAATTGGAATTCTTCATGAGATTCAATCTTTTGCTAATTAACAGCCTGTTTTTCCCAGTTGTAATATTCTTGAGTTCCACATCTCTGGTCACTGGTAAATTATACCCTAAACTCCACATGCCCCTCTTAAATCTCTTTGGATGTTCTGACACAAAGCTGAGGCAGAGGCCAGGTCTGTCATCCATCCATCTGCCTATAGGTGTATTCTTAGATCTCGATGGCCAGACCTCTGTGAGCAGTACAACAAAGGCGCTGCCCTGGGTCCAGGCAACTCAAACAAGAAAGCACATCATGTGTATCTGGCCAGCACAGGCTTGGGTAATGAAAAAGAGATCTGTACTGGAGAGGGTGGTGGGGTGTCAGTCTGCGCCAGAGGCCTAACTAGCAATCTAAAGATGCAAAGTAAGGAGCCTCCTGGTGGTGCAAGGGGTTAAGACAACCTATGAAGCAATAGGTTCAATCTAGTGCTCCCAGCAGCACAAGTTTGATCCCCAGCCAGGGAGGTGGCCCACATAGTGCAGCAGACCTCTCCTCACTCACTCGCTGCTCCCCTCAGCAGTTTAATTCTGTCAATCTGCCTGTTCTGTCCCCTGCTCTGTCTCTGGTGAATCCTCTCATGCCCCACATCTCTGGCCTGTGCCCTAGCTCTTGTATGAATAAATAAACCTTTAAAAAAAAAAAACTAAAAAAAAAAATGCAAAGTAAAGTAGAACTCCATGAATGAAGTTGGCAAATGAAAAATCTGGGCTTTAAAATGCAAGGGAGGGCCTCCCTGGTGGTGCAGGGGTTAAAGTCTGGTGCTATCAAGCTATTGCCAGCCACTGCAGCCTGAGTTCGATCCCTGGCCAGGGAGATGACCTACATATGGCGCAGCAGACCTCTCCTGTCTCCCCACTGCTCCCCTTAGATCTATTTCAGTAGATCCAGCTGTTCTGCATTCCACTCTGTCTTTCTGGTGAATCCTCTCCTCCCCCCCACCCGCACCTCTTGCCTATACCCCAGTTCTTGTATGCATAAATTAAAAAAAAAATCTTTAAAAATAAAATGCAGGGGCCTCCCTGGTGGCGCAGGTGGTCTGCAGCCTCTGCAGCACGGGTTCAAATGCCCAGAGAGATACCCACAGGGCGCGGCAGACCTCTCCTGTCTTGCCCGCTGCTCCCCTCAGCAGTGTATTTCAGTCAGTCTGCCTGTTCTGCTCCCCACTCTGTCTCTGGTGAATCCTCTCATCCCCCGTACCTCTGGTCTGTACCGCAGCTCTTGTATTCATAAATAAAATAAATCTTTAAAAAATATTAAAATGCAAGGGAAATAATCCTTAAATACTGAAAACCAAGATTCCTTGACCCATAGAAGGTCACACAGTAGAGACTGACAAAGCCGGGAGCAAGAACAGCTCCCTATCAATTGCCAGGTTAATGGCCTCCAAGTGCACTTTCCCAGCCTTTGACCACCAGAGTCTACAGTCGTACCAAGTCTGTTTGGGAACAGGACTGACAGATCAAGACTCCCAACCTCCGGGCCAAATTCCTGACACCCTTTTCACCTTTGTCTCTGCAGCCTGCAGTGGCCCTTTCTCCTGTTTTGCTGCCACAGTTCTACTTCTCACTTGGCAAGCAACAGCCCAGAGACGACAGCTGGACTAGGAGAAGGAAACCCAGCGCGTGGAGCGGCAGCAGGCAGACATCCCGGCCCTAGCCTCTGGTCTGTCAGGGAGGCTGCAGTGAGGAGCTACCTGCCGGATGGGGCAGCACTGACTGAAGAGCCCAGACAGGAGACCGCTGGGGGGGCAGCTGCGGTTTTCATCTCTGCCTGGGGGCCCGTCGCGCCTGCAGATGTGAGCATGTGCGCCCCTCTCCCTGTTCCTCTGACGCTGTGGCTCTTCTGCCTCCCCTCCGGCCTCATCTTCCGCCTCCTCACCCTGTCCCCACGTTCTTGCTCTGTCGCCGAGCTGTGCATCCTCTGTCATGAGCCTCTCATACGTTTCCTTTCTCCCTTGCCTACTCTCAGTATGGTCCCGTTTCTTTCCTTCGCTCCCTCTGCCTCACAGTCTCCCCACAGCCTCTCCTGAGTTCTTTCAGTCTCTCTCCTGTACACGTGCCCTCAAGACCTAGCGGGAGCGGGGGTCCTTACCCCATGAAGCACTTCTATTATTCTTCTGTGACACACCCCGATGGCGCGCCCTCTGTGCAGGACCACGGCGCGTCTGTCCTTCCTGACAGAGGGATACGGCTCTGTCTTCACACACAGCTGGTCCCTGAAACAACACCAGGGCCTGCTGCTACCGAAAATATTGTCCAGCTCCAGCCTGGGGTTGGGGCAAAGATGGGGCTACAGTTGTCAGATCGGGAGACAGCAAGGTGGGGGGTTGGCCCTCCCAAGGCCGGAGCAGGCAGAGCATGTGATGATGAGAGTGACAGAAGAAGAAAGCAACCTGAGAGTTCAGCGGACACCTACAATCTTTCTAACATCTCTGGGAAAAACGAGCTCGAGGCTGAGAGAGTGCAAGGTGGAACGGGAACTCACAAGTCAGAAGGCCCTGGGCACGGCTCACCTGGACTCCAGCCGTCCAGAGCACAGCCCCTGTCTCCTGATCTCGGAGATCCCTCTTCGGGGGAATGTTCCTGGGAGCATGCAGAGGCAGCGAGGCTGGGGGAGAAAACAGGCCCCGTTAGAGGGCCGCTTCCACACAACAGCACAGAGCAGGCTCCGAGGCCCCACCAGTCACAGCACCCGGGGGGCTGTGAGACCTCTAGAATCAGAAACTGTTGGTGAGGGCTGGGAATCTGTTTTAACACTCCCCAAGATGGGTGTGACACACACTCAGGTGTGAAGGCCACACACAGAATGGTGAGGCCTTCCTTTCACGGAGTTCTTCCTGACATAATAGCTTAAAAAAAGTTTTGGAGAGCCTCCCTCTTGGCGCAGGGGGTTAAAATGCAACTTATGAAGCTATCCACAGCCACTACAGTACAAGTTCAATCCTCGGCCAAGAAGCTACCCACATGGCGCAGCAGACCTCTCCTGACTCGCCTGCTGCTCCCCTCAGCAATGGATTTCAGTCAGTCTGCCTGTTCTGCTCCCCACTCTGTCTCTGGTGAATCCTCTCACCCCCCACACCTCTGGCCTGTACCCAAGTTCTTGTATGCATAGATAAATAAATCTTTAAAACAAAAAAAGTTTTGTTTGCCATTCTAAAAAAATAAGTGTACATTACAAACATCCCCTCAGCAGTGGATTTCAACAGATCCCTCTGTTCTACTCCCCACTCTGTCTCTGGTGAGTCCTTTCACCCCCCTCCCCGTACCTCTGACCTGCACCCCAGTTCTTGTATATATAAATAAATCTTTAGAAATTCCACAGTAACTTTTTTTTTTTTTTTTAGAACAAGATGATGATTTCTTCCCAGACCCCCACCTTCAAGAATTCTATAAAGGAAATGATTCATTTTGATGGCTTATAAGAGAGGCTAAGCGGACACTCAGGATGTACAGCCCTGGGAGCGTACGATGCTGGAGACAGGAGCACCGTGACGCGCCTGGAGCCCGGGACAGAGTGAGTCCTGCCTTTCTGTCCACAGACCCTGAAGCCGAAGAAATCACAGCCCAGATGATGCTGAGGATTACAGGGAAATAAATACTAAGTGGCAAAGTCTACAAAGATATTGATAAGAGTATTTACTTCCCTTATAAACCATGAAAGCAAATGAACCTATTCGGCAATTTTCCATCTCCCCGCAGAAGCCTGCCAGCTTAAACAGTGTTCTCCTCCAGGGTCTGAGGTGTGTAAAGAGGAGCTGCTTTTTAAAAATGATTTAGCGGGCCTCCCCGGTGGCGCAGCGGTTGAGCGCTGGGTTGCGAAGCTGCCCGCGGCCTCTGCGGCGCCGGTTTGATCCCCGGCTGCTCCCCGGCCACCAGAGGAGGGTCCCACATGGCGGGCAGACCTCTCCTGCCGCCCGCTGCTCCCCTCAGCAGTGTACTTCGGTCCTTCTGCCTGCTCTGCTCCCCGCTCTGGCTCTGGTGAATTCTCTCACCCTCCCGTGCTTCTGACTGTACCCAGTGCATGTATAAACGAAAACAAACAAACAAATAAATAATAAATAAATAAAAACATGCCTCTATAAAAAAAAAAAAAGTTAAAAAAAAAAAAAATAAAAATAAAAATGATTTAGCAACCTGTAAAGGCAGGCTTCAGTGAGGTAGAAAAGGCTGCAGTGGCCTTGTGGCCACCTAGAAACGTATCCCTTCAAACTGCCTCGTGGAGAGAGACATAGAAATGGAGCCTCTGTCTGTGCAGTGAGGTATCAGTCATAAAAATGAACACAGTGTTGGGCCTCCCCCGTGGTGCAGCGGTTGAACGCTGGGTTGCGAAGCTGCCAGCGGCCTTGGCGGCGCCGGTTCAATCCCCAGCTGCTCCCCGGCCACCGGAGGAGGGTCCCACATGGCGCGCAGACCTCTCCTGCCGCCCGCTGCTCCCCTCAGCAGTGTCCTTCGGTCCTTCTGCCTGCTCTGCTCCCCGCTCTGGCTCTGGTGAATTCTCTCACCCTCCCGCGCTTCTGACTGTACCCAGTGCTTGTATAAACAAAACCAACAAACAAACAAATAAATAAAACATGCCTCTATTAAAAAAAAAAAAAAGATAAACTCAAAAGAGAAAGAAAAAGTGTAAAACTGTGAAAGGAAGAATAGACTGTCAAACTAGAAATTAGTAACTGTGGTACTAAAATGGCTAACACTGAAAAATGAGTCAGACGAGAAAAACTAAAACAGTGTCGGAAGAAAATCACAATAATGGAGAAAAGTATTCTGGAAAAGGTGCAGCTGGCTGGGCAAGACGGTTACTCCTCAAGGCCGTGCTGAGTGGCTGTGCAGGTGAAGGCAGCACGCTCACCTCTGCTCACACCTGACTCCGAAGCGAGAGGGGTCACGGCCGTGGAAGAGCACCGGGCTAGCACAGAGCGTCTCTACCTTATTTTTTTTTTTTTTATTTATTTAATAGAGGCATGTTTTTTATTATTTATTTATTTGTTTGTTTGTTTTGTTTATACAAGCACTGGGTACAGTCAGAAGCGCGGGAGGGTGAGAGAATTCACCAGAGCCAGAGCGGGGAGCAGAGCAGGCAGAAGGACCGAAGTACACTGCTGAGGGGAGCAGCGGGCGGCAGGAGAGGTCTGCGCGCCATGAGGGACCCTCCTCCGGCGGCCGGGGAGCAGCCGGGGATCGAACCGGCGCTGCAGAGGCTGCGGGCAGCTTCGCAACCCAGCGCTCAACCACTGCGCCACCAGGGAGGCCCTCTACCCTATTTTAAGCACTGTTACCCTCAACGAAAATGTGACCTCTTGTTCCTTGGCAATATTTCATAGACACCTAACGGGGAAGGCGCCAGCTCAGGCCTGCACTTCATGAGTCAGCCGACCCTCCCCTGAGGCGGGGGCTCTGCTTACCTTCAGGCGGTCCCCAGGGTCTTCGGTGGGAGCTCTGTGACCCCTTCAAAGTCAGTTCCTCAGGAAGAAGCCCCGGCTTCAGGTGGGGTCTTGTGGATTCTCTGGCTGCTCCCCAAGGGGCTGTCTCCTCAATGAGCACTTTCAAGTCCTTTCCAGAGTCAGGGACCTGAGAACAGACCCCGCCGTCTGTCACTGCAAACGCCTGCCTAAGCTGGACATCACAACCCGAGAGTGGCATTAAAACACGGCGCAAGGCATGGGGAGGCAGAAGAGACACGCTCGGAACCACGCAAATGAAGAGAATGTGGTTTCAGTCACGTGGCCTCACCGCCTCCCGGGGCCTGCGCGCCTGCAGCTGGGGGCGCCAGCGCTGGCCTTCCCTGTCGGAGACACTTGCTGCTTCCTCTCCCGCCTCCACGCCTTCCAGCACTGTCCATCCGGACTGCTGGCATCGCCTCTTCATGGCTGCCCTGCGTCCTCCCTGTGGGCCCTCCGGCTTCTCTGCATGGCACCCAGGAGGCCTCTCTAAAATGTAGGATCGCGACTGTCCCCGTCGACACTCCCTGTGGCCCTGCTGGAGTCCACACTCCTCTCTGCAGCCTGAAAGGCCCCAGCCCAACACAGGCTCCCTTCCACCTCCTTTTCTCAGACCTTCTCCCTGACCCCGAAGCTCTAGCCACAGCACCCCGCTTTCTTAAACACTCCTGTCTGTCCCACCACTGGCTCTGGAGCTGCGCTGTACCCGCAGCTTGGGGCGCTCAGCTCCCGACGCACCAGCTCCGCCTCCATGCGCTGCTCAGAAATGCCCCTCTGAGAGGCCCTGCCTCCCGTCTCCCCCGCTCCCTGCCAGCTCGTCCTGCTCATTTGCCAGAGCACCGATCTGTGCCACCTGTCCCCGAGGGATGGAGGGTCCAGCAGGCGGGAGGTCAGGCCTGTCTTGTTCCCTGTCGGCCCCGCATCTCGGCACTTCCATCCACTGCGTTTGCTCTTTAAGTCTCAAGCTGGTGCCTGCCAGCCACGGGTCCTGGGGATGGGGTCACACTCCTTGACCCTCCGCACCCCTCGGGCTCCCCATCACTTCCACGAAAGGTTTCTCGTCGCCGTCCTAGCCCTTATGTTCCTGCCTGTTGCATTAAGAGTTTGGGTCCGAAGTGGGCAGCAGCAAGAGACCACCACAGCACTGGCCAGGAGAGTGGGGCCCAGGATGATATTAGGAGACGGGGGTCCCCGCCCCATTCAGCTCACCTCACACGGGTCTTGATTCTTGGGCCGCCGCCCCCCCCCCCCCCCCGCCCATCCTGGCACCCTCAGCAGTCCCAGTGCCGCGCCCTATAACCTCCTCTCTTCCCAGCGTGTCCCTACTGCTCTCCTCTCTCCACGCTGTCAGCGCGCCGAGCACCTCCACCCGCTGTGGACACCTCCTCTCCTCGCCGCTCCTCCGCAGCCACGGCCCAGGTGGGCCCCTCGCCGGGAGATGCAAGTGGCTCCGCTCCGGCCATGCAGACTCCTCGCTGGCCAGCTGCTTCCTGCTCTGACCACAGCCTGCCTGACCCACATCCCTCCTCCCCGCTTCCCCTGGCGCGTGGAGGGAATTTCAGGCGCTCTCCTGGCGCCAAGCCGCCAACCAGAGGCCTCCGGTTATTTTTCCTTCTGTGCCTTTCGCCCTCCCTTCACTGGAAATGTACAAGATGGTTACAACAGACAGATTTCAGACTGGTCCCGCCGCCAGGGAGGGTATTTCTGAAACTGTCCAGTTAACGAGGCAGCAAGGACACATGGCCACCCCCCTTCAAGGAACAGTCTAGCAAGAGAGCGGCTTTCCGGACCCCTTGCATGAAGGATAGCTGTCCTTTGCCTGGCCTTCTTTGGAGACCTTTTCTGGGTATTTTCTCTAATTAGGGACCCTAGATCTCCACTGAAAATAGGGATGTGTAAGTTACTTCAGCAAACGGTCTTCCCAGGCCCCGGGCACAGCACCAACCCGAGATGGCTACACCGCTTGTCTCTACCAGCGCCTCTGCGGGGACTCCCGCGCTCCTCGCCGACTTCACACCCCAAACCCCAAGGTCCCGACACCTCACCTGTCGCCCCGGAGACCTCTGTACATCTTCAACCAGCGCCACGGCTTCCTCGCCATTTTCCGGGTGCTGCTCCCTAACCCAAGCCTGGATCTCCTCTGGCAAGATGGTCAGAAACTGCTCTAAAACCAGCAGCTCCAGGATTTGCTCTTTCGAGTGAGTCTTTGGTCTCAGCCACCGGCAGCAGAGCTCCCAGAGCTTGCTGAACGCCTCGTGGGGGCCGCCCACCTCCCGGTAGCAGAACTGCCGGAAGCGCTGGCGGGAGGCTTCCGAGTCGGGGCCGCGGCCGCGGGGGGCCGGCTTCTGTCCCTGCGCGGCGCCCCGGCCGGGGGGCGGCCGTGCGGGGGGGCTCCTCGTCGCCGCCATGCTCCGCTTCAGCAAACTGGCTCACTCCGGTCGCCACGGCCACGGCCGCCCCGGGGGCCTGATTCCATCCCCTCGGGCGCCAGCGGGAGCGGTGCCCGCCTGGGGCCAGAGAACCGGAGAGCGGGCGGCGAGCAGGCTCGGGAGGTGGAAGAGGCTCGACTCCGAAGGGCGGTGCGGTCGGTGGGTCGGGAGGAAGCCGGCATCAAGCCGCGTGTCTCTCCTCGCCGCGCGTCCGGGAAGATCCGTGTCCTTCACTCCTGGCACGTTCCCAGGCTCTGAAACATCAACAACGCAGCGACCGTCTCCCGCCTCTCGTCCGGTCACGACTCCCCGGACCCCGCCAGGGCTGCCCAGCTCCGGCCCCAGCCGAGCGGAGACGAGACCCGCCGGGGTCGGCCCGGCCCGCTCCTTGGGGGGGGGGGTAGCCCGGACCCTCCTTCCCGAGGGCTCCTCTCCCCTCCCCCTGCACCCCACCGTGGGTCTGCGCGACGACGCGCTGGGTGCTGTTTTATTTTCCACCATTCCTTCCCCCCCCCTTCAGACAGCGGCGTGTCCCCCGGGAGGAGCCCCCGGTGCCGCACAGGCGCTGTGGGGCTGCTCCCGGCAGGCAGCACCTCCCTCCGAGCCGCGGACCCGGCACCGGGCACCTGGCTCCTGGCACCTGGCTCCTGGCTGAGCGGGGCTGGCACCGGGCACCTGGCACCCGGCACCTGGCTGAGCGGGGCTGGCACCGGGCACCTGGCTCCTGGCACCCGGCACCTGGCTCCTGGCTGAGGGGGCTGGCAAGGCGCCGGGCCGGTCCGCACAGAGGTGGCGACGTTCCCGCTTTCCCGGGCATCGCTACCTCGGGAGGCTGTCGGGCCGGAGTCAGGACGTCCCACGCTGCCCCCTTCTCCACAAAAGGGGTGAATCTGTTCACAGGAGTGAAAACATCCATTTTTAGAAACTGGATCCAGGTCGCCCTTCTCTCCAGGAACTTCTGCCTCCTCCACCCGGGGCACCCTCGGTGCGCGCCCGTGCGCGGCGGGGCCTCCAGGGGGAAGGCGGCGCCCACTCCCCGCCGTCCAGGGCGTGCGCCCCCGCCTTCTCCGAGCACAGACCGACGCGCTCCCGGCTCCCGCAGGAGGCGCAGCCCGCGCGCGGTTCTCAGGCCCAAAGCGCAGAGCAGGACGCGGGCGGGCAGCGCGCGCGAGAACATCGGGGGCCCGGCGAGCCCGGAGGGGGCCCCCAGACCCGGCCCCTCCCTTCAGGAGGGCCGGCGCAGGAAGGACTCGGGGCGCCCCGCACTGGCCCCTCCGCTCGGAGTAGCCCCCAGCCGTAGGGGCCCCCGGGCCGGCGGGGCCCAGCCGCGAGCCCGCCCCACACTCACCGCGCGCCCGCGACGCCCCACACTCGCGCAGCCGCCCGGCCGGAAGTGGGCGCCGCGAACCCCAGCGCTAGTCTGCTCACTACGCACGCGCCAAAGTCTGTCTGGACTACAACTCCCAGGGTGCATTGTAAAGACTGGGCGTCGCGCTCGCGGCCATCGACAGGCGCAACAGCCAATAGGCAAGAGACAACGTCCTCGACCAGCCAATCGTCGCGGGGCGGAGGCGGGCCTCCTCCTAGCGCAATTTCTCCGCAGCCAGTGGGCGTGTCCGCGACCAGCGCCTCGCCCCGCCCCCCGCCCTGACCACTGGATGCCCGGTCCGGGGGCCCCAGCGGGGCGACTCCCCTGCAGGCGGGCGCGGGGCGCCGCGCTGTCGTGACGCGGCGGTCGCCGGCGCCCGCCGGGGCGCGCCCTCGGCTCCCGGCCTGAGGGGCGCGAAGGAGTGTCGCAGCTTCGCCGAGCCGGGCCGAGCGGGACGCCCGCGGAGGCCGCCGCGGCGGGGCCTGCGGAGCCGGGGGAGGGAGCCGGTCGGCGCCCCGACCCCCGCCGCTGCCCGGCCGCCCCGGCCCACCCCGCGGCCCCGGCGGGGGGCTGAGGGCGGTCGCCCCGCCGCGGGGAGTGGACGCGCCTACCTGTAGCGGCGCCCGAACTTTCCCCGGCGCCCTGCGCCGTCGGGCCGGCGCCCCGCTGCCCCCGCGCGCTCGCCGCTCGGGTGCGTCGGGCCCCGGCCTCTCCCTCGGGGACGCCGGCTCGTCCGCCCGCGGGACGCTTGGAGAGCGCGGCGGAGCGACGCCCCCTCCCGCGCCCCGGGCCGCGGCGTCTCGCCAGCGCGGGGTCCGGGTCGCGGGTGAGAAGGCCGCGCTCGGCCGCGCCCCCGGCCCCTCAGCGCCCCGGTTTCCAGCATCCGGAGCCCCGCGCGTCATGGTCCCGGCGGCGTGAGCAGTTTGCGGGAGAGAGACCCGGCCCGGCCCCCGACATGGCAGCTAAGATGGAGATAACTTTGAGTTCGCGGGCCGACCCTCAGGCCTCCTCCCGGCAGGAGAGGCACATCATAGCCAGGCTCGAGGAGAAGCGGGGGCCCCCCCAGCCCCGAGACGGCCCGGACCCCGAGCTCTGCCGCCAGAACTTCCGGCGGTTCTGCTACCAAGAGGTGGCCGGGCCGCAGGAGGCGCTGTCCCGGCTCCGCCAGCTCTGCCGCCAGTGGCTGCAGCCCGAGCTGCGCACCAAGGAGCAGATCCTGGAGCTGCTGGTGCAGGAGCAGTTCCTCGCCATCCTGCCCCCCGAGATCCAGGCGCGCCTCCCGCGGCGGCGTCCGGCGAGCAGCCAGGAGCTGGTGGCGCTGGTGGAGGACTGTCACAGAGCGCCCAAGAGACCCAAGCAGTGGGTAAGGGCGGGCCCCTCCCCACCCGGGCCGCCGGGCCCTGGCGCCCCCGTGAGAGCCCAGAAATGGGCGGGGTGGCGGCAGGTGCCTCCTCCCGCCGCTCTCCAGCCCTCGGGGGTGTAGCCGACGCCCAGAGACCCCCGCAGGCGCTCGGGGAGGAAGCGAGGACCCAGGTTCTCGCCACTCCTCGCGCCCGAGAACCTGGGGGGAGTCACCCCCCCCAGCACCCCAGGCTTCCCCCCACTCAGGATCCTGCGCCGCGGGGCAGGACGTTGACTGTGCGGCAACTTCCGAGGGCCGCGTCCAGGGAGGGCCCTTTGGGCCGCATTGCCCGCCCCGCCGCACCCCCAGGCAGAGGCCGCGGGGGGCCTAGGCCGCGAGCAGACCGGGTCCTTGGGAGATGGAGGCGGGTCGGAGCCGGCTGGGCGCGGCTCTCGGAGCCTTCCTGCGGCTGCCCGGCTGCCACCTCCTCACCCGGCCCAGGCCCGGCTTCGCGGGGCGCCGCCCCTGCTGCCCTTCCTGCGGGCCGTTCCCTGCGGCGGAAAGGGCGGGGGTGGGCACAGCGTGGGAGGCCGCCGGGCAGCGCCGCGTGCCCGCTGCCCTCCCGCCGCTGACCCCGGGCCGTGAGGAAGGCCCCGGGTCTAGGGGCTGCCGCTCGGGAGGTGCCGGCCTGGTTCTGGCCACTCTCGCGTCCTTCCCGGAGCGTCTCTCTCAGAGCCGGCCTCCCGGCCCACGGTCAAGGATCCCGGGGGTCAGGGCAGTGGCGGGGCCGAGCTGTCAGCAGCGGGTCCTCAGGGTGCGCTCCGGGGCTTGGGCTGTTCCCAGGTGGCCGTCTGCATGCAGGGGCAGAAGGTGCTCTTGGAGAAAACTGGATCTCAGCTCGGCGAACAGGAGCTGCCAGACTTTCAACTGCAGACGCCTAGGAGACAGCCCAGGGAGAGTGCTCTGGGGGCACCTTACCTGGCAAGATCCCAGGACCCCCTGAGCCCCCATCATTGGGAAAAATCGCCGCTTCTCCAGGAACCGACTCCCAAATCGACTGGGCCAGGTAAACACTGCCTCTGCTCTACCTGCCCTCGGCCCTGTACCGCCATTCAGAGCGCGTTCTGCACAGGCGGGGGCCATGTGCGTGTTCATGTTTTTAATGTTTGTGATCAAAGATCTCAGTGACACTGTTCCTAAGAAATATGTTTGCTTTTTCTGCTTTTTCTGTGTTCGATAATCCAGTGCCCCGGATTTTTTTAGTGGTCAAGTATTATTCCTCTCCCTGTCAGAGCTTATAGCGAAGACAGCTCCAAAGCGCAATCATTGAACCCCCCCTGCATAGCTGTGACTGAGTTGCCTGACTCAGAAGGGCCCCCTATTTAAAAGGGCCCTAATGAACATTCTGCTTATTAGAGGAAAGAGCCCCCGCTGTGTAGCTTTCCGCCCCTTCCTCCTCTTGTGACCGGCAGGTGCGCTGACCCCTTGCACGCATTCTCTGTCTCTGGTAAAATGCCAGCGTGGCTGCAGGCCTGCTTTACAGTCTTCCGAGCTGTAAGACTGAATGACAGTGGCACCTCAGTCAGTCTTGGTGATGTGAAGACAGGGTAGGTCAGCAGGTTAGAGAGAGGGCTGTAAAAGAACCTCCTTTCCTTAAGATTTGCTGCATTTAGTGAAACTTTGCTTATCCTCGGGACTCAGGAACAGAAGACCAGGGTGTCCGTCCTGCAGGAAAGCCTTGTGACTCCAACTGAGGCCCTGCCCCCGAACCTGTGGCCTCGTGGGCCTGCACGAAGTGGGCCGCACCCTCCCTTCTGCCTCAGCGGACGCAGCTGGCTGTGTGTCATGTCTCCACTTCTGTTTATGTGATCCCCGAAAGGGCTCGGCCATGTTCCTCATCACTGAGCCACCCGTGCCTTCCTTCCAAGCTGCATTCTCCATTTTACTTTTTGAGATACAATTCATACTGTAAATTTACCCTTTTTATGTGTATAGTTTAGTGGTTCTTAATGTAGTCACACATTTGTGCAACCGCCACCACCACCATGTAATTGCAGAGTATTCTCATGACCTCAGAAAGGAGCCGGTACCCACCGGCCGTGCTCTCCATGGCTCGCCTCTCCAATTGCTGCAGCTCCTGTATGCTTTCTGCTGTGGATTTGCCCATTTCTGGTTATTTCTTATCAAAGGAATCATACAATGTATCACTTTCTGTGGTTGGCTTCTCTACTTAGCATAATGTGTTCAGGGTTCACTCATGTTGTAGTGTCAGTGCTTTATTTTTTTATGGCAGAATAATATGCATTCTGTGGATGGACTACATTTTGTTTATCCATCGATCGGTTGATGGGTATTGCTTGCTTCCCCTTTTCGGCTCTTGTCAATTATGCTGTTATGAATATTAGTGTACAAGCTTTTCTGTGGACACATATTTTAATTTGTACACATATATAAGTGTAGAATTGCTGGGTCATATAGTAACTTTGTATTTAACCTTTTGAGTAACTGCCAAACTGGTTTTCCAAACTAATTGCACCGTTTTACTTTCCCACTATCAGTCTATGAGAATTCCAGTTTCTTTACGTCCTTGTCAATACTTGTTATTGTTGGTCTTTTTTGATTATAGTGATCCTATTAGGTGTTTTTTAAATTCTATTTATTTTTGCATAGAAGAACTGGGGTGTAGGACAGAGATAGGGGGGCTGAGAGGATTCACCAGAGACAGCGTGGGGAGCAGAACAGGCAGATCCACTGAGATACACTGCTGAGGGGAGCAGCGGGCGAGACAGGAGAAATGTGGGTTAGCCCTTTGGCTGGGGATTGAACTCAGGTCATAGTGGTGATAGCGCTGAGATTTAACCCCAAGGCCACCAAGGAGACCCCTAGGCTTTTTTTTTATTATCCTAATGACGTCAAATATCTTTTTATGTACTTATTGGTCAATTGTGTATCTTCCTTGGAGAAGTATCGTTCAGCTCCTTCACTCATTTTTAATTTGGGTTACTCTTTTTTATTGTTGAGTTCTAAGCATTCTTTATATATTTCGGATACTATATATAAAATTTGCAAATATTTTCTCTCTTGTGGGTTGTCTTTGCTGCTTGATAGTATTCTTTAAACATTTTTTTAAGATTTATTTATTTATGCATTCAAGACCTGGAGTACAGGCCAGAGATGTGGGGTGGTGAGAGGATTCACCAGAGACAAAGCGGGGAGCAGAACAGGCAGACTGACTGAAATACACTGCTGAGGGGAGCAGTGGGTGTGCCGTGTGGGTTGCTCTCTGACCAACCAGCCATCAAACTCGTGCTGCAGAGGCTGTGGATTGCTTCATAGTGTGGTGCTTAACCCCTTGCGCCACCAGAGAGGCCCTCTTTAAACATTTTAAATTCTTATGCAATCCAATTTATTTTTTTCTTTATTTGCTTGTACTCTTGGTGACAGATCTAAAATTCCATTTCCTCAAAAGCCTAATTCTGAGTCATAAAAGATTTATACCTATATTTTTTTCAAAGAGATAAGTTTAGCTCTTACATGTAGGTCTCTGATCCAGTTTGAGATAATTTTTGTTACAGTCTTTTGCATGTGGAAATCCAGTTGTTGCAGCACCATTTATTGAAGACTATGCTTTCCCCATTGAATTACCTGACAACCATGTTGAAAATCAATTAACCATTATTTTTTAAAAGATTTATTTATTTATGCATATAAGAACTGGGGTACAGGCCAGTAGTGTGGGGTGTGAGAGGATTCACCAGAGACAGAGTGGGGAGCAGAACAGGCGGACTGAAATACACTGCTGAGGGGAGCAGTGGGAGACAGGAGAGGTCTGCTGCACCAGGTGGGTAGCTCTCTGGCAGGAGATTAAACTCGTGCTGCAGTGGCTGCGGATAGCTTCATAGGTTTTGTCTTAACCCCTTGTGCCACCAGGGAGGCCCCAATTAACCATTTTTGATTGGACTGTTTATTTAAATCTGATATAAAATAAAATTTAATATTCAGTTCCTTAGTCACTGTAGCTACATTTCAAGTGCTGAAGCATCACTTGTGGCTGCCCTATTGAATATCTCACACACACAAACACACACACACACACATTTTCCACATTGCTATTGGATAATACAATATTAGGTCCTCTGACTTACCCACAGATCATTCCAGCTCATCTCCATCCTGATTCTTAATCCTGGTGGTCAGAAATTATAGATTTGTTGTAATTAGAACACACGTCTAGCCCATATTCCAATTTCTAAGCACTTATGCTGCCAATGAAAGAAAATACCACGTTCACTGGATTTACCATCATTTGAAGAGACTGTGGTGGTCATTCAGTGTCTGTGTAAGTAAGGGTATATTTGCAATGCTAAAATTTCAGCTCCCTTCCTTCTTTTCCTTCATCGTTGATAATAGGCTCTGATGGGTTTGCTTTTCCTTGTTTTTCCCTTCCCAAACCTCTCCCTGGAGTAGGAAGGAGGGAGGAGTTGGAGAACTTGGTTCATAACTGTACTATAAATCAGAATCACCCCAGGAACATGTTAGCTGTATATATTTCCAGACCTCATTCCCCACCCAGCCCCCAAATCTGACTCAGCAGTGGGGGGGCAGTGGGGGCAGGCTACCTTGTTTGACAAGTGCCCCAGATGAATCTGATGCAGATAACCAGTGGAAGACCATACTTTGAGAAACTTTGCCATATATTTCATGACTCTTGCTGAGTTTCCTTCTTCAAAGTTCAGATAGTGACATATTTCTTTCTAATTATAGAAGCCCCCAGAATGAAAAGTGACAACAAGGAAAATCCACAACAGGAGGGGGCTAAAGGAGCAAAGGCTTGTGTATTGTCAGCCAGCAGATCCAGAGGGAGTGGTCTGCAGAATCCTGAACCAAGAGCTGTGAACAGGAATGAAACCCGCTTGTCACGTAGGCATATCAGCCCCCCAAATGCTCAAAAGCCATTTACTCACTTCCAGAGACATTGCAGGGAAATGGAATTCATCAGCAGCTCCCTAAAAAGCCACCCATTGAGGGAGCTAAAGAAAAGCAAAGGAAGTAAAAGAAGCTTGAGCAGCCGTTTGCAACGTCTTAGTCACCAGCCCACCCGCTCAGCAAAGAAACCCTATAAATGTGATGACTGTGGGAAAAGCTTCACCTGGAATTCAGAGCTGAAACGACACAAACGAGTCCACACAGGGGAGAGACCCTACACGTGTGGAGAATGTGGAAACTGCTTTGGGAGGCAGTCAACCCTGAAACTGCATCAGAGGATCCACACTGGAGAGAAACCCTACCAGTGCAGCCAGTGTGGGAAAAGCTTTCGGCAGAGCTCAAACCTTCACCAGCACCACAGACTCCACCATGGTGACTGAGCGCAAGTATCATTCTTTCTGTTCGGAAGGAAGGTGTTAGTGTTTTTCCTCCCCCTTACTTGCATGTAAATCACAAAGACTGCGTGACTTACAAGGAAAGCAAGAGGTCTCTGAGGAGTGATGTTGCACATTTGACTGGCAAAGAATCCCAGAAGGCAAGGAGTCACGGAAGCTGACAGGGTGGAAAGATGGCAGGTCTGGGCATTGGGTCACAGAGAATTGTGGTCTTGGTTAGAGAGTGACGAGCAACTGCTGAGGGAGAAGCAGGATGATCCTGCAGGTGCCTCCTTATGAAATCTCTCTCCCCTCTGCTGCTTTATTTATTTAGCCTATAAAATATGTTAAGGGGTAAATTCTATCCATAATTATATATGCATTTGCTATCATGCTAGACAATCTTCATGACATGCATACTTCTTTAATAAAGATGAGTGATCCACCAGAATTTCAAGGCAAAAGTTCATTGGAATATAAATCCCCAAATAGTCTTCTAATATTCTGTAATTCTGGGCTGTGACACATGACATAAGAATATACATGTCTGTATAGGATACTATTTCCAGTAAATTAGATTATGCTTTTACTAACATACACACACACACCGCACATATAGACACATTTGAGAGATCATTTTGTATCAAAGCACTTTTGATAGAATCATTGAAACATTAATTTTATGATATATAAATCATACCTCAATGAAGCTTGTTAAAGTGGCAGATATATATAAATGTTAAAAGTCCTAACATTATATAATCCCACCACTTCTTTTTCTCAAAGTGGAAATGAAAACCCAGCGTGCAGTTCTTTGTCACCCTGGGCAAGCCAGCTGATCTCTTGGCTTAGAGGAACTCCTGGTAGATGGCTACACTACCTCAAGAAAATGAAGGTAGTGCCCGTCCTAAAACATACTCCTAATGCTGACAGTCACTTCAGGGCTGGGTCCTGTGCAGGCCTCACCCCTCCCCCAAGAATCTCAGTGTCCTCCTTCCTGCAGAGGGACAAGTACACACACACAGAGCACACGTCATCACATCTCACCCCATCTTTGCACACAGTCCCCACTGCCCTTAGGGCTTTCTGCCCCCACATCCCTGATTCACAGGTTGGTCACTGTGCAGTGACTTCTCTGGGGAGTCCTTGAAGACTTACTACACTGGTGAGTCAACTCCCTGTTCCATGCCACACAGCAGGGACACTCACATGCAGAGCAAATTCACCCCACGCCCCAGAAGCCATCTGCAATGTCTGAAAAAGTTCCTGGTTGTTATGACATGGGGAAAGGAGGGTTACTCTTGGCCTTGAAGTTGCAGCTAACATCTTAGTGTGAAGGATGGCCCTACAACAGTTATCTAGTCCAGAATAGTGCCAAGGCGGGGGACCACCCCATACACTAACGCTCTTTCAAAATAAGAACTTTTCGGGCCTCCCCGGTGGCGCAGCGGTTGAGCACTGGGTTGCCAAGCTGCCCGCAGCCTCTGCAGCGCCGGTTCGATCCCCGGCTGCTCCCCTGCCACCGGAGGAGGGTCCCACATGGTGCGCAGACCTCTCCTGCCGCCCGCTGCTCCCCTCAGCAGTGTACTTCGGTCCTTCTGCCTGCTCTGCTCCCTGCTCTGGCTCTGGTGAATTCTCTCACCCTCCCGCGCTTCTGACTGTACCCAGTGCATGTGTAAACAGAACAAACAAGCAAACAAATAAATAAATAAAACATGCCTCTATAAATAAAAAAAAATAAAAAACAAACAAACAAAAAAAAAATAAGAACTTTTAGGGCCTCCCCGGTGGCGCAGCGGTTGAGCACTGGGTTGCAAAACTGCCCGCAGCCTCTGCAGCACCGGTTCGATCCCCGGCTGCTCCCCAGCCACCGAAGGAGAGTCCCACATGGCGCGCAGACCTCTCCTGCCGCCCGCTGCTCCCCTCAGCAGTGTGCTTCGGTCCTTCTGCCTGCTCTGCTCCCCGCTCTGGCTCTGGTGAATTCTCTCACCCTCCTGCGCTTCTGACTGTACCCAGTGCTTGTATAAATAAATAAAAATAAATCTTTAAAAAAAAAACAAACAAAATAAGAACTTTTCCCCATCATTTTAGCTTTTGGATTGGGCCCACACCCAGGCAAGAGAAATAGGCTTCAGTACTCAGATAGATGTGAGTCCCTGCCATCCCTCAGGGCCATCCCTCTACATCAGATCCTGGTGACAACCTGCTGGATGCAGCACAACCTCTTGTCTTTGGGGCAGATACTTAATGACAGCCCAGTGGACTTCGTCGTTTGGTGGCCCTAAAGACTAAACCAGGTCCCTCTCCCAACAACCATGTTAGCTCTTGGGAGAGTTTGTCTTCCATGCTAGACCTGCTTCTCACTGCTCAGGGCCTCTTGATTCCTCGTTCTGTTCCCACGTCGCTCTCCCTTCCGCTCCAGGCCAGTGTCATTGCTCTCCCTTAATAACGTCCCTAATTATATGTACACCCATCAGTGCTGAAACAGATGAGCACAAACTTATTGGCTTAACACAAACATCCTCTTCTAGCTCTGGAGGCCAGAAGTCCAAAATTGCTTTCACTGGGCTGAAATAAGAATTAAGCAGGGCTGGTTCCTTCTGCAACTCTGAGGGGTAAATCTCCTTCCTTGCCTTGCCTTCTTTTTTCTTTTTTAGCTCCTAGCGACCACTTGTATTCCTTGGTTTGTGGTCCCTCTCTCCATCCTCAGAGTGCATCCCTCCAGCCTGTCACCATATAACCCCCCGACTGACTTTCCAGTCCTCCATACAAAGGACCATCATGATGATGCTGGACCCACCCAGAGAATCCAGAATAATCTCCCCATCTCAATGCCTTCAACTCAATCACACCTTGCAAAGTCCCTTTTGCCACATAAAGAAACATCCTCAGATTGCAGGGATTAAAAAGTGGGTGTCTTGGGGGCTGTAATTTAAGCCTATACCCATCTATTGAATCAAGTTTGTCAGTCAAAGATGACTTTTCCTAAAATCCAGGAAACATAGATGTCTACTTATTTCTAAGAGTTGGGATGGGGATTCTTCCTTAAATAGGAGCTTTATTTTCTTCTTGGTATATTTTGAAGAACCTGTGTGTTTTCTCTGTTCTGATCATAAAACCAAAAACTGCTGAATCTTAATGTTCTTGGGTACCTGTTCAACTGTGGGCCTTGAGTAAACGTGATAAAACTACCACACCAGGGTCTCCCTGGTGGCACAGGAATTAAAGTCTCAGTGCTACCAAGCTATTGCCAGTCACTGCTGCATGAGTTTGATCCCCAGCCAGGGAGCTGACCCACATGGCGCAGCAGACCTCTCCCGTCTCCCCGCTGCTCCCCTCAGCCGTGGATTTCAGTAAATCTGCCTGTTCTGCTCCCCACTCTGTCGTGAATCCTCTCACCCCTGCACATCTGGCCTACACCCCAGCTCTTGTATGCATAAATAAAAAAATCATTTAAAAAAACTAGCATTCTAAATATCAGTCATTCTCGAAGCTCAACCATTGATGTGTCTTACCTTCCCTAACAGGCCAGTTTTCCTCAGCAGGTAAGTCTCTGTTGGAGTGGAGGAGAGCTCGTTAGGGTCTGAAGGCCTGGAACAAGGCCCTTGGGCTCCCAGCTACATTTGGGTGTAGGGCTCCAGCCCCCACCCCCACGCTGTCTCCCTTGCCCATGCCTGTTCCACCAGCAGGCCTCAGCAAAAACAGACCTGTCAACTTGCAGTCAGCCCTCCAACAGAAGAAAATGTCTCCTGCAGCCCGTCCCCGTGGAGCAGCCTGCCCATAAGGTTCCTGTATTTCTTGGGTTTGCCCTGTACTTACCCATGAGGGGTGGAATGATTCTACTTGGGATCTTCCTGTGGTCCCTGGTTTCCATGATAAATGGGGAAGGGTGCACCCTCGCACAGGTGGGGTTCTCCACAAGAGATAAGAACCCCCTCCCATAATACCATCATCACCCCCAACAAAATTAGCAGTAACAAAACTAGCAATTAACACACAACACAGTGTTGCAATTTCCCCAATTGTTTCTAACACAAAAATGGCATCTTTTATAGTGCGTTGTGATATACCAGAAAATTCATCCACTGAAAGGATACAGCTCAGTGATTCGTTAGTTTAGTCATAGAGTTGTGGCAACCATCACCACAACCTAATTCTAGAACATTGTCAGCAGCCTAAAAACAAGCCCCATTCTCATTCGTGGTTTTTCCCTGTCCCTGCACACCTCCCCTCCTGTCACTCAGCAGTCACCAGGATTCATCCAGGTTGTAGCCTGTGGAGTGCTATATGCGTTTTAGGGCCGGACAATATTAACTAATGGATGGAGCACATTTTATTTATTCATTCGTAAATCGATGGGTGTTTGAGCTGTTTCCACTTTTGGGCAATTGTGAACAATGTTGCTGTGGACATGCATACAAACTCATGTGTGAACTTGTTTTCATTTCTCTTGGGTGTACACATAGAGGTGGAATTGCTGCATCATATGGTTAATCTGTCATCTTTTTTTTTTTAAGGATTTATTTATGGGTCTCCCTTGGTGGTGCAGACAATTGAGCGCAGTGCTGTGAAGCTGTCCGCAGCCTCTGCAGCAGGGGTTCAATCCCAGCAGGCTGGCCAGAATCCCACATGGTGCGCAGACCTCTGTCTCGCCCGCTGCTCCCCTCAGCAGTGTTTTCTGTCTTTCTGCCTGTTCTGCTCCCCACTCTGTCTCTGGTGAATCCTCTCACCACCAGCCCCCGACCCCCGCATGTGTGACCTGTACCCTGGTTCTTGTATGCATAAATTAAAAAAAATATTTTTAATAAAAAGATTTTAATTTATGCATTCAAAAACTGGGATACAAGCCAGAGATTCGGGGGGTGGGGGTGATTCATCAAAGACAGAGCGGGGAACAGAATAGGCAGATTGACTGAAATCCACTGCTGAGGGGAGCAGTGGGCGAGACAGAGAGATCTGCTGTGCCATGTGGGTATTGGGCTGTGGACAGCTTCACAGCACTGTGCTCAACCCCCTGTGCCACCAGGGAGGCCCATCTATGTCAAATCTTTTACGGAAATGCCAGACTATTTTCACAGGGTCTGTATCATTTTATTTTTAAAAAATATTTTATTTATTTATTTATACAAGAATCGGGGTACAGGCCAGAAGCGCGGGAGGGTGAGAGGATTCACCAGAGACAGAGCGGGGAACAGAACAGGCAGACTGACAAAATACACTGCTGAGGGGAGCAGTGGGTGCGATAGGAGAGGTCTGCTGCACCATGTGGGACTTTTGCCGGCCAGTTGGCCGGCCAGCCAGCCAGAATCAAACCAGCACTGCAGAGGCTGCAGACAGCTTCACAGTGCTGCGCTCAACTGCCTGCCCCACCAGGGGAGGCCCATCTGTACCATTTTACATCCACACTAGAGTGTGTTAAGTTTCCAATTTCTCTTCATCCTTGTCCACACTGTTATTATCTGTCTGCTCATAGCCATCTAGTGGATATGAAGTGGTGTCTTACTGTGGTTTCGATTTGCATTTCCGTGATGGCTAATGATGTCTGGCATCTTTCTTGTGCTTGGCTGTTTATGTGTCTTTTTTTGAGAAATGGCCATTCAAAACCTCTGTCCTTTTAAACTTTGGTTATTTGTCTTTTTTTGGTTGAGCTTTTGGAGTCCTTTATATATTATGAAATCAAATCCTTATCAGATCTGTGACTTGCCTGGGAGACAGCTTGGGACAGTGGAAAAAGTGCCAGATTAGGAGTCTGCTGACCCAAGTTGCCTTTCTAAGGCTGCAGCCAGCCAGTAACTGAGCTCTGTGATGCCTAAACTCCAGTCCTTATCAGTAAAATGAGGTCAGACAACACGCTCTCGCATTTTCTCTTCAGTTCCAAGCTGCCCATCTATACCTTGAAAATATGGCCCTGCCTTGAGTCAAAATAAAGGTGAGCCTTTGAGCTCAGTGGTGTGAATTGTCGGAAGCCTCGGTAACACGTCTTCCCAGGGGTAAAATGTGCTCACGCTACATTTTCCCAAGGAGATGAGCTTACCATCTCTCTTGTGTTCACTCTCTGGGTCCCCTCTGGTCCTTCTCACCCGGCATCCTAGTTTCCTGGGTGCTCTCTGAAAATGCACCAGCCCACTGTCTCTTGTCACCCCCTGGTCCTGATGCTGAACCTAGCGGCCTCTTGGTCAAGATGGCCAGGAGGGGCCACTCCAGCTGCTCCAGATCTGCTCCTCTGTGATGGCAGAGTCCCCAGGGGTGGTTAAGCGCCTCCCTGGCCCGTACAGAGCTGTCAGCGTGACGAAGCGCCAGGCGGCCGTGAAGCCCTCAGGGAAATGCGGGTCGAGCCAACTCTGTGTCCAGCTTGGGTCAGGAGGCATCAGTTGCTTAGTAGGGGCAGTTCTCCTGCGGCTGAAGGCTGCGCTGGGGGTTTATTCATGAAGGTCCGTCACTCTCGTGAAATGCGTTTGCTCGTCCTCCACCCGCCGGGATGATGAACCCGGACTCTGTGCCCGGGAAAGCCCGTCGAGAAGGGCTCGTCTCGCGAATCGCCAACGCAAAAGTGCACGCGCAACCGCCAAGGAAACACTATCAGGGACCCGGGCAGGACCTGCTGGAGACGCCGGCCCGGCCTTCGCCTCGGGCGGCCACCTGAGCGCAGGCCGTGAGGATCTCGCGCGGCGCGGGGCGCGGGGCCTCGGCTGCTGGCCCAGCGCCTCCGGGCATCAGCCCAGCCCCAGCCCCCGCGCCTGGAGCGTGAGCGGCGGCGCCGCAATCCAGCCGCGCGCGAGCGCGGGCATCACCCCCGCAGCGGCCGCGCCCCGCTCCCGCTCGGCCGACACCCTCGCTGCCCCTGAGCCGCGCCCGGGGGGCCCGGGGGGCCCCGGCTGCCGCTCCCCAGCCCGTCGCGGTGGGGGCAGGGGCTCCAGCGGCCCCGGCGAACGCCCGGCCCCGCGCCGGAAGTGGGCGCGCGGCTTCCGGCTCCCGGCGGACGGGCCGCTCTGGCGCGGCCTCGCGTGGGCACTTCCGCGTCCGCGCCGCTGGGGGCGGGGCCCGGGGCGCGCCGGGCTGGGGGCGGCGGCGGCGGCGGGAACGGGGGCCCCGCGGCTGGCGCTGCTGCCCGAGGCACGGCCGCGTCTCCCCGCGCCCGGAGCGGGCGGCTTCACCTCCGTTTATCGCCGGGCCCGGAGTCACCCTGTCCCTCCCCGGGCCCGCCCGCCCGTCCCAAGCGGCAGCTCCCCTCGGGCCCGCAGACGCCCCACGGAGGCCGCCGAGCGCGCGCGTCAGGCCCGCGGGCGAGGGGGGCGCGGCGGCCCCTCGCGGCGTCGGAAGTTCAGCGAAATGTCGTGGCGTCTCCCCCTAGACGGGCCCGCGCCCGAGCCCGGTTTAAACACGCCTCTCCGCGCCGGCCGGGACGGGACCCCCCTGCGGGAGCAGCCCGGGCGGCGGTCAGGGGGTTGCGGCCGAGAGCCGCGCCCGGGAGCCGCCGGGGCCACGGCGGGCGGGAGGCGAAGCAGCCGGTGCCCTGGCGAGCGGCGGCGGCTCCCCACGCCCCGGCCCGGGCCCCAAGGGCACGCCCGTCGGCCTTTTCTGCCGGGCACCGGCCTCTGTCGTTTTGGCCTGGAGTTTCCCTCCTTCCTTGTGCTGCGCTGGCTCAAGCTCAGGCCCCGCTTCCCAGAAACTGCTGCTGCCAGAGGGGCCGTGAAGACGGTGGGGGGGGGCATGGTCGCCCCACAGGCTGGTAATCTACAGAACCAGAACAGACCAGTTTACAGTTCTCATGAAGCTCACGTAGTACATTGTAAACAGGTGCAAAAACAATTCCTACTGGAAGCTTAAAGGGATACGAAGTTTAATGAACAACACGCCCTTCAGATTAACCTGCTGCGCACACCTGCCATAAACTGGTAGCTTACTGGCAGCCCGATTGTAAGTACGCAGCCTCGGGGTCTGACTCCAAAAGGCATTTACTGTGAAATGTCACTTTACTTTTAACTCCCTGAATTACAGGGGTAGGCCTTTTCTGTGTCTTTTCAGTGGGAGAGAGGAATAGACTATTACCTGTTGCAACAAAAAGATATCGAGTCCAACTTCACTGAGAATAACAACACAATTCCAGTTTCTTCTTTTTTTTAAGATTTATTTATTTATGCATACAAAACTGGGGTACGGGCCAGAGGTGTGGAGGCTGTGAGAGGATTCACCAGAGACAGAGTGGGGAGCAGAACAGGCAGATCCACTGAAATACACTGCTGAGGGGAGCAGCGGGGTGACAGGAGAGGTCTGCTGCACCATGTGGGTTGCTCCCTGGCCAAGGATTGAACTGGTACTGCAGAGGCTGCGGATAGCCTCATTGGTTGAGTCTTAACCCCTTGAGCCACCAGGAAGGCCCTAAATTCCAGTTTCTTAAATTACAAAGTGTAAACTGTTGACACCCGAATTCCACTGGAGTAATGCTGTTTTCATCAATGAAGACAGTGACCCTGATAACCCAGCAATCGTGTTAGGTAGGTGAGTGTGCATTTTCATCACTGCATCAATAACGAAATCCCAGAAATTTGTTCGAGTTGATTTCTTCACTACAAAGATTTTTTTTTTTAAGATTTATTTATTCATTTATACAAGCACTGGGTACAGTCAGAAGCGCGGGAGGGTGAGAGAATTCACCAGAGCCAGAGCGGGGAGCAGAGCAGGCAGAAGGACCGAAGTACACTGCTGAGGGGAGCAGCGGGCGGCAGGAGAGGTCTGCGCGCCATGTGGGACCCTCCTCCGGTGGCCGGGGAGCAGCTGGGGATCGAACCGCTGCGCCACAGAGGTCGCCGGCAGCTTCGCAACCCAGCGCTCAACCTCTGCGCCACCGGGGAGGCCCTGGCAAATGTGTTTAAATACAAGTGCACGATAACGCAACACCTGGAAATGCATCTTTCACAGTAATTGACATTCAGATTTTAATTATTTTTGTGTATACTAATCACTAACATTAATGCACTTTTATTTTTTTGAAGATTTATTTATGCATACAAGAGCTGGTGTGTAGGTCAAAGGTGTGGGAAGGTGAGCGGATTCATCAGAGACAGAGGGGGAGCAGAACAGGTAGATGGACTGAAATCCACTGCTGAGGGGAGCAGCGGGGAGACAGACGAGGTCTGCTGCGCCATGTGGGTAGCTCCCTGGCTGGGGATGCTGCAGTGGCTGCTGCAGTGGCTGCGAATAGCTTTCTGTGTGGAGACTTCACCCCTTGCACCACCAGGGAGACCTAGAAAAGCACTTTTATTACATTCATGTTTATGTTGTTTTTTTAAAAGTATTTTCGTAATCTCTTGGCATAATCTTCCAAAATGGAGGGGGCGGGGAGAGAAAGAAGGGAGTGTAAAGGCTGAAGTTAATTGTGAAAGAAATCTCATCTGGAAAGGTGAATTTCCACATTCATGGCATAAATCCTCCTCTTCCTGAAGATTAAGTTAGATGATGAACCAAGTATCCAGCATGCTCCCGTAACAGTAATTACTACTCATGGCAGGGCAGGTCATGTGGAGGTCTGAGAGGAGCAAAGCATCCTTCCCACCACCAAGTCCAGGCCCCAGGAAAGGGCGAGGGCCAGATGGCCGCAGGCCTTGTACACGCCTGAGCGTGAAGGTCAGCCACGTCGGAGCCCAGAGTGGGAACTGCACGGCCACTAGTGGCCACCTGACAGCAGCCAGCCCCCACTGGGGAGCTTCTCACATGCTTGCTAACCGCTCCAGAAATTCACGTACGTAATCATATAAATATTATATTTGGTTACAGGAAAAAAAAAGTATACCAAAAAAAGTGCTCCTTCGAAAATCTGCTTAGAAACAAAAGAACTCTAGTAGTAACCTTCATTTTAATGAAAACTAATTTTAAAGAAGTCCTGGGTTGTTCTCGGCTCAGACGTGAGATCTGAGCAGAGGGAGAGCTCCTCTTCAGGGGCGCCGGGCGGAGGCCGGGGCGCAGCGACCAGGACTGGGAATGGGAGCAGGCGGTGGTGTCACCCAGGCGCCTGCTGTCGCCTGCGGGGACGCCATCTGGGGGGGGGGTTGCCCCCTTCAAGTCGCCACAGGGACTTCGGGACGGAGCTAAGCGAACAGACCTTGGAGGGGCCCATTCCCCGCGCGCCCTATTCCCCCGCCCCCCCAGCTCCCCAGCACCGGGAAGATCTGCGCCTGCAGCCGCGCTCCCCGGCCGGCGTCGAGAGGCCGACTCCCCGGCCAGGACCCTCTTAGCACGCCGGGACTCGTCACCTTAGAAACTCCCCGCCGCCCGGGCGGAAGCAGCGAGGCCGAGACCTTGCGCCCGCGGGAGACGCCCCACGCAGCCCAGGCCGGGGCTCCCCGAGGCGGTGGGGCGCGCCCGCTCTGTGCCTGTGCACGACCCTGCCCTGTGATTGGCTGCCATGGCCGCCGAGGGGGCCGTCCTGCTCGTGGGTTGACCAATCGAGCCCCCGACGGAGGGCGCGGGCCCGCAGAGCTTGCTGGGAGCTGTAGTTTCCTGTTCTCCAGGCACGTGTTTCCGGTTCTGCTGGCCGGGTCTCCCCGGCGAGCTCGGTGCGCGTCCACCCGAGGGAGGGGGACGTTAGGGTGACCCCCGCAGGGACGTGGTGCTTCGTGGTAGAGGGGACACCCCGGAACCCGAAAGAAATTCGGAACCGAGATGTGGACCTGAGATTTGGGTCGCCGGGGACCGAGGCCCGGAGGTCGGGGCCCAGTCTTGCTTTGAGCAGTGAGCCCCCCGAGTCTCAGCGACCCCCCGAACCTTGGGGTGGGGGGCGACGTTCAGGCCGGTGGAGGCCGCTTGCTGGCTCCGCCCTGCTGCCGCGCGTTTCCCGGTTGCCGACACGGGCGCCGCGGGGCAGCGGTTGAAAGTAGAAAACCGAAGAGCCCCCCCCCCCCCCCCCGCGCCTTGCTCGGGTCAGCGCGGCCGTTTACAGCTTCGCTGTCCTCAGCTCCGAGGAGCCCAGAAAGCCTCTCCCGGCCCCCTGGGGAATAGTGTCCAAACGGCCAGTTTGGGGCGGACCCAGCGGGGAGGGAGCGGGTGGCTTAGTGTGCTCAGGTGGGGCTGGTGTGCGGTCATCCATCTGAGGAGCGTGAGCCTGTTCCCCCAAATCACGCACAGTGTTGTAAACCAGTGTTACCTCAATTAAAAAAAATTTTTTTTAGTTGCTTTATAAGATGTTTGGGGGGGGCGGGGAAGTATATTGGTGCTTTAACAGAAAATTAGGAGTCTCGGGCCTCCCTGGTGGTGCAAGGGGTTAAGCACAGCACTGGGAAGCTTTGAGTTTGATTCCCCCAGGGCGGCCAGGGAGCTACCCACAGGGCTCAGCAGACCTCTCCTGTCTCCCCGCTGCTCCCCTCAGCAGCGGATTTCAGTGGATCCACCTGTTCTGCTCCCCACTCTGTCTCTGGTGAATCTCCTCACCCCCCGGCATCTCTGGCCTGTACCCTTGCTCTTGCATGCATAAATAAATCTTTTAAAATAATAAATCTTTTTTAAAAACCAACTATTAAAAAAAGAATAAAAGTGCAGCTTGGATTTAATTTGAATTAAAAATGAAGATTGCTTTATATGACTTGAAAAACTTGTCATGAGTGCAATCTTTGATACTCTTATTAAAGGGATGTAAAAAATAATCAGACTCATTTTTTTATAGAGCATTTTTTTTAATAGAGGCATGTTTTATTTATTTTATTTATTTGTTTGTTTGTTTTGTTTATACAAGCACTGGGTACAGTCAGAAGCGCGGGAGGGTGAGAGAATTCACCAGAGCCAGAGAGGGAAGCAGAGCAGGCAGAAGGACCGAAGTACACTGCTGAGGGGAGCAGCGGGCGGCAGGAGAGGTCTGCGCGCCATGTGGGACCCTCCTCCGGTGGCCGGGGAGAAGCCTGGGATCAAACAGGCGCTTCAGAGGCCGCGGGCAGCTTCGCAACCCAGCGCTCAACAACTGCGCCACCGGGGAGGCCCCCAGACTCATTTTTTTAAAGTTCTTGCATACAAGAACTGGGGTACAGGCCAGAGGTGTGGGGGGTGAGAGGATTCACCAGAGACAGTGGGGAACAGAACAGGCAGATCTACACTGCTGAGGGGAGCAGCGGGGAGACAGGAGAGGTCTGCTGCGCCATGTGGGCAGCTCCCTGGCCGGGGATTGAACCCGCATTGCAGAGGCTGCGGACAGCTTCACACTGCGGCACTCAACCCGCTGATCCACTGAGGAGGCCATACCGTGGTTATTTAAATGAGAAGAAGGTACAGGACAAAAGGCCTTTTGCCAGTGTGCCATTTCTGACACATTGCCTCCCTGAATCTTGTCAATTCTTCTCTTTAAGGTGGATTCCAGAAAGGTTAGAGTTAAATCTGCAGCCTGCCTGGAAGTGATGTGGGGCTTCAAAGTATGCATTTCACACCCCCACCTCATTCTCCACTGTTCCACCCTCATTTATCTTGCAGTGTTGTGTGGGTGTTTCTAATCGATCTTATATAATTTTTTGCAACAAGTGTAATTATCATTTAATAATGACACTAAGTATAAATTTGTGCGGAGTGCTCACAATGTTCCAAAGGAACGAGGTTCACCAAGCCCATCTTTGCTAGCAGTAGCACAACACTGGTACTTAAACAGGTAGCTGTACAGAGTGGTGAATAGTTTTATACTAATCTTCCTTTTGTCCAAAGGATTTTCCAGCCTTTTAAAAAATAGCAACTTAGAGAAACTGTTGTAGAAAAGAAAATGCAGGTTGCCTCACCTATGTCAAGGTTCCGCCAGCCACTACTCTCATCTTCTGTAGTGAGTAGATGGCCCTACTTGCCTGTGGGCTGTGCTGCTCTTGATCTCTTTCTACCCATCACCTGCAAAGCATCTATCTCTTCACGTACCTTTATCTTGTCAAAATGTTAGAATATGCTGTTTTATTTTATCTTAGAGGTTTATTTATTTATGCATACAATAGCTGGGGTCTGGGGTGCAGGGTGGGGTGGGGATGGGGGTGGGGCGGTGACAGGACTCCCCAGAGACAGAGTGGGGAACAGAACAGGTAGTTTGACTGAAATCCACGGCTGAGGGGAGCAGCGGGGAGACAGGAAAGGCCTGCTGCGCCATGTGGGTAGCTCCCTGCCTGGGGGTCAGCTCCCTGGCCAGGGATGGCTGTGGATAGCTTCCTAGTGCTGACTTAACCCCTGCGTCACCAGGGAGGCCTAGAATGTGCTTCTTAAAAACATTCTGACACGGCGTTACTTCACGGGGTGTGCACAGTGCTTTATCCTGCGAGAACGCGGAGTCTGCTGGGTACGAATTCAGTCCCTCCAGGGCTGACCATTCTAGTCTCTGGCTGTGAGCAGGTTCTGGTCCTCCCTCCGGCGATGTGGGCTGTTCGAAAGCGAAGACCCAGCTGCGCTAAGGCGAGCGTCAGATTTTGCTGCACACGGGTCCCTCGCGACAACACTGACCAGAGCCCGCGCCAGAGCCCCTCCTGCGGCTGGGGGGCCGCCCGCCCCGGCCCGACACGGCTTCGTGGGGAGACAGGCCTGGTGCTGCCTCCCCACACCAGGCCGGGACCCGCGTTCCCACCAGGAAAGGAAGGGTCAGCGCAGAACCGGAGCCGCGCGCAGGGCGCGGGCCGAACCGAGGCTCCGGCTCCCGCCCCGCCCACCGGCGTCCCCGCCTCGCGCGAGACCCGCCCTCTTCGAAGATGGCGCCGTCGGCGTCGGGAGGCGGCGCCCACGTGGGCGCCCGTGGCCAATGGGCTTCCGGCTGCGCCGCCGGCCCGGCGCGGGAGGCGGAAGTGCCGCGGGCCGCCGCCTCCGTCCCGGTTGCGGCCCCTGCGGGTTACATAACTCTGCGGGCTCCGCGCGGCCCCGCTCCCCGCGCGCGGCGACCCCAGGATGCGCTGAGCGCCCCCCCCCTCCGCTGCCGCCGGCTCCCGCCCGAGGTGAGGTCCCGCCGGGGCGGGGGGGCGGGCGCGGGCCCGGCGGGGGACCCCGGCCCGCGGGGGCGGGGGGCGGCCTCGGCCGGGCTCGCCGGGCCGGGCCCGGGACGACGGGCGCGTCGGCTCGCGGGGTCCGGCGCCCCGCCCGGCGGGGCTCCCCGAGCGGAGGGCCGGCGGCTCCCGGGGCGCTGCCGCCGCCCCGGCCCCGCGCTCCGCCCGGCACTTGTTGCGCGCAGGTGCCCGCGCCGAGCCCCGCGGGGCTCCCGGCGCCGGCCCCGCCTCCTGCCCGCGCGCCGGCCGGGCGCCCCGACGCTGCCGGGAGCTCCCGGGCCCCCGCCCTTGCCCCCCGGGGAGACGGGGCAGCGGGGGGCCTGCCCGGACCGCGGGGAGCCCGGGCGGGGAGCAGCGCCCCGAGTCACCCCGCAGGGGGCGGGACGTTGCCCTTCGGGGCCCCGGCGCCGGAGCCCCGGCTCCCGCTCGGTGAGACTCACTTTGCCCCGAAGGGCGAGGGCGCGGCGCCCCCCCCCCACCGCGGCCGTCCGGAGCCCGGAGGTCGCAGCCGGCCTCGCGGTTGACCGGAGCCCGCACCCCGACGCCGCGGCGCCCCAGGAAGCGCTTGGGGTGCGGGGGGTGCCGGGGCGCGAGCCGGGCCGGAGTGGGGGAGCCTTGAACACCAGCGCGACTGACACAGGCCGGAACCGAACAGAGTCCTGCGCTCTCAGAGTCCCGACTTGCTTTAAGCTCGGGGGCGACTCGCTTTAAGCTCCGGGGATGACTCGCCTTAAGCTCCCGGGGCCGGGGTTGAAGGGGTTGAAGGTTAAAAGCGCCTGGAGGGGGCTGGGATGTGAGTTCTGTCTCTCTGCAGACGGACAGACGTCAGCAGGGCATGTGGCGCCGGCCCCTCTTCCAGGAGGGACCTGCCAGGAATTCAGGTGCAGAGGGCGGGAGGGAGGGCGGAGGGTCCCACTCAGCTGGCCCGACCCTGGGATCCCTGAAGACAGTAAAACCCGCGGAGGAACGAAGCCGCAGCCAGTGTCAGCAGGCCCGGACAGAAAATACCCTCCTAAAAATGTCCCGGGTCCTCTCAGCCTCTCTGGGCTGCGGCTGGAAGTGACTGTCCCTGTGTGTGTTTGGCGGCGCGCTTGTGTGTGTCATAACAACACCCCTGCTGGCCTTGACCTGGCTCCGCCGCCGCTTGCCCACGCGGGATGGAGGGACATTGCCCGGGTTAGGGGGTTTGAGGGGGTCACAGACACTTGAAAGGAGGCTGACCATCATTGTGAGCAAAGGCCCCACGATGTAGTCGGGAGTCTTCGGGGCTGAGTCCAGGGCGAAGCCCCCGCTGGTCTGGGACAGCCGAGAGCCAGCTGCCCCCCAGGCAGCGTCTTCTCTGAAGGGGGCATCTCCTGCCTCCAGACTCTCCCTCTGTGTCTCCTGGGGCACCCAGCTCCCCCACTGCTGACTACGGCGGGATCTGCAGGTCTGACAGCCCAGTGAGCACCTGTGGGGGTTTCTCTTCCTCTGACCCTCAGACCTTTGCTCAGGGACAGGCGTGGCAGGAAGGGCGTCCGCGGGCTGGGGCGGGGCCTGCTGAGGAAGTGCTCCGCAGTCCAGGCCAGCAGTTGGCCCAGGTGCTCCATGGCCCTCCTGCCCCAGGGCGGGGGTTGGCAGGTACTGACTGTCACCCTGGGTGGCCACAGTGCGGATCTTAGGTGGTCGGGCAGCGCGTGCAACAGGTCAGCCCCAGCCACATCCCCCAACTGCAGACTCCAAACACTCCAGCCTGGGCCCCCTGTGTGGACCTCGCGGAGTTTTTAAACTCCTTGGTGGTGAGTAGCGCTCGTTGCCTCACAATGACTTTACCTCCTGGCAGCGATGTGGGAAATAAGTGCCCAGGACAGGGAGCCGGCTGAGAGGAAGCAGCAGAGGGGACGGCGTGGACAGGGAAGGCTCTGCTTTTGCAGGAAGAACGAGAGGACGGCGCTTTGCCGTTCCAGGGCCGGTCTTGCGGTTCGCTTCTGGGTCGTGGTGGCCATCAGACGCCCAGTCTGAGGCGCCTGTCTGTGCAGCCGAGGAACGGCCTGCGCCGCAAGGTGGAAGCGCTGAACCCACCTCGGAACCCACCGGGACAGACAGACAGACAGCGATTTCATCGCAGTCAGCGGGCGGATCCCCAAAGACGGCGAGCACCGCAGCGCCCGCAGCACCGTGTTGGTGCTCGAAAGTTTCGTGGTGCCCATGGGAGCGCTGGAGCCCCCGCCGACCTTGCTTCTCCCAGGCAGGGGCTGCGGCACCCCTGTGGGCCCCGTGCCCAGGTGTGCCCTGGCTTCTGCTTCTAGGTCGCAGTTAGGTCGCCTCCCCTTGGCACTCTGGCTCGGAACCTGCTCAGGGAAATATGCGTGCAAAGGGCCGGGCTGGGGTGGTCGTGGTGTACACACAGCTCAGCTCCCACCCGGGAGTGTGCCCCGCACCCTCGCCCATTCCCATTAGAGAGATTAGCTCTTCTGTAGGAGACTCAAGAGGGCCTGAGCAGTGATTCTCGAGGGCAGCCCAGCAGGCCCTCCGCGTCTCCCACTACAGGCCTGGCGGGCTCTGACTGCACCAGGAGTGTGTGTACAGAGTAAAGAGAAAGGCCTAGAAGCGCCTTTTCCTCCTTCAAGAAAAGGGGACTGTCTCTTTAAAGTCTTTTTTTTCTTATGGTTGTCTTCAAGGTTGCAAATTTTTTTTTTTAAGATTTATTTATTTATACAAGCACTGGGGTACAGGCCAGAGGTGTGCGAGGGTGAGAGGATCCACCAGAGACAGAGCGGGGAACAGAACAGGCAGAGGGACACTGTTGAGGGGAGCAGCGGGGAGACAGGAGAGGTCTGTGGTGCCATGTGGGACTCTCCCAGGCGGAACGGGAATCAAACTGGCACCGCGGAGGCTGCAGACAGCTGCGCAGCGCTGTGCTCGACCGCCTGCGCCACCAGGGGAGGCCCCAAACTTGTAAAATTTTTTTTGTGGGACCCTCGCCGGCGGCCCGGGATCGAACCGGCACTGCAGAGGCTGCAGGCAGCCTCGCAGCCCAGCGCGCAACCGCTGCGCCACCAGGGGAGGCCATACTTGCAAATATTTTTAAAGCTTGGATTTCGCGTGACTGCAGGACCGCCCTGTGATGGCTCGCGGGCGCCCTGGACGTACCTCGCCAGTGCTGGCGGCCGGGCGCAGTGCCCCCTGCTTCCTCACTGGGCGCGCTGTTGGCGGGTTTGTTTTGGGCACCGGTGCTATTCCAGGGCACGAGGTTTACAAGGCGATGCTAGGAGAGTTTATTTGGGGGCAAAATGGGTCATCATTCTACCTGTAATTTGAAGAGATGCAGTAAAATCTCCAGGTTGTTACAAATTAAAAAGCAGACGGTTCAGTTATTTTCACAGGGAAATGTGTTCACGTTTCCACACGCCACCTGAAGTCTTTCTTCCTGAGCTCATTTTGAAACAGCTCTTCCACACAGAAATGAGCAGCGCGCGGCAGACAGCTGCTCCTCGCGCCAGGAGCAAATGCCGGCAGGTGGTTGAGCTTTTAAAAATCATTTTGGCTGTAAAAGCTAGCCTGTGATCAAGTGCTCATTTGTGCCAAAGCTGACCCACTTTCATGTTTAACATCGACTTAATTCTGAAGGCTCTTAAATGCAAACCCCGAGAAGTGAGGCGAAACCCCTGGTGGCAGGGGGGGGGTTCCTGGAAGCCGCTGCCCCTCCTGCACTTTCTCCTTCTGCACTGAGGAGCGGGTTCCCTTTCGCCCACTCTGCGTCCAGTTGCCTGGAAGAGCCCCCCCCCGCCCCCGCACCTGGTCAGGCATCAGCCCCGCTCAGGGTGTGGGTGCAGGTCAAGAACTCGGTTGACATCACCCCCAGACACTCTCCTACCTCTTGGCCCCCCCCTCATTACAGGGGCTTTTGTTGTTGTTTGTTCTGGTTACCAACCTGGGATCTGAACCGGGGATCATATTTCAGGGCGCCCCAGTTGGGTGTCCTACTGGGACCCCCCCCCCCCCGCCCCTGCCTGCAAAGCCACCAGGCCAGGAGCCTGTGGGCAGCCAAGCCCGTGGGCAGCCAACCCGGCTGGCCCAGGGTCCCCGCGTGACTGTGCGGGCCAGCAGGGCGCTGCCACACGCCCGGGAGGGTCTGCCCTTGGCCCGGCATCTCTGGCCCCAGTTCCGTGTCCCCTTCCCCGGTCATACTCTTGGCTCTCGTCTTCCTCGTCTCCCCCCAAACCTGGCCTGTCGTTCTGCTGCTTGACCTGCCACCCCTGCCCTCCTGTGTGCACACTCTTGGCCTGACCCCTGCTCTGATGTGCCCCCAGACCCGCCGGGGGCTGTGCCTGAGCGAGGCCAGCCCAGCACCTTTGGGAGGAGCACGGCCCGAGAACGGCCCTCCGCCTCCGCCCGCTTTACGTGGACGTCAGACGAGAAAGGAAGACGGAAGAGCAAAATCTGAAACAAAGATCATGTCACCCTGAGCCAGAACCACGCTGGTGCAGAGCTGTGAGCCCAGGGGGCCTCCCCCGCCCGCGGGGCTCTGTCCCAGGCTTGGGGCGCTGTCTCAGGTGCCCTGGCCTTCACCATGGCCCATGGCCGAGATGCCACCCTCCGCGGAGGCGCCCTCCCCCACATGCAAGCGTCTGCTTGCCCCCTGAAGACACCGCCCCCGCTCGCCGCTGACTTGCTCCACAGGCTCAGGGCTTGGGCAGGGGCTTCTTTTTTTTTTTTTTTCAAGATTTATTTGTATACAAGCACTGGGGTACAGGTCAGCGGCACGGGAGGGTGAAAGGACTCACCAGAGACAGAGTGGGGAGCAGAACAGGCAGATGACTGAAACACACTGCTGAGGGGAGCAGCGGGGAGACAGGAGAGGTCTGCCGCGCCATGTGGGTATCTCCCTGGCGGGCCGGGAATCGAACCCGCGCTGCAGAGGCTACGGGCAGAGCTTCACAGCGCTGCGCTCAACCTGCTGTGCCACCAGGGAGGCCCATGGACTGGGGCCTCTTGACTTTCCTCATTTTCTTGGCCCTGAGCTGGCCCTGCTGTTGATACTCAGCTTCTTGGGGGGCCCTGCGCCCACTCCCAGCACTCTGGACCCAGGGGTCTGATAGCCTCTGCTGAGTGCATGAGCCAGGTGCTTCCGCTGCAGCGCCCACTTGCACGGACTTGCAGCCTGGCCCTTCCCTGAAACACAGGGCCGCTCCTGACTGTGTGTTGGTCTCTCCCACAGTCTCCTTTTTTCTGTCCCGAGTCTCCCTCTGCTGGGTAGGGGGGAGCAATGACCCACCTGGCCAGTGCTGTGCCCTGTGACCCCAGGAACGGCCCCTGCGGCCATGGGACTGTGAGGCTGCCCCCGAGGGAGTGAGGCCTGGGGCTGCCATCCGGGTCCAGTGCCCATGCCCATGCCCTGGAGAGCCGGGGCGGGAGGGAGACACGAGAGCAGCCAGGGAGACGGGCTGCAGCCTGACGGAGCTTGGGGCTGAGAGGAGACCCCAGAGAGGGGCTGCCCCCCGTGGGGCTGGGGACACCCCGGTGAGCCCTGAGGGCATCCTGAGCACTGGTCCCGCCAGCCCTTCCTGAGCCTCAGTTTCCTTCCCTGAGCGGCAGGGGTGGTGACGCCTGCTGTGGGATGTGGGAGGGACGGCGACCCCCACATGTGACCGGGACCCCCTGGGGGCGGGTGGGCTTGCCCGCCTCGTCGGCTGCCCAGGTAGGAGCGGGCACGGGGAACGTGTCTGGCAGGCAGTGGGCCAGGAGGGTGCAGCCGCCCCCTTGATACCTCTCCCTGCAGGTGTGGATGACAGAGGTGGTGCCGTCCAGCGCCCTCAGCGAGGTCAGCCTGCGCCTCCTCTGCCGCGATGACATAGACACCGTGAAGCGTCTGTGTGGAGACTGGTTCCCCATTGAGTAAGTGGGCCGCGGCCGCGGGTGGAGGCGGGCACCAGGCACCTCAGGGGCCACGGGCCCGGCCCGCTCCCCGATGGCTGCCCAGCCCTTCACACCCACCTCCTTCCTGACTGGAAGAGCCCCCAAAAGGGCGTGGCTGGGAGCCATCGCCTCCCGGGTGTCCAGCCAGTGCTGCTGTGACGTCGTGGTGGGGATCGGGGCGGGCGTGCGGGCGGGCAGGCCTCGGGGAGCCGTGACGGCAGGACCGTGGGCCTGGAGTCGGCCGTCGGGGTGTCTGGGCAAGCCCTCGTCTTCGGACGTGCTGCTGGAGACCAGCCCTCCGGGGCCCGCTGTGTACCACGGCCGCGACATGCCCGAGGCACAGGCTCCCGGGAGCGCAAGGGGCCGGCGTGGGGCCAGACCACTCACGTCAGCGATGTCCTGTGTCTTTTTTGTCTGTTTCCTCCACTTCTCTGTCACACACACGTGGCGCTCCTGCGGCGAGAGAACTCAGTCAGGAGGCATGTGACCCCATGGAGTGCCCTGGGCTGGGGAGAGCCCCCAGGTGCTGCCTCTTCTTGCAGCCTCTTGGGCCTGAGGCTTCGGGTTCCGAGACAGGCCTGGGCTGCAGTCCCTCTGGCCGGCGTCAGCGAGGCTTCTAGAGGCCTGGAGGCCCGGGCGGGGGCTTGCACGCTCAGGCCTGGTGGAACCTGGCAGGAGGCAATCATTGGCCTCTGCACAGTGGAGCTGAGTCCCTCTGCTGCGTCACTGAGGGGTCACCGCCTCCTCTAGCTCTTGGTCTCAGGAGAGGCGTCCCAGCTAACCTGGCTTGACTGTCCCGAGTTACGAAGCAAACCCACACACCCAAGAGCCTCCGCACCCGCCCGGTGACTGGCCTGTCACCTCTGTGCCCTGGGGCTCGTGCTGAGTGATCTCACCTCACAACCCCCAGAGAGCGCTTGGCCTTGTTCTTGGTGAGCAGCCGCTGGCGGCTCTGGCCTCAGCCTCACCCGAGGGCTTGTCCCCACCCTGCCCAGGACAGCATTGTGGAGTCAGGTGCCACTTGGAGAACGCGGCTCTCTCCACGCTGCTTCTCCCAAATCCCAAAGCTGCAGAATTCGAGGGGTCACCCATGTGTCCCAGGGCCACCCACAGCCCTCCCTCCTGACTCAGCCGCCAGGTCCTCTCAGGGACAGTGCCCTCGGCTTTCCCGCTCATCTCCATGCCGTAAAATCACCTTTTCATCAGAAACCCCAGCCCCGCTGGACAGAGCGCTGCTCTAAGAAGGCTGCGGTGGGGGCCTGGAGGGAGAAACCCCGCGCCCACCGTGGCTCCACTGTCTGAGACGCAACCTTCATGGCGCTTCCCGTGGCTGCTTCACCTGCCTTGTCCTCCTCTTCAGGTACCCAGACTCATGGTATCGGGACATCACCTCCAACAAGAAGTTCTTCTCCCTGGCCGCCACCTACAGGGGCGCCATCGTGGGGATGATAGTGGCTGAAATCAAAAGTAGGACCAAGATACACAAAGAGGTGAGCTGTGCCATGCGACGAGGGGCCGCCGTCGGGGAGCCCCCGCTTCCGGGCCCTCCTGGCAGCGGCCCGCCACCCGCGGGTTGCCTGTGCGCCCGTGTGCAGGGCCCCCTCCGTCTCTGCGCCAGGCTCCGCACGGGGCGGGCGAGGGCTGGGGAGGGCCCTTGGCTGGAGACACCGTGGCGGCCTGGGCCCCTCTGCGGAGCCTCTCCAGACTCCGCGGGCTCCGCGCGCTGCGTGCCGTCCTCTCTGCCCGGTCGCCCGCTGCGCCTTCCTGGCCCACCACGCGCCCCTCAGGAAAGCGACTTTTTGGTGGGGGCCGATGTCATTTTTTCCCCCAGAAGGGCCCCCTTGTCTCCGTGGGAGCGGTGAGCCTCAGTCTCCGTTACCCTCCTGGCTCGGTCCCCTCCTGCCTGGGGGCCCCGGGACCGTGGCCAGGGCATCCAGGCTCGAGGGCGCCCGAGCTGGGACCGGGCGCGGCGTCGGCCTGACTTCACTTCCGCCTTCCCTTCAGGATGGAGATATCCTGGCCTCCAGCTTCTCGGTGGACACCCAGGTCGCCTACATCCTGAGCCTGGGAGTGGTGAAGGAGTTCAGGAAGCACGGCATAGGTGAAGGGCGCCCAGCACCTCCTGCGGCCCCAGCTCGGGCTCCCCCCTTCTCCTGCAGCAAGCCTGCCGGCCCCGCCCCGCCCGCCGACCTTCAGCCCATCCTCTCGCTCCATGTCTCAGTTCTTTCCTTCCAGAATCGGGCCCGAGGCGTGCTCACGCGGTGTCCTCGAGCAGCTGCAGAGAGCGCAGCTGCAGAAACACCCCCTCCACCATTTACGGGACACCCGCCACCCTGGGGAGCCGTGTCTCCAAGTCCCCCTCCCTCTTTGTACCCCCAGCTCACCTGTGGCCAGGCCTGTCTCTGCCGGGCTTTCCCGGCCTCAGGGGTCCACTCTCCGGTGTCGTAGGGGTGGCGAGTCTGTGCAGGCCCATCGCCCGGGAGGGTGCCCGCAGCCCGCGGTCCTGGCCGCACGGTCCTGTGGGCAGCAGGACTCTCCGGGGCTTTGGGGCGGGTGTCACGGGCGCCGGATGCAGCGGCAGAGGGTCCGTGGGGATTTCTGCGGGGCACCTGCCTGGCACGCCTCGCGCCCGCTGCCTGCGCATGACCCGCGCCCTCCCCCCGCAGGCTCCCTCTTGCTGGAGAGCCTGAAGGACCACATCTCGAGCACGGCGCAGGACCACTGCAAGGCCATCTACCTGCACGTGCTCACCACCAACAGCTCCGCCATCAGCTTCTACGAGAACAGGGACTTCCGGCAGCACCACTACCTGCCCTACTACTACTCCATCCGCGGCGTCCTCAAGGACGGCTTCACCTACGTGCTCTACATCAACGGGGGCCACCCCCCCTGGACCCTCTTATATCCTTCCCTTCTCGGGGCAGAGGTCGGGCTGCAGAGCCCCAGCGCGGCTCCCGGCAGCGGCGGGCACCCCTGGAGCTGGGGCCACTTCCTGTCATTCTCACAGCCGGCCTCGGGGTGCGAGTCTGTCCTGGCCAGATGGCGCTGGCTGGCGTTTGTGGAGAGCCGCCGCAGCGCGTGTCCAGAGAGCAGGCTCTGCGCTTGGTGCCGGGTCCCCACCTAGGCTGAGGGCCTGGCTGAACCCTGTGGACCCATCGTCTGACCACCCACCCACCCTGCAGGCCCTGAGTGCACCTCCTGTTCCAGCCGGGCCCTCAGCAGATACAGCCGCCCTCGGGCGCACGTGCTGGCAGGGCCACGCAGACAAGGGGGTGAAAGAGCCCCTGGCTGTCCTTGAACACTTGGGTTCGCACCTTCCTGTAGAGACCCCGGGGCCTGTTACCTCCCCCTTAGCTCCCACTGGCCCTAGACTGTGGGAGGAAGGCCAGGAGCCGTCCTCATGGTTGAGCGTGTGGCTTCCAAACAGCGCGTCGTCTGCGTGAGGTGGTTAAATGAGCGGGGCTAGCATTTCACAAGGAGATACCCAGGAAGGAGGAGACGCCCCCAGCCCACAGGCCTCTGTGTTGTGTGAACACGGGTGTCCGTGGGTGCCCAGGCTCCGAAGTGCCAGGCCATCGTGTCAGGGCGTGGGGAGGACCTGGAGGCCGTGGGCTCGGGGCAGAGCACTGGTTCCACCTGCTGGCCTCGGCCGAGTGTCCTTGTGCCTTCGCTCCGCTGCTGCCCTCGAAGGTTGTGAACATGCTGTTGAGGCTTTCTGTCCCCGCGGAGGCCCACCAGCCTGCCGCCTCGGGGGTCGTGTGTGGGCCCTGCTGACTGTCTCAGGGCACCGGGGCCAGTGCAGCCAGGCCGTTTTCCTTAACGGGGCCCACAGACTACATCCAGCACCTGGGCTCTACGCTCGCCAGCCTGAGCCCCTGCTCCATCCCGCACAGGCTCTACCGCCAGGCCCACAGCCTGCTCTGCAGCTTCCTGCCATGGTCCAGCATCTCCACCAAAGGTGGCATCGAGTACAGCCGGACCATGTGATGCCAGCGGGGCAGCCTTCACCAGGCTCCATCCCTTGGTGGCCTGCAGGGCCTGCCTTCCTGGCCTTCTGACCTCAGCTGGCCTCTGCAGAGGAGCTGGCGGCCACCCGCCCGGCCCATCGGCCTGCCCCAGCCACAGGCCCGGTGCTACGCGGGCTCAGCAGAGCAGAGCAGGGCTGCGCGTGCCCCATCTCCGACAGGTAGGCCGGAGCAGGTGGGCGGGGGGACAGAGCCGGGGGTGGGGGGGTGACGTGCCAAGTGGAGGCCTGGGACTTCCAGCGGCGGGAGCAAGGCTGGCCAGGCACCTGCCGTGCGGGGCTGTGGGAAAGCGGCGCTGAGAGCTGAGTCCCCCGGGCCCAGCTACGGAAGCTCGGAGGGCGTGCGGGACGCCCTGGCCAGGAGGTTCTGCCCACTTCCAAATGCCTTTCACTCATTCTCACACTGAAAGGCAGGCCCTGCTACCCTGACCCCCGGGCCGCCCAGGGCCCCACCCTAGCACCAGCAGTGGCGCCACTAAACAGGGCCCCACTGGTACCTCCTGGCAGACACATTGTCCAGACCTCTCCTGGGCCTCATCATGGCAGGGAGCTGGGCGCTTCAGACTTCACAATGGGGTCTTGGCCCCCGGCCCACGCCTTGTGCATAGACCCCGCGGGCAGTGGGTGACGGCAGCGAAGGTGACAGCGGTGTGCGTGGCGGCTGGGCTGGCACCTGCCACGTGGCCTTCATTTGCACTGGGACCTCGGGGTGGCAGGCTAGGGCCTCAAGGGCACCCTGGGCCCAATGGTGGGCTCCTAGGCTGGGCAGTGTGTGCTGTGGGGTCTTCACCTTTGCCCCCTTCTGCTCTCTCCTGCAGGCTTTCCCAGCCTCCTCCCCGCTCGGGAAACCTCCACCTGCCCAGCCCTGCTCCTGCTTCCCCGTGCACGAGCCGTCCCACCCCGTCCCCGCTGGCTGGAGCGTGGCGGTGTCCACTGTGCTGTTTCTTCTGCTGCCCCCGATCAAAGACAGGGCGCCCGCTCCACCCCCCTGCCCCGGCTCTTCCCCCACTGCCCGTTCCTGCCTGCACCTTCCTCCACAGTGGGAGTGAGCTGCTGGGAGGAGGAGCCCCCCCCCCTTGTGGACAGACTTGGCCCTGAAGCACGGGCACCTTGGAGCGGGAGGGCCATCGGCAGGGGACAGCAGCCTGCAGAGGCCTGGGGGCCCTTTTGAAGGGGCTGGCACGTGGTGGGCTGGGGGGCATACAGCTCTGGAGCTTCCTCTCCGATATGGGTGGCCCCCAATCCTTAGCAGTCTCCTGCTGCCAGCCTTGTCCTGCCCTGGGCTCGTGGAATGTTCCATGTGGCTGAGCTGCAGTAGGGGACTGGGCTGAGGACAGGGGTGGCCAGGGCCCGGGGGTGCACCCAGCCCCCAGAGTCCAGGTTGGGTGCAGACAGGAGGAAGCGAGCATGCGGCGGGGCCTGGGAACAGGCTTGTGCCTTGTGAAGACAGAGGCTGGCAGCCCTGAGAAGCGTGAGTGGCTACCCCTGGCTTCTCAACCACCCCGTACCCCCAGAGCTGCTTGTTGCCGCCCTGCCCTCCGAGGGGTGCAGCACGCCCAGCGCTGCAGCATCACCCCGCACCCGTCAGCGGAGGGGAGTCCGTCCTCCCCTCCTCAGGGCTCCCCAGGGGGCCTCACGGGAGGCCCAGCTGCTGTCCTTTTTCATCTGAATCAACGGTGATCATGTGATTTTTATTTCTGCCCCGTCGGGCAAAGGAAGAGTCTTCAGGAAAGTTCTGCCATGGACTTTCACGACCGCTCTCACAGACCTTGCCCCTGCACCCATGGCGGCGTCAGCCCAGCGCTGACCGGGTCGCTGCGTCTCATTACAAACGAGTAAACAGCCTGAACTGGTCACTCCGTCTTTGCAGCAGCTCCCTGCTCTCGCGCCCTGCCCTGCGGGGTCAGCCCTGGGCTGAGGGTGGCCCCGGAGCTGCTGTCCCCCAGCCAACGGGCCCGTGGTCTCGTGACGCGAGTTCTGTGGCCAGTGCGGCCCTGGCAGGGGGCCTGCAGCTGAGGGTGCTACTGGCTGCCGCCCCTGAAGGCAGGAAGGGCTCAGCAGCTGCCGGGCCAGGGTCCGGCCAGCGCTCAGCCTGGGTCAGACAGGCCTCTGGGGCGCGCTCCTGGCTTAGAGAGGGCAGCTCGACGCCATTATCAGGTGAGGACCTAGGGCCAGTGCACCGTCCCCACAGGAGCCTGGGGGGGTCCTGAGCCAGGACACCCCATCATGGGAGCCAGAGGCAGGGCACCAGTTGTTTCCACCAACCTCTCCTTGGAGTCTCTGGACACCCTGGGGCTCAGGAACTACCCAGGAGCATGCAGGTGGTCAGTGATGGGCCCGGGGCATGCCCCATGCCCTGGCTCCCCTGCTGGGGCTCACCCAGGCCGCCTCTGGGCATGGGGCCTGAGGCAGCTGCAGAGCTGGGCTGTGGCCTGGCAGGAGCCGGCCTGGCCCCCCAGCCTCCCCCTATCCATCCCCCCAGCTCCGCTCTTGGTTACTCCACCAGGTGCGCTTGTCTACTTTGGCCTGCCAGTGGGTCAACGCCGAGTTTAGGGGATGACTTCCTGGGGCCCTTGGTCAGTTGTGCAGCCAGGGTAGAAAGGTTGACCCCTGAAGGCAGCAGTGGCCCCCCCACTCAGGTTTCTGGGACAGTCTTCCAGGGCTGAGAGTGACACCTGGAAATGGGGTGCAGCCACTTGGGCCCATTCTGCTTCTTGGCCTCTTCCAGGTGCACTTCCAGAAAGCTCGGGAACTTAGGAAGGTTGCTGGTCAGCTCAGTTAGTCCTCCGGGCTGTGCTCTGCTCTCCACGCATCTGCCAGGGCAGTGGCAACAACGCCGAGGAGGGCCTGCCTCCCAGGTGGCCAGGAGCTTGGCCTGGGCCTTGGTTCCCTCCATGTGGCCTCCCCCAGGCTGGGTTGGTTTCCCCGACGTTGGGGCCTTCTTCCTGGGCATGCTGGAAGCTGTCAGGCCTCCTTTGTGCCCAGAAGTGACCCCGTGTCACTCCCACCACATGCCATTGATAAAGCAAGACCCAGAGCTGGCCCCAGGTCAAGGAGGGTTTGCTGCCAGGGGCCAGGACACCAGGACACAGCTTGCGGCGGCCACCACGGCCTGCATGTCCCGAGCTGCGGCCCCTGGGACCTGCTCCTGCCGAGTGCCTGGGCTGCTGCTGGTGCTGGGGCAGCCCTCCCGAGCCGCAGTCCCTCGCTCTAGGGGGCTCATCCGGTGGCCGCATCCCTCCCTGCCTGTCCCTGGGCTGTTCCTGGAGGGTAGTGGGCTCAGATGCAGAGCCTGGGGTTCGCACGCAGGCCACCCACACTTCTGAAACCCCCAGGGGCAGAAGCCTGGGCACTTATGCAATGTCTAGGGGCAGGGGAGGGACCTGAGGGAGCACCCCCACCTCCGAAAGGAACCCACTGTGTGGGTGTCCAGCGCATCCCTGACACCCCTGCGGTGCTGACCAGACCTGACTGGCCTGGCTGCCACCACCAGCCAGACAGCGGGGGCGGGGTGGACCCTGGGCTCCCCTCAGATTCCCAGCAGGCTGGGCCCAGTGATGTTGAGGGGTGTGGGGTGTCTCACATGCTTCTGACCCCCAGAAGACACTGGAGACAATTTCACAGGACAGGATGCCAGCGGTCAGGTGAGCAGGGCTGGGCGTGCTGCTGGACAGCCACAGCGCACAGGGCGCCCCCAAGCACAGGGAGGCCCCCAGCGCCAGCTGGGCTGAGAAGCAGCCCCCACCCTGAGCACAGGCGAGCCCGGCCGGCGCCCGCAGTCTCTCCCAGCTCGGGGTGGAGGGCTGTGTCCACCCTGCTGGGACAGGCCATTCGGTCCCCGTGGAGCGGTGGGCGCAGCCCAGTCTCCGTGCAGGACAGGCCCCTGCTAAGGTTCTGCCCGGCCAGACCCTCGCGCTCCTCCCCGCAGCCTGCCAAGCCCCGCTGCCTTGCCTTTGCCCTCTGCCCCCGGGAGCCTCGACTATTGTGGGAGCGCCCGGCCCAGGCCCAGGGGCTGATGGGGTTGGCCCGATGACCACAGGCGGGGCAGGTAGGTGCTGGCCTTGGCTTTTATTGAGGTTAGACCCGCGGCTCCCCGGCCTCTCGGCCTCTCGGGAGCTACTCTCCGCTCAGCCCGGCCTCCCGGGCTCCAGTGGCTGCCTGGGGATGGAGCAGGCTGCAAGGGCACCCCGGCTGCTGTTTCTCTGTCCTTCCCGGGACCGCCTCCCGCCCCCCACCCAGATTCCGTGCCGGCGACAGGCCGGAGGCTCCAGCTGGGATCACAGCCTGGCAGAGCCCTTCCTGTGGGCCCGCCCCCCTCGAGGGCATCCCTGGCATCCTGCCCCTCCCGTCCAGCCGGGAGAACAGCCCTGGCAGGGGATCCCTATGGCCTCTCCAGGGCCCCCGAGCGGGTTCTCTTGCACAAAGGACACGGGGGCTCCTCTGAAGGCCGCCAGGACCTCTTGGGCCTGAGCCCCAAGCCTTCGGCTGTGTGGGGCGGGGGAGGGGCACCCTTGGCTGCGTCCACACTGGAACTGGAAGCTGAGGAGAGGAGAGAGGCGGCGTCAGGAGGGCCCCGCCAGGGCCAGCACAGCCCCCCCCCCCCCCCCCCCGTGACCCCAGAACCCAGTGTCCTCCAAAGAGGGGAGGAGCGGTAGCTCTTAAAGGGAACCCCGAGAAAGGGGAACAAATGGGAAGGCCCCTCATCTAACCCGAACCCCTCATTTTACCGATGGGAAAAGAGCGTCAGCCAAGGGGAGAGCTGGCGACGTCCCTCAACAGGGCAGGGCTAGCACGGGGCCCAGGAGTCTTGCGGGAGGAGAAGCACCCTCTGGGCACGTCCGAGTCCCAGTCCTACCCTGGGGTTCCTCCTGGCCCCAGCCTCGGCCTCACCTGTATTTCCCAGGCTGCCCCTGGGCAGTTGAGCTTCCAGAAGGGTGGAGCAGTGGCTGTTACCTGGGCCCAGAGTCCCCCGTGGCAGGTCCAGGGGCCAGGCCATGGCCTGAGGACTGGGGAGGCAGCCCCCGGCCATCAGGCGGCCCAGCCAGTGGCTCTCGCACTGACCAGCGGGCCGCATGTGTCCCGGCAGGTAGAGGGCCAGGGCCCGGAGGTGGCGCAGCCGGAAGTTCTTGGGCTTGCTTCCCTGGGCGCTGGGGCACTGCTGCTGCTGGGCCCCCAGCCCCCCCTCGTAGATGTTGGGTGGCGTATCGGGGTGGCTGGCGCGTCCTCGGGCCCAGCTCACTGCATCTGCGGAGGGGAGAGCAGGAGGGGTGGGCAGGGCAGGCCTGAGAGCGCCCTCACACTGACCGCTCACCAGCTCCCGTCCACCCACTCTGGCCTGCCCGGCCCGCCTGTCTGTCAGAAGGACTCAGTCCGGTTGTCCCGCCTCCCCCATCACACCTCCTCCCTCTCCCAACCCACGGGGAGGCCTGAGGAGCCCAGAGCGTGGCACCAAGCTCTCTTTCAGGACTTGGAGAGCTTCCTGCCACCCTCTGTAGCCCCCTACCCTAGAAAGTATTCCGGTGCCAGGATAGAAATTGAACAGGGGTCGGGGGCACGTGGCCTGGACCAGTGGCCACTCCCCTCCCCCAAGCATGCATTCCCTGAGGCCACCCCGGTGGCTTGGGGCCCAGGTCGGGCCAGGTCGGGACAGGAGGGCGTCTATCCTGCCGCTCCTCCTCCCCACAGCCCGGCACCTTCTCTTATGCGCAGCTGAGAGAATGCACAGACCAAGGCTTCCATGGAGGGCCAGTGTGGGGGAGAGCAGCCAGGCCTGTGCCACAGGACCCTGCTCTCCCCTGCCTCGGGGATGGGTCTGCAGGTCTCCCGTGGCAACTGGCTCTATGATGTCACAGGGGAAACTCCCAGCTTTCTTGGACCCCTGAGTTTGGGGAAGGATGATGCCCAGGGCAGGATCAGGGGGGAACCCTAAGGGAGGCCCCTGGCCCCTCTGGGTTGGGACATGCCACACAAAACAGACCCAGCTCTTGCAGTCCGGAGGGTCATGCCCCTCTGTCCTCATCTGGGGGTGGGAAATGAGGGTTCAGGGGTACAGACTTGGTTAGACATGGGTCAGTGCTTTGTTGAGAAATGAAAGAAAAGTAAGTGGAAAATATTCCATGTTCATGGACTGAAGAAAAGGATTGTTAAGAAAGCTGTACTCCGGGCCTCCCTGGTGGCGCAGGGATTAAAGTCTCAGCGTTATCAAGTTACTGACAGCCACGGTGGCCTGAGTTCAATCCCTGGCCAAGGGAGATGGACCCACATGGCGCAGCAGACCTCTCCTGTCTCCCCGCTGCTCCCCTCAGCAGTGGATTTCCATGCATCTGCCTGTTCTGTTCCCCACTCTGTCATGAATCCTCTCCTCCCACACCTCTGGCTTACGCCCCAGTTCTTGTATGCATAAATAAGTGAAAATAAATCTTAAAAAAAGAGAGAAAGCAATACTCCCTAAAGACCTATAAATCCATTGAAATCCCAATGACCTTAGAGGCTGAAGAACTGATCGAAGAATTGGGTTCACATGGGAACCCAGATAGCTGAAAACCATCTTGAAAGAGTTTGAATACTCAAATTCCCTGATTTCAAAACTTAATTCAATGCTTCAGTAACAAATGGTGTGGCGCTGACATAAGATGGACACCTAGGCCAATGACATAGAAGAGTGAGCCCAGAAATTAACCCATATCCTATGGTCAACTGATTTTCTTTAAGCATTCCTCTTCATAAATAGTCTTTCCCCAAAACGGTGCTGGGACAACTGGAGAGTCGCATACAAAAGAATGAAATCAGACCCGAACATGTTACACCATGTATGAAAATTAACTAAAAATGCATCAAAGACCTAAATATAAGAGGCGAAACTATAAAACTCTTAGCAGACAGCAAATCTTCATGACCTTGAATTTGGCAATGGATTCCTGGCGATGACATCAAACCCACAAACGACAAATGGCAAAAAATAGATACATTTGACTTCATCAAAATTAAAAACTTTTGTGCTGCAAAAGACACTATTAAATGAAAAGACAGACTGCAAAAATGGGAGAAAATATTTGCAAGTCATATCTCTGAGAAGGGTTAGTATCCAAGTATGAAGAACTGAACAACAAAAAGACGGTGCTGCGCCATGTGGGCCAGCTCCCTGCCCGGGATCGAACGCATGCCGCAGCGGTGATAGCGCTGAGACTTAATGCCTAGGCCACCAGGGAGTCCCCTGAAGTGGATGAAGAGCTTGAACATATATTTATTCAGAGGTATACAAATGATTAACAAGCATTAAAAAAAAGTTTAACATTAGGGAAATGCAAACTAAAACCACAGAGGGGCGCTACTTCACAACCACGAGTATGCCTATTTATATATATATATGTATGTAATGACAGGTGTTAGGATGTGGAGAAATCAGAATTCTCCTACACTGCTGGTGGGAATGTGAAATGGTACAGTCACTTTGAAGCAGTTTTCAGTTCCTCAGCAAGGTAAACATGGAATTAACACCCAGCAATGCCACTCTTCAGGGTCTACACCCCCTAGGAATTGAAAACAGGTATTCAAATATGCCCCTGTGCACAAATGTTCACGAGAGCATCATTCTTAGTAAAAAAGTGGGAATGTCCAAGCATCCATCAGCTAACAAGTGGATAAGCTGCGGTGTGTTCATCTGAAGAACTACTCATTTACAAGAAGGACTGATGTGCTCTCCAGGCCGCCGTGGGGACGAACCTCAAAAACATTATGTTCAGTGGAAGAAACCCGACACGAGAGGCCACATGTGAGTCCATTTCTAAGCAATGTCCAAAACAAATAAATCTGTAGAGACAGAAAGCAGATTAGTGATCGCCAGGGACTGAGGGACAGAAGAAATGGGAGGTGACTCCTTCATTGGAAACATGTTCCCTGAAATGTGTTTTATAGTGTGGAACAACACTGCGAATGTACTTAATTCTACTGAGTTGTACATTGAAAAGTAAATTTGACCCCAGTGAACAGCTAGTACACACAATGGGCCGGTATTCAACGCCGTCAAGATCACCACAAGGAGATCCTGAGAACTGGCATCGCGGAGAGGGGGCTAAAGACTAGCTGGGGCCTGGCCAGAACAGGACGTTAGGTATAACTTAAGGAAATCTGCATAAAGTCTGATTTTTAGTTAATAATTATGTATCCGTGTTGGTTCATCAATTGCAACAAATGTATCATAGTTGAGGATATTAACAGCAGATGGGGTGAGGGCATGGGAACTCTGTACTACCTGCAAGTTCTTTGCCAATCTAAAACTACTCTAAAATTAAAAGTTTATTTTTTAAAAAAATGTTTGGGGCCTCCCTGGTGGCGCAGGGGTTAAAGACAGAGCGTCGTCAAGCTATCGCCAGCCACTGCAGCACGGGTTCCATCCCCAGCCAGCCAGGGAGCTACCCACATGGCACAGCAGACCTCTCCTGTCTCCCTGCTGCTCCCCTCAGCAGTGGATTTCAGTCGATCTGCCTGTTCTGTTCCCCACTCTGTGTCTGGTGAGTCCTCTCACCCCCACACCTCTGGCCTGCACCCCAGTTCTTGTGTGCATAAATAAATAAATGTTTAAAAATAATAAAAATGTTCAATATGGCTTATGGCTCTGACGTGCCATGCCTAGCTATTTACTGAAGAGAAAAGAAAGCCCAAGTCCACGCACGGGTGTCTACATGAACACCTGCACCAGCTGCACTGGAAGCGCCCATGAGCAGGTGAGTCTGCTTGTTTGCAGTTTCAGTTGCTTTTCCCTAATGACTAATGTCTTCAGTATCTTTCCATTTCCTTATTTAAAAAAATTATTTTTATTTATTTATGCATACAGGAAGTGGGGTGTAGGTCAGGGGTGCAGGAGGTGACCGGCTTCACCAGAGGCAGAGTGGGGAGCAGACCCGGCAGATCCACCGAAATCCACTGCTGAGGGGCGCCGCGGAGAGACGGCAGAGGTCTGCCGCGCCCTGTGGGCAGCTCCCTGGCCGGGGCTTGCACTCAGGTGGCCGTGGCTGGGGCTAGTGCTGAGACTTGACCCCTTGTGCCACCAGGGAGGCCCCGTTTCCTTATTCTTTGCCATTTGCCTTTTGTGAAATATCTTTACATTTTTGTGTGTTTTTTTTTTTAGGATTTTTATTTCATTTATACAAGTACAGGCCAGAGGCGTGGGAGGGTGAGAGGATTCACCAGAGACAGAGCAGAAGAGGCAGACCGACCGAAAGCACTGCCGAGGGAGCAGCGGGAGACAGGAGAGGGTCTCGCCCAGGCGGCGGGGATCGAACCGGCGCTGCAGAGGCTACAGGCAGCTCCAGAGCCGGCGCTCCGCCGCCTGCGCCCCCAGGGGAGGCCCTTGTCAGTTTTCTATCGGTTGTTTTCTTATTTCTGAAGCCTGAGGGTTAAGTATATGCGCTTATGTTCTCAAGTGTCTCGAAGACACCGATTTTAAATTTTGATGGTCCAATTTATCAAAAAACATTTTTGCAAGGCTCCTTCTTGGGGTGGTACGGCTAAGAGATCCCGCTCACCCGGCCACAGAGCTTGTCCCTCGCTTTCTCCCCCAGAACGTGCAGGCCTTGGGCGTCCCATGGAGTGGGGGGCATGTTTTCTGGTTAATTTTTCCACGGCGCGTCAAGCGGGGGCGGAGGTTCATCTACGGCGCAAGGATTTCCAATTTCCAAACGCCATTTCCTGGAAGCCTGTCTGCACGGACGTTCCCTGCCCCGGCGCCCACCCTCTCCGGGGTGTATTTCGGGGTCCGGGGGGGGCCGCGCCCGTGGAGCCAGCGCCTGCGCCGACATCCGCGACGGGCAGAGCGCGACAGGGCGCCTCGCGGCCTCCTCGGCGCCCGGGCCCGGCCCGGCCCGGCTCAGCTCGCGTCGCCCCCGCGGACGCGGCCCGGTTGCCAGGACAACCGCCGGCGCACGCGGACCCGGAAGCGTTTCCGGCCCGGGGCGAGGCGGCGGCGGGAGCCCCGCGGGCCCCAGCGGAGCGCTCGCGCCCCGACGCCGGCGGACGGGGGCCCGGAGGAGGCGCGCGCCACTGCGCATCTGCCTGGGGCGCCAGCCGCGCGTGAGGAGCAGCAGGGGCGCCCCTGGCGCGGCGCCGGCCCGTGGTGGGCGCCCCGGCCGTGTCAGCCCGCGCCCCGCGCGCGCAGGGGGTGACCCCGGGGCCGCGCGCCCCACCCCCCGCGCCCGCCGCCCGGTGCGCATGCGCGCTGGCCCGGCCGCGTCGCCGCCGCCTGTTTGGCCCCTGCCGCTCGCCGTCGGGGCGGGGCTCGCGGGCCCGTCGGTTGCCGTGGAGACCGGCGCGCCGAGGGGCGAGCGCGGCGGACGCGGGCCCCGGGCCGAGCGCCATGTCTTTCCGCGACCTCCGCAGTAAGGCCGCCCGGCCCCGAGCCCGCGGCGCCCCCTCCCCTGCCCGAGCCCGCGGCGGCCCGCGCCGCCCCCACCCCGGGCCCCGAGGCGGCCGCTCGCGCGCGGGGGGCGCGGGGCCGCCTGACCCGGCGGGCGGGGGGGTCGCGGGCCCGGCCTGCGGGGTGCGTGGCCCAGGGCGCGGGGGCGACCGCGACGCCGGGGGGCGGGGGGACCGCGGCTCGCGACGCCTGCGGCCCCCGAGGCCCCCGCCGGGACGCGGAGCCGCCCGCGCGCACAGGCCGAGGAGGCCGCGGGCGGGGACCCCGAAAACCCTTGTCAGGGGGCGGGGGGAGCGCCCGCCACTGCTGCCGCGGGTCCTCGCCTTCCCCGGGCCCTCTCCAGGCCCGTCCTCCAGAGCCGCAGCGAGGCCCGGGCGGGGGGGGGGTGGGGGGGGCGGCGCCGCCTGCTGCGGGGCCCGCGGGCCGGGCCGGGCGGGCGGGGGTGGCGGGACGCGGCTCCTGCCTTCGGGCGCTCGTGTCCCGAATCCGGCTGTCGAGGCCCCTGCGCACCTGCCCAGGCCGCGCGGGCCGAAGAAGCCCTTCACGCACGTTTTCTAGCCTGGTGCTGGTCCCTGAAATTTCACCTTAAAAATCACTCCTTCCAGTTCCGAGGTGCTCCTTTTCCCCAGTGAGAACGCGCGCGGGGCGCACCCCGTCTCCGCGCCCCGGACGGCTTCCCTTCCCACGCGCCCCTGGGTGAGGCCAGCGCTCTGCTGGGCCTCTGGAGGAGTTGTTTTGGGAAGAATGTAGAAGTGGATTTCTGAACATTTTGGTCACTAATAAATGTCAAGCAATTGTGCGGTTTGGGATAAGACTCTTCCTCAGCTCATCCCCTTTGGACAGTGACGCTGCAGCAGGACGAGGGTTGGGTGCCGGTGCCGTGTGATGGGGCGGCGGCTGCTTTATTTCCATCACTTCAGATTTCAAAAAACCGACAACTACTGTCTGGTGAATCCAGGCCAACCACTAATGCCCAATGAACTTAAATGCTGTCTAGGTTGCAGATCATTATTTTTTTTAATTTTTGAAAACCTCCTTAGAGAGTTGATGGAGTCCCCCAAACCACGTCCATGGGTTGGAAATAAGGAGAAGCAAAAAAAAAAAAAAAAAAAAAAAAACTAAGTTGATAATGAGGAACTGACTGAATTCTCTTTTACCTTGGACAGATTTTACCGAGATGATGAGAGCCTTGGGGTACCCTCGACACATTTCTATGGAAAATTTCCGCACACCGAATTTCGGACTTGTATCTGAAGTGCTTCTCTGGCTTGTGAAAAGGTTAGAGCTGTGCTTTATTGAGGCCTGAGGGTGAAAAGTAGATTTGATTCATTAGCTTCCTAGAAACAGGATACTGTTGTGACGCAAGAGGAAGACTTCAAACAAATTTGAGTTTGACAGACTCGGCTGTCACCTCTCCAAACTCGGTGGCATTTAAGGAGCAGTGGGAGAAGGGAGCACCCCAGCCAGTGATAAAAGCCTGCTTCTCAATGGGAAGCAGCAGAGCTGGGGCACTGGGGCAGGCTCCCCACTACACCTGCACCCGGAGTGACAGGGAGCTCCCCTGATGAGAAATAATTTACATTGCCCTGTGGTAAAATCTTTTAGGATTCAGGCTTTGCCAATTCACAAACTTTGTTTTAAAGGTTGCAGTTATGGGGCCTCCCTGGTGGCACAAGGGGTTAAGGTACAACCTATAAAGCTATCAGCAGCCACTGCAGCATGTTGGATCTCCTGGCCAGGGAGCTACCCACATGGTGCAGCAGACCTCTCCTGTCTCCCTGCTGCTCTCCTCAGCAGTGTACTTTGGTTGATCTGCCTGTTCTGTCCCCCACTCTGTCTCTGGTGAATTCTCTCAACCCCCCCCAACACCTCTGGCCTGTACCCCAGCTGTTATATGCATAAATAAATCTTTAAAAATAAATAAATTAATTAAAATATCATTTAAAACACACACAAAAATACATAGCAGAGATCTTTCGTAACTGCAACTTTTTAAAAAGATTTTTTTAATTTTTGTAATTTTTTTTCAAAGATTTATTTATTCATGCATACAAGAACCCAGGTACAGGCCAGATGTGCGGGAGGGTGAGATGATTCACCAGAGACAGAGTGGGGAACAGAAAGGCGGGCGAGACAGGAGAGATCTGCCACGCCATGTAGGCGTCTCGCCAGCCGGCCAGGAATTGAACCCATGCTGTAGAGGCTGCAGACAGCTTCACAGCGCTGCGCTCAACTGCCTGCACCATGAGGGGAGGCTCTAAACGATATTTTTTAAATGTAAAATCCCTCTTAGATTGCAGGCTGTATGGAAAAGCGGAGGACGCGAAATGCTGATCCCTGATGGGGCAGCAGTAACTGCAACTTCTCGAAGCTCATTAGTCAGCTCTGGGACAAAGGCTGTCGGCCAGAGTGGTAGTTGGGATTCTTTTAACTACACTGTAAGGTCTGAGATAGATTTAATTTTGTAAGCTGAGCCCCACATTTAATGTTCAAAGTCAGTTAAACCTACTCTTGGGTGAGGGTTAGCTCCACTAGGCATTTGGTGTTTTGTGTTGCGCTTGAGGTTGTGTCTAATGTCACTGCCTTAGCTGGGCGCTGGGAGAGCTTCCTTTCGCAGCTCCAGCTCTCAGTAGTCCACTTTCTCTTTGGTAGATTTTCCGCTTGAGTGACGTGTCTTCTCTCTGTGGCACAGGTATGAACCGCAGACTGACATCCCTTCTGATGTCGAGAGTGAACAGGACCGAGTTTTCTTCATTAAGGCGATTGCCCAGTTCATGGTTAGTTCATGGCAAATGTGATTTGAGTCATAAAATTAGCTACGTTAGAAAGACGGACCAGGTTTCTGGTACTGAAGTGGAGCCATTTATCAGAAAATTTTTTTTGAAATTCTTTATTAATAATTTTATTTTAAAATAGGAAATACATTTTGTGAGTCAAAAGATTTTTTTAAATCATGACTTGATACAGTGTAAAATCACTTTTTATTGTATCTGCCATTTGCTCACTTCCATTCCCTATAACCACTATTTCCAGTATCTTCTAGGGTTTCTTTAAGCAAATAGGATATATATTCTTTTACACAATGGCGGCATGTTATACACCACTATTTAGAATATTGTTTTTTTCGCTTAATTGGTAAATTTTAGAGAATTTACCAAATACATGTTGATTCCCTCATTCTCTCTTACGCCTGAGTAGTGTTGCTTGCACAGATGCCATCAGGTGTATAACTTATCCAGGTATACATTTAGGCTGTTTGTCACTTGCTCTTTGAAACAGCGCTCTAACGAATAACCTGTACATATTTTGTTGTGTACATGCATAGTTTTAATTCTTAGGATTGGACTCTCTGGATTAGAAGAGGTACATTTGTGATTTTGTCATCACTTCCCAGATTGCTCTCCATTGACACTGCACTAGTGTGCACCCTGACTCACGATGTATGAGTCACATGAGAGTTTGATTCTTCATATAACCTAATGGTTATATCCCACTTGTCAGCAGAAACATTTGTAAATTACCTTCACGGGATTTCATTTATATTTTACATGCAAAGGGCTTTAAACTCTTTTTTTGGTCTGAAAATAGGCCACCAAGGCACATATAAAACTCAATACCAAGAAGCTTTATCAAGCAGATGGATATGCAGTGAAAGAACTACTGAAGATCACCTCTGTGCTTTATAATGCCATGAAGACCAAAGGCCTAGAGGGCTCTAAAATAGGAGAGGAAGACATCAGCAAGTTCAAGTTTGATCTTGGCTCAAAGGTAAGGACCAGTGAGAGCCTCATAGTGATAGCGTATTTCCTTTTTTTTTTTTTTTTTTAAAGATTTATTTATTTATTTATACAAGCACTGGGTACAGTCAGAAGCACGGGAGGGTGAGAGAATTCACCAGAGCCAGAGCGGGGAGCAGAGCAGGCAGAGGGACCGAAGTACACTGCTGAGGGGAGCAGCGGGCGGCAGGAGAGGTCTGCGCGCCATGTGGGACCCTCGCCTGGTGGCCAGGGATTGAACCGGCGCTGCAGAGGCTGCGGGCAGCTTCGCAACCCAGCGCTCAACCAACCCAGCGTTCAACCGCTGCACTACCGGGGAGGCCCTAGAGCTTATTTCTTAAACTTGGAATGAAACATGTCTGGTAGTCATAACACTGTTTCCTTCTTTGTTCTGTTAACTGAGGGTAGTTTGTCAGTTTTGAATGCATTGGCATTTGGATAAAAGCAGGAGTCACGATAAATCAACTGTTTTTGAAACCGCACTCTGCCGGCGCTGCACAGGCACTGGGGACACAGGCGTGCGCAGGGTGGGCAGGCCTGGCTCCTACGCTGCAGTTGGGGGAGTAACAATGAGCAGAAGGAATGGCAGGTCAGGTGTGGTCAGGCGTGTGGAGAACTGCAACTCAGCAGGGGCTGGGGAGGCCGAGAGGTGTCTTTAGGAGGGGGACAGGCTGGCATTGGGATTGGAGGGGTTTTCGGCAGAGATCTGAAGGAGGGAAATGAGCAAGCCTTGCAGGGGTTTCTCCTTGAAGGGGGACGTGCCTTTTTTTTTAAAAAAAGATTTATTTATACAAGAAATGGGGCACAGAGGCACAGGAGGGTGAGAGAATTCACCAGAGACAGAGCAGAGAACAGAACAGGCAGATGGACTGAAGACACTGCTGAGGGGAGCAGCGAGTGAGGCAGGAGAGGTCTGCCGCGCCATGTGGGAATCTCCCGAGCCGGCCAGGAATTGAACCGCTCTACAGAGGCTGTGGACAGCTTCACAGTGCTGTGCTCAACCCACTGCGCCACCAGGGAGGCCCATGGGGCACATGCCTTTTGATAAGGGTGTGTTCTGTGTGTTTGAGGAAGACGAAGGGGGTCGTGGTACGGGAAGGGGTCAGAGAGAACACATGGTGCCAGGAAGCCACGGTGAAGTCTGACTTTTCTTCTTTTTTTTTTTTTGAAGATTTGTTTATTTATTTATACAAGCACTGGGTACAGTCAGAAGTGTGGGAGGGTGAGAGGATTCACCAGAGCCAGAGCTGGGAACAGAACAGGCAGACTGACGAAATACACTGCTGAGGGGAGCAGCGGGCGGCAGGAGAGGTCTGTGCTCTGTGGGACCCTCGCTGGCGGCCGGGGATCGAACCGGCACTACAGAGGCTGTGGGCAGCTTCTCAGCCCAGCGCTCAACCGCTGTGCCACCAGGGGAGGCCCTGACTTTTCTTCTAAAGGGGAAATCTGTGAGCAGAGAAGTGCACGATTTGAATTTCATGTTAAAGGGCTACTTTGGTTGCTGGGTTGAGAGCAGACTGAAGCGGGAGGCAGAGATGCCAGTCAGAAAGCACAAGGTGTCGGTGACTGAGCAGAGTGACTGTGAGAGCTGCTCTGGGGGGCAGATGTCAGGAGCAAGACCGAGCTGCCAGGTGTGGCTGAAGCCTCGGAGAGTGTAAACATCCCAGAGTTCAAAGTGGAGTCTTTAGTCACCAGCACAGAGAGTGACGGTACAAGCAGATCCAGCTCCCCAGGTCCCATCCCCCCATAGAACAGCTCCCCTGTTGGGACCTGGCCCACGAGGGCATTGTGTCTGCTTTCACCCTCTAACACTTCCTGGCTGTAGGAATATTATATTTGACTGGACAGTGTGGTTTTCTCAGGGAGACGGAGGAGTCCTGGCGTTTGTTTGAGTTGCACGTGGGATCTTCTGCAGGATGTAAAGATGTGCCTTGTGGAAAATGTGCTCTGTAGTCAGCTATCCTGACCAGAGGTGGGAATTCATGTGAACAGACTGGTTGTTTCTGGATGCCTATTAAAAACCTGTGACTGAGGTTTCTGGGTTTGGTATTTCCCTTCCAGATTGCAGATTTGAAAGCAGCCAGGCAGCTCGCTTCTGAAATCACCTCCAAAGGCGCGTCTCTGTATGACCTGCTGGGCAAGGAGGTGGAGCTCAGGGTAAGCAGCTTCCAGGCAGCTGGGCAGCATCTGTGTCCGCAGCTACCCCTCTGCTGCTGGGTCAGAAGTGGCCAGTAGGCGGCGTGTTGATGAAACTTTCCTTGTGCCCACAAAGGAGTTGTGGTGCCTGCGGGGTGAACTCAGCCTGTGTTCTCAGCAGCCTCCCAGAAGCCCATGGTTCCCAAATCTTGCTGCCCGGTGGTATCCCCTTGGGAGGGCGTAAGGGGGCATGGTCTTTAAGATTTTTTAAATTTATTTTTGCATAGAAGAGCTGGGGCGCAGGCCAGAAGTGCGGGGCATGAGCAGATTCACCAGAAACAAAGTGGGGAGCAGAACAGGCAGATCTATTGAGATACACTGTTGAGGGGAGCAGCGGGGAGACAGGAGAGGTCTGCTGCGCCACGGGGGTCAGCTCCCTGGCGGGGGATTGAACTCAGGCCAAAGCAGTGACAGCCTGAGACTCAACCCCTAGGCCACCAGGGAGGCCCAGCCATCTGGTTTTTAAAGTTCCTCAAGTGATCCAGTGATTCTAATGTACAGCAGAGTCTGGAGCCCACAGGTTAAGAAGTGGAGTTATTATTCTTATTCTTTAATCCCTTCCTGCCCTATAAGAATTTACGACATCTGAGGCAAACGTGCTCACGCCTGGTGTTTTTAAGTACATTTAATTCATTCCCTTGCCATCAGGTGTGTCTGCTGTGGCTGCTCTGGCCTTGGTGCTGCAGTATAATGGTGTCTCCCTCCTGCCCTGCCTTTGTGCCTGGAGCACAGTGGAAATGGGAGTCTCGGGAAGGGGGCTGGGTGCCTGGTCACCGTCTCCTCTTGATATATTGACCTGGTGGTTGCCACTTGGTTAAACATGCTTGCCAGACAAAACTACCATGAGTGTCTGCTCGCTACTTGACTTACAAGGCAGCTCCAGGCTTTCGGGGAGTCCTGCTCAGGTGTAGTACACATGTGTCTACACACATTCCTAGCAGGCCCTGGATGAGAGCTGCTCACTTGCTCGTCGCCACTGGAGCTGTGTCACCATGACACCAGTGGGGGCACTTTTAGCACCATTCCATAATGAGTCGGTGCAGCCATCAGTGGCTGAACTGTTGCCAGAAACCATGACCCTCTGAGTGTAGAACTTCAAACTCTGAGCAGTCATAATCCAGGGAAGATGCCCTCTCCAAAATTTGTCTATTGTCCACTCAGCAAACATTCACTGAGGACCAACACCAGCCTCGGCAAGGCACCAGCCATGTGCCCTCGAGTAAGTCATGATCCTGCCCATGGTGGTTCTCTGCCAGTGGGCACATGAGGTGGATTGTGGAATAAAGGAAGCACAAGACAGAGTTTGAGAAGTGCTCCAGGAGCCTCATCACTGCATTGATGTTCAAATCCCATGTCACAGGAGATTCTGGTACTTCTGTGACAGGCACAAATGCCCCTTGATGATGGATGGGAAATGCTTGGGGAGAGACAGGGCACCGTGACGCTTGTCATCAGCTGCAGAAAGTGTAGCAAGTTACATTGCACTTAGTGTGGGGTCACTTGAGCAGAATGCAGGGAAAGAAGCTAATGTGGGAGAAAAGATAAGGATGGTCAGCTCATTTTTGCCCATGGTGTTAGGGGGACATGGGCCTTGTAGCTACCAGGAGGGCCTTGAGCTGAGAGAGAGGCCAAGCTGGTAGCAGGGGTGGAGAATCAGCATTTGAGCAGGTGACGGCAGAAGAGTGTATAACGAGATCCACGCTGTCATGAAATTGTTGCGAACTGTCCACCAGCAATATAAAGATCTGGGAGTTGGTTTTGAGAATTATTCTTTTGAAAACGTGACTTCATTGTTTTCCATAGGAACTGAGAACAGAAGCAATTGCCAGACCTCTGGAAATAAATGAGACTGAAAAAGTGATGAGAATTGCAATAAAAGATATTTTGGTAAGATTACTTTGCCTTTTTTTTTTTTTTTAAGATTTATTTATTTATACAAGCACTGGGTACAGTCAGAAGCACAGGAGGGTGAGAGAATTCATCAGAGCCAGAGTGGGGAACAGAACAGGCAGACTGATGAAGTGCACAGCTGAGGGGAGCAGCGGGCGTGGCAGGGTGAGAGAATTCACCAGAGCCAGAGTGGGAAACAGAACAGGCAGACTGATGAAGTGCACAGCTGAGGGGAGCAGCGGGCGTGGCAGGAGAGGTCTGCGCGCCATGTGGGACCCCCTCACCTGGGGATCGAACTGTTGCTGCAGAGGCTGCGGGCAGCTTCCAGCCCAGCACTCAACCGCTGCGCCACTGGGGGAGGCCCAAGATTACTTTGCTTTTATTTAATGTTTTTGTGTCTGGAACTCGCAACTATTGATTTATCGCCTCTACAAGGTGGAGCAGGCTGGGCCAGCAAGGGAGAGATGTGCTGGTTGGGAAATAAGCGTCACAGCTGGCCCAGAGGCCCGGGTGGCTCGCTGCTGGTAAATATGAGCAGTTTCTCTTGTGACTGATCTCTTGAGTTCTTCGGTAAATTTTGTAAGTAGTGCTTTGTGTTATGGACTCTTCACATTTTATTGAACCATTTCTTCTAGATTTTCTTGATTCTGTTTTTTTTAAAGACTTATTTATTTATAAATACCAGAGCTGGGGTTCAGGCCAGAGATGCAGGGGGTGAGAGGATCCACCAGAGACAGAGTGGGGAGCAGAACAGGCAGATCGACTGAAATCCACTGCTGAGGGGAGCAGTGGGGAGACAGGAGAGGTCTGCTGCGCCCTGTGGGTAGCTCCCTGGCTGGGAATTGAACTCATGCTGCAGTTGCTGCGGACAGCTTCATTGTGCTGCATCGTAACCCCTGTGCCACCCGATTTTCTTGATTCTAAACTGTATCGCGTGTCATCGTCTCTGGCATATGGTGATTCATTACATGAGGCAAGGACGGCTTGTGCACATTAGGAGCAGTTATGAAGCAAGAATTTTCTGTGAGTTGCACAGGATTCCGATGGATAGGTTTTTATGCTGTCCTTATCATTCGATGGCACAGCCCAGGGAGTCAGAGTTGGTGGCTGGGGCAGCCGGGGTGGGCGGTTATTTACATATAAGCAGATTGATGAAAGAAGAGAGTTATGAAAAGGGGGAATATTAAAATGAACCCTGAAATTAGAGGTGTGGGTTAATGCCTGGTTTTCAGTATGTCTAGATCGACACAGGAATACATTTGATAGGCGTGTGTGTGGTGAGGGTGTGCATGTCTGTGTGTATGTCAATATGTGTCCCTGCACACAAACAGCGTGTCCATGGGTGGTTAGCTCTGAGCAAGGCTCGCACCCCCATCGTGACTGTTCCTAGTTCCTAGAGGAACTAGGGCTCTTGGGGGGTCGAGAGGGACAACTGTTTGCAGAGCTGCGGCAGGGGAGTGCAGGGTGCAGTGGCGCCAGGAAGTGAGCAAGTACTCGTGGAGTGAAAGGGGCCCGTGCAAAGGACGTGCCGGCTCGAGTGCTCTTTCTTGGCCAAACCAAGGCCAGTTTAAGCACCAAAATAAATAAGTCACAGTGATGGATTCTGAACCACACACGGAAAGCTGATGAAGGGCAGATCTTTTTTTTTTTTTTTTTTAAGATTTTATTTATACATGCATACAAGAACCGGGGTACAGCCCAGAGGTGCGGGAGGGTGTGTGTGAAAGGATTCACCAGAGAGAGAGTGGGGAACAGAACAGGCAGACTGAATGAAATCCACTGCTGAGGGGAGCAGCGGGCGAGACAGGAGCGGTCTGCGCCATGTGGGTATCTCTGTAGCTGGCCGTGATTGAATCTGCACTGCAGAGGCTGCGGACAGCTTCACAGTGCTGTGCTCAACCGCCTGTGCCACCTGGGGAGGCCCAAGGGCAGGTCTTTTATGTTGTTTCACAGCAGCTCCCCACAGAGTACTTATTTATCACAAAGTACTTCTTCACATTTCTTCACATGGAGGGTCGCGGCAGACACGCCTTACCGAGGGATCAAAGTGAACACCACCAGTAACGATGGTACCACGATCCCACATAGCTGGTAGGACGCGGGCTTACCTATGCTGGCCTGGAGAAGGTGGTGACCTGAAGCATGGTGGACAGGGGCAAATTGAGGGGTGGTTAGTGACCTGTGAGGAGGCTGTGAGTGTCCGGGAAGGGCTGTGGGGAGCCGCCCCAGGCTGGTGGAGGGGAAGGAGGCAGGTCATGGGATGTTCAGGTGGCCTGGCCACTGCTCAGCGCTCCCGGGGCGAGTGGGGCCCGTGAATGGGGCTGAGGGTGCGGTGGTGGCAGCGAGTCATGTGAACTTCCTGTTGTGAGGAGCGTTTGTGGTTGTGTAGAGCAAAGATCTTACTCTTGCGAGGTTTAGAGTTGACGAGATATCAGGTTAGCTACCCTCACCTAGATCAGGAGGAAGTGTGTTGTGACGTACTCCACCTGGTTTCTAAGTCTGTGACTATTTCAAAATTAAACGTTTTTAAAAGATCATCCAAGTCTCAGGCCGACCAGTGCTCTGGCTGAATCGAGTCACAAACGCCTGGGTGTGCCCTTGGGTGCCCTGGGTGCACACTATGCAGAGCAGCAGGAGAGGGCATGCTCAACCCTTGATGGACGCCTGCAGGGACCCCCTCATGCGGAAGGTCTGATGCAGGATCATTCCGAGGCGAACACACGGCAGTAACATGGACCCTCAAAGGGATCATGAAGTATGGCCTTCTCCCCCACCAGGAAATCCAGGGAAAATTGTGTTTATCACATTGGTCTCCTCTGATGAATTGTTACCCTTTTAAAAATCATTTTATTCCTTGAAGTCAGATAAGTCCACTAGGTTTTTGTTTTTGTTTTACCTTTTTTTTTTAGAAGTGGGGTATAGGCCAGAGTCACAGGGGGCAAGAAGATTCACCAGAGGGAGCGGGGAGCAGAACAGGCAGAGGTACCGAAATACACTGCTGAGGGGAGCAGCGGGCGAGACAGGAGAGGCCTACTGCGCCATGTGGGTATCTCCCGGCCTGCCAGGAATTGAACTCACGCTGCAGCGGCTGCAGACAGCTTCACAGCGCTGTGCTCAACCTGCTGCGCTCCTGGAGAGGCCCTTCACTAGGTTAAATGTAACTTTGATTCAGAGAAATAGTAAATAGCTGCCATCAACTCAAATTGTTTCTCAGAAAGGAGACCCACTTGTCTTCCCGTGAGGGCAACCTCTCTTTGGGTCTGTAGGCCTCTGCAGTGTGGTCGTCAGTGTTGCAATGGTTTTAGTGAAAGTGTCTTGGAAATAGCTCGTGAGCTTAGACAAAAAAAAGAAACTGTAAAGCCGCCATCAAGGGCCGTGGTGGCTTCCATGCATGTGCTGCATGAGCGCGGGGGAGGGTGTCTGGGCCTGTGGGTGAGTCCCCAAGGCTTGCAGGTGAGCGGTCAGTGCAGCATTATAGGGCACTGAGCCTGTTCCGACTCAGGGGTGACGCTCCAGGCCTTCCTGAGCCACAGATGGGGCTCTGGGCACGGGCCGACCTGGCCAGCCTCCCAGGCAGCTTCCAGCGTGCGCAGTGGCAAGGCGGGAGGGCTGCGGTTCCACCCCTGCCTGGACTGTCCGCCGTTACCAGGCTCCCTGCTAGGGGCTGCTTCACAGCGCAGCCAGTGACTGAGGAAGCCACTGCCGCCGGCTTTGTGCCCCGCGTGGTTTCTCTGCGTGGCTGGTCACCAAGAGGCAGAGGCCAGGAAGAGGGGACCTCATCTGGGTCCCAGCAGGCAGTGGATTTGGGCTGAGTCCAGCGACAGTTTCTTTTGTCCCCTCCTGAATAAGAGCCATGCTCGTGCGTGTGTGTGTCCCCAGCTCTGCAGTTTCCATCCGGGAATAGCCTGGACCAGACAGAGCGAGTGAGGAACAGAAACGGGGCTGACCTTGGCATCTGGCAAGTGGGCTGCAGCCTCTCAGGCCCTCAGGGCTCGTCCCCCCCTCGTTCGTTTCCCGGGCAGTGAATCACCCTTTGCATTGGGCCTCCTGACTGATGTTCCTTCTGGTTGGTTACATGAGGGATGGCTCTGGGAGGGTGTGCCCCCTGTGTGCTGCTGAGCCTGGGGGTCAGGACCCTGCACTCTGAGCGGCGCAGTGGCGGCGCTGTCTCACTGTCATGTCCTGTGAAACGCAGGCCCAGGTTCAGAAGACTAAAGACCTGCTCAGCAATGTGGCCTCTGACGAAGCTAATCTGGAAGCCAAAATTGAAAAGAGAAAATTAGAACTGGAAAGAAACCGCAAGCGATTGCAGACCTTGCAGAGCGTCAGGTAGGTGTGAGCACGTGGAGGAGTGTGTGGCTGCCAGGGAGGCCGGGCAGGCCGGGGACGCCAGGCAGGCCAGGCGAATGGGCAGCATGGGAGCTACAGCTTGTGACCTGGGGAGCCCCCGAAGCCTCCTTCCCTGAGCTGAATGCCAGGCAAGAGCACCCCCTTTCTCTTCTAAAATCAGGGCCACCAGACAGATTTGTCCGTTCAAAATTGAGTTGTGAATTCATTTTTTGTTGAGCATCAAGTCCTTTTTTTTTTTTTTAAAGATTTATTTATTTATTTATACAAACGCTGGGTACAGTCAGAAGCGCAGGAGGGTGAGAGAATTCACCAGAGCCAGGGTGGGGAGCAGAACAGGCAGACTGACGAAATACACTGCTGAGGGGAGCAGCGGGCGGCCGGAGAGGTCTGTGCGCCATGTGGGACCCTCGCCGGCGGCCAGGGATCGAACCTGCGCTGCAGAGGCTGCGGGCAGCTTCGCAGCCCAGCGCTCAACCACTGCGCCACCAGGGGAGGCCCACAAGTCCTTTTAATAGAAGAGTATTTAGCTCTGGGGTAAAAGAGCATAAACTCACTTTTAGTTTGTTTATATTTTTATTTATTTATTTTTAAGGATTTATTTATCTATACAAGAACCGGGGTACAGGCCAGATGTGCGGGCGGGTGAGACGATTCACCAGAGACAGAGCGGAAAACAGAACAGGCAGATGGACTGAAGACACTGCTGAGGGGAGCAGTGGGCGAGGCAGGAGAGGTCTGCCAAGCCATGTGGGTTTCTCCCCAGCCGGGAGTTGAACTGGCACTGCAGAGGCTGTGGACAGCTTCACAGCGCTGCGTAAAACCCACTGCACCACTGGGAAGGCCCTGTTTATATTTTTAGAAGAGCATTTTCCCTGTAAGATGAATAATAAAAAAAGCAAATTCGGTAAGCCAGTTGAAAAGGGTTTTTAAGTTATGATCATATTTTTAAATTTTTTATGGGTTTAAAACTTAGCTTTGATTTTTAACAACCAACACTTCCCTTTTTTGAGGGGTTGACTATAATCCTGGAACACCTGTGCAGCCTGGGCCCAGGGAACATAGTGTGTGTTGCACTTGCTGATTCTGAGAGATGTTTTTGGGGTATGATTCACTGTGGACTTTTAGTGAGTCTGAACCTAAACCGCGACGGTGAAGAAGATCAGACATGGGGGACTGTCATGTCCAGCATGCAGCAAATCTTTATTGTCTTAGTGCTCATTATATACTATTTTAATTGTAACAGGTGTAACATCAAAGCATACCACATAATGATAACATGTATAAATGATTAGTCTATTTTCTTACTATTATCTATTTACTTCAGACAGTAGGATACCAGGTGGTTAGTTCTCACTCACATAATCTTATCGCCTCCTAGCCAGAGCCTGGGAAGTTCGCTCATTATTTGTTGTTGTCAATCTGTGGAGATGTACACAGTTCACTTCCAGGCTCTCAACACCAAGTCCTGTCACCCAGAGGTTTTCCTCCGAGACGCATGTGTTTTCACATGCCTTAGGGACTCAGGTCAAGGCCCTTTTGCTCACTACGCAAGGTGGCCGCCTCCAGCAATTCACTGAGATCGAGGCTCATGAGTGAGGAAAAGACTTCAAAGTTACCTTTAAAGTCATGTTTTTAAAACTCGTCTTGGGCCTCTCCTGGTGGCGCAGCGGTTGAGCCCTGGGCTGCGAAGTTGCCCGCAGCCTTTGCAGCGCCAGTTCGATCCCTGATCCCCGGCCGCCGACAAGGGCCACATGGCGTGCAGACCTTTCCTGCTGTGCCCGCTGCTCCCCTCAGCAGTGTACTTCGGTCCTTCTGCCTGTTCTGCTCCCCGCTCTGGCTCTGGTGAATCCTCTCACCCTCCCGCGCTTCTGACTGTACCTACCTGAGTTCTTGTATAAATAAATAAATCAATCTTTTAAAAAATTAAATAAAAAATTAAAACTTGTCTGAAAATGCCCTCCTCCAAGTATTTATGCCTGGAAAAGTCTGGAAAGGTGTGTGTCAGCTATGAAGTGCCTGAGTAATGGGATCATGAGCACATTTTGCTGCTTTCTTAGTACTTTCAGGATTATTTCAAGTTTTTATAAAGAGCACATCTTTTTGATTTTAAAAAAGTTAAGTTTATTTTGGGAGTGGGGGGAGGAGCAGGGAAGTGAGCTCTGAGAAGCTGTCAGAGTGAAGACGCTTTGCCTGGGAGAGGCTTTCCTTGGGATCCAAGCTAGCCCGGCACACTCATTCTGTGTATTGATTTGTCTTCCACATTCTATTCTGTGTGGTGGTTCTAGGCCGGCATTTATGGACGAGTATGAGAAGATTGAGGAAGAACTGCAAAAGCAGTATGATGTTTATTTAGAGAAATTTCGCAATCTGACTTACCTGGAACAGCAGCTGGAAGACCATCACCGGCTGGAGCAGGAGCGGTTCGAGGTGGGTGCCCATCCGCGCTGTGCAGGCCGCCCCCCTGGTACGTCAGCTGTGCCTGCCGACCTGTCGGTGTCAGTAACCCGTGGGAGAAGTCAGTGGATGTTTTCATCGCTTTTCTCCCTCGTCAGTGTGAGGGTTGCTCATGTGATCCTTTTTTGCTGGTGCGGTAGCCCGTGCCCAGTCTCTGCTGTTAGGTGGTGGTTTTGGACACTCGGGACCATGTCGGGGCCACACAAGGCCTGTGGCGCTCAGGAGGTTGGAAGGGCCCTGCTTCCTTCGGGCTCTGCTGTCCCCATCTTAAAATTCTTAATAGTTTTTCAGTGTATTTTTTGCGCTGAGTCCTACAAATTATGTATCTGGCCCTGCTTGGTCAGTCACTTCAATATCTGCAAGTCCTGGTTACCTGAATCACCCAAAGTAGCTAATCAGAGGCTTGTGAAGAAGACTGAGGCTATACCGATTGGTGTAAGAAATATGTGTGGCCCGGCCCGCCCACCCTTCTTACAGAGTCCTCTTGCCCCCGGGCAAGGCCGTGGGGAACGATCCCCGCAGAGTTGGTGAATAAGGGACTGAGCAAAGGAAATTGGACCAAGTTCCTCTCACTTTGAATTGTCCGCATTCTTTAGGGATTTTTCTGTTTAACGTGAGAACAGTCATTAGGGATTTTTCTGTTTAACGTGAGAACAGTCATTTGAAGCGTGTTTGGGGTGAGACCCGGCCTGTCTCCCTCTTACTCGCTGTCCTTGCAGCGAGTCTGGTGAAGCGCTCTTGCTGTCCAGGAGGGCCGGCTGCGAGTGACATGCACACTCGCCCATTTGCCGCTGCTGCTGCGTGGTTCAGACCGTGGAGGAGCAGGGTTCAGGCCGTGGAGGAATGGGGGTCAGTCATGGAGGAGCGGGGTACAGGGCAGGCATGTTTTGAAGACGATGAAAAGAGCCTGGAGATCAGGATGTTTAACTGCGAGCCTGGGAAAGACGAGTAAAGGGCCCGTGGAAATAAACTTGGGCCACTTCATACCCACATGTGGGGGCATCCCTGGGTCCAAAGAGGCACCAAAGATTCACCCTGAGGTGCGAGCAGGTGGCCCTGGTTCTGAGCAGGCTCCCGCCCTTCCGCACTTCCCCAACCCGGGCTCCGCCTGCCCTTCCTGGCCGAGGATGGTAGCGCTCGCCCTAGAAGCCACCTGGCCTGAATCTTGTCTCTGCTGTTCCAGGAAGCGGAAAACACTCTCCGCCTGATGCAGAACAAGCTGAAGGAGGAGGAGAAGCGCCTGCTCAAGAGCGGAGGTGAGCACCCCACAGCAGCCACTCGGCAGATGCTGCGCGTCTTTCAGTTATTTTCAGAAGGCGGTTCGCTCACGCCCTTGTGTCGGGCCATTTTAATCAACCCGCGCTCTGGAGGTTGGTTAAGTTACAAGGCATTTAAAGCATGCCTGGTTCTCACACCGACTGGAGCCGCGTCCCTGCTGACGCGCTACCGTTGGCCTGAAGTATGTAGATAACCGTGAGGAAAGCTTGGTCCCGCAGGGGCAGCTTCCTTATTTCAGGGCAAATGTAAGGAAAGCAAGTCTCAGAATGCAATGAAGTGATAGCCCCCCAATAACCCAAACTTGCTCTGCAAGCCTGGAAAAGTGGGGCTACCAGCCTCTGAAACCCCGGTTCCGAGGCATGTCTGTGAGGGGTCAGCGCCTTCTCCGGCAGCTCCCGGGCGTTGGCGTGGGAGGTGCCGGCTTGATCCCGCTCTCCGCCCTCTGTCTTCCTGACGACCTCTTCACTTGAGGCTGGTGTCCTGGGGGGTAAGGCGTGGCCTGTCCCTTCTCTGTATCCAGGGCCTTTGTGCTGGTTCTGGCCTCTCTCCTGAGTCTCAGCAAGCTGCAAGGAGGTTAGGGCCTGCTGGGAGCCTCTAGGGGCAAGTGTGGGAGATCCCAAGGGCCTGTCTGCCGAAGCAGCCCCTCCCCTTCGTGGCTCCAGGTCAGCCAGGAGAACCAGCAGCCCCGAGCGATGACCCCAGGCGAGGAGCTTGTCTTTTTGGGAGGCCCGCCCAGGGCAGCACTGAGTGGCCAGCCCGGTCAGGCCCCTTGCTGGCCTTGCCTTATTTTTCCATTCCATTCTGAGCCCGGGCATGGGTTGTGTGATCCACAGGTTTGGGATCCTCTGAAGGACAAAGATTCTTTTTTTTGTTTGTTTTAAAGATTTGTTTATTTATGCATACAAGAGCTAGGGTACAGGCCAGAGGTGTTGGGGGGTGAGAGGACTCACCAGAGACAGAGTGGGGAACAGAACAGGCAGATCCACTGAAATCCACTGCTGAGGGGAGCAGCGGGGAGACGGGAGAGGTCTGCCGTGGGTAGCTCCCTGGCCGGGGATCGCACTCGTGCGGCCGAGGCGGCGGACAGCTTCACAGCGCTGTGCTTAACCCCTGTGCCACCCGGACAAAGATTCTTCCGAGCATGTGTGGTTGCATTTTTTCAGGAAAATTATTTCTAGCTGACGCCAGTTTAATGAAGGACACTACTTAATTGCACAGAGTGGGCAAAGAGGTTAGGAAGCTATCTGGGAAGGACCACCTTTAGTTCTCTTCATCTTAGGGGTCTTCTGCTGCCCTGCCTTTCTTTGCTTTTCTGCATGTGGGGGAGCACTGCCCAGAGCGTCGGGGTCGGGGGTACAGAAAGCCTTCTGCAGTTCGGAACCCTCCACCTGTGAGAAGCACCCAGAACAGGAAAATCTCATCGTACCTTTCGGCATGAGTTAAGGCCAAGAAGAGCAACATCCTTCTTGGATGAGCAGTTTCTTGGCGTTTCTTGGATGAGCAGTGCTGGGTGCCAGGGAACCCTCAGCGCCCAGGGCACAGGGCTCCGGCCTGTTCCCGCTCGTGCCTGCGGGAGGAGGCAGACTAGGTGGACCAGGCCTCCGGGGTAGAAAGCAGAGCAAGAGGTGGGGCTGGGGAGGGGAGTTTAAGACGTGCAGCTTTAAGTGGGGGTCAGTATAGGAGATGCTGCTCTAGTGAAAGGCCCATCAGGAGGGCCGGGGGGAGAGCACAGTAGGTGAGGCCAGTCCAGGCAGGACGGGGCCGGGAGCCAGGGGCTGCGTTTCCCTGAGTGCGGAAAGGTGTGAACGCGCAGGAAGGACTGAGGCGGGCAGGTTGGATGAGCTGGATCGTGGGGGCTCACATCTGTGGAGCCCAGTTTCTCTGCTAAGCGGGAGGAAAAGTCAGCTGGGGTTGGGCTTTGGGTTTGGCGTACGGGGCTTGAGGAAGGCGAGCACGGGAGTGGAGGAGATGGGATGTCGCCGGGGGTCCAGAGCTGGAGCAGGCCGAGGCGTTCCTCCCTTGCGCGTGGGGAGAGTCCGGGGCAGCTGTTCACCTTCCACGGTCCTGCTCTCCGCCTGCTGGTGGCGACCTGGCTACTGTGCCCTCCGCAGGCCTCGGCCGCAGCATTAGAACTGGCGGGCCCTCTGATGCCCGGGCAGACGCAGGCAGCCCTAGAGAGCGCTTGAGCGACAGCCCCGATTCCCGGTGTGGCGCTGGGGAGCGGGGGACCATGCCTCAGCGCCAGCCGCTGCCTCCTGCGGTCCCCCGGGGGCGCCGGCACTGGGGCACGTGATGAGGGCGCGGGCCCCGTCAGCACTCAGCCCCGGCTGGTCCAGGGGGATGTGCTGCTCGTGGAACGCGGCCAGCAGCTTCGGAAGACTTGGTGAGCGAAAGAAGCAGGCGTGCTCAAGGGTTTTTGAAATTGGTGACTTTGGAATGACGTTTCAGACAGATAAGGTCGGGTGAGACGTGATTGAAGTGACCTCACCTGTGTCTAGTGTACTTGGGGGAGCTGGTGGGGCCGCACCGGGCCCAGTGTGCTCCTGCTGGGCGCTGGTCTAAGGATCATCCCTGAGCAGGTGTCCGTGGCATCTCCTGTGGCTTTGGTTGATTTTCCTGGTAGCTGATGAGGCCGCGTCTCCTCCTGTGCTCACCGGCCCTTTGTGCGTCTTCTTTGGAACGAGGTCCAAGTCCTTGACGCGTTTTTAGGTTCTTTGTCTTTTTATTACTGAGTTGTGGCTCAGTGATAGATGGCTCTTGCGTTTTCCAGTTTTACGTACTGGAGTGTGTTCTCACGGATGTATCGACCCACTTTTGTCTTGCTCTGGAAACCTTCTGGAAAAACAGCAGCCACAGCCTGTCGTCCACGCTGACCCTGCCCCCAGCACCTCAGCACGTCCCGGGAGCCTCAGAATCAGCAGAGCAGAGGCTGAGGGGGCGGCTGGCCTGTGCAGGCCCGGGGGTAGGGGGCAGAGCTGTTCGGGAAGCGATGGCGGAACCCCCTTGACTCGCCTGCTGTGTCCCCACCAGGTACCGAGGACTCAGACATCGACATCCAGGAGGATGAGTCTGACAGCGAGCTGGAGGAGAGACGGTTGGCCAAGCCGCGCACGGCCATGGAGGTGCTCATGCAAGGTGCTGTGCTCCTCCCCGCCCTGGGGGGCCCGGGCAGCAGCCCTGGGAGCGGCCTGCTCCGGGGCTCATCCTGCCCGCTGGCCTGTCAGGATTCAGCTCTGAAACCCCTCGGCTCGTCCTGGCTGCCAGAGCACCTCGCCGGCTGGGAACAGCCGAACTTACCTGAGGCCTGGCACGCCCCGAATGCTGCCGCCTCCCTGTTCTCCCTGCCCTCTTGGGATCCGAGCTGCTCAGTCCAGTTATGTCCCTTCCAGCCAAGATTTCATGCATAAGGGGCTCCGCGGAGCACCTGTGCGTTCGAAGATGTTCTTCCAGTGCCTGTTCTCTCGCTGCGAAAGCTTCAAGCAACAAAAAGTGTGGGCGCTCCCCGGGGGTTGTCCAGGCCCACCTCAGAGGGGTCGTGGCAGTGGCGGAGGTGCCCCTCACACACGGGCAAGCCCACACGTGGAGCAGCCGAGGCACGTTTCGGCCCAGCTGGGCCCTGCGGGTCCGTGTCCTCACGCCGCCCTTTCCCTTGAGCGTTGTGTTCTCTGCTGCGTCCGCGGGGCCACCGCCCCCTCCCTGCCCGTGCCTGCCCAGCGCCTGTGCAGCCGCGTGTCTCTCTAGGTTTCTGTGAGTGGCGATTTGAAGGCAGAAGTCTTAGACCAGAGCTTCCAGATTTTGGTTTTGATAGACAACACTGAACTGCCCTGTCTCCGCCGAGAGCGCCTCTCATACCCTGTGGCCTGTTACCCGCTTCATGGATCTAAGTGGGGCATCTCCTCACGTCACGGGAACTTCTGTCGGTAGCTGCTTCCCTGTGCTGGGCTCGGCCACCCTTACTGCATTTCATTTTCATAAAATTAGATGCTCTGGTCGCCTTTTTTCTTGCTTTATTTTTTAACAGCTTCCTGGCATAGTTTAGAGGTGATGCCCACTTCACAGAGGGACGCCAGGCCCTAGGAGGGGTTGGCACTGGCGTGGGAGGGCCCTCGCCCCAAGACTGTAAGCAGACCACAGACAACATGAGGGCCTCTTCTCTGACCTGGGAAGGTTCGGGAGTGGCTCCTGGTGGCCCTCTCCAGGCCGGTCCTGAGTGAGCTCCTCTTGGAGCTGCCCTCACTGCCTTTCCCCAAGGCCCAACCCTGGTGCTGCTCCTTGGCTTCTGTGGGTGCAGCACTCTGCCCCTGCTGAGCGCTGGCGGGGGTCACCCAGATGGTACCACTGCAAGGTGGAGTGGCGAGTGGCCTAGCTGATGAGGGTGTTGAAAGATGGCCCCGTCGGGACCTGCCTCCCTCCTCTTTCTGAAGCTCAGGTGTGGATTCAAGTCCATGCGGCCCCACCCCATAAAAGGGGGCCTGCTGGCTCGTCTGTTCTGGGGTACACTGGCATGGAACACAGTGGGGTTTCCCCAAAACACTTACAGGATGTGCATCTATTTTTGCAGCTGTAATTTGTGCTAACGCTTTATTGTCCTTTTCCTTTTTCCAAAGCGGAGATACAGAAACGCTTTGCCGTCTGTTGACAGTTCTGCCTAGTCGGGTGCCTCTTAAGTAAATTTTTTACTGTGATCCTTCTTTCTGAACTTCCTGAAGGAGAGCAAATTTTGAATGCTGCTTCCTGCCTTATCTTACGAGGTTTTCATAATTTCTGCCTCTGCCCACAGGAAGACCCGGCAAACGCATCGTGGGCACAATGCAGGGAGGCGACTCGGACGACGACGTGAGTCCTGCCCGGCACCCTCCGTGCTCTGTCCCCCCTGCCGGGCTGGCCTGCGGGCGGCGTGGCTGGGCTTGGTTCCCAAGGAGTTGGACTCTCTTGTCTGCTTGTTGGTGCCGCGTTTCTTTTCTTTTCGAATGAGCACGCTTCCTGCTGCTTCTTCCTGCTCACTCTTCTTTCCATTCTCGCTTTCCAAAGACGGAAGCAGCACCAGCTCTCTTAGGTAAATGCAAGACTTCCAGCTCCAAGAAGCAGGTTGGTTTTCCTTTTCCTCATCTGTGTGTGTGTGTGAGGTGGGGTGGGGTGGGGTGAGGACAGTCTCAAGCCTCTCAGCACTAGCCAAGACCCGTCCCGGATGTCTCCCGTGCAAGAAGTCACTCAAAATGGCCCCACAATAAAAAATAAAAACAATCCTGAAAAAAAAAAAATGGCCCCACAAGGAGTGGTGGGATAGTCCAGAATCCACACCGGGGAGGAGGGCGAGCGCTGAGACACGAGGCAAGAAAGGCCGTGGCCGTGGAGACGTGGGGCCCTTGAGCTGCAGCCCAGAGGGGAAGGGGCGCGGCTCACCCATCGCTCTCCTGCTGCATCGTGGGAGGGCCGTGACGGGGCCTCCAAGGCTGGTGAGGGGCTGTGGCGTCAGGCTGCCAGCGCCGTGAGCCTTGCTGTGTGGGGAGCTCCCTGCACGAACCAGAGCGGGAATCAGGGCCCGGGGCTGGGGCCCATTTGTGGAGCTGGGTCCCCTCTCTGGACCCTCCGCTACTCAGTCCCTGGCAGCGCTGCGAGGAGGCAGGGCACAGCCTCCCTGCCAGCTGCGCAGACAGCCGGCCTGCTCCTGTGCAGAGGGGCTGGCCGTTTGGTCCCAGTCCTTCTGCAGAAAGTGCCAGGAGGGAGAAGCCGGGCAAGCGGCTGGCAGAGGGCGGGGCTGGGCCCGGCTGGCCCGGCCGCCTGCAGAGCGCCGCTGGCTGCTCCTAGTTCTGGCCCGTGTTGCTTTCTGCTTCCAGAACAAGTGCTTTCTTAGAGCTGCTGGCAACGCTGTGCTTGGCATCTCTGGTTTCTTTCAGGGAGGCCACATGCACCTTTCCCGGGGCCGGGCCCGCCTCCCTGTGCTCGCTCTCGCACTTGGTGGGTGGCTCAAAGCGTCCAGTGCCAGGCGCTGGTGTGGACTCTGGGAAGGGCGCAGCAGCCGCCCGCGCCTCAGGGCGCAGAGCCCCGCAGATCCTCAGGGGTCGCTGCGGCCAGAAGACACAGGCTCAGGGCAGAGCGACAGCGATGCAGGGAGAGGGCGCTGCCTTCTGGCGGATCAGGGCAGGTCTCTGGTGCTGGGGGGGCCTCCAAGGCCTGGGGAGTGTGGCTCTTGCATGGCAGGACCGGCCAGTGGCGTTCCTGGGCAGAGGGAACTGTGGACAGTGGCATCAGGGGCCGTGTAGAGCTTTATGTGATGTGGGAAGCCCCACATTTCCTCCCAAGTGCAAGGTGCTGCCATGGACTCCTGAGGCCCCCGGACTCCTGAGCCCCCCTGGCGCCGGGCCGACCCGGCGGGGCGGCTGCTGGAGGTGCGGGCAGTGGTGTAGCTCACAGGGCACAGCCCGGCCACAGGTGGCGCCGCGGGGGTGGGAGGCCTTGGCGTGTTTCTCAGGTGAGAGCCGTCAGGTCTTGCCGACTGGATGTTGGAGGCCGAGACACGAAGGGCACCTCTGGAGGCGCAGTGGGCCGGTGTTCCCGCTCCCGGAGCTGGGGCCCAGGAGGGAGCTGGGAGAGCAGGCGTTTGCCTTTGGACGGTCTTAAGTGTGAGTTGCGGCAGGACTCCCCTGTCCCGTGTCGAGTGGCCACTTGAAATTAAAGCCTGGGGGTCAAGGGGCAGGTTTGGGCTGAAGATCGACTCTGGGGGGCCATCCACGTGTGGGTGGCCCTCAAGCCACAGGGATGGGGGTTGCTACAATTGTGAGGGGAGAGTAGAAAGAGGAGTTCCAGGGCCCTGAGCTGAGCCCGCCCCGCATCAGGGAGGTGAAGGGGTGCTGAAGTGAGGTGGGGGCACCCCGAGACCTGCAGATGCTTTCTAGAAAGGAGCTGTGTCCTGCGGGCCTGTATCTGGCGCAACCTGCAGGCCAGAGGAGGACGGAGCGGGACCCTTCGGGCTGGACGCAGTTGAATGTTTGGGTCTCAGCGGGAGCACGAGGGCGAGGCGGGGTGGGAGCAGCTGAGCGAGCTCCCAGAGGCCATGCAGGGAGCCGGCCCCGCTCAGAGCTCCCCCAGGAGTCCGCAGGAGGGGACGGGGTCGGGCAGAGCTGTGGAGAGCACGAGGGCCGCTTTGGGGTGGTTTGTGTTGCTTTGCTAGGAAGGAAATTGCAGCGTGTGTGCTAGGACTCATCTAGGGCGTGACCCCCGCTCTGGCTTCCCTGGGACGCAGGACTCGAAGGATTCGGAGCCGCATGGGCGTCCTGCGCCAGCCACTGGCTGCTGCTTTCGTTGTGCTCCTTGCCCCGTTTCCTGGGCGGCTTTCCGTCCCGCTTGGCTAAAGCCCCCCTTCCTGCTCCCCAGGCCCTGCCCTGATTGTTGCCCTCGGTGTGCTGGGTCCTGGGGAGCGGGGCGGCTTCCGCTGGCTCTCGGGGCAGGTCCAGGGTGCTGTGCCCTCGGCGGGGAAGCCCGCCCTGGGCGCCCACCCAGGCATCACACCGCGCCTGCAGGCTCCTGACTCCTGCCCGCGCCGGGCCCCTGGCCCAGCCCACTCTGCCCCTCACGCGCCTCCTGCTGTGCCACGACTCCTCGACCTGCTCGGACACCAACCAGGAGGGTCTCTGCTGGCGGGTCAGTGGCCCTGGGGCCCCCGGTGGTATCCGCTGTCTCCTCCCGCAGGAGGACTCCGAGGACAGTGAGGTCGACATGGAGGACGAGGATGACGAGGACGACCTGGAAGACGAGAGCCTCGTGCTCACACCCAAGCCCGGCCGGAGGGCGCGGGAGCCAGAGCCGCTGGACGAGAGCGACAACGACTTCTGAGCCCTGAGCAGGCAGGGGCGCCGTCCTGGCCGCTGAGCCCGCAGCGCACTGCACGTCCTCGCCCACCCGCCCGTCCTCCTCCGGGGCTCAAACAAGGGCCAGAGCAAACCCCAAGGATTTTTATTTGCCTTATTTATTTTCTAGGACTTGGGAAGTGCGTGTGTCCCAGGGGCTCGCCGCAGCGGGACGGGCACGGGAGGAGGAGGTGCGGCAGCTGCGGGCCCTTCCCTGCCCGGCGGCCGCAGGCCGGCCCGGCGCGTGGCCATGAGCGCTCGCCCAGCCGGAACGCGTCCTGCCCTCGGCCTGTCACTCTGGCCTGTGTTTCCCTTCCTGGGGTTATTTTCTTGCCTCTGCGTGCTCACGCCAGGCAGCTGCTGTGCTTTGTTAACTCCAGATACAAAGCGAGTTAGCAAAGTCAGGGGAGCGCAGCGGGGCTGCCGGTGGCAACTGCCCGTTTCCTTTCAGAAGGCTGACCCCCCCTGGGGGGGGCGAAGCAGGGCAGGAGCCGATGGACAGGACTGTCCCCTCGACAGAGGGCTCCCTGCTGGGCTGGCTGGGGGGGGGGTCGCGGGTCGGGGGAGTTGTCATGCGTGTCAGCGTAGGCCGCTTCCACGCGTTTTACAGTGACAAAGTCCAGAGACTTCTGAAGGTACTTGTCCCTTAATAGTTGTATTTAATACCCTATTTTCATATTAAATAAGTTGTACGTGAAAGTAGTTATTTTGTTTCTCCCTATGGAATACTCTTAAGAGCTCACAGGTTCCCAGGCTCTGTGTTGATTTTAGGGGAGCATGTGGCAGTTCTAGCGTGTTTGTTTCTTTCCTGTCTTTTCCGGAATGTTATGTCTGCGGTTCCTACTCCTGAAAAACACTTCGCGTTCAGCGAATTCACCAGTGGTCGGAGATGTGCCGCCCTAGCAGCCGAGGTGGACGGGGAGCGGGGCTGTCGGCAGCGCACGGCCTGCTCAGACGTGCAACGCCGTCGCTGCGTCGTCTTGGAAGTTACAGCTTTGGTTCACCTGAGCGTGGCCAGGCCTCTAGGCTGGAAACCAAAGCCGTGTTCAAGCTGGGCGCCTCCTGGCCGGGACGCTGCGGCCTGCTCCGAGCTCCGCTGACGGCAAAGCGAGGGGGAGGCTTTTTTTTTAACCTTTGAAAAGGGCTGGTTTGTTAGGAAAAGGAGAGAGAGAAAGGCACCTACGTAGTCACAGGTGGGCAGGAGAGCGCAGGAAAAACAATTCAAAGGAGATACAGGGCAGAGAGCAGGAGAGAGACAGAGCGGGTGGCGGGAAACAGCAATTTTTTGTAACATTAAAAGCAGGTGGAGGAGTCAGGGGTAGAAAAGCTGAAATCGGAGCGTCTAGGGGGAGTGAACTCACCAAAGGCGGGAGAGCTCAGTCAGAAACGGGGTGCTGTGGAAGTGGGGGTGAGACTTAGGGCCAAAGACAGGTGCTGAGGTGAGTACTTGAGGCTGGCCCTTGTCTCCCAGGCAGCAGATGGCCCCCTCCGCTCTGGCGGGTCGCGGGTTAGGGCGCAGGAGAGTCAGCACTGGAGAAGCTCTGGAAGCCGCACTGGGCACCGACGGGCGGTGAGAAGCCCAGCCCGGCCTCACTGCCCAGCTCCACACGTGCGCCAGCAGGCGGGAAGCAGCCCAGGCGGGAGGTGAAAGATTCTTTTCTGCTGACACTGGGAGGCCCTAGTGAGGGGTTGGGAAGACAAAGTCGCTGACGCGCGGCCTCCTCGGCGTGGGGGCCTCCGTCACCGTTCACGTCTCCCAGTCCCACAGAGCTTCCCTCCCGCCCAGCTAACGCGGGTGGACAGCTAAGGGTTGCCGCACATTTGTGAGCTGTCCCGTTGGAAAAGCAAAGCACAATAAATGAACAGAACCAAGGAAATAGGAAGAAACAAGAAAATTCAGAGAACTTTGGCCAAGTTCTAATGTCCGCAGCTATTAAAATACCACATCGGTGACACAGCACCAGTAGTATTTTTTGAAAATGTGCTATCTGGAAAGTTTGGAAGGAATGAAAAAGGTTAAAAAATAGAAAATTAAAAAATTCTTTAGGGCCTCCCCGGTGGCGCAGCAGTTGAGCGCTGGGTTGCGAAGCTGCTCGCGGCCTCTGCGGGGCCGGTTCGATCCCCGGCTGCTCCCCGGCCACCGGAGGAGGATCCCGCATGGCGGGCAGACCTCTCCTGCCGCCCGCTGCTCCCCTCAGCAGTGTCCTTCGGTCCTTCTGTCTGCTCTGCTCCCCGCTCTGGCTCTGGTGAATTCTCTCACCCTCCCGCGCTTCTGACTGTACCCAGTGCTTGTATAAACAAAACAAACAAACAAACAAATAAATATGCCTCTATTAAATAAATAAATAAATAAATAAATAAATTCTTTCTAGGGCCTCCCTGGTGGTGCAAGGGGTTAAGATGCAACGTATGAAGCTGTCTGCAGCCTCTGCAGCACGAGTTTGATCCCCAGCCAGGGAGCTACCCACATGGCGCAGCAGACCTCTCCTGTCTCCCCGCTGCTCCCCTCAGCAGTGGATCTCAGTCAGTCTGCCTGTTCTGCTCTCCACTCGGTCTCGTGAGCCTCTCACCCCCCCAAACCTCTGGCCTGTACCCCAGCTCTTGTATGCATAAAAATAATAAAATAATAAAATAAATCTTAAAAAAAAAATTCCAGCAGGTCAAACAGTTACATTTTGAGGAATAAGAACAAAGGAAGCAGAAGTAGGAAGACTAACACAAAATACAAGATTTTGGGGCCTCCCTGGTGGTGGAAGGGGTTAAGTGTCAGCAGTGACAATCTGCAGCTACTGCAGCACGAGTCCTATCCCTGCCCAGGGAGGTGACCTCTCCTGTCTCCCTGCTACTCCCCTCAGCAGTGGATTTCAGTCAATCTGCCTGTTCTGCGCCCCACACTTTCTGGTGAATCCTCTCCCCCCACACACACCTCTGGCCTGCACCCCAGTTCTTCTATGCATAAATAAATCTTAAAAAAAAAAAAATACAAGATTTCCCAGTGAACGGGAACCGCTAAGCAAATAAATCTTTCCAGCTCCCTTCTAAAGGGTCTCAGGCCTGAAGCACTTAATAATCCAGTGCAATTGTAGTTAACAAGTTCGCGCACTTAACAAATCTTTCCTCAAGGCTGACAGAGTTACGAGGTCAGCATTCAGCCAAGTTGGTCTATCTCGTCTAGGCCATCCCCGGATGTCTGCGCCTTTTTGCTTTTTCCCAGCCCCTTGTTTAGAAACCTTGCTGCAAAATGATGTTATCAATGGAAGGATAGTTATGTATAAAAAAAAACTCTTTGTTTTTAAACAGGTGCTCAGACCTTTGGGGGCTACCCAGGTCTGGGACCTCATGCAAGAATAATAAAGCTTTTCCTGACCTCACCATTCCTAAGTACCGCTTGTTCTTCCTCTGCCTGGGTAAAAAGTAAAATTTATTTCTGCAACATCAGAACTGAAAGGTTGAGGAGTCTCATCAAGTGCCCAGATGAAGAATGAAAAATATGAAAAAGACCCACACCCGGCACGGCAGCCTGGAATTGCGGGGCACCGGGAAAAAAGAGGCTCCAGGAAGACGTCCGAGAGCAAAAGCATCACACGGACGTGGACCCAGCAGGCACTGCCTTTCCGAAGTGAGAGCTGGAGCTGGATGCACCTGCAAGTGCTGAATGATTTCCCAAAATAAAGGACTAGGGGACACAGACAGTAGATCACCTCTAACATGATAAGGCAAGAAGCAGAACTTGTCATTTGGGGAACGGGGTGTTGGGGAAGGGGAAGGACAGGACGGAGAGCGCTGTTTTCTGTAAACCTAGTAATTCTTTCAGTTTTAAAACTGAGTTTTAATGGAAACAAATTTTTTAAAAGATGAATAACAGACAGGAGAAGGGTAAGGCCTGGAGACGTAGGTTTGAGCCTGGCGTGGGGCCGAGCGGGCTGAGAGCCGACGGCGCGGACAGGTCCCGGGCCACGGGAGGAAGCGCCAGGGACTGGGGAAGTATTTTCTGATTTTTCTAACGTGGACGTATTTTGCTTCATAATTAGGAAACGTTTGCTTTTCCAAAGCGGGCCGGAGGAGTGGTACCGCGGGTGGCCATCAGAGGGTGGCGAGTGTGGTGGAGGCCAGCGGGGCGCGCTCCAGAGCAGCCGAGCAGCGGGCCCGGCCCCCCGCGAGGAGGAGCCTCCGGAGACCCGGCCAGAAGTCAGGTAGCTATGAGGGAGACCCTCCGGTATTTTTCTTTTTCTTTCTGGCTTAATTCGCTGAGCATGATCCCTCCAGCCCCATCCCTGTTGCTGCAAATTACACGTTTATCTTTTTTGATTGTAATATTCCATTGTGCAGATAGGAAAAAGACTAATAAAGTAAAAATCAAAATCAACAGGCAACTATAAACCAGAGACACAGTACAGGGAGGAGGAGGGGGGAGGATCAGAATAAGGGGGGTGGGGATTGTGTGGAGACTAGAACCAAGGTGAAAAGGCAGGCATTGTGCAAAAATGAAGCATGATGTAAAAAATACATAAAATTTTTAAAAATGAAAAAAAAAAAAAGGCAGGTAGCAAGGGGTGGGGTGAGAGGTTGGGTTGGAAGCGAACCAGTAAACTCTATGGGGACCTGGCCGAGGGAGAGGGCAGAGCCCTGGAGAAAAGTGTGGCCAGCAGATGTTTGGGAGGGGCCCGGGATTTTCTTTTTTTCTTTTTAAAGGAAAACTTGGTGTAGCGTGAGTTAGTAACTAGGCTGTTTACAGCCCTCCAGCCATTAGCCTCTATGACTGGCACCTGTGGCCTTGCACGCACGCACCTGTAATTGCGGACACCTGAGCCCAAGAATCCGGAGCGTATGTGTATGTAAGTGTGGACACCTGGGCCTGGAGGGCGGGGCTGAAAGGGCAGCATCACTTGGAGGTGGGGAGAGAGGAGACCTCCAGGGAAATGTTAGGGAGAAAGCTGGTCTGTCCTGGGCAGCATTAAGGGCCTGTAAAAATTCACCAAAGGCTCCGAAATTATCTTTCCATCCCTGAGAACCAACAGTGAACCTACCCAGTCTAGGATGGTTGCAAAACACGTGGGCATGAAGTTTTAGCTGAAGGGAGCTCGCTCACAGAAGGGTTTGCGTTTCTGGGTGGGGGCGGGGGACCTTGAAGCAGAGACGCCTTAGGAGCCATTCTGCTTAAGTTCGTGCTGTGGACACACACGCCAGGTCACCGTTCGGGTTGATGGTGCTGAATGGGGTAATAAGGCTGAGGTTCAGCTCCTGACTGCTTGCACCTGGTTTTTCTGGAGCATCTGTTAGATGAATCCCCAAATGGTCTTATGGCTTGGGTACAGTCAGTACCGAGGCTCAAGGGTGACTGGTCCTTTGGTGAAGGAACAAAGTGTTACCAAGTAGTTGTGTTCCAGAATAAGGATGAAGACTATCTTAAGGAGTATAAAAAAAGCACCCAAAAGATAAAATTCCCAGAGTCTGGGGCCTCCCCTGGTGGTGCAGCGGTTGAGCGCTGAGCTGCGAAGCTGCCCGCAGCCTCTGCAGCGCCGGTTCAATCCCCAGCCGCCGGGTGAGGGTCCCACATGGCGCGCAGACCTCTCCTGCCGCCCGCTGCTCCCCTCAGCAGTGCACTTCTTCGTCAGTCTGCCTGTTCTGCTCCCCACTCTGGCTCTGGTGAATCCTCTCACCCTCCCACGCTTCTGACTGTACCGAGTGCTCGTATAAATAAATAAATAAATCTTTAAAAAAAAAAAAATTCCCAGTGTCTGGTGTCCAGTGAAACATTATCAGGCATAATGAGAAAAAATCAAGAAGGGCCCAGAAATGACTGCAAGATGAGAAATTACAGAATTAGTAGAAAAGGACATTCTTCAAACAGTTACAATGACATTCCTTATATTCACATGGTAGAGAAGTGTGAGCATTCAGGAGGTAGAAGATATAAAGAAGCCTCAGCCAAAACTTAGATTTTAGATTTAAAAGAAAGTGGGGCGGGGGGTACTCGCTGGGTGGAACTCAGCAGATTAGACACCACACAAGGAAAACTCTACTGACCCTGAAGATACTGCATAGAAACTGTCCAAAATGAAAAAAAGACCAAAAAAAAAAAAAATCCCACCGTGAAGGTTATCAGTTTATTGCCTCGGTTCCACATTCACATTTTTGCCGAGCTCGGCGAGAGTGCAGCTGCTCGCCGGGAAGATCCCTCCCTCCCCCGCCCAGAACACCCGTTAGGTGTTGTCAGTAGGGAGCCTGGCGGACTTCGGAGAAGGGGCTCTTCCCACTCTGGCGCGGTTTGCTCTCGGGGTGCCCGGGGAGCACACTGGGTTTCTCCGGGTCTTTGGCCCCTGAGGTCTCGCCAGCCCTAGGCCCCTGCAGGCACAGCGTTCTCTAGCATTCGGCTACCACGGCTCTTGTTCTGCCGAGCTCTCCACCCAGCCAGAAGCAGTGCAAACCAGAAGACATGCAAGATCATTAAAGTACTAAAAGGAAACACTCTCAGTTTAGAATTCTAGACCCAGAAAAAATCTCAGAAAACCAGCAATCCAATAAATACTACACAAGGCCCGTGTTCAGATGTGCCTGACTGGAAAAAAAAGTTCTCTTTAGCGCTTTCCCTCCCTTGGCCTACGACGCAAGACCTTGCCTTTCACTAAAAACAGTCCCCAGTCTTGTATTTTCGCGGCGTTGTCGTCATGCAGACAGGCGAGGTTGCTTCTGTTTTGCTTGTTCAGTTCCCCTCAGGCTGGATTTTTCAGACGGCCCCTTCCAGACGTCAGTCTCGGTCCATGGCCACCCCCGAGGCGGCCTGCGATGCCCTACCGTCCGTGAATCACTTTTAAGAAGGCAGCACTTACAGAACGCTCCCTCTTGGGAAGATGCTTTGAGACTGGCTGGCGCGTGGCCCTCCTGCCTTCCCACGGCTTTCACTGTGGTTCTGGCATCCACCGAGGTGCTTGCTTTTCTCAAAGAAACTTCTGCAAGAGTGCTTCCTCTTCAGACTTCAAGGTGACGATCTCGCACTGTCCTCCTAAGTGCTTTCCTGGGTTACTGGCTGACGAGAGCCACAACATCCATTTGGAATCCTTTTCTTTCAGCGCGGGCCCTTGAGGGCGCCTGCCTTCATAGGGACCTAGTCCAGGAAACATGGCTGACGCACGGCTGAGAACCCGTGTGCCGGGCGCCCAGTGACGTGCCGACACGACGGTGCCTTTGAGAGGCGTTGTCACGGGTGAAAGGCGGCAGAACCCGTCGAGAATCTTTTTGTTTCTATCCCCAATATCCTGTAATGAAAGCCTTCGTTTTTCTTCCCCCACATCCCATAATTTCCCTGTACGTGTCTAAGCATCCTCGGGCCTGCTCCTCCTCAGAGGAGAGCGCAGCCGACCCCTCCCTGGGCGGGGCCGCAGCGGCCCATTTCACGGCGTGGGGGCGCGTCTTGCTGGGTGCGTGGAAAAAGGCAGCAATGACAGTAAATCGTTGGTGCCTGTGAAGACCTCGGGGTATAAATAGCTCCTGTGGCAGAGCACCCATGCCGCCTCTGCCGACGCTGGCCCGGAGGGGAGCCGGTGGCCGCCTTCTGGCGCCTTCGGTAGCACCTTGACCCTCCTCGCCGGAGGCCAGCACAGCTGCTGTCCTGGGAGCCCCGGGCCGCAGGAAGCAGCCTGGAAAACGGTCTTTCTGTTCAGCAGCTTCCCGGGACGCTCACATTTCCACCGTGCACGTGGGGGCGTTGGCCTTGATGGCTTCTGAGATCATCCTGGCACCAGACTCCCCAATGTGATTTCCCTGGAGACTAGGAGAGAAGCGTCAGGACAGGCTGGCGAGAGCGCGGAAGGGCCGGAACGGCCTGGTTGGAGGCTTGGGTGAGCCCCCGGGCCCCGGGCCCTCCCTCAGGGCGCCCGCAGGTGCCCTCTTATACCAGGTGCCCTGCAGAGCCGCCACAGGCTCTGGGAACAGGGTGGCAGGCGGCCCGAGGGGGCTCAGCCGGGGGGGCCGGGGGAGGCTGAGGGTCCCACTCACTTGATGTGCTGGAGCCCGTGGTTTCCAGACAGTGCGGTGGCCACGCATATGGCGCCGTCCATGCCCAGGGCGTTCTCCTGGAGGCTGGGCAGAGAGGGACACGCCCTGTGAGCCCAGCGGGGCCCGCAGCAGCACCCTGTTTCCTGGGCGCCTGGGCCCGGGGGTGTCTGCAGGCGGCCAGGCTGCCCCTGCGGGCGCCGTGAAGGACCCAACACAGGCGCCAACCGCGGAGCTCGCCTGAGGGGCGCCGGCAAACCCAGCCGCGGCAGGGCCCGCGGAGGCCGGGCTGGCCTTTCTCCTGGAAGGAAGCGGCTCCAGAGGCCTCCAGGGCGCCCGCGGGGGGCTGCTCTGCGCGGCGGGTCGGCGGACACTCACTTGAGTCTCCGGAGACTGGAGTTGACCTTCAGGGCGCCGGCCAGGGCTTTGGCTCCCGCCACCCCGATGGCGTTTCCTCGCAGACTGCAGGAAGACAGGACGCCTGAGGCCCAGGGGCCGTCGACGGGTGACAAGGACACGTCCCCAGGGGACGCGGCCATCGGGCAGAGGCCGCCCAGGTTTGGCACCGCGAGGGGCAGCTTCTCCTCACTCCCAGGCGCGCCACTCGGCTCCGGGGAAGGACACCCAAGGAGGGGCTCGGCCCGTCCAAGCCGACCTCCCCCGCCTCCCCCGCCCGGAAGGCTGGTCAGGGCCGGGAGCAGCAGCCCTCCCTCAGCCGGGCGCCTGCGCGGCGCCACGGCATCTCCTCACAAACCGAGATCAGTGGCCGGGGCCACCTGGGGGCCCCTACATGGCGCCTCGGGCCGGGGGCAGCGCGAGCACGGCCGGCTGGAGAGCAGGCGCTCAAGGACCAGAGGACCCCCAGGGGAGGGGCGCAGCGGGACGGGGGTGCTGGAGGCAGCTGCGCGGCCGCGGGGCAGAGGCCGGGCACTCACTCTAGCACCTGCAGGGTTCTGTTCACAGCCAGCGCCTCCCCCAGCGCCTGGGCCCCCGGGGCACCGATGGAAGCCACCTGCAGACTGAGAGGAGACGCGCGTGGGCACAGCTGGCCGCCTGCCCGCCCGGCCCCCGCCACAGGCCTTCGCTGCCCCCACCCGGCCGCGGGCGGCAGCCTGGACTGTGGGCCGCGGTCTGTCCAGTCGGATGCCCGGGGCGGCCACTGGACACCGTGGATGCAGGAGGCGGGGCTGGCGTCCTGCCGCGTTGGGGGCGGGCACCCCTCGGGCCCTAACTCTTACTGTCTATACATGCTTGACGACCCGATGGCGGATATTTGGAAGTGCAAACACCGCCCTCAAGCGGGAGGCGGAGGTGCCCGAGGGGCAGGGGCGCGGGGGCTCCCGCATGGCCGCAGCTCGGCACTTACTAGAGGGCGGTGAGCGCGGTGTTGACCTTCAGCGCTCGGGCCACCGCGGAGGCACCTTCGTCGCCGATGGAGTTCTCCTGTAAACTGGACACAGCAGGAGGCCTGGGCGCCGGCCCGGCCCGGGGCAGCCCTCCCGCGCGGCCCACCCAGGTGGAGCCTTGCAGATGTCACTCGGCGCCCCCCATCCTGCAGGATACACCCCCAGGGTCGCCCTGGGCGCAGCCTGCCCTCGGCCTCCCAGTCAGCCTGCGGAAAGCCTGAAGGGCCTGGGGCAGAAAAGAGGACACTTTTCAAAGCCAACTAGAAAATGAAGAACATTCTCGCCCGCCGGCATTTTACTTCCTGTGAGCACCCTCCTGCGCGGGGCACCAGAGCTGTGGCCTGGACAGGCCCACAGGATGCAGGGACAGGCTCCCGGGGTTGGGGGTGGAGGGACATCAGGAGGAGAACCGATAGCTTTGGGCACGAAGGGCAGAGCGGAGCGAGCGGGGCGATGTTTCTGTTCAGGAGATGGGGACCGAGAAGCTGACTTGGGGACGTAGTTCTGGCAGGAGCCTCGGGGGAGAGGTCTGGGGTCTCAAGGTGGGGTCATGAGACTTTGTAGGAAACTGGAGCCTGAGGCGAGCAGAGCCTCTAGCAGAGAGCCGTCCTTCAAGAAAAAGGGGTCCTGACAGAACCCGGGGCACAGAATCTCAGAGTCAGACAGAAGCACCAACCAGAGGTGGGGTCCCGGAGGCTGAGGGAGAAGCAGCCAGGGCTAAAAGGGTCACTGGAACTACAACGGGATCCAGGATTCGTTCCCAGTGGCCTGGACACGCGAGAGAAGCAAAAGCCTGTGTCCCCAGAGGCTCGTGCACAAGTGTCCACAGCGGCTTATTCCCAACAGCCAAGAAGTGGGAACCACCCAAAAGCCATCGGCAGAAAACCCGATGAACAAAATGTGGCCCCTGTGTGCCGTGGAATATTATTCAGCCACGAAAAGGGAAGGCAGGGCCTGACACCTGCTGCCTGGGTGAACCTGGCCGACGTCACACTAACTGAGAGATGTTCATCCCCCAACATGTGTCGTGGGATTCCATTGACACGAAACATCTGGAACAGGTAAATCTGCAGTGGTGGGGACTGAGGAGTAATGGCTAGTGGGGAGGGGTTTCTTTTGGGGTGCCGGAAACACTGCACGTTTACAGAGATGGCTGCACAGCTCTCAACTAGAAACCAGTGAACCGGGTGCCTTGAATGGGGAACTGCAGCGCAATAAAGCGAGGAAGCAAAGGACAGACACTGCCCGGGGCCTGGAGCAGCCGCCCGGGGCCTGGAGCAGCCGCCCGGAGCAGTGGCACTGGGGCGTCAGACCTTCCTGCCCCTGGCCGCTGAGGGCCCCACTTACTCAAGGCTGGTCAGGCTCCTGTTGAGCTGTAGTGCTTGGCCCAGGGCCTGGGCAGCGCCGGCCTGGATGAAGTTCCACTGCAGGCTGGGCGGGCAGACACAGGCCGGCGTGACCCTGTGGCCCCAGCCGAGCCCAGCAAGTTCGGGGGCTCCCGATCAGACCCCAAGTGGCTCCTGCTTGCAGCAGGTGACACACGGCACCCACCTCCCACCATGGCCCCCCGGGTCAGCCTCAGGAAGGAGAGCACCGGGCGGTGCACAGCCAACCGGGGAAACCCCCAAAGCCAAACGGGGTCTCCTGGGTCAGCCGGCTGGGCCGGGCCCTGCGGCCCGCGGTGGACTCACTGGAGGGACGTGAGGGCGCGGTTCTCTCTCACCGCCACCGCCAGGGCCTGGGTGCCCTGGTCGCGGAGGAGGTTGGCTGTCAGGCTGCGAGGAGGGGAAGGCGCGTGAGCGGGAGCTGGCGGGGAGCCTCTGCCCCCAGGCCCGTGGGGGCCTCGCGCAGGCTTGTCGCACTGGGTCTGGCCTGCACACGGGGCCCTGTGCTGGAGCCGACCGCCCGGGAGGGGGGCTCCGGGAGGCTCCGCACGGGTCCCGCCAGCAGCACTGCCCGGACACACCCCGACCCCGCGCCTGTGGCCTGCAGTTGTGTCGGGGCAGGTGGGGGGTCTTCTGGCCACCCCTCCCCTGTCCAGGTCAGCCGGCCTAGGGGGTGGCCAGGGCCCTGGGCGGGCTCCGGGCGGGCGGGCACGTACTCCAGGTTCCTCAGGGTGCTGTTGGCGCAGAGCGCGCGAGCCAGAGCCTGGGCTCCCTCGGGGCTGATGGAGTTTTCTCGGAGGCTGAGGGGAGAAGACCCGAGCTGCTGGCCAGGCAGGAGAGGCCAGACGGGACAGTCCACGGGACAGGACAGGTCAGGAGGCAGGGGGTGAGGCCTGGGCCTGGGAGGCGTGGGAGCGGAGGCAGGCCGCGGTGCGGGGAGGCAGCAGCAGGAAGAACGGGGGTGCTGGGCTCCAGGACTGACCACAGATGTCCCCCGCCAGGCCTGCAGGGCCCGCCTCTCCTCCCCCACCCCACAGGCCCCCTGTGCCTGGCAGGGAGGCAGGGACTCACTTGAGGCTGAGGAGGGTCCGGTTGGCACAGAGGGCCCCCATCAGCGCCGCCACCCCCGAGTCGCTGATGGAGTTGCTTTGCAGGCTGCAAGGGGAGAGGAACCCAGTGTGGCTGCCCGGGGCCCGGCCAGGACGGCAGGCCTGGGTTCAACCCGGGATGGGGGCTTCGGGGGTGAGTGCCACCCCATACCTCCCAAACCCTACAGGTCAGGGCCCCAAGGCCCAGCCCCCAGCCCCAGGGTTGAGATCCTGCTCCGACCTGGGTGCCGGCAGGGACGTGGCATGGGGGTGCTGTGCCCCTGCCCAGGCCCCCGCAGCCCACCCTTCTTTAGCTGCCTGCGCCAGGTCTGTAGGGAAGCTCGTGCCGTTGTGGCTCGGAACACTCCAGAACCAACACCGCCCTACTGTCCCAGGAAACGGGGAGGTGGTGCAAGACCCGAGTCGCCATCTGCAGCAGTGCCTTGACTGGGACGGACCCAGTGAGTCCCCGTCTGGGGGGACCACCCTTGCCCCAGCCACCGAAGGCAGAAGGGGGAACTCACTCCAGGCTCTCCAGGCCCTGGTTCACCTTCAGGGCTTCAGCCAGGGCCTTGGCACCTCCATCGCCGATGCTGTTGCTGGAGAGCCTGCAGGAGGGGGGCACGGGTTGTGGCCAGCCGAGCAGCACCTGGACATAGGGGTCCAGGGTGCTCTCCCTGTTGTCCCAGGGGCGTGAGGGACGTGAGGGCGCTCCTCACATGCTTCCTGCCCGAGGCTATCTGGACAGTAGCCTCTGCCAGAGCCCACCCCGCTGCCCGTGAGAGCTCAAGGTGGGGTCAGGGCCTGGGGAAACTCTTCAGTGAAAGGTAGTTATACCTTATGAGAAGGGGTTCAGGAAATGCTGGGAGGCAGTAATATGAACCCCAGACATTTGGGGTTCACCCAATCCTGGGAATCTGGGATTTCCATTTTCTTGGGCCAGTGCTTTCCAAGTCCAAAGCCTGCACCCACCTTCAACTATCCATTCAGGCAGCCACCCCCATCGACCTGTCCCTCCGTCACCCACCCACCCACCCATCACATATATTTATTAAGATATCGCTGTGCCGCCCACAGAGCAAGCCGGCCTGGCCCGTGCGTTTCTCACATGAGCTCCTTCAGATTCCTGTTCTGCTTCAGGGCGTCCGCCATCCTCTGGGTCCCCGGGGGCCCGATGCTGTTCTTCTGCAGGCTGTGGGAGGGGAGAGGTCCTCAGCAGAGCTGGCCACGGCCACCCCCAAGTAAAGGACACCTGGTCAAGGTGAGGGTCAGTGCCTTCTGCAGGGGCCAGCCTGGGGGCGTGGCTTCTGGAAAGGTCTGGAGACAGTTGCCAAGGCGATGCCAACGGACAGACATCCCGAGGCCGAGAGCGGAGTCAGGCTCCCGGGCCCTCCCTCGCTGCGGGCTGGAAACCGTAACCAGCACACAGTGTCCAGCGGCCTCCAAACGGGGCCTCACATGCCAGCCCCGCCAGGCCCTCGCCAGGGCCCCTCTCCGCCGGGTGCCTCCACCCAGACCAGCCTGAACCTCCCGACGGCCCCTCCACTTAGATTCCGCTCCCCCCAGCGCCGTCCTCCACACCAGGCCTGAGGGAGGGAGGCGCTCCCGGGGCTGCGCTCCTCCTAGAGGGACAGGCGGCCGCGCTTCTCCTGTGGGGCCCAAGTCCGCCCCCCGCGACAGAACCGCGGCTGCTGAGGGCCCGGCCCTGCGGCTCCCTCTCGCTTGTGGTAAAGCGGCGGCAAGTTTTATTTTCCCTTTGCCTTGAAAGAGGCAGGGAGCAGGCGGCCGCGCCCCCAGGGGGCCGGGGTGACCCTCGAGACCTGCCGCCCGGTCCCTCCTGGACAGCGTTGTCCCGAGCGGCCGGTGCCCGCGGCTCCAGCAAGGCCCGGGCCTGCCGCGTCCTCCCCGCGGCCTGCTCTGGCGTCCAGGGCCCGCTGGGCCCGCGAGCGCCGGACTCGGCCCAGCCCGGCCCCGCCGCGCACGCGAGCTCGCTGCAGCCCCGGCCGCGGCCTGGTCGGCGCCCCCGCCCTGGTCAGCGCCCCCGCCCCGGTCAGCGCCCCCGCCCCGGTCAGCGCCCCCGCCCCGTCGCGCGCTCTGGAGGCTGCGCTGAGAAGGAGCGCGTCGCCCCGGGGCGCCCCCGCCGCGGGACCGCCCAAGAAGCAGAAGCAGCGCCCTCTGCCTCACGGACACAGCCCTGCTGCCCTGGGGCCGCCGGACGGTGCAACCGACCCAGGGGCCAGACGGGGTAAGTCCAGGCGCGGCCGCCGGGGAGGGCGGGGTGCGGGTGCGGGTGCGGGTCAGGGTGCGGTGCGGGTCAGGGTGAGGGTCAAGGTGAGGGTCAGGGTGCGGGTCAGGGTGCGGGTCAGGGTGCGGGTCAGGGTGCGGTGTGGGCCCGGGGGCGGGTCAGGGCCGGCCAGGGCGTCCGAGCCAGAGGGAGGCGGTGGCCGCTCCCACGGGGGCTGCTCCGGTGCTGCCGAGTCGCGCACTTTAAAAACGTGACTTTCAAGCACATGTAAATGGTTCTGGCCGGTGCTCGAGGTGACTTTGGGCTCCGGGAGAACTTTCAAGTCCAAGGGCGCCGGCCAGGGAGGGCGCGGCCCGCCCGCAGGAACCTTCCAGAAGGTGCACTTTCCAGTGCGCCCAGGCTCCTCGCTCCTCGGGGGACACGCGGACAGCACGTTCAGAACTCGGGGGTCTCCCGCTCAGTGGCGACAAGCACGCCCCGAGGCGGCTCCACACGGGGAGGCGCCGCCGTCTTGAGCGGACCCCGGGACAGGCTGGGGCTCCTACCTCAGAGAAGTCAGGGTGCGGTTAATCTTCAGGGCATCCGCCAGCGCCTTGGCCCCCTGCGGCCCGATGCTGTTGCTGCGGAGGCTGGAAGAGAGCGCCATCCTCTCACCGGCCCCGCCAGGCTGGGGCCTTTAAATCTGTGCCCCTCAAAGGACAGGACTCTGGGGGTTCGGGGTTTCGCGTTTGGTGGAGCTGGCCAGAGAGCCTTCCTTGGAGGAAGGAGGAAGGAGTTTCCCAAAGGCCCAAAAGCGGGGAGAAAGCGGGTCTGAGGCACGAGGGGGCTTGGGCTGCGCAGCGAGGAGGTGATGACCCCCGCCCCCCAACCCTGGTGCCCCACTGGTCTGCGCCCGCTGCTCCAGGCCTGCCCCACCCTGGGGCCCGGTGGTCTGGGGCACCCTGCTCCCACTTACTCCAGAGCGGTCAGGCTTCTGTTGACCAGGAGAGATCTGGCCAGAGCTTTGGCGCCTTTGTTGCTGATCTGGTTCTCAGCCAGGCTGCGGGGTGGGGGGAGTCATGGTCTGTCGTCCTCAACGCCAGGCCCACCCGCCTGGGCCCCAGCACCCAGCCTGGGCTGGGCGGAGCTGAGCCCTGAGCCCAGCACCAGGCCCCCAGGACCTCTGCACCGGGCCAGGTCTGGCCTTGGTGGGGGTGGGGGCCTGAGTCCACAGTGGGGGGGGGGGTTCGCCATCCTAGCTAGGCTGTGGAGCACCCGCCCTGGGAGGGTGCACACACACAGCAGCCCAGGTCCAGGGCCTGAGCACCCCCACTCCTGGCTGGCACGGGTTCTGAGCACAGGAAGGTGGGTCTCCCCTGCTGGAGGCGACTCAGCACCCCAGAGCCCCGCGCCCTGCTCTCGCAGAGAGGGAAGGCGAGGCAGCCTTGGAGGTGCCCTGAGACCCGGCTCCAGCTGCGCGCAGGGCTACGCGGCTGCTTCACGCACCCCCCCAGAAGTGCTGGCTGATGAAGTTCTTCCCAGGCCCACCCATTTCAGGGGTCCCTGGGGTTCCCCAGACGGGCCTCGGAGCCACCAGAGGGTCGCTGGAGCCCCACCTCCTCTGCTTTCAACCCCGTGGCTCCCAGCAGCTCGCCTGGTCTGTCGCTGTAATGGGTTCTGCTGCTGCTGAAAGCGCGAAGACTCACCTGATCACCTTCTATACTAACTTGACCACCTTCAAGTTAGGGGAAGCTCTGGCTTTCTAGAACCTTCCCCTGTGGGGCTCTTATTGTTCTTGTAAGTAAGATTCCCTGAGTCCCGCGGGATTTCAGAGGACGCCCTGGGCCTGTCCAGCAGGGATGTGGCCCTGGGGGCCAACCACAGGGATGGGAAGAGCCCATGTCTCTTCCCGTGAAGGGGGCCCTGCATTCAGAAGGACCTCTGCGCTCTGTCTGGGCTCCTGCCCCATACACGAGAGTTGACTGTCGTCACATGCCGAGGGGGGACGCCACAGCCACCCCGAGTGGTGGTGTCCGCGTGTTTCCTCCGGAGGGCGTACGGGCCGTCTCCCTCTGACAACATCCCACCCTCACCAGCGGCCCTGGCCAGCTGGGTGGAGAGGAGGCGGGGGGGGGGGGCAGCAGAGGGCACTCCCGGTCGGGGCTACCTGATCCTTTGGATCCGACAGTCCTTCCCGCTCAGCACGCTGCCCAGCAGCTCCATCACCGGGTCCTGGAACTGGTTGGTGTCCAGCCTGCTCGGAAGGCAGCGAGTGAGGCCCCTGGCGAAGGCCCGCGAGGGGGCAGCGGCCCCAGGCTGGGTCCCCCGCCTCCATCCCCATGCGCTGTCCACACAGAGCCCAGCCCCAGCAAGGCTGGAGCCCCAGGTCTGTCCTCCGGCCACTCATGCCCAACCACGAGTGGGCACAGCTGCCAGGCCCCGTTTGCCATCCTGCCTCCCACCCCCTCAACAAGGTCAGAGCTGGTCGGGGTGGGGGCCGGGGGGCGTGGGTGCCACTCCCATCAGCACCAGCCCAGCTCGCGGGAGTTCTGTGCTGAATCGTGACCCCCAAGAGGACGGGCTGGAATTCTAACCCCATTGCCCGAGGCGCTCCCTTATCGGGCAGCAGTTACCAGGAGCTGTGACTGGAGTAGGCAGGCTGTGCCTGGGTGATGGTCCTTCGAGGGGCCCGAGCATGCGGCCCAGTGGCCATGGACACCCTGGGATGAATGCCCTCGATCCGGGGGTGCTGGCAGCACCTCAAACTGAGGGCTAGGAAGGGTTCCCCCATAGGTTTCAGAGGGAGGATGGCCCTCCCGGTACCTCCAGCACCTGGCTGAGTGGCTGGGCCGAGTCCTAGACACTGGTCAGGGAGAGACCCGCGGGGAGAGGAACACATGCCCTGCACACGCACACACCCCGCACGCACACGCCCCACACACACACAGTCATCCTGCACACACACACATGCCGCACGCACATACTCTGTGCACAAATACATGCCCCCGCACACGCATGTCCTGCACACGCGCATACACCCTGTACACACATACCCTGCACCTGCACACGCCCATGCCCTGCACACACACACTCATCCTGCACACACACACGTGCCCTGCGTGCACACCTGTCCCCTGCACACACATGCACCCACACTCGTCTTGCACATGCACGCACCTCAGGCTCCGGCAGTACAGCAGCTGGGGCAGCAGGCTCTGGAGGACGCCCTGGCTGAGGCGCAGGGACAGGTCTGCCTCACGGGTGCAGGCGTCCGACACCTGTAGCAGGTAGGCCAGGGCAGCGCGGTGCGGGGCAGTGGTCACCCCGGCCAGGTCCCCGCTCTCCAGGGCGCCCTCCACGCTGCGGGCCAGCTCTGTGTGCTGCAGCTCGTGCAGGCAGTGCAGCACGTTGACCGCCCGGGCGCACACGGCCACATCGGACCGCAGGCAGCCCTGCAGGAGCTCGGCCACCTGTTCCCGCTGGCCCCAGTGCTCGCCCGGGGCCAGCAGGGGGCCCGCCAGCAGGGCATTGACCCGCGGGGACAGGAGGCCAGACAGGAAGCGCAGGAAGACGTCCAGCCGCCCATCCTCGGCCTGCATGGCCCGCTGGGCCGCATTCCTGAAGTGCGTGAGGAAGCCCAGCCGGGGCCAGGACACACCGCCCTCGGGGAAGAGGTCGAAGATGGCCCTCCTGGATGCGCTGCAGTAGTAGGCGGCCGCCGTGAACTCCTGCAGGGACAGATGGGAGAAGCAGTAGGCCGCCGAGGGGCCCAGCGTGTCCTCCCGCTGCAGGAGCCGGCTGCTCAGCGCGCTCTGCAGCAGCGCGAGGTCCACGCTGAATGCCTTCAGGTCTGGCTCGTAGAACACGTACTTCCTCCTGACCAGCCCATGGAAGGCCAGCCGGCCCAGCGTGCCCACCAGCTTGCGGCCGCCGTGAGCCACCTGCTCGATGCGAGGGCTGGGCCGGCCCCTGTCCTGCCCCTCGGCGCCCAGCGCCATCCTGAAGTGCCAGGCGTAGAGCTCACACAGGGTCCTTGGCGGCCACAGCTCTGCGTCCTGGGGCCCGAGTCCCTTGCAATGCCAGTGGCCCAGCACTGACCCCGCCAGCCGGCAGAAGGCCGGGACGGTGCACATGAGGTACAGGCTCCGGTTGGCCTGCACCTGGCCCAGGGCCCAGTCCGAGAGCGCCGGGTCCCCAGGGAACATCTGTTCCAGACACGCCTTGACCTCCTCCATTTTGAAGCCCCGGATCTCCGTCAGCCGGTCCACGAGGCCCCCCGGGATCTGGCTGGCTGCGCTGGGGCGGGAGGTGACCCAGATGGACACCTCCGGGAAGAGGTTGCCCCGGATGATGTTGGTGATCAGCTGGTCCACCTGCATCTCCTTCTTGGGGTCGGTGCAGGGCACCGTGTTGGCGAAGTCCAGGGGGGTCTTGCACTCGTCCAAGCCGTCCAGGACCAGGAGGACTCTGGCCGGGGCAGCTGCAGCCAGGCTGGACTCCCCCACGTGCGGGAAGGCAGAGCGGACCAGCCTGTCAGCCGACAACCGCTCATGGGTGTTGAGGTCCCGGAAGGTCAAAGGCAGCACCAGCGAGAAGTGCTGGCCGACCTGCCCCCGGGCCCAGAGGCACACGAAGTGCCTCACCAGGCTGGTCTTGCCCACGCCGGCCACCCCGATGGTGATGGAGATGCGGGGCGGGATGGACACCCGTGTCAGGGGCAGGAAGAGCCTGTCCAGGGCGATGGTCCTGGTGGAGGGCCAGTCCCCGCGGGCGGCCTCCACCTGCGTGAAGTCATGCTCCCTCAGCTGCAGGTCCGTCAGCCCCTCCACCAGCAGGAGGCTGCTCAGCCTGGCCGAGGGGCCGCCCAGCTCCTGGCCGCCGCCCACCCTGCTCAGCAGGACCTCCCGGTGCCTCTGCGTCCTGGAGTCTGTGGGGACAGAGACCGGAGGCGGGGCTGGGAAGATAGGGGACCGGAGGGGGCCGGGCCCAGGCAGACCCTCCTCTGCCTACCATTGCCGAGAGTTCCCCGCGGGGGGTCCGGCGTCCTGGGGGGCGTCAGCAGGGCCGGGGGCCCTGACTGCCCTTCCCTGCCAGCCGGTCCACGAGAGCTTTCACCTGCTCGGCTGGGGAGCCGGCGCCGGGGCCCTGGCCAGCCTCCCCGCCCGTCCGCACCTCCTGCTTCCTCATTCCTCATGGGGTCGGTGGGGCCGCCGGGAGCTGTGGGGGGGCGGGCCATCAGCCAGCCTCTGGGGCTGGCGTCTCCTTCCCAGCCTCGGGGCCACGGTCTGCCCCCCAGGAAGTGGGGAGATCTAGCGGATCAGAACCGGGGCCCCCACTGGAACCCAAGCCCTGCCACGTGCTGGCCGAGGGACACCGGACAGGCCCCCGAGCTCTCTGCGCCGCGGTGGCCTCCTCTGTGACCTGCAAATGGCGGTGGGTTCCGAGCAGGGCAGCCTGCGCCCGGGGACAGAGGACGCCGCCCGCTGCTGCTGTGCAGCTCTAGGCTTGGGGGGGAGGGAGTGTGGAGGGTCCGGGCAGGGCCCTGTCTGTGTGGACAGTGGTGGCCTCGCATCTGCACGCGTGTGTCCGACCCGCGGGCACCCCGGGGAAGCGCCCGGCTCTGGATAAGGGCGAGGCCGTCACCAGCGAGGGGGAGGCCGCAGCGGGCGATGTGCGTGTGGGGGGGAAGCCTGCACTTTCCGCGCCGTTTTCCGTACATCTAAGCTGCTCTAAGGGCTGAAGCCTGTTTAGGTGAGAGAGAAAGAGAGGGCGGGAGGGCGGGGTCTGCAGGAGAGGCAGTCTCATTCCAAGGGGCTCCCTGGGGTCTCCAGCAGGCACAGGGCTCCCGTCCCCTAGACTGCCTCGCTTTCTGCGGGGACAGCGACACCGACAGAGGCGCAGCCCCACCGAGTCCCACCCGCTGCATCCCAGACTTCATGGCTCCATTGCCAAGGCCTCACCTCCAACCCCTCCTGCCAGCCCCACCCCGCATGTCCCTCCCTCAGCTAAGGTGAGCAGCTGAGGACCCCAGCGCCCTTCCCCTCACCTGCCGGGGTGCATGTCCTCCTGCAGGGCCCCAGGATCTCAGGGGGCAGGGAGCAGCCAGCTCTCCTCCGCCAGCCTAGGAGAGGAGACGGACAGAGGTCACTCCTGTTGCCGCTGTCAGACCCGGGCCTTCCAGCCCATGGTTTTCAGGTCTCAGTGCTATTCACTCGGGAGGGGTCACTGGCTACATCCCCCCAGTGTGAATGAGCTGAGCTGAGTGATGGGGCGGGGGCGGGAGGGGGCGGAGCTTGGTATCCATAAAGCTGCAGGGGAGCGGACTGTGAAGTGAGAACGAGCAAAAGAGCTCGGTGTGCAGAGTTGGGGGAAGAGCATTTGAGGCAGAGGGAATAGCAGGTGCAAATGCCCTGCACGCTGGAGTAGCAGACGAAGGGCAGGGCTGCTGGACCAGGGTGGGTGAGGGTGGGTGAGCAGGCTCGCCGATAGGGGTGGAGACACGGACGGGGGGCCTGGGGATCTGGTCACTGTGCAGGAGTTTGGATTTGTTCACGTTTGGATTTGCCCACTGGAGGGGCATGAATGATGTGGGCGACGTCGGTGCTTTGATCTGTGACTGCAGCAATAGATTTTCTAGTGTCACACCTCCCTTGCACTCTGGAATGCAGGCCGCATTCACACTAAGTTATCTACAACAGGTGGACGGCGCAGCAGAGAGGCAGGTCAACAGCACAGAATGTTGAGTCCTAGAACAAGTGCATGTTTAGGTTATTCACACGTGAAGGGGTCTGGAATGTGACAAAAATACCATCTCGAATCACTGGGAACAGGGGCCTCCCCGGTGGCGCAGCGGTTGAGCGCTGGGTTGCGAAGCTGCCCGCAGCCTCTGCAGCGCCGGTTCGATCCCCGGCCGCTCCCCAGCCACGGGCAAGGGTCCCGCATGGCGCGCAGACCTCTCCTGCCGCCCGCTGCTCCCCTCAGCAGTGTCCTTCGGTCCTTCTGCCTGCTCTGCTCCCCGCTCTGGCTCTGGTGAATCCTCTCACCCTCCCGCGCTTCTGACTGTACCCAGTGCTTGTATAAACAAAAATAAATAAATAAATAAATAAATAAAAACATGCCTCTATTTAAAAAAAAAAATCACTGGGAACAGGGTTGGGGCCAGCCTATGAAAAAATTTTGACGTGGCTTCATATTGAACACAAACTTCATTTCTGATGGATTAAAGAGTTAAACGAGTGTAAGGCCATACAGCACAATGAAAAGATATGAAGGACTATTTTAAACTATTTTTGAGTAAGAAAGGCTTTTAAAGCAAGACAAAATCAAGGAGTTATAAACAGGAAGGCTAACAGATCTGCCTTAATTTACTATTTCTAAAAAAGAATAAATGCCAGAAATATATGAAATAAAAGAATAAGGAAGGCTTAGGTCTAATGCCAACATTGGCAACATACATGTAAGAGCATAAATATCCTTAATGTAAAAAGCACTCATAAATCAATGAGAAACAAATAACCAAACATAATAGACACAGATTGATGATAGATACAGAAAGAAACAGGGTCAGCAATAATTTATAAAAGTATAAAGATATTGAGAAGATGCTCAATTTCTCTATTGGTCAGTAAAAGACTATCATTTTCAGCAGCCTCATTGGCAGAGTGTAGATATTACAGGCAGCATTGATGAAAATGTCTAATCGTCGTCTTTTTTCTTTTTTAAAGATTTATTTATTTATTTTTAATAGAGGCATGTTTTATTTGTTTGTTTGTTTATTTGTTTATGCAAGCACTGGGCACAGTCAGAGGCGCGGGAGGGTGAGAGAATCCGCCAGAGCGGGGAGCAGAACAGGCAGAAGGACCGAAGGACACTGCTGAGGGGAGCAGCGGGCGGCAGGAGAGGTCTGCGCGCCATGCGGGACCCTCCTCCGGTGGCCGGGGAGCAGCCGGGGATCAAACCGGCGCTGCAGAGGCTGCGGGCAGCTTCGCAACCCAGCGCTCAACCGCTGCGCCACGGGGGAGGCCCTAATTGTTGTTTTAATGTATGTTGGTGGGAGTGTAAATTAGCACAAATATCCTGGACTATAAGTTGCTAATATCTATTGCCGTTGAGTGTCCTTTTTTTTTTAAGGTTTATTTTATTTTACTTTTTAAAGATTTATTTATACAAGCACTGGGTACAGTCAGAAGTGCGGAGGGTGAGAGAATTCACCAGAACCAGAGTGGAGAGCAGAGCGGACAGACTGACGAAGTACACTGCTGAGGGGAGCCGCAGGCGGCAGAAGGGGTCTGCGCGCCATGTGGGACCCTTGCCCGTGGCCAGGGATTGAACTGGCGCTGCAGAGGCTGTGGGCAGCTTCACAGCCCAGCACTCAACCGCTGCGCCACCGGGGAGGCCCTTTAAGGTTTATTTTTATTTATGCATACAAGAGCTGGGGTGTAGGCCAGTGGTGTTGGGGTGGGGGGGTGAGAGGATTCACCAGAGACAGAGTGGGGAACAGAACAGACAGATCTACCAAAATCCACTGCTGAGGGGAGCAGCGGGGAGACAGGAGAGGTCTGCTGCGCCGTGTGGGTCAGCTCCCTGGCTGGGGATTGAACTGGTGCTACAGTGGCTACGGATTGCTCTATAGTGCTGAGACTTAACCCCTTGCGCCACCAGGGAGGCCCCACCATTGAGTGTCTTTTGGCCCTGAAGTTGCAATTCTGGAACTTTTTCCTAAAGAAATAATTAGACAAATAATTGCGCAAAGACGGGACTGTAAGATGGTCACTGAAACAGTATTTGTAACTGTGAGAAACTGAAGAGGAAAAACTAAATTTCTATCCAAAGGGGGTTGGTAAAATAAAGCATGGCCCACTGAAACAGTAGGAAACTATTTGGCCATATAAACAAAGTCTAACTAGAAAAATTTCCCAGAATGTATTTTTTTTGGTCTTTTAATGTCATAGGAGTTTTTTTTAAATCACTTTTTTAGAGGTATAACTTATACGCAATAAAATGCACCCATTTCCAGTATACAGATGAGTGGACAAATTATACGTATATAGCAATCACCACAATCAAGACGTCAGACATTTTTTACCTAATTGCTTTGGCTCGAACTTCCAGCACTATGTTGAATCTCTTGGGGGTTTTGCATAGTATTTTTTAAAAAAGATTTATTTACTTGTGCATTGAAGAACTGGGGTACAGACCAGAGGTGCAGGGGGTGAGAGGACTCACCAGTGACAAAGTGGGGAGCAGAACAGGCGGATCTACTGAAATCCACTGCTGAGGGGAGCAGCGGGGAGACAGGAGAGGTCTGCTGCGCCCTGTGGGTAGCTCCCTGGCCAGGCATTGAACTCGTGCTGCAGTGGCTGCGGACTTCATAGGTTGTGTCTTAACCCCTTGTGCCACTAGGGAGGCCCCGTGCATGGTATTTTAATGCGGGAAAAAAATCAAGGTGAAAAGAATTATAAGATGTCAATTTGGTTTGGATATAGGGAAACTGAAAATGCGTGATGGTGGGATTGACTAATTGTTTTTTACTTGTGAATTTCAGTTTCTTCCATTTTACTAACAAACATATATTCCTCACTCCCACACACACACCCCAGATGATACACTGCTTATGAAAGTAACACATGTTCATTAAGGCATTTAGATAATGCCTTGTAGCAAAGGCATATGGAAGAAAAGCATAAAGTTTGGAAAACTGTCACTCTGCATACTCCATGCGATCGTGTACACTGGCAAGCCAGAGAATAACCAAACCCTTAGAGCTGTCATGTGAACTGAGCAAGCCTTCTGGACACAGGGTCAACACCACGCCAAAATAAAATCAGTTACATTTCTACTTGCTAACAACACTCAAATCTAAATTGAAACATTTAAATATCACTGAAGATCAAACATCTAGGACTAAGTCTAGGAAAACCTTTGTGGGACCTCGCTATTGAAAAGTATGAAAGATTACTGAGAAAATAAAGCCAGACAAATAAAAGATTACTGAGTGTAATGATCTAAGGAGGGACTGGAAGTCTCGATGTTATTACGGTGTCACTTCTTCCCAAATTGATCTATATGTTGAGTGACATCCCAGTCAAAATCTCAGTGGGTCTCTTGGGGGGCCAGGGGTGTGGGCAGAAATTGGCAAACATTCTAAGATACATGGAAATGCAGAGGACCCCGGGAGAGCCGGGATAATCTGACAAGCAGCACAGCTGGCAGGCTTACGCGCCAGGCGCACCGTGGGCCCAGGGCGCCGGCCTGCAGTGGCCGAGCCCACCATCACACATGGTCACCTGACAGCGCAGGTCAACTCAGCAGGAAGAGACCATCTTTTTAGGAAAAATAGAGACACCCTCGTGACCTCGGGCTAGGTTAAGACTCAGCGGGACCCGGCAGGCACTAGCGGTGAAAGACCAGACCAGCATGCTGGGGGGGTGGGGGGTGCTTCTCTGGACGATGCCCGCAAGCGGGGGCCCCCCGGGCTGAGTGCAGCAGCCTGGTCTGGAGGGACAGTAGAAAGGGTGTTCCTGGGGGTGCGTTCAGACAGCTCAGCCCTGGCGCCCTCACCGTACCGCGAGCCCCACAGCCGTGTGCGTGGGGGGAAAGCTCCCAGATCCTGCCCAGGGGCTTGGCGTCAGGTGAAACCAGTGTGAGACAGGAGCAGTCAAGAGAGCGGCTCCCTTGGCCGTTCTCCTGGGCGGGCCGTGGGCTGCGCCGGGCAGCTGGAAGCTTCCAGTGTGGCCACACAGGTGCGTGTGTGTCCAGACCCCGAGCTCACGCTGCTGCACGACACGTGCTTGCTCCGAGGTCTCGCGGCTCTAGTGTCCTAACGACACCCGCGTGGGAACCAAACGCAGCCCCGCCGCCGGGCCTGGGGCCTGGGGCCGCCGCCGACCTCGCGGGTGTGCGGGACACCGGCGGGGCGGTGTCTGGAGCTGCTTCTCCCCGCACACGACGTCCTCGAGGTGCGCCGACCTCATGGCTGTGACTGAGAGTGAGCTGGGGTGTGCGGCTGCCCCCCCTTCACGTGGACACTGCGCACACTCAGTAACCCCGCCCTGCAGCCCCGCGCCGGCCCTCGCCGTGAGCTGGAGCCCGGGACCACGACTGCCCCCGCCCCGCCCCGGCTGTCCAGGCCGCACCTGCCAGGGCACGCCTGGGCCACAGGGTCTCCGGGCAGAGGGAGCGCGCCCCGCGGCGGCCCCGGGGTGTTTCTGCTGAGCCCCTGCTCTCCTGCCTCTGGTACTAACCCGGAGCCGGTGCCGGTCGCCCGGCCCCCTGCACGGGTAGTCCAAGGGAGCTGCTCTGGGGGCAGCAGGTCCGGGGGCCCCGGCGAGCATCTGCTGTGACACTGCCCCCCGCCCCCCACCCCCCCCAGGTTCCAATAGGCCAGAGCTGTGAACCTCTGGGCCGCAGAAGGGCTGGGAAGGCGGCAGGAGAGAGCCGGGGAGGATGAGGCCTGAGGCAGGGGCAGGGCTGAGTGGGGGCGGGAGTAGGGGTCCCTGCGGGGCGCCACCTGCTCTCTGGTCCCACCAGCCTCTCAGCGCAACCACCCTCCTGACCAGACACCCGCCCTTGCTGGCTGACCTCAGACCTGGCGGGGGGGACACCCCAGAGGACTCAGGCTAGCCTTGTCCTGCGTGAGAGTCGGATGCACTTGCAGCGAAACATGTTTTCATTTTTGTCTGAGATGGAACAAGGGCTCCGACTTGTATCTGGAATTCCATCCCTGCTGCGGTCCTGCTTGGAGCAGAGCCCCTCCCTGCCCTGGTCTTGGGAGCCGGGTCCCCACAGGACAGGGAGACCCCTGCAGGTGGCCCAGAAACTCCCCACGACTTCCCACACCTAGGCTGAGGCTGAGGGAGGGTCTCCCCAGGGGGGCGGCTGCCCGCCCGCTTTACGAGGGGCCCTGCTCCGCGCAGACTGCAGCCCTGCAGGGTAGAGCTGCCGCGGGCCACCAGCTTAGAGAGGGGAGACGCAGCCATGGGTCTCGGCGGCCCCGGGGTCTGAAGGCCCAGTGGCTGGCCTGTCTGCAGCAGATCTGGGCTGTTGTGGACAGGCCAGGCCTGTCGGAAGTTGGGGGGCCGGGGCCACGTCTCTGGAGAGCTCTGGGGCTTAGCAGGTGGGCAGAGTGCACCCAGGGCCTGTGCTCCCTGGCGTGGGCACCCGCTGGACAGCTGGGCTTCCATCCCCTGTGCTCGGGACCTGGCCTGCGAGGGGCCCCGGCCCCTGGAGTCCAACCACCTCCCCGGGAGGGAGGACGCGTGCCCTTGGCGCCCCAGAGCCCTGAGCTCGGGAAACCAGGAGGGGATGAGGACCCCAGCCAGCAGCCCCAGCTCTGCTCAGCGGCACCTTCGGAGGCCTCAGGACGCGCTGCTTTCCACGGAGGGGGCAGGAAAAGGCCCTGGGCACTGGGGGTGCTGGGCCGCACCTCCTGCGCTGCCTCCTGGGCCCTTGGCGGGTCAGAGGGGGTGCCAGGGCTGCGCCCAGGTCTGCTGGCTACCGGCATCTCCTTGGCGGTGCTGCTTAGCATCACTGCCTGCCTCCCACCCCCCCCGGCCACTTCCTGCTCCTCCAGCCAACGCTCCCCACCCCCCCGGGGCTGGCTCTGCCCCACGGCCATCGGGGCACCCACAGTGCAGGTTTATTCCTGCCCTGAACCAACACCTCCTGAACACCATCCTAGAGTCACCCTGGCCCCTCACCCCCAACCCCGGCTCAAAGCCACGGTCCTTCCTGCCAGCTGTGTGCCCTCCCGCCCATGCCCTGCTCTGAAGCCACCTGGACTCGACTTACCTCCTGGGCCTCACCGCCCCGGGGGTGCCGACACTGGGGGCCGCGGGGGCCGCATCCAGGTGCTCCTGGACTAGCCCGGCTCAGCGGGCAGAGACAGCCTCAAGGGTCTGGGGGTGCCTGAGGCTGGCTCGCTGGGCCCCCGCCCTCGGGATGCGCCCTGGGCAGCTGGGCAGCGGAGCTTGGACTCGGAGGCGCAGGCTGCACGGGCAGGAGGGCTGCAGCTGCCGCTCCGGGGCCCCGAGCCCACCTCTCTCGCGGCAGCTGGGGCGTCTCACCTCTTCCTGTACAGACTCCTCCTCAGCCTCCTTCCTGTCTCTTTTCAAAAGCCAACAGTCTCGCAGACAGTCAGTGAGCGGCCCGCGGCTCCATGAGTCAGAGGCAGAGCTGCGGCCGGGGTTTCAGCTGGGCCAGCGCCCCGCAGACCGACACTCAGGCAACGGGCCAGCCCGGCCACAGGCCGAACAGCCACCAAGCAGCTGTTTGCTTCTGGGGGCACCTGGAGGGTCAGCTGTTTGCCCCGACACAGCTGGACGGAAGCTGACCTTGGGGGCGTTGGCCTCCGCCAGCAGCAGGACGTGGGCGCTGCGGCCCCATCTCCTCTTCAGTCCCCGCACAGCCTGCCTTCTCTCCGGCACCCGCCTGGCACCTTCTACCCCACAATGTCTTCTGAGCCGGGGCCGCGGGGCGGCCACTTGCGCCCTGAGGGGACGCACAGCAGATGGCAGCTCCCACGGCCCCGAGGTGGCCCCGGCACTCTGCACGAGGGAAGGGTGGGGGGCCGGGACGAGCAGCCGCGCTCCGGTGATGGGAGGCAGCAGCTGACGCGGGGGCGCTGGGAGAAGCAGGCGACACGGGACAGGGCCTTGGGGTCTTGATTCGCCTCAGCAAGTGGGAGCCGGCGGCGATGGAGCAGGAGCGTCCTGGGCTCAGAGGGCAGCGCCCGTGCACGGGTGGGGGGCTGCGTGCGCGGCCGTGCAAGGGCAGGTGAGAAGCCCGCCCCCCCTCCCGCGCCCTCCCGGCCCCAGAGCGTGCTGGGCGCTGGGGGACACGGGTGGCAGCCCGAGAAGCCGCCGAGGCTTCAGGAGGCGGCGTGCAGCCTGGCTGGAGGTGCAGTGAGGCGTCTGGAGCCCGGCCACCCACAGGATGCTGGAAACCGCAGGGGCCTGGCGGGTGTGCGTCCTGCCAGAGGCCAGAGGCCGCCTGCTCCTCCCTCCTGGCCGCCGGAGCACGCCACAGCCTCCTCGGTGGGGGTCTTGGGAACACCCCAGAGCCAGCCACCCGACGTGCCCCAGCCACCGCTGCTCCAGGGGCCCCGTCCACTGGCTCCTCGCGAGCTGGGCAGGCCTTTCCCTGGAGGCCCCAGGGGCGTGTCCGGGGAGCCTTCCGTGCTCATTCAGTCGGGGGCTTCCCGGGACCCTGGTGCTTCGTCGTAGCGACAGCTTGAGGCCCCCACCCGTTGGGATGGGCCGTCCTGGGGCTGCGCTGCCCCTGCTCCCGCTGAGTGACTGTGCCCAGGCCGTAGTCGGGCCACAGGGAGGGGGACAGGCCCTGGGGTCTGGTCGCCTCGCAGAAGCTGGCCTGGGGGGTGTGCAACCTCCCCAACTGGGGGCCAGGGCGGGGCCAGAGCGTGCCTTTTGCAGGGAGGACGTCCCCGCGCTGCGCCCTCCAGGGGGATGCAGTTGGCAGCGAGCGATTTCTCTGCGACCCGCTAGACCCGATGGCTAGTCCCCGAGACTGGCTTGGTGGCTGTGGGGAGGCCAAGGTTCTGCTCTCAGACGCCACCAGCTCTCTAGTTGTGGTGGCTTCTGACTGCACCCCCTCCCTTGCCTCGCCCGCAGGTCAGGCTCCCGGCCCATCCCCTGGCCAGGCTCCCTGCTGACCACTGCTGGCCCCGAGGCGTGTACTGTGTGGACGTGACCCGGCGAAAGTCCTCGGCCACCAGAGCTTCCCCTGCTGTGGTGGTTCACCTACTGCCACCCCTCCCCCACGCCCATCGGCGCGCAGGTGACCCCTAGAGTCGTGGGGGCCTGCAGGGCTGCACAGTCCCCGCCAGGACCCCAAGTCGCCTCCACCTGCCTTAAAGCAGTGTCCGAGGAGAGGGGCCCTGCCCTTCGTGGAGACACTGGCACCCCCTAAGCAGCAGACCCACCTGGGGTGCACCAGCCCGCCCAGGCGGCACCCGGGAGGGCTGGCTTGACCCGGCTCTGCGCTAGGGCGCTCCGCGCCTTAGGGCGCCAGGTCCTGGCTCCCCAGGCTGCTGCCTCAGGCCCGGCCTGCAAACCGTGCACAGGAAGCGGTGCCCCCGTGGGGCGCCCAGCTCTGACTCACACCCCGCAGGGGCAGGAAGCCCCCCTCCCCCATGCAGCCCGGCTGGGCCCCCGCTGAGGGCGGGGCAGGGGCGCCCACAGGGCTCTCCAGGGGGGCGGGGGCGGGGGCAGGGGTGAGGGACGCCGGTGGGCGCGCAGGACCGAGAGCGCTGGGGCAGCCCGGGCTTGCACCTTCTGTCTTTATTGGGGGGTGTGGGGGGGGTGTCCGCGCGGGAGATGACCAGAGGCCCCGCCCGCCCCCGGGGACGCCGACCACCGCAGCCTGGAGGCCGCTGCGGAGGGCGCGGTGGTGTCCGCGGGGCGCGCGGGCTCCTCACGGGGGCGGGGAGGCGCCGGCCGCCTTCCCCCCGCGCCCCGGCCGCCTTCTCCGCCGCCGGGACAGCTGCGCCCTGCGGGCGGCGGCCGTGGTGAAGGTGATGCCCTGCGCGTCCAGCAGGTCCAGCAGCCGCCCGGCCGCCACGCGCACGCCCTGGCGCCGCAGCCCGGCGCGCAGCTCCGCCAGCTCGAGCGGCTCGTAGCGCAGCACGCGGCGGTACAGCGCCGGCCGCGCGCGGATGTAGCGGCCCAGCGCCGCCTCCGTGGCCAAGGCCCGCGCCGCGCCGGCGCCCTCCTCGCCCGCCTCGTCTCCCGCGCACTCCAGGGCCCGGCCGACCTCGCCGGAGGCGGAGCTGGAAGGCACCAGACCGACGGCATCAGGGCCGGCCCGCCCCGCCCCACCGGGCGCCCCGAGGCCGGGCGGGGACCCCGGGAGGCAGGAGCCCCGGCATTGGGAGCGAGACCCCGTCCTACCCCCTCCCCTCCCGCCGGCAAACTGCCAGGACTGCCCGGCCCTGCCCCGCCCCCACCCGAGGGCGCCCAGAGAGGCAGCCCCACCGCGCAGGTGCCCTGCAGCTGGGGCCCAGGGCGCCGCCTACCCCACCCCTGCAGCCCGGGCAGAGGGCTAGGGCCGCGCCCGCCTTCCCCGTTACCTCTGGGAGCTGAAGGAGCTGTCGCTGCCGTCCGCAGAGGGGGCCGTGGACCCCTGGGAGGCTGGGAGCTCGGTGTCCCGGTCAGGGCCCCGAGGCGCCTCTGCGGCCTGCGTGGTGCTTGGGGCGGGGGCACTGCCCCCAGGCTGCTGCTCTCGGCGCCGCGGTGCAGCCTCTGGCGGGGCCGGGCTCTCACCCTCAGAGTCGGACTCCAGCGTCTGGTGCGTGTACTGGAATATCTCCTTCAGCTTCAGAACCATCTGGCGTTTGGGCAGAGGGCGGACCCCAAACCTGAATGGGGGAGAGGTGGGCCTCAGCAGAGAGCAACAGCCGCCGCCAGTGTCCTCTGCGGCTCTGCGCGCCTGAAGTCCAAGCACTGGCTCCGGTGTGCGCCCAGAGGCCGCGTCTGGCCTGCAGGCCAGCTGGGCAACTCGGGAGCCGCGTCCTGAGGATGGTGGCGCTGGCAGCTTCCTGGGGCCAGGTGAGGGCCCCACATTCGGGGACGTGAGAGTCTCATGGGCCTTTAAAAAGCCGGTCTCCCCCGCCGGCGGTTAAGCCGCCTGGTGGGTGACCTGAGGGGTCTGGTCCTGTGGCTGCCGGGGTCCCTGGGAGGACCAGCCCACACCTCATGCCCCCAGCAGCTCCCACCCCCGCAGCCCAGGGTGGACCCACAAGCGGCCAGCCTGCTGGGCTGGGGTCCGTGCAGGAGGGAGCGACCCAGGGGCCCGTGCTCGCGGCACCACCAACCTGTCCAGCTCTTTCTTCAGCACCGGGGTCTCCATGAGGGAATACCTTGGCATCGGGGTTATGGGTACTTTGGGGGGCAAGTTCTTCTGACCAGCTCCTCCTGGGCAGAACAGAAGCAGCACACATGTGAGCATGGGGACTCGGAGTGGCCACCCAGGGCCCCGTCACTGTCCTGGAGAGGCTCAGAGTGAGCCCGGCCACCACGCGGGTCCCCGGCAGCGGTGACGGCCACTGCGTCTGACTGTGGGGTGGGCCACCAGAAAGCAGCTTGGGGTGCATGGCGGGGGCTCAGCCTTGTGCAGCACGGACACTGTGCACTGGACAGGCTGTCCCACAGCCAAATGTTTGGCAAATAAGCTTAAAAGTGGCTTGACACGGCCTCCCAGGCGGCGCAAGGGGTTAAGCACAGCACTGTGAAGCTGTCCGCGGCCTCTGCAGCACGAGTCCCAGCCCCAGCTGGGGGGCTACCCACATGGCGCAGCAGACCTCTCCTGTCTCGCCCACTGCTCCCCTCCGCGGTGTATTTCAGTCCATCTGCCTGCTCTGCTCCCCACTCTGTCTCTGGTGAATCCTCTCACCCCCTGCACCTCTGGCCTGTACCCCAGCTCTTATATGCATAGATAAATCTTCAGGAAAAAAAAAAAAGTGGTTTGACACAGTGACAGCCGCCGACATGCAACATGGACACCCCTTGGGCTTGGACATCCGTGCGGTCTGCGACTCGGCGGGGAATGGCCGGGGTTGGAGTGGTCACTTCTCCACAGCGCCACTGGGGACCATGGAGATGCGCCACGCCCACCGGGGCCGCCGACACACCCAAGGCCCCGACCGGCAGGCGGAGGGGGTGACAGAGGCGGGAGGCACTCAGGATTATTGGTTACGTGTGGGTTTGGGGAACACTGGCCAAGAGCGTGTTCTGATGGATGCAGAGAGACCGCGAGTCACAGGGTGAGCCGCGGAGCCTGCGGGCGCGGTGGGGTCCACTCGGGACAAAGGGAAAAGTAAAAAAAAAAAAGCAGAGACCAGTCAGTCACGGGGGAGGATGAGGACATCCGCCAGCGGGGATGCCAGAGGGCGCAGCCACTTGGGAAGACTGTCCCGCAGCCCCTCAAAATGCTGACCAGTCACCCCTCGGCCCAGCAGTCCCACCGCCCTTGTGCGGGAACACGCCCGACAGCCGGGGAGGAGCAGCACCGCGAAGGGAAGGCGTCGGCCCCCCCACCCCGGGCCCCTCGGCGTGACCGTGCGGAGGACGAGCCCGCCCGCTACTCACCCGGCGTCCCCGGCGCTCCGGGCTGTTGTGCTCCCTCGGCGCGCGTCGGCGGGCTCTGGGCGCGGGGCCCCGGCGGCCCCTCGTCTCCGTCCCAGTCGTCCCACAGGGCGGAGCTCAGAAAGCTCGGCGTGCCGCGCCCCGGGGAGCTGGCCCCGGGGGACTTCACCCAGGACCGCCTGTGGCCGGGAGCAGCGCCGCCCGGGATGGGGCTGCTGGCGCTCAGGGGCGCCGTGCGCTCCAGGTTCAGGTGGTCGATGGGGATCGGGGAGAGGGGCTCGGCGTGCCAGCAGCAGGCCTCCTCGGGCGCCGGGGCGTCGCCGGGCAGCAGGGGGCTGCCGCCGGCCCGCTGGGAGGCCACCTCCCGCTCATCTCCGCTGTCCTCGACCTCCACCACCTCCCCGGCCGGGGCCCGACGTGCGGGGCTGGGCCCGGGTGGTGAGCGCGGCTGGTGCTGCGGGGGGTGTCGGGGAGGCCGCCCGCAACCGGCTGCGGGGCCAGTGGAGGGAAGCGCCTGCGGCACCGGGGCGGGGGGCTGCCAGGGCTCCCGCAGACTTGCCTCCCGCCGTCGGGGCTCCCAGGAGTCGAGGGGGAGAGGCACGAGGCTGACGTCGCGGCCTCGGGGCCGCCACTCTGTTCTGACGAGCCTGTGGGCCTGAGCTGGTTCACCTGACCGGCCGACAGCCTGCACCCGAGGCCCAGGGCCTGGGCCTGCGAGGAAGAGCCGCGGTTCCTGAGGGCCAGCGGGGTGGCGGGCACCAGCCACGAGGCATCTGAGCTGCTGTCCTCGTCGGGGCTGCTCGCGGGGCGGCAGAGCAGCCGGGGGGGCCCCTGCTCCCCAGCAGAGCCTGGGTCCGGCTGCCGCGGCGAGGCCTCTCTCAGGGGCGGGCTCTGGGAAGCTTCCTGGTCCGTGTCCACGTCGATGATGGGAAACAGCTCACAGGATTTGGCACTAACTTCCAGAACTTTCCTTTCTTCGGGGGGCTCATGAAAAACAGACTTGACTTGGGTTTGCTGTAGCTCCAGCTCTTCGTCCGAATCTAACAAGAGGATGACCTCGTCCTCCCTGCTCCCGTGGGCCGGGGGGCTCTGGGAGCTGCCGCTGCTGTGGTCAGGTTGGGGCTGGGTCAGGTCGATGGACAGAGATTTCTGGGGGGAAATCAGGACCCCTTTATTTCTGCGCCCCCACAGGGAAGCCCGCTGCTGGCCCTTCTGGCAGCTTGGGTCGCCAGGTGACGAGAGGCTGTGCCTGCTCCTCTTCCGCTGTGATGGCGAGTCCTGGGGGGTCAGCCTGGCAGCTCCGCGCGGTGACTGGGGTACCGGTGGGGCCGAGTCAGCCTCGAGGTGAGGGTGAGGCTGTGCCCGGTGGGGGCTCCTGCCTTGAGGAGGGGCCTGTGATGACAGGTGGGGGCAGGACAGGGCAGGGGAACTCCCCAAGCCCCTGTCCTCCCCTGTGCCGCTCCCCTCCTCTCCTGCACTGGAGATTCGGGGTGCTTGGGGGCATCCTCCTTGAGTCAGCAAAAAGGGCTGTTCGTCGTCATCAGCGTCGACCGAGACCGGAAAGGCGCCTCCTTCCCTGTGCGCCCGGCAGCCCTGAGGGGGACCAGCGGGGCTGGACGGGTGCGGAGCTCCCGAGGGGGTCTCTTCTCCCTCCTCCCCGTCGGAACACTGGCCCCGGAGCAGCAGGCCCGAGGACTGTCTCACGCAGCTCCCCGCAGTTAGGGCTGTATGCGTGGCCCGGACGCCTCCTGGGCCGTCCTCCGGCTGCCCGCTCTCCTCCTCGGCCCCGGGGGTGCCGCCCCGCGGGAGCCGCTTCCGCTGAGTGGCTGCGAATTCATAAATTTCCTCCATTTCTGCTTCATTCACCTTTTCTCTGTCTTCTTCGCAGTTCTCGGGTTTCAACAGAGCCGCCGCCGCCTCCTCCTCCTCCTCACCGACCCACATGGCCCTCAGGAGCGCGTGGAAGTTCTCCGCCCGGCTCTCGCAGGCCTCGTCTCCCCGCCCCTCCTGCTGGCCGTCCTCCGTGTCCGGCGCGGCAGCCGCCCGCTCGCACAGGCGCGCCAGCTCCCCGACTCCGAACCTGCAGCGGGAAACGCCACGTCACCGCCAGCCTGCCGGGGCACTGGCCCCCCCAGCGGGGGCGGGGAGCAGAGCCCCAGGGCAGAACACCCGCTCCCCGGGATGCCGGGCTGAGCTCTCACCCCGCACACCTGGGCCCCTCGGTTCTAGGGCCAGGGGTTCCTGCGACCTCAGGGCAGGTTACACTCCAACCCGGGGGTGCACAGTGGAGCTGAGGCTACAGGAATTGGGGTGCTGCCTTGAAGATGCTCAAAGCCTTGTGATGGGCACACCCAGAGCCCACAGCTGTCGGTCGGTCCAGGCTGACATGGGCTGCCGCCACCTGCTCGAGGTCCCCAGGCTAACAGCCTGCAGCCCAGTGGGTGACGAGCCTGGACGCACCACGTCTCACCCGAGGCCCTCAAGCCTGTCGGGCTGAACTACCTGGCCCTCTCCTGGAGTGGGCCCGCCCACAGGTACACTCAGGGAGTCAGACCAAGCACTTGGTCCACTTCCGCTTTCGGGACTTAGAAAAGAGCTGCCGCCGTCCAACTTTCGTGGCATAATAATCAAGGCAGGCAGTGTCTGGGGGACGAAAGATCACTCTCCCACCAGACTCTGGGAGCTAGGACCCGGCCTGCAGCGCCACTTCAGCAGCACTGGCTGCTCTAGCCAGACTCCAACTGCAATTCTGGACAGGACCAGCTGGGCCCGGTTCCAGGTCATCACCGGTCAAAACCCGGATGAAGAGATGCAGGAGGGCCTGAGCCCGATCCTCCCGTGAGCCATCGACTGCTAATCCCTGTCAGTGTCAAAGGCCGTGAAGTAAACGGTAAGAACAAGCCAGACCTGTGGGCCAGGGAAGCCAGGTCGGGGGCCAGCTGGGGAGGGAGGTGGGTGTCGGCGGTGTAGAGGTAGTGCAGGAAGGCGCGGGCAGCCTCCGTGCTCACGTCGCTCAGCAGCACACGCTGGGTGGGCATGTCGCCGTCCTCCACAGCAGAGAAGCTGTTGCTGCTCACCTGAGAGTAGAGGGAAACCCAAGCTGACGGTCAGGACAGTGGTGCCCTGGGGCAGACGCCAGGCCTGGTGAGCGCAAGCACCATGCGCCTCCTGCCCGGGCTGTAGGCCAGGCCGTGCGGGGCTCGCCGTCCACAGGCTGGGCCGAAGCTTCTGCTTTCACAGCCAGAGCAGGGTAGAGAGCCCCAGCCCAGGTCGTCCCCATGGCAAGCCTGTCCGAGGAGGCGGACCGCGTTCCCGGGGCCACTCGTGTCGTGTCAGCCAGGGCAGACACGAGCTGGAGAACTGCCGAGGCCAGTGGCTCAGCCTCAAGGGTGGACGGGGCGCCTTTATGGTTATGCAAGTGGGGAAGAGGAAGCGGTTCTGTGGGGAAGGCATGTTCACTCACAGGAATGAGAAGCCCAGCGCTTCCCAACCCTAGGCCGGCTCTGCACGCTGCCTGCCCTCAGCCGTCTCCATGTGAGCGGCGCCTTTGAGGCAGCAGAGGAGAAAGGCTGGGGTGTGGGGGTAGAGAGGGGGTTCCAGAGTGGGGTGGCAGGGGCAGGAGAACAGGCTCTGCAGAGCCCTGACGGGTGAAGGGCATGAGGTGCGGGGCCGGCTGGGCGCGGGGGGCGGGGGTTCGGGGGGCGGGGGGGCTGCGAGCACGTACATGCTGCGTGAGGAGCGGGCACCGGGCGTACAACACAAACTTGTGGGCGTGGAGCAGCTCCCCGCTGTCCGTCTGGAACTGGACGTCGCTCAGCTGTGGGTTGTTGACCATGGCGCCCAGGTCAGCCACCAGCAAACTCAGGGAGCGCTGAGGAGAGAGCAGAGTGCGGAGCGGCTGAGCAGGTCGGGGGCTGCGCTCCTCCCGCCAGGTGCCTACGTGGGGCCACGGGAGCCACCACGCAAACACCAGCTTCCTTCTCAGCCCTCGCCTCGCCGAAGCCCCAGCCTGAGCGGGATTCAGCGAGGCCGAGGGCCGGGTCAAGACGAGGCAGTGTGGCCAAGCCGGTGCCCGCACATGGGGGCCAAAGGGGGGTTGCCGGCCTGCCATGGGGGGCTGGGCCCCAGTAGACCCCGGCGCAGTGGTTGCTGTCGCAGATGCTCTGCTAGGACACCCCCTCCCAGAAAGACCAGCTCTAACCCTGGTGGTGGCCGCCTCCCTCGTGAGCTGTCGGCTGGGGCCACCGGGACCTGCACAAGGGGCCACGGTCAGTCCCAGCAAGAGAGCAGAACTGGAGAAATGGGCACCACAGCAGACGTGTGTGCGGTGCTGACCCCAGAGTCCAGCCCAGGGTCCAGGGCCTGGCTACCCAGCTGCCCAGCGCTCAGTGATAACAGGTTGGACTAAAGCCTCGCGGCAGAGCCCCAAGCGGGACAGGCGGCTGGGGGCTCTCACGGGCTCAGGCCCCCCAGGGCCCGCGGACACCCTGACCACAGCGCTCAGGACAAGGTGGGGCGGCAGGGCCAGGCAAGGTACAAGGTCAGCAGTGCTTACCGTCGCCTGGCTGCCGCCCTCCAGCTGTGTCTCCTCGGCCGGCAGGACAAAGCCCGTCAGTGGAAGGCAGCCGGGCAATGAGTCCATCCCTGAGAGAAGGGTGCGCGGGTTAAAGGAACGCCCCCACGAGGTTGGCTGTGGGGAGGTGCACTTGCCAGTGTCGGCTGGTCAGCGCCCAGGCCCCTGGAGGATGCACTTTCCCGACGCCCTCCGTGAGCCAACTGCCCATAAGCCTGTCTTACCCCCTTCCAAGAGGGGCATGGGCAGTAAAACAGACAAAACTGGCCCACAGTGCCCAGCACCGGGTCAGCTGCTCCGCCGCGGCTCAAGCTGAAGGGAGCTGACAGACTTGCCATCCTGCGCCACCTTTAAGAGAAGAGAGCCCCAGAGCCTTCCCCCCGCCTCCTGGAGGCGCCCTGCAACCTCAGAGGCCTGGATCTGAGAGGCTATCAGGGTACTGCAAGGACTGTTCTGTCCTGGCCCTAGTCCCGGCCCAGGAGCGGGTGTCTGGGGCGGGCTGACCCAGGGGCCCCTTCAGTGTCTCACCTGCGGCCCCCTCCGAGCCAGTGGGGTCCCCGCTGCAGGGCTGCGGGCTGGCGCTCAGCCCCTCCCCCGCCAGGTCCACGAGGTCCTGCAGGGCCTGGTGCTCCCTCTGGCTGGCAGAGGGTGACAGCGTCGGGGGGCCGGGCCATGCGGGGCAGGTGCTGTGGGGGGCAGGTGATGTTCCGGAGCCCAGCCCTGGCTGCTCAGGTGGCCCTGCGGGTTCCTGTGTGAGCACCTGGGGAAGTCAGAGTGGGGCGGTGTGTCCACTGAGCAGCCCCGGTGCCCTGCGGGCTTCTGTCCAGGGCCGTCAACAGGCGTCTGCCCCTGCCCCAGGAGGAGCAGGGCACCCCAGCCACAGAAAGGTCCCAGGCCGCTCTCCCCACGGTCTCACTCGGATGAGTGCCGACTTCAGGGCCTCCAGCACGGGGTGCGTCTGCTTCCCGGACCCCTGGCTGGGCCTGGGAGTCCACATTCTAAATAGATGCTCGAGAACAGGATACGTTTGGGCTCACGTGGCCCTCCCTGCCCTTCCCGGGACAGCCCTCTGGTTGCTGCAGAGAAATACCTACCTGTGGCCGACACCCTGGGGCTCAGCCCCTCCTCAGCCCTCCTGTCCCCCGCCCCAGTTGTTGGTGCCAGAGCTGAGTTCCCTCTCCAGCCCACCTTCGGGTGCAGCGGGGACGCACCTTGGTGGGCCGCTGGAGCACCAGGGGCGGTACCAGACTGGCCGTGTAGAAGGAGTCCAGAGCCCAGGCCTGGGTCAGGGCACTGCCCTCCCACAGGGAGTGCTGCTTTCCTGCAGGTGGACGCAGACACCAGCTGGCCCTCTCCAGCTCTTCCTTCAGCCGCCCGCCCGCGGGGAGGGGGGGCGTGCTGGCCAACTCAGCTTCCTCGGCCAGGAGCTGGGCCACGCGGTCCTCGATCTGCCTGCCCGTGATCTCCGCGTCCTGCACCAGCAGCCGGGGTGGGGACGCAGCTTTCTTCTTGCGACTCTTCTTTTCTAGGGAGCAAAGCACCAGTCAGGGATGTGCCGCCGCCGTGCTGCCTGCCCCTGCGGGAGCCTCACGCACCTGCTCCCGGTCGCAGCCTCTCAGCAGCAGCACTGCCTGGTCTGAGCGCCACCGGCCTGGCCTCCAGCTCCGAGCGCGACAGGGCCATGGCCACCAGCAGGTCCTCGGACGGCGCCTCGGGCCCGCTGACCCTCCACCTCTTCTGAGGCTCCTTCCTGCTGGCGGCCCCCTTCCGCTTCAGGCCTCCGCTGAGACTGCTGAAGCTTAAAGGCGGCCCAAGGGAGAGATCAGTGGGGGCTGGCGGGCGCGCGTCCTCCTCTGAGCTGGTCCCTGCGGGGCCTGGGAGGCTGGGCCCTCCTTGGTGGGGGCGAGAGGGCAGGGAGATACGTGGGGCTTCCTACGCCCCTCGGGCAGCCCCGGTCTTCCTGAGGCAGGAGGTGCCCCTGCCCAGCTGAGGGAAAGGCCACCCACACAGGCAGCTGCTCCCAGGCCAGCTGGCAGCAACCTTTCTGCTTTGGAGATTCACGTCAAGGACTTTCCGGCCACAGAGGACTGAGTGCCTGGGACCACGGGGGAGGCGAGGGAGCAGCAGCCCGGGCTCGCCTCCCTGAGGGCGCCTGATGTTCACCAAAGCCAAGACCAGGCTTGTGCCAGACCAGGCTTGCCGGCAGGTGGTCAGCTCCAGCCTCCTGGGGCCTGTATCACGACTGCCTCCCGGAGGGCGAGGGGCTGCAGTGGGGGTGGGGCTGCTGCAGGCCGCATCTCTGGGCCCACAGGCAGGTCAGGGCCCTTGCTCTGTCACCAAAGGAGAGAAGTTCCAGAGCTACAGGAGCCCAGGGCCCGCGTGGCCTATAAGAGGCTGGCGTGGAGGGGAGCGCCAGGCCTGCCGCACCTGTGACGCGCACACGCAGGACTCGTTTCCAGCCATCAGCAGGGCCCCTGCTCTAACTCTCAAGCATTCAATTCACACACACAAAAAGAAAGTCCGTGGCTCTGTCTGAGCAACACCGAGCCGGCGAGTCACTGCACGTGAGCGGCTGGACGTGGGGGCACCGCGCTGTCCCGCCTGGAAGCACCAAGCTGCTCAGAGAGTGGACGCAGGAACTCGAGTCCACCCTGATCTTTCTGAAGACACACTGCGTGGGCCACTTCAGAGCCTTCAAGAGGCAAAACCTGTCCCCTCTGCCGTCCCTCGGGATGCCCCTGATTTCCTCTCAGACGTCTCGCTTCCAGAATCAGAGGGCTGTCACTCCCCAACACTACAGCAGGCCTTAGGAAAGAAAAATCGGGGCCTCTCTGGTGGCCTAGGGGTTCAGTCTCAGGCTATCACTGCCAAGGCCTGAGTTCATTCCCCGGCCAGGGCGCTGACCCACAGGGCACAGCAGACCTCTCCTGTCAGCAGTGGATTCCAGTAGCTCTGCCTGTTCTGCTCCCTACTCTGTCTCTGGTGAGTCCTCTCACCGCCCCCCCACACCGCTGACCTACACCCCAGTTCTTCTACACACAAAAAAGGTATATTAAAAGAAATAGACTCCCCAGAGTGCTTCCCTGAGGGGCTTCCCTCTCACCTGGGCACTGGAGCGGGCAAGCTGGGGGCCCCCTCAGGCTGTGCCATCTGCAGCCGCACAGCCTGGAGCAGGAGCTGGGGGCCGACTTCCATCCTCGCTGCACACTGTTTCAAGTGGCTGGTTCTGCTCTTGGTGGTGAGAAACGGTTTGCCACAGATGGGGCACTCGGGGATCTGTGGTGCCGAAGGCCTCGTCGCCTTTTCCACCTCATCCAGGCACCTGGCAGAAGAGGTAAGCGCTGTGGGTCCAGAGCCCCGACAGCCCCGGTGTCAGCCCCGTGCCACAGATGCTGCCTCCAGGCACTGAGTTCAGGGGTCTGGAAAACACAAAGCACCTCGCGACCCAGCAATTCCAGGCCTCGGTGCAGGCCCAGAGGACTGAAGACACAGAGGACACCCGAAGGTGGGAGACGGTCTGGTGTCCACTGGCAGAAGACAGATGAGCAGAATGTGGTCCATCCATACAAAGAGGCAGAAACCAGCCACACAGCAGCTCTGACCCCGAACAACATGGATGAGCCCTGAGGAGGAGGCTGAAGAGGGCCCCACAGGCCCGGGGTGTGGTCCCACTGCGGGAAACATCCAGAGCAGGCGAGCCAGAGGCAGGGTAGGCCGGAGGCCGCCAGGGGCTGGGGCCACGGGGGCATGGAAGCGAGTGCCCATGGCGCGACCTCTCCGGGGGCTGCAGCGACGGAGCACAGCTCTGAAAGGGCGCGCTGTATGTCACGTCGCATGGCCCGGCTCTGCAGCATGAGCCCTGCAGCCCCGGGAGCACGGGCCCCCACCCGTGCCTACCGGTTCACGTGCTGCTCCCTCCGAATCACGTTCATGGCCGAGAGGTTCTTGTGACAGATCTGGCAGAAGAACAGCCCCTTCTCCTCCAGGCTGTCGCCCCGCGCAGCCGCATGCTCCTGCCCAAGCTCCTGCTGCAGGGCCCAGGCCACGGCAACATCGCTCTCTGTGACAGGGAGCCTGGGCCCAGTCCCTATGGAGAGGCGGGAGACCGTGAGGGCGCACCCCCTCAGGGCCAGACCCTAGACACGCATCCACACTTCAGTGCAAGTCTGGACTCGGGATGCCAGGGCAGCCGGCTTCCTGCAGTGTAAAAGCCGCCGGGCAAGGCCCCGAGCGCCCTCACTATGGCTGTCTCTGCTGTAGCACCTGGGACAGGCCCCCAGTCCTCCAGGTCCAGGCTTCTCTCCTAAGCCCCACCTCCCCGTGGCCAGCCCCTCACGGCCTTCCGAGAAGGCCCAGGTCAGAACGCAGCCCCCGCCTCGGTGGACTCGGCCTTGACCACGGGAGGGATGACTCCTGTCTCGAGGTGGCTCCCTGGGCAGCTGTGCTGTGCCGCCGCCACGCCCTGGCCCATCTGGTCGTGCTGGAGCAGATCCCTCACAGGAATGTCCCGAGAACGTCACCAACAGCCTGTCACTCTCTCCCCGTGGCAGGAAAGCATCGCACCTCATTCTGGTGCCTCTTTTTTCAACCACAGGAGCGAGCTGTCTCTCCCGGGCACTGCTGGCGTGGCGTGAGCATGTATGGAAGCAACTGGGCCGCATACAGGCAGGCCCTGGGCTCGGGCATGGCCAAAGGCTCCCAGTGCCCTCCAGTGCTGCAGGCGTGGTGGGCCCTGGGCAGGCCTGGAGCCCTCGGCCCCCGGGGCGATGCTGCATAAGCAGGGCCACATGCCTGTGCTGGGGTGCCCCCTGCCCCGCTGCTTCTCCTTTAGTGTGTTTTTTCAGAGGTGACGATGCCTACTGCTTCGGGCTTGTGTGGCGGGATTAGGGGTGAGGGGCCACGATGGCAGCAGAAACACGTGTTTCGTGAGATGGAAAACACGGTCAAGGGCGGGCCACTGCCGGAGCGAGGCTAAGGGTGGGGCTCGCTGGGATTTTTACTCTGCTGTCTGGGAACAGCTTCGTAATAAAATGAAAATCCAGAAAGAGAAAGAGGTGCCCAGGCAGAGAAGCTCAGTGAGGGAGGACCCAGGGGCCCCGGCTCTCTGACACGACTCAGGCGGCGGGAAGGTCCTGCCAGGCAGGGCCAGGGCGGCGGGGAGGCCGAAGCACCGCTCCCGCTTGCCCCCGCCTCTCTGCTGGGAAGATAGGGCACCCTCGTACCCTGCCCGGCCGGCGTTCCCTCTTGAGGCCCCTCTGAAACCATCTCTTGGAGCACGGCCTCCGGGGGGGCGTGCGTCAGCCGGTCGGGGTCGGCTCTCTTGAAGCGCTGCATCCGCCGCAGGACCAGCTCCGCTGTCCGCTCGCTGGGACTCGGCTCTGTGGCCGCCAGACAGGAAGGCAGGGCCGGGGGGCCGCTGCCGGGAGCACCGTCTGGCGAGGAGAAGAACGGTTGCAGACATCTCCTCCGGCGGGAGAGACGGCTGGCTCCCACCGGGCCAGGGCTCCCACGGCCATCTGGCAACCAGCCTCGGCTAACTCTCCAGTGTGACCGGCCCTGGCCGCTAGCTGGAGCCCCGCTGCCCGCGGGAATGGGAACGGGAACGTGGGCCCTAAGTCCCTCAGCCGGGAGGGGCGGGCAGTGGGTGAGCATGTGTGGGGTCATGACAAGGTCCTAAAACTGGGGCACCTTGTGGCGGCAGCTGCACAACCATGAATGCACCGAAACCAGTGACCCGTGCACCGCAGCGGGATGGGTTTACAGACGCGACTGCATCTGCAAAGTGGGTATTCAAGAAATACTAATGACGAGTCTTCCTAGATCCTAGATCCAGGGTGCTCCTATCACTTGGGTGGCCCCAGAAGGCCTCCCATGGGGAGCCCGTAACTTCTGAAGTCTTTTGTCAGTTTTGCAGGCAAGTGTGGGGCCGGTTTCTGGGGAGATCACGTGCAGCCCCCATTCAGCGCAGGCTGCCGCCACTGCTCCAGCCAGAGGGCCGGCTGGCCACGCGAGTGAAAAACGTTATTTGAGATCAGGAAGTGAAGGAGAGAAAGAACTAGAAACCGAGCTCAGGTGCGCCGAGAGACGGCCTGGCGCTGCACCTGCAAGCGGTTTCGGTTCTGCGTGGAGAAGGCCCACCCCGCGCATGCTCCAGTGCTCCGGGCAGTGGGGCTTTACACAAACAAGCAAAAAGAGAGTAAAAGGTGGTTTTGCAGGAGGAAGGTGAGACCTGAAAATTCTCCTGGGGCCTAAGCCCCGCCGCCACAGGGACTACCTCTTCAGTAGCTCGACTGAACCCCCGGGTTGCAGCTGACCCCAAACTGCAGAATGAACGCGAGAAAGGGAGAGCAGCAGCAGCCGTCTTCCCATGCAGGGGCACGTGCACCATGTCCCGGCCACACTGACAGGAAACTCTGAGGGGACAGGCGTGATCACGTGGCAAACTTTCCTGACGATCGTTTAAAACAGGAGTCGGCAAACCCTGGCCCCGGCGGCGCCTGCTGTGGGAACGGAGTTCCGTGGGAACTCGGCCCATGGGTTTGCGTGTCGCCTGGGAGCCAAGCAGCTGCAACAGCAGCCACTGGCCGGCAGCGTCAAAAACATCTGTGAGCTGGCTCTCGGAGTTTTCCGACTCCGGTTTAAACAAGCCCCGCTCCTCTCCGGTTCCCTCTCTGGAAAGCCCCAGCAGTGTTCCTGGTCCGGTTACCTGTCTGCGTGCTCCTTGTGCTCTCTGGGGGTGCAGCAGGAGCGAGCGCCCCTCCCTCTCCGTCGTCAGGGGGCACTGGGCCCTGCTCCTGGCACCTGGTGGGCCCTGACTGTCTAGCCCTTGGGGCCCGGCTGCCAGGTCGGGCTTTCGTGGCTCTGGGGCCTGCGGGGGCGCTGCTCTTGGCGGTGGTCAGTTTGGTACCCTGCGGTCTGCTGCGTGTCTGCGTGCTGTCTGGGGCCCTCGGTCTCTTCCTTTCCCCAGACCCGTCTTTGGGGCCATTCTTTTTCACCCTTTGGAAAAAGCTGGCACAGAGTTCTTTAAAATCCTCATCAGACTCATCCATCCTGGGAAGTGTTTGGGGGGGAGGGTGGCGCTGGGGGTGTGCACAGAGGAGCCCCACCAGGCTCACACGCGCAGATTCACTAGTGTTCCCTTTTCTTCCCACGGAGACTGCCTGGAGGGTTCGCACTACTGAGCAAAAAGTGCTGTTTTTCTCCCCTTAATGATTTAAAATGCCTTTGCTCAAATGGAGCCTGTGTGAAACAGCCCGCTTAAAGCTTTCTTCTGTTAAAGTTCAAGTTCGAAAGGTTTTGTTGTCCACTGGCGCCTCAGATACAATGGACATGTGCTGCTGCTTAGGTGACCCTTCAGATCGCCACGGTGAGAAGTGCGCTGGGTCCTTTGGGGTCACATCTGCGAAGAACCAAAAGCATCTCAGTGCAGCTGGACAGATGCTGTCCTTTCGTGCTGTTTTTCCCCCGGGAGCTACAGAGCATGTGGAAAGGTGTCTGGAATGACAACACCCCTGTCGATTCCTCAGGCACAGCCAGACTCTGGGCCCACAGGACATCACAAAACAGGGGAGAGGGATCTTGAAACCTGTCAAAGCACGTTCTTCTCTAGGCAGAAGTGTTGGAAGTGTTGTTTTTACTGAAATCTGAGGCATGCGTCCCATGAAGGGCAGTCGCCATACACATGAGATGTCAATCCAGAAAAACTCTGCCTTGGGCCTGTGCTGGCCCAAGCGGCTCCCTCAGCAGACAGTGGGTGATGCAGAGAATATAGGCCTGAGCACTCAAGAGGGACAAGCAGTGGGGAGACAGGTCGTCCTGCGTCCCCACAGCCAGTTTATTCAGATCAAAAAAAGATCATTTTTCTCCATCTTCTCACCCCAGCTCTCCAAACGCAGGTGACCAGAGACCTGCCCCGGGGCACGATGGTTTACTTGGGCAGCTGGTGGGGTTCAAACATCAAAGCTGACTCAATGGCAGCAAAGTTCACTCAGGCGCCGGCCCAAGTGCTCCCCGGGTCTAACGCGTTTCACCCTCACTGCGATGCTGTTTGGCAGGATCGTCCCTTCTTTCCAGAACGAGAATGAGGAAGGACCCGACCGAGGCTTTCCAGCGGCCCAACCCCAGTGTGGTCCCGAGCGTGGACTCTCTCGCTGGTTACCTGTGCCCCGCGGGGCTCGACGCCGAGGCGGCCCAGATGCTGCTGCTCCGCGGCGCGTTCCTCTGGCCCGAAGGTGCGGCCGCGCGTGTGAACCGGGCGATGACCTGCTGAGCTGGTGACTGCGGAGAGCCTGGTGCCTTCGGGGCGAGAAGTGGGTGGTGGGAGGGCAGAGGTCAGGGAGGGCCCCCCAGGGCAGGCTCAGCCGACGGAAGGGGCCCCAGTGGGGGCCGGGGCAGCTCCGGGACGCGGGGTCCGCGCCGCCGCGCACGCACCTGCCCCAGACCGCGCCCTGCAGCGGCGGGGACGGACCCCGGGGGCGGGTCTCCGGGACGGGGTCCCCGGGTCCGGCCGGGCTCCCTACCTGCCGGCGGGCGCGCGGCGGACAAGGCGTGAACGGCGGGTGCCCCGCGCGCCGGGGGCCGCCGGGGCCCGACGCCCGCGGAGCCGGACGGCAGCGCCGACCCCGCCGCGCCCCGCGGCTCCCCGACCTCGGCCTCGCTCCCCGGCGGCCCCGGCGCCGCCGACGCCGGGCGGGAGGCGCGCGAGGAAGGCGCTGCTCCCGCAGGCGGGCGGGGAGGTCGGGGGCGGCCGGACGGCCCCTCCCGGCGCCGACTCCCGCCCCACAGCGCGGCCCGGCCCGGCCCCTCCTACCTCAGGCGCCGCCGCGGCAGCGTCTCAACGGAGAGCCCCGCGCCTGCGCCTGCGCCCCGGAAGCTCGCGCAAGCGCAGGGCGGTCCGGGAAACTCGCGCAGGCGCAGGGCGGCCCCGGAAACTCGCGGCTTCCCATCCTGCCCCGCGCGGGCAGGGCGTTTCCGGAAGGGGCCGCGGGCGGCGTCTGCTCGGCTCCGAGGCGCGGCGAGAAGTGCTGCCGCCGCCGTGGCCCGAGGGTAGGTTCTGACCCGGTTCCCCCACGGACGGAGTGTTTGCGGGCTCGGGGGCGGCTGTGGAGCCGACGCGGCCTGGGCGGGAGGGCTGGAGCGGCGGCCGCGCGTGCCTCGGAGCGGGCGCCTCGGTGGCCGCCCCGGGAGGGACGCGGGAGCCGGGTGGGCTGTGTGTGTGGCGGGCGGGGCGGGGGTCGAGGGTTGACTCGGGAGTACCGCGACCCACTCGGAACCTTCTGCCTGTGCCGGGAGCCCGAGGCCCTGGGAGGCGGTGGTGGGAAGGATGCCCCCAGGTCACCTCAGGGTGGCTGGGGACCCCCGAAGAGCCAAACCCTCCCCTGGTCGTGTGCTGCCGCCCCCGGAGCTGACTTCTGACCGCGGGTCCCTGCAGAGTTTCAGTCCTTTCTGTTGTGTGCTCTGTTGCCTTCTAAGACGGAAGCTTGAGCGTCTCCAGCTTCTCCACACGGCTGCACGGGACGGGCTGGAGTCAGGTCCTCGGGCGCAGCTCCTGGCCAGCCCCAGGGTCTCGCCCGCCTGTCTCTCCCCCTGTCGGTGCAATTCCACCTGCTTCTTGCTGGGTTGTGAGTCACTCCTGGGCTTCTTGCTGTTACTGACCTTTTTTTTTTTTTCTTTTTTGTCTGTCTGTTGTTGTAGCTATCCTGGGGTCTCCTGCTAGTGGAATTCAGAACACAATTGGTTCTGTAGGCACAGGCCAACAGAACGCCACTTCTTTAAGTAACCCAAACCCCATAGACCCCAGCTCCATGCAGCGGGCCTCCACTGCCCTCGGACTCCCCTACCTGAACCAGCCGCAGACGCAGCCGCAGCCTCAGGTTCCCGGCCAGCAACCAGCACAGCCTCAAACTCACCAGCAGATGAGGACTCTCAACCCCTCGGGTAGGTGAAGGAACTCTGGAGAACTCCATGGCCCCAGATGCAGCCATGGGAATGACGTGTCTTCCTGAAACCCAAGGCTGCTTTCAGCCGTTGTTTTTACTCTACATTCAAGTTGCTATGTCGCACGTGTTATGGCAGACGTGTTATGGTACCTTGTAAGTGGTTGAAAAGGCAGGAGTGTCTGATGCAGGGGAAAAGTTCCAGGCCTGGGGGAAGAGTGACATTTGAGATGAATCAATGTCTGTTGCTCCTTGTGCTGCTTCTGGATAGCTGTCTTGAGGGAGTTCATATGGCTCAAGCTGAAGCTCACAGTTCAGAGCCCTGTTTGTGCCTCTGGTCTAGACCCTCACCAGGCTGTTTACTTGAGGAGCACTTGTGGGTGGTCTGCCAGTCTTCCCACTGCTTCTCGGTGTCACTTCAGTCCATTATTTGCCAATGTTGGCGCATCTGTTCATGTGGAGCCACGATTCCCTTGCCGTGTGCACATACTGTTTTTTCAAAATTTTTCTTTAAATTGGGCCTCCCTGGTGGCGCAGGGGTTAACGACAGCGCTATCAAGCTGTCCATAGCCACTGCAGCACGAGCTTTATCCCCGGCCAGGGAGCTGACCCACAGGGCAAGGCAGACCTCTCCTGTCTCCCCGCGCTCCCCTCAGCAGTGAGTCTCAGTACATCTGCCTGTTCTGCTCCCCACTCTGTCTCTGGTGAATCCTCTCACCCCCCACCTCTGGCCTGCACCCCGGTTTTTGAATGCATAAATAAATAAATATTTAAAAAAAATTTTTTTTCATTGACCCAGTCTTTTGAAGCTTAGGCTTAAGCAAGCAGTGGTGTCCATCAAACCAAGAAAAGGATGTTGTGCTAATTACGTCCCTTTTCTAATAGGATAAGTGTTTTACCTTTTCAAATGACCTGTTAAACTCACTTCATTTGTTGCTTTCTTGGGTAACAGCTGCCATAATGAACACCTAAGGTCTACCGGCCAGGAGCCGGGGTTGCAGTCCTACGACCTGACCTCTGACCTGACCCCATGCCTGTTGATGGTGTGACTTGGGATGAGACTGTTAACCTCTCTGAGTCTCAGCTTTTTCTTACTTTAAAATGAATACCGTAGGCACCTTGATCTTTTCTGCACTTAATTTCTATGATTTTATTTTCTAATACGGAAAAATAAAAAGCCACACAATGGCTCATGGCATGATGGTGATGAAACCAGCATTAAAAATCTGAAACTGTAGAAGGGTTACTTCTAATTATACCCACAGTCATAGAGTGTACTTAAATACTCAGTAGCTGTATTAAAAGTGCCTCCTTTGGGTTAGAAGGACAGCGGCCAGGGGTCTGCAGCTGGGCTGTACGAGTGGCCATTGCCAGAGCCAGGACTCCGGAGCGCTTGTGATCCATCTCGCGGTAGCTCCTCGGGGCCCCTGCGCTGGCAGCTTACCTGCTGCTGAAACTTTGAAGCATATTTTCTCATTCAGGAGTTGGTTGACTTCTTTCTTTCTGTCTTAAAGGAAATAACCCAATGAACATTCCAGCAGGAGGAATAATAACCGATCAGCAGCCACCAAACTTGATTTCACAATCAGCTCTTCCAACTTCCCTCGGGGCTACAAAGTAAGCGCATTTCTCAGCCTGCTCCTTTCTGCATGCCAGCTGCACGGGCCGGGGCTGGTAACCACAAAACCCTGTGGTGCCTAACATGTGGCAGATGAGAATAGTCTGAGCGGGGTGGTGGGGGAAATGTTTTTACCTGTAAACGTGGGGCAGACCGTAGATCACACAGGTGCATTCGCACTCGAGTCCCTCAGTGGACAGAGGGCGCGTCCTGGTCTCTCCCATAGCCCGCTGACGAGTGACGGCTCCAGCTCCGGAAACATCGGCGCCCTCAGCACTATACCCACAGCGGCACCTCCTTCCAGCACTGGCGTCCGCAAGGGCTGGCACGAACACGTCACTCAGGACCTGCGGAGCCACCTCGTGCACAAACTGTACGTGCAGCGCCGCCACCCATGCGGGACGCAGGCACTTGTGCTGGCGGTGCTGTCACGGGTCTGCCTGACTCACTCCTGAGGGGTCCTGTAGGTGGTAGTGCCGTAGCAGCTGAAGGGAGACCCGTGTGGTTTAGGGGGTGGTAGCCACTGCTGCAGGCCAGAGACTCCTTGGCCTTGCAGGGATCATCAGAGCATTTGTGACTCAGCCCTGAGCTGCATGGCCCATGGCTCAGGGGCCAGGGCCCCCGCGCGTTTTCTTACAACTCAAGGTTACAGTTGGGGAGATCCTGAGAATCGGAGGAGTCTGGGCCCAGGCGCAGAGGGTCTGCCATGCCCCTGTACAGCCGCTCAGCTCACAGCCACTGACATTGAGCTGACGGTAAATTTAATCGATTCCACTGGATGTTTCTTTTTCCCCTTCATTATTCCCACTCATCTTTTGGTATAGTTTAAAAGTTAGGAATTTGAAAAACGTCATGCTTGAATTGACTTGGCATGTATTTATTAACACCAAAATATTCTGGGAGACCAGCAGGTCAGTGTTGTCTCCGGAGAGCGGCTTCACTGTGTGCACGGTAGGCAGGCAGAGTCGGGGGTTTCTCACGACACTGAGTTACCCCTTAGAAGGCAATTGGTTTCTTCTCTTTCTCTGTCACGTGTGAAATGACAAGGTGTGCATTGAAAGTCAGTTAATGGAGTTGTTTTCCTTCCAGCGTGCAAGCCATCTTCCCCACGCCTGACCCCGCAGCCCTGAAGGATCGCCGCATGGAGAACCTGGTAGCCTACGCCAAGAAGGTGGAGGGGGACATGTACGAGTCTGCCAACAGCAGGGTAGGTCGCCGCGAGCCTGCAGCCCCCACACACACACCTGCAGAGGACGCAGCTGCGTCCATCCAGCTTATCTGCAGAGGGGGCTCTGCCCGTCGGGTTGGCAGTGTCCCCTAGAGGGAGACCCTCAGAGCAGACCTGAGAGCTGACCCAGCTCGCATGGAGAATGCTGCTGCAGGCAGGCGGGCGGCACCATGACTCAGTCACGGGCATGCCTTAGTGGACGCGGTTCCTGCCGCCCCTGCTGGGTCAGCGCCAGCGTCAGTGAACAGGGAGAGGTTCCGATATGCAGTGAAATGTCACGTGCTGCGTGGCGCCAACTCAGAAACTCCGTGATTCCACTAGGCGTTCCACAAGATTCTGGGCCTGTGATGTATCGGACGTGTTGAGCACTTCACCATGTCAGTGTTCTCCATGAGGAAAGCTTATTAGTTTGTTAGAACATGTAAACTTTCTTTTTGTATAGTTTTCACAATTTCATATGGATTTTGTCTTTTCCAGGATGAGTACTATCACTTACTCGCAGAGAAAATCTACAAGATACAAAAAGAACTAGAAGAAAAGCGGAGGTCGCGTCTACACAAGCAGGGCATCTTGGGCAGCCAGCCGGCCCTACCAGCGCCTGGTGCCCAGCCCCCTGGGGTGCCACAGCCACAGCCCGTGAGACCTCCAAGTAAAGGCCTCCTTGTCTTCTGCCAGCCTTCAGGCTAAGATTCCCACTGCTGGGTCAGGGGTCACTTTAAATAACCACATTTTTTTCTGCCATTTTAGATGGACCCATGCCCCTGCCGGTGAACCGCATGCAGGTGTCTCAAGGTATTTACTGCCATGACTCCCGTCTGAGCTTGATGCTCAGCACCCCTCCCCACGTGTGTGCACAGCGTCTCCCCTTCCTGCGCTGGCAGGCAGGCTGCAGCTCCGAGGCGGAGTGGGTGTCTGTTGCGTGCAGAAGCTTGAGCATGAGAGGAGCACTCCCCAGGATCAGAAGTTGGACCTGGCCCTCTTGTTTCCTGTCCTGAGGGGACAGGACCCTTAGGCAGAGCCTCCCTGGGTGCCCTGGGTGGGGCAGGTGTTTGGGAAGGCCTGTGGGACAGGTGAGCTCCAAAGTTCAGGCCGGGGTGAGCAGGCGGTGGCGCCGGGGAGGGCCAGTGCGGGGCTCCCCGCCAGGCCAGGCTTCCCGCACTGGTCTGGACCATGGTGGAGGGTTGTCCCCGGTGGAGTCTGTGCGGCTGCCTGGTGGAAGCAGACATTTTAGCTTGGCAGTAAACGGTGTTTCGGGACTTTTCCAGTTCCTCTCAGACTGAAGCTTGAACATGAGGACATTTCTACAGGTCGTGAAACAATGTGATGGCTTATTCGGAAGATTCTGGAATAGGGCTTGCTGCTGTGCGGGGGCCGGTTCGGGAGGGAGAGGAGGCCGTGAGTGCCGTTGCCGTCCTCCTGTGCGCTGGAGGCGACGTGGGGGTGGCTGCCTTGGAGGACGCTCCGGGGGCTTGTCCGGGTGGCTTGGCCGAGGAAGAAGTCAGAGTCCGAGAAATTGAGGGGCGTGGCTGAGTTCTGTTTGGGGTGACGTGGAAGCTTCTGTGGCTTTGAAATCTGACACGACAGCTGTTGAGCAGGAGGCGAAGAGGTGCGCCTCTCTGACGACACATCTGGCTTTGTTTAATTCTTGAATTCTTCAGGACAGGGAAAGTTTTATTTGCAGGTTTCCCGGAAAGTTCTCCTGGGCCTGTTGCACTCGCATGTTGACGGTAGTGGTTCTCGGTGGTCATGGAAGGTAGTGCTGGGGGAGGCAGATGGTCTTTGAGACCCTCTTAGGTCCCACTCGCGTGAGGGCGATGCCCTCAAAGACCATCAGAGCCCATGACAGTCCTCAGCCCTGCGTCACCCGGCATCTGAGGAACTCGGTTTGCATGTGGGCAGTCGTGAGGGAGGCGGCACTGGCCTGAGATGCTCGGCAGCTGGCAAGTCTCTCCCCTGTGTGACGCTCCGGCGGCCAGTGGGCACCCAGGGAAGGTGTGGGCCTTCCAGCCTGTAGGGAGGCGGCTGAGGTGGGACACTGCTGCCCGTGGGCTCTTTTTAAACCCTTCACAGACTTGGAAAATGAAGACCCTGGTCGGCGTCTTACCCCAGATCTGAGCAGCAAAGCTCAGCCCACAGGCTCCCTGCAGGGCACAGGCTCTGGAGGCCTCGGGAGCTGGCACAGACAGGCGCCCTGGGCTGCGGGGCAGGAGGGCATGTGGCGGGACAGGCATGAGCCCTCCCACTGCCCCTTGGCCCGTCATCGCGCTCTCCTGAGCTGCCCCGCTCAGCCCACCTGTGCCGTGTGGGTGGCCGCCGGGCTCCGCAACCGCGTCTCTCGCGCTGCCGGCCCTGCCCCACCACCCTCTTCCAGGTGGCAGAGGCCTGTCACCCGTCTGTCCCGATCAGCGGGTGGTTTCTTCTCACCTGTCGCGTGTCTTCCATCTTGCATTGCTTCGCGTGTCCTTGGTGAGCCGGGATACCGTTTTCCTGCGGGTCCTCCTGACGCCCCATTGTGGGTTCCTTCACAGGGATGAATTCATTTAACCCGATGTCCTTGGGGAGCGTGCAGCTGCCACAGGCTCCTATGGGACCGCGCGCGGCGTCCCCCATGAACCACTCTGTCCAGATGAACAGCATGGGCTCCGTTCCAGGGGTAAGTGCTTCGACTCGCCTCAGCCGGGCGCGAGCGAGAGGGGTTCCCCAAGTGGTGGGATTCTCCGCGGCCTGGGATCCTGCAGCGCCGGCTCCTCTGCGTTTGGCTTCTGCCGGATTTCTGTTTTCTCTCGCGTCATCACTGCCCCAGAGGGAATCTTTTGACCGTTCTTTCTCCTGGCATGGTAATGTCCCAGGACCTCGTGACCGGGCGAGAGATGGGCGTCCTGCGGAGGGGGGAGGCAGCCTCCACTGTGGGCCTGAGCGGGCTTGTCCCTCCTGTGGGCTTCTAGAGCTGACTCTGGAGTCTAGAGACTGCTTCCTCAGCGCCGTCAAGAACTCCTGCAGGACACATTGGGAACTTTGCATGATAGTGTGCTGGTGATTTCTGTTCCGATGGCGGTTTGAACCGCCTCATTAGAGACTTGCCTGAGAAGGCGCTTCGAGTGCCCGGGAGCCGGGGGCTCTGGGAGCGGCGGCTCTCACCCCTCGAGGGAGGGTCGACTTGCCCGAGTGCCCGAGTTCTGGGATGGTTGGGCCCCGTGTCTCCTAGGGCGTCTTGACACCCCGACCCTTGTCTTCTGAACTCTCGATGACACTTGCCTTCTAGATGGCCATCTCTCCGCCCCGCATGCCCCAGCCTCCCAACATGATGGGCGCGCACACGGGCAGCATGCTGGCCCCGGCACCCGCGCAGAGCCAGTTCCTGCCGCAGGGCCAGTTCCCCTCCCCCGGCGGGGCCATGAGCGTGAACAGCGTGGGCCTGGGGCAGCCGACGACCCAGACCAGCGTGGCGCAGGTACAGTTGGCGCTTGGCGTGGCCGCCTGTGTCGGCGCCGCCCCTCTGCTCCCGAGGAGCTCGCACCTCATTTCCATGTGTCGGCGTCCTCGAATTTTTCCCCTTTTGTCCTGTCGTGTTTACCTGGCTTGGACGTGCTCTTACCCTGACGTGAACTTCATGCGAAAGTGGATTGCAGATTTCTGCCTTGTGTACTTTGGGGTTTTGATTGCCAGGTTTTATGTGTCACTTTCTCAGTATTAACGTCTGCGTGTTCAACTCCGAATCTCACATGCCACCCTGAGAGACTGTGGGTCTTTCAGAGGCCTGAGGGAAGGTCAGCTTGTGCTGCTGCCCATCTGTCTGCCCAGGCAGAGTCAGGCTGGCTGAATCATCCAAGGGGCTCTCTTCTCGCTGCCTTGTTCTTAATTACCTATCAAGCGCCGAGAAGTCTCCTCGGGTTGAGGGCCGCCCCCTTTGTAGACTGCAGGATGTGAGATGCTGCTGCCACCCGTGTGCGTGTCTGTAGCGGCCAGCTCTTCCCCCAAAGACATACTCTGTGTTTAATCTTTCAGAATGAAGTGGTGTGAACAGAAGCCATTGGCCACATTATTTTTTATTCATTAACTACTTAGTCTTAATATTGGTATTTTATTGCTTTGGAACAGAGATCTGCAGACTTGTCCTGCAAACATTGTGGACTCTGGCCCATCAAGTCTGTTCTAACTTGGGACTCTGTTGAGGTGCACAAGCAGCCGTGGACATGTCACCTGTGCATGACAGAGGGGCGTGGCTGTGCCCACAGGATAGGTGCAGGCAGCTGGCTGGGTCCGGCCCTGAGCTGTAGTTAACCACCCTGCTCTGATCCATGATTTTTAAAAGACCCACAAGGAGACTCAAGGGTGCGCCTGCAAGGAACAACGCTGTGCTGGCCCACGCGGTCCTCCGGCAGCTTGTGCTTTGTAAACGAGGGAACCTTCCAGAGCGCTGAGCTGTGGGCGTGTGTCCCGGAGCGCGAGGCCGGTGATCTTACATGTCTCTTCCAAGCCTGAGGCTTGACAGTTCTATAAATCAGAGAATGAGAACATTCGCAGTGATGACTTACTGGAAAGTGCATCTTACCCTGAGTGCCCAATTCCATGATTTTTCACACATGGGACATTTCTCTGAGCCAGCAGGTCTCATGGAGAAGTCTTGACTCGATTTTCGTACCTTCAGGTCTGCAAATCTGCCGCCACATTTTCACACATGGGAATAACGTTGCCGAACTCTCTTCTCTTCTGTCAGGGGCAGGTGCCTGGTGCTGCTCTTCCCAACCCTCTGAACATGCTGGGGCCCCCGGCCAGCCAGCTGCCTTGCCCTCCCGTGACACAGTCGCCGCTGCACCCGACGCCGCCTCCTGCCTCCACGGCCGCCGGCATGCCGTCTCTGCAGCACCCCGCCGCGCCGGGGATGACGCCCCCCCAGCCCGCCGCTCCCACCCAGCCGTCGACTCCCGTGTCGTCTTCCGGGCAGACTCCCACCCCGACTCCCGGCTCAGTGCCCAGTGCCAGCCAAACCCAGAGCACCCCGACAGTCCAGGCAGCAGCTCAGGCCCAGGTGACCCCGCAGCCTCAGACCCCAGTGCCGCCCCCCTCCGTCGCCACCCCTCAGTCATCCCAGCAGCAGCCGACGCCTGTGCACGCCCAGCCTCCTGGCACGCCGGTGAGCCTCTGTCTCTTACGCGAGCGCTTTCTGTAGACAGTGTCTATCGTGAAGTCACTGCCCATGAGCTGCGCCCTGAGGGCCGCCCTGGCATTGCCTCGCCTCCGCCAAGACGGTAGCTGGCGGATGCAGCTTAGGGGGACGGGCAGTCGTGAAGAAGTCACACGGGGGCAAGCTGGGTGGGAGCGCCCTCATGAAGCCTCACATGGGAACCGGGCTCCGCAGCTGGCCGGTCCCCGCTGCTCCTTGTCCCCCCACTCCCCTCACTGCGTCGGCCTCACCTGCCTGACAGTCTGAGCAGCTTGGTGTCTGAGTCCCGTCTAGTGCGACATACATTGGTGTAAGAGCAGGTTAAATTGGGACGACGCTCGCCTCGGGTCTGTGTTCGAGGGACTCAGGTGACACCAGGTGTCACTCAGGTGCCACCAAGCGTCCCCGTCCCGCTGCGGGAGGGGCGAGGCGGGAGCCGCGCGGCTCCCGCCAGGAAGGACCTGCGCGGTCCCGTGCCGCCCCCGAAGGCCCCGGTCCGCCTGCGGTGGAGTGAAGGTCTGTGCTGTTCACACCTCCTTCTCCGTGGTTTTGCTTTTCTGAAGATGATGGAAGAGGACTTGCAAGGATCTGCTCCAGCCAAAGAAGAAACGGACCCCGCAGAGCCGAAGCCAGAAGCGATGCAGGTGGACGAGAAGAAGCCGGAGGTCAAGGCGGAAGCCAAGGAGGAGGAGGAGAGCAGCTCCGGCGGCGCGGCCTCCCAGTCCACGTCTCCCTCCCAGCCCCGGAAGAAAAGTAAGTTGTCTCCCCTTGGACGTGCCGCGTCGCGCTGCTTCTCTGTCAGGTGCTGACGCCGCCCCGAAGCAGACGGTCCCTCCCCCCTTCATCTGCCTCTCCCGCCGTTCCCCGAGTGGTGCCTCGTCAGAAATGACGGCAGCGAGCTAGACCCCAGCCTGAGAACCTGTGGAGTCTGTGGTGGGAAGGAGAAGCCAGATCCGGCCCGGGACGGGGGCGTCCTCCGAAGCGCCTCCGACCGCGGGGCGGGGGGCAGGAGCACCTGCTGCCTCCGGAGCAGGCGACGAGCTGGGCGGGGTGCTCGGGCGCTGTCCCCGGCCTGCACCCGTTCCTCTGATCGGAGCAGGACGCGGAGTGCCGGGGTGGGGGCGAGCCCCAGTGACCCGGTGCGCAGGACGGGGGTGAGTGTTGAGGTATGCGGGGTGAGCTTCCCAGTGGAAGTCGGGCGGGATGTGTTTGAGTTACGTCCAAAGTAAGGAAATCGTCAAGGCACCCTTAGAAATGTGAGGGGCTCTGGAGGCTCGGGCTGCAGGTGACGCGTTCAGGGCAGATGACGGGGGGTGCTGCGGCCGGCGTGGGGCGCTTCGCCGCCGGGTGCTCCCCGAAGCCCTGGAGCGCTACTCGCTTCCCCTGGGCCCCTGCACACGCCTGAAAATGGACCCTCCCGAGGTTTCCACGGGTGTCGTTTATCTGTTGGGATTTTCTCTGTTAGAAATTCTCAAAATAATTCATTGAAAAGTAACAAATCCTTTACATGGAGCCCATCAAAAACACATTTTTATGAAAATGACCTTGTCCAGAGCAAAGGTAATTCGTAAAGGTAGGGACTAATTTTGCAAATGGGTGAGTGGATGCGCACACCGGGCGTCTCCTGTCCGCCTCAGCCTCCGCGCGCCACGGGAGGGCAGGACGCGGCCTCCCGCGGACAGTAGCTGCTACAGGGAAGAGCCTTTTCAGACGATGGGTGTTCTCTTCCCGGACACCGCACCAAAACTCAGCAAGTGCAAGTGTCTTCCCGTCCAGCTGCGGTGCGAAATTAGAATCCGTGTGTCTGTCTGGCACTGAGCGACCTGGTGGTATTTCTATGTAGCACCGTCCTTTGGTCACCTGGGAGTCTGGCTCGCTGAATTGCACGGCTCTTCCAAAGGCTGGCAGACTTCACTGTACGAGGTTTTACACTCACACTGACTAACAGCGCCATCATGTCCCTTCCAGACAGTCTTAGAAATTTTGAGAAGCTGTCACGCTCGTGTGGTAGCTAGAGGTTTCCTGAAATTTTGATTTTTGTGAAAGTGCGTATTTGATCTTTGCCGCAATCAACTCTCCTTGAAGTGACTGGCGCACTTTGTTGATTTTTGAGGAAATGTCTGCCCCCTGTTCTGATCAGTCGCGCCTTAGCTCGTCCATCAGTCCTTTCTGGTTTATATGTTCTGGAACAGAAACGAAACAACATGCCCCTTAGCTCAGCACTCCGCCCCGACTATGTCATAAAGCTGCTCTGTGCCACCGCCTGCGTGTCCACCAGCCGGCGGGAGCCAGGGCCGAGGCCTGAAGACAACGGTGGTCGTCACCACTCCTCAAGGGTGTTCGTGGGTGCAGCTGGCAGGCTCCTGGCTTGGCACAGGCTGTGGGGGCAAGGCGGTGGCGGCCTCCCTCACCCTGTACTCCATGTTCCCGCGGTTGCCAGGCCCCACCTGTCACACGTCAGCGTGGGGCACGAGACGGGAACTACTAGGTGTTGCCCTGAAAAGCAGCTCCGTTAGGACATAGATGTGATTTCCAGGGTGGTGCTAGAACTTCTGCAGTGATGGAAGGTGTATCTCCGTTACAGTAGCCCCCGGTGCCATGTGGCTCTTGAGCACTTGAAATGTGACAAGCGTGATGAGAAATGGAGTTTTGTGTTTTGTGAAGGTTAATTCACTTCGATGTAAGCACCGCGTGTGAGGGGCGGCCGCCACGTTAGGCAGCACGGGGCCCGCAGGTGTCCGTGGGCCTGGCCTGAGGTATTGCCGGCCGAGCACCAGCCTGAGCGTGTGGGTGTTTGGGCCACGGGAGCCAGCGACTTGCTCGGCGCACCCCCTGGCCAGCAGCAGAAAGCTCGACCCCACACAGCTTCCCACTTTGACTCCGTTCATTTGAGTCTCATTACATCTCTGTGGTGCTTCACACAGGGTTGAAAAGGCCTTTTTCTTGGCTTCATGAGTGGGGCCCAGAGCAGGGTCTGTGTCTGGCTGTGCCCCCACCCGGCCCCGCTTGTTTTCAGAGACTAACATTTTAATTTCATGTCATTTTTCCCGTGTCATGAAATGTTATTTTCTTTTTTTCCCCTAAATATTAGAGAATGTAAAAGCCATTCTTAGTTCATAGGCTGTACGAAAACAGGCCAGAGTTAGCCCGTGGGCCGTGGTTTGCCAGCCCCTGATCTCGCGACATGAACAAGCCATCAAGTAACTTGAGGTATTGTAAAGAGTTATTCCAAGACAACCAAATGCTCCTGGGCCTCTGCGCACCGTGGGCGAAAAGGGGTTAGCATGTGTTTCACGAGGTTCCCGCAGGGGACTGTCTGTTGGGGGTGTGCTCCCCACAACCTGCCGCCCCAGGTCCACGGCAGCCAGGTGGGGGGTTCCTGGAGAGGAGGTTCAGGAGAGCAGGGCGGGCCTGCTGCTGGCGGCAGCGAGCGTGTGGGAAGAGCACCGGCGCCGCCGTCCCGTCTCTCCCTGCGCAGCGCGTGGCTCCCGCGGCAGCCTGGCGTGTGTGTGCTGCTTCGGTCTGGTTTTTCAATCGTGGTTTACCATGTAAGTGTGGTAGGAGCTTCTCAAAATAGAAAGACTGCCAAGAAGAAATCTCACGTCCCTTACAACCTGAGTCGTCAAAACTTCACGGCCACGTTTGCCCCTGGTCAGTCTCTGTGGGGGCAGGGTGGGGGGCGGTGCCGCGACACACTCGCCGCCCACAGCCCACCTCGCTTTCGGGGTGTCCGTGCACGTCCCCGGTCATCAGGGCTCTTGGGGTCTGAGAGACTGTGATCGGCAGCCGGATCGGTGACGACAGAAAGCGCGGTAGGAAGTGGGGTGGCTCGGGGCTGAAGACCTTCCCGCGCACAACGTGGGAGGGAACGACCCAGAACTTGCGGGAAAACTGATTATTTCTGTGGCTCTGTTGTGTGTGTGTAGTTTCGAGGTTGTGCTAGAGAGCCGTGTGCCCCTGGTGGCCTGAGCGACCTCCGCCCAGGAGAGCCCTGTCATCAGCGGGGCTGGGGAAGCCCCTTCCGGGACAGGGTCCAGGACCACAGACGCCAGAGTCTTCTGCGCCTGGCCCGACAACGGTGAGCGCTGGAAGCCCGTTTCCCATGGCTTCCTAGATGAGAAATGACCGCAAACTCGCTTCTCCTGGGTCATTTGGAGTTCAGTCCGTCTGTCCATCCACAGGACCTCCTCCAAGCGCTCTCCTGCTGGCCAAAGCACTCCAAGAGCTTGACCTGATGGGCATTTGCCACGTGGCAGAAGTCTGTGCCCTACAGTTGATCCCCGAGACTCCCTTGCTTTCTGATGTTCCCCAACTTTGGCCACATGATAAAACAGCAGATGGAAGCATGGATGTTTAAAATGATCTTGGAGACGCTGGCGACCACCCAAAGCCTTTCTTTCCAGCGCAGACCAGGATGCGTAATAACGCAACAGTCGATACCACTATGACATAAGCAACTTGAACGCTTATCAGTCACTTAACTACACTAACGTGTAAAAAAAATCTCGGTAATCACACACTCCACACGCTTCACTTTCCTGATAAAGATACTCAGACCTCAGCTCATGAGTGCTCGTTAGACACAACCACACACGCCGAGCACGCCCTTATTATGAGTGAAAGCAATTCCCAAGGCAGGTCCTGGGTGATACGCACGGAGCTGAAAGAAATCCTGCACACCCGTGAGAGCATCATTCTCTAAACGTGAACACATCCCAACGTTAAACATGGGCGCCTCGTACTCCGAAAACCCACGAGCCAAATGTCCTCAGAGAACTGTACCACGAGGAGAAAAGCCAATGGCGGGACGCTCTAGGGACGATTTAGGTTCTCTCAGCCCCGCCGTGAGGAAGAGCAGGCCCGGCGCCCTCTGCTGCGCCCGGGGAGCAGCGGCTGCGCGGAATGGAAGGCACAGGGGACCGGCGTGGCCTCCCAGAGCTGGGAGGAGACCACGGCAGCGCCTCGCGACGCCTTCCGACTGCCTGTGCTTTCTGCCGCACCTCCGCCAAGCGCCGTCCCGGGGGCCAGAACGCCTCGCAGGGGGTGGGCGCCACGTCCGCGCCCCAGGGCGCGTGCAGCATTCAGAGCTTGCAGGGAGCTGCCCACACGGTCACTGTACTTTGTGTTTGTGCTAAAGACATTTATTCTTAAACGTAAACATCACCCTCTTCTCTATTTAAAAGAAAACATACCTATCGAAGATAAGTAAGCATTTGGAATTTGACCGTTTTAGCAGTTCAGAGGTAAGGAGAACAAATTCCAGGCCTTCCTTGACTTACGACGGGGTCTCATGGGATAAACTCAGCGGCAAGAAGACAGCCCAGTTAGAGAGTAGGCAAAGGACGTGAACTCCAGGAACACGAAGAGGCTCAACATTACGAAGCCACCAGAGACCTAAAAATCAAAACCACTAGACACACCCACCAGGATAACCTAAAACAAACAGAAAACAGCAAGTGTTGCCAGAATGTGGAGAAATTGGAACCCTCGTACTTTTGCTAGAGAGCACGGTGCATGCTCGTGCAGCTGGTGTGGAAGCAGCTTGGCAGTTCCTCAATAGGCTCAACATAGAATTAACCTTTTCCGGGCCTCCCCGGTGGCGCAGCGGTTGAGCGCTGGGTTGCGAAGCTGCCCTCGGCCTCTGCGGCGCCGGTTGGATCCCCGGCTGCTCCCCGGCCACTGGAGGAGGGTCCCTCATGGCGCGCAGACCTCTCCTGCCACCCGCCACCACAGTCCTCGCCAGCTGCCATCATGATTTACCTGCCCGGACAGCAACCATGATGAGCTGTTCTCTGACATCTGGCTGCTCTGGGTGGGTTTTCTCAAGCTGGGGAGGAAAACGGTCAGTGGGACAGAGGGCAGCACTGATGACACGCCAGTTGGTGGAAGTGCTTCTGCTGAGCAGCCAAGAGAGAAAATACCGGAAGCACAGTAATCACTGGTGTTGATCATAATGTCATGAACCATCACTTGCAGGAAATCAGCTTCACGAAAGCATCTTACAAGAAGGACGTCAGAGTTACATGAACATCAAGTAAAGACAAACTTGACCTGAAGGAGTGAAACGTTTCATGCTGGGGGCTGCAGAGCAAGCAGAGCCCATCCTTGCTCATTCCAAACACTCCCAGTTTCTTACTGGTGAAAACATGAATCCAGGTAGTACGGTTGCTCTGCTGGACCACTGCGGGGAGGGTGTGACTGCATGTATTATTTTCTTTAAGGATGATTTACAAATGGAGAAATCTTAACAAATTTAGCATTGACTTTGGATCCATCACCTGTCATCCTGATTGCTGCTTTTCAGCCACCCAACACAAGGATAAATGGGATACCTCGAATTCTTTGTTTTTACTTTGGTTTATTTGGAGTAATGGCACTATTTTTAAGAAAAATGTGACAATAGATTACATTTAAGTTCAAATAAGCAAATAAAATTAACATATGGCCCAGCATTCTTCTAGATAAATGCCGAAGCAAATTGAGAAGAAAATTGTTCAAACAAAAGCTTGTACCCCTACTCACAATTACCAGAAAGTATAAACAACCCAAAAAGCTATGAGTGGGGAATTAATAAACACCACCAGAGGTGCGGGAGGGTGAGAGGCTTCACCAGAGACAGAGTGGGGAACAGAACAGGCAGACTGACGAAATACACTGCTGAGGGGAGCAGTGGGGAAACAGGAGAGGTCTGTGCACCATGTGGGAATCTCCTGGCCGGCCTGGGATCGAACCTGCACTGCAGAGGCTGCAAACAGCTTTACAGCGCTGCGCTCAACCTGCTGCGCCACCGGGAAGGCCCCTAGGGTTCTTTTTATGTGGACTTGACAATTGGCATAAGATGGATTGTTGGGAGAGACCCCGCGCAGCGCAGAAGGGCCTTAACCTGAGTCGCAAAGGCGCGTGAAAACACATGCGTCTTGGAGGAAAACCTCTGAGTGACCGGACCTGGTGTTGAGTGCCTGGAATGTGACCTGCGTGGAGTCAGGCCTCTACAGCGCCACAGTCTTAGAATAATAAGAAATAATGAGCGAAATTCCCATGTTGTAGCTAGGGGGCGATGAGATGATGTGCGTGAGAATTAACCACCTGGCACCCTACTGCCTGCAGTAGAGAGATAATAGTAAGAAAGCAGAATAATCCGTCATACATATGGCCTGCTTTGATGTTACACTTGCTGCACTTAAAGTAGTGTAGAAAAGAGCACTAAGAAAGTAAAGATTCACTGCATGCCGACATGACAGTCCCCCATGCCGCGGACCAGCGCAGCAGTGAGCGATGAGGCCGTCTCAGGGTTGAGAGACTGCGCAGGGTGGTCAGGGATTCGGCTGAAGAAATGACAAACAGACACACTTCCAGAGAGAGTGTAAATCTGAGTGCCCTTTATTTGGGTCAGTGGTCAGTATATATATGTTTTTTCTAAAGGCATAGGATTAGTGAACATCAAAGAAATTAGTTTGCTCAATGGTTTAGCTTATCATTGACAGGGCAGTGATTTATGTCCAAAATACATCTGGACCTAGCTGCATTCCTAAGGAGACAGGCTATTAACTCTTTCTATATTCTTGTACTAACTACTACTACTACTACCTACTTATGTTTACTCATAACTAATTGTCATGGGTGAATTTATATTATAGTGCAGTTAATATCAAAGGTACTAAAGTCAAGCACATAATAGAAATATTATTAAACCAACTATTATAACACAGTGTTTAGTAATGTTTCATTTGTATTAGCCTAATTATTAAATCACGTATGTTTTTTAATTAGCAATCAATGACCAGAAAAAGGAAAGATTTTAGAAAGACAGTTATAGCAAAATAAAGTTTGTGGGCCTTGAGAAAGCGAGATAAGGTTCCAGGTGGTCAGCATTTCTTTTAATCATCTTTGTGGCGGCTTCTGGTGGTCGTCATCTCTTGGCAGGCATTCGGCTTCTCTGCATCTTAGGGAGTTTGCTGTTCTCCCCCTGCGCGCATGGTTCCTGGCCCACGCCGGACCTCAGGGACCATGGCAACAGCCATTAGCCCTGACGGTCACTGCAGGGGGAGGTGCAGCACCCCATGTCTGATTTCCTTCACCGTCGCGCCCCAGGTCCAGGACTCACTGGAAGTCCACAGTGGATCAACAGGAGAAAAGCTTACAAATTCCTTAATACGAGTTTGTGCGTGTGCATAGCCACCCACACAGTGATTACACATGTCGGAGACTGTACCGTGGGATGAAACCCTAAATACACAGAAATGTAAATATGGAAATACATGACGTATATGTATCAGTAACGTGTGTGATGTGATGAAACAAACGAGTAATTCTGGACTATTTTAATTCCATCCTCCTTGTGTCCCTGAAAATCAGGATGTTTATGGACTAAGAAATAGAGGTGCTAAGTAAAAACCCCACAGCTTTGAAATTAAATAGAAATAGTATAGACTTACGGGGCATTTTACCTTTAAATGTATATACTTCCTGGCTCTGCTCATTGCGAAGACTGGAAACAGTGGCCAGCCTGGTACCAACGAGTGTGTTTACACACTCGTTTACAGACACATTAAAATGTACTATTTGCTATTTCCCAGCTTTTGCTTTTTTTAAGTGTCTGGTGTGTGCATGTCGGGTCCCGCGGCTGCTGCAGGCTGTCATCGCTTGCTTTCCACTCTCCTGTGGACTTGGTTTGAGACGTGGCCATTTCACCGGTCAGTCCCACGTCGCCGTCCCTCCGGCTTGTTCTCGGGTACGTTTCTCCGGGAGGCCCCGGGAGCAGCGTTCCCCGCGTCCTTGGTGCGCCCCGCAGCTGGCGCCACGGTCGGCCAGGCGTCCCCGTAAGACGGCCCGCGCCGGCAGTGCCCGGCAGCAGGGGGCCGAGAGGGCCAGGGGGCTCCTGCCCTGCTGCGGGTATTAGGGGAAGCGAGGGAGCCCGAGCGCGCAGCGAGTCCCAGGGTGTCCCGTGGCCCAGCAGTGAGGGCTTCGGGGGGCCCTGCCCCCAGCCGAAGCTCCGTTCTAGGCCGTTGCTCCAGTAAACGGCAGCCAGAACAAACGAGCCCTCTAGAGGATTCCTCGGGTGGTTGGTGTCGGGCTCACTGCAGCGCTGAGGCCAGAGGCGCCCCCCTGACCTGTTAGTGGCGTGGGCCCCTGGCTGCCTCGGTCTCCAGGCGTCCTTTGGAGCTTGAGAACGGGGCGGGGCCGCAGGAGGGTGGGCAGAGGGCAGGTGTTTGTCAGCCAGCTGTGTTCTTCGTGGAGAGCTGGGTTGTTTTTTTTAGTAATTTATTTATGCATACAAGACCTGGGGTACAGGCCAGAAGCGTGGGGGGTGAGAGGATTCACCAGAGCGGGGAGCAGAGCAGGCAGATCCACTGAAACCCACTGCTGAGGGGAGCAGCGGGCGGCAGGAGAGGTCTGCGCGCCATGTGGGACCCTCCTCCGGGGGCCGGGGAGCAGCCGGGGATCGAACCGGCGCTGCAGAGGCCGCGGGCAGCTTCGCCACCCAGCGCTCAACCGCTGCGCCCCCGGGGAGGCCCGCCGCGAGCTGGTTTTGAGTCCGGTGGCCGTGCTGAGAGACCGGGGAAGAGTCATCATAGCGTTAAGACCAGGGAAGACAGAAAATAAATGTTAGACAGAAAGAACGAACCAAGGCGGGGCCCCTGGCGGCGCAGGGGTTACGGCTCACTCGGCGCAGGGCGATCGGGCCCCTGAGGCCTGGGCTGGTCCCCGCCAGGGCGCAGCAGACCATCAAAAACACTTTTAATTTCTGTTACAATTGTTTTTTCATTCCAGCGTGTCGCTTTGATTCTTCTGTTTCCACCTCTCCGGCACGGACCGTCCCTTCTTTTCTTTTTCACTTTTTAAAGAGCATTGACGGCCCCTCCCCGCAGGCTCTTTCCAGGCTAGTCGCGGCTGCCGTGAGCGGCGGGTTCCGCCCGGGCCGCCCTCTCTGGGGTCTCTGCAGCGTCTGCCCCTCGGGCGCGGGCGGCGCGTGCAGCCCAGACACGGCCGTGCGGGGCGCCAGGCTTCGGGCCGCCTCTTGGGCGCGAGCGCTGTTCGCCTGGCGAGACGTTCCGGCGGGGTGTCGGCCTCGCCACACGCGTCTGCGCCCCGGTTTCGTCATCCTTGACTTTGTCTCCCCTGCTCCCTTCATCTTTTCCCCTGGAGGTTTCCTCACGATGGAGAGGTGCAGTTTTGTTTTCTTTTTTCATTTCGGCCCCACCCCTGTCCCGGGACAGCCCAGGGCGCGTCCCCATCCGGGGCTGTTGACCGTCCCGCTCCGAACCTGCCTTGCAGGCCCTGACGGGCTGCGCAGCGTCCCCCTTGTTCACGCTTAGTTAACTCCCGGCTGGACCCGCTCCCAGAGCTGCCCGTCCTCTGACTGGACGCGGGGCACGTCGCCGGCCGCTGGGTTCCGCGCTGGCCCCCACCGGCCCCCTCGGCCTGGAGGCGGCGCAGGTCCTGGGCGCGGGCTGCTCCCGAAGAGCCTTCCGGGCCGGAGCTGTGCGCGCCTGCGGCCGACTTAGCCCCACGCCTGCTGGGTCCTGCCGGCGCCCGGGAGCTCGGCCGTCTCACGGCGGCCCGTGGGGGCCCCGGGGTGGTCCCCCCGCACCCTTCCAGGCGTCCTTGACCGGCCTCCCCCCGCGTCCCCCCCACGGGCGCATCCAACTCTGCCCGGCCCGTGGGACCCTTGGCGGGCCGGGGCTCTGCGCAGCCCCTCCGCGCTCTGCCACGGGGCCTCTGCCCCCCTCGCGCCCTCGCCTCGAAGTGCTGGCGCCTGTGGTCTCCCGCCCCGCACCTCATCCTGGAAGCTGCCGTGGCCGGTGGGGTCCCGGGACTCTTCACCCCCCTTTCCTCAGGGATCGCTTCCTGCACTGTTGTCCTGTGGCTGCCGGCCAGCGCATCTCGGGGCCCCCTTGTTTGGGGACCCCCGTTATGCTGCCTCACACCAGTGCGCGAACAAGGGAAACAGCCCGCTGGGGTCCTGACAGTGCAGAGCGGGCGAAACGGAACCTCTGGCTCCGCTGGTAACACCCCCTTTTTCTTCATTCACTCGCCAGCCACGGCATCCACGGAGCAGCAGGATGGCCCCCAGCAGCTTCCAGCGGCTGTGCCCTCGGTGGGCAGACGCGCCTGCGAGGCCCAGCACCTCCCGGAGCCCCCGGGACAGCAGCCGATCGCCCACGCGCTCGCCCCGTCTCCGTGGCCGCCGTGACCCCAGCAGGTGCCGGACCGGAGGCTGCGCCAACAAGGTCACCCAGCTCGGGTGACCGTGGCTTGGTCAGGGGCCAGGGGGGCCCCCAGGGCGGCCCGGCTGCTCCCCGAAACCCTGTCAATGGCTGCAGCTGGTGAAGGTGACCGGCAGCAGGTGAGTCCCACTGCACGTCCGTGCTGAGGGGGGTGCCGTCCCCCGAGAGCCGCTGTGCTTCCCGGGCGGGGGCGGGGAGTCCCGGATGCCAGCCCCGCCGGGTGGGCGGTGCGATTTCTAAGCTGGTGAGGCAGGGTGAGAGCCTGGCTCTCCCCAGCCGAGCAGCAGAGGCCCGTGGGGCGCGCCCGTGGGGGTCAGCGTGGGAGGGACCTTGGCGCCTAGAGAGAGCCCTGGGGCAGCGGGCGGAAGCGCTGCCGTCACCCGCAGTTCCGGTCAGAAGCGGCACCATCCAGCCGTGCCAGGGGCAGGGCCCCAGGAAGCAGGCGGCCCCGGCATGGCGGCCCACGGGCCAAGGCGCTCTCGCGGGGGGCGGGACAGGCCCGCGCCGGGCACAGGTGCCGGCTCCCTGAGGCGCGGCAGGGCGCGCTGCTGAACGGAGAATGCCCACGCCCGGCCCCTGCACGTTCGGGCCGCGCCGATCAGGCGAGCCCGGGTTCAGACCAGGACGGAGGCCTTTACACTCAGGACTCTTGCCTGGGCGGCGGGGAGTGTCCTCTGCCCACCCCGCTGCGCAGGACGGGGATGTCCACACGGCCGTGCTTGTTGGGCCAGCCCGGCTCGTCACCGCCCTCCTCCAGCCCCCCCAGCGCCCCGGTCCAGAGAGCGGCACAGCCTGCTTCTGGCTGTGGAGAGCTGGCAGCAGGCCCGGATCTGCTGGGGCCCGGGGGGGACCACACAGGAGCCGCCACCCGGAGGGCGGTACTTCCCGCGCTGGCCGGGCAGGGGACAGAGCAGCCGGGCGGGGGCAGCTGCCCAGAGGCAGAGAAGCTCCAGACAATCTTGCGGGGCCCGGGGCTGAGGGAACGGGGCCTGATGGCCAAGACCCCGAGAGGAAGGAGGCCGCGGGTGGCGCGGCCACTCAGCATTGGCTGATGAGCCACCCAGGGCAAGGGACACGGAAAGTGGCTGAAACGCAGAGGACTTGGGGTATCCGGTGCCAGGACAGGGCTCACGGCTTGTGAAGCAGGAATGACCTTGAGAAATCCCAGGCCGTCCGCTGAGGCCACCGGGGACGCCCCGGAGTGGGGAGAGCCCCGGGCGGATGAGCAGACCGCGGGCAAGCCCATGGCCGGCCGGCCCCCAGGCGTCCCCCCTCGGTGGGCCAGACCGCAGCCCTCCCGGGGCCTTGTGCCCAGCCAGGAGGCACACGGGGAGGCGGGGCACGGGGGACAGAAACAGGTTCAGGGGGGCTGAGACACGGGCGCTGTCAGGCGAGGTCAGCCAGGGAAGGCCGCAGGGGGAGCCCCCGGAAAGCCGGCGCCCAGCACATTCACTGCCAAGGACGGACCGGAGAAGTCGCTGGCGAGCCGGAGGCCGGAGGCCTCAGGTGCCTCACCAGGGTCGTGGGAGCCCCCCGGGCAGCGTGGCCCGGGGAGTCTGGCCCGTGATGCGCATGCGGGCAAAACGCCGCTGGGCCTCCCACCCACGGGCGCCGCCGAGGCCAGGGCGGCTGCTCAGCGCACCCCTCCCTCCCACCTACCCCCGAAGCTGCCGTTCGCCCCCTGCTGGCGCGGGAGAATGTCCGTCGCGGGGTGCGGGGTTCCTCATAGTGAACACGAGCGAGTTCACGCGCACGGTGCCCTGACCTGGGCCCAGAGGACACACCCAAGAGGCGGCGCTAGTTTCATCCCTTTTACAGAGCAGGACGTCGAGGTTTCGAACGGTGGAGGACGCGTAGGGGATGCCAGGACCAGGCCTGGGCCCCAGATCCCGGACCCCTGGGCGCTCTTCCCTGGCTCTCTGCACAAGCGGGCTGTAGCTGGGGCTGCGCTGGGGGCTCCCCAGAGCAGGGCAGCGCCGCCTGGCGAGGGAGGTGGGTGCTGGCAGGGGGCGCGCCTGGTGCTGAGAGCCGGTGACCAGGCACCAGGCTGTGACCGCTGGCCGTGCCACTTGGGGTGGGCGGCCCCAGGTCCCGCCGCCTTCCTCAGCTCGCGGCCACGCTGCCCCGGGAGGGCCTGTCAGGCGTGTCCGGGGAAGAAAACGGCCTGGGGTGCGGGGACTGGGTCTGCCCCGGCCGGCCGGCGCTGGCCCGGCCTCAGGGTTGAGCACAGAAGGGTTAGCCGAACCCTGTGGGGGGGTGCGGGGGGCTCCTGGCAGCGTGAGGACGTGGCCCGTGACGCCCCCTCCGGGCGCAGCCGCCGAGCCTGGAGCCAACGTGCGTCCGTCAGCGCGTCCTCATTACCCGCGGGCGCGGCTGCTGCTTCGCTTGTCTTAATCCCCCGCGTCCTCCCGCTTCGTGACCGCGGGCAGCGTCTGAGGCCCTTTCCGCACCCGACCTTGGGCCCTGCTGGCCGCCCCCACCGGGGAGGGGGAGATGCCTGGGCGATCCGGGCGGACCTGAAGCCCAGTCTCTCGTGTTTCTGAGAGGGGGCCCGGGAGTGGACAGAGAAGACTAGGCCATGTGGCTGCAGGTTGAGGAGCTGGGGTCCCCCTGAGGCTGTGGAGGCAGAAAGGACCCCCGGGGCCTCCAGAGGGAACCAGCCCGCAGCACCTGTGTTGGGCCCAGGGAAACGGCTTTTATTTTTTAAGATTATTTATCTATTTATTCAAGCACTGGGCAGTCAGAAGCGCGGGAGGGTGAGAGAACTCACCAGAGCCAGAGCGGGGAGCAGAGCAGGCAGAAGGACCGAAGTACACTGCTGAGGGGAGCAGCGGGCGGCAGGAGAGGTCTGCGCGCCATGCGGGACCCTCCTCCGGTGGCCGGGGAGCAGCCGGGGATCGAACCGGCGCCGCAGAGGCCGCGGGCAGCTTCGCAACCCAGCGCTCAACCGCTGCGCCACCGGGGAGGCCCAGAAACGGCTTTTTGTTTTAAACCACCCCGTCGTGTCGCTGCTACCTGTGCCCTCAGGACCTGGTCACTCAAGGTCACCCGCTCTGGGAAGGCACAGCCTCTCCTCTGCCTCAAGACGGCCCCCACCGGGCCATGGTAGCAACTGAGGTGGCTGCAGCCCCCACCCCTTCCTGGCACCCCAGCCCTGCAGGGGCCGCATCGAGTGTGTGCCCGGAAACCCCTGCTGCAGCCCGGTCGCCGGCAGCCCTCACGGGGTGGGCTAGGAGGCAGGTTGGGCCTGGTCAGTGGTCACCAATGGCGCCATCTGCAAAAGGGACGTCTGGCTCTGGCTCAAGGTCATTCTCCGTCCTCCAGCGCACCTGCTCCCCAGCCCTGGGAGCGCAGCACGTGCGAGGGGCCCGGGAGCCGCGGGCCTTATCAGGCGTTTCAAAACCGGGTGCCAGAGCCGTCAGGTGCGCCTTCGCAGCAGCAGTGACCCGTGGCTGGAGCAGACGCGCCCGCCCCACCTGGCGCAGCCCCACGGGGAGAGCCACTGTGCTGAGTCACCGGGTGCCTCCCCGGGTCACAGGTGCCCAAACCTTTAAAACCCCAGGCGGGTGGCATTCCCGTGCGCGGGCTCGGGCTGCAGCGGCCTCTCCCTTCGGCTTCCTGGTTCATCTCCCTCAGGGACTCTCCGCAGCACAACAGGAGAGAAGTGGCACCGAAGACAACGGGTCTGTGTGGGGGTCGCGTGTGAGGTGAGTGTGCTGGTCCCAAGGGCCACCGAGGAGGGGCAGGGGGTCTGTCTTGGTGGCTTTGGACACTCTCGGAAGAGCCCCGGCCAGTCTTGACCTGGTTGGTGCCTGGCACCGGGGCGGAGGGCAGCCAGCCTTCCTGCAAGAGGCCCTTACAGGGGTGCATCTGGTGGGTGGGGTGAGAAGACCCAGGGCCTCCCCTGGGCACCGCGGGCCTGCACTTGGGGCAGAGCCCAGAGACAGGACTGTCTGCCTCGGGCTCCCCCAGTAGGGCCCCAGGGGAGGGCAGCCACTCTCCCAGCTACTCCAGACTCACAGGAGGGTGTCCCCCCTGCCTCAGGATGAGGGGTGCCAAGCTGACGGGGGCTCTGCTCGCCCTGGCTGGCCTGCTGCATGTGGCTCTGTCCCTGAAAATAGCCGCCTTCAACATTCGGACTTTCGGGGAGACCAAGATGTCCAACGCCACCCTGGCCACCTACATCGTGCGGGTGAGTCCTGCAGCCTGTCCACGGGGCAGAGGAACCCTGGGGTGTGCGGCGGGCCTGGACACCTGGCAGGGGCACAGACTGCCAGGTCCGGGGTGCAGCCCCTGGTCTTAGCCTCCTCGTCAGTCGCGGGACAGAGCCGTGTCACCCTGGCATGGTCCCAGTCCCCGTGGGCCCCGCCCAGCACCGCCGTGGCCTTGCCCCCCAGATCCTGAGTCGCTACGACATCGCCGTCATCCAGGAGGTCAGGGACAGCCACCTACAGGCCGTGGGGAAGCTGCTGGACGGACTCAACCAGTGCGTGACATGCCAGCCTGGGGCGGCACGGCGGGGAGGGGGGCAGGAGTCCCTCCGCGGGCGGCCGGGGCGCCCTGACTGGGCTTCTCCTCCTCTGTCCAGGGACGCCCCCGACTCCTTCCACTACGTGGCCAGCGAGCCGCTAGGACGCGGCACCTACAAGGAGCGCTACGTCTTCGTGTTCAGGTACGGCCCGTGGGGGTGCCGCCCACGCCGAGACCCTGGCCCGCTCCCCCAGGTGGGGGGCAAGCGGCGAGGCCGCAGAGCAGGGCCTGAGAGGGGCCGCGGCCTGGGCGGGGGCAGGCGGGGAGAGGAGCAGCCCCTAAGCGCAGCCGGCGCCCGCAGGCCCGAGCGCGTGTCGGTGCGCGCCAGCTACCTGTACGACGACGGCTGCGAGCCCTGCGGGAACGACACCTTCAGCCGGGAGCCGGCCGTCGTCAGGTTCTCCTCCCCGCGGACCCGTGAGTGCCGTGGGCCCGGGGCGCGGCGCAAGCCCCCATCGAGTGCTGCCGTGACCCCCGCCCCGCCCCGAAGCCCCTGGGGACAGCTGTCACGCGGTGGCCGGTCCGGCCCTGCTCAGCAGCCGGTGCCTCTGCAGGGGTCACGGACTTTGCCATCGCCCCCCTGCACGCGGCGCCCATGGACGCGGTGCCCGAGATCGACGCCCTCTATGACGTCTACCTGGACATCCGCAAGAAGTGGGGCCTGGAGGTGAGGCCTGCGGGAGGTGGGCTCTGGCCGCCGGGTTCTGTCCCCGGGCCAACGGGCTGGCGCCTCTCGGCAGAACATCCTATTCATGGGCGACTTCAACGCCGGCTGCGCCTACGTGAGCCCCGCCCAGTGGCCGTCCATCCGCCTGCGCGCGAGCCCCGCCTTCCAGTGGCTGATCCCCGACAGCGCTGACACCACGGTCACGACCACGCGCTGCCCGTACGACAGGTGCGCAGGACGCCCGCTCCCGAGCTCCGGCCCGCCCGCGCGGGAAGCGGCGTGGGGGAGCAGGTTCTGGGGACAGCCCCTTGCGGGGTGACATGGTCAGTTCTGCTCCTCTGAGCAGCTCAGCCGGACACGTCCCCCAGAGGGGTGCGCAGTTGGGTCCCCCAGACCAGCGATGAGGCCAGCGTCCACCCAGGGGCTGCGGCGAGCCAGATGGAAACAGGCGCCTGTGGGGTTCTCACTCGGAGCTGCCCGGGAAAGGCGGGGTGCCTGGGCGGGGTGGCGGACCCGGGCCCTCCTCACTGTCCGGCGCTGCAGGATCGTGGTGGCCGGAACTCAGCTGCAACGTGCCGTCGTCCCCGACTCGGCCGGCCCCTTTGACTTCCAGGCCGCGTACAGACTCAGCAGCCAGCTGGTAGGTGTCGGCGGGGCCGGCGGGGCCGGGGCCAGAAGCACAGCGAGGCCTGCGCTCTGGGAGCGCCGTTTCCTTTAACTGGACATCTGTCCACGGCCCCGGGAGCCGCCTGGTCTCGCCCCACGGAGATGTGACACAGCCGGGTGTTTGGGTGCAAACCCCGACCCAGACAACCGTGAGACCGGGGCTGTGCTTGCCACGCATCTCCCCGCAGGCCCTGGCCATCAGTGACCACTACCCGGTGGAGGTGACCTTGAAGTGACCCGCACAAAGGACCGGCGGCGGCTCGTGGGGTCACGTCCAGGTGGAGGCGGCCTTCCATGCAAGCATGGGGTTTGCGGGGAGCACCTACGGCCTCAGTCTACACAGAGAACCCGACACTTAAATTAAGAAATACCTTTTAGTAAATAAAGCTCAAAATGGTGTTTGCACCTGTGGCCTCCAGTCCTTCCTTCCCCCGGGGGGCTCAGGCCGCCTCAGCCCCAAGGCAGAGGAGCTGGCGGTGCCCGCTGCCTCCCCCGACTCTGGCGCGGCCGGGCCGGACATCAGTGCCGCTCCAGGGCCTTGGCCAGCAGGGTGTTGAGGCGGCCCACCATGGGCCTCGGGTCGTCCACGAGCCCCGCGGCGATCATGGCGTTCTCGTAGATCTGAAAGGCGGGGGGCGGGAGCTCAGCTGGGGTGGGGTGGGGCGGGGCGGGCAGGTGCCAGCTCGCAGAAGCGCGGGCGGGAAGGAGGGGGCGTCTGCAGGAGGCTCACCTGGTCCGCGAGCAGCTGGGCCAGCTCGGGCTCCCGCTCCCGGAGCTGGCTGAGCTTCCTGATCAGCGTGTGCCTGCCGGGCAGAAACCACCAGAAAGAAGTCAGCACGGGCCTCCCGCGTCCCGGGAAAACGTGAAGAGGCAACACAAGACAACTAGACGGGCGTGTGAGAGACCACTCACGGGCACTGCGGCTAAGTGCCCCGAAAACCCGCGCGCCCGTCAGTTCTGACGTCGGAAACGTCACTAACGGGTGAGGCGAGCTTGAAGCAGGCCACGGGCTGCCGCCGCCCAGTCCCCAGCTGTTCGATGAGGCCTTTCCAGGAACACGTGCAAGAGCTGGGGTACAGGCCAGAGATGCGGGGGGTGAGAGGACCCACCAGAGACAGAGTGGGGAACAGAACAGGGGGATCCACTGAAACCCACTGCTGAGGGGAGCAGCGGGGCGACGGGAGAGGCCTGCTGCGCCCTGGGGGTAGCTCCCTGTGTGCTGCGGTGGCTTCAGACAGCAGGGAGGGGGGCGCCCTGGTGGGGAGGGGGCACCCTGGTGGGAAGGGACCCTGCGGGGAGGGGAGCGCAGCCCGGGTTAAGGCACGAGCAGGTGCTCACCGGGGGTTGACCTCCAGCGTGGGCTGCAGCAGCTGCGCGCGCTCCTCCTGGGTCTTGGCCAGCTGCTGCATGCGCAGGAAGTGCCGCGCCGCCCCCATCTCCAGCACGGTGATCATCGCGGGGTGCGTGTCCAGCCGCAGGGTCACCTACAGCCAGGTCGGGGAAGGAGGTGAGGGGCCTGAGCTGGGGTCCTGCCGCAGCACCCTGACCAGGCATGGCACTTCTCAGGGCAGAGGGACGCAGCCCCAGGGCCCAGCGAGGCCCCTCCTCCTGGCCATGCCCGCCGCCAAGAAGCAGCAGCCCCAGGACAGGCCTCCTCTGCCACCCCCACCCGTGGGCCTGGCCCCTCCGAGACTGCCCAACTCTACTGCACCCGTAAAACCCCCAGGCCGCAGGGCGGGGCTGTCCAAGGCACAGGCCTCTCCCACGCCCCAGGGGCCCTCTGGCCTCAATGACGACCACAACAGGACAGAGGTCAGACAGGCAGACCCCACAGCTTCCTGGGGCCGCCACCCAGGGGTGCAGGGCCCGTGACGACAAGCTTCCCCGCACGCGCCCTGACACAGGACGTGGGGCTTCACCGCCGGGTGCCAGCGGGCAGCCCTGGGACGAGTCCAATCCGGCTCCAGCCCCGCTCCTGGTCTGACGGGAGGCAGCTCATAGGAGGGGAAGTGATCCCACCTACTCGCGCTTCCACGGGGTACACACCCAACAGGGTGACGCCCATGGCAGGCTCCGCCTGGAGACTCCACCCAACCCCGCAGCTCCTTAGGCCTGGAGCTGCTGGCCCCCCTCGTGGCCACCCGTGCTGCACGCCTGCCTCCCGGGCACGTCCCTGAGCCACCCCCCGCCCCTCCCCGAGAGCTCTGTTCTCCTCGACCTCGCGGCTCTGAGCTCTCTGGAGCCCACCCAGACCCCCACACTAAGAACCCAAGTTGAACTGGACTGTAGCTCCCCGAGGCGAGGTGTGGAGCCCCCTTGTTCCGGGGGCCGGGAGGGCTCTGGGGCCCCTCCCTGCTTTGAGCCGCCCACCGGCCGCTGCTGCCCGCATGCCTGGCTCCCACCTGCTCCACGAAGGGGAGGACACGGCCGCCGGCCGGCAGCTCGCCGCACACGCTGGTCTCCACCTCACGCCACGGCTTCAGGGGCGGCTGGGAGGGCACCCTAGATGGGGACGCGCCCCAGCTGGCTCTGCATGGACCCTGTCCCGGAGCGCCTCACCTTCACGTTGGTGACCCGTGACCCCAGCGCATTTCTCATCCAGGCCAAAAGGTCTTCCGCCTCCTTCTCGGACAGGCTCTCACCAGCTACAGGACAGCACAAGGGGCGCGCTCAGGCACTCCGCACTCCTGCCCTGCGGCTCCACCGGGGTGACACCCAGTGCCAGGCTGCCAGCAAGCTCCCTACACCCACCCTGGCTCTGGCACAATTAAGCAGATGAAACTGGACCTCAGAAAAGACACTTGGTTGCCCGAGGCCTGCAGAAATGTTTAGGACTCAGGGCAACTCCTGAATCTCTGAGGACCCGGGGTCCATTTAGAGGCTCAACAAGCACCAGAGATCTGGGATCTAAACAGGGACGCGTGCTCCCCGGCCACTAAGGGGCTCCCCAACAGCTTTGTCCAGATGGCAGCACAGATCCAAATGGGAAAACCACACAGAAACCCCCATTACAGGATCCAAGAGCCTGAAGCCAGAAATGCCAGCCCTGGGGCCACCCATGCCTCACCTGCACCCCCAGGCCACCCCCTGCCCGAGCTGGGAGGAGAGGAAGCCGACCTGGGGTCGCTTCCTCAAGCTTCTCCTCCTTGTAGTGATCAACCACGATGTCCGTCTCCACCGAGATCAGCTTCTTCTTGTCAAACTCACGCAGGTGCAGCAAAGTCAGCTCGTCGAACTGCTCGTAGCAGAAGAGCACCTGGGGGCCGAGCATGCGGCCTGAGGCCGGGGCCGCGGCCCGAGGCGCCTTGGCACGCACCTGTGCACGGGTTCCGGAGGGAGCTCCGGGCCCTAGTGGAGCAAGCAGGGGCGCGGCCCGGGACCCTGGCGCCTCCCACAGATGCACAAACCAGAGGGCAGACTGGCCGCCAACTCACACGGGCCCTGGGCTCTGTGGCCTCACCCCGAGCGGAGCTCAGGGTCCCCGCAGGTGCTCTGGCTGCGCCTGCTCACTCACCTCCATGTTCTTCCGCTTCATGGCCTCGTAGTAGGGCGAGTGCTCCGCCAGGTGGCGGGTGGGGACGCACAGGTAGTAGATGTTGCGCGTGCCGGGCTGCATGCGGCTGGCGTAGTCCTGCAGGCTGGTCAACTGCCCAGCAGGCAGCGCTGAGGACTCGTATCGCAGCAGCTTGGCAATGTCCTCCTGTGGGCAAAGGGCGGGTCACACTCTGGAGCCCCTGCCAGCAGGGCGGAAGCTCTGGCCGGAGGGAGGGAAGGCTCCAGCGGCCGTGTTCCACTGGTGGTGGCCCCTGTCGGCAGAGGCAGCTCCCTGGAGGCCTGGCGTGGGGCTGGGTGGGCTCCTGCTGTGTCTCAGAAGCCCCACACAGAGCCCAGCCCCTGCCTGCTGCAGGCACTGGGCATGGGCATGCCATCCATGCTCCCAGCCTTCCCCAGCCAGGAGGGCCGGGCACACACTTGACAAGGGCCCAAGGGAGAGGCTGGCCCCACCTCCCGCTGTCCACATTGCAAACCCGGCTGCAGGAGCCGCCTCCACCTCGGGTGGGAGCCGCAAGAACGGAAAGGGAACAGCAGCCGCCGGGGCGGGGGGCCGTGTGACCCAAGACACTCTGACGACCATGCACCGCGGCAGCAGGGCCATGGGCAGGGCGGGGTCCAAAGGGAGGCAGAGACAGGGTGCGGGGGGCCTGAGACCCCCTCTGCAGGTAGAGGTTCCGCTTGTGCCTACCGCACGGGTCACGGGCCTCGTTAACAAACGCGATCGCGTGCAGTGAGCCCAGGGCCCCCAAGCCTGTAGACGCCCCAGCACGCGGGGCGGCCGGGAGGTGCCGGGAGCCAGAACTGGGTTGTGGGAATGAGGCCTGCTCAGGGCGGGGCTGCTGATGGCAGGGGGGTTGAGGGGGGCAGGGAGCCCACACAGCAGCCCTGATGCCTGTAGCTACCGCCCCCGCGGCCGGGAGACCCCTGGGCCCCAGGCCCTGTCACCTCCTTCCTTCTGCTCTTCTGGAACGAAAGACGCAGCCCCAGCGCTGGGGGCGACCACCCAACGCACAAGGGCTACGTTTCTGGGTGACAGCGTCCTGGACCTGGACGGGGGGATGGCCGCGCAATGTGTCCTCAGCGCTGTGCAGCTGTTCCCCCAAAAGGATGAGTTTTGCGGTATGTGGATTGTACGTCAATTTAAGAACGACCAAAAATGTTGGTGAGAAGTTAACCGTCCCGTCTGGTAGACGAGCTCGGGCCCGTGACTGCCCATCACGACGAACCTGCTCTACCCACCCTGCGCAGGCCAGCCACCGGGATGCCCCTCAGACGAGGGTGGGGCCCCTGGAACGAAGGGTGAGGACACCCCACCCCCCGGGTGCTGGGCCTGCTGGGCCCACAGAGAGATCCAGCGGCTGCATTTGCTGACTTGGCTGGGGTAGGGGCGGGGTGCCCGGCCCAGGAGGCCCGAGCTCAGGTTTCTGGCCTCCACCAGCTTCCCCCCGAGAGGCCCGGACCCCAGGCAGTCCAGAGAGGGGCCTGGACCGCAGACCCTACCTTGACCGCCTGCTCTGCTGTGGTCACGATGCCCTCCCGCATGAACAAGCCGTAATCTTCAAAAAACTTGGCATATTTTTCAGGGTCTTTCTTACTCTGGTCAACGAAGAATTTGATGAGCCTCTGCTGCAGAACGTCCCGGAGCTTCCTGCAGACAGGGGCACGTTCACCACACACGCCTGGGCTGCTACGCAACCGTCAGGGGGTGTGAAAACTGCAGCCCCACGGATTATAAAGGAGAAGAAAAGATAATGTTTTGGCCAAGCTGAGAACGAAGCAGGGAGAAAAGGCGACCCCGCAGATGCGTCAGGAGGCCCACAGGCCCCTGGGCGGGCGCATGGCCACACCGAGGAAGAGTGTCCACCCAGCACCAGGCTCCCCCTCAGGGAATGACCCTGAGCCGCCCCCGAGCCCCGTGGACCAGGGTGTCCCTGGAGCGCCAAACCAATCGCGGACAAGCCTAGTCTCCACAGGGAAAGCTCAAATGCCAGAAGGCGCCACGCCCATGAGCGCCCATCCCCTAGGGCCTTCGCAGGAGGGGGCGTCTGTGAGAGGGAACCCTGACAAGGGCAGGTGTGCGTGCTGGGCCTGCCAGCAACTCCGCTGCCACCAGCACGCGGCGGCCATGGGGCCCAGGGTGTCCACCCGGCGCCGAGTGGGCATCACGCGCGAGCAGCTTCAGTGGGCCCGGGGTAACGCCACCTCCTTCTTGAGGTTCAAGAGTGAGGTCACCCTGCACTTCCTAATAACCCCAGGCAAGGGAGCAGTGACGGTCAAGTTCCTGTGCGTGCCCCCTCTTCGCTCCCTCCCGAACGTCTCCTTCACCCGCAGCGCGGACAGGGACGGGGCGGCCCTGCACCTGTCGGGTGGGACGTGGCGCCTGAGGGGGGCATCCCCGCGGGGCTGGAGGGGCCAGCAAGTGGGTCCCCAGAGAAGGGTGTCCAGGCTGGGAAGCAGGCGGCCCATGTGGGGGGGAGGGCACCAACATGAGGGGAAGCGGTGGTGATGGCAACCTGGGGTGGGGGGCTGGTCAGGGTCTACATGTTGTGGGGAGAAAGGGCGCCGGCGGGCAGCGAGGCTGGCTGTGCAGGGTGAGTGTAGGTGCACACGGCAAGCCTGTGCCCTCTGAGGGCAACCGGGCCCTCGTGACTCCACACACCAGCCTCCATCCAGAGGCGGCAGAGGCCGGGGGGCAGGGATGAGAGGAGCAGACGGGGGCCAAGGACAGAGCGCCTGGGTCTGTGCCAGGAGCAAGGCGGCTGCGATGTGAGTCACCCGAGGGCTCTGCCGCCCCCTGGGCAGCACGTGGGCACCTCAACGGGGACAGCAACTCACATGGCCCGCGGGGTCGGGGACTCGCTCAAGTCCGTTGATAAATGGCTGTCAGGCCCTGGCCCCAAGGTCAACAGCACATCAAGGCCATGCCCCAAATCAAGGCATGGGGTTCCCTGCGACTCCCGGTGGCTGCAGCGCGCCGTCCGGGGCACTCACACAGGGGAGGCGCCGGTACCACAGGGAGGCCCACCGGCCTGAGGACGCTGCAGCCCAGCCATGGGGTCCAGCACGCTCGCAGCCCGCTGGGTGGGCACGGACGACCCCCACCCGAGACCCTCAGGATGTCCAGCTCAGGAAGACGGTGAAGGAGCAGGAAGGAGGCCCACGAGAGGGGCGGCCAGATGGACTCAGACTCGGGCACAGAGCGGGCCTCGGGGCGCGGCCATGGCAGTGGGGCACCCTCACCACCTTGCTGACTCAAGCAGCCGTGCTGAGCTCAGAAGGTGCTTGTTGGGGGAACGAGCACTAAGGTACCTGGGAGTGGGGCTGTCGTGCCCGCAAGGGCTCAGGGGGTCATGCCCCAGCGCGGCCCGCCTCACCTGATGAGCGCGCTCTCCTGCAGGAGCTCCCGGCTCAGGTTCAGGGGCACGTCCTCGCTGTCCACCACACCTGCGGGCACGCGCATCAGCACCGGCCATGGCCCGCCAGCGCCCGCGTCCTCCCCAAGGTCCGGTGGGAGGTCAGGCCGTGTGTGGGTTAGAGGGAAGCGGGAGAGACCCAGGGAGCTGGAAGGAGCCCCCAAACCCCAGTCCCGATGGGCGCCGGCATTGAGGCACAGCCCGGGACGAGGTGAGAGCGAGGCCGGCGGGCGGGCCTGTGGCCGGAACAGTTCCCAGGAGCCCGGCGTCAACTCCCATCCTGAAAGCCACCTCCTGGGCCTTACGTTCAAAATCACAGGTATCGGGAACGCCTGCCCTTTGCGTGCGAGCTGGCAGAGGCTGGAGCGCTGAGCTCCGCCAACTCTGAATCTCACTCAAATTAAAGCAACTCACGTATCAACACAAACTTGCAATCTTTTTAAACATTCATGGAACTCAATCTAAACTGCACCCTTCCGGGGTCTCCCGGGTGGCACAGGGGTTAAGTCTCAGCACTGTCAAGCTGTCGGTAGCCACTGCAGCACAAGTTTGATCCCCGGCCAGGGAGCCACCCACAGGGCGCAGCAGACCTCTCCTGTCTCCCCGCTGCTCCCCTCAGGAGTATGTCTCAGTGGATCCGCCTGTTCTGCTCCCCACTGTCTCTGGTGAGTCCCCCCCCGACCCCTGCACGTAGGGCCTAGACCTTGTATGCATAAATAAGTATTAAAAACACAAACTGCACCCTTCTGCCCCATCAACATGGACGCGGGCACCTCCTGGGGAGCTGAGCTGCTCCCCACAAGTCCGGCCCCCCAGGTGCTGGCCTAACGCCTACACAGCAGCGAGCAGAGAGCGAGTGCACAGCCTGCAGGGGAGGCAGCCAGCCCACCAGGCCCCACAGGAGCCTCTGGGCCTAGGCCTGGGCCCTACTGCCCGCCCGGAGCCCGCGCATTGCACCTCGGATGAACCGCAGCCACTTGGGCAGGATGTCAGCGGCCTTGGTTTGGATGAGGACCTTGCGGCTGTACAGGGAGACGCTGGAGCCCAGCTCCCGGCTCACGTCAAACATGGACGGTTTCTGGGGGAGGAAAGCGCAGGGTCAGGCTCAAGGAAGCAGCAGCTGTAAGGCGAGCTGCAAGGGAAACGCTGATCATTTCTGAGAACCAATTCCTCCCCGCCAGGGGCGGGAGCTGTGGGGCAGGCATCCCGCGGCCTACAGCAGGGAGGCCCCACAGTGGCTCCCGCAGGGCCGGGCAGCTTCTTTGGGAACAGCAGTGGCTGAGCACAGAGAACCGAGCTTTCCAAGCAGATCCGGACGGGTGTAGGGCCTTCAGGGGCCTGTCGCAGGTCAATCAGGGGGCACCTGTCCGTAGACCAGGGCTCTCCCTTGTTGCATGACCCCCCAGGGAAGGAGGGAGATGCCAGGAGACCCCTCCCTGGCCCTGGGAGGTGCCCAGCATGTCTGTGTCACCGGCCCTGAGAGCGGGGGGGAAGCTTTAAAACACCGCTCACCACACGAGCGCGGGCTTCCCTCACTCTGACGCTGCCTGTGGGGTGCCCGCGCTGCCACCGCCCGCCAGAGCCTGGCCGCTCACCATCTCCGGCACATAGAAGATGCTGCGGATGCTGAGCGGGGCGTCAGTCTGGTAATGCAGGGTGTAGCGGGGCCGGTCGGAGGCCTGGGCCACGTAGCGGTAGAACGCCTCGTGCAGCTCGGCACCCACGTCCTTGGGGTCCAGCATCCACACAGCCTGGAGGGTGAGCAGGCCCACCAGGCTCCCAGCTGCCCTCCTGAGGCTGCGGGGCCGAGTCGTGGCCAGGGACCAGGGTGTGGGTGATTAAGCCCTTGGGATGAACACAGACCTACCTCCTGGGAAGGACGGGGGTGGGGAGCCACCCAGCCCCTTGTCCTGGGCCTCTCCACACCAGCCCCTTGTCCTGGGATCTCTGCCCGCCAGCCCCCAGGCAGCGCAGAGGCTCACCTGCAAGGTGTTAACGCGCCTGCCGTTCAGGTACAGGGGGAAGCTGACGAAGTTACTGTACTTGGTCACCACATCTGGAGAAGACAAGAAACACTCCTGGAGACAGGAGTGCTGCAGGGCCAAGGAGGGCCCTCCTGATGGCACATAGGGGCTCAGCTGGGCCAGGCGCCTCACGGCCCAGGCCACGTGATCCGCACCGCCAGGCCTCCGGGGGCATCCACGGGGTGGGGGGAGCACCCGGCAGGCGCGGAGGAGCCCTGCTCTCCAGGGCCCGGCACCAGCGGCGGCATCCGCGCACACGGCAGGGTGACGACGGGCCGTGGGGTGCTGCTCACAGCGGGCGGAGAGAACAGAACCAGATCCTGCCGGCAAACCTGCTCCCCTGGGCTCACACTGGAGGCAGCAGGGAGCCGGCCGAGCAGCCTAGGGCGCCCGCCCTCCCAGCCCCCCAGGGCCCTCACCTCGAACCCGGGCCTCGCTGGCAAACTCTCTGTTGTCTGACTTGAGGTGGATGATGATCTTGGTGCCGGTTCTCACTCCGGAGGCTTCGGCAATTTCAAACACCCCAGAGCTGAGACACAGAAAGGAAAGCAGGTTCCGCTCACGCGAGTCCCACATGACCATCAGGACTCTCTTCTGTGGATTTTCACAAGCTGAGCCCAAAACAGCATCAGGAAAGAAGCCAGAGCCGCCACTTGGCACCGAGAGCCCCAGGACCAAAGAAAGCCCCACGAGGACCAGCCGGGATGTGGGGCACAGGGCCTCCCTGGAGGAGCTCTCGGGCCTGTCTGCCTGAAGCGGCCTGGGTGCTGCTCCAGGTGCCAGAGGCGGCAGGTGGGGTGCACGGCCCCTCACCTGTGCTAATAACCCCACGCACATCTTAACCTGCAACCTCCTCATGCGAACAGGGAAAACTGTTTCACGGGCACAGAAGGGTGCCAGCCGGGGTGTGCTGGGAGCACCGCCGTCACAGAGTGCGGCAAAAGCCTCAGCTCCAACCAGGGCACGAGCTGAGCCCCGCCGGGCCTCTTGCGCCACACGCTGCTGGGACAGCTGCTGGGCTCACGCGGAAATGAAGGTCCCCAAGAAGCCGCCGGGCAGCTGTCCTCACTCCCGGCAGTGCGGCCAGCAAGGCACAGCTGCACAGCCCAGCTGCGGGGCTCTCGGGGAGGACCAGCCAGAGCCAGGTCTAAGGGGGCAAGGCTTGGAAGCCAGAGGATGGCCATCAAGAGCTGCCCGGCCGCGCAGCTCCCAGAGCACGAGGACAGAAATGCCAGCTCCTGGGCCTCAGAGGCAGGAAGAGCAACTGGTCTCAGGTGAGGCTCAGGCTTTGTGTAAGAAGCGCTTGCGGGCACATTCCGAGCAGCTGGGCGCTGGCATGCTAATGGGCAGGCTCCACTGAGTCCCACTCTGCACACAGGCTGTAGGGGTACCAGCGCATGGCAGGGCTGCCCTCACTCACCCGTCTGAAAGCCACTGGTAACCGGGGCTGCCGGGCTCCGCCGAGCGGGAATAGACCTCGACCCTGTCAGCCACCATGAAGGCCGAGTAGAAGCCCACTCCGAACTGACCGATGATCTTGCTGCTGGCCTCGGCCTGGCTCTGCAGCGCGTCCAGAAAGGCCTGCGGGGGCGAAGGCTAGTCAGAGGGAGGGAGGGCACCCCCCTAGGAGACGCCCTCTCACAAGGCACCCTGCTCACACGGGCCGCACTCGGAGCAGTGTGGCGACGGAGCGAGCCCCCAGCCGCGCGGGTCGCCCACGCACGGGGCCCTCCTGGCTGGTGGCCCCTGGACTCGGTGGGTGAAGGGAGGAGACTTCTGTGTCTCCCTGACTCTGCGCTTGGTGGGAAAGAGTCTGTGCCTCTGGAGAGGCACCGTCACGGGGACACGTGCCCCAGGCGGCCAGCCGGGCGCTCTGCGACGACGGGAACACGCAGGGTCCAGCTCGCGAGCGCAGCCATGGGCCACGGAAACGTAGCTAGTGTGACCAAGGAGTTCAGCTTTAAATCACATTTAATTTTAAGTAATTTAATTCATCAAATAGCGACATGTGGCAGTGGCTGCCGCTGAGGCAGCCAGGCCTCCCCGCTAGCATCCCACAGGACGGGCGGGGGCGGTTCCAATCAGGCGGCTGTTTAAAGTAGAGATTTCTGGGAATCAGTTTGGAGTAACAATGAGATGATTTTCAACCACTTGACACAAAGCGTCATGTCGGCACCAGAGACCCTCCCAAGCCGAGCAGAAAAGCCCCTGGCTCTGAGGAGAGCGCGCAGGTGGCCACAGGAGACAGCAAAGTGGCTCAGACACCTTCACCGTCAACACTGGTCCCACCTCGTGAGCTTCGAGTTCCACCTCAGCCCCTCACCCAGCAGCTGCAGCCTCAGGGACCACCAGCTGCCACACCAGGGCCAGCTCATCCTCGGACTCCGCCGTCCACAGCCACAGCCTCAGGTCTGCGGCTCCAACAATTGCTGAGAGTGAGCACAGCGCCAGGAGGACAGACTCCCAGGCTCCCCTCTGGCCTCTGAACCTGGGCCAGGCGAGCCCCAGCTAAAGGCAAAGCAGCAAGCGACGGGGCGGGTGCTGAGAAGGTGTGCTGGGGAGGTCCCTGAACGTCATACGGTGTGACGCACACCTGGACGGTGGCGCCGACATACCGGGCCATGCCCAGCCCATGGGACCACGGCTGCCTGTGGGGTCTGTCCCTGGCCTGAACGTCGCTAAGGGACACACAACCGCTCTCATTCCAGCCCTGTCACCCATAACATCAAAGCACTCAGGCCCCCACGAGGATGCCAAGGAGTCGCGTCCACAGCATGCGCTCAGCACTTCCCCGCCCCCGCACAACCCTATGCGAGTGGCATGCTGGGACACGCCTGGGGGAGAGGGCAGCAGAACCCAAGGAGAGGGCAGAGGGGGCTTACCTTTGACCCTGACCTGGCGATCGTTCCCAGGTTGGACACCAGCTCCTCCTGGGTCATCCCGATGCCAGTATCCTGAGGACAGAAGGACGCTCGCATCCAGACACCTGCCCCCGGGAGCAAGGCAAGGCGCACAGATGCCAGAGGAGCCAGGGCAGGCGGGCCCCGGAAGGGTCGCCAGGCAGTGCTGAGGAAGCCTCATGCTGGCTGCACCACCAGCCCCGACGAGGAGCCCCCGAGAGGGCAGACGTGTCCTTCCCAAGTCGGGAAACAGAGCCCAGAAGCAGAGCCGCAGACAGAGCCGCCTGATTCTGGCAAAGCAGCCAGGTCATGGCGGGGGGCGGGGGGGGGGAGGAGCAAAAGGAGCGGTGCCATGACAGCTGGACACACGTGCAGGCCACGGGGCACCCGCACGCAGGAGGAGAGCTGAGATGAACATGTCTAGAAAAACCCGGTGGGCTCTGGCATTGGCCAGGACTTCTTAGATTAAGTCGCTAAAAGCATTAAAAAGTGACTTGATGAAAGTCTGCTTTTCTGAAGCAAATAAATAACAAGGCAGGCCACAGACTGGGAGGAAGCACCCGCAAGGTGTGACTCTGACTAGGACTCGCACGTAGGATCACACGGAACTTACAACTCAGCAAAGAAGATAATCTGATTAAAGTGAGCAAAAAATCTGAACAGGGCCTCCGTGGTGGCGCAAGGGGTTAAGATGCAACCTATGAAGCTGTCCGCAGCCACTGTAGCATGAGTTCCATCCCCGGCCAGGGAGCTACCCACATGGCACAGCAGACCTCTCCTGACTCACCGGCTGCTCCCCTCAGCAGTGGATTTCAGTCCATCTGTCTGCCCTACTCCCCACGCTGTCTCTGGTGAATCCTCTCACCCCCCACACCTCTGGCCTGTGCCCCAGCTCTTGTATGCATAAATAAATAAATCTTTTTTTAAAAAAAAATCGGAACAGCCACTTCACAAAGAAGTTATATAAATGGCAACTAAATGCACAAAAAGTAGTTTAATTCCATTACTCCTAAGGAAATACAAATCAAAAGCACAGTGGGATGCCCCGGCACGGCTGCGGCTGGGACTGGCCATGTCAGCCAGCAGGGCACTGCAGTCCTCGACTGGCAGGGCCTGGCCCTTCCCAGTGAGGTCAGGGGATATTCACCTTAGGAGTCAGCACGCCCAGGGACCTACCCCAGAGAAGCGAAACACAGGCTCCCAGACACCGGGCGTACAGATGCTCACGCCAGCCCTGCTCCTCTCCCCCAGGCCGGGACAAGCCCAGGCCTGCTGGGAGTCGCCACTCCAGGCCCCCGTGGCGGCCCTGCGGCCACGAAGGAGCTGGCTCTGGCTGCAGCCACGGCTGGTCCCCTGCCCACCTGTGTCTGTGCAAGCGTCTCCCTAATCAACCTGTCCTTTAAAATGTGAAAACAACAACAACAGCCACAAGGTCCTGCCACATGCAAACCCAGGAAGAGCCTCAAAAGCACCATGGGAGGCTAGGGCAGGCGGGCTCGGCAGAGCGACGCTGTCCAGGCCCCAGAGAACACGAAACAGAGCGACAGAGCAGGCCAGTGGTTTCCAGGGCCTGGAAAGGGGCAGGGCCTGGGGTGGTAACATGGTGATGTATGGGCTGCACAGGTGTGCACGCTGGTTAAACTCACCAACTGCACCCTTGCGCATGGTGAATTTAGCACATGTCGCTCACACCTCAATAAAGCCCACTGACCACAGCTGCAGCAACAGAGACACGCAGGCCCGGGAGCGCAAGTGCACGAGGGACACCACAGAGTGCTGGCAGGGCTGCCGTTCAGGTGCAGAACGTCCCCTCCCCCAGAGAGGCACACTCCCAACGCCGCCAGCCACACTGAAAGCTGGTCCCAAAGCAGCTGAGAGCACAAAGTCCCACAGGGCCGCCACCTGCTGACCACCCCCCTTCTGCCTTTAACATTTTAACTTGAAATCTTCAAAAGGCTACATAAGAGCAACCGAAAGGATCCCTTGGTCTACAGCACGACTAGTGAGCCCCACGGTGGGCTGCAGTCAGAGACCCACCGGCATATGATGGTGTGGGGAGAGTGCGGTTGAGATGTGAAAAGTCACTTAGGGCTTCCCTGGTGGCTCAAGGGGTTAAGACACAGCCTATGAAGCTGTCCACAGCCTCTGCAGCACGAGTTCGATTCCCCACCAGCCAGGGAGCTACCCACATGGCATGGCAGACCTCTCCTGTCTTGCCCGCTGCTCCCCTCAGCAGTGTGTTTCAGTAGATCTGCCTGTTCTGCTCCCCACTCCGTCTCTGGTGAATCCTCTCACCCCCCCATCTCTGGCCTGTACCCCAGCTCTTGTATGTACAAATAAATAAATCTTTAAGAAAAATAAAAGAAAAAAAGGTCACTTAAAAGCTGCCCGCAGCCTCTGCAGTGCCAGTTCGATCCCCGGCCACCGGGCAAGGGTCCCACATGGCGCGCAGACCTCTCCTGCTGCGCCCGCTGCTCCCCTCAGCAGTGTATTTCGTCAGTCTGCCTGTTCTGCTCCCAGCTCTGGCTCTGGTGAATCCTCTCACCCTCCCGCGCTTCTGACTGTGCCCAGTGCTTGTATAAATAAATAAACAAATCTTTAAAACAAAAAAACAACAACAGAGTTTAAAACACGTCCAGCAGCTCTCGGCCACCCCAGCCGTGCCTGCGCAGGCACCTCCACCCATGTGTGCCCACGGGAGCACCTTCTCTTTCCTTTCCCTTGTTAAATATAATAAACCCACCCTTTTGGGTATGGAAAAAAGTTTGCATTTATACATAAGCACAGACATCAAAACCCAAATAAACAAACTAAAATGCTAACCAACACCATCCCTGAATAATGGCTTGATTTAAAATTTTCGTCTCTCCTGCTCATCTGTGTTCCCCAGCTTCTACGGGAAGTGAGGTTTACATTTGAGTGAACAGAAAGGCGGTCAGCCCGCGGCGCGGCCGCCCACCTGCACGGTGAGGGTGCCCTTCTCGGAGTCGGTCTGCAGGTGGATCTCCAGCTCCGGCAGCGTCTGGCCCGCAGACACCAGCTTGTGGCGCAGCTTCTCCAAGGCGTCGCTGGCGTTGGAGATCAGCTCCCGTATGAACACCTGCGGGGGCGCGAGCAGAGGCCCTGCTGCAGAAGCGAGCCGCCAGGGGCCTCTCGGTGCAGGCTGAGAGTCGGGGGCCGCCCATGTCTAAAGGATGGACTTGCTGCCTCAGCCCAGGGAGGGGTCTGCAGGGCCGGTCGCAAACGACCCAAGGACTCGGCCCCTCCCTGAGGCCTGGCAGTGAGGGAGCACTCTGCTCCTCCCGAGGTCCAGCTAAGGTTCTACCCACCTGCCTGCTCTGGCTTGCTGAGGGGCGCGAGTGAGACGCAACTCCCCCGACTCGTCTCCCCCAGTCTCCAGGGAGGCGACCCGCTGGCTTCACAGAACAGTGGGCTCCCTGTGCTCCATCAGCCCCGCCCCTTGCCCTGGCAGAGGAGGAAGCGGGGCAACCACCCCTAAGAGGAGCGATGCTGGACCTCGCACGTGAACCTGAGCAGAGGGACTGTCCAGCATGGGACCTGGCTGCATCTCCCGCAGGCGCTGCCCAGGTGCCGAGATTGTCTTTCAAATTCCCGCCTGCCTTCTGGTGACAACCAGCGTGGGGACAGTCACGGCCCATTTGTTCTTCTCTACCTCTTCTGCGTCCTGTCTCCCCCAGGTGAGCCTCACTCTCCTCAGGAGGCGCCCCGAGGGCAGGGATCTTCCTCCCCCAGCACCGAGGGTGGTCACTTGACGAAGGTGGCGACACCTGGTGCCGCTGAATGAACGCGCTGGGCACACGCCAAGGCGCCCCTGCGATGGACCTCAGCTGCCCAGACCAGCAGCTGCGGGGTTTGAAATCACCAGCGACACTCCCTCCAGCGCCAACCTGGCGCGAAGGACCACCCGGATATACGTGTCTGTGAGACACAAATCGTGGTCCAAGCCCTATCCCGGTGGCGGCCATGGCTCTGTCCAAGCAGGGTGCGCTCACAGGGTGCACCTGCCCCGGCTCCCCGGGGCAGCACCAACACGGTCCCACCGGCCCGAACGCAGGGCCCGCTCCCTACCTCCTTTTCTGAGTACAAGGAACGGGCAACGATGTCGAGCAGCTTCTTGGTCTCAGCCTGGAACTCGTGCTTGGAAGCGGACCCTGCAAGGAAGCAGACGCCGTCCAGAAAGCTCCGGCCCACTGGCGTGGGAGGACACGCGCAAGCTGGGCCACCGCCCGGCACCCCGCTCCACTTGAGAGCTTCCCCCCTAGCACTAAATCTCTTGCTTTTCCCTTAAAAAAGTACACGCCAAGAGCGTTCGAAACGACGCTTGAGGCAGAATGCTTCACACTGTTCAAAAGAGCAGCACAGGAGAGAAACCCAGGCTCTGGCGCTCTCTGAACAGCCACCGCTGGGCCCGCAGCAGGGGCTGGTGGGCAGTCACCCGTCAGGTCTTCAGAGAGTAAAGCGGCCGGGCCCACTGTCCTCCCCACGCCCAGCCCCTGGCCGCCCCCGCAGAAGGCCCGAATGGCCGTGCTCAGGGCCGCCGGTGGGACAGCGCCAGCAGCAGCTGTGCGAGTGGCTCGTGCGGGGGTCACCCTCCGGAAGGTGCCATCAACAACGCACTGGGGGGGCCCACCCTCGACCCCCCAGCACCTTGCACGGCCTCTGTGCTGCTGATGAGGGGGCGCAGGGGCTCCTCCTTCGGGTCCTCGGCCGCCTGGGAGCTGAAGTGCCGGCCAGTGGAGAGGCCGGAGGCCAGGTTTCGCCGGGGCCCCGCTGCTGGCATGGCAGCCCTCCAAGGATGTGGGCCCGGGCTTCCTGGGAAGACAGACAGCAGAGCAGGGGAGCGTTAGGGAGGCAGCAGGGGCCGAAGTCCTCATCTGCTCCCGTCTGGGCCAGCGGAGCTGAGCCGGAGTCCCCAAGACCCGGCGTCCCCCAGGGGCCGGCGGAGGTGAGCGGGCCGGCAGCGCAGCCACGTCGCGAGCAGCCTGGCAGCAGGACCTCACACACGGCACATCTGTCCGTAAAGTCCCAGGGCCGGGCTGAGCTGTGGTGCCTCCCCGGCGCACACGCACAAGAGTCTTCCCTGCTGTGTGACCGTCTCGAAGTAAAGCCCCTGCCTGAGTCCCAAGGAACCTATTTCCAGACAAGGTCACGCTCGCAGGGAGCGGGTGAGACCTGGGACATGTTCTCGGGGCACACGATCCAAACCCTGACAGACTGGTGACCACGAGGGTGTGCCTCAGCCCCCCAGGCCCCGACGCAAAGCACCGCAGGCGGTGGCTCACGCGCCCGTGCATCTCCAGGCGCTCCCTCAGGACATCTCAGCCCGATCAGAGGCAAAACCCCATTTCTGAGTAAGGTCACATTCAAAGGTGCTGGGCATGAGGGTTTCAATACCATTTCGGGGGCACACCGCTGGTGATGGGAGCAGATGAGAACGGTGGTAGGAGTGGGGGGGGGTATCTGTGGGAACACGACATTTCCGAGGGCACCTTCTGGCACACGGGGCACTCTCCAGGTGAGCAAGAGACCCTGGGGTGGGGGCATGGGCCAAACTCCACAGTAACAGTCATGCCATCCAACTGCATCAGGAGTAAGGCACCCCTGAAAGCAGACAGGAGCCCCAAGTCCCTTCAGAAAGTGGCATGTTGTGCACGTGACCCCTCCGCAGGGCCCCACACATGGCACGCCCGCTCCGTGCACAGCACCTTGGGGATTCTGACGCCACCCTGCACGTGCATGAGCTCACGAGCGCGGAAGGGTCACATGGGCAGGGGTCAGGAGGGCGCATGGATGAGGTGAGGGGGCCAGAATGACCCCTGCCCCGCGGAGTCGGCCTGGAAGTGGCAGCGCGGCAGGAGGCGGTGAGGCCCGGATCAACACAGCCCACGGCGGAAATAAGCACCAAGGAGGTGCGGAGAACACACAGGCACCTCCCGGCTCCGTCCCCCCACAGGTCAGACGCGACAACAGTGACACCACAGGCCGCGAGCACACCTGGCCCAGGGAGAGTGCCCCACCAGGGCTGCCCCCACGGGCCCCAAGCCCTGGACACATTGGGGTGCCCCCAGCTCTCAGTCTGGGGGTGCCGTTCTCCAGGGAAGGGAACCAGGGCCCCAGGGAATGCACAGCAGGGGGTAGAAGTGAAGAAGGGCTGAGATGTGGCGCCTGGGGACGCGGGCTCTGAGGGGAAGGGCCCCCGGGGAAATCGAGGACCCCACGACGACGACAGCAGTGGACTGCGTCCCGTCGGCGCACGCTCAGCCAAGAGCAGAATGACACTGGGTGGGGGGGCGGTGGACACAAACCCACGCGGCAAACCCATATCAGCACCCACTGGAAACAACATCTGCACCCTCTCAAGTCACCCCCACACGATACTTACTGAGTCCGAAGAGAACAGTGGTTCACAGTGGAGAAGCGCAGAGCCCCCAACTGCTCCTGCAGGCACAGGAGCCAGGCCTGTCACCGCCAGCACCCCCAAGCCTCAGGAGCGAGGGCGCGGCCTCCTTTCAGCTGTGTTCCACCCCCATCTGGCCACAGGAAAACACCAGGCAGACCCCCGCCGAGGAACCTCCCTCGAGTCACAGGCCAGCACTGAGGGAGGTAAGCAGGCCCCGAAGGACAGGCAGATGCGGAGAGCCACAGACTGGGGGAGCCAAGGCCGTGCCTGCGTGCACTGCGGGGTCCTGGCCAGGGGCGGGCAGCAGCGGGACGCTGGCTCGCTTCTAGAGCCGGATCACATAACACTGCTGTGTCAGAGTCATTTCCCTTTCCAAAGACATTAGCCTTAGGGGAAGCGCGGGGCAGAAGGCGGAAACTGTGGACTGCTTCTCTAACATCTCTGCAAAATGAGACATTTCCAAGAGCTCCAGGATGTCTCTGAGGACTGTCCCTGCACACAAGTCACTTCATCAATGCACGAGCTCACGTCTTCACATCCAGCTAGGAGGGGAGCCACCAGCTCCAGGTGACACCAGTTTAAACCATGGTGAGAGCTGTCAGGTTGCTCTCCAGTCATGCCACACCCCTGCACACCTGTCAGGTGACCTCCACACAGAATCATGCCACACCCCTGCACACCTGTCAGGTGACTTCCACACAGAATCACGCCACACCCCTGCACACCTATCAGGTGACCTCCACACAGAATCATGCCACACCCCTGCACACCTGTCAGGTGACCTCCACAGAGTCATGCCGCAGACCCCTGCAGACCTGCTGTTATGAAACTTCTGGATTTTTGTCTCTTGAGCATGTAAGACAATTTCATTTCCAGTCTATTATGAGCAAGCCTGAGTATCCACATTCTGAAATATTTTCTATTTCCTTGTTCGTTAATGGACTGCTGATACCTTCTGATCATTTTTCTAATTTTCATGTTTTTTTGTTATTGATGTCTTACAGCATTTATAAAGAAATTAGTCATTTGTTGTAAAGGCCTTCTTCACTCCAAGACAAAACACAATTTTCCCATTTTATTTTTCTTACTCCTTTTTACTCCCCTCTGCTTAATATTTCTGAAAGAATTTAATAAGTTGTTTAAGATGGAAATATATTTAAGTCCTCATAATTGGGCTTATATACATATTTCAAACCAGGGCTTTCAAGACTTCCCATCATAATTCCAAGATTACACTGATCAATTGCACTATTTTTTTAAATAAGATTTATTTATTCATGCCTATAAGAACTGGGGTACACAGGCCAGATGCGTGGGAGGGTGAGAGGATTCACCAGAGACAGAGCGGGGAACAGAACAGGCAGATCTAGTAAAACCCACTGCTGAGGGAGCAGCGGGCGCGACAGGAGAGGTCTGCTGCGCCCTGTGGGATTCTCTCTGGCCAGCCGGGATTGAACTCGTGCTGTGGACAAAGGCTGTGGACAGCTTCACAGCGCGGCGCTCAACCCGCTGTGCCACCAGGGGAAGCCCGATCAATTGCATTGTTATAGGCAGATTTGATTTCAGGTTAACAGAAATTGCTACGACCTTAAACAATAGTGCAATAAATCTGCCTGACCCAGTACAAACACACTATCTACATGGTATCCGCCACCATGCTTCCCCCAACACCCTAAAGGAAAAACCACAAACCTCAGTGTTAAGTTACAAAGTCGTACTATTAACCTGTTTGGTGGTTTGGGGTCACACAAAATGGGAAGCACCAATAGCCTGAATCTGACACAACACACACACAGCACTCTCTCTCTCTCTCTCTCTCTCTCTCTCGCCCCATCTGTGCCAGCAGGCTGTTCCCTCTACTGGCAGCATGTGCCTTCTTGCCATCTGGCCTTCTTCGGCCCAGTGTGGGGGTGCTCCTATCCCCTCAGGCCTCTGGCCCTCGGCTCACAAGGTCTTTCCCTGCTAGAGGACAGCGCCCTTGCTTGTGGACTGCTCACCTGGACATGCTGCAAGTGCCAGCCAGTGGCACTTCTACTCTCTCTTAACTCTTTGTTAATGTATAATTTATCTCACTAACACTGGGTCAGGACTAAGTTTACATCTCTTAGCAGCAGGCTCCTTGAAGGCAGAACACCGACAATTCCAGGTGTGCCAAAGCTTCCAGTGGGGAAGCAGTTCCTTGTACTGTCAGGAACCTTAATCAGCACAAACTTCATCAGACTCGAGCAGAAGCACATTCGGCCAACAGATGGCGTCCGGGTCCCGTCAGGCCATTTCTGACTAGTTGGCAGGAATTAAAAAACGCAACTGCCCACAGGGCTGCCGGGGCAGGCAGGCACGTGCGTCACAACCCACTTGGTGAGTCCTGCTCTCCAATCACCCATCTCTCTGCTGCACCAGCACAGCTTACTGTGGCCTGGCTTCACTGTGGCATCTGAAGTTACATGCTGGACACACAGACGTGCTGAGGAAGTTAAGCTGTGAGAGATACACTGGAGTTTCCTGGATTTACACACCCCAGTCAATCTCCCACTATTGGTATAAATTCTACAGATGTTGAAAGGATCAGGAAATAGATACAAATGTATGCCAGGAAATTGGACAACTTAGATGAAATAAACAAATTCCTTCAAAAAATGAAATTCATCCAAAGTGACAGAAGATGAAACGGAAATTCTGAATTGCTTTATATGTAATAAAGAAATTGACTTTGTTTTCAAAACTATTGCCACAAATGAAACTCAAGACCCAGGGCCTCCCCTGGTGGCGCAGGCGGTTGAGCGCTGCACTGTGAAGCTGTCCGCAGCCTCTGCAGCGCCGGTTCAATCCCGGCCGGCCGGCGAGGGTCCCACGCGGCACAGCAGACCTCTTCTGCATCACCCGGGGCTCCCCTCAGCAGTGGATTTCGTCCGTCTGCCTGTTCTGTTCCCCACTCTGCCTCTGGTGAATCCCCTCACCTCTCGCGCATCTGGCCTGTACCCCGGTTTTGTATAAAATAAATAAATAAATCTTTGAAAAAAAAAAGAAACTCAAGACCCAGATTTTTTACTGGTGAATTCTGGCAAGCATGGGGAAGACGTAACCGATCTGATGCAAATGTTTTCAGAAAATGGGAGAAGCGAGAGCACTGCCCTGTCACCATGAGCAGCGACGCATCCGGTGGACATGCGAGGCGGGGAGCACTCGCAGGCGCCGGGAGATCAGCAAGACCTGCAAGCCCACGTCTCCCCCGGAAATGACGTCATTTCTCTCCAGCAAACTTGGGTCTTCCAGGTTATTTGGGGGGTGGTGAGCCTTGAGATGGGATGTGCAAGTGGGTCCCACCACGAACAAACTCAACAACCTGCCTTCTCTTCTGCCGTTTGTTTCCAAATAAACCCATTTTGCTGCTGGAGAAACTGATTGCTTTTGTTTGAGGTCAACATATCAAAACCTGAGAAAGACATTATATACACACAGAATAACAGACCAAAGTCTCTCATGAACACAGACATGAGGTCTTCGCAAAACATCAGCAAATCAAATCCACGGTCTCTAAAACGACCGATCAGGTTTATCTCTGGGATACAGGTTGGCGACGCACTGGCCAGTCAGCCAGTATAATTTACTACACACACAGTAACAGCTAAAGAAATGGTGCCGGCTGGGCTGAAGGGCAGGTGGGGTTGTGGGCACTGCCAGCGCCCCGAGAGCAGACCGTGGCGGGTGGGGGCTACTACATTCAAGACCTTGTCTCCACGGTGGCACAGCGGCCATGACTCAGAAGTTTGAGTTCTCAAAAGAAACCAGAAATTAAAATGTTTATGTGCAATCTGACGTTGGATGTTTACCATTTTTTATTTTTTATTTATTTATTTATTTTTTTTATAGAGGCATGTTTTATTTATTTGTTTGTTTGTTTGTTTGTTTGTTTGTTTTGTTTATACATGCACTGGGTACAGTCAGAAGTGCGGGAGGGTGAGAGAATTCACCAGAGCCAGAGCGGGGAGCAGAGCAGGCAGAAGGACCGAAGGACACTGCTGAGGGGAGCAGCGGGCGGCAGGAGAGGTCTGCGCGCCATGTGGGACCCCCCTCCGGTGGCCGGGGAGCAGCCGGGGATTGAACCGGCGCTGCAGAGGCCGCGGGCAGCTTCGCAACCCAGCACTCAACCGCTGCGCCACCGGGGAGGCCCTGTTTACCATTTTTTAAAACGTGTTCACAGTCAGAGTCAGTTTGTAACTCTTTTCTAGTCTGGAAAATGGAATGCACAAGAAAGCGCGCCAGCCCACGAAGAAGGGCTGAAGGTTCAAGAGGCTATGCTCCTGCTTGGCAGAGGGGCCCTGGATCTGGCACAGAGCAGGCAGGGGATCTCTAGAACACAGGGTAAACCCAAGCTTGGCAGACATCTCCCGGGCAGGCAGACACCTGACATCTCTCCCGGCGCAGCGGCCGGCGCGGCTGTCCAGTGCAGACCGGCGACGCCTGCGGCCCAGCGCAGCTCCATGTACGAAATCGGTTGGTTAGGGGAGCCCGGGGGCAAACACACAGGTAACACTCAGTACACGTTACGGAACTAAAATTAAGAATTTATATTCATCAAATCAGAAACAGACACCGAGCCCGGCGTGAAACGGAAAGGACAGCCACACGCGGGCAAGGGACACCTAAGAGAGACGCGCACGCCCGCAGCGCCCGCGCAGACGCCCGCGAGAAAGCCAGCCCAGCCGGAAGGAGAAAACGGGCAAAAGCATGTCATGGAAAAGGAAACCGATGGCTACGAATTATGGGGAAAGATGCTCAATTTTACTAGTAGTAGACTGAAGTCACAAACCAAAACATCATTTTGTACCATCAGAGGACATTTTCAAGGTCTCAAACCCCAGCGTCTGGGACCCGGTGCAGCGCGCCACACGCGTGGCTGTGGATGCAAAGCCAGAGGGCCGTGGCCAGGGCAGGGTCACCTGGGCTTCTGGAGCTCAGGGCCTGGCATGGGCGTCTGCTATAGCTGGGACCCGGGCTTTGGAGGCTGGTTAAGGGCCATACACCTTCAGCTGTTACCTCAGCTTTGGCCTCTGATGGGCATGGGACCAGCAGGTGCAGAGATGAGTCCAGCCTGGAAGAAAGCGCCGTGAGAACCCTGGCCCGCCTGCCAGTTGGGGCTCCAGGGATTCGTGTCTGGGAATCCCAAGCTCAGGCTGCCAGTCACCTTACCCAGCCCTGAAACAGACACTAGCCGAGAATGGCCACTGTCCTGGAGTTCCCTGCTTCTCTAGCACCCCAGAGGCAGACCCCTGTCCTGCAGGAGACCGTGCCCACCCCCACCAGTGAAACCCCCAAGGTCCCTGGTGTGGGCTGAGCTCTTAGGCAGCAACAGAGGCTCTTGGCTCTCACTGCATGGTAACACTCCGCACCAGCGAAGCTGCAGCTCCCCACCCCTGGGCTGGGCCGCCCTGTGCTGCAAACTGTCATCACGCGTCCTCCAGGACTGCTGTCTTCACTGCCTGTCACTGGGCCGTGGAGGTGAGTCTGATATCCCCACTCTTCTGCCGTCTTTGTTGGACTCCTGGTAATTTTTATTTCTTTTTTATATCCAAAAGGGCAAGCTTATTGCAAAAAGGGAAAGGCAAATAAAGGACACTTGCACACACAAGAGGGCAGAAAGAGCTGCCCCTGAACGGGACAGAGGTTTGCTTAAGAGAGAGGCCTGCATAGTCCCAGACGGGCAGGCTCGGGAGGAGAGTTGCCCCTGCTGCTCTGCAAAGGGAGAAGGGTGGTGAAGAGAAGGACAAGCACGGTCACAAGCGGGCAGGGGAGCCGCCTTTGGAAGTGGTAGGTCTAAGAAAGAGACGCCTGCACAGACACAGGAGGGCAGGAGACCTGCCGATTTCTATTTCTTAAGCTGAATAATGGATATGCATGTTGTTTCTTTTTAAAATGGCACACATAATATGCATTCCTCCTCAGACGCCATATATTTCACACACACAAAAAATGAAGGGGCGGGGGTGCAAGCTTCAGTTCCCCTGGGTCACTTTGAACTTGCAAACAAAGAGATGGGCACAAAGCCTGGTAGGCTCAAGGCAGAGCAGGAAAGCTGAAACCCAGAAACACTCAAATGCAGTTTGCGTGTGGACCCGGTAGTGGCCCTGCAGACCGCCCATCGATAGGCACATTAAGACCCAGCTGTGCCCCATCGAGTGAGCCAGTCTTTCACAAGAGCCTCTCTGGCTAAAATGAAAGGTTTAACTTCATGGAAAACGCCCTAGTGCTCCATTCCCTGCAAAGTGCCAGAATCACTAGCGCGTGTGGACTGCAAGCCCACCCTGCTTCTCCCGCAACGCCTGACACTTCCAGTTCCAGCAGGAGGGTTTGGGCCCTTTTATCTTATTCTTAGCAGCACCGCTACTGGTCTCCTGCTCTTTTTTAATATGGCGTTCATTTCGGCTGTATCAAACTTTTAAAAAATATTTAATCACACTTCTTGACTGTATGAGGTTGCTAGGTAACTGGGTCATTCGCTTCCAAAAGCAGCTACACCTACATTAATGTCCTGCTCTACAGGTCTCCACCTGGTTAGCAGGCAGGAAGCAAAGACAAGCCGGTATGGCCACGGGCTCTGCAAGCTTCACTTTTAAGGTGATTCTTTGTGATTTTAGCAGAAATAACCAAGCACTCCAGAAACACACAGCTGACATCTCTCTTACTACATGTACAGAATTTCTATGGACCAAGCAAACAGCAGTCTCCTGGTAAAAGGCCAGTTTCCCCATCATGACCCAGCAGGACAGCGTTTCAGGCTCTAGGTGGCTGCACTGAGGACAATCTGAGAATATTCCCTGGCTTCCAAGCTGAAGTATTTCACTTGAGCATGAACTGAATAGTTTCAGTGATGGAGAGAGCAAATCCCAGGGCCGGCCTCAAGTCAGTAGGTCGCCTTCGTGGAGTCACAGAGGCTAACATTTGGGGGTGAAAACATTTACTTTTCTACACTGTTTTCTCATCAACCCACTTTCCTCCCTCTCCCTTCAAGCGGGACCCTCTCCTCTGCCCAGGAGAGAACATAAACTTGGGGATTTTTCTTTTGTTCAACCAACTAACTATTCAGCTGGTATCGAGGCCTATGCTACACAGGACGCCTGGGTTGACTTTCTGCAGACAGTTCAGATTAATTGGCCCCCCTGGCCCAAGCAAGCGTCCCACTACCAAGGCCCCCTGGGAGCAACCTCGTTGTCAGGCACAAGTCTGTCCTTTGCCTCTGTGCTACACTGGTGCTGCCCAAGGTGTTCTATAGTTCCGGGCCTACGGTCAGGATGGAGACCTACATGGCCACGTTACAACACAGTCAGACTGCAAGTGCTCCCCTCCACCCTGAAAAACAGCCGGGAATAACCAGAAAGGTATCTGAATTTCTGTGAAGGCTGCAGTGTGAGACCTCAGGGCAGAAATTAACACCATGAGCACCAAATAAAGTGAAAAGGTGGGCAACAAACTAAATCAAATGGACCCCAGTACTAAGCGGGAGGCCCCGCTTCCTCCTCTACTAAGTGTGCTTCCCCTTGAAAGATACAAGCTGCAGTGCTAAGCCCCACAACAGAGCAACCCCCTCTTCTGACCTTTCTGTGCCTGGACTCCCACACCTGCAACTCTCCTTTCAAGACAGAAAATTCCAGCAAAGCCTCTGGTTTACAAAATGAGTAGACAGCAACTCAACCACAGCAGTCTGTCCTGGCCTCTTCTGGCAAGACATCTATGAAAGTGAGCGAGAACATGGACTGTCAGGCCTGCAGGCTCAGAGCGCCACGGTCAGGGGCTTCTTTGCCCTGTGGGCTTTCAGCCCGCTGCCCTAGTCGCCTCAACATCACATGTGCTTCTGGGGACTGAGTCTGGTGTTGATTTTCTGGGTCTGGTTTTCTCTGGGAGGCAGCCTTTTCATCCGCCCACGTGTGAAGCAGTTACTCTGATACCTGCTAGAGCTCCGGTGAAGAGGTCTGAGGGCAGTTTACATTTTTTTATCGTCAACTCACATGTTCCAGATCACACAATGACACGCAATTGAGTTCTCCGAACATGGGCCAGGCCAGGCACTTGACGTCCTGATTTCAGAAAGACGTGGTCCCCACCCATAAGCTCTTATCTAAGAGAGAAGAAAGGACATAATTTTTGGGCCCACTCACCCTTATTCTACATACCCCTAGATTCTTGTCACACCAAATTATCCAGAGGCATTCCCCCTACACCACACCTGAAGACTTGGCCCAATCCTCTCTCTTCTGTGGAACTTACATAAGCTGTCCACCACATATTTTGCCCACTGGACACGCCAGAGGCCTCCCATCAGGCAGTCACATGCTCCCACTGACCTCTGACCCAGTGGCAGGGTCACATCAGGTCTGAAGTTGCAGAGGGCACTCACAGTAGTTGTTGACTAAATGAAGTAATGAGAATAAATGAACAATAACGTCCACAGACAGACTCAACCCTACACTCTGAGACACCCCATGGGCAGGAGGACTGGGATGATGGTGACCCGAGGTCATGGTCCTAGGTGTGAAGGCAAGCACATGCTAACACTCAGCAATGCTTTCCCAGGAAAAGAGAAAGAGACACAGAATTCTGAATTTTCTGTATAGGTGACTTTTACAATCACATCCCACCCCACCCCCACTGCAGAAGACACATATCCTCCTGATCGTATCCACCCCTCATTCAATCCATACAAACAACTTCACCATTACATTAGCCTCACAGGTGACAGAGGCATCTGCCACAGAGAAGGCTCTCATAGTCAGCATGCTCGAACCACTGTAAGAGAAGCTGCAGGGAAAAGGAGGTTATTGAGGAAGAGAGAGAAAATGGCACAAAAAAAGTCCCTGGGCTGAAAATGGACATATCTTCACAATGGAAGTGACGCGAAGGGGTACAGAGAATGAATTAAAGCATTAATGTAGAAACATCTTAGAATAAGAACAAGGAGAGAAAAAATAACCATTAGAAGAGGGAAAAAATGACTAACAATGAAACTGATGTGACGGCGCACCTGTAACAGGGGGCTGAGACAACGGAGCAACATCATCACTTTCTGAAGGAAAATTATTTTGACCTGGAATGCAATGCCCCCGTCAAACCTTTATACAAAGTATAAATATTTTGACAGTACCCGGGGCTTAGACAACCCAGATTTTCTGCAAAACTAACAGATGGTATGTTCTGGTTAGACGGGAAATAAAAATCCAGAAAAAAAACAGATGTCAGCTGCAAGCCACAGTAATAAACCTACTTGTCTTATCCTAATGCATGTTGTTCAATCCTCGTTCATTTCAAAACCCAGGTAATAAAAACAAAGCGTACAAGACACGGAGAGTAAGTCCGCACATCCACAAACAGCCACGGGACAGATGAAAACAGCCTCACTCTCACCAGGATCTCTACAGATGTAAATTAAAGTGCAAAACCATCCACTTGGAAAATATGCACCACCCAGCGCTGGAGAGGGCGGGAGGGGGGCAGGGTCCCAGCCCAACGGGAGTCACCCCGGCAGCTTATCGTCCGGTGCAGCTAACACTCCAAACAATCACGGCTCTGAAACATCAACTCTCAAGAAAAGCCGCGCACGGCCAACGGCAGAGCCTGATAACGACAAAAAAATCCGGAAATCATCTTCGTCACCTAATTACTAAGCCGACGCTGCGCCCCTCGCACAGGGCACTCTGCGGCCGGCGGGAAGCGCGGACCCGCGCGCCGGGGCCTGAGGAGTCGCGCGGGCCACGCAGAGACAACAAAAATCCCGTTATTCGGTGCGGCCCCCCCGCGGGAGGCGACACCCGCAGGCCGCACCCGCGGGCCCTGCGAGGGCGGGTCGCGGCCTCTCCTTTCTCATCGGCGCTTGTTTGCGCGTCGACCGCTCCTTCCAGGCCCCGGGGCCACGGCGGGCGGCCGGCCGGAGTCCGCGGGCCGCGGGCGCGCTCGGGTCCGGGTCGAGCCCAGGCGAGCGGCTCCCGCCGCGCGTGCAGCCCTCGGCGGGAGGAGCGCCGCCGGCACCAGCGTCCGGAGCGCGTTCCCAGCGCGCCCGCGGCCTCCGCCCGCTCGCGGCGCCGCCTCCGGAGCCCGAGCGAGGGGCCGGGCCGGGCGGCCAGCGCGGGGCTGACCAGGTGGCCCCAGGCGCGCAGGGCGCTCCGCGTTCCCGCCCGCCGCCCCCGCCGCGGAGGGAACGGGCTCGGGCCCCCCGCGCGCAGTCCGGCCGCCCTCACCTGCCGGGGCGGCTGCCAGCGCCGGCGCCCGCGGCGGAAGCCGGAGGCGGCGGCCCCAGTGCAGCAGCGCCCGCAGCTCGCGCGCCATGTCTCTCCTCCCGCGCGGGGCGCAGGCGTGAGGCGCGGGGGCGGGGCCGGCCCGGGGGCCTTCCTCGGGCGCGGCGCGCTGACGTCACGGCGCGCGCGGGGCTGTCCGACCCGCTGCCGGCGCCGGCAGGTGGGCGGGGCCTCCGGGGCGCGACCGGCGCGCGCGGGGACCGTTGGGCGGGGGGAGCTCCGTGACCTTGTGTCGCGTTGTCAAGGGCGACGGGCCGCGCAGCGGGCGCTGGAGGTTGGCTGCCGGGCCCGGGCTCACGCTCGCCGGCGGGGCCTAGCTTCGAGCGTCCCAGTCGGGGAGCAGACTTCGGCCCCAGCGAGCCGGGCGAGACGAGGGGTGCCGGGGGGGCCCTGTCCGCCCCGCCGCCCCTGCGGGCCCGGGAAGGCCGACTCTGATGACCGAGGCCGGCCAGAGCTCAAGGGACGCCGGGCTGGACTCTTCTACACCAAAACGTGAACGCGGGCCCCGGGCCCCACCAGCAGAACTACTCGTTCACCCCAAGTCTCGGCCCTGCTGGAGGCCACGCCCTTTCTCCCCGAGGGGTCTGTACCCCCGATGCCACGCCCAGTGCAGAGTCCCCGGCACTGCCTGGCGTGGGGTCCCACCGCTCCCCAGGCCTCTGGAGACCCGCGGCCACGATCAAACAGTTGTACAACACGGCGTTATTCGAGGTTGTAACAACAACTGCATAAGGAGAGTGTCCCCCGTGGGCTCGGGCATAGCTGGGGTGTCAGGGAATGCTTCCAGGTAGCAGGTGTAGAGGGTGACCCCCAATTTCCCGGCTTAAGTAACTGAGAAGGGAAACGTGAAAACGGTGGGTGAATTTGATGGAAGAGCAAGAGTCTAACAGTGAAGACGCCAGCAGCCTCCTCCCACTGCCCCCTCTCCCAGTCTGCGGCAGCTCCTCCCACCCCCCATCAGGTCCACCAGCGGTGCAATCAATAATTTCAAACCCTGGCTGCCTCCGTTTCCAGACCCTGCTTGACTCCTGCCTTTCCCTCTCCCCTCCAGGTCCTGGGCATCAGCCTTCCCAGCACTCGATGCAGCTATTCTGGGAGAATTGAGGGGTCTCAGCCTTGAATTTCATTCTTATTCACTCAGGAAGTCATGTAAAGAGCTGACACACTGGTCTGCTGGGCAACAGATCTAGCTTGGGAGCCTTTTATTTCAGGAAGGGAAAGTGGCATTTAGCAGAGGAAAATAGGACACCTGGGCTGCAGTTAAGTGGGGGGTGGGCTCTGCCAAGACGGGTAGAAGCCGTCCCCGTGGAGGCAAACGTCAGGTTCCAGACACTGCCAGGGCCTCTGTCCTCTCTTGGTCTGTGGCCTTCAGACATACCTTTGTCTGCTCTTGTGACACTGGTCCTCTGCTGGCCCAGGGGTCCACTCTGTGTCTCTCGGGGGCCATGCACAGATTCCAGCCCCTATGTAGCCTTATGCAGGCCAGGAACATGGAAGAAAAGTGATGAGTTGAGATGTACTTGAACTGCATTGATGGAGACTAACGGGGTTACCTGGGGAAAGTGGAGGAAGGGGGGTGCGCTGCCTGACTCACTCCTGGTCTCCTGGTCATCATCACCCTGGCCACCACGAGGCTGCCCATTCCTCTTCCAGAAGGCACTGGCCTCCCCAGGGGGAGCTGACGGCCGTGATATACACCTGCTGGGTCACTCACCACCACCAGAAACCAGAGGCCACCCAAGTGCCCATCAACAGATGAGGGGCGAGATGGCGGCATGGGAGAGTGCCACCCAGGCAGTGGCGTGTTGTTCAGACTTACGAAGTCCTGACACCTGCTGCAACACGGATGTCCCTTGAAGACCTGATGAGGGAAACAGTCACGAAAAGACAAACAGAGCATGATCACATGAGGTAGTCAAATTCGTGGAGACAAAGTGGGGTGGTGAGTAGCAGCATACTGTTGGGAGGAGGAATGCGGGGGGGTGTTTCATGAGGTCATTTTGCAAGATAGAAAGAGCTTGGGGGAGGGAGGGTGGTAGCAACCACACAACAGTATAAACAGACTTGACGCCACAGAAGTGGCCACTTAACATTGAGATGCTGAAGTTAATGTTTATATACATTTTCCACAATTGAAAAAAAAATGCCCACTGCAAAGAAACACCAAATCCAAACGCCTCCTTTTCATTTCTTTGTTGAAGAAAGAAATTCTGGGTGAGCTGCTCCCCTCGGCGAGCAACACCTGAGCTCCCCAGGATGGAGCGGCTTATGCTCAGGATGCTTCTTGGCCTAGAAAGATCCCACGATAATGGGATTTTTCCTCAATTTCATGGACCCTCTCACAAGGCAGCCTATTTTTGAGAGCCAAAAATTGGGGGTGTGGAGAGAAATGCTGGGTGTTGTCTGAAGGTTATTCCAGGAGGCCTGAGTGTTGGGGGGCCTCGGGAGCACTCCTGCCCAGACCCTGCCTGGCAGAAGAGCGGCACAGCTTCAGAGGCAGGCACCCTCCCTGGTCTCCCACACAGCGAGGCGTCCACGGATGGACTGAAGGCCTGGAGGCAGCTGCACAATTCACGGTGCTTTTCTCACAGACTTTGCAGATGGAACTCAGAAATTTGTATTTTGCTGACCGCTTGACAATGATAACAGTATGTTTGAAGAAAGTCACCCCCCAGCAACCGCACAGACCCTTCCTGGCAGCAGGGGCCTATAGGAACCCAGGCCCCGACCCCCACCTGCCAGCGCTGGGGGTCAGCCGGAAGCAAGGCCTGTGGCCCTTTCTAGAGGCTGGTGCAGCCAACCTAGCAGGGCCAGGTGGAGCTCACTAGAACATTTCTGATTTTACTGCACGACTCCGAGGCTTGTTCTCCATACAGTTCATTCTTTCTCTGCGGTCCCTTTTAACTGCACCGTCGAGGACACGGGAGTCACAGGTTGAGTTAACAGACCCTTCCCTGTCGGGTGCTTGACCTTTCTCCCTCTTCATTTCCTGCAGCCCCGGCAGTGAGTCTAGACCCTGCCTAGGGCCTCCCTGGCCACCCACTCACCAGGCGGCCCTCAGTGAGCCTCCCTCCTCATGGGGACCCTCCTTCATGCCACTGTCCGTGCTCCTGCAGGGTGGGCAGCCTCAGGGGCTCCCAGCCTCCCTGTCCAGCATAAGATGGGGAAGCCAGACCTAAGCCCACATAACTGTGACGTATCCCCCCGGGGCCTCCAGCAACACTGGCCTTGGGAAGGCAGGGCTGCGCTGCCAGGGTTTTGAGGAAGGCTGGAGACCCATGAGGGCCAAAGGGAACAGAAGGTTCCAGAATGCTGCAGGCTTGCCCAATCCCTCCCCGCTCCTGACACTCCAGTTTTGATCACAAACATTAAGGCTAAGATGGTGCCAAAGCCCAGAGGCCTTGTTCTCAGTGCCCTGTAGCTTTAGCACAGAGTGCAGGCCAGGCCTACAGACCCAGAGTGTCAGCAGTGTCCCAAGAGCCAGGTGCACGTCCCGGCTGGAGAGGTGCTGTCCTGGAACGCCTGAGGGGTCGGGGGAGAGCATGTGCTTCCCGAGTCCTGGGGCACAGCCCTGACCACAGGCCCTGCTGGTGTCCAGCATCGAGGCTGGTTTCAAGCCCCAGCACCTTCTGCTGCCTTCCTCCACTTGTTCGTCTCTGGTGGTTTTCCTCAGAGCTCAGGAGCCACTCGGCGCAGGCTGCTGAGCTATACTCAACGCCTGCAGGAAGCCACCTGGGGCTCATCTCAGTGCCCCTCCCATCTTAGGCCATTGCCAGGGCTCACTGCCTCTTCCCATGGGGACCACTCTTCCTCACCTGGGAAATCTAAGCCCAGAACTCAGTGTCTAGCAGGCTGGGCACAAAGAACTGGCCTCCCTGGAAGGTTGGAGGGTCACTGTGTGCCCGCCTGAGTGTCTGGGCTTCACAGGTGACAGGATTCCAGCCCCCAGATACAGCCAGCCCCCTTCTGCAGCCTCCTGGGGGGCAGTGCCCTGGCATGTGTCTGCCCCCGGAGGCTGCCTGCAGTGCCTAGCACAGGAAACAGCCCAACCTCCTTTGCGGTCCACAAGCCAGCTCCCAGACATGGAGCCCTGCGTGGGGCCAACATACGAGGCTTCTGGTTGCTGCCCTCACTGTCACTTTCAAGAACTTCCTCTGGACATTTTCCTGAAGGACCTGTGGGGACAGGGTCCTCACCCTGGCCTGGAACATTCCCTCAGCATCACCACCTCCCTTGAGGACCTGCCTGCCATCTGAACGCCACTGATGCCATGGCCTCCACGACAGGCCTCCGGAGATGAAATTCTTAGAATTTGCAAGAGGCTTCCATTTCCGTCCAGGCCCCGTCCAGGCGCGGGGGGGAGGGTCAGGGCTGACCCACACTGCCCACATTCCTTCAGCTCCCAGGCCGGGGGTAAGCACGGGCACTACACAGGCAGGCCGGGTCTCATGCGGCCCTCGAGGAGGACCTGGACACCCTCACCCGTCCTCACCCCCGTGGAGCCCTGGCGCGCGGGCACCAGGTGAGCCTGTGGAGTAAGGAGGGCTCCCCGGGTGGGAGCGCGGCCCTGTGGGTCCCCTGCGGCAAGGCAGGAGGGGGGGCCGGCAGGCAGTGGATCCGCACTGGACCTGCTGCCAGCAGCTTCTCTCCAGAAAGGAGGTAAGAGCTGCTCAAGGTTGCACCTCAGGCCCCTGGACCCCATGGAAGCCTCTTCCTGACCCCTTACACAGACCCACACCCCACCCGGGTGGGGGTGCTCTGGCGCCTCTGCAGCAAGTGGTCAGCGGGCCGAGGCCAGTCCTCTCCGGAGAGGCGCGAGCACGCTGGCCTCTCGCCCACGTGGCGTGGCCCTGGTTGACCTGGGGTGACTTTCACTTCAATTCACTTTCAACCCGTTTCCCTGCTCTTGACTTTGCACGCGGAGAGCGCCGGGCAGCGTGGCGCTAGGGCCCCCACCCCGTGTGCTCGGCACCTCTGCGGGCCTCGTGAGGAGGCGCAGCCACAGCGCGCCCCCCGCCCTGGCCAGCGCCGGCACCCGTCCTTCACCGGGACTTTGCGCTCCCACAGCCACAGCGTATCCTGGCTCGGAGGACACCTGCCTCCACTCCAGTCACCAGAAGCAAGTCCTGTCTTTGAAAGCCCGACACCTTAAGAGCAGAACCCGCCCCTCCGCGTTCCACTCCCGCGTCCACACGGTAGAGTCTCAAAAGCGCGCACAAGACCGGCAGCCGCCACGCTGAGGGCTGCGGAGCTCGGCTCAGGGCATCAGCCCTCCGGAGCCCCCTCGGGGCCCAGCGGCCGAGCAGCGGCAGCACGCACGCGGCCCATGCCGACTCCTCACACACACAGGCCTGTCCTCCTCCTCCAAGCACACGGCCCGACACAGCACGGGGGCCGCTGCTTCCGCGGGGCTGGCGTCCGGGGGCGCCCTCAGCCCTGTCCTGGGGCATCCGGGGGGCGCGAGGTTCAGATCCCAAGAGGAGGACACGCGGCCGTGACCGCGTCCGGGCTGCGCCTCTGCCGGCCTCTGCGGGGCAGGCTGAGCGCTGCTGCTCCCAGCCCAGGAGGGCCAGCGCCCCACCCCCGGCACGGAGCCCTCCCCCCGACTCCGGGGAAGGCCAGGGAGAGGGTGGGGACGGCCTGGTGGTGACGGGAGGGACGCGGCTGTTTCCCTTTTGGGTGGGGGACTGGCTGGTGGTGCCAGACACCGTTGCCTTCTTACCTGGCTTAATTCACCTGTTAATTAAATTTAGATCACCAAATCAGCTATTCTGAAAGTACCCGGAAAAAGGTGAAGGGCACCTTGGGGCCATCACGTCTAGATTCACACCACGCCCAGCCAGGCCTCGCCCGGCTGGGCCCCTCCGGCAGCCTCCCGCAAGCGTCCTCAGGCAGTCGGGAGCCCGCTGCCACCCGCTCGGCAGGGGAGCCTGGAGTGTGGCACGAGCGCCCCTCTTCTGCCACGGCAGGCTCCCCCCGGCAGCTTCCAGGCCAGCTCCTGCCCAGCTCCCCGGGACACAGCGGCGGCCTCAGCCCCCACAGAGCTGGGGGGTTGGGGAGGCCATCTCCACGGGCGCGCCCCCGCAGGGACTCTGAGACTGGTGCGGGTACTCCGGCAGGAGGCACCCCCACTCCTCGCCCGGGAGCACTGGTGCCGTTGCGGGCCTGCTGGTCTCTGACTGGGGCCCGGGCCCGAGAGTCCGGCGCGAGCACCGCCATCGCCATCCCCGCACCGCCACCGCCGCCGCCGGGCCCGCCCAGCTGCCGGGAACAGGCGGCCACAGCGCCTCGCGAGCAGCCCACCAGGCGTGCCTGACAAAGAAGAGACTCCAAAAATACATATAAATAAATAAAAACCTTGAACATTCTTACAGGGATCTTAAAGAACAGAATACATGTTAAAAACTTCAGTAATTTATATCAATTTTAAGCGGTACGTTATATACAACGAGAAAAACATGCAGAGCCCAAATACAATGTTGAAAACAGCATTTTCAGAACAAAACCCCTCAACACGAAGCGTTAATATCATGTACATGAGTTCAAGAAGGACCACCCTTTGTTGTCTGTTGCACACAGTTTATTTAACAATATGATATAAGAAATGAGTTGGTGCTTTACCATTCTATACAGTGATTGAATCTTGACTTTCCTTATTTATAGTAATTATAGCGCTTGCATGATTTACACTAGAATTGCTCTTCCTCATTTCAAGTTTCACACAGAAAGAAAAGAACGCTTCTCCTCTATTAACATTAGCATGGTCTAAGAGAGTGATCATCCCTATTTTTTGTCTAGAACCAGGTTTATCGGAGAAACAAAGCAACAATTTCTACATCTGCAAGACAGAGTTTGGCTTGAGCCGGTATGTATAGACAGAGGTGCGTGGGTGCGCGCGGGGGGCGGTTCCTACCGTCCGGGGTAATACTTGGAGACGCCCACAGAGTTCACGATAGAAAAAATCTTCCCGCAACATCAGAAAGTTATCGGGACACATTATAAGCTTGCATTATTTCAGGAATCAGTTTCTGAATATTATTGTTTTCTTCTTGCTTTTAAACATAAATGTTTAAAGTCTTGAAAATACAAATAAAAAATATGAATATAATGAACTTGTTTTTCCCATTAAAAAAGGCATGAGTCACCAGCAATGACGACAAAAAGAATCCAAACAAACCCCCCTCCCCCCAAAACAAAGACAAGAACAAAAAAAAAACAGAAAGAAAGACCGACCAGATATTTAAATCAACTGGTTTTTAACAAAAAAATATATTCTTTGTATTGTTTCTTTAAACAGCAATCGACCCCTTCCATGCCTGGAAGTAGCAGTCCACCCGGGACTAAAAGAGCCCGGATGCTTGGATTTCAGTACAAAAAGTCCAAAACATGAAAGGGACAGTGACGCGCTCGCACCGCTACAAGCCCTCCACAAACTTTTCTAGGGTGTCTCCTGTGGTGTCGCCGACCAGGGACAGCTCACTGGACAGCGCACTCCTGTTGGGGGGGTTGAGCTGTGGGAGCATTGCACTCTGTTCGGGGTTCCCCAAGTGTCCCTGATCTATGGAGCTGGCCATGGTGACTGCGAGTCCTGGGTGGGGGGAGCCAGTCTGGGGCGAGACATGGTGTGGAGAAGGCTGGGGCTGTATCCGTGGCGACGGGCTGGAATGTGGAGGCTGGGACTGGGGCCGCGGAGACTGCACAGGGGCCGGAGACCGCACCTGGCTACTAAGGGACGTGGCCATCTGCTGGCCGGGAAGGTGCGAGGCCTGTGGCTGTCCTGAGAGCATGTGCTGCTGGGGGCTCATGGGGTTCGGCTGGCCTGGCGACCCGATCTGCTGCTTCATCTGCTGCTGCTGCAGAATCCGCTGCTGCAGGGCCTGCTGGATGTTGGGGGTGCTGTCTGCGCCCAGCCCGGGCTGGCCCATCTGGCCGAGCTGGCCCATCTGAGCCGCCATCTGGCCCATGGAGCTGCCCTGAAGGGGGAGGTGCTGCTGCATCCGCTGCTGGGGCATGGCAGGGGGGTAGCCTCCGGGTCCTTGAGGCTGCTGGAACTGGCCGTGTCCCGCCATGCCCCCAGCCATGCCCGCGCTGCCCTGCTGCTGCTGCTGCTGCTGCTGCTGCTGCTGCTGTTGCTGCTGCTGCTGCTGCTGCTGGATCAGCTGCCTGCGCAGCATCTCTCTGTACTGCGGGTTCATGCTCGCCATGCTGGGGTTGTGCCCGGGGTTCATGATGCTCAGGGCCTGGCCCTGGGGGTTCAGGCCCCCCATGGCCTGCTGCTGAGGCACGCCAGGCCGAGGCCCGCTGGCTTGCATGGCATTCAGGTTCTGGAGGCCGGGCTGCTGGTGCAGGCTAGGCTGGGGCTGCAGGCCGGGCTGGGGCTGCAGGCCAGGCTGACTGGCCACGTACTTGGCTGTGCGCTGCTTGATGAAAGCGGCCATCAGCTGGGGGTTGGACTTGAGGATGTTGAGCACCTGCTGCTGCTGCTGCGGGGAGCTGGGTGACTTCAGGGTCCGCAGCAGGTCCTGCAGGGCGCCAGGAGAAATGCTCCGGGGTGGCTGCACACTGGGCATGCGCGGCCCAGTCACGGCGGGCTGGGCCTGCATGGCCATGACGGGCCTGGGCAGACCTGGCATGGGCGGCTGCTGGGGCAGGGGCGCCTGCTGCCACTGCCCAGGTGGCAGGTTGGGCATGACCGGCCCGCTGACCTGGTTGGGCCGGGGCACATTCAGGCCCACGGGGCCATCTGGCTCACCGAGGCCACCAGGCCCGTGCGCCCGGGGGGCATGCCGTTGTTGATGTTCACCCGGTACAGGTGCTGCTGCTGCTGGGCCTCGCGCTCGATCTGCCGGGCTGCCTCCACGGCCGCGGGTGGAGGCTGGGCGGGGGGTGGCGGGGCCGGCACCTGGCTGGTGGGCTTCCCGGCTGACACCGTGGTGGGGGGCTGAGTCCGGGCCACGCTGGGGAAGCCGGCTGGTGACATGCTCACAGGCGAGGGCTGGGGCTGGGTGGGGGGCTGTGGTGTCTGGGGCGTGCTGGGCTGCTGCGTGGGGGTTCCGGGCGGAGCTGAGGTAGGGGAAGGCAGACTCTGCTGAGGCACGTTGCGGGTGTTCATGGTGGCCATCCGCCGGCGCATAAGCTGGGCCTGCTGCAGGCGGTGCTGGATCTGCTGCTGGCGGAGTTTGTGTTTGATGTTGAGGCAGAAGGGCACGGGGCATTTGTTTTCTTGGCAGTGTTTGGCGTGGTAGCAGCAGAGGGCGATGAGCTGCTTGCAGACCGGGCAGCCGCCGTTGGTCTTGCGCTTGCAGCCCTTGGTGTGCTGCACCACCCGCTTCATCTTCTGGCAGGACGGCAGCGAACAGTTGGCGTTGCGGCACTGGCAGGCGTGCACCAGGGATTGGATGCAGCGCTGGATGCTCAGGCGCCGGGACTCCTGGGGGCTCTTGGACTGCGGCTCGCCCTGGCTGCTGCCCTCGTCGTCCAGGCCCAGCCCCCACTTCACCATCTTGTGGGTGTGGCTCTTCGTGTTGTAGCAGTTGATGCAAAGGTCGTAGTCCTGCAGAGAGCGGGGGACGTGGCTGCGTCAGCATGGGCTCCAGCAAGACCGTGCACCCAGGAAGGCTGGTGTGGGCCAAGCCCCCCTCCAGCCCTGGGACCCTCATCTGGGGGCTCTCTGACCTCTCCCCACCCACCGTCTCCACTGTGTGCAGCCACAGGTCCCGACCCAGAGCAGGGCTTCGGCCTGTCAAGTGCGCTGGTGGGCGAGGACCCCTACCCCCCATCCCCAGGAACGGCACCCAGAGCCGCTGTGTCCCGTTGCAGGCGCTCACCGTCAACACAACAGGACAGGAATGACGGAGGTGACCGCCTGACCTGCTTCCTCCCAAGTGCCACCCCAGAGTGCTGGGTCGCCCAGACCACCGCACCCCCCAGAGCAAGACCCTGGGCTCAGACCATGGTACCAAACGCCTCTCCCTGGGCTGGGCTTCCACGGGGGCCCTGCACCCACAGCCCGGACCAGGAGCACAAGATCTGGACAAGGAGGCCTGATGGGACTGGTGGCCCGCTGGTAGAAAGGGCAGAACATTCCAGCAGCAGGAATGAAGAGGGACAGGAGGCTGGGGCATTGAGAGGAAAGGCCCTGCCCTGCTGCCCAAACCAGGGCCAGTCCTCCCAGGGACGTGACGCAGGGAACAGCGGGCGACGTGGACGACACCAGGGTGGCGAGGAAGATGGGCCATGTCTGTGCTGTTTGGGGAGACCCGCCTGTGCGTTGCATGCACAGGGTGGCAGGATCCACCGGGACGAGGGCCCAGGCGGTCAAAGCACAGCCCACCAGCACCCCCCCCCCCCACCACCACGAGCACCCGTGAGTGCCCCGACATGGCGGCGCTGGCCTACCTCGCACACGGTGCAGTGCCAGCGCGTCTCCACGTGGTGCTTGCACTCGTTGCAGGTGTAGACGAAGCGGTCCTGGCCCTGGGTGTGCAGCTCCACCAGCATGCACATGGTGGACCACTTGGACCGGCGCAGGGAGGAGAACTCCCAGTGTTTGTCTCTGGCCAGTGTGAGGAAGGCGTCGCGCCCGTCCATGAGGTCGCAGCTGAGCAGGGGGTCGGGGTCGACGATTGGGGGCAGCGTGTTGATGACCGGCCCAGCGTGGAGGTGGATCACAAAGAAGACCTGCGGTGTGTGTGGGGGGGGAGTCGGTGAGCCCCAGACAGGCTGCCCCGACACCCACAGTCCCGGCATGTCTGGACCCGCTCCCTGGGGCGCGGGGCTGTCCAGCGGCCAGTTAGCGCTGCCTGCCGTGTGCCCTCACGGCCGTGGGGGGCTGTCGCCCTCCTCTCGGCACCCCTGCAAGTCCTCCACCTGGTTCTGGGGCCAGGAGGGGCTCAGCGCTGGGCCCACACCGCCTGCCCGCCCGCTACCTCTTTGTGCTTCTCCATGGTGGCGTAGAGCTTCTGGGACAGGTCGTTGGAAACGTTGGGCATGCTGGGCTTCTTCTTGTTGGCTCGGCTGATGCTGCTTTTATTCTTGTTGGTTTTCTTGTTGTTCTTTTTCTTGGCGTTCTTGCTGTCGCCCTGGCTGCCCTGCAGTAGCGCACGCAGCTGTCAGACAAACCCGGCTGGCAGCCCCCAGCACCAGGTGAGCAGGGTGATAAACATGCTGCGCTTGAGGAGATGCCGGGTGAGGTGGGAAGGGCCTGGGCTGCAGGACCCCTGGGAATGTGGAGACACCCATGGAGAAAGCCCACGAGCCGGGGCCGCCTGGAGAGCACGCTGCCTCCCGAGGACAGGACGCCCAGGATGCCAGTGCCAAGCCCATGGGGGCAGACGGGGTAGGCGGTGCCCTGCTCAAGCTCCATGCCACAGCCCTGGTGCAGCGGTGATGCCAACCGTCGCCCCTGTGGAGCGGGGCAGGCGGCCTAAAGCCCGTATTGGCGCAGACGCCACCCCAAGCCGCTCCGTCCCCGGGACCCTCTGCCTGCATTCCGGCGGGGGCCCGGACACTCCACTCTGCGAGACCACGGCTCACAGAGCCCAGAGGAGCCTGACGGCCCACCGGCCCTAACCAGAAGGACCACGGGGCGCGCGGCACAGAGCGGGTGGCCTGCTCGGCGAGGACGCGCCAGGTGGGTGGCAGCTGTGATGGCTGCAGCACGCTGATGGGAGGAGCCAGCAGGAGGAACTGGGTGCGGTACACTGAACCCCAACATCTGCTCAAGTTTCCAGTGAGCTTTTAAACTCTCCCAGAGAGCCAGGTGATAATAAAAATAATAAAAATAAATATAATCAGTATCATTTGATTTTCTTCTTGAAAGGGCAGCTAAGCCCACCAAGTGCTGACTCGTGTGGGACGACACATGAGCCCTGCTTCTGCCCCCCATCTGAAGTCAGCATCCACCCTGAGGGGCTGGGGTGCCCCTGCAGAAGGGTACTCTGGGCCTGCTCGGGCACCCCTCACCCAGTGCCTTTCCATGACAGTGGGAGCCGTGCCGTCCAAATGCCAGGCTGCCCCCTACCTCGCCCCCTAGGTTTGGGGGTAAGGTTCTGGGGCAGGGCCCTCTGGCCCACCCAGAGGGACGCTGGGGGCTCACGAGCCAAGTCTGGTCTCTCACGTCAGAGCGGCCAATGGAGCAAGGCCCACAATCCAAAGGCCAGTTCCAGCACCAACTCTGCCTCGAGGAGCTTGGGTCGCGCATGCAGCGCAGCCCAGGGACATCAGAAATGAGTGGGTGCCCGCGTGCGCCACTACGGGCCGAGGACTGGCCCCTGCGCATCGCTGGGCCCGCAGCCACTCTGCGAGGCCGGGGCACCCCAAGCCTGGGACTCAGGACCTGCATGGCCCCTCAGGAGCCTGCTTCTCTGAGCGCTCGGTCTTAGGGCTTCTCCTGGCTCTTAGGTGTCTCTCTCTTAATTGAAAACAGGCAGCTCGGTGTCGATATGCCCACTGCCAATCCTTGGCTTCCCCCCACCGACCCAACACGTCCCTGCCTCGGCCTGCCCGCCCCACCCTCTGGCCGCCTCGGAGAGGACCTGCGCGGACGTTCCCCATGTCTGTTCCTCCCACCAGCACACCCGAGGGCAGGGGTGGCGTGTCTGCAGTGCCCCAGTGCACTGCTCAGGTGGCCCAGCTGCAGTGACTCGGTAGGCAGGCTGAACCCCAAAGAAGAGCCGTGGGGCAGGCCGGGGGCGCGACACAGACAGGGAGGGGAGGGAGCCAGCGGGCTGCCCCCGTCACGAGGGCCCCAACCGGCCCGGCTCACCTCCGGGGTCTCGCTGGCCGCCGTGCTCTCTTCCTTCTTCCTCTCCTCCTCCTCCTGCTCCAGCTCCTTGATGCTCTCCTCCAGCACGTTGGGCCAGAAGTCGCCTTCGAAATACGGCAGCTCCTTGGCACTCGTGAGCCTGTCCTCAGTCGCTTGTTTGAAAATGTCCTGGAGAGCGAACAAAGCACAGCCGTGAGATGTCAGGGCCCAGGCGTGCCCTGGGGAGCAGAGGCCCCTCCAACACCACGGCCGCCCGTGCCCGGCGAAGCAGCCCTGCTGTGCAGCCCTCGGGGCCGGCCGAAAGCCCTGACAGATGGCAGTGAGAGGCGCCTGTGTTTTTATCTGGGGCCTTTCTTTGCTTTCTCATCCTCACTGAACACGTGAGAGGCAGGCCCAGGGCCGAGCACCCGCGCCACCAGGACGGGCACCTTGTAGTCGTGGATGATCCGCTCTGCAAACGCCTTGTCCAGCATCTTCTTGTACCACTCCTGCAGGCGCTTGGGCTTTGGGATTTTCTGGTCAGGGGGGTGGCAGTGGAAGATGTAGTCATCCCCTTCACTTGGGGGGCAGGCCCAGATGTGTCCTGTTACATACCTGCAGGATACACACACAAAGACGGCTCAGATGAAAACACTATGTGAAATGTCCCTCCTTTAAGGAGAAAAGCAGAGGAGCAGAAACAGAAGCAAGAGGAGAAGGAACTGCAAGGACTAGAGAGAACAGGGGAATGACCAGAACGTGGCGCATGCAAAATGTGTGAGCCATCAGCATTTCCAAGAGCTGGTGTGGGGGGTGGGGGTACAGGCAGGGCGCCCTGTGGCCCATACACAGGATGGACATGGAGGGAGACAGCCTCCTGGGGTTCACGCCCTGGGCCAGGCTGGGCTGCAGGGAGCCTGTGGGCGCAGAGAGTACTCGGGGAGAAGCCCAAGCTCCCCATCTCCTCACACCTGTGCTTGGAAAGGTAGGTGGCTATATCGCTAAAGTCCATCATTCACTCTGTTCAGGATGCGCCAATCAAGAAACTCCAACTTACACATTTGCAGAGGACTGTGACAGATTAGAACATAAAAAGAGAAGGCAGAAGCCAGAGACCACCCCTGTGGGGACGCCATTCAGAGGACATGCCCACGGAAAGCAGGTGTATGGAGACAGCACGCAGGCCAGGGGCTGCCGGGCAGGGCGAGCGGCACGGGCACGAGGGCTCTCAGGGAGGGCAGCAGCGGGGCGGCTGTACTGTCACTGAAGAGCGGTGGATTTCACAATAGATAAATGACGCACAATAAGGTTAAGAAGGAGGCTGGAATGGGAAAAGGAGAGACGCAGAAGCAGGGAATGCAAGCACCCCTGGCTACGATGGGGTGCGGGGGGCTCGGGGGACCCCTAAATCCAGTGAAGGACGTGAACATAAACACTTAAAAATTACGCTCATTTCAAAAAGAGAAATACATAGTGCAAAATGAGAACAGAGCTTTTAATAGCTCTAAATAATCTGAACTGAACTCACCCCAATTTCTTCACATATTCTAAGTATCCGATCAGGATCTCGTGGTACACGGCTGTGCGGAGGCAGCGGGGCCGGAAGAAGTGGATGCTGTCCAGGTAAGAGATGTACACGCGCCTGGGGAGGAGGGCGGCGTTACTCTAACGCACGGGAGCCCCCCGTGTGAGACACCAACACCAGGGAGCTCTGAAGAGCTCTGGAGATACCCTTGGTGTAGACGGCCTTCACGAGGGCTGCACACGCCGCTGCCACCGCCAGCCACTGCCATGGAACTCCGTGTCACCGTGGACAAAAGCAGCGAGGGCGTCACTCGCCCCGGGGAACCGGGAAGGATCAGGATAAACGAGGAAGCACCTCTGGGTCCCTGACCCCCACGCTCCACTCAGCACAGAGGGCTCTGGGCAGGGCGCTTTGTCTAACCGGCAGCAGGTGCTTCAGGAAGGGTGCCGGGACCGGCCTGTCAGCTGGCCTGCCCCAGACAGGACGGGACAGCGGGAGAACTGGGATCGGGACCTCATGTGGTAACACCACACACACACTTGAAAAAGTCACCCACACCCTTCACTTCCCGCTGGTTCAGCAGAAAACGACATGAACCAGGGCACGGTGGGTGGAGCGCGGCTTGTTTCATTTAAACGTAGCTCCACAGCACGGAGGTTCTGTGAGACAGCAGAGCGGGGGCTGGCTGTACCCCAGCACGCCCCGCACGCGCACACACACACGCGGGGCCCACCTGGTGTTGGGAGGCGGGCAGTCCGAGCCGTACTCTTGCACGTGCATCCCGAAGAAGCACACGTCCACCCCGTCAATTTCCTCAAAAGCGAAGAGTGCTTTGGTTCGGTACGGGAACGATTCCGACATCTCCCCAGAATCCACGAACCTGAAATGAAGTCCCTGGTTACGAGGAGCTTCACAGGAGACCTGCTGTCACCCCTCGGGGCGCAAGTGGGAGGCCCGCGCCGGGGAGCACCGCAGCCATGACCCTGTTCGATGCCAGTGTTTCAGTCGGCGGGGCATCCCCCAGATGAAGTTGGGGTGCCGAGAGCAGGGCAGGCTGCAGCTAACCACCACAAAGTCTTAGATGAAGCGCTCAAGCTCTACCGCCTGGCTGGACACAGGGCCCGGCCCGCCAGGAGTGGTGGCCGTGGCAAAGGACACGCAGCACACGCACCGTGACTTCATCCCGGGCTTGACCTCCACGGTCTTGTCTGAGCTGGCCACCACGCGGACAAAGACCTCCCCGGCCTCAGGATGATTCTGTCGCCGCAAGAACTTGTTGACTCGGTCTTCCAAGTGGTTCCCCAACCTTGTGGTCTGCAGTCCTGGAAAACCCAGAAGGAGCAGGTGAGCAGACTTTGGAGGGGCGGTGGGGAAGCAGCCGAGGCCACAGAACCCAGCGTATAAAGGGTGGTCTGATAATTTAAGGCTCGTGTCCCCAAAACCCAGGGGAGATGCAGACGGACAGAGGGAAAGGCCCCACAGCCTGGAACGTCCATCCTTCCCTGATCTAAGGACCAAAGAGCCACCAAGAGTGTCCAAATCTGACAGAAGATGGGTTTTGGGGGGCGGCAGAGAACAAGGTGTGTGGAGAGCTGTGCTGTGCCCACTGGCCTGCTGCAGCTCACTCCCAGGTCCCGGAGTATCCAGTGAGGGCACTCGGTGTCACAACTGTGCCTACTGGCAGGAACCCAGACTTGAGGAACTCGCATGAGCACGCACGGCTGCCAGACGCCCTGGGGACAGGACGGCACAGAGTGTTCTGTGACCTGCTCTCCCCTTCCTGCCCGGCTTGGAAGTCTGGCTGCAGAGTGTAAGACAGAACACACTGACACCCCCCTCCGCCCCACCCAAGGGCAAGACCACTAGGGTTGCTGCTGCTCTGGAGGGTCCCAGGCCCCCAGCACCTAGATCTGCGCCTCCCAGCACCCTTCTCGGGTGCTGGCCTGCTCCCCCATTCGCCCATGGACCACTCCAGGTGTGGCCACTGTGACGCGAGTTAGACGGCAAGCAAGCGTTCATCTCAGAATAGAAATTGCTTGCACCTGGGAAATCAGGCGCTACAGGCTGACGGAGATTAGAAATGATGGGGTTTTGAAGACATTTTCCCCAAATTTAAACTTAAAGTTACTGACATTTAAATATTACAGAAATGAGAAATGTATTTTAAACTATTTGTGATTTTAAAATATTCCTTATGGATCAAGAAATAGCTGGAAAATTTAACTTTCTAAATTTCATTTTTTCCCAGCAGTAGGCATGCCAGTGGTGAAAGAAGTTACTCTGAAATGTAAGTTACACCTCACTAAAGTGATTTGAAAAATAATGAGGGCCTCCCCAGAGGCGCAGCGGTTGAGCCCTGGGTTGCGAAGCTGCCCGCAGCCTCTGCAGCGCCGGTTCGATCCCTGACCGCCGGGCGAGGGTCCCACGTGGCGCGCAGACCTCTCCTGCCGCCCGCTGTTCCCCTCAGCAGTGTACTTCGACAGTCTGCCTGTTCTGCTCCCCGCTCTGGCTCTGGTGAATCCTCTCACCCTCCCGCACTTCTGACTGTGCCCAGTGCTTATATAAATAAATATACTTAAAAAAAAAAAAAAAAGATAATGAAATAAAACTCCACAGAAGAACAAAAACTTGAAAGAGCTTTAAAAGGGGGAGGTGGATTTAGGCAGCTTTACTTTCTTTTTTAAAGATTTATTTATTTATGCATACAAGAACTGGGGAGTAGGCCAGAGGTGCAGGGGGGTGAAAGGATTCACCAGAGACAGTGGGGAGCAGAACAGGCAGATCTACTGAAACACACTGCTGAGGGGAGCAGCAGGCAAATCAGGAGAGGTCTGCTGCGCCTGGGAGGTCAGCTCCGGGGCTGGGATCGAACTCGTGTGGCAGTAGCTGCAGACAGCTTCATAGTGTTGAGACTTAACTCTTTGCGCCACCAGGGAGGCCTGCTGCTTCACATTCTGATGGAGGCATGTGCCACACAGCCTGGCACCCTCCCCCATGTTGAGAAACACAGAACCAGGAGCAAAGGGAGTCAGGGCTGACTCCTTTATTCTCTCTGACGTGACTAAAGAAAACCCACAGCTTCTCAATCAACCCCAGGGCCTCCCACACTGCTGCTGAGCAAGATTTATTTCCTCAGGAGGTGGTCATGGCTACGAAGGGTAGCCTGCGGGACCCCTCCCACAGCTATCTGTCCACACACGCCAAGATTCTCGAACAGCAAGGAAGGAATACACCTTCACAGCCAGGTCTTCATGCCTGTCTCCAAATCACCTGAAACACCTGCACGACACCCCTGGGCTCTACAGGAGGCAGTGGACAACCTCACAGGGGTGGCAGGGAGCAGACATGGTGCCCACATGAAGACCCGGGCTGCAGTTTCTCCTTCCTGCTGGAAAACCCATCCTGCCTCCCCTTAGCTGTCAGCACACAGGGGAGGCGGGGGGCCCCTCCCTGTGCCTCAGGCGGCCCTCCTCCCGAGGCTGAGGCTCTGCACCCACACAGCTCAGCAACCCAGTGCCCTATGACCCACCAAGCTGCGGTGGACACCCTGCCACCTCACGCAAGGAGGGTCTGTGGAACGTGTGTGTAGAAGTGGGATTTGTGTTCAAAAATCAACTCCCCTCCAGAGCAGTCCTGCCAGGTCTGACAAGGGAAGGCTCAGACGTGAAAGCCAGGCAAAGGCGGCCTCCGTACTGAGTTAACGCAGAGCGAACACGGCCACCTTGACCGAGAGACCCTCAGAGACTGTGCTGACCTGCGTTCAAGCCGAAAACGAAGAGGGTTAGCTGACTTCCAGGCCTTGAGGTTCATTGGCCAAGGCCCACGAATTTCGCCCCACCACGCTGTGGATGTTGGGTTGGTGGGGGGCCAGGCCAGCTCCCAGTTCTTCTGCACCTCCACCCCACCCCTCTGGAGGGTAGAGCTCTGCAGGCAATTCTGTTCCGATCCCCGGAGTCCGGGCTCAGGGGAGTGTTTCTAAAGTTGCTGGCGGCATTGGTGATCTCAGACAATCCTTTAGAGCAGGGGTTCTCAGCACGCCTGCAGCCACCAGGAGATGTTTGGCAACATCTGGAGACGTACTTGATGGTTGCCACTCAGGGGGTAAGGGCTGAGTTACTAGCATTTAGAGACTAGCAGAAAGGGAAGCTGCCAAAATCCTATAAACCTCCCAGAGCAAAGAAGTATCGGGCTCTAAATGTCAACCCTGGCTGGGCTGAGGAACCCTGATGTAAAGAGAAATACTACCAGTCAGGGAATTCATCACCCAGTATTTTGAAAGGTTATTACCAGAGTGAGTTTAAAGTTACAGGACGACGCCCTCTGGAAACGAGTCTGACCCTGAATGACACTGACGCTGCGGCCTGAGAGGCGCCTCCTCCTTGCCTGCTGCCTTCCACCTCCCGCATCTCCCGCATTTCCTCTTTTCTGCTCCCATCTCCTCAAATGACCCAAGCTCCTGCTGGGGACCCTGGGCAAGGTGCTGGTCCTCTGCCTGCTGGAGACAGGCCAGAGGCCCGGGAGTGGTGGGCGCATGAGCTGTGAAGACGCTGCTTGCTGGTCACTCAGCAAAGGGAGCCCCGGGACGCTCAGCCAGGAGGCCGCGCGACCGCTGAGAGGCAACCCTATGGAGTTGCTCTCTCGCTTTGGACGCTGCCAGCTCTTCTCTGCCACTGTGACCAGGCTTCTGGCAGTGCTGGGTGCAGTGGCTGGGCCAGGGTTGGCCCGAGAGGGTCACTGCTGGGCAAGGGCTCCCACACCAGCCCAGGGCTCAGTGTGCTGGTCACAGCAGGACGTCGGCTGCAGGTACGCGACGACTCCTGCTTTTAAACTACATGAGAAGAATCTGCTGACAAATATTCTCCCTTAGAATTTACAAATTTACTATATATCTAAGCTTTTACCTAAATCGTGAACTGATCGTAAATGCACAGAGATAAAATTTCGTATAAAGATCAAGCCACATGCACTTCCCTGGAGGTGCGGGGGTTAAGTCTCAGTGTTATCAAGCTATCTATAGCCACTGCAGCACGAGTTCGATCCCCGGCCTGGGAGCAACCCACATGGCGCGGCAGACCTCTCCTGTCTCCCTGCTGCTCCCCTCAGCAGTGGATTTCAGTCAGTCTGCCTGTTCTGTTCCCCACTCCGTCTCTGGTGAGTCCTCTCACATATCCCCCATCCCGCACCTCTGGCCTGCACCCCAGCTCTTGTATGCATAAATAAATAAAAATCAAGCCAAATGACTGGAGAAGACAACAAATATCAGAAAGCAAACTCACAGACTAAAACCCTGGACAGGTAAGCTCCCAAACCTGGGATGAGAGGCACGAAGGCAGGCTGGAAGACTCTCGCAGGTCTCTGACATACAGACCAGGGAGCAGACCCCTCCCACAACTTACTCTTAGCACTGAACTTGTTTTCTTTTCGGGTTCTGCCAGTTTTCTTCAAGCAGTTGTCACACACAAAGCTGCAAAACAAAGAGGCGTGATCAGAGCCGAGCAGGCCACGAGCAGCAAGCGGCGACGCAGCAGTGTGGGTGCCCTTCTCACCGAGCGTCAAGCCTGCGAGGGACTTGCTGAAGAGTGGACAGAGCTCGGAGGCCGCCACCCTCCACCCTGCACAGGCCCCCTCCCCCTCCCCCTCGATCACAGGAGACACACACCCCGCGGGCCAAATGATGTCATAGTGTAGAACACAAATCTGATGCATCTTCCGGCCGCACTCCTTGCAATCCACGAAACTGGAAGAGAAGAAAGCGCAGTGTAAGACCCAGGAAGTGCCAGGCCAGCCTACAGGGCCATGGAGCCGGAGCCCACACCTCATCCCCGCGAGGACTCGGAGCATGTCAGCTGCACCTGAACACGCGCCAGCCTGGTATTCCCACAGGAAAGGCTGACTCTCTGCCCTTCTTTGAACAAATGCGGTGTTCCTTGCCTCCCTGATCTCTGCAACTACAGCATACTTAAAGATGACTAGAAAGATGTCGTGTTTTACCTATCATTATCTCTGGCATTACTATACATTTTCAAATCCAATGCCAGCTCGTGGTCCCTGCCCGTGCCTAAACTGACTGAAAGAACAGACAACAAAACTCGCAGCATCGGGCCTCCCCGGTGGCGCAGCGGTTGAGCGCTGGGTTGTGAGGCTGCCCGCAGCCTCTGCAGCGCCAGTTCGATCCCCGGCTGCTCCCCGGCCACCGGAGGAGGGTCCCACAGGGCGCGCAGACCTCTCCTGCCGCCCGCTGCTCCCCTCAGCAGTGTACTTCGGTCCTTCTGCCTGCTCTGCTCCCCGCTCTGACTCTGGTGAATTCTCTCACCCTCCCGCGCTTCTCACTGTACCCAGTCCTTGTATAAATAAACAAATAAATAAATCTTTAAAAAAAAAAAAAAAAAAAAAACGCGGCATGAAGAATGCCTGCTCGGGAGTCCGGCACAAAGGTGTGCTCTGTGTCAGCTGCAGGTGGGAGGGGCCTCCTCCAATTTCACTTTGTAGCTCGGGCCCGAGTCACAGTTTTCTGTCTCACCTAACTTCCCTACTAAGGAGCAGTCCTTTCCTTACTGGTGAGTTCACCCCACAGATCCAGGATGCTCTTTCCACCAGCAGACACCAGTGCTGCCCTAGGAAACTCCTCAGCAGGCAGGCAGGCAGGAGACATGCAAGTCAGCAGGCAGTGTAAGTGGTTCCTGCCCAGCACCCCCATGCTGCCACCCATGTTCCCCACCTACAACCAGGCCACTGAACCTGCAGTAACGGCCTCTGCCAAACGTCCTGTGTCCTTTACTCCCCGCATGCCTGCTTCTAGGGGTGCCCCCCCTCACCAGGGCACCCTGACTGCTCCTGCTCTGTCTTCCTCCAGAAGAGGAACAGCTCAAAGACAGGCTCCCCTCGTTCAGCCAGGCACTCCCCTGCCTGACTCCTAGTATTCCAAGGTAATGGGGTGTAACTTGCCAAATGAAACCAAGAAACTGCAGGAACGTGAAACCTGAAAGGGGGTGGATGATGAGGACACAGCTGTCGCTGGCCCAAGGGCAGCGGGAGCAGCTTCCCTCTGCACAGCGCATGCCAAGGCTTGAGCTCCAGGATCAAGGCGACCCCAAGCCTGGAAGCTTCTGGCAGCAGAGATGAAGCCGTGCCCAGAGCAGAGTCAGGTGCCAGGCGGAGGCCTGGTGGGAAGTCTGGCTCCCACTGCAGGCATCAGTCTCGCTAGGGCTAGGGGTCAGGGCCCACGGAGCACCTGTTTGTCAGCTCCTGAGCCCTCCCCACGCAGCCCGAAATGGGTGCTCACCCCAGTAACAGAATGCATCTCCATACACAGGTGTCCTCAGGACTGGGATTTGGGGGCTGGAGTGGCCACCACACTGAAGGAGCTCTGAAGTCTCCCCAGGGGCTGTCGCAGAAGCTAACTGCGAAGGAGACATTCTCACTGGTGATGGGGACAGTCAAAATTCCCTGCGCCAGAGGCAGCGGCAAGGACATCAGGCCTCTGTTCTTTATTCCTGGAAAGTGGTCTGTGAGGTTTTCTCTCTGAAATTGCCCTTCAGTTGACACTGGCACACGCCAGCAGATGTTCCTGCCTTTGGCCTCTAAGGGGCCACACTGCACCAGGGACCAAGTTGCTAGAGCGGCTCTAAGGGGACCCGGCATCCCTTTCGTCTTATTGCTGATGTCCGGCAACGAGAGGGCCAGCTCTGGAGACACACAGATGTTTTGAGTTCACAAAGAATCCCGATGGGAGCCTGCACGCGCAGTCCCTCCCGGGCACACATCCCGGCATCTCCTCCTGCCGCCAGCCACAGCGACACTTTCCTCACCTGACACTGAAACCCCAAGTTAGAGGGAAGAGTCAGATACTCACGGCTCAGGATCTAAGGTATCATTTTTCTTCTTTTCAAACTGATCCTTTGAAATTGTCCTTGTTTAAAAAAAAAAAAAAAAAAAAAAAGGAAAACTGTTAACAACTAAAGTGTGCCTGCTGAGCGCTATGGCGTCTCTGGCCTGCCCCCATGACCGGCCCTTTGAGCAACATGCAAAGGACGGTCGGCTCAGCTTCAAGTGGGTGAGAGATGATTTAACTCAACAGAAAGCACTGCCATTTATTTTTCTCTGTCTTTCTTAAAATATTTCCCCTTGGGCCTCCCCAGTGGCACAGTGGGTTGAGTACAGCACTGTGGAGCTGTCCGCAGCCTCTGTAGCATGGGTTCGATCCCTGCTGGCCAGGGAGATACCCACATGGCGCAGCAGACCTCTCCTGTCTCACCTGCTGCTCCCCTCTGCAGTGTATTTCAATAGATCTGCTTGTTCTGCTCCCCATTCTGTCTCTGGTGAATTCCCTCACCCTCCTGCATCTCTGGTCTGTCCCCCAGTTCTTGTATAAATAATTTTTTTTTAAAAAAAGTACATTAAAATAAAAATTTCCCCTTAATTATAAACAGCATTTGTTGGGGGACTTCAGTAAGACTAGTCAAGGTTTGACGGTTAGATCATGTTGTGACTCAAACTTATTAATTCCAATCAAATCTGTAATGTCAATGGCTACTGAATTTAACCAATACCGGTGTAGTCCGTTCCTCTGATCACACCCCCCAGAGACACGCGGTCGGCACCCACCCAGGATGTCTTCCCAACTCCTAAAGGGCAAAGTGCCTGGGTTCTGCCGGGCTTTTTTTCTGCTACACTCACTTGTATGTGACGTGCTTGTGATCTCACTGGGTCCTATCATGCATTTACCAGTCAATCACACAGCTGAGCAAAGAATAAGGATCTCTTTTGGGGGAGCCAGTCACGCTGACCTGACTTCCCCGCAAGGTGGGAATCGCTGCTGAGCAGGAAACCCGGTTGGGCGACAGGCCTGGCAGAAGTCTGGCAGGTCGGGGCCGGGAGGGAAGGCGTCGGGTTTTCAGGACTCTCAAGCACACAAACAAGCTGAACATCTACTCCGTGAGTGTGTGCTTGCCGTCACAGCTCCACCACGTGAAGGTTAACCCCCTCGGGCGAAGGTGAGCTCGGGGAAGGAACGAACAAGCCAGCCCCTGCCTGTCTGTGCTGACGGAGAGTCGCACACGTGGGGAGTCGCGGCTCTCGTGAGGAAGGAGCCTCCCTCACTTGGCGTTCGCTTGGGCATGGCCGGTCAGCTCCAGCACGCAGAGGGGCAGGTTGCAGAGCAACTGGAAGTGGGGCATATACACAAGACTCAATCTTTGCCACTGCCCGTTCTGTGAGCAGGTTACCTGGCTTCTCGGGTGCAACTGAAAATGTACCAGAGGTGACAGCTGCTCTGAAACAGCAGGTGGTTTTTGGTTTAGGAGAGCGAGTGAGCGAGATGGGCTGTGGTCACGGGTGGCCGGAACCTGCACGGGGGCCCTGGCACCAGCGCCTTGAATGGCAGAAGCAATGTGGGAGGGGCCCTGAGACCCAGCTAAAACTGTCACCGTCAAATAATACATGACACAGAAATCGATACGGTGGTGGTGCCTCTCTTCACCATGGACAAGAGAGGAAACAATTATGAGTCACCCCCCAAGACCCCCCAAGAAAAACGACAGGATGGTACTTACGTCTGGGGCTGTGAAGGGTCGTCACCCAGGGTAACATTCTCCCCCTGGATCTCTGTGAAACACTTCTCACAGAAATGATACCTGTCAGCAAGAAGGCCATACTTGGGTGAACTGGTCCATCATAACACACAGCCACCCAAGCAACGAAGCCACCAATCAGAGCAGGGCAGATCACCACGACGAAGGGGGGGCGTTGTTGGTTGATTGATGGGTCAGTGAGGACAATGAAAGGAACAGGGGAGGCGGGGAAGGGCAGGGTTAGAGAACGGGGAGGGAACAGACAGCACAGACGTAAGGGTGAGACGCAAACACCAAGACAACACAGAGCAGAAAGCCAAGGCAAAGCATTGATTAGCGTTCGGTCTCACTGCACGCAGCACAGGCCATCATCCCTAACACTGACCGGGCGTGGCCAGCCCAAGGCGCAGACGTGGCCAAGGAGCGCTAACACACTAGAACTGCAAGGAGCCTACGACTCAGGAGTTTGAATTTTGCCATTACTTAGAAAAATATAACTCCAGGGTTTGAGATGGAAAAAAATTTACGTTGGAAAAAAAAAAAAAAGTCTGACAAAAAGCAACTTACACTGAAATAGCTTTCATTTTTTGAAATGGAAAAGTTATGCTTGACAGCAATGCAGAGATTTTATTTCCAGTGTGAAGCCAGATCTTTCAAGGTATGAAAACGTTGAGCACCCAGAACTGGTTTTAACTTTTCCCTGTATTTTTTCTCATGTTAATCACTTGGTAAATTGGGTCACGATACAAATGAAGCCAAATCCACATCGAGACAAACACTGAACAGAATGCAGCAGGGCCAAAGACTTTCCAGCCATTTATCAGTACGAATACACAGAGGAAAAGCTGATATATTGTATAAGCAATACAATATATGTAGGTCCACGAACAAGCTTTTAAAATCCAATTCTAAGCTCGAATTTAAACTTTTTGGCTCGGGGACCAGTCACTCGTCAATCTGAGATACTCCGTGACTGGCTGCTGTGCCTTGGTGACAATCCAAGTGAAGCAAATTTAATCTTTGAAGCACAATCTGCATTTGAGAAATTATCCACTCACCCCAATTTCTTGTAAGATAATAGGGAGCCTGGGCTCAGGGCACCAAATAAGAACAATTACAATAAAAACTACTAAATGTTTGGAAAGGACACGAGCGAGGAGCCAACAGAAACGCAGGCTGCCGCTGCATACACGAGACGAGCGCACAGACACCGGGACGGACACGTGGCGGAGCGGGGCACACGCAGAGGGGGTGTCGGGCAGCGCGGCAGCACGGGTACGGGTTAGTGCTCAGCACTAGTCTACAGGCGCCAAGGGGTTCGCGTCAAGGACGCCGCACGGGACGTGCGCGGGGCGGCACACGCACCCATGGCCACCGGCAGCCCCAGGTGCGGGTCTCCGTTCCCGCCACAGCCGCCCCCAGTCCCCCGCCCCGGTTCTACAGCTAATCTTAATTAAGCACACGGAGCGTTCTGTCCGCTGCATTTCAATGACAAAATACACATAGCAAATTAAAAGCAAAACACTTTAGAGCATGTGCACCTCTCAAAATTATCCAATTTTTCAGTTTGCTGATAAGGAACGCGACAGTCACTGTGGGTAGCACCTGGACCCATGCAAGGTTCGTGCTGGGACCAGCTTATTTAGGACTATTCACATAACAATTCTGCCGAGATTAGAAACTCTGACCAGGGACAAACAGATGATTTGTTTGCTGTTTTCACATATATCTTTTCTGGAATGAACTCCAGCAATATTCTGGCTATTCATGGAGCTGTGAAATCCCATAGTAAAAAGAATTTCCGTGTGCAGGAGGGCATAACCCCACTGGCAAGATAGAACCAAAGTGCAGGAACTACGAGCAATTCAGTGGCCGCTGGAGTAACATGCAAGAGAGACATCTCCTCAGCGCCAAATGGTTTCCTTCTAAAAATAAAACTTGGAATCAGTGTCCTGATCACTGGCCACTGTGGGTGAGCTGAAAGATGATGTCTGGACAGTTTTGAAACGAAATTGCTATGATAATTACACGTGGGATGATTTTTAAATCCTGGGAAAATGCCCAACTCCTAATCAAGCCGAACATCAAACCTGATGAGACCCGGGAACAAGAATGATACACCCGTCCTTTTCTGGAGAAGGAACCTGGCCACAGCCAGGCCGGAGCAGGCCGAACACCCGGAGGGCCGTGGAAGCCTAAGCAACGTGTGCTGCCAACTTCTAGAGAACCTCAGCATCAGAAAGTGGGGGCAGCGCGGCCCCAGTGCCGCGCCAGAGACAGCGGGGAGCCCAACCTCTCCAGGTGTAAGGGGAGGGGGCCTGGCTCTGTCGTCCTCGTGAGAGATGACAGCCCAGGGGGGAGTGGCCACCATTCTGGTCCCTCACCGAACTCCCCGGCGATTCATGGGCAAGCCAAGGTCTGACGGACGTTAAAGTGAGCCCTCCCTGTCTCGTCACCTCAACCGCATTCACACTGAAATACAGATGGCGAGGAACCCACTTTTCAACTGAAGAGCCTCGAGGGCACTGTGTCTTGTGGGGAAGCAGCTGGATGGGCATGGAGTTGCAAAGGAAACAGCCCATGTAATCGGAAGAGGATGTGCATCTCGGCACCAAACGTGAACACAGTGTAACTGCTTCTCTCTAAAGGTAATTTAATATATGGAGTAAATTTTCAAATGCAGATTGTTTTAGGTATCATATCAACATATACAAATAACTGGTTATCTATAAATAACATCGATCTTACCTATAGATAGCAACCAGAAAAATCTATAGAAAAATTTCCCAACCTGAGTTACTTTCAAATTTTCAATGTATGGAAACAAAACGAAAATGTAGCCATACTCTGGTTTATAGATGAGGAGTTTCACCCATTTAAGTGGCTGGTAGGATTTTCTATTGTTCTAAGTGCCCAAACAGTTTAGGACTAAAGTAAAAGTGCCAAAACAATTATTCAAAACAGCAGCAGAGTATTCATAAATAGTCAAAATTGAGTATGAAACTGTAAGCAGTTGAAACGCCCATTGTACAATCAGACCGCTGCTTTCTTAGGGTTAGGTCGTGTCCATCTCTTCACGTACAAAATTCTAGAAAGCATGCCTTGGGAGAGTCAGTTGAGGGGCAACGTGATACACTTAAAAAAAAAAAAATCCATCCTTCATATAACAACAACTCCTCTATATGTGCTCCTACTCTTAAGAATACATTACTTCAGTAAAAATGAGTTTCTACGTAGAAATAAAATTTTGGAACTTGCGTAACAATCCTGTCACAGCCCCCTCTGAGGTGCCACAGTGCCCCGCTGCCCCTGCACGCAACTGCTCTCAACTGGAGCAAGGCCCACATCTGTGCCGCCAGCAAGAGCAGGGCCCAAAAGATCCAGGACAGAGGGACCAACAACGAGCAGTTCCTGGATAGTCAGAGACAGGGCAAGCAGCCTGCTCTCTGTTCTTCCCCCGACCCCCAACTGTGTCGGGCACTGGAGTAGCAGGGGCTTTTCCCAGGGTACAGTCAATTTTAACCTGTTCTCTAAGACCTTCACGACAAGCGGTTTCGAAGGTGAACTCTTGCGATTATCTCCCTGGAGCCTGGCGGCAGAGGCTGCTGGGGAAGGTGCCAGGCCACAGTCCCAGCAAGCAGGTGCAGCCTAAGCCACACAGTGTGCTGGAGGCCACAGGGCTGAGCACAGTAGAGTGGCAGGTCCAGGGCACAGGCCGCTGTGGGAGAGGCCCCATCAAGAAGGGGATCTGGTTCCGGGACAGAATTTAAATTGTAAATGTTACACTATTTCCAGCGGTCCCTCCCCAGGGACGTCCACTCCCTGCCCTTCACACTAATATTTCTCTTGACCCAAAAGTAGCAGGAACAATGAGCAGGGCAAGGATTAGAAACCTTTCCTTGAGCCATCTTTAGGTCAACAGCAACTTTTTTTAAAAATAGGGATGTATGGGAATTATTTATTATCTTGAATACGGTCAGACTTTTTTTTTTTTCAGTTAAAATAATTTAAAAAACTTAATTTCAAGGACAAAAATTATTCTGGTCTGTGAATGTAGCTTTGGACTAGTAGAGTGCTCCCAAGCTTCAATATACTAGAGCACATGTGATCTTTTTATGCATAAGATCAGAATAATCAGACTTCAAGCCCTAACACTGACGTTTAATTCTTAACCTGGAGGATGGAGAGCAGCACGGTGTTCCATCCTAGCACCCAGGGACTCCAGCTGCCAGCTCACAAAGCAGAGCGGTGTTACAGAGTCTAGCCAAGACGCACAACCTGCGCGTCACCCTCACTCTGGCTACTCCGGGCAACTGGCAGAAATAAGCTTGACTTTGAAAATAATTCCAACGCTGCTCGAGTGAGGAGAGCTGTTCTTCAGCCTTCTCCCACATTCCCTGAGAGCAGCGAGTCTTTCGTAAGCATATCCGCCCCTAGGGAAACCCCGGAGCAGCCATCTCACAACAGGGGAGTCATAATTGAACTCCAAAAAAGCACCACATCTTATTTTGTGTAGCATTACTAAACTTTTTAAAAAAATCTTAAGGTTTTATTTTTTTTTTTTTAAAGAACTTGCACTAATTCAAATCTTTCACCTGACTGTTCAGGCCAAATTAGCTAGGCATTTATATGTCGAATTATACAATTTCTTAGCTTTACTGCTATCTTGAAAAGGCGTACAACTTTCTATAGAGCTACTCTCCACTCCAGACTCTTCCTCGAAAGGTTTCATTTTACAAAGACCAAGGCTTAAAAATGACTGTACCTGAACCAAGTAGTACACCAAGCAGTTTTTAGCTTATTTTTATACTGTAAAAAATAAGTATAAAAATGTGGCACTTTTCCTAGAACCTCAGGACAAAGGAACACACTGGCCTCCAATCAGGCAAGCACATCCTGCTCCGGGGCTTACCTGTTCTGGTAGCTGTAATAGGCTGCGTCGCGAGGGATCGTGCACAGCTGCTTCCCGTAGCAGCACAAGGTCTGGGGGGAGAACTCATACTGCAAAAACAAAGAAAAAATACTAAAAATACATCTCGTTTCCTGTCATGTCACATTCTATTTCACTATAGAGAATTAGATTCAACTAGTAGATTATTTGTTAGTACACTGGATGGTTGGTTTTTTAAAAAACTTTCACAGCTACTTCAAGACATTTTTGGATACAATGTGACAGAAGTAGAGGCTGGAAGACATTTGTCACAGACATATGATGGACACGGGAGCAGCTGGAAGGCTCAACCTCAGTCCCCAATAGGCACGTCTACCTTTGGATAATCTATTACATCACCCCAGGCAATTATTTTCCAAAAGACCAGACACCACTTGCACAAGTGTGTCTAAATGCTGAGTTTATCAAACATCATCATGCCACCCTCTTTGGCTGGGTTACGCAGGGAAGTTCATTTCCCAGAGAAAGTTTAAACTACCTTTCGCCCACAGCAGTACCCAAGGGACTGCATAACAGGATCGATTTCCTGCTCAAAGACCTCGGCGAGCTTGCTGCAGAACTTATAGACGCGGGATGTCTTCCGGTTGTAGAGCCAGGCGTTGTTGAACATCAGCCAGACGTCGTCCACGTACTGCCAGGGCTCTTGGTACTGCCCTGTGTCCAGTTTCCGCTTGATGGTGGAAAGGTCCATGGGATTCTTCACAATGTCAAAGTAATCCTTAAAGATAAAATGGTTCAGTCTAGTGGCTGGAGCCCCAAAATCCAAGTGCCTTATTTTATCTTAAAACAGGAACAGCAAAGGTCAGAACTTCCATGTAATATGAAATGGTAACTGAAAAGAAAATAACCTCTGAATTTTCTCTAATTTTACTATCAAAAAGTAATACTATCTTCAAGTGTGATCAAATTACTTCAAAGGCAAAGTTAAAGAAGGGCATCTTAAAAGAACTACCAAATAAAAAGATATTTGCAAATGTACAAATTTCAAAACAAGAATTTTAACCTCCAAATTAAAATAATGAACAAATTTACCAGCCAATACATTTTTCGCTATCCACTTGGTGCTAGTAAGCAGAATGAGATTCCAAGACACAGCACGACAGTGACACCACTTACAATGCTCGTGCCCCCCCGCCCCCGCCTCTGCTTGACCACCTGAGGCAGCAAAATGAGAGCCCATGGGGTTTATGATTTATGATTTAAACCAATTCTTTTAAGACAAGGTCTTACAGCACGTCCCAGATATAAAGTGAGGCCACAGGGTGTGCCCTGGAGAGAGTGAGCCCTCTTTCTTGCCCCCCAGCTTCAGAGAAAAGGGGGGAAGCGAATATTTCAGTCACTAGGTTGCAGGAATACTACTGCGTGGACAGAAAACTTCTTCAGTCTTCGGAGAGAAATCTTCTAATTGGAGTTATTTTACCCCCTTTGAAGACGCGAAACGACGAGCCCGCGGGTGTCACACCGGGGAAGTTCTGTCTGACCATGCCAACTTACAGGGATTCCCAGGAGCTGGGGGTCCACAGGCTGCCGGAAAGGCAAGGACTCAGGGTCCTGCCGGTACAGGGCTTCCAGGGTCGGCATGAGCGCCTGGCGCAGCTCCTCCGGCTTGAAGACTGGAGAGAAAACACCGGAGACAGGGCAATTAAAAGGCACGCCCACTCCTCCTGCATCGCTGCTCCCGATCCCGAGCGCTCGCGCCTCTGATACTCCCAAGCGCTCTCCTTGACTCTGGAGCCCCCCAAGCAAGGCTCAACTTCCAGCGCGGGCTTCAGAAAAGCACCCCAGGGTTTCAGAACAGCATCCAGGTCAGAGGGCAAAACATCACACACGAAACTTGAGCCTGCAGCTAATGGGCTTCCAGCGCTAACCGTTGTCAGGCCAGGCGCAGAGGACTCTGGAGCCTGCCCGCCGGCGGCGTCTCTGGTCCTGGACCCTGTCCCGGAAGGGGCTTCCCCAGCCCCGCTGATGACAGGGCTCTCCTGGGCGGAGGTCGCTCAGGCCACCAGGGGCACACGGCTCTCTAGCACAACCTCGAAACTACACACACACAACAGAGCCACAGAAATAATCAGTTTTCCCGCAAGTTCTGGGTCGTTCCCTCCCACGTTGTGCGCGGGAAGGTCTTCAGCCCCGAGCCACCCCACTTCCTACCGCGCTTTCTGTCGTCACCGATCCGGCTGCCGATCACAGTCTCTCAGACCCCAAGAGCCCTGATGACCGGGGACGTGCACGGACACCCCGAAAGCGAGGTGGGCTGTGGGCGGCGAGTGTGTCGCGGCACCGCCCCCCACCCTGCCCCCCACAGAGACTGACCAGGGGCAAACGTGGCCGTGAAGTTTTGACGACTCAGGTTGTAAGGGACGTGAGATTTCTTCTTGGCAGTCTTTCTATTTTGAGAAGCTCCTACCACACTTACATGGTAAACCACGATTGAAAAACCAGACCGAAGCAGCACACACACGCCAGGCTGCCGCGGGAGCCACGCGCTGCGCAGGGAGAGACGGGACGGCGGCGCCGGTGCTCTTCCCACACGCTCGCTGCCGCCAGCAGCAGGCCCGCCCTGCTCTCCTGAACCTCCTCTCCAGGAACCCCCCACCTGGCTGCCGTGGACCTGGGGCGGCAGGTTGTGGGGAGCACACCCCCAACAGACAGTCCCCTGCGGGAACCTCGTGAAACACATGCTAACCCCTTTTCGCCCACGGTGCGCAGAGGCCCAGGAGCATTTGGTTGTCTTGGAATAACTCTTTACAATACCTCAAGTTACTTGATGGCTTGTTCATGTCGCGAGATCAGGGGCTGGCAAACCACGGCCCACGGGCTAACTCTGGCCTGTTTTCGTACAGCCTATGAACTAAGAATGGCTTTTACATTCTCTAATATTTAGGGGAAAAAAAGAAAATAACATTTCATGACACGGGAAAAATGACATGAAATTAAAATGTTAGTCTCTGAAAACAAGCGGGGCCGGGTGGGGGCACAGCCAGACACAGACCCTGCTCTGGGCCCCACTCATGAAGCCAAGAAAAAGGCCTTTTCAACCCTGTGTGAAGCACCACAGAGATGTAATGAGACTCAAATGAACGGAGTCAAAGTGGGAAGCTGTGTGGGGTCGAGCTTTCTGCTGCTGGCCAGGGGGTGCGCCGAGCAAGTCGCTGGCTCCCGTGGCCCAAACACCCACACGCTCAGGCTGGTGCTCGGCCGGCAATACCTCAGGCCAGGCCCACGGACACCTGCGGGCCCCGTGCTGCCTAACGTGGCGGCCGCCCCTCACACGCGGTGCTTACATCGAAGTGAATTAACCTTCACAAAACACAAAACTCCATTTCTCATCACGCTTGTCACATTTCAAGTGCTCAAGAGCCACATGGCACCGGGGGCTACTGTAACGGAGATACACCTTCCATCACTGCAGAAGTTCTAGCACCACCCTGGAAATCACATCTATGTCCTAACGGAGCTGCTTTTCAGGGCAACACCTAGTAGTTCCCGTCTCGTGCCCCACGCTGACGTGTGACAGGTGGGGCCTGGCAACCGCGGGAACATGGAGTACAGGGTGAGGGAGGCCGCCACCGCCTTGCCCCCACAGCCTGTGCCAAGCCAGGAGCCTGCCAGCTGCACCCACGAACACCCTTGAGGAGTGGTGACGACCACCGTTGTCTTCAGGCCTCGGCCCTGGCTCCCGCCGGCTGGTGGACACGCAGGCGGTGGCACAGAGCAGCTTTATGACATAGTCGGGGCGGAGTGCTGAGCTAAGGGGCATGTTGTTTCGTTTCTGTTCCAGAACATATAAACCAGAAAGGACTGATGGACGAGCTAAGGCGCGACTGATCAGAACAGGGGGCAGACATTTCCTCAAAAATCAACAAAGTGCGCCAGTCACTTCAAGGAGAGTTGATTGCGGCAAAGATCAAATACGCACTTTCACAAAAATCAAAATTTCAGGAAACCTCTAGCTACCACACGAGCGTGACAGCTTCTCAAAATTTCTAAGACTGTCTGGAAGGGACATGATGGCGCTGTTAGTCAGTGTGAGTGTAAAACCTCGTACAGTGAAGTCTGCCAGCCTTTGGAAGAGCCGTGCAATTCAGCGAGCCAGACTCCCAGGTGACCAAAGGACGGTGCTACATAGAAATACCACCAGGTCGCTCAGTGCCAGACAGACACACGGATTCTAATTTCGCACCGCAGCTGGACGGGAAGACACTTGCACTTGCTGAGTTTTGGTGCGGTGTCCGGGAAGAGAACACCCATCGTCTGAAAAGGCTCTTCCCTGTAGCAGCTACTGTCCGCGGGAGGCCGCGTCCTGCCCTCCCGTGGCGCGCGGAGGCTGAGGCGGACAGGAGACGCCCGGTGTGCGCATCCACTCACCCATTTGCAAAATTAGTCCCTACCTTTACGAATTACCTTTGCTCTGGACAAGGTCATTTTCATAAAAATGTGTTTTTGATGGGCTCCATGTAAAGGATTTGTTACTTTTCAATGAATTATTTTAAGAATTTCTAACAGAAAATCCCAACAGATAAACGACACCCGTGGAAACCTCGGGAGGGTCAATGAAGCTCACCCCGCATACCTCAACACTCACCCCCGTCCTGCGCACCGGGTCACTGGGGCTCGCCCCCACCCTGGCACTCAGCGTCCTGCTCCGATCAGAGGAACGGGTGCAGGCCGGGGACAGCGCCCGAGCACCCCGCCCAGCTCGTCGCCTGCTCCGGAGGCAGCAGGTGCTCCTGCCCCCCGCCCCGCGGTCGGAGGCGCTTCGGAGGACGCCCCCGTCCCGGGCCGGATCTGGCTTCTCCTTCCCACCACAGACTCCACAGGTTCTCAGGCTGGGGTCTAGCTCGCTGCCGTCATTTCTGACGAGGCACCACTCGGGGAACGGCGGGAGAGGCAGATGAAGGGGGGAGGGACCGTCTGCTTCGGGGCGGCGTCAGCACCTGACAGAGAAGCAGCGCGACGCGGCACGTCCAAGGGGAGACAACTTACTTTTCTTCCGGGGCTGGGAGGGAGACGTGGACTGGGAGGCCGCGCCGCCGGAGCTGCTCTCCTCCTCCTCCTTGGCTTCCGCCTTGACCTCCGGCTTCTTCTCGTCCACCTGCATCGCTTCTGGCTTCGGCTCTGCGGGGTCCGTTTCTTCTTTGGCTGGAGCAGATCCTTGCAAGTCCTCTTCCATCATCTTCAGAAAAGCAAAACCACGGAGAAGGAGGTGTGAACAGCACAGACCTTCACGCCACCGCAGGCGGACCGGGGCCTTCGGGGGCGGCACGGGACCGCGCAGGTCCTTCCTGGCGGGAGCCGCGCGGCTCCCTCCTCGCCCCTCCCGCAGCGGGACGGGGACGCTTGGTGGCACCTGAGTGACACCTGGTGTCACCTGAGTCCCTCGAACACAGACCCGAGGCGAGCGTCGTCCCAATTTAACCTGTTCTTACACCAATGTATGTCGCACTAGACGGGACTCAGACACCAAGCTGCTCAGACTGTCAGGCAGGTGAGGCCGACGCAGTGAGGGGAGTGGGGGGACAAGGAGCAGCGGGGACCGGCCAGCTGCGGAGCCCGGTTCCCATGTGAGGCTTCATGAGGGCGCTCCCACCCAGCTTGCCCCCGTGGGAAGGCCCGCCAAATGCTGACGGGGTTTCTCAACTTGCCAGAAAAGCCAGGAATCTAGACTTGTATTGGCAATTCCCCATCTTAAAAACTACCGCGTCTGCACGGGCGATAAAAACACATTTTTTATAGGCTGACTGCCCGTGGCCAGCAGCTCCCAGCCTCTGCCACGGGCCCCTCGGTGAGCCAGGACCCCCGGTGCCGTCGCCACATAGCCTCAGCCGGTGGCGAACAGCACAAACACCCTTTTGGACGGGAGCCCGTGCTCTTCCCGCCAGGCAGACTGAAAAAAGCCCCGGCCCAACCTCTCAGAAGAAACAGCCCGCCTCTCTTCAGTCTGTTCTCTGCTGGAACCCTGACTCAAGCAGACAGTGAGGGTACAGCGGGGCATCCCAGCTTCTCCCCTGAGGACGGCCCGGTGGCGCGCCCCTGCAGGCGGCACATCGCTCCACTCCCCAGAACGGTGCCTACCGTGGACCCGGGCTCCCCCTTGGGCTCGCTGGCGTCGGGTTCGGCATCCTCGGTCTTGACCTCGGCCTTCATCTCCGGCATTGGCGCGTCGGGTCCCGGCTGCTGGGAGTTGGTTTCGGCGCTGGCCACGGAAGATGGTGTGGGGACCCTGTTATCAATGCTGGCTGCTGCCTGGGAAAGCTGTGGGGAAGCCAAAATCATGGATGTCTGCAAACAGACAACACGCGTGACCTTTCAGAGCTGCGCCCTCCTGGGTGCAGCTCTGTGGTCACATCTCCCAAGCCCAGCCTAACAGGCACGCACGACTGGCGAGAACTGGAGATAGGAGGCCAAGCGAGGAGTCTGACACGCAGCCACTGGCAGGCGAGATGCACCCAGCTTCCAGGCAGAGCGCAGATGTGAAGAGCAGAGCTCTCCTCGCTTTGTCCTACAGTTATTTTCTGGAAGTTTTCTACCTAAGTCGAAAACCTCCGATTTGAAATGTCAGGTCATGAATGTGTATGATAAAAAGCTGAATGATCGATGGGTGAGCGTGTCTGCAGGGCGGAACAGAGCGCCCGTGTGGACGAACGTGGGTGATCAGCCGGTTAACTGCAGGAACATGGGCGATGTCGGGGGTGGTGGAGTCAGTGAACAGCAAGAGAAGGAACCACTGGAAGATTCTCAGTTTTGAAGGTCTTAGCCAATGGTGTTTTAAGTAACGGAGAGAGAACACAAGTCGCAAGGGATCTTACTGAGAGCTGAGAAACGCGAACCAAGAATGAGGAGGGTGCGCCCCTTGTGGAAAGACACGAGCAGAGCTGTTAGGCTGCCGCTGTGAGGACTAACTGCGACGCTTTATGGACAGATGTTCTCAGTATTAAGGTGAATGTGTTTCAGGGCACGGGGGCTTCTAAGTCAGATGACAAGTAAATAAAGTAAGATCTCAGAGATCATGGAAAAGGGGGGTGGAGGTGGCCGGGCAGCCTGGAGCGCCTGGGGCAGCTGGGGCGGCCCAGCCTCGGAGTTGGGCACCACCAGCAGGTCCCCAGAAGACTGAGCCACAGGAGGCACACCCCGGGCCTGCCACGTCACATTGAAATGGCCTCCAAAAACACAGCTGGGAGGCAGCAAGATCAAAGTCCACGTGGCGAGTCATGTGACGCGTCTACCAAACTGTCACGACCTTAGGGGAGTAAGGACTGGAAGCAGACGGCACCAACCTAAGACAGCAACGGGGAGCATGCAGCCTGTCTGCAGGGAGCCTGAACAGCGCACAGAAGACCCCGTGTGACTTCTTCACGACTGCCCGTCCCCCTAAGCTGCATCCGCCAGCTACCGTCTTGGCGGAGGCGAGGCAATGCCAGGGCGGCCCTCAGGGCGCAGCTCATGGGCAGTGACTTCACGATAGACACTGTCTACAGAAAGCGCTCGCGTAAGAGACAGAGGCTCACCGGCGTGCCAGGAGGCTGGGCGTGCACAGGCGTCGGCTGCTGCTGGGATGACTGAGGGGTGGCGACGGAGGGGGGCGGCACTGGGGTCTGAGGCTGCGGGGTCACCTGGGCCTGAGCTGCTGCCTGGACTGTCGGGGTGCTCTGGGTTTGGCTGGCACTGGGCACTGAGCCGGGAGTCGGGGTGGGAGTCTGCCCGGAAGACGACACGGGAGTCGACGGCTGGGTGGGAGCGGCGGGCTGGGGGGGCGTCATCCCCGGCGCGGCGGGGTGCTGCAGAGACGGCATGCCGGCGGCCGTGGAGGCAGGAGGCGGCGTCGGGTGCAGCGGCGACTGTGTCACGGGAGGGCAAGGCAGCTGGCTGGCCGGGGGCCCCAGCATGTTCAGAGGGTTGGGAAGAGCAGCACCAGGCACCTGCCCCTGACAGAAGAGAAGAGAGTTCGGCAACGTTATTCCCATGTGTGAAAATGTGGCGGCAGATTTGCAGACCTGAAGGTACGAAAATCGAGTCAAGACTTCTCCATGAGACCTGCTGGCTCAGAGAAATGTCCCATGTGTGAAAAATCATGGAATTGGGCACTCAGGGTAAGATGCACTTTCCAGTAAGTCATCACTGCGAATGTTCTCATTCTCTGATTTATAGAACTGTCAAGCCTCAGGCTTGGAAGAGACATGTAAGATCACCGGCCTCGCGCTCCGGGACACACGCCCACAGCTCAGCGCTCTGGAAGGTTCCCTCGTTTACAAAGCACAAGCTGCCGGAGGACCGCGTGGGCCAGCACAGCGTTGTTCCTTGCAGGCGCACCCTTGAGTCTCCTTGTGGGTCTTTTAAAAATCATGGATCAGAGCAGGGTGGTTAACTACAGCTCAGGGCCGGACCCAGCCAGCTGCCTGCACCTATCCTGTGGGCACAGCCACGCCCCTCTGTCATGCACAGGTGACATGTCCACGGCTGCTTGTGCACCTCAACAGAGTCCCAAGTTAGAACAGACTTGATGGGCCAGAGTCCACAATGTTTGCAGGACAAGTCTGCAGATCTCTGTTCCAAAGCAATAAAATGCCAATATTAAGACTAAGTAGTTAATGAATAAAAAATAATGTGGCCAATGGCTTCTGTTCACACCACTTCATTCTGAAAGATTAAACACAGAGTATGTCTTTGGGGGAAGAGCTGGCCGCTACAGACACGCACACGGGTGGCAGCAGCATCTCACATCCTGCAGTCTACAAAGGGGGCGGCCCTCAACCCGAGGAGACTTCTCGGCGCTTGATAGGTAATTAAGAACAAGGCAGCGAGAAGAGAGCCCCTTGGATGATTCAGCCAGCCTGACTCTGCCTGGGCAGACAGATGGGCAGCAGCACAAGCTGACCTTCCCTCAGGCCTCTGAAAGACCCACAGTCTCTCAGGGTGGCATGTGAGATTCGGAGTTGAACACGCAGACGTTAATACTGAGAAAGTGACACATAAAACCTGGCAATCAAAACCCCAAAGTACACAAGGCAGAAATCTGCAATCCACTTTCGCATGAAGTTCACGTCAGGGTAAGAGCACGTCCAAGCCAGGTAAACACGACAGGACAAAAGGGGAAAAATTCGAGGACGCCGACACATGGAAATGAGGTGCGAGCTCCTCGGGAGCAGAGGGGCGGCGCCGACACAGGCGGCCACGCCAAGCGCCAACTGTACCTGCGCCACGCTGGTCTGGGTCGTCGGCTGCCCCAGGCCCACGCTGTTCACGCTCATGGCCCCGCCGGGGGAGGGGAACTGGCCCTGCGGCAGGAACTGGCTCTGCGCGGGTGCCGGGGCCAGCATGCTGCCCGTGTGCGCGCCCATCATGTTGGGAGGCTGGGGCATGCGGGGCGGAGAGATGGCCATCTAGAAGGCAAGTGTCATCGAGAGTTCAGAAGACAAGGGTCGGGGTGTCAAGACGCCCTAGGAGACACGGGGCCCAACCATCCCAGAACTCGGGCACTCGGGCAAGTCGACCCTCCCTCGAGGGGTGAGAGCCGCCGCTCCCAGAGCCCCCGGCTCCCGGGCACTCGAAGCGCCTTCTCAGGCAAGTCTCTAATGAGGCGGTTCAAACCGCCATCGGAACAGAAATCACCAGCACACTATCATGCAAAGTTCCCAATGTGTCCTGCAGGAGTTCTTGACGGCGCTGAGGAAGCAGTCTCTAGACTCCAGAGTCAGCTCTAGAAGCCCACAGGAGGGACAAGCCCGCTCAGGCCCACAGTGGAGGCTGCCTCCCCCCTCCGCAGGACGCCCATCTCTCGCCCGGTCACGAGGTCCTGGGACATTACCATGCCAGGAGAAAGAACGGTCAAAAGATTCCCTCTGGGCAGTGATGACGCGAGAGAAAACAGAAATCCGGCAGAAGCCAAACGCAGAGGAGCCGGCGCTGCAGGATCCCAGGCCGCGGAGAATCCCACCACTTGGGGAACCCCTCTCGCTCGCGCCCGGCTGAGGCGAGTCGAAGCACTTACCCCTGGAACGGAGCCCATGCTGTTCATCTGGACAGAGTGGTTCATGGGGGACGCCGCGCGCGGTCCCATAGGAGCCTGTGGCAGCTGCACGCTCCCCAAGGACATCGGGTTAAATGAATTCATCCCTGTGAAGGAACCCACAATGGGGCGTCAGGAGGACCCGCAGGAAAACGGTATCCCGGCTCACCAAGGACACGCGAAGCAATGCAAGATGGAAGACACGCGACAGGTGAGAAGAAACCACCCGCTGATCGGGACAGACGGGTGACAGGCCTCTGCCACCTGGAAGAGGGTGGTGGGGCAGGGCCGGCAGCGCGAGAGACGCGGTTGCGGAGCCCGGCGGCCACCCACACGGCACAGGTGGGCTGAGCGGGGCAGCTCAGGAGAGCGCGATGACGGGCCAAGGGGCAGTGGGAGGGCTCATGCCTGTCCCGCCACATGCCCTCCTGCCCCGCAGCCCAGGGCGCCTGTCTGTGCCAGCTCCCGAGGCCTCCAGAGCCTGTGCCCTGCAGGGAGCCTGTGGGCTGAGCTTTGCTGCTCAGATCTGGGGTAAGACGCCGACCAGGGTCTTCATTTTCCAAGTCTGTGAAGGGTTTAAAAAGAGCCCACGGGCAGCAGTGTCCCACCTCAGCCGCCTCCCTACAGGCTGGAAGGCCCACACCTTCCCTGGGTGCCCACTGGCCGCCGGAGCGTCACACAGGGGAGAGACTTGCCAGCTGCCGAGCATCTCAGGCCAGTGCCGCCTCCCTCACGACTGCCCACATGCAAACCGAGTTCCTCAGATGCCGGGTGACGCAGGGCTGAGGACTGTCATGGGCTCTGATGGTCTTTGAGGGCATCGCCCTCACGCGAGTGGGACCTAAGAGGGTCTCAAAGACCATCTGCCTCCCCCAGCACTACCTTCCATGACCACCGAGAACCACTACCGTCAACATGCGAGTGCAACAGGCCCAGGAGAACTTTCCGGGAAACCTGCAAATAAAACTTTCCCTGTCCTGAAGAATTCAAGAATTAAACAAAGCCAGATGTGTCGTCAGAGAGGCGCACCTCTTCGCCTCCTGCTCAACAGCTGTCGTGTCAGATTTCAAAGCCACAGAAGCTTCCACGTCACCCCAAACAGAACTCAGCCACGCCCCTCAATTTCTCGGACTCTGACTTCTTCCTCGGCCAAGCCACCCGGACAAGCCCCCGGAGCGTCCTCCAAGGCAGCCACCCCCACGTCGCCTCCAGCGCACAGGAGGATGGCAACGGCACTCACGGCCTCCTCTCCCTCCCGAACCGGCCCCCACACAGCAGCAAGCCCTATTCCAGAATCTTCCGAATAAGCCATCACATTGTTTCACGACCTGTAGAAATGTCCTCATGTTCAAGCTTCAGTCTGAGAGGAACTGGAAAAGTCCCGAAACACCGTTTACTGCCAAGCTAAAATGTCTGCTTCCACCAGGCAGCCGCACAGACTCCACCGGGGACAACCCTCCACCATGGTCCAGACCAGTGCGGGAAGCCTGGCCTGGCGGGGAGCCCCGCACTGGCCCTCCCCGGCGCCACCGCCTGCTCACCCCGGCCTGAACTTTGGAGCTCACCTGTCCCACAGGCCTTCCCAAACACCTGCCCCGCCCAGGGCACCCAGGGAGGCTCTGCCTAAGGGTCCTGTCCCCTCAGGACAGGAAACAAGAGGGCCAGGTCCAACTTCTGATCCTGGGGAGTGCTCCTCTCATCCTCAAGCTTCTGCACGCAACAGACACCCACTCCGCCTCGGAGCTGCAGCCTGCCTGCCAGCGCAGGAAGGGGAGACGCTGTGCACACACGTGGGGAGGGGTGCTGAGCATCAAGCTCAGACGGGAGTCATGGCAGTAAATACCTTGAGACACCTGCATGCGGTTCACCGGCAGGGGCATGGGTCCATCTAAAATGGCAGAAAAAAATGTGGTTATTTAAAGTGACCCCTGACCCAGCAGTGGGAATCTTAGCCTGAAGGCTGGCAGAAGACAAGGAGGCCTTTACTTGGAGGTCTCACGGGCTGTGGCTGTGGCACCCCAGGGGGCTGGGCACCAGGCGCTGGTAGGGCCGGCTGGCTGCCCAAGATGCCCTGCTTGTGTAGACGCGACCTCCGCTTTTCTTCTAGTTCTTTTTGTATCTTGTAGATTTTCTCTGCGAGTAAGTGATAGTACTCATCCTGGAAAAGACAAAATCCATATGAAATTGTGAAAACTATACAAAAAGAAAGTTTACATGTTCTAACAAACTAATAAGCTTTCCTCATGGAGAACACTGACATGGTGAAGTGCTCAACACGTCCGATACATCACAGGCCCAGAATCTTGTGGAACGCCTAGTGGAATCACGGAGTTTCTGAGTTGGCGCCACGCAGCACGTGACATTTCACTGCATATCGGAACCTCTCCCTGTTCACTGACGCTGGCGCTGACCCAGCAGGGGCGGCAGGAACCGCGTCCACTAAGGCATGCCCATGACTGAGTCATGGTGCCGCCCGCCTGCCTGCAGCAGCATTCTCCATGCGAGCTGGGTCAGCTCTCAGGTCTGCTCTGAGGGTCTCCCTCTAGGGGACACTGCCAACCCGACGGGCAGAGCCCCCTCTGCAGATAAGCTGGATGGACGCAGCTGCGTCCTCTGCAGGTGTGTGTGTGGGGGCTGCAGGCTCGCGGCGACCTACCCTGCTGTTGGCAGACTCGTACATGTCCCCCTCCACCTTCTTGGCGTAGGCTACCAGGTTCTCCATGCGGCGATCCTTCAGGGCTGCGGGGTCAGGCGTGGGGAAGATGGCTTGCACGCTGGAAGGAAAACAACTCCATTAACTGACTTTCAATGCACACCTTGTCATTTCACACGTGACAGAGAAAGAGAAGAAACCAATTGCCTTCTAAGGGGTAACTCAGTGTCGTGAGAAACCCCCGACTCTGCCTGCCTACCGTGCACACAGTGAAGCCGCTCTCCGGAGACAACACTGACCTGCTGGTCTCGCCAGAATATTTTGGTGTTAATAAATACATGCCAAGTCAATTCAAGCATGACGTTTTTCAAATTCCTAACTTTTAAACTATACCAAAAGATGAGTGGGAATAATGAAGGGGAAAAAGAAACATCCAGTGGAATCGATTAAATTTACCGTCAGCTCAATGTCAGTGGCTGTGAGCTGAGCGGCTGTACAGGGGCATGGCAGACCCTCTGCGCCTGGGCCCAGCCTCTCCGATTCTCAGGATCTCCCCAACTGTAATCTTGAGTTGTAAGAAAACGCGCGGGGGCCCTGGCCCCTGAGCCATGGGCCATGCAGCAGTGGCTACCACCCCCTAAACCACACGGGTCTCCCTTCAGCTGCTACGGCACTACCACCTACAGGACCCCTCAGGAGTGAGTCAGGCAGACCCGTGACAGCACCGCCAGCACAAGTGCCTGCGTCCCGCATGGGTGGCGGCGCTGCACGTACAGTTTGTGCACGAGGTGGCTCCGCAGGTCCTGAGTGACGTGTTCGTGCCAGCCCTTGCGGACGCCAGTGCTGGAAGGAGGTGCCGCTGTGGGTATAGTGCTGAGGGCGCCGATGTTTCCGGAGCTGGAGCCATCGCTCATCAGTGGGCTGCAGGAGAGACAAGGACGCGCCCTCTGTCCACTGAGGGACTCGAGTGCGAATGCACCTGTGTGATCTAGGTCTGCCCCACGTTTACAGGTAAAAACATTTTCCCCACCACCCCGCTCAGACTATTCTCGTCTGCCACGTTAGGCACCACAGGGTTTTGTGGTTACCAGCCGCGGCCCGTGCAGCTGGCATGCAGAAAGGAGCAGGCTGAGAAATGCGCTTACTTTGTAGCCCCGAGGGAAGTTGGAAGAGCTGATTCTGAAATCAAGTTTGGTGGCTGCTGATCGGTTGTTATTCCTCCTGCTGGAATGTTCATTGGGTTATTTCCTTTAAAGACAGAAAGAAGAGAAGTCAATCAACTCCTGAATGAGAAGATATGCTTCAAAGTTTTGGCAGCAGGTAAGCTGCCAGCGCAGGGGCCCGGAGGAGCGACCGCGAGACGGTGACAGGCGCTCCTGAGTCCTGGCTCCGGCAATGGCCACTTGTACAGCCCAGCTGCAGACGCCTGGCCGCTGTCCCTCTAACCCAAAGGAGGCACTTTTAATACAGCTACTGGGTATCTAAGTACACTCCATGACTGTGGGTACAATCAGAAGTAACCTCCCTACAGTTTTAGATTTTTAACGCTGGTTTCATCACCATCATGCCATGAGCCATTGTGTTGCTTTATGTTTTTCCGTATTAGAAAATAAAATCATAGAATTTAAGTGCAGAAAAGATCAAGGTGCCTACGGTATTCATTTTAAAGTAAGAAAAAGCTGAGACTCAGAGAGGTTAACAGTCTCATCCCAAGTCACACCATCAACAGGCATGGGGTCAGGTCAGAGGTCAGGTCTTAGGACTGCAACCCCGGCTCCTGGCCGGTAGACCTTAGGTGTTCATTATGGCAGCTGTTACCCAAGAAAGCAACAAATGAAGTGAGTTTCAACAGGTCATTTGAAAAGCTAAAACGCTTATCCTATTAGAAAAGGGACGTAACTAGCACAACATCCTTTTCTTGGCTTGATGGACACAGCTGCTTGCTTAAGCCTAAGTTTCAAATGACTGGGTCAAAGAAAAAAATTTTTTTTAAATATTTATTTATGCACTCAAGAAACGGGGTGCACGCCAGAGGTGTGGGGGTGAGAGGATTCACCAGAGACAGATTGGGGAGCAGAACAGGCAGATGTACTGAGACACACTGCTGAGGGGAGCAGCGGGGAGACAGGAGAGGTCTGCCTTGCCCTGTGGGTCAGCTCCCTGGCCGGGGACGGAGCTCGTGCTGCAGTGGCTATGGACAGCTTGATAGCGCTGTCTTTAACCCCTGCGCCACCAGGGAGGCACAATTTAAAGAAAAATTTTGAGAAAACAGTGTGTGTGCACGGCAAGGGAATCGTGGCTCCACATGGACAGATGCGCCAACACTGGCAAATAATGGACTGAGGTGACAGCGGGAAGCAGTGGGAGACTGGCAGACCACCCACAAGTGCTCGTCAGGTAAACAGCCTGGTGAGGGTCAAGACCAGAGGCACAAGCTGGGCTCGGAGCTTCAGCTTTAGCCATGTAAACTCCCTGGAGACAGCTTTCCGGAAGCAGCACAAGGAGCAACAGACATTGATTCATCTCAAATGTCACTCTTCCCCAGGCCTGGAACATTTCCCCTGCATCAGACACTTTTGCCTTTTCAACCACTTAAAAGGTACCATGACACGTCTGCCGTAACACGTGCACACACAGCAACTTGAATGTAGAGTAAAAACAACGGCTGAGAGCAGCCTTGGGTTTCAGGAAGACACGTCATTCCCATGGCTGCATCTGGGGCCATGGAGTTCTCCAGAGTTCCTTCACTTACCCAAGGGGTTGAGAGTCCTCATCTGCTGGTGAGTTTGAGGCTGTGCTGGTTGCTGGCCGGGAACCTGAGGCTGCAGCTGCGTCTGGGGCTGGTTCAGGTAGGGGAGTCCGAGGGCAGCGTAGGCCCGCTGCATGGAGCTGGGGTCTATGGGGTTTGGGTTACTTAAAGAAGTGGCGTTCTGTTGGCCTGTGCCTACAGAACCAATTGTGTTCTGAATTCCACTAGCAGGAGACCCCAGGATAGCTACAACAACAGACAGACAAAAAAAAAAAAAAAAAAAAAGAAAAAAAAAACGGTAAGTAACAGCAAGAAATCCACGAGTGACTCACAACCCAGCAAGAAGCAGGTGGAATTGCACCGACAGGGGCGCGCGGCAGGGGGAGAGGCGGGCGGGCGAGACCCTGGGGCTGGCCAGGTGCTGCACCGGAGGACCTGACTCCAGCCTGTCCTGTGCAGCCGTATGGAGAAGCTGGAGACACTCAAGCTTCTGTCTTAGAAGGCAACAGAGCACACAACAGAAAGGACTTAAACTCTGCATGGACCCACAGTCAGAAGTCAGTTCCATGGGGGTGGCAAGCACACGACAAGGGAAGGGTTTTGCTCTTTGGGGGTCACCAGCCACCCCTGAGGTGAACTGGAGGCATCCTTCCTACCACCGCCTCCCAGGGCCTTCAGGCTCCTGGCACAGGCAGGAGGTTCAGAGTGGGTCGCGTTACTCACGAGTCAACTCTTGAGCACCCCCCGCCCCGCCACACACACACAGACGACCCCAGCACCCACTTCCCTTCTCGAGGACTCTCCACCGGAGGCACCAGTCGGCTCTCCCACTGTGGAAGGCGGCCAAGAAACGCTGCCCTGACTGCCTGATGATCCACTTCCAACTACCAATGTCTGCGGCCGTGTGAGGCTGCGCAGATTTTCAGCTATCCAGGGCCACCTCATCTCACCACTGACTCCGCCTCTCCATTCTCCCTCAGTTTCCTGTCAGATGCAGGAGGCTGGCACAGTGGCCGCCCCAGCTGCCCAGCTACCTGGCTGGTCCAGGAGCCTAGAGGAAATCTGTGGCCACAAGAGAGCCCCACTCCCAGTGGCTTCCTAGATGAGAAATGACCGCAAACTCGCATCTCCTGGGTCATTTGGAGTTCAGTCCGTCTGTCCATCCACAGGACCTCCTCCAAGCGCTCTCCTGCTGGCCAAAGCACTCCAAGAGCTTGACCTGATGGGCATTTGCCACGTGGCAGAAGTCTGTGCCCTACAGTTGATCCCCGAGACTCCCTTGCTTTCTGATGTTCCCCAACTTTGGCCACATGATAAAACAGCAGATGGTAGAATGGATGTTTAAAATGATCTTGGAGACGCTGGCGACCACCCAAAGCCTTTCTTTCCAGCGCAGACCAGGATGCGTAATAACGCAACAGTCGATACCACTATGACATAAGCAACTTGAACGCTTATCAGTCACTTAACTACACTAACGTGTAAAAAAAATCTCGGTAATCACACACTCCACACGCTTCACTTTCCTGATAAAGATACTCAGACCTCAGCTCATGAGTGCTCGTTAGACACAACCACACACGCCGAGCACGCCCTTATTATGAGTGAAAGCAATTCCCAAGGCAGGTCCTGGGTGATACGCACGGAGCTGAAAGAAATCCTGCACACCCGTGAGAGCATCATTCTCTAAACGTGAACACATCCCAACGTTAAACATGGGCGCCTCGTACTCCGAAAACCCACGAGCCAAATGTCCTCAGAGAACTGTACCACGAGAAGAAAAGCCAATGGCGGGACGCTCTAGGGACGATTTAGGTTCTCTCAGCCCCGCCGTGAGGAAGAGCAGGCCCGGCGCCCTCTGCTGCGCCCGGGGAGCAGCGGCTGCGCGGAATGGAAGGCACAGGGGACCGGCGTGGCCTCCCAGAGCTGGGAGGAGACCACGGCAGCGCCTCGCGACGCCTTCCGACTGCCTGTGCTTTCTGCCGCACCTCCGCCAAGCGCCGTCCCGGGGGCCAGAACGCCTCGCAGGGGGTGGGCGCCACGTCCGCGCCCCAGGGCGCGTGCAGCATTCAGAGCTTGCAGGGAGCTGCCCACACGGTCACTGTACTTTGTGTTTGTGCTAAAGACATTTATTCTTAAACGTAAACATCACCCTCTTCTCTATTTAAAAGAAAACATACCTATCGAAGATAAGTAAGCATTTGGAATTTGACCGTTTTAGCAGTTCAGAGGTAAGGAGAACAAATTCCAGGCCTTCCTTGACTTACGACGGGGTCTCATGGGATAAACCAGCTATAAGCTGCCACCACCCCGAGCCAACAGCGCAGGAAGCACCCTGGGCGGCCAGGCGGCAGGACAGCCCTGCCAGCCCGCAGTGAGCCCACATTAGGGGAAATCACCAGCACAAAGCCTGCTGCACCCTCCAGCCTGGGCCACCTCTCGCCATTTTCTGGACACCACTGAAAGCAGGAGAAGCCCCAACTCAAAGCCCACAGCAGGGTTTCCGCCGGGGATGGACTCCTCTCCCACCATGATGAAGTCAGAACTCACAAGCTGAGCCCCCTACGCGGGTGCCTTCTGCACAAACAAAAGGCCTCTGATGCTTAAGCACAGGCCAGTCTCAAGTCCAGGGAGCTGGGCACTTACTATGGGGTGATGGCCAGCGACAAGGGGAGCCACCAGGTGACAGAGCCATGAACTTTTTTTTTTTTTTTTTAAAGATTTATTTATTTATTTACACAAGCACTGGGCACAGTCAGAAGCACGGGGGGGGTGAGAGAATTCACCAGAGCCAGAGCGGGGAGCAGAGCAGGCAGAAGGACCGAAGGACACTGCTGAGGGGAGCAGCGGGCGGCAGGAGAGGTTTGCACGTCATGTGGGACCCTCGCCGGCAGCCGGGGATCGCACAGGCGCTGCAGAGGCTGCGGGCAGCTTTGCAGCCCACCGTTCTACCGCTGCGCCACCAGGGGAGGCCCCATGAACTGGGTGTTATGAGCCCACCAATTCTCCTTCCTTGGAGGTTTTCCGGGTTCCCTGGGTGGCAGCAAACTGGGCACTCACGCTCAGGACAGCTGAGCACACACGCGTGGCTGCAAGCGGGCACCACAGGGCAGTGTGAGCACCGAGTCAGCAGGCGCAGAGTGGGGTCTCCTGGGATAGACAACAGATTAGCCTAATCCCCAACCTGACAGCGTGAAACTGCGGTTCTGGGCCCTGCCTCGGAGTAGACCCCGCGCGCCTGCTCTTCCGCAAATGTCCCTGAAGGGGGCTCCGGGCACAGGCGTGTCAGGTCCTCTGCACGGTTCAGCACAACCGTGACCGCAGCGCAAGGCCCCGGGTCTGAACACGAAGGCAGCTAAACACCACTTCGCTCGCAGCCGCCTCCGAGTCGGAGGCCTCCTCCCTGCAGCAATTTCACACAATACTGACATTTACCGCTACATGCCAACAACTCTTGTTCTTTTGCCCCTTTTATATCTCCCTTCCTTCTGGACACAGGGCTTGTCCCACAGAGCCCTGTCCAGACTGCCTGGCACACAGCCCTCGGCGGACGCGTGCTCCCTCTCTCCCAGGCCTAGCACCCCCCTGCCTGCACCCTGTCTGCCACAGCTCCGCCAGGAGCCCACGGCCCAGGAAACAAAAGGGCAGGCTCCCGCGGCTCTTTCCAGGGCCCAGTCGTGTTCGCATGAGGCTGTTCACATGTTCACATGTGTCTGCAAACGGGCTCCATGCAGAGTCTGCACGGCCAACAGCACTCCGTTCAACTAAACCGGGCTCACTGTGGAAGTCCAAAAAAGGTGGACATAAATTCCCAAGCTCTGTCAGGCTGGTAGGAGACACGCCTCCTGGCAGGCAGAACTGAGGCTTCTACTGAACAGCCAGGGAAGGCCAGGCGGGGCTGCTTCAGGTGCTGTGGTGGCTCTCTGGGGGTCTTCCCCCCCACTTCCTGGGCTAACCCGGCAGGGGACACCAAGCCCAGCCAGCCCTCCCAACAAAGGCCTCATCAAGTATGCATGGTCCCCCCAACAGAATTCCTCAGAACCCGAGTCAGGAGGGAGCAACACCCCGTCACCAGGGAAGCCAGGACGCAGATGCCCGAGGAACACGTGCCAATGACCCCACACTTCCATCGGGGCGACCGGCCCATGGCTCTACCGCTGCGGCCACTGGTTCCACTGCCCCTCTGCTCACACCCCAGCTCGTCAGTGAGAGCAGCTGAGAGTCCCCGAGGGCCCTCAAGGGGACAAGGGCTGCTCAAGGAGCGCTCACTAGGCCCGAGTGGCCCTCTATGTGCGGTGTCAAGGACACAGATTTGGACTTCATACAAGCAAGAGGGCATTTAAAACAAGAGGGCTGCCTAATGCTGGCATGAACAGCACCAGCAGGCACCGGGTGCCGAGGCAGCGGAGGCGCTGGAGCAGTGGCTGGAGACAGCGGACCCTGCAGCGTCCGCTCTGACAGTCCCTGTGGGGTCTGAGTGGGGAAACGTGGCTTTTCCCAGAGAACGCCACAGACCTGCCCAGCAGGGCCAGGAGTGACACTTGGCCTCCAAGACACCCAGCACAGCGATCTCAGCTGCGAGTGGGCACACGCGCCCGGTGGGCATGCAGGGGCAGGTTCTGACAGAGGAGGCCTGGCACGGGGCCCATTTCTGCCTTTCCAGCAAGCAACCCGGGAATGCCCATGCGGCGGGCCTGAGAGCTGTTCGTGTGCAGTGAGCATCTCACTGTGAGGGGATTTGGGTTCACAGGGAGTCTGGACACGTCAGATGCCCACACTGACACCAGGTCTGTACCTTCAAAAGCCCTCGTTCACCGCCCTCAAGGGACTGCTAGCTTGAGATCAGCGGTGACAGGATCCCTAACGCACAATTCAAAAACTCTAAACAAAATCTCCACACACACCAAAGATGCAGTCAGTCACTGGTCTGGTGCCACAGGTGATCGCAGCAGGTGCGCACGTGTGTTCTATTTCTCTCTCTCTCTCATCAATGGAGGAAGCAAGCATAGTGCAGGCCAGCTGGGGTGTGGCCGACCCCCCCCCCCCCAGACAGTCCCTCCCGCCCTGAGCCCCTGCGCACAGGCCTCGCAGCCCGCTGGGCCGCACACCAGCAGTGTTGGCTGGCACTGCCGTGTCTTCCAGATGCTCTTGTATGTTCTTCTACCCAAACTGGGTGCCACCAAGCCCCCTCCAGCACAGCGCCCCCGAGGAGGCCCGACACGACCGACCACCTCCTTCCGGCTCCTTCCAGCGACAGCACGGTGTGCCGCTTTCGTGCAGAGTCTGTCTCTGGAGCCCACTCTAAGCTACGAGAGGGCTGGCCCCGCACCTCCCCTCTTCCGCGAAACCTGCGTGGCAACCACGGCCTGCAGGACGAGAGGAGAAGCAGCACTCACAAAGGAGAGGTTGCTGAAGCTGTTCATTCATCGTGCCAAGCCTCTACGTACTCACCAAACTAGTGGAGTCAAAAAATACACTGAAAGCTGACACCGTTTGAGAAGTATGAAAATGTACTAAGCCTCTTCATCTCTTTCATGAAAAATTACCAAACCCCCACATGGAGCTGCTCACCCCACTGCCCCGCCATCACGTCCCAGACTCGCCCGCGGCCCTCACGCGCTGCCGGCGGGTGCTGCGGCCGACCACTTCAGAGGGCACCCTGCACCGCCCCACAGCAGCCGGGCAGCTGCAAGGATGTAAAAAAAAACAAAAAACCAAACACACACACAAAAAACACAAAACACAAAAAACCCCAGAAACCACATGTTCTTTTCTTTAAAAAAAAAAAAAAAAAAAAGCCACTTAAGTGTTTCTTAAAAAGAGAAATCACCAAAGCTCACAATTGTCATGGCTAGACCTACAAAATCGAGCTACCCCAGAAAAGTTACACCCCCGACTGAAAGTTCAGGCAAAGGCCTAGTGCATTATTCATGCAAAGAACGCATGTACGTCTATGAGCTTGACAGTGAATTAGTTGGCACTTAATCTATTACTAAAGCGTGTCCTAAAAGTCAAGAAATTATAGCAGCCACAAAACACTAAATTTTAAAAGTTTACACAAACCTGGACGAAAACCAGACTATTCAGCCAGAATGGTGTCCCAAATATCAGGTTCTAGAAGGCCCAGATTCAGAGAACTTCACTTTACACAAGACACGTCCTGGGAGACTCTATTTGTTTTGGTTAATCAAAGAATAATTTAACTGATTTAGGGAACTGCCTTTAGCGGAACCAGAGCGTGACCCCGGCATGGCGGGGGACAGCAGGCCAGGGTCCTCAGCTCCACCCTTCGGGTCGTGGGCTCCGATACACGACCAGGCTCTGGGGCGGGGAGCAGCAGAGGAAGAGGTGAGCACGGCCCCAGGGCGCTCTTAGGAACAACCTGCTTCCCACCCTCCCCTGTGTACCGCCTGGAGCCACCCAGAGGAGCGGCAGCACTCCAGGCGGCTGTGGGGTCTTGCGGAAGAGGACCAAGAAGGAGAGTAATGACCAGGGAGCCACAAATGGGTTGGGGGTGGGGGCAGCAAGATGGCACAGACAAGATGAAGACGAGCAAGACGGAGGGGTGCCGGAGGCCACAGGGAGCAGCTCCTGCCAGATAGCGACACGAGGCTGGAGGGCACCTCCTATCTGTCCGACCGAGGGGAGCAGCCAAAGACTACAGTCTCACCCCTGAAACTATAGGAAAGGGCTTAAATTGGGAAGAGACGTTCAGTCCTCTGCTGCTCTGATGCCTACCGACGGCAGGAGCCCCGCAGGCCCCGGCTGTGCGCCCGGGGCTACCTGATGACACGCAAGACGCCCCACGGAGGGGATGATGGTGCGGCCCGGCCCAGGCAGACTCTCCAACTGCATCGTCCCGACTGCCAGTCACACAAGCAGCCGGGAGCTGAGTCTCCGAGGAGGATGAGAACCTCCCAGATGTCTGCACATGGGATTCATACGGACTCGACCTGCCACTGAGCCGATCCACTCTTCTAGAACAGAGTCCTCAAAACTTACTGTCGGGCAAGGGGTGCCAGCTCCAAAAGAAGTGTCCCCACTGCCCCCCGCCCCTTCGAGTTGCCACAGTGCAGCGAGGTGACACTCAAATCCTCAGATACTGTGTATCTGCCAAGAACAACGAAGACCTGCCTGGCGGGCTCCTGCTCCCAGTACCCCGTGTCTGGTTCATGCCGCTGTGTGACCCGAGTGCGTATAGGGGTGGGGGGCGCCCCTGCGACGGTGTCTGCCTTCACACAGAGATGCCCTCCGCTCGCGAAACTGTCCCTGTCCTTGGCCACGTCCCTCGCCTGAGTCTCTGCCACTGGACAGCGGGAGACACGCTGCCCTGCTCCCTGCCTACTCCTCGGCAGACTCTTAGACACGGCTTATGTTCTCCTCCAGGCTTCTCTGCCCCCAAGGCTCACTTACTTTGTTGGTTTCGCTTGTCACTGGCATTTTTCAAAGGGAGGCAAACAGGACAGTCATGTCGTGTGCAGTTCTTCCAATGAGAGATGATTTGTCGTGAAGATGCACAATGGGCAACTATGACCAGAAAAACAACGAGATGTTATTTTTCTATCCAAATCGTCACACTTTCAATTATACCTAAATTATAATGCCAGGTTCCATAAGAAAATGGTAACAAGTGTAACCATAACACAGTGCAGGTGGTCCTCAACTTACAAACAGGCTGTTTTCCAAAAAGTTTGTAAGTGGACTATTGAGAATTCCAAACACAACTTCCCGTGGAAGCAATGTTATGAATGATGGTGACTAAGGTTCAGCCCACAAAACAAAAGCTATTCCACCTGAAAAGCTGAATAACTGGATAAAATGTAGAACAAATAATAATTCTACAATGTCACTATTTGAAATGAGATTTTACGTCATGTGGAAGGACGAGACCATCGGTCCTACAGGCGAAGACGCGTGGAGACAAGCGAGAAGCCCGGCACGCTGACAGGAGGGGACCTCCCTGCACTCAAGAGTGTGCCTGGGCACGGCCGGCCCCTCTCCACGCCACAGCGAGCCTTCCAGTTCTTTCTAAAGCTCTGGCTGAGTGTCCTCTGCTTCTCTATCAGGAGCAGGGTTGCTGTGGGGGCTCACGAGCCATGAGCAAGGGCCGAGAGGGAGAGAGTCTCCCCAAGTTCCAGGAGCGCAAGAAAGAGGAGAAGAAAAGAGGATAAAGATGACAGGGAAGTGAAGCTGTTACAGGAGGCACTTGCTTCAGCGGCACGCAGGTTCCCGCCATCCAAGAGGGAAGGGGGCACGTGACGTGCCTGATGTGCCACCTCCTCGAGGGGCAGGGATGACACGGTGCGCACGACCCCCGTCCCTGACCATCCCCGGGATACTTTCCCGGCATCGTGCTCTGCGTCAAGACGAGAGGTTGGAGGAGCCGGCCGTGCGCCGGGGCGAGCACAGGGAAGCCCCACAAGACAGACACCCGAGGCTGATTGGGCGGGGGGTGAGGGGGGTGGGGGGGGGCGGGCGAGCATGTGCGACCCTGCCCCAAAGAAACTGCGACCCAGACACAGATGACGAAGAGTCTTCAAGAGGCGACAAGCATCCTCTGTGCCCAGAGGAGGAGGCGGGGAGAAGAGAGGCAGGCACAGCCGCACCCGCAGGAGCTCCCAGAGCATGCTCAGATATGCTGCCTTGCTCCTCCAGGGAAGCGTTCCAGAGGCATCGGCCTGGCCGGCACGGGACAGAGGTTATAAGGAACTTGTTGGCAAGAAAACTGCCCAAGAATAGGGAGGACAAACTTCTCCCTAAGCTCGTACCACTACTACTTCAGAAAACGGCACTTACCTTGACAGGCTTTCCCCGCCTGACAGTGTGTCATGTGATTCAAAACATTCTTCATGGTTCGACAGTGCGGGAGCGAGCAGGCCCGGACCTCTCCATTGGCTTGCTCTCGGCGCTGACACTTATGGGCGTGAAGCAGTAGGACCAGCTGCTGCTGTATCAGTTTGCGTTTCTCAGGATCTGCAGTGGGGCCCGTTGCAATTGCTTGTGTGGGTACAATTCCCACCGGTGTTTGCATCTGAGACTAAAAACAAATTAAGAAAAATATTTTACTAAGCTTTCAGAGTTGCAATTCATGTTCGTTCATTAGTTTTTTGAAATACTGCTAAAGCTGACGGCTAACACTGGCCAAAGAAAGAGGGCGGGTGTGGTTCTCTTTATTCATGAACAACTTCCAAGAAGATCCAAAAGCACAGAAATCAGCCAACACAGAAGTCAGGATGAGCAAAGTTCGCTTGTAAATGATTATCTCAGAGGAAGAAAACAACACTGCTCTTAAATGAGGTAACCAAAATCCAACTAATTCAACAAAATATCCAACTGTAATAAGAGGTGTGAACACACAAAAGGTGTTGAGCCACACAAAATTGTTTTCGTAGACCCCAAATTGGCAATTTCGTGTGGTTCAATGTAATTACTAAGACCGCCAAGGCCCGATGAACTGTAGCCGCTGTGAAGACCCAGCGCGACACAGTGCGCGACCTCTGGACCTCGTCATCCAGAGATGACAGTCACGGTGCTCACCACCTCTTCTGAAAGAAGGCGACACTTACCCTTACACGACCACCTACTGTGATTGTTAACATGCTTATGAAACGCTTTGCCCGCCATTAAAACTTCCACTCAGACATCTGACAATATTTTTTCCCAAGAAGTATTTGATGACCTGCTAAAGATATAGAAGCAGAATTCAGTCGCTTTCCTCTTCTTAAAATAGCAGTCCAGACTGACCATCCCTTTAAAGGCAGAGAAAATGGAAAAGGTAACACAATCTTTTTATCCCTCACAATCCATAACACTCTTCAGATAAACAAGCGTCCAAGTGAGAGAAATGCCGGGTGCTGGTCTACACCCCAAGACTCTCAGTGCAGGATGTCCCACCTGCTCAGCGCTCAGGCCTACCGCTCGCCCGGCCGCTCAGGCACAGCCTGGCCCTGGTCTTACAACTAAGAGTCAAAATTGCAAAGTTCGACTAGGAGGAAAAGGTATAAAAATATTTCCCAGGGAATCGAAGCTCGCTTTTACAAAGTCACAGGGCCTCTGTTTTGCTTCTATCTTTGTCAGAACTTAGCAAATCAACAAGTAGAAAACCCATGTGGTCGTGCTCAGGAGCTGACTCCTGGAGACCTGAAGATGGTCCAGGCCAAAGCCAAGTCCAGGTGAGAGGCGGGGCAGCAGGGTCAGAGAAGCAGTGGAGCTTCTACGAGGAAACAGCTTAGAGCTCTTTTTTCTGACAATGAAACATGTCCATGCTAGGAAATTTGGAGAGCAACACACTTACCACGGAAATAATGTACACCCGAAATCCCTGCATCCAGGAGTTTGCTATTCGAGTACTGACAGATTAATCTCCCAGCTTTTTCCTATGTACATATGTTTGTATGACCATAATCAATCCAGTCTCCTGTCACACATGGAGTGTCTCCTCTAGCATGTGTGTGTCTCTTCTATCATATGTATTTGGCTTTGAATTTGCTCCAAGGTCTGTTCTGAATGTAAAGCTGTCTCACACAGCAGGACAACATGATTTATAACGAATCTATGGCTCTAATTCATTTAATCAATCTCCCATTGCTGGGCGTCAATTGTGCCCCACCGCCTCTTTTTATACTGCTATTGAAAAAAAAAAGCTTCAATAAACAGTCTTTGATTGTGCCCCTGGCAGCATTCAGTATCGATGTGGAGTCTCCTTGATTAGCTTATTCCTATGAACTAGAAAGTTCTTCCCAAATTAACAGGAGAATGGTAAGGTTCCCTCTTCAGGTCTCTTTCCTTCTGCATTTACAAACATTTCCAACAAACATTGATTGGGGGTGGGGAGGGATATACCATTATCATGCTTAACAAGATGACCAATTATCCTTTAACATCAGCTAATGCCCAGCCCATATATAAATCTCTCTCATGGAGTGAATGTCTCTCAGAGTTGGTCTGCGCAGATCGGAGCCTGCTGAGCACCACGGCTCACTTCTGGGGGTTGTTTTTAAGGTTCTTCATCTAGCCTCCTCCCCCAATGCTATTTTCTCAGGAGGCTGCCTTGAGCAGACCATGCCAGCTGTCCTCCTGCTGGTTCTTCAAATACAAAAACTCCATCACAAAAGTCAGGTGAACTCCTAACCTTACAATTAAATGATAAACAGACTGTTGTGAGTTACAAAATCTGACACGTCCCTGGGCTGCCCTCAGTGGCTCGGGGACCGTGCTCAACACCACGCCTGGCGTGCCTAGGCAGACAACGGGGTAGGGATAAGGCACCTGTAAGTGCAACCATCGTCAGCAATAAAAAAGGGGGGATTTTGCCCATTTGTAGCAAAATGGAAGGATCTCAAGAGGAGCCCATTAAATGAAGGAAGTCAAGGAGAGAAAGAGGAACATCAGATGATCTCACCTGTCTGGGGGATGTAAGTGAGCTGGGAAAGCAGAACAGTGAGAGATCAGCGGACTTCAGCCGCAGAAGAGGCCACCAGAGAGGCGGAGGAGGAAGGTGAGAGCGAGGCTGGCGGGGGTCGCGTGGATGGTGGTGTCTTTCTGTTCATCGTTTGTTTAGGGAATCAAAACAAACAGCAAATAGACCTTGTGAAACTTGGCTGGCGGACACCTCTGGTCAAGAGTTAAATGCCATTTTTTTTTAAAACTCTACTTTTGATAACTTGAAGGTATTAAAATAAGTGCCTACAAATCAAAAGACATTTCATGGGGAGGGGGAGAAAATGGCTAAGAATGAAACACATTTTTAAAATTCGGAGGGTTCTAGAGAGTAGAAAAGGTGAGTCTGCTGTGACACAGGGTGAAGGCCCTGGCAATGAAACACAGAGAGGCGGCCCCACGCAACAGCCCGTTAACCCTCCAGACGCAGCGCTCCTTCCTCCAGAGACTGACTCACAACTCCTGGGTGGTACCCGAGGCACTAAACTGCCATAGGAAATGGTCTTTATTTTCAGTTTTATACTTTTCCCAGATTTCCCACAACGAACACAGATGTGCTTTTACAAATAAAACATCTGCTTCAAAGTGGTGGCAGTGCCCGTCAGCCAGCCGGGCCAGACAACCAGAAACACCAGGCCGGCGCGCGCCCCGAGCCACCAGACGGTCACGGGGCAAGGAGACGCGCCTGCAGCCAGGCCTCCCCGCGCACGAGCCCCGCGCCAGCTCTGCAGCCAGGGCCCGCGGAAGCAGCCCAATGGGCACTGGCGCCCGGGCAGGAGCCGCCTCAGGTTCAGGGGTGGTCGCCGGACCCGGGGGAGGAGCTGAGCCCAAGGTGTGACTCAGAGCCTGGAAGGGGGTGACCCCTGTAGTTCCTCCTCCACATGGGGCTAGGCCCCTGGACAGAGAATGTTCTAAGAGAACCTGATGGCAAAGCCGGAGGACAGGCACTAAGCAACTCCACAGAGAAATGTATGCCTCTATATACAAATAGTTTTATTTTTACCATAATTAAGGACATGAAAATCAAAATGAGACATTCAAGAAAGACAGGGCAGTAACCCTGGCCCTGGGGGTGTGGCGCACGCCTGGTCCTCCCACCGGTGCCCGCGCACCGCCAGGCACGCACAGAAGCTCGGCCATCGCATGACTTCCCAGCTGCCGGTCGCCTTCGGGCCACAGCATGGCAGGTGAGCACAAAGCACCGGGGCTCAGGGGCTCGGGGGACCCACCGCCCACTCTGGTCCCCGCCGGGTCTGACCACGCGCCATTTGCTTGACAGCAGCCGTCTCCATCCTGTCCCTCAAAAGCAAACCTTTTATATGTGCTCTGCTATTCCTTCATTTTTCAAAGACTCTAGCATGTATTTTTATCATGACTACTACTGCTACCTACGTTTTGAGCAATCAGTCCCCGCCCCATTTTTCTGTATGTCCTGAATCTGCCCTAAGGACAGAACCGGATACACGAGCATATGTGCACACCGTGACGGTCACCCTGGCATTCTTCCTGGAGTAGTAAGCTCCTTCCCCGAAGTGCAGAAGACTGGTCTGCACAGGACTCCCCTGCGGATGTAAGCAGCAGAGACTGAGACGAACAAGGATGAAAACGTCTCCCTGCCACATGACTTCTGCCCCGAGTCCGCACCAGCAGGCTTCCCGAGGCGCCCTTCAGACGGACCAGGCCCGCGCCCAGAGAGCAGCCGGCCGCTGGCCCAGCCACGCTCCGCTGACAGCCCTGTTCCCAGGGCCTGGAAACGTGACTCCTCCCCGGCCGCCGCTCAGAGTCAGAGGCGACACCAAGGCCAACGGCAGGCGGGAGAAGCGACTGCTCTGCAGGAGTTGCTGGTTCTGCTTTCCCCAAAAGGACCCTAAACAGCGGGGTACGCAGAGCTCTGAGTCATAAAAGAAAGAAAACGCTCCTGAAGCGCACACGGCTGCCAACCCGGAAAGAAGCGACAATCGCCTTCGAGAGGATGAAGATCAACAGTAGGAAAGAGAACACAGCTATTCAGATAAAAGAAGTCACATTTTTTGTTTACCAATTTTTAAAGAAAAGATCACCTTATAATTTAAGATTAAAATTCAATTCGAAAGTAACTGCAAGTGAGCAAGCAGGAGCAGAAAGATCCCCGGGTAGCCCTTCAGATCAGAGGATGTGGTTTCTGTGGAGAACTAAGGCAAGAAGGACAGAGCGACGGGAGAGCCAGAGGACCAAGGCACAGGCTGCCGAGGGGACGGGGCCGCCACCCCCTGCCCCGAGTCTCCTCTGAAATGGGGGGCCAGTCTGCCAGGGAGCAGTGCGTGCGGACCTCCAGGACAGAGCAGCCGAAAGAGGCGGCAGATGCTGGGCCTGTGCGAAGATCAAGGGACAGACCGACCGGACCGCAGGCCTCTGCTGGGTGAGGGTCTTCACAGGTCACAGGCCCTACGCACCCAACGACCAGTTCACAAAAATCACCTGACAATCTAAAGGGATATTCCTTCCCAGCGTCTCTCAGAATCACCTGGGACTACCCAGTGTGCTGCTAAGAGGTGGGCCGCGGGCGTCCCGCACTGGGACACAGCGGGCCTGAGCCCAGAGAACCTTCCTCTGGTCTCTGCTCTGCTCCGCAGAACGTTTATGCTTCCACCTGGAAGGTTCCACGGAAGAACCACCTATACTGACCAGGCTCTAGGAAAGACATTGTGGTGGACAGAGACCCACACGTGGACGAAGGCGAAATGGTGCTGACTGAGCACTTGAGCCTGACAGCAAAGGACCTGGTTCATTTCTCTCAATTTACCATTTCCTGGTATTGGCAATGTAGTCGACGTCTCCTAGACGGTATCTATGGCCGAAACACAAGGCGGGGATAGAAAGGGCAGGTGGGAGTCATAGGGCCACAGACTTTGGACCGGGAGTTATTCTCCAAAGGTCCCACAAACACGCCTCAGAGATTGCAGCTCAGCTGGCGGCAGAGCGCGAGATGCAGCCCACACTCGCGTCACCGCTAAGCCCCAGTGCCCCCAACGCCCAGGCTTTCTGATTCCATCACAACGATAGCAGGCTTGGGTTAAGAGCTGAGGCGCCTACTCACTGCCCCGGGAAGTGTGGCAGCACCCTTTGTGCCTGCACGGGGACGAGAACCCCCGAACCCCGTGAGATGAGCCTGCCAACGAAGACACAGAGACACTGCGCTCAGGCCACCCCGTGGCTCCCGTCTTGGTCCCACATGGTCAGAAAGTGGACCCTGGGACAGTAGACCCTGCGGTCAGGGCAAACAGGAGGAGGGGACGCCCCCAGGATGTGCCTCACTCTCTGAGGTGTGTTTGTGGGACCTTTGGAGAATAACTCTCGGCCCGAAGTCTGTGGCCATATAAGTCCCACCTGCCCTTTCTAGCCCCGCCTTGTGTTTCGGCCACAGATACCGGCTGATGCGCCAGGCCTGCATCAGGGCGCAGAGCCCACCCACGCCTGCTCTGCCTCAGGGGGGATAGCAGTGTATCCTGGAAAACTGAGACAGAAAATACAACGAAGTTTCATGAATATCAGTGGCCACAAAACAGATTCCTCCTCCCGGGCAGATTCCGGGCGGGACGGGCGCCATCACCATGGCTGCCGTAGGAGGTCGGGCTCCGCGGCTGTGCCTGTGGAGGACACAGAAAAGAGGGCAGCCCGGCGTGCGCAGTCCCTCCGCTGGCTTCCTTGCCTTCAGAAACCTGCACCAGCAGCCGCCTGGCAGCCCCCCAGAGCCCCCACTCTTCAAAATGGGGGAGCTGTTCAGAACTCCCCAACACCGCTCAAGAGCAATGCTGACAAGGAGCACCCCGAGGACAGGTCTGTACCCCAACCTCAGAAACGGGCAAGTCTCCTAATGTAGTTCTTGATTTTTCTCAAAATATAAAACACACCAAGGATCGTCACCCCAGAAGTGACCCCTACAGGAGAGGAGCCCCAGGGAGCCTCATCGGAGACTGAGGGGCACCCCCTTTGGTCACCAAGTTTCTCGGGTCAGGTAAGCCCACACGTGTCCTGCTTCTACAGGACGCTCTTTAAAGAGCACCCAACCCAGCTGGCGGCCCAGCCGCGCCGGACGTGCGCCCCCCTTTTCCCGCAGATGCTCCTCCCTCCGCGCTGGGACTTCTCCAAAGCGTCAGCGAGGACAGTGTCACCAGCGGTCAGGTGGCCTCTTCCTGGAGGAGCCCGCAACCTCCTCGCCCGCTTCCTCACGGATGCTCCTGCCCCTCCTCCAAGCCGGAGAGAAACCTGAATGAGCTTTAAATTCTGACAACCCTGTAAGCTGGCGCGCGTGTTAATGCAATTTATGAACAAGTGAAACAGCACGTGGTGCTTCTAAACACACCCTGCTTCCAGCACGGTACGGTGTGGGGAGAAAAGTGTCTTAGAATCATCCCATAGAATATGGTGAAAATGTTAATTTAGGAATTTTTCAAACTCAAAAGTTTTATGAAGCCAGGACGTGACAAACAAAGGTAACACGTCTGCCGATGCAGGCCGGTGTGGTGTTTGCTCCTGGTTTTGCTCTTAGAACACAAACGCTCTCTGCGAGAGCCCTGCGGCCCACAACAGCAGAGGGTGACTCTAAGGTCTCTTGGAGACGCCCCTCACTGCTCGAGGCCAGTCCCCACCCTCCCGGGGACACCCCCTCCCAGTCGCTCGTGGCTCAGCATCCCCACCTGGGTGGCGATGCACCAGGCCCTGCCGTTCCCTCCCCACCGGTCCTCAGCCCAAGCAGAGCGGTCAAAACCCACACTAACTTGAGAACAGGCTGACTTTCTCACTCTGGCAAGTAAACACATTCGAGCTGCCACTTTTGCCCTCATTTGCTTCCCTGGCTCCGCCTCCCCCCCCCCCCAGGAAGTGATTCGCAGAGCCCCACCCAGGGAGGGCAGGTGGGCAGACTCCTCTGCCCCAGGCCAGCTCCACCAGACCATGGCTCAGGAGGAAGAGGCTGTTCCCTCACCCCCCGTGCATACTGCAAGGGGCAGGTCTTCACTGTGGGCCCCACAAATCCATATAGCAGGGCACCCCCTGGAGGAGCACAGGCCTGAGGCCAGAGCGACTCACCATGTTTGGCACGTTGGTGACTGAAGCATTCTTGATGTCTGCAGGGAAGGGAGGCAAACTGTTGACCAGGTTCTGTTTGCTGGACAACTGGGTGTTCACACCAGGGGCCCCCATTTGCTGCCCTCCAGTTTGACTAAAGGGTTGTCCAAATGGACTGGTGTTGCCAGCCATTCCCATCTGAAAGAAAGAGAGGCGACGTCAGCTGTCAGGTGTGATCACGTGGAAGAGGGTGGGCCTCGGAAAGGCTCGCTTTGACCCAGTGACGAGAAGTTGTTATTTCCTGTGAAAAACTCATTTCAATGATTATTTTTTTTAAAAGATTTATTTATTTATACAAATACTGGGTACAGTCAGAAACGCGGGAGGTGAGAGAATTCACCAGAGCCAGAGCAGGGAGCAGAACAGGCAGAAGGACCGAAGCACACTGCTAAGGGGGGCAGCGGGCGGCAGGAGAGGTCTGCACGCCATGAAGGACCCTCGCCGGCGGCCGGGGATCGAACCGGCCCTGCAGAGTCTGCCGGCAGCTTCGCAGCCCAGTGCTCAACTGCTGCGCCACCAGGGAGGCCCCATTTCAGTGATTAAACGAGGCTCATTCTCAGGGTTCCGAGTGAGAACTGTGAACAGGCAAGGCTCAAAATGAAGAGGCTGCTCTGGACAGCCCCGCCCCGCCCCCCCCCCCCCCCCCCGACAGCCGCAGCAACACTTGAGAAGATACCGCAAAGGGGGCCCCTCCAGCTTGATGATGCTCTACTGGTTAGTTTCTTTGGGGGTCCCACCCTCCGATTCAAACTAAGTTCCTGTTAGTTCAGAACGCACAGCAGACGCACGGACCGTGACATGACGCGCGGGGCTTGCTTCAGCACACCCGGAGGGGGAGAGGCCCTTGGGGCCAGCCCTGGTGGGTGCTGGTGACTCCCGCCCATCGCCATGTGGCGGGGACTGTTCCTTTCCTCCCTGAAAACCACAGCTTTGGACCCAGGTGCCTCCCAGGACACCTTTCTCGCCTGTAAGGTGAGCGTCACCCACACGAGGAGTCGCACCTTGTCTTTCAGCTCCAAACTCCCAGGCTGCGGACCGACGCGCACCACGACTGACCCGTTCCGCTGAAATGCCCCATAAACACACAGACAGGACTGCCCCGCACAGCCAGAGGGCTCTCTGTGGCAGCTCCCCACCCGGCTGGGCTGCCACCCCCTCGGCTGACTTTCTCACTTTGGCAAGTAAGCACCTTCGTGCTGCCACTTCTGCCCTTATTTGCTTCCCTGGAGTAAACGGAAACCTTTAAATTCTACTGAAATTCAAATTCAACTTGAGTGAGCTGTAACAAAAACAAATTCTTCACTAATTAGGCTCAACTCCGAGTTCAGACTACTCAATCACCAGGAGGCAACAGCTCTGTGTAACTTGAACACAAGGGCCTTTCTGGTCCTCGACCAGGCTCTTCAGTTGTTACTAGAAACTCAGACGAACTGAAGGAAGAATTTGCATTTTCAGAAAGTATATTAAATTAACGCCATCTAACAGACGTCTCTCAGAATTTGCTTTATAGCATAGGATCAAACCCTGTTCTTAGAGGCCTAAGAACGTGTGGAAAAGCACAGTTACGATTTCCAATTCCTAATTTCAATTTCAATTTTCTCTACTTAGGTCCAGCGGCGCCCGGTGCACCAGGAGACGTGCTTTGCTCACAGCTCCATCCTCGCCGCCCACTCGGAAGGGGCGCCAGGGCCTGGCCGGCCGGCCGTGGAGCTCAGCCGTCCCGCATCACGCACGCGCACCCTCACGCCTTCAGTCACCCATCACGAGCCAAATATGTGCTCCAGGCGGACGCTGCTAGTGGCAGCGGAGAGGCCCCGTCCCTCCACACACACAAACGCCAAGGCAGTAACAGCAAGGCACAGAGGCGAGAACACACAGGTGCCTGTGGACTCCAAGCTCACCTTGTTGAGAAGAGTATTTCTAAGACTTTGCAAAAACTGACAATAATATTCATGTGATCATCTTGCCAGGCTGTAGTTTGCTGGCCTCGTCGGCTGGGCACCACTTGCCTGGTCAGTCTCTCGGGCCGCAGACCTTTTAACTGATGGAAGGGCCCGGGCCTGTGGAGAGAGCACTGGACCAGATGTCACCAGGGGTCGCTCCACCCTGTCCAGGCCCACCTCAGTAGGAAGGAAACCACCTGCACGTGGCTGTGATCCTCCCGGGCAAGAACCAAGTCAAGCGAAAGGTCACAGGGGGCAGGTAAAGAACACCCGTCCTCACAAGCGACTGTGTATTTCAGAAATAGGACAAAATTCTACCTCAGCCTGTGACACCGAGCACAACTCCCAAGAGGAGCAGAAGGCGGGCCTGGGCCCCTTGGCGCCAGATCAGGCTCCGAGGCCAGGGCTCAGGCCCCTAACCCAGAGCAGCCCCACCCTCTCCTAACCAGTCAGCACTGACGGGGAGATGCAGGAGCTCCAACAGGCGGCGTGGCGCCTCCCAACGAGGGGGCCTACTCCTGTCCTCAACTGTCTCCCTGCAGAGCCTTCGAGAACCAAAAGTCTACTTGCCAGCCAGAGCTGGCAATTTTGGGTAAAAGCCATTTGCTTCTAGCCATCTGTCCTATACATATCATGCTTTGATCAAGCTGCACCTCGTGGGCCCCAAGTCTAGGCTCACACACACAACAACCTATTTCTCCTCATTTCCCACGAGGTACTTAGCAGCGATTTAGTAAACAGCTTTATTTTTCAACCAAAGTATATCAACGTCTGGTTTAAGGCTGCCAGAGGAGCCATCACATAGACTTTTCACTGAATTTTAGAAAGAACAGCAGAAATTGGTGACCATGGAGTCACTGTGAATTTACAGAGCATGCACACAAGTCCAGCGATGGAATATAACGTTCTGTCTCACCCAAGAACCCGGCACGTCAACACTTCCTTGCACTCTACTCTTCCAGAGCCCCTCTAAGCATTCAAGTTCAAGCTCAGAAAATAAGAAAGATAATTATAGTTAGTACCTGGAAAAGGGACAAGTTCTCCCACAGTGAAATCCAGACGAGAACCCATGGGGCCCTGCCGAGCCCCTCACAAAGAGCCCTCTCGCGGTCAGTGTGCCACCCGCCTCTGAGCGCCCCTTCCTCTGTGCCAAGCCCGCCACATCAACAAGAGGACAGGCACGTTGGCCAGTCTGCATGTGAGCGCGGACAAGCTGGACAAGAAGGGGGGCCGCGAGGCGAGATCCCAATGCTGGCCCCCTCCCGCCAGCAAGGATGGGGGTATCAGCCTCAGGAAGAATGGAAGGCACGAGGTCTGAGACACCTCTCTGTAGAGCTTGAAAAAGTGAACAGTGCCCCCACGAGCGTTACCGCTGAGACAGCCGGTGTGGGCAGGCTCCGGGGCTGCCTGGCCAGGGGTGGGTGACAGTCACCCGCAGCAGAGGGACGGCAGGCCCTGTGCTCGCACCCAGACAGACGCACTGCAGACACGCCACGATGCTGCAGCAGGTCCTGATCACCGGACAAGCCACCCCCAACCGGTCCTGGGCACAAAGCCAGGATGCAACTTGTTGCCTCCTGGGACAGGCGCCTCCTCTGTGTTCCAAGGCCCCACAGCACGGTCGGTGCCTGATGAGTCCTTGGGGAAGAAACCCCAAAAACGAACACTCCAAGAGATCACGGCACCAGGCAGACTCTGAGGACAGAGGCCCTCGAAGACCCACTGCCCCGTCCCTGAAGCCAGGTGCAGCTGAGGTACCAAGTCAGAGCGGCACTGGAGAGGCACCAGTAAAGGTTTCCTTCCTCTCCTCTGGATCCCAAGGCTGGCGGCAGGCGGAGTGGATGGGACAGGCACACCCCCCACCGCCTTCCCCCAATACCACGCACCCTGGGGGTGGTTCTCCAGGATGAGGTGTGGGGCATCTGGCCAGAAAGCACAGCGGCTCCCCCGCACAGTGGCCACAGGCCCGGAGACCCTGAGTCCCTGCCGCAGCCGGGGAGGCTGACCCCTCAGGCCCCTGGCTGCAAGCAGCCTCCTCGGCCCACCTCAGCGTGGGGCAAACTCCAAGGTCTACTCAAGTCACGACAGGACAACGATCAGTAACACTGAGGACAAGACAAGGTCTGGGTTCCCAAGAAAAGGACCCGCCCATGCCCCGGCACTAGCCCAGAGAAAAACTGTATCTGCCTCATCCAATCTGGCCACGAACTGGGGCCCACAGAACTGTGGGGGGTGGGCGTGGGGGAGGGCGTCTCCAGGGACCAGCAGCATCTGTGACAGCAACTAGCCTGGGCTCGCCCTCTCGCTCCTCTGTGGGAAGGGGACAAAGAATGCCTTCTTCACAGCTCAGGGGACCACAGAGTGTAACACCCCCCCACGATCAGCAGCTCAAGGTGGGGCGCCAGGTCCGTGGGGGAGGCTGCCACACCCGCACCACTGTGTGTGGGGCACATTTTGAGAGAAGCGTCCATTATTACATTCTCAAAGGGGGGCCAAAGAGGCCCTGAAGATTCGGAATGCCTGCCTCAGGGGCCCTCCTCTGCCACCCCATACAGCCCTCCTATAAACACCCTGCCACGTCCAGGCCCGCTCCAGGCATCACTCACTCACACAAACCCGCGCCCCACAAACGACTCCCCGATTTTCACCCCCAAGGGTCCTCTGGAGAGGCAGGCTCGCGGGCAGGATGGGCGCCCACGGCTGGCAGCCCTGGGCGCGGCCGCACACGTGTGGCCAGCTGAGCGCACCCTGGACAGAGGCGAGGGGAGGCGGTGCAGGGCAGAGCGGGACAGCCAGAGTCGGGCTCCACGCCGCCCTCTCCCTCGGCGGTCAGGCCTTCAGACGCGCTTCAAGTGGCGGCAGAGGCCGAGTCTGATGTGGTTTCGACGCGCCCACTCCAGCACGCCGCTTCACAGCGAGCTCTTCGGCAGTTTCCCTCACACCTTGACGTGCATTTAAAACCACAGCACGCAGCCGTGCCCCCAGAGGAAGTGGGGGGGGGGCTGCCGACGCCGGTCAGCAGTGGAGGAAACAGCACCACCGCTCACAAGCTGCCAGGGGGGACAACGGGACAGGGTAGAATTTTCAGCTGAAAGGCCTCAGAGAGCACGCGGCCAACAGCGCTGTGCGGAGGAAGGGCACGGAGGCAGGAGCCCGCGGCTCGGCAGAGAACGCGGGCCGGCCCCAGCCCTTCCTAGCCTGAGCAGGACCGCCCGGGCCCCTCTGGGCCCATGAGCCCCGCCGCCCAGAGACGGGTGCAGTCACCAAGACCCGGCGCCGGCAGCCGAGGCCAGGGCGCCGATGCCAGCCCAATGGCTGCTTTTGAAAAATAAAACACGCTAAACACGACTTGATCAGAACACAGCCGCAAACAATAAAATTCAGAGGCTGTGAGCCGGGCTGAGTGTGGACGCTCCCCCATCTGAGGGTGGGTCTGCCACCTTGCGGCTGCGTGACCTGGGGTAGCTGACTAGGACCTCTCGGGCTTAGTGCCTATAAAATGGAGAAGACAGAACACCCCCTCTTTGGGTTGTGGAGGATGAACAAAGTCACCCACACGAAGTGCTCAGGCGAGGGACACAGCTCGTGTTGCAGGGTCGGCCCAGCCTGCCGTGAACAGGCCTCCGAGAGCCCGGGGCCACCTGATGCGACTCCTTTCATGAGTGTCATGACTGTAATGACACAAGTGAGCCCTTCGCAGACGGCAGGACCGCGGGAAGCCAGCTGGCACCGCTGGCATTTGGTTATGAGACATTTTCAGAGAAACATCAAGTAAACATGTGACAAAAGTCTCGTGTATTTACTACTTGCAGGATGTACTTTTTTTTTTAAATAATAGATTTTATTTTTATATTCCCCATACAATTGCAACCCCCCCAATTGCAGGATGTACTTTTAATAGAAAATAATTTTCAAATTGTCCTAGCAAATCATAAACGCCTCCAGTTTTCACTCTAGATTGCATTCCAGCCTTAGAACAATATTCGGAATGTCCACCTCAAATTTAAAGTGGATAATAAATAATAATATATGATCAGAATACCCTGGTCTAACCCTCATGGGTTGATATTTAAATCAAAACATAGATATGGCGCCTCCCTGGTGGCGCAGGCATTAAGTCTCAGTGCTGTCAAGGAATCGCCAGCCACTGCGGCCTGAGTTCGATCCCCAGGCAGGGAGCTGACCCACAGGGCGCAGCAGACCTCTCCTGTCTCCCCGCTGCTCCCCTCAGCAGTGTATCTCAGTAGATCTGCCTGTTCTGTTCCCCACTCCGTCTCTGGTAAGTCCTCTCATCCCCCCGCACCTCTGGCCTGCACCCCAGTTCTTCTATGCATAAATAAATCTTAAAAAAAAAATTAAAAAGAAATGAACAGAACATCCCCACAAAATAAGAAATCGATGCAACGCTGCCTTGCACGAGGCCGCAGCAGCAGCAAATAAAGCTCCCTGCGACATGGTGCCAGCTGACCTGCTGCTTCACCTGCTGCTTTCGGCACCTGGCCCCACACCTGCGAAGCCACAGCGCACAGAAAGTATGTAAAATACAGCGCAGCTTAGCACACCACGAGCAAAAACCTGCCGAGTCATTTAAGAGCCAATGACACGGAGAAGAGCAAGCCTACTGTGGCCACATCACCTGGCAGGCGGCAGCACCGGGCACCAAGGGAAGCCGTTTTCATGGAAAGACACGGCTGCGATCGGTTGTCTGCCATCGCCCACTCACTCCTGGAATCCCGCCAGCACCTCCGCTTGGCAAATAAACAGCAAGTGGAAATAGGCAACAGACAGATCCCAATGCCAAAGACATCGCTTGGCAGGTCAGAGTCACCAGGAGCAGGAGGAGCAGGCTGGAGACTGACACGAGAGCCCACCTCTGCCGGACTCTGCTCCTGGAACGCTGCACGCGCAGAAAGCGCTCAGGCTGCCGTGTGGGCCCAAGGTCTGCACACCCCTCTAGATGGAACAATCGCAACGGGTGGGTAAAAAGTAGGCGTCTCCTCGGGCTCTCACCTGGACGAAGCGTGACCTGAATGCGGCTCAGGAAGCACAGAGACGGGAGGTGGGGCAGCTGGCCACCGCCGCAGCCTCGTTTACAGTCACACAGCTGCTCAGGAAACGTCCAGCCATAAGACCAGTGCCTGCACCAGCGGGATGCGCGCCCCAGACCCGAGTCAGATCCCAGCGCTTCAGGCGCTGGCCTGCGCGAGCCGGAGCCCAGGCAAGGTCAGCAGGGCCACGGCAGTCCCGGCTCTGGGCTGATCCGGGCGCGACTGTCCCTTCCCAAGTCTCGGTGCTCCGCTGCTGCCCATCGCTACTCAGTGATCTTGAAAGTTCCTTCTGATCCTCAAATCTTTTTGTTTTAAATATGCTTGAATGTCATGAGGTCCACACTCCTGGAAAGCCCAGTTATTCGGTGACAACCGGGTACTCTGAGTCCACAGTCAAGTGCCCCCCCTGGACCCAGAGCACAAGGCAGCAACGCTTCCGATGGGGCCATGCGGGTGGCCAGCTGTCTGCTCAGGGGGCCGGGCACTCCCTGCCACAGCGCACACAGGGTCCACTCCCCATCACTGCGCATCCTCCACACCCCGGCAGAAGGCACAGCAGGGCCAGGGCAAAGCCGTCCCCGAGAGGGCGCTGGAGCGCACAGACGCCTCTCCCTAGTGCCTCCAAGCCCTCCTCACTGTGTAGGCAGAAAAGCGGCCTCTCCGGGGTTGAGCACCCCTGTGAAGCAAAGTCAAGTCAATCAAGCCAGCAGCGGCCATGGGAAAAGAGAGGGAAAGTGCGGGCAAGAAAAGGGGACTGCCGTGGCCCGTGAGACCAGGGAATCTCCACAGCGATGAACCACGCCACGCTCAGCTGCGGCCCAGCGGGGCAGAAGGTCGCGCTCTTAAGAGGTCACCTGGCGCGCTACTGAGGTCTACACCCAAACCTCTGCAGGAAGGGTCTCCGGCCAGGGTGAGCGGACTCTTCCTCCCCACCACGGACTCACAAAATCCACTTGAAAAATGACCAAACAGCCAGGGGAGGGGGGGGGGCCGGGGGGTGCGCACACAGCTGCCCCGGGCAGGGCGGTGCGCGGAGAGGGCCGTGGGGCGAGACCACGGCCACCGCTCTATCACGGATGAGAGGGCCGACCTGCGGAGGAGTCCATGCGTCCTCTACACCGGCGCGGGAAAACCGAGCAAGTTGTTTCGGCAGACAGCCGGCAGCCCCCGCGGGAAGGCAGCCCCCGGAGGTGAGCAGGAGGACCCCAGGCACCCCACCCCCCACCCCAGCTCAGCTGCAGAGGGCACAGGAGCGGATAGTCATAAAGTCAGGTCCTCCCTCATTTCTTAAATGTCACCGATAGTCTCAAACTAGGAAATGCACTCAGACATACCACTGCCTCAAACACACAGGACCCAACTTCTCGCTAAAAACTGAATCGTACAAAATAACACATACGGTACAGTAGATGATGCTGATGGCATGGAGAGTGACTTTGGGGAGGGGACAGAGCAAGAACAGGAGGACCCTGGGGAGAACTGTAATGCTCCAGAGCAGGCACCCCCTCCTGAAGATGACGTGCCCGAAGTGCTCGGACAAGGAAAGTGGGAGATGCTGGCGCCGTGGAGGCATTCGACCAGCTCCCGACTATGAAAGGCACTAATGACTGACAAGTGGAAAAGCTCCTGGTACACTAAGTTCTTTGAAAAGCATGCAGAACATCTACTCTCCAGCAGGCACACACACGCGGAGCAAGGAAGAGAGAACACCAGAATATTTACTAGTGGTGATTCTAAAGGGCTTTTCGATTTCTTTCATGTACTTTCTGTATCACTCAAATTCTTTTACAAAGCACCGTGTTGTCGTGAGGAGGAAAAGTTGTTTCTTAGAGCCGTTCTCCGTCCAGCCTTCCCAGCGCTGTGACGGCAGGACGACCTGACGCCGGCTGCACACCGGCATCCAAAATACCATCAAGTGACGTCAGACACGGAGCACAGCAGGGGAGCACTACCTGACTGCCAGAGCTCCAGGCCGGTGGGGCATGAATCAAAGTCGCCCTGGCTAGACGCTTGATCTTGGCCAAAGGGCCGAGAAGCGATAAAATTGCTCGGTTAGGACGTGGCTGTAAGTGGTCACACTGGGCTCAGACGTCTTATGCATGGGCCAGAGGAGGCCCGAACTCACTCAGTCACTGCCCTAGGAGACATCTATCCCCACAGCTTGCAAAGGCAGCTGGAGGGAGGGAAAATACCGGCAAACTCAACCACCAGCCCGTCAGGCTCTCAAAGGCTGACACTGCTCTCACAGCTCCTGTTTGTCAACCTGGCAATAGTCTGGGTGGCCCTAGCACAGCACTGCCTGAGGGCACCGCTCCACCCCAATCTACCTGCTACCTGAGCTTGGAGAGCAAAAGGCCAGAGACCGGACAGCCTGAGTGTTCAGACCCCAGACAGAAAGCGAGTCTACCCGTCAGCAACCCCTGTGCCCGAAGGGGCTCTCAGCTCCAGCAGTACGCACCCAGCTCTGTCAGAGTGGGCGTCCTCCAGCACGGCGGCCGGGTCTCCAAGTCCACAGGAGAGGACGAAGAGGCCCCGCCCTGGCTGGGAGTTAATCAACATGTCTAAGGAACGAGCTAAGATCAACCAAGAGGCAAGCGCAGTCTCAGGGAGAAGCATCAGCCCTGACACGACACGTGGGAGCTGGAGCCCGACCTCTCAGTGGACCCCGCAGACCCCAGGGCCACAGCATCCGTCCTGCAGTCGCCGGCGCCAGCACTTTTGCTGCGATCAGCCCTCAGGCAGCACCAGCACCCCTGTGGAGCCACGCCTGCCACCCCAGGAGCACTGCTGCCCGCCCCAGTCAACCTCCAAGGCAGAGCGCCAGGTTCCCAGAGGAGAAAACACACTCTGTGACCCCACGGGCCTGTGCCTTATCTCTGCGCCCCGGCCTGCGCCCGTTCCCGGCGCACAGTCGCGCACCGCTGAAAGCACCGGGCCCGCCGACTTCCTCTTTGTGACTTCAGCGGAGGAGTGAGGAAAAGGCCCGAAAACCACGGTGCCCGCTCAGATCTTGAGGCGGCTTTAAGATCTCCTCCCACAAACAGAGCACAGCACATCTCTACCGTCAGGCAGGAGTGTCTCCGAGACGACATCTCTTCTGCAATACCCACGCCAGACAGGCCGGCGCCCCCCCCGGAACTCTCAGTTCTGCCCATTTCTTGCCTCGCTGCAGGAGTGAAAGGGGCTTGTTTCCCAGCCCATCGTTCATGCGCGCGGCTGAAATCATGGAAACGGGTAAGGCTCGTTACGGAGGGCACGGCGTGTCCACTACAATCACGTCAGTCGGGCCATGCGCCATTTTTCGAAAGGCGCGAGCCCAGGCGCACCCTCTCGTCCTCCGACAGCTAAGGACACATGGGGGCGCCGACAGCCCGCACCGTCCGCCGCGCGTGCTGGCCAGAAGAGACTCCCGTGAAGCAGCGTGCCGACTCTCCCAGAAGAGAGGCAGGACGTCCCCTCACCTCCTCAGTGTGGGCTGGGCACACAGGAGGGGCTGGAAGGGAGGTTCAGCAGAGGCACCTCCAGACCAGCGACCAAGAGCAATGTCGTCCGCCTCAGGATGTGACCCACGAGGATGAGCCCCAAGCCCCAGGCTCCTCCTGAGAAGAACATCAGGCAGCTCCCGACAGAGGAGCGTCCTGAGCAGACCCCACCGGCCTCCGCGAAACCGTCAAGACTTCAAACACGAGGAAAATCGGAGAAAATGTCACCGCAGCAGAAGCCGAAGGAGACACGCCATGAAACGCGGCCCGGGGTCCTGGCGGGGCCTGGGGCAGAGGGGGAGGCACCGCGGCAGGCGACAGCGGCGCCCGTGTCTCCACCGCGGCTCAGGACCCGGACGGGGACTCGGTGTGGGGCATGGGGGGCCGCGGGACGCTCCGCGCGAGCTTCCAATTTTCCTGTGAACTTGGTCTTTTCCAAAAAATAAAATCCATTAAAAACTTTGAAAGAAAAAAAAAAAAAGAGGATCAATATCAACAGGACGACAGTATTCTTTGCTCTTCTGGGCCGAGGAACTGAGACAGCCCAGCAAGCCCACCAAGCAGACCCTTCCCCGCGCAGGACGTAACCCGAGGAGCTCGCCCGGCGGCCAGAGGCGCCCGTGCAGAGACGGTCAGAGACACGGGCGGCGCCGGCCTCCCTCACCGCAGCGCGCACCTTCTTCCTGGTCCTGGTCCTGGTCCGCGCGGTCGTGCAAAACCTGCTCGGCTGAGTTCCCTTTCCAGCCCGAGAGCCGCTGCCCGAGGAGACACGGCAAGGCTCCGTGCAGCTGGGTGCTTCTAGAGTGGAGTGGACCTCGTGTAGGGCAAAGAGCAGCCCCAGGAAGTCAGACGCGCTCTCCAGGCCCTCCACCCTACCTGCTCTGGGGAAGGAGGGAGCAGGCGCTACCCCGGCGCATTCTGAATCCTGTCGCGGTGCAGGCAAAATGGTGCATAGGAAAAACAAACTCCGGAGCGAGAAGAGGGGACAGCCTGTCCAGGTCTGCTGCTTCCTCTCACGTCTCCCAAGTCCCTTCCCGAGAAACAGAAAGGCAGCTCGGGGGTTTTATTCCGCGTGGAGAACAGACATGGCGCTGGCCGCACAGGATCGTCAGACACGAGACCAAAGCAGGATCCTGGAGCGAAGCACCGGGCCCCGCACACCTGAGTGCTCAGGCCTGGCTGCTCTCCCCTCAGGACCCGGTTCGAGAAGAAGGGCAGCCGTCCCCTTCACAGCGGGACCACGCTGGAATTCATCGCTATCTCCTCCATAAAACTGCAAAAACTGTCAGAAGTATTATAAGGTGAACACAAAATTCTAAATGTTTTCACCGGGTGACAGATGGACAGCAAATGACCATCCACGGTAAGGAGAACTCTCTGAAGTATCGCAGAAGCATTCTGGAGAAGTCCATCCTAGAAGTCGTGCTTCGGACCCATTTATGCAGAGCGCGCCAGGGTGAGCTTCGCGACGGTTCTCCACGGAGCAGCCCGGGCAGTGAGAAGAGGGGCCATGCCGGCTCCACTCCCGAGGCCTCCTGGATCCAGATTTACGTTTCAGCCAGACCCCCGGGCGCTGGGCACTGCCTGAATCTACGCCTCAATCTGGGGCAGGTTCACACTGGCTCTGGGGGCCATTCCCAAAACGCCTGCGTGGGTGGGGAGCTCTCACAGGAGGGCCAAGAGCAGGAGCTCCAGCAAAACCAGGGTTTGTATTTGGCGCCATCTCGCAACTGTGACGTAGCGCAAACAGCCGATTTCTGCGTTTCAAGCTCCTCCTGGCTGAGCAGGTGCAGGTGACCTCGAAGTGCAGGCACCACCCAGCCTTGGTCCCATCTCACCGGGGCACTGTCCTGCAGTGCAGCATGTCTGTCTGTCGGAAGCAGCCATGTCTGTCTCGGCGGCTCACAGCTTCTGGGCCCCATCACCCAAAGGCTACTTGGTCCATTCCTATCAGGCCAGTTTCCCAAGTAAGAAACCACAGGCACCGAACAACACAATGCGGAGACCAAGAAGGGACACGGGGCATCTGGCAGAATGTGAGCACAGGCTCTGGAGAAGCTGAGGGGGCACAGGAGCCCGTGGGGGTTGGCGCTGAGCCCCAGAACAGGTGGGGCTTCGGACAACGAAGGGACGACGATGACCAGATCCAGAGCGGTGCAACGAAGACACAGAAGGTCTGACCCGCCAAAACACCGGAACTGAGACACCCCCACCACCACCACCACCCAAGACCGAGTAGAAGAAAATTTGTAAACAAATCTGCAAAGTCCTCATGATGCTGAGTTAAACCGCCTGCCACGACACTCTCTGGGGCAAGACAACACCCAGCAACAGCAACGCGCCCACAGCATCTGCGGCCATGGCAAGAGCATGCAAGTGACAGCAAAGTGTGGCCACGACAGGGAATGCAAGCGACACAAAACCAACCCCAAGGTAACGGAGACTTTGGAGGCAGCCTTCCAAAGAAGGGCAGAAAAGAAACCAACAACAAGATGTGAGCCCTAACCCCAAATATATCACCATCAAATGTAAATAAATTCACATTCTGGTTAAAGATCCAAGATTTTCAGAACAAATGAAGAACATTCAACTATGTTCTTTATGAGATGCACTTAAAAAATACACAGACAGGATGGTAAGACAGACAGACTTTGCAAACACTAACCATAAGAAAGCAGGAGTGGCTAATGAGGAAAAAGTAGATTTCCACACAAAGAATATGAACAGAAATGAGGAAGATTTCAGAAAAACGGAAAATTCAATACGCCAGGCAGACACAGTCATGCAAAATGTAGCTCCAACATAATGAAAGGGCTTTAAATGCAAGAAATAAGTAGTCAGATGACCCTGTGATTAAAGGAACAAGTAACTATCAGTATAGCTAGATAAGTCAGTACTCTTCTCTCAAAAACTGACAGAAGAAACCAGAAAATCCGTGAGGACAGAGGTGATTTGAACAAAATGGACCAGCTTATTCGAACTGAAGTTTACATACCCAAGTATATGGAGAAGATTCACAGAGATGGGCCACATGCTGGGCCACAGAGCAAGTCTCACTAAGTCTCAAAAGACAAAAATCATCAGAGCAGTTCTCTGGCCACACAGTTAGAAATCAAGTAACAAAATATCTAAAAAGTTTCCAAATATTTGGAAATTAAGCACCATACTTCTACATAAAAGAAATTACAAGTAAAATATAAAAATACGTTGAAACAAATGATAAAAACAAAACATGCCAGAATTTATGGGGTGCAGTGTAAAGCAGTGTTTAGGGTGACTGCTGTTGCTCAAATGTTAAAACTGGAAGAGTCTGAAACCAATGAACTAAGCTTTGACCCCAAGACGCTAGGAGAGTGAAGGAAACCCAATACAAGCAGAAGAAACCAAAGAAAAATGGTATAGGAAAAAAAAAAAAATCGATAAATTCAAAGTTGTTTAAAGTATCAATAAAGCTGACAAGCCCCTATCTCGACTGATCAGGGAAAACAAGGGCGGGACACAAGCCCCAGGAGTCAGCGTGGAAGGGGGACACTGGGGCTCCCTGGAGGCGGCGGTATTAAAGGAATCGGGACTATTACACACACTTCATGGGACATCAGCGAACACAGACAAAGTGGTAAATTCTCTGCGAAATACAGATTACCAAAATTAAGACTAAAACGGAAAATTTGAACCCGCCTATGCCTATTAAACGAAATGAACCATGAACTAAACAGATCTGGAGTTTCCTACAAGGAAAACTCCAGACCCAGGAGAAAGGGATAAATAATACCAATCGCAGACAAACTCAGAAAAGAAGGGGAGCGGGAACAACCCACAAGTGATTTTATGGAGTAAGTACATTCTCGATACCAAAACCAAATAAGGACTTTGCAAGAAGAGATCGTGGCCTGCCACCTCCAGCGAACGCAAATGCCTCCACGCCAAATGGCAGCTTAATAAATTAGATCCAGCAACATATAGAAAGGTGACCCTCTCGGCACAGTGAGGTTGTCCCAGGGACAGAAGGCCGGTCAACACTCAGAAGTGCACCTGACCACAGAATAAAGAAATTCTCTGTGGTCATGTCAGAAGACGCAGAAAAAGAAGGTGGTGGAATTCAGGAAATGTGATGGAGACTCGGCTGGCAAGAAAAGCCGGGGACTGACTGCCTCAGCTCAAGGCAGGGCAGCCTGCAAGGGTCAGCTACAAACAGTGCTCCTCCACAGGGCAAACTGAGGAGGGATGTTTTCACTTCATAAACACCGTTCTGGAGGGCTAAGGCAGAGCAGTCAACTCAGAAAAACAAAAGGCATTCAATTAGAAAGGAAGAAGCACAACTGTCTTCATTCAAAGACAGCACGACCTAGAAAATTCTCAGGCACCTACCAAGTAACTAATAAGTGAGCTTAGGAAGGTTACAGGACACAACATTAATACAGAAAATTCAATTATATTTCTCCATACGAGCAGCAAACAAATTACACAGTGACACAACATCTAGAGACGGCTGTGAGGACCCGACCAGCCCCGCTCAGCACTGGCGGGAAGGCTGGGGCGGCGGGCGGGGAGGGGAGAACACGATGGTTCCGTGAGGGCCAATAAGGAAACCTGCTGTGTCCGCGGGCAGCTGCGTGTGCATCCCTTTTTCTCTGGGTTATTTTTTAATCAATCCTTTCAAGGAACATGAAAGCCATTCTCAGGTTGTGGGGCACAGACAGACGGCCCAATGGCTGGGCTCGGGGCACAGGCTGACCTGGAGTCCAGAACAGACCCCGCCTTCCTCCAGTCAATCCCATTCCTAGTTACCCAACAGAAATCACAACTTACATGTCTGCACAGTGATTTGTGCAAGTGTTCACAGAAGCTTGACTCTAAACTTCACAGAATAGCTCTAAACTGGAAACCACCACAGTGTCCATGAACATGAGCCTGGCCGAGCAAACCACGGCACCTTTGCACAACGCCAACTACCGAGCAAGAAAAAGCACTACTGATTCGGGCAACAACACGGGTGAAGCGCAGGCTCCCGCGAACTAAGGAAGCCGTGCTGATAAAGCACACACCGTATGAGTCCATCTACAGGAGGCCTGAGGCCACGCAAGACTCCCCCTGGGTGACAGCAGTCGTAGTGACCGTCTGGGCGGGCACAGGGAGAACGCAGAGGCGCTCTCACACTTAAGGCCTTTGCAGCATTTCACTCCATGTAAATTGTACCTCCAAAAATAGAGCAAAATAATAAAATATTCAAAAAATTAATGCATGTTGCATGTAATTCTTTAACTCCAGATAGTAACAGCTGACCTTCAGGTGGTAAAGTAACAATGCTGATGTGTGTTTTCTTACAAGTATTACTTTTAAAGTGGTCATGGGGGGACTTAATCAAGTCAGGATTCAATGTGGCATTTATACCAAGTCACTCAGTTTGTGTTAGAAAATCTGTTACAAAGTTTAGAGGAAAAAAAGAAATAGGACCCTAACTTTAAAGAGATACACAGGGCCTCCCTGGCGGCGCAGGGGTTGAAGACAGCACTGGCAGCCACTGCCGTCTGAGTTCGATCCCCGGCCAGGGAGCTACCCACGGGGTGCAGCAGACCTCTCCTGTCTCCCCGCTGCTCCCCTCAGCAGTCTCTCTGGTGAATCCTCTCACCCCCACACCTCTGGCCTATACCCCAGTTTTTGTATGCATAAATAAATAAATAAATCTTAAACAAATACATAATAGAGGAGACTGGTAGGGAAAACACCTAAAAACTTAGCAGGAATTGCGGATCGGGTGATAGGATTAAGAGCAGACGCCAACTATTTCTGTTGGAAGACACCCTCTGATTGTCACTTCACATGTTCTGTGGTTATCTCATTCTTTGTAAGAAAGTTCACAAGGAAACCAGGCACAGTGCTCAGGGAAACCCCCCGGGGGGGCCCCCCTCCCCCCACTGAAGGATCTCCCCGATCCTGCAGGATAGGAATTATATTATCCCTTTTTAATCTACACAACAATTCTCAAAGGCAGGTACATTATTATCCTTATTTAAAAGACAAGAAACTAAGACCCAGAGAGGCCACCTAATTTCCCCACAGCTAATAATTAGTGGAGGCTGGATCTGGGCTGCAGCGGCGTCCCCTGGAGGCCGGCCGCTGCAGGCGCACGGCGGGCAGGGGGCTTCCCGCAGGGATCGGCTGCCCCTGCCCCACAGTAAGCACCTGGGGCTCTGTCTCTGGGCAAGCCATTGGCAGGCCACAGACAACCTCATTTGATGAATTTTAAAAGAAACCAACCTTATGGATGACTCTGGGCAAACACAGGCTCCAGTGTGGAGGACAGCTTTCCGGCAGGTCCCGTGGGGGGAGCCACTCCCCACATGCTTCACATTGCTACTCAACACCTGTGTCCAGGAGCTTGAGACACCCCAGCACAGCGCAATTCAAGGCTTTCAGTCTTTTCTTTCTATGAATTCGTCATTTATTTCCACTGCCATTGTTTGTAGAAAGTCAAATCATGATTTGCTTATTTAATGTAAAATCCCTTATTTTCTTTGCTCTACCTTAAGGAACAGATGAGGTGGCATTACATGAAACAGAGAAAAAGCATCAGACAAATGTGCAGTTTCTTGGGTTAAACACTAAACATCTGAATCACTGCTGCAGGGCAGCGGAGGCAGGTGAGCCGGGCAAGCCTCTTGCTCATTCTTCACTGACTATATTCTCCAAGTCCAGCCCCTTCGGTGCAGGTGCTCAGTGGGCATCCTGCCCTGTGGGTAAAAGAAATGCACAATTCTCAGGCCCTGCTCTAAAGCTGCTGAATCCGAAACTCTGGAGAGGGTCCTGGATCCAGCACCAAGGCACCTGCAGAGACGCATCACACACTCAGGTACAGGGGCCAGGGCCGCTGCGCCGCTCCAGGAGACCAGGGTCTGAGCCAGAGCCTCACCCCCAGAGAGAGGTACAGGCGCTAGCATTCCTGCTCACAGTCTAAGGAAGACTTTCCCAAAACTTCATCAAAAAATAAACCCTAGGGCCTCCCTGGTGGCGCAAAGGGTTAAGCGCCGCACTGTGGAGCAATCCGCAGCCTCTGCAGCACGTGTTCGATCCCCGGCCAGCCAGGGAGCAACCCACATAGTGCAGCAGACCTCTTCTGATTCGCCCGCTGCTCCCCTCAGCAATGTGTTTCGGTCAGTCTGCCTGTTCTGTTCTGCACTCTGTCTCTGGTGGATTCTCTCACCACCACCCCCTCCCCCCGCCTCTCTGGCCTGTACCCCGGCTCTTGTATGCATAAATAAATAAATCTTAAAAAAAAAACAAAAACAAATAACCTTAATCTGTGAAGAATGCTTTCTACAAACTATTTTGGCCCCTTTTCAAAGATTTGTTACTTATAAGAGAGGAGTAGAAGGATTTCTAAGGCCACACAAGCAAATCCTTGTTGACCTTAGAATGAAAAGGCTCTAGAGCAGGGACCAAAACACACGGCAGCCCCTGCCCTCAGCATCCCCTCTGCTACCCTCCCTGTGCGAGCCCCTCTCAACTCCACCGGCAGGAGGGGCTTGAATGCTGAACAGCTTCTAAATCTCACCTAAATGTACCGTTTTTCTTTCCATCTAAAGGACAAGTGTTTGGGTTGTGTTCAGTAGAAAAACAGAACATGCTAGCAGGAAGATAACATAATCAGGTGTTGCTATTTCTGAAACAGAAAAATCATTTCATTTTTTCTAAATCAGAGCATGCCGTGTTTACATTAACATTACTGGCAGGCTGCTGAAAGAGCTCGTGCTTTCTATTTTAAATATTTTTCTTGAAGAGTCACACAAAATGAGAATGAGAAAGAGGAAATTATCACGAACACGCAGAATGTCCAGAACTGTAAGATTTTTGCATAACTCTAAGTTAGATGAATGTTAAAGCCTAAATGTAAAGAATCTGTATTAAAATTATAAATTGCAAAACTGTCCTAAGAACAGGCTACACAGGCCAGTGACCCAGGGGCTGCTGGCTGGACGGCGGGCCCACGCTGTTCCTCTCCTCTCCGGGTGTGTGCAGGGAGCTAGTGAGCGCCGCCCCATGCCCCCACGATGCTGTGCCCCCATGCTTTAGTCTGTAACTGGCAACAGTAACAGTATCCACTTTATGTTTTGTTTTTTTTTAATATAATCTTTTTTTTAAAACTTTTATGGTTTTTTAAAATTTTCATTTTTTATTTTTTTTAGATTTTTATTTATTTATTTATACAAGCACTGGGTACAGTCAGAAGCGTGGGAGGGTGAGAGAATTCACCAGAGCCAGAGCGGGAAGCAGAGCAGGCAGAAGGACCGAAGTACACTGCTGAGGGGAGCGGCGGGCGGCAGGAGAGGTCTGCGCGCCATGCCGGACCCTCCTCCGGTGGCTGGGGAGCACCCAGGGATTGAACCAGCGCGGAAGAGGCTGCAGGCAGCTTTGCAACCCAGCGCTCAACTGCTGCACCACCGGGGAGGCCCTCCACTTAATGAATAAACAGTTAAATAGTTTTCCCTCAAAATCACAGATTTAGACTTTCCTAAAGGAAAATATCTTGATCCAAAAGACCACAATACTAAGAGGCAAAATAAACAGAAAACAGCAAAACTGTTGTCAAAAATCTCAAGTCAACCCTGACAGAAAAAAGCTTCAGGCCCTCAGGGTTTTACAGGTGAAGCAACTCCATTCTTCAAGAACAGATTACCTGAATGCTAAGCCATTCCAGAGAATAGATGCAAAAAACTACCAAATTCTCTATCAAGTTAACATGGCACGAATATCAAAACATGACAAAATACACAAAAAACTACAATTCAATCTCACTATTGATTAGTGAGAAGCAAAAATTCTCAATGAAAAAGTAGCAAGTAAAATTCAGCAGTGTATTAACTTTTAATTTCGCAGTTACAGAGATGGTTCAATTTGATATTAGGAAACCTACTGAGATAATATGTTTCATATACATAAAGAAAATAAATTCACAGGGTAATCAACCATGGGTGTCAAAAAAAAAAAAAAGGAATGTGACAAACTCCAACATCCAATAAATGAAGACTAGATTGTGTCCCCATTAAAAATGTCTACATACCAAAGCTCACGCTGCACCTAATAATGAAACACTGTTTACTTAAGTCAGGGTGCCTGAAAGCATAAACATTGCTGGAAACACCTGCAAGAATGCAAAGGATGACCGTGTACTAGGAAAGCTCAAGAAAATCACCTGAAAAAGAATTAGAATAAATAAGAGAACCCTATAACGTGGCCAGATCATTACAGCGGTATTTATCTATTGATATATGACACACCAGTTCTCCTATATTGAAACAATGCAACCCCAATAGCAACATAAAAAGCATAGACACACCCACAGACAGACGCACCTACTGTCCCCCTCTGGCAGCACAGGCCTGCACCTGAGACTCGACTGGCATGTGCAGGGGAAGGCGACGCAGGAGCCGCGAAACTATTAAAATCTCTCATTTCTCGCTAAAGGATTTACGAAGTCCCATCCAATCCCAATCAAATCCCAAGATTCTGAAAGAGTCTGAGAAACAATTCTCAAGTTTATCTCAAACAACTGTTCCCGACTGGGGCGCATGACCCCCCAGAAGGCCCGCACCTGCGTGACACTTGTGGCACACGAGCTCTGACTGAACTGGTCTGCGGCAGGGCCCGGGCGTCAGGTTTTGAGAACTCCCAGGTAATTCTGACGAGCAGACGGGGCGAGGAGCCACACATCTGGACAAGACTCTTTTAAGAACAGCAAAGGAAACACTTTGACGCTCTGACCTTAGGAAACATCAGGACAGGGACGGAGGGCAGTTGGTTTCCTCACACACCACACGCTGCCATGCGCGAGGGGACGAGTTTCTGACACGGGGCGAACCAAGATGGAGGCAAAAGAAAGAGTCCAGGATTAAACCCAGAGCCCAGAGCTCTTATTTTTAAAAACTGCAGAAAACATCCTGAACATGGACTCAGGAGGACGGTCTGCCCGAGAGGCATGTGCCCGAGAGCGCGGGCGAGGGCAGGGGCTCTGACGGGCGCCAGCTGACAGAGGCGACCCACGTTTTAAAGAAATGTCCTCAGGGCCCTAGATATTTTAAGATGACGCAAGTCTAAGACCGAAAGTTGAAGAACTCTTGCCGCCTGCTTTGGGATAGGACTTAAGCCCCCAAAGCAAGCACTTCTCCTGCCCGGGTCGTGTGCCGGAGAGACGGCGGCCTGGATCGGGGCCTCCTATGAGTGAACCCCAGAACCCCAGCCCCCGCGCACACAGACCCGCTCCAGACACCGGGGAGAGAGGCACTGAAGTTCACGTGCCCCTTCGCGAGGGTTTCAAAAGAGACAAATGCAATTCTGTTGTTTCACTTTTATTTCTCAAGTTGCTAATAGTCCTCTTCCCACCTAGGAGAGTCACAGCTTTCAACGCTTGCATCAACCTTGCTGGGAATCTGTTTTCTGCTCTTATTCCTGCTTTTATTTGGCACAAATCACATCCCCAGAGCAGTTCAAGCTGTTTCCTGCGTTCTGGTATTCGCTGTGCCAAACGCGCCTGTGGTGGGGTCGGCCTGCACCCTCCACCCCACCAGCTTCCCTCTTTCTCAGCTGCCTCCTCTGTCTGGGCATCGACCTGCCTGTTCCCCAAGCAGCCCCTACTCTCGCCGCCACTGGTATGGGTGGTGGCCGCAGTCCTGCCTTCCCCGGACCCAGAGGCGCGGCCCAGCCCCGAGTCAGAAGCTCCCGGTGATGCTCAAACACCTAATTCTGGGCCCTGGCCCTGCCGTTCCTGCGCTGGAAAGTGCAGCAGGCAGCCCGTCAGCGAGGAACAAGTGGAGACCGACAAGAGATACTTCACCAACTGGTTGTAAAAAGGAAAGCGGGGTGAAAAGGAGGCAGAGCTGCCTCTGCGGACGCATGACGCACGGGAGGCCAATTCCTGACAGAAGCTGTCTCTTTCAACAGGTGGTGGAATCTCCACCCTCTCCTCAGAGGTGGGGATCGGGCAATCAGCCCAACTGCGTTTGCTGTCTTCAACGGCCTGACACAGAGGCCACCCCACATGCGGCTTCCCTGAGACTGCCCCCTCCCAGCACCGGCAGGGATCTGCAGCCCAGGGGGAAGGGCTCCGGACACCAAACCTGTCTCTTCCAAGTCTGAGGGGCAGGAGGACAGGAACGTGCCAGTCCCCCGGCCTGTGGCACGACCTGTGGGGAGAGGCCCCGCTGCTAAGAAGCACGCGACGCCCCGAGTCCCTTACCTTGGTCATGCCTCCTGCCTGTGCCGTGTTCAGTCCCCCGTGACCGGCAATTTGCGGGGACACCTGTGTCAACGTCTCGGCCAGCACGCTGCTCGCGGCGCCTTGCATGGCGGGGGCGGGGTATGGCATTCCAGTTCCCCTTCCTCTGCCGGCAGCGCCAAGAGATCCGTTCATGACTTGCGCCTGTCCTGGCTGGGCCTGGTTCATCAAACTGTGGCCAGAGTTACTATTGAGGAGGCCGGGGTGGGTCTGGCTAAAGCTGGCGTTCATGCAGATGCCGGGGCCCGTCTGCGACGTGGCGGGACTGCTGGTCACCAGCCCCACCTGCTTTTGTGCTTGCGGATTCAGTGCTTGGGAAGCAGGCGGAGTGGGCCCCGAGGTGCCGGCCGCCTGTTTGGGTAGGCTGGGTGCTGAAGAATCTCCCTGGCTCAGAGGGCTCTTGCCCATGGCACCCAAGCTGGCCAGGTTCGCACTGTTCGGCGGCCCTGGGGCCTGGCCCCCCAAGCCCGGCTGCACAGGGCTGCTGGCGCTCACATTCCCGAGTCCCGGGTTGATGCTCGAGCCGCTGCCGCCTCGCAGAAGCTCCGACAGTTGTTTATGTTTGGAGGCAGCGTCTTGAACAAGGTTCCCGCTGTTTAAAATGCCTAACTCTCCTCCGTTGGGAATCAGCTCATCGGGAAGATCATTTTCCAAGTCAAACAATGATCCAAAATCTAGAAATTAAAGAGAAATGGAAATGAGACCCTGAGCACCACAACCACTTTCCTGCTGTCGCCTGTGACTATGACCTGAACCCAAAGGGGCGCAAGGACTGGCCCCTCGCATGTCTTACGGGTCATGTCAAAATGATCTGCTAATTCACTCGAAAAAACAAAATGTGGAAGAACAGTTTTCAAATTCTGAAGAGGGAAAAGTTAAGCACAGATGAGCAGAAAGTCAGGCCTACTAGATTTTATCATTACTTTAAAACAGGAATTGGGCCATGCGGTGTAAGGGCAAATGCAGATCTACCAATTACCAAAAAAAAAACAAAAAACAGGAAGTCAAAAAATTTTAGAATTATAACATTAAAATGCATGTAAAGAAGTAACTGGGCCTCGGGTTAGATAAACAGTGATTTAGGGGGAGTAAAATTTAAGCTTAAGTAATTATGTAATAAAAAGTGAACTATCAAAGAAAATCCAGCCCTACCAGAAATGAGATCTCTCAAATGAGATCTCTCCCAGAGTGTTGAAGCAGCAGAAAATAACAGACATATATAGAAACTAAAAATAGTTAAAAGTAAAAAAAAAAACGAGAGCTTGAAAAATACTTGCATCATCTGAAAGGGGTTGGTGTTACACACACACACACACACACACACACACGACCCATGCTGGCACCTAAGTGCAAATGCACGAGGACATAAGTGCACAAGTGCCATGGGGAAGCGGCGCGGCAAAGAAAACCAGCCGCCCCCGGTCCCCATCATGAGCCAGCCAGCACCTTCTCCCCGGGCCCTTCTCAACAGAACACTGCTCTGACACGGTCCAGGCATCATCTCTGCTCCTGCACGGCCATGGATTCAGCCCACCGCCACCTGCTACCCACGCGTGTGCAAAGGACATGCTGTGTGGGGAGGTGTTCACCCCGGCTGGGCCACAAAAGCAAAGGTGCGAACGAAGCAATTTGGCCTAGAGGTCACAGCTACCAGCCCCGGCTGCCTGCCTCCGGCCCCAACCCTGTGGCCAGCCCCCACTTGCCAGCAGCGTGATCCTGGGTAACATGTTAGACTTTCTGTGCTGGTTTCCGCAGTTGAAAACCAGGGTGACAGCGGCTGCTACCTGTCACGGAGTTGTGAGGCTAAGTGAACAAACGTACAACACTCAGAACAGTGTCTGTAGTGAAAGTATTTAGTAAGTGCGAGATGCTTGGAAACTGCTAGCCATTGTTTGTTTGGAGGCTTAACAAATTGCCGCACAACGTAAGCCATTACACACCTATTACAATATTTACGAAGACGGCAGAGATGCAGGAAAACATGCCGTGCAAAGACATCCAGACGGAAACTGCGCGAGACGGCAGAGGGGAGGTCAGGGCTACAGCAGGCAGTGTGGCAGGGCGGGAAAGCGACATGCCAAGGAGGAACAGTGCAGGGAGGTGGCGGTGGGGAATGTGTGGGGCTTTCTCCTTCCAGCTGCCCATTGTTGGAAGATGAAGAGCCTCCTTCTCCAGGGAAGCAGGCCCCAGTGACCGCTCACCCACTCCCCACGCCATCCCCGCTGGCTGCCTGGGCGGTCCCCCCCACTGGCGCCAGCGTGAAGGGCTAAGTCACCCTCCACTATCATGTCCCTGGCAGGTAACACCGTCTCAGCTCAGGGGATCACAGGCAAGATGGTCATGTAGTTCCGGAAAAGGTTTCTTTCCTCATAGTGATCAGAAAGAAACCTCCCTTTTCTTCATCCCACTGCGTCACAGAGCTGTGACAACCGTCTTCAACCGCAGGAGACACCACTCACAAAGGATGGCTGTAGCCCAGAACACGAACGCCTGGGTTCTCGAAGCCATCACGGAGCTGAATGACCCAGCTCAGGAGGCCTCACAATGCATGGCACGTGAGGGAAAAGCGTACCCGATCGGGTAAGCCACGTAGCGGGGCTGAGGGCACCGAGCGGTCTCCAAGCCCGTGGGTGAGGTCCAGGTCCATGTGGCGCATGCTGTGTGGGCACGGGGCTACCACTCACCCTCGACCCTTCTTTCCACGGCACCTCCTTGTGACCCCACCTTCCAGCCCACAGGCCGCCGTGCAGAACTGGCAGCCACCTCCTGTCAGCCTCCAAAGTGCCCCACACATGCCTCGTGCCGGTGACTGCTTCTCCTGACTTGCTGGTGACAAGGTGGACACACCCGCAGGCGTGCACACTTGCACACACACCTGCACTTTGTTTCTGTGGACACTGTGCGAGCAAGCTGCAGACGACCCCCTCCTCCAGGCCCTTCTACACTCACACTCTGCCCACTGTCCCAGTGTTATGTCCACATCTACCCTCCTGCAACGCAACTCTGGACGCAGGGCCCCCCGTGGCCATGTCTCTCTGTCTTGCCCCCTTCGGTCCGCAAAGCTTCCTCAGGCTCTCTCTCGCAGCTGACGTTTCAGAAGCCTACAGGCCAGCTGTCTTGTGGAGCACCCCTCCGTTCGGGTTGTTTCCTCAAGGTTACAGGACATGCAAGTGCACCAAGCCTGGACGCAGCAGACGCCCTGAGAGTGAGCAGCCTCTGCTCCCGGCGCGGTTTGTGGGTTCTGTCCCCAGCTTTCCTGCGACTGTGTGGTACCGAATCTGGAGGAGCCCCGAAGTCTCCAGACAGAAAAATCATATCCAAAAAAAAAAATTCAAAACCACCTCCCAGCAGCACAACTCCTGTTTCTGTCAACTCGTGTTTCTAGCCTTGTGTCCACAGGCCCGCACCAGTTCCTCGGGGATCTTCCGAACGAGGCCTCTTTCTTTTTCTTGACACAATGGTCCACGAACATGAAAAACGAAACTTCGCCTGACTCTGAAAGGGGCCATTGTGACGCGGGCCAGCTTCCTTCCTACTTGCTCAGGGAAGAACCATGAGCTCACGCACTTTGCAGCGAAGCATGAGCTGCCCCCAAACTCCCCTGGCCCTTCCGCGCATCCCTGAGCCCTCTGCCTAGGAGGGGACCGTGGACAGAGAGCAAACCCCAGCTCGACGCGGCAGGACCAGCGTCGGGGCTGCCAGTTCTGCGTGGGAACTGGAAATGGAACCGGCACTTGGAAGCGGAACCCAAGCTCAAGTCCCGGCCAAGGCAACTAGTCCCTCGTCCCCGAGCAAACGGGGAGCCTGCGTGTCTCATCCCTCGGGTGAACCAGGGACCGCACCCCGGGACGGGCGGAGCAGCGCGCCTGTGTCTCAGTCCCTGCTGGTCTGCTTCTACCTGCACAAAGAATTTACTCTAAAGTTTCTTACCGGGAGAAACTCACTCACCACCCTATCACTGTGAAACGTGCCCGCTTCCTTTCACGGTGTAAGGTTACCGTGCACACGTGCACACACGCGCACCCGGTCTTGGGCAGAGGCTTGGGCTGCCATCTCTGACTGGGCTGCCACATTTTGTTCACCCTGACCATATTTTCCTCACTCTGCTTCAACCCAAACCCGTCACAGCTGCTGGGATGCAGGCGGGGCCGCCAAGTTCTGCTCATGTCCTCCCCCACCAGTCTACACTCCTACGAACAAGCACGCAGCCAAGTACCTCAGGTGTGGCTTTTTAAATGGTGAGACAGGTCACGTGGGGCTGTGGAAGGCACATCTAGAGCTATACGTCATCTCGCCATCACAGCCACCAGGCTCGGCTGAACAGACGACAGAGCCAGGATGTTGCAACACGACGCAGCCACGCTCTCCGCACCGAAGTGTCCCAGCGCCCGGGTTGAGCAACACCAATCTGAATCATCGGAAGTTCCTAAGGTGCAAGATTGAGCACCACCACTTCCCAGCCCAGGGCCGTCGTCGAGCATCCCCTCTCCCCCCACCCCCGAGTCACCAGGGGACCAGGGGTAGGAAAAGCTGAGGCCGGACCTCATGGGCTTAACAGGGGAGCTTCCCGGAAAACAGCCAACAGCCACAGCCACAGCCGGGACCAGGAATCCTCCCGATCTGGGGAAGGGAGGGTGGCGGGGGGGAGGGGGCGGTCCCGGCCACCCACCCAGAGTCCACCCCTTCCATGGAGCTGATCTGAGAAAACACAGCCTCCAGCTCCCGGGTCTGCCACAGGCACACAGGGCTGCCGCCGCCGGGTCAGACCCTGGGCAGGCCCCGGGCACTGCACCCCCCCTCCCGTGGCCAGCACCTCCCCACTCTGCCAGGGCAGGCCCTGCGCCCGTTCGCACCCGTCTTCACCAGAAGTCAGTGCTTCCCCTCGAGGAAGGACTAGACGGCTGCGGGCGCTCGGAGAGACAACTGCGTTTTCCTGAACTAACTAGGTGCGCGCCGGGTCCGTCTGCTCAGCCAGGGGCAGTTTGAAAACAGTCCTGCTTGGAGGAGGCTTCACACGCACCAGCTGAACAAATCACTCACAAAACAGCGTTCCTCGGGCTTCCAGTTTCTCTTTCTGTCGTAACACTCCATTTTTTCATGTCAATTGTATTTCAAACCCCCAAATCTCTGTGTTGGCAGAACCACTTTTTCTGTCAAAGCGAGTCCATATCTGTTCTCCACCCCGCCGGCCCGGCCTAGGGAGGGTCTCCACGCTCTCCGCCCCCGGCCCGGTGCAGGCCGCCCCGGCGCCCGCCACAGAATGCCAGGTCCTGTCCCCACCTGCGCGCAGACTGAGGGCACCACAGGGTGCCGGGGCCAGGGGACACACAACGGCACCGTGGACGGTTACAGTCCGGCCCAAGCTAGGAAGCGGTGCCCCGGCCTCAGCGCTGCCTTCCTCCCGCAGACACAGAGAGAGGCGCCCAGCCGGGAGCCGCCTGAGGGTGACCCCGCCAGTGCCTCCTCCTGCGCCGCCTCCTCCTAGTGTCCGTGGTCCCTGCTCCTGCCCGCCGGCGTCCCGGCCCCGCGCGAGGCGGCCACGGGAGGACCCGACTCCAAGAGCTTCTCCACTTCCAGGCGCACCCCTGCCCCCCCCACGGGGACCTTCGCGTCCCCACTCGCCCCTCCTCCTCGCCACAGCCGCCCCCAACCACAACAGAGTCTGTGTTCTTTCAATTCTGCTCATCATTTCTTTAGATTTTCTTTGCCATCGCTCCAGCTCGTGCAAATACTCTTAAAATCTGTCAAAACCTAAGCACCTTTATTTATCCACCCGGAAAAACTTACAAACAGACTTTTCAACTCCTGAGTCAAACTGGACACAGAAAGCCAACTTGGCCCAGCCGCGGCGATGCGCTCTTTAAACACCCACACCCCAGAGGAGGCACCGCAGCCCCGCGCACGCCCCGTGACTCCCGGGGGGGCGCCCCGGCCCCCCCCTCGGCGGCTCCTGAGCACGGGACCCCGGACGCAGAGTCTGGGCAGGAGGAAAACACCCGCCGGCCCTGCCTCGGGCCCGGCCCCGCCCCTCACTGCCGCGATCCCCGCGTGTCCCTGACGCAAATGGAAATGGACACCGTGGCCGTCTCTGGGGTGGCCGGGGACGGTCACAGTCCCGCCTGCCCCGGCCGCCCCCCGGACCGAACCAGGCAGGTGCGTCCAGGCCCGGCCCCCACGCCTGGCACGGGGCACCTGCCTCAGGGTTTTCTCGGGGAAAGCCGAACAATCTGTGACAATTCTAGGAGAATGAAAGCTCAGTTTGCTTTGAAAATCCTTGGGAATTGCGCAAATAAATAACGGAGTAAGGCTCCAACAACGGAGAATTAAAATACAAAAAAAGAATAAGCAAAAAAAAAAAAAAAGCACCATCTGATTAGCATTTATGCCATTACAAGTGATTTTTATGTCAGCATTAAAACAAGTTCCCAAAAGACATCTTTCTTTTTTTACAACGATAATTAGGAAATAATTAAAGCAAATTCCTCAAATTGTGTGATTCAGGCTTCTCTTACAGAGCCACACGCCCCTGCTGAGCGCAGATCGGGGGAGGCACCCGGCACCCTGAAGTCCTATCCCCCCAGAGCCGCCTTGTCCAGAGCCAGGCACATGGGCAGCTGCCTGCAGGCTGGCGGGCACGTCCAGGGCCCAGGTGGAAGCCAGCCCTGGGGCCCACACAAGCGTGAGGGAGCAAGTGGTGGCCACGAGCTGGGGCACTGTCACCGGGAGCTGCTTCTGCGCCACGGGAGGCAGGGAGTGAACGGCACCAGACTTCAAGTGAGAAGCAAACTCAGAGCAGAATTTTAGAGGCAAGAGCCCTGAGAAAAGAGAAAGTGCCATTGAGGTGCTGCTGTGGTGAGCCCCCCCAGGACGCAGCCACGCCATAGTCCGTTCCCCATGTGTGCTGGTGCGCTGGAGGAAAAGCCTCCGGACTGCCTGCCACAAGGGCAGCTCTTGGGGAGGTCACGGCATGCCCATCTGTCCCTGTTCCCCTCACAAAACGGAGCTCCTAGGGGGTACAGCCCAGGTCTGTCCTCGGAGGCACACGCACGCATGGGGGGGGCGGGAAGGTACAGACAGCTCCTGCCTCCTGCGGACAAGTGGTCACGATGAAGGGCACAAGTGGTCACGATGAAGGGCGGGGCAGGAGCAGATGAGGGCACCATGGGGTGCATCTGCTTGGAGAGAGAGAAAGAAACCCAGGAGCAAACACCAGTCACTCCCAGAGGAACCCGTAGCGCGACACTTTTTAGTCCTGATTTTGGACTCCATGAGCCAACGGTCCACCTCAGTAATTCCAGAAAAGAGGTGGATGCTTAGCGCAGCGGCCGGGCCCAGGATCAGCGTCAGCCCAGGCGCTCTTGTCTCCAGGGGAGTGTCCACAGTTTGAGGAGGACAGCTGAAATGGGCTCAGTATTAGTTTAAAATGTTTTAATGTTCAAACAAGCCTTAAAAAGCACTTTAAATGACTTTTCAAAAGTATTTTTAAAGGACTGTGACAATCTACACCTAACACTTTGTACCTCATAGGATCCCTCATAGGATCCACCTAATAGCAGGATAAAAACCCAACGACGTGCATGGCGGGAAAGCTGAGGTCATTTCAAAATACGGGAGAAAAAAAAAAATCCAAGCGTGTAGCTTCTAGAACATCAATGATGAAACCTCTAAGAGAGGATTCTGTTCACATCTGCGCTTGTGACTAAGGAAGTGACGACTGGCCCATCTGTGGGGCTCCGGATGGCACCTCAGCTCACACCCGCTGAGCCCCTCACTGGGGGCCCCCCCGGGAGAACCAAACTCCACTTCTCGCCACTTAGCAGACACTCCAGGCCACAAATACTAAAAAGATGGTCTCTCTGGACTTACTTTCCAAGTAGTTTTTCTTTAAAATATGTATCTTCTGATGGCTAAAAAGGTGCTAGTTACCAGTTTTGTTCTCCCTCCCGACCTTTTAACTTAATGATTCTCAAGCGACTCTCCCTCCCAAGTGCCCCCAGCCCTCCCCCCGCTCGGGTCTGCCATGCCAGAGGCCTCAGAGCGAGGGACTTCTGGTCCCCTCTAGAGTTCTGCAATCTCTGACTAAAGGAGTGACAGGGTCCACAGCTAAGATGAATATTCCTGAAAGTCCAACCAAGCAAGACTTGGTACAGAAGCAGGTTGTTAAGCTGCACACCTTGGTACAGGTTTTAACAACTTCTTCCAGAATCCAGGAAACTGGTATGACCTGGTCACACAACAGTAACAGAACAGCTAAAATTCTGAGATGACATCACATTAATTTCCTTAATTGTCGTGAGGCAGAAACACTAGCATCATTTTGTGTTACGTACACCATCAAACATTTTATCATTAAAAAGCTTTTAGAATGAAGCCTGCTCTTCAAATCTGGTACATCCAGCAGCTCTGGGGCACAGACAGCGGAGCGACCACCGCCTAGGAAGACAGACAGACCCACACAGCTTGGCTCCAAAGCACAGAGAGACTCGCCAACACCGCCTGCTGGGGGCAGGAGCAGGGTGGCTGCAGCTAGGAGAGCGGGTCTTCTCACTGAACCTTGAACCCTATGAATTACCTATTCAATAGAGGGCAAAAATTTAAAAAAAAAAAAAATTGTTTGAATAAAAAAAGTTCCTTGTCTTGGGCCTCCCTGGTGGCACAGGCGGTTGAGTGCAGCGCTATGAAGCTGTCCGCAGCCTCTGCCAGTGCAGGTTCGATCCCGGCCGGCTGGCGAGAATCCCACATGGCACAGAAGACCTCTCCTGTCTCGCCCGCTGCTCCCCTCAGCTGAGTATTTCTTCCGTCTGCCTGTTCTGGTCCCTGCTCTTTCTTTTTTTTAAAGATTTATTTATTTATACAAGAACTGGGGAACAGTCAGAGGCGCGAGAGGGTGAGAGAATTCACCACAGACAGAGCGGGGAGCAGAACAGGCAGACGGACCAAAGACACTGCTGAGGGGAGCAGGGGGAGCAGCGGGCGCGGCAGGAGAGGTCTGCTGCGCCATGTGAGAGTCTCCCTTGCTGGGATCGGACCTGCACTGCAGAGGCTGCGGACAGTTTCACAGCATGGCGCTCAACCTGCTGCACCACCGGGGAGGCCCCGTTCCCTGCTCTTTCTCTGGTGAATCCTCTCACCCTCCCACGCCTCTGGCCTGCACCCCGGTTCTTGTATAAATAAATAAATCTTTAAAAAAAAAATTCCTTGTCTTAAGAACATTAGCTTTAATTCTTTTTTTTTAAAAAAGATTTATTTATTTATGCAAGCACTGGGTACAGTCAGAAGCGCGGGAGCGTGAGAGAATTCACCAGAACCAGAGCGGGGAACAGAATAGGTAGACTGATGAAATACACTGCTGAGGGGAGCAGCGGGTGCGGCAGGAGAGGTCTGTTGCGCCATGTGGGACCCTCACCCGCAACCTGTGATCAAACCAGTGCTACAGAATCTGCGAGCAGCTTCACAGCCGCTCAATCACTGCGCCACCAGGGGAGGCCCTTAGCTCTGATTCTTAAGCTGCTTCCCGGGGAGTTGGAGGGAGAAGGCAGGTGTCAACTCTCTTGGCAAAGGTGGACTTGGATGAAAATATACCTTAGAAAGAGCTGAGCTAAACTCTGGAGAACAAATCACAGTCATTTCTTCCAATTACCCTAAACAGGATTTCCAAAATTTTGCATTTTTATAAGCCCTAAAAGGAGAACATGGGCTCCTGGCCTGACATTCAGGGCTGTCCACGACCCCCGGCCTTCCTTTAGATGCCTAGGCCACTGCCCCTGCCCAAGCCAGCATCCTTCCTCTGAGCCCCACAGTCTGAGTGTCTGACGTCTTCCCTCACAACTCGACCTCAGGGTGAGGTCAGACAGGCGCTGCTGGCGGGACTGCTAGATCGCCTGCCACCCCTTGCACTCAGGTGTCCTGTCTCTCCTCCACAGGACAGTTTTTACTAGCAAAAAACATCAACCCCAGCGCCCCCATATCGCAAGCACGTCACCTGGACGCACACATCCGAAAGTGCGCTGTGCAGGAGGGCTGCTTAGCGTGTGGCCCAGGCTGCCCTGCTCCCCTCTGTAGCCAGCCCCAGGACCTCTAAACAGCCAGCGCACCAAAAAGAACAAACTGATTTTTGCAAAAAAATTAGCTACACGCTTGAGAGTGTACACCTGCAGACCTTCACACCTGCTAGTTAGGCTGTTCCCTCTGCCTGGGAGAGCACCCCATCTCCTACTCATCCAGTGTCTCAGGGACAGTGTCACTTCCCCCAGGAGGCCATCCTAGACTCTGCAGAGCAGACCTGGCTTGAACCCCAGGCCCACAAGGGGGACCCCCCTCTGCGTTCTGTCTCACCTGATTGCTTCTGCTGCCGTGAGGCAGGCACGGGCCTGCCAGGCTCCAGGAGGCTGGGCCAGCTCCTCAGAGTGACGCTTATCTTCTAAGTGACGAAGAATCCTGAACCTAGTCATGAATATTTCTGAAAATGTCTTCCACCTCAAAAAGATGGTCCCTTTAGGGTCTCCCTGGTGGCACAAGGGATTAAGCACCACACTATGAAGCTGTCTGCAGCCCCTGCAGCACAAGTTCGATCCCCGGCTGGCCAGGGAGAAACCCACAGGGCACAGAAGACTTCTGTCATGCCCGCTGCTCCCCTCAGCAGTGCGTTTCAATGGATCTGCCTGTTCTGCTCCCCACTCTGTCTCTGGTGGATCCTCTCACCCCCCCCCCCCATCTCTGGCCTGTACTCCAGCTCTTGTATGCATAAATAATAAATCTTAAAAAAAAAAAAAAAGATGTTTCCTTTAAAAGAGAACTTTATTCCTAAGATCATAAAATCTTAAAGCAAACTCACGATGAATGAGATTAGTATCGGCAGGGTCGTGCTGTCTAATACAGCAGCTTTACATTTACATTAATTAAAATTAAATCAAATTTAAAGTTTAGTTCCTGAATCCCATCAGTAACACTTCCAGGGCTCGGGAGCTGCAGGCGGCCTGGCTCCAGCCCCACGGCCAGAGCTTCTGCTGACCCACGGAGATGGCCATGAGAACCCCGCGTCCCCGCAAAGGAGGCTGCCAAGACCACCGTTATTGCTGGGAAGGAGTCGTGTTTTTCTTAAACCTTCAAAGACCGGGGAGAGTCACAAGTGCGAGGTAAAACGCTGAATCTCTCTTAATATTGCGAATGATTCCCTCAGAAATTTTTTAAGATAAGTTCTACTCTGGACAGGTTGTGTCCTGCCAACAAAAACTAATTCTGATAGAACACGCGACACAACCAAAATGACCCAGAAAAATCTATCAACATTTCATGACTTTTTTGTAGATTTTCAATAAAGGTTTCTTACTAAATACATAAATAGGATTAATGTTAAGTGGGCCACAAAATGGGGAAAATCTTCTCTCCTCCACAGGACAGTTTTTACTAGCAAAAAACATCAATCACCACACCTAAAATAGCTAGAAGAATGGAAAAATAGTAACAACCCCCACTGAAACAACTTCCATTACAGCATCTGTCACAACACAACAAGGAGCACAATCCCTCCAAGTAGCTGAACCAAAGAGGAAATTAAGTTTCACTGATAATCCTTTCACCCAATCAACCTGTATAAACTGGATAGCGATCCCCAAGGCCATTTTCTTCCCTAACACTATTTCCTAAAAAGAAAGCCTTTTCAAAGACGGACGTACTGACACGCAACCTCCGTGAGTTTCGGGTGGGCAAGGGACGAAGGAGGTTTGTTATTTACTGAGAAGCGATGCCCATGGAACGCCCCGCTGACACGGTCACCACAGAGTGACAACACCTCTTGCTTGCGATGAGAACTTCCACTGTCCGCCACTCGGCGACTTCAACTGTGCAGCATGTCCTCCTCTGCTGGCGTGACCGCGCTCCACATGGGGCCCGAGGTCTGCTTTACAGTGCATACTTTTTTTTTTGAAGATTTATTTATTTATACAAGCATGGGGGTACAGGCCAGAGGCGTGGCAGGGTGAGAGAATTCACCAGAGACAGAGCAGGGAGCAGAGCAGGCAGAAGGACCGAAGACAGTGCTGAGGGAAGCAGCGGGCGAGACAGGGGAGGTCCGCCACGCCATACGGGTTTCTTCCTGACCGGCTGGGAATCGAACCCACACTGTAGAGGCTGCGGACAACTTCAAAGCACAGCGCTCAACCTGCTGCGCCACTGGGGAGGCCCTATAGTTCATACCTTTTAGTCCCCTTCACCCATTTCACCCTCCACCTACCTACTCCCCCTCGCCTCCACCTCTGGGAACCACCAATCTGCTCTTTAAGAGCTCAGTTTGGGGTTTGTTCCAGATTCCACAAATAAGTGAAATCGCACGGTATTTGTCTGTCTTTCTGATCTATTTCCACTAATAATAATGCCCTCAAGGTCCTCCCGGGCTGTCACAAATGCCTTGGCTTCTTTTTGCTGGCCAAGCAATGTTGCACCACAGCCTTCATTCGCCTGCCCGTCCACGGGCACCGAGTTTCGTTCCCTACCCCGACCGCTGGAAACAGTGCTGAAGTGAACACTGACATGCAGATATTTTTTCAAGTGTTTTGTTTTCTTCAGGTACATCTCCCGAAGGGGGCGGCTGGCCACACGCTACCTCCGCCTTCGCTCCTGAAGCACACGTGCTGCTCCGCGCCGCGGCTGCGCCGGCCCGTCCCCACCAGCAGCGTGCAAGGCCCCCGCCCCTCCACCCTCACCGCCACACTGGTTACTGCTGGTCTGTTGGAGAACAGTCACTCTAACAGGTGTGAGGAAATAAGACTTTTTATAATTTCTCCTTAATTTTCCTTTCCCCGCAACTACTAACCTCAATCAAGTCGTTGTTCCGAAACAATACTAGAAAACCATTTAGAGCTCAAATTTCCAATAAAGAGCAGCACTGAACCTCCAACACAGGTTGAGCGAAGTGCGCCAAGCGTCACCGTGTGCAGGCTCCTGGCCTCTGCTGTGTCCACTCTCTGTGCGCTGGCACTGAGCGCCCGCCAGCCGGTACCGGAGTGAAACAAGCAGGCTGGCAGCTCCCAGGTGTCCCAACCTGGTTCTGGGCCAGGACCCTCCCCTCCGCCACCCCAATCCTCACCAGCCCTAGGGGAAGTGCTGTCTAATGCCTCCCTACACAAGTAAAGGCTGGTAACAGCAACTCTAACTTTAGACAGCAGGACCTACGACAGTCTGATATGTGAAGTTGATCAGCTAGAAGAAGCGTGAGAGTCCAGAAAGACAAAGTCCCTTAGAAATGAGGACACGCCCCCTCCCCAAATGTAAAGTCTGGCTCAGAGCACAGAGCTGGTGAGTGGGGCATGGCAGTTTGGTGTCTGTTCTGAGTTGAAGGCAGGGTGCCTGCCCTCCCCAGTGCCACCCCGCTGGCCTCCAGTATAAAAAGCTCTGACATTTCCTTCAACTCTGAGTCATGGTTAGAAGGTTCTACTTTTAATCAGGTGACAAATACTCAAAATATTTTAATTCAAAGGAATTGGGTCAAGCTCTTAGAGTTCATAATTGTCAACGCAAACCCTAATTGATAGATTTCTATAGTTCCTGATTGTTACCAGTTTGCAATCAAATACCAAAGCCTGCTAAACCAAAACAAAAAAAAACCCTGCACAATCCTGTCTCTACAGGCGATCATAAAAATAATGCTTACTTTCTCTATTTATTGGTTATTCTGACTACAAAGCTAAAACATGCATAAGAAGTTCAGTTTTGATAAGAAAATAACAAAATATTTTGGGGGCAGTGCAAAGGGAAACTCTGAATAGAAAGAACTTGCTCCACAACAACACTGTACAATCCCAGTAAACAGCTACAAATACTGAGACCCGTGTGTGGAGTACGGCACAGGCACATCAGAAAGGCCAGCACAAAGATGTCCAAACAGTAGTAAATGGGACACCCAGAAATAGGAAAGTCAGATTCAATCAAGTGAATTTTTCCCCCATTAGATTTTACTATTCTAGCAGTGGTTGAGCCAAACATTCTTTTGATTAATGGAAATAAAACACGAGGGAAATGTCACACAGGGTGATACCCACGTCTTTCCATGGGTAAGGTCTAAAAAGAAAGGAATTCAACTTTCAGGTATAAGAGCTCAAAAATAGCCTGGCTCCCCAAATTTAGAACCAGAAAACACTCCAAAGGCAGTTCTTCAATGACAGCAAGTCATTCTCTATATTGTCGAAGAGCTTGAAAAGAAAAAAAAAAAAAAAGGCACTTTTGCTTACTTCTGTGCCTTTCCTGTGTCTGAAGTGCTCGCCCCAAATCCTTTCCAGTCAAGCTCAAAGGAATGGCCTCCGGGCTCCACGCCTGGGCCCCACACCCTTCCAGAAGCAGGATGCGTGCACACGCGTGTGTGCAGCCCCCAACAGACACCAGCACAACCAACGACTTCCTTTCTGAATCGATGATGTGCTGCAATGGGAGAATTTTCCTGAAAGCTAAGTTTGAACCTGACTTGAGAAAGTATGTCACCCCTTCCCCAGTCAAGGCAGCACTGGGGACCAGCACGCCAGAACCGCCAGATCCGAGAAGCCAGCCAGGCGGGGGAGGGTGTCCCGAGGAGACCTGCATCTTGAAGAAAATGCCTCAAGGTGGGCTGGAAAGGAAGACGAGAACTGGCCAGGAGTTCGAGCATGTAGGTGCCTGTATGGGACAACCAGAGAGGAGTCAGGTGCGAGGCAAGGTCATGGTCACAGCGTGGAGACAAGACTGCGTGAGTAGCACGCGTGCTCCCCAAGCACAGACGCCGCGGACCCTGGTGGACTTCCCCAGAGGCCTGGCATGGGCTGGGCAGGAGGGGCCTGACGGCACTGGGAAGCAGACAGGCGAGCGCCCTCCAGGCTACCCCTGGCCTGCACGCCCTCCCTTAGCCAAGGCTAGCCAGACCCTCGCCTGTCCCCAAGGCCTGTCTCCCCCGGACGGACACAGGGCATTAGCCAGCAGGGGAGTGGAACAAGCCCTTCAGACTGTCGGCTCCGATGCAGGTGCTCTGGCCCTTGATCGCGTTTCTATCTTTTCTCAAGTTGCCCCTAGTCTCATCCACACAGTCCGAAGCCACTCTCAAGTACCGATCACGGGCCCTTGCTCACTACCCGTGCCGAGTGCGTGGCTGACGCTGACCTGCAGCACCCACAGGGAAACAGGAGCACACCTTTACTGCCTGGACGGTCCATGAAATATGCTTCAAAATTACTAAGACTTGACAGGCACGTAATGCCATTTAAATATTTGTAATTTAAGTATTTCAAGCCATCACGTTCCTGTTTAAAAAAAACACAATTGACAATAGAGGCAAAAACCAACAGCACTGACTACGTACGGGATTCTCGGCTGGGTAGGCCGCACCTCCTCAGATCAGCCTACATCTGAGGGGCAGGGGTGCACGTGGCTACTGTCACTTCTAGAACCGTCGGCTGGCGGTCTCCGGTCCAAAAAGACCAGCACGCCCGGGGAGTGTGGGCTGGGGCACACCGCGTCCCTGCAGGGGCCGCGCATGGGCACTTGCTCCAGACCAGGCGCTCCCCCACGCTCGAGGTCCGAGAGGGCAGTTGTCACTGTCTCTGCCGAAGAGGAAACGCACGCAGAGAGCTGATGTGACTGGGCGAGGGTGGCAACGCGAGTGGGGCGGAGGGAAACTGCACCCGCCTGGTTGGCTGCAGGCCAGCATCTGGCTCCCGCACTGCCCCATCCGGGACCCAGGAGGCTTTGGGGGCCCCAAATGCTCTGTGGCCTGAGACCCGCCAGGCTGGTCTCAGATGAGCGCGCACGGTGCATTGCTCCAAATCTCAATGCAAGTTGAAGTGAAGACTAGACCCCAAAGTCTGCGGCAATTAGCTGAAAAGCACAACCTAGGTTGTGCCTACATCTGAGGGGCAGGGGTGCACGTGGGTTGTGTAAAAGCACAACCTAGTGAGACAAGCTAGGGACGCTGGAGGGTAATACTGACAGCAGCGCGCGCGCTCACAAAGCTGCTCGCTTTCATGTTCTGGGGCTAAGGGCACGTGCCGAGGGCCACTGGGATCAACTAAAGCCAAAGGCAAAAGATGAGCAAATGAGCAGTCACTTCATTAACTGTTTTTTCCAGTTTACCTGATTTGAAGTGAAGAAGGATGTAAAAGGGTCTGGGAGCGGGGAGCTCCCAGACTGCCTGGCTGGCCTTGCACTCACTGGACCCTGGGGCTCAGCACCCTGCTCCCACTTCAACTTCAGGGTCAGCGGCCAGAGCAGCGCGCAGTAGGTGCCCAGGAAACTTGGGCTGCTGCTCTTCTACTGCCCTTCTCCAGAGACACCCAGCCTGGGGCAGCCACAGCAGTCGGTCCCACCCAACGCCAGGGTCCCACGCTGCGATAAGAGGGCCAGGTCCCGGCTGCCGGTGTTGCTAACGGCAGTCGCGCTAGCCTGACTGGCACGCGGCCGTGCCCGTGGGTCCAGAGTCTAGGCTGCTTTCACACTAAGACGGCACCGAGCAACTGCGACGGAGCCCATATGGTCCACGAAGGGCAAAACGTGTATGCCGGCCCCTCAAAGAAAAAGTTCTGCCAACCCTCGTGTGACAGAAAGGCTGGGGAGGGTGCGAGTGCCGCCCTTTCACGAGGCGCCCGGCCCCAGCGCGCAGGCCCAGGCGGCCCAGTCCCGGCCCACCACGGGCCAGCCTGCTGGAGCACAGGGCCTGTTTCAAGAAATGCTTCTCCACGTGCACCCTAGTTCTTGGACTACACTAGAAATGCTGTTTGCATGAAGTGAAGAGATGGGGTCCTGCCTGACGCCTCTCCAGGCACTCAGCTGGTGGAAGCAGCCTTCCCGCCTGGGGCACCTCATAGAAGGTGCGTCTCACCCTGACAGGCCAGGCAGACTTTGGCGAAGTCACTCACAACGATTCTTCTGTAAACATGTTAAGAAAAATCATCAAGCTGGCACCCTGCACAGCACCAAGTCACCACCCACTTCGTGCCACGACTACAACGGCGCAAGGGGCACCACCACGGGCCAATGGCCTCGGCATCCACTCCAGACGGGGATGCGGCCTCAGTCCCCGTCTAAGTCATTTTCAATCATGTGTGAGAATTACAGAATCACATCTGAACCTTCAACAAGTCTCCCCATCTGCCGCCCCTCTGGCAGGACCCGCACTGCCCCCCATCACCACCAGGAACTTAAGCAGCGCCACTGTTCTCGGTCCCTGCAGTTACTCAAAAGGTCCTGCCCTAGAAGTCTCCACGCAAATCCCTTTTCCTATTTAGCTTATTTAACTTAGAGATGAGCCAAACACCCTGACTGGTCCTCAGGTACCACCGCAATGAACAGGGTCGGTTGAGGCCACTGTGTAGACCTGGGTCATACCCTGCTGGGCCAGGAACAAGGGGGCGTGGGGCAGCCTGCCCTGTGCCCCTGAAGGAAGAACACATCTCTGTCTGCGCCCCCCCCCCCAACCAAGGAATTCAAATCACTTACTGCAGTTCCGCTATTAAGACCTGCCAAGTTCAGCAGTCTCTGGGGTCTGTGGTCTGAGCACACACCACTTTTCTGGACAGATCTACAGAGCGAATATGCGTTGCTTGAATGGTCCAGGTTCGGTGCTGGTTCCAAGTCTTTTATGCTGGGGAGGGTGTCCTCACTCGCGTCCAGCTCCTAACCTAGAAAACCTTCCAACCTCGCAGGAAGCTGTGCGGGTCAAACTCAGAAAAGCTGCTCCGTAAGGCCGCCGCGCTGTCGCAGGAGGTGCCCCGGCTGGCGACCGAGCTTTACTTACACCCGCTTTTCCACCGTTTAAAGGGACCTGCATGATCACCGCAATCACGACTGCCGAGGGACACTACACAGCCCAGGATGAAACAGACCTCTGCTTAGTCTCCAGAATGCAATCTCAAAAGCCTTTCTATTACATTTGTCGTGTATAAACTGTCTCCATAAAGCACGCGCGTGCACACACAGCCTTCCGCTTGCCTGGACATTAGTTCTCCTACACTATTAAATCCCTGAAGGACATTAACATGCTGTTTTAATCTGGACACATTAAATTAAAAAGTTTCTAAAAACACACACACAGCTAACTATACACTGGCAGCACAAACCCCTCCTTCTTCCCGAGTGCCAAGTGTGTTAGTGAAAAAGTGGTTAAGTGATTTCAACAACTTCTGAGAGCATCACATTCTGCGCCCCAACAGAACTCTGGGGCAGGGGGACAGCGCTGTTTTTTTCCCTTCTGGCCGCTCTCCTTCAGGGCACACTCCCTGTTTCTGCATCACTGCTGCCCACCCCCCCAAGACGCCATCCCGGACCTCCCGGCCCCTCACTGGCGGCCACAACATTCACCACTCAAGCTGCCACCTCACCCCACCGGATTATGCACACCCACGCTAGACTGCAAGTGCCCTGTGGGCAGTAGCTTGGCTAGTGAGCCCCCCAATAGCAGCAGTACTGTTTCTGGGTCCACAGGCCCGTCCCCAGACACACACTGCGTGCTGGCATCTGAGTCACTCTTATTTCTCAGGCCACCGAGGCAGCTGCCACTGCCACCACCTCCTCCTGGCCCCTGGCACAGAAGTCCTCTCCCACAAACTTCATCACACCAGCGGGGCACTTGCCGAGTGCACCGTGGCCCACTTTTCTCCTCAGAGTCTCAAACACACATCCCCTCACTAAAATAAGGCTGAGCCGCTCAAGAATGTTTTCCCCGAGCTCACCCCACTTTCCCTTCGGCCCATGCACCTTCACTCCGCCGTGGGGATTACGTAAATCCTTCAGCCCTGAACTTACTCAACATACAGCCTCAAGACCTCTGTCCGAAACGAGCAGCTACAAGAGACAAGGTTGTAGCGTGTTTAACGGGCTGATAACGACCCCCCCCCGCCCCCGCAGACCCTCTCCCCGAGGTTGTTACCGGAGCGAGCAGCCGGATCGCCGACCTGTAGCCAAGGACCCAACACCCAGGTGCCGCCGTGGATTTTATCCTTGGCTTATCTAAATCAGATCTACGGAAAACTACTTTTCGTTTCACAGCCGGCAGGGTGGCCCCGCGCGGTCCCGGCAGCGGAGCTCGTCGGAAGGGCCGGCCGGGGCCTCCATCTTGGAAACAGCTGGACGCGGACGGCAGGACCGGCCTTTTGTTCGGCCGAGTGACTCTCGTCCCCCCACGAACAGCAAAACAGCCCGTGACAATAGCGCGCCCCGAACAATAGCGCGGCCGCAGCCCCTCGCGGGGTCCGGGACGCGCCTCCGAGTTGAACTTGCCCGGCCGCCCGCGTCCAGGCCGGGCCTCGCCGCGCCCGCAGCGCCCGGCCGCGGCGGCCTCTGTCCCGGGCCCCGGGCCCCGCCAGCCCCGCCAGCCCCGCCCGGCGCCCGGGGGTCCCCGCCCCGCCCCGCCCCGCCGCGCGCCCCGCTCCCGGCCCCGGCGGCCGCCGGGCTGACCCGGAGCCGCCGCCTCCTCGCGCCGGCCCCGGCCCCGCCGCGGTGAAACGAAAGTCAGAAAGTTCGGGGCTCGCCGGCGGGGGGCGGCGGCGGCGGCCGCACGGCGACGGGGAGCGGCGGGTCGGGCCCGCCGGGACCGGGTCCCCGCGAGCTGCTCCCGGGCGCGGCGGACGGGGCCGCGGGCGCTCGCGCAGGGAGGCCCGGACGGGGCGGCCCGGACGGGGCGGCCCGTGAATCAGACAGCGGGAGGCTCCTCCCGGCGGCGGCCCGGGGGCCGCGAAAGTTCCGAGGGGCCGCTCCGGGGGGCGCAGGCACGAGCCCGGGGCCCCCCAGAAACTCGCGCCCCGGCCCGCACCCCGGCCCGGCCCGGCCCCCTGCCCGCACCCCCAGCCCTGCCCGCACCCCGGCCCTGCCCGCACCCCGGCCCTGCCCGCACCCCCAGCCCTGCCCGCACCCCGGCCGGCCCTGCCCGCACCCCCAGCCCTGCCCGCACCCCGGCCCTGCCCGCACCCCGGCCGGCCCTGCCCGCACCCCGGCCCTGCCCGCACCCCGGCCGGCCCTGCCCGCACCCCGGCCCTGCCCGCACCCCGGCCCTGCCGGCACCCCGGCCGGCCCTGCCCGCACCCCGGCCCTGCCCGCACCTGCCCCGGGCCGAGCCGCGGCCGCGCCACCCGCCGGCGGAGCCCCGGGGCGGACCCCGGCGCGGCGCGTCCCGGCAACTTTCGGGGAGTTCGCGGGGCCGGGGCGCCCCGCCCGCCCCCGCCCCCCGCTGTCAGCTCACCTGCGCTGTCAGCCGCCGCGAAGCCGGGCGAGCCGAGCTTGGCCCGCTTGGGGTTGGGCGGCCCGTCCAGCAAGTTCTCGGCCATCTTCCCGGCGCGCGGCGGCGGCGAGGGGGCGCCCGGGCGGGCCGGGCGCGGAGCCGCGGGCGGGCGCCGCGGAGGAGGCCGCCGGGTGGGGGAGGCGGCGGCCCAATCTCAGCCGCGGCAACAGCGCCCCGCCGCGCTCAGCGCCCGCCCCCGGCCGCCGCCGGCCGCGGCCCCCGCATCCCCCGCGCGCCCCCGAGCCGAGCGGCGGCGCCCCGGCCGGGCCTGCCGCGACGGCCGCGCCTCAGGCCGGGCCCGGGGCCATGGAGCGCCGCCGCGCCGCCCGCCCCCCCGCGCCCGCCGCGGGCCCGCGCGGCCCGGCGACCGGGGGGCCCGGCTCCGCGCCGCGCCCGGCCCGCGCCGCCGCCGCCGTGGGGGGAGCGGCGCCCGGTCGCCGCCGCCGCCGCCGCCGCGGCCCCCACCCCGCGCCGCCGCCGCCGCCGCCGCCGCCGCCGCCGCCGCCGCGGCTCCGGGAGGCCGAGCCGAGAGGCGAGCGGGGCCGCCGGGGCGGGCGCCGAGGGCCGGGCGGAGCGGGCCGGCCGGGCGGAGCGGGCAGCGCGGGCGGTTGCGGGGCCCGGGGCCGGCGGGGCCGCGTAGATCGCGCTCGAAGCCCCGGTCGGGTCCGCGACAAGATGGCGGCTGTTGATTCCTCAATTAAAAAAAAAAGAAAGTTTTTTTTCTTCTCTTTCCAGAGCCTGAACGGGGAGGGGGAGGGGGCGGGGCACGCCGGTGCGTCACCCCCCCGCGGCGTCACCACGCACGGCCCCCGCCCCGCCCCCTCCACCTGCGCCGGCCGCGCCGGAAACAGCCGAGCGCGCTCGGGCCGAGGGGCCGAAGGCGCGGCCGCCGGGCGTGGGGCGTGGGGCGGCGGCGACTGGGGCCGGCCGGCGCGGCTCCGGGCGCCCGGCCCGGGCGCCCCCTTTGTCCTGACGGCGACGGGGCGGCGCGGGCGGGGCCCCGCCAGGGCCGCGGGCCGGGCTCCGGGGCGCGGCGTCGCCGCCGGTCGGGCTCCCCCCCACCCCCGCCCAGCCCGGCCCCCCGGAGCGACGCCGACGGCTCCGGCTCCTCGCGCCCCCGGCGGCCCGGCCGGGCCCTCCGCCCCCCGAGCCCGGCGACGGGCGGCGGCCGCTGCGGCTGCGGAGCCCTCGGGGCGGGCAGCGGCGGGGCCGGCGGGAACCCGGACACCAGCCTCGCGGCCCCGCGCCCCGCACGACGTTTCGGGGCCCCGGGCCGGACACCCCCCCGCGGGAGGCGCTGAGTGCCCGGCCTGGGCAGACGGAGCGGGGCCCTCAGCCCGGGGCGCCCCCAGCCCGGGCGCGGGGCCTCGACAGCCCCCATCGCTCCAGTCCATGTGGGGCCCCGGGAGCCCGACTCGCGCGGCCACTCCCCGCGGACAGTTCCAGCAAAACCCGAGGGGTCCGCCTCTCAGTTCGTGTCTGCCCCCCAAAACTAGCTGCGCTGTCATGAGGAGGCCCCTCTCCGGAAGGTCTCACCAGCACCCTGTTTCCTGAGCCAGAACCTGAGAGTCAGCGCGACGCCTCCCTCCTCCCTCGCCTGGGCTCCCGGCTGCCCGCGGCCTCCTCCCGGGCCTCCTCCCGCAGCGCCGCCGGCCTCGCCGCAGCTTCGCCCCGAGGTGCCCCTTGGGCTCCGCGTTCTCCCCACGCAGCACCGGGTTAACTCGGGGAGAGGCAGGGAGAGCTCTGTCTAAACACGTCGCTCCCGCAGCAGGAAAAGAAAAATCACACCCACACATTTATGTAGCTTCAAGAGAAGCCCATGTGTGGGGCCTGTTCAACGCGTGCGTCCAAGAGGGTGATGGCCTCGGGGTGTCGCTCCCTGTCTCTCCTCTTTCTCCTGTTCATGCTGTCAGTCTCTCGAGCGGGGCCCCCGTCTGTCCCTTCCGCTTTCCACTGCTCCCCCCAGTCGCTTGGAAGGGCTCCTCATTCCGGCCTTTTTATCCCACTGTCCTGCAAGACCCAGCGTCAACGCCACCCACTCCAGGAAGCCCTCCGGCCTCTGCAGGGCTCCAGGCACTCGTGGGCACGGCTCTGTGAGGGCACACTGCCCTCCGTGTCACCCTCTTCTCATCCATCAAGTAACACTTGAGGTTCTCCTGGGCGGGGGGTGGCCTGACCACTGTGCTGCTCTCTTGGGCAAAGAAGAAAGAGACGTCCCTGTGTATTGGAGGAAGCCAAGCAGCAGGCCCTGGAAGTCACACACAGGCATCTGAGAGTCACAGGAGGGCGGGAGTGTGGAGCCAGAGGACGACGGGCCACAGCTTCTGTACCCGTGTGCTCCGGGTCCCTCTCACCCTGAATCTGTGTCCCTCAAGAAGCAGGTTTATAAAATTTAAGGAATGAATGACGTTGTCAAACTCCCCTGAGTCAGAGGCCTCCGGGCTACTGAGACAGGTGGGCTCTGGCCTGAGCTCCGGGTCACCACCCCACAGAGGACAACACTCAGGTCACCCCGGGGCCTCCATCAGGGCCCCTTAGATCAGGCCAGCAGACGCGCCCACACGTCCCACTGCCATGTCTGCTAAGATGGGCAATGTTCACATTTCGTCACTTCAGCTTCAGATCTTGGCTCTGAAATAACGTATCAGAGAGAACAGAAGCTGCACCCCACTTCCCTCCCCCAAAGTCCCCACTTTCCCAAAGTTGGTGCCCAGCATCCCCTGACAAGATGTGTATTTTTATGACGTCAACTCAAACAAAACTACCGACACCTGCGGACATTTGACCCCCTCCAAAGTGACACATTGGTGTGGTTCATATAATGTGCATAGCCCATCGCCACTGGCCACTGTCTGCGTGTGGAGACACCTCACATGAGTGGCACATGGCACAATTCCTTTGGAAATCTCTTCTTGGCGTTCAAGGTTTTTTTTTTTTTTTTTTTTTTTTGTAAAACATACATAAGAGAAAAGTGGCCATTTCAGGCATTTGTCGGTGTGTGGCTCTATAATCCTAAGCACAGTCTCGGTGTTGAGTAGCCACAACCATCATCTCCAGAAGTTTTCATCTTCCCAAACAGAAGCTGTCCCTACTAAGCACGGGCTCCCATTCCCCACCCCTCAGCCCTTGGCCCCGACCTTCTACTTCAAGGCTCATCCATGTGCAGCAGGTGTCAGAATCTCCTTCCTTTTTAAGGCCGCGTAACATTGCATGGTGTTGCTCTACCACATCTGTGTGTCCACTCACCCACTTCCACCTTCTGGCTACTGTGAATAACGCTGCTGTGCACTTGAATGTGCAAGTGTATCTCTTCCCACCTTGCTTTGTCTTAGTCTGTTGGAGCTGCGGTACTGCCCGCCTGGCGACCAACAGGGACGTGTCCCTCACCAGGCTCTGGAGGCTGGGAAGGTGCAGGCAGATTCAGTGTCCGGAGGGCCTGCTTCCCCCTCTCGCTACAGTCTCTCATCGTGGAAGGAGTAAAGGGCCTCATCCTATTCACGAAGACCTCACTGTCATGACCCATCACCCCATGGCGCCAACCCTTAACCCCATCACAGTGGGTGTTAGGGTTCAACATACCAGTTTTAGGGGGACACGAACAGTCAGTTCATAGTAATGGGCGTACAAGTATCTCTTTAATAGCCCGTTCTCAATTATTTTGGGTATTTATTTTGGGGTGAACAGCAGCTGAGCCAGTGCCCCCACAAGGCCCAAAGGGCAGGTGAAAGGGCATGCTTGCTGGAACCGGGGAAGAAAGTCTGCAGAGGGGCCCTGGCTGGAGGAGCAATCTTTAGCCAAGGGGTTCAAGGCAGAAGTGTCCCAATCTGTCCTTTTTGATCTCCAGCCAGGCTGCCCCCTGGTGCATCCCAGCCCAAGGTCCTGGCAGCCTGGGCACCCACTAGGTGGAGTGTGTCAGCTGGAGGGCATCCGGAAGGTGTCTGGCACATAGGTACAGCTGTCCACTTGCTTTCCGAAATGGTGTTCCCGACGTGCGTGCCTCTGGCAGAGGATTTTCGTCCATAGCCCACATCTTGGCTAATGTCAGCTATTGACCAGACTTAATCATTTCCCCCAGCCTTTGGGGGATGAAATGGTGTCTCCCTATGATTTTATTTTTAATTTTTTAAGATTTATTTATTTATGCATACAAGAACAGGGGTGCAGGCCAGAGGCATGGGGGGTGAGAGAATTCACCAGAGACAGAGCGGGGAAAAGAACAGGCAGATGGACTGAAACACACTGCTGAGGGGAGCAGCGGGGTGCGGCAGGAGAGGTCTGTCGCGCCATGTGGGACCCTCGCCGGCGGCCGGGGATCGAACTGGCGCTGCAGAGGCTGCGGGCAGCTTCGCAGCCCAGAGCTCAACCGCTGCGCCACCAGGAGAGTCCCTCCCTATCATTTTAAAGTGCGCCTCCTTGAGCGCCAGCGAGGCTGAAGACCTTCACATCCTTACTAGCATTTGGAGTTGTGCGTGCTGCAAACACCTTGCCAGTCTTAGCAGACCGGTCATTAAACCGTTCTTCTTACTGTATATTCATCAGTCGGGGTTTCTGTTTAACTTTCGGATGCTGACTCTCCCAAAATGAAATAAATTCTCCCTTCCTTGGCTTATGTATGTATTTTTAGTGACTTGTCACTAAAGAAGTTTTAAAATTTAATGTCTTCAAATGTAGTGTTCTCGACCTTCCTCCTATGAACTAAGAGATCTTTCACTACATGGAAACCTTTCTTCTAAAAATGTTACAATTTTACTTTTTCCCACTTAAGCTTGTGCAGGGTTGAGGCAGGGTCTACTTCTACCTTTTTCCTTACAACAGTTTTATTAACTGAACACCCCCTCATCTTCTCTTTGATTTACTGTGTCTTCTTCCAAGTTCCTCTTTACTCCGCTCAGCTGGTCTGCCTCTCGTCCCCACAGCAAGGCCCCGTGTTTCAGCAGCTGGGAACGGAGAGGACCCCGACTCGGAGAAGGGACAGTGCCCGCACGCCCTCTTCTTTCCAGCGTTATCCAGACTGCTCTTGGCCTCCAGGCTTCCAAATGAATTTTAGAGTCCGTTCGTCCAGAACCAGCTTAGACACTGAATTTTCATTAGATTTGCATGGATAGATTAACTTCCAGAGAGCTGTCGTTTTAAAAATAATGAGCCTTCCCGCTAAACACCAGGCAAGAACAAGGACAGAGGAACACGCCACACTACATGATAGGATCGACAAAGTCCAGGCTCCGGGTTGCTTTTTTGAAAATTTTTTTAAAGAAAACCAAGTTTTCTTTTACCACTTGAAAGAGAAAAACATAAAGCAGAAAAGGGAGAACCCACAGATGAGAGACTTAAGCAACATAACATAACATGCATGTGGCTGTTGTATGGATCCCAACGAGTTAAAATGGCGCCATGGGCCATGGAAACCCTGAGTGGTGTAGACTAATCCCAAGAAATGACTGTTCTGCCTTTGGTGTGATACTATATGATTATATATTTTTAAACAGTCCTTATCTTTTAGAGGCATAGGCTGACATATTTATAAATAGTATGTCATGACAGAAGGAGGGGCTAGCAATTGGTGGTCATGGAGGCTGAGTGATGGACGTCTGAGGAGTCACTACATGATCATTACGTGATGCTGCACAGATTTTGAAATTTTCCATAATAAAAAGCTTTTAAAGGGGCCTCCCTGGTGGAGCAAGGGGTTGAGCACCGCTCTGTGAAGCAATCCCCAGCCTCTGCAGCACGAGTTCGGTCCCTGGCCGGCCAGGGAGCAACCTACATGGCGCAGCAGACCTCTCCTGGCTCGCCCACTGTTCCTCTCAGCAGTGTACTTTGGTCAGTCTGCCTGTTCTGTTCCCCGCTCTGTCTCTGGTGGATCCTCTCACCACCCGCTTCTCTGACCTGTACCCCAGCTCTTGTTTGCATAAATGAATAAATCTTTAAACAAAAAAAAAGCTTCTAAGGTTTTGAAATATTGAGTCTTTTCATTCCCAAAAACATTATAACTGTTCATTTATTTTAAGTTTTCTGTGTCTTACAATAAAGTTTTGTCATTTTTTCCCATAAGGTCTTTCCTATCTTTGACAAATTTTTTTTTTACTTTTAATTCCTAGAATTTCCATTTAATTCCTTTTTGTATTTTCAATTTCTCCATTGAAAGTCTATTTGTTCACTCTTTAAGTATTTACTTTCAATTTCCTTGAACATATTTTCCTATAAAAATATATTTCTAATAGCCACTTTAAGACATTTGTCTGCTAAGTAGCCTTAGCAGACATCTGTTGTTGCATTTCTACTGTTACCTTTTTTTTCCCCCCTTTGGATCATGTTTGTGTGTGTGTGGGGGGGGGGGTTTTTTTTTTTCGGTCTAGTGATTTTTTGATTGAATAATAGCTATCATGGTTAGCACATTTGTGGAGATGATGGATTCTGTTATATTCCTCTGAGAAGTATTGATTCTCATTTTAGCAGACAACTCTATCACAGCTGATGTTCTTGAACTTCTCCAGGCTTGTTTCCACACTTGTTAGCACAGATCTGTACAAGTCCAGGGTTTTCTCCAGCCTCTCTGACCTGGTGGCTCTTTACCTTCAAACTCTGCCTCTACTGTGGATCTTCTGTGGTTTGGTGTTGGGCTTTGTTAAAATGAATGTAGAAAACATCTTATTCTAGGGCAGGGTTTGGAAAATGACAACCTTTGGGTCAAATCTTCCCATGATCACCAGACTTTTGTCAATTAAGTTTTACTGTAACACAACAATCATCTGCTCATGATGGTGTCCCTGGCTGCTCTTATATTACAACCGCAGAGTTGAATAGTTGTGGCAGAAGTCATAGACACACATTTAAAGCTTAAATGTTTAATATCTGATCCTTTTCAGAAAAGCTATCCTGGGAGCTGCTCTAGGCTGAGGTCCTTACTCTGAAGGTCATTTTCAGCTGAATCCTAAGGCCTGGAGGAGATGGTGTGACCTCTCTACCCTGGCTGCAGGGTAGAGGCTGCAGCACTGCTCCCCGCCACCTCGGGTGGTATCACCTACAGTAGACAGCCCAAAGCTGAGTCACGGGCTCCTGGGGGAGCCCTAAGACTATGGGCCTCTCTCACCTGAGCTTCCTCCTCTCTAATGAGTTGCCCACAGATTTCAACTATTTTATGTTTGCTGAACCTGTATTTCTCAGCTCAGCGTGACCACCATGCTTTTTCAGAGTCCAGCTCTTTAATTGGGCTGAGAAATGGTCCTGAGGCAGAGAGCCGGGCAATAACGCTTTCTTCTCTTGGGTGTCATAGTTTTACCCTGTCTGATGCCCAGTGCCTGAGAATGGCTGCCTCGCATATTTTTTCCACTTTTATAGTCTGTTATATTTTCAGGGCTGTTGTTCCAGTAAACATTTATTTCATCACGGCAGGTGGCAGGAAGCACACGTTTTTCTTTTGACCCATTCCAGACAGGCTTCTGTCCCTGCCATCCCACCGAAAACTGCACTGGTCAAGGACACGGCCGACCTCAGAGTACAGGCGCCGGTTAATCCTCTTCCTGGGTGGGCTGCTCAGCGCCATCCGGCGTAGCTAACGACGCCACGTTCCGCGTGTGCTCTCTGCAGCTTGCCCCGAGGACACTGCACTCTGCGTTTTCTTCCTGACTGTACTGTCTCTGCTTCTCTGCCTCCATTGCTGGTCCCGCCTCTTTTGACATCTCGAGGCTGGGATGACGCAGGCTCCGTCTTTTTCTTCTGTTCCCTTCTTCACCTTCGTTCATTCTCTTGGTGGTTTCTTCTGGCCTTGTGACTTTAAATACCCCCTAAATGCCCGTGGCTTCCAAATTGATTATCTCTGTCTCAGAACCTCTCTCTTGACTCTACATAGAGATCAAACTGACAGCTCAAAATTAACATATTCCACTGCTGACCTCCTGACATCCCTCCATGGTACCTTCCCATCCAATTGTCTTCTTGGATGATTGAGACTCAGTTTTTTCTAGTTACTAAGGCCAAAAAAACTTGGAGTCGTTCTTGATTCTTCTACTTCTCTCACTATACATCGAACTCATTGAAGAAACCCTCTAGGCTCTGCCCCAGATTATATCCCAAGTCCAGCTGCTCATCATCTCTTGGCTGCTACCTCCCTAGTTCAAGTGACAGCATCCCTTGGTCAGGGACTGTGATACGTTCCCAGCCGGCCCCCTTGCTTCTACCTTGTCCCACTACGATCTATAATAAATAGGGTTGACAGTGACTTTTTGAAAATATAAGTCAGGGGTCTCCCTGGTGGCGCAGGTGGTTGAGCGCCGCACTGTGAAGCTGTCCGCAGCCTCTGCAGCGTGGGTTCGATCCCGGACCACTGGTGAGAATCCCACATGGCGCAGCAGAACTTGCCTGTCTCCCCGCTTCTCCCCTCAGTAGTGTATTTCGTCCGTCTGCCTGTTCTGTTCCCCACTCTGGCTCTGGTGAATCCTCTCACCCTCCCGCGCATCTGGCCTGTACACCAGTTCTTGTATAAATAAATAAATTAAAAAAAAAAAGAAAATGTAAGTCAGACCATGACAGTCCTCTGCTCAAAACTCTCCAGTGGCTCCGCATTTTTACAATCATTCACTCATGTGTATTGTGAGCCTTCCATGGGCTGGGTGCTGTTCTGAGAACTGGCGACACATCAGTGAATGAAAGAGCAAGAAGTCTCTGCCCTTATAGAGATTCCGGTGACGGGGACTAATAAATAAATATTAATCATAACATAAATAATAATTACAAGAAATGTCACAGTGCATTAGAAGAGGAGAGTAGCCACTGAGAAAAGGGACAGAGCTCGGCAAAACAAGACCGGGGATGATTTTCAAACACAATGGGGCAGACCTCATTGAGAAAGCGGCATTTGAGCAGAGTCGGGGAGGAAGTGGGCTGTGAGGACTCCCGGGGGTGCGGACCTCCAGGCCAGGACAGGTGAACCACGGTCAAGGCAGCAGCGGGTAAGGCGTGTGCTGGGAGCGGCAAGGAGACAAGTGGCTGCAAAGGGGTGAGTGGTAGTAGCAGGTGAAGTTGGCCACACAAAGGTGGCTCTCGGAGGGCCTTGGAGGGCATTATGAGGACTCTGGCTTGCGCCCTGAGCGAGATGGGGACCATGGGAAGATTGCAAAGCCAAGGAATGATGTTAGCTGAGTTAAATTTTAAAAGGAATCACTTTAGTGGCAAATCAGTATTGGCATGTGTATTTGAAATATATAAAGGAAAATTCCAACTCTGTATTAAAAATTAAATAACCCAACTTAAAATGGGCAGGGATCTAGGCTTCTCCATGGAACCTATCCCAACGGCCAATGAGCCCGCGCAGAGATACTCAGCATCACCAGCCGTGGAGGAAATGCAAATCAAACCCAGCGAGACACTACTCTGCTCCCAGAGGACAGTTATGATCAAAAGACAGAGCATGCAAGTTCTGGTGAAGATGTGGAGAAATTCAAATCCGTATACACTGCTGGCAGAAAGCTAAAACCGTGTAGCTACTTTGGAACAGTCTGGCAGTTCTTCAAAAAGTTAAACACAGGGCCTCCCCTGGTGGCACAGCAGTTGAGCGCTGGGCTGCAAAGCTGCCCGCAGCTTCTGCAGCGCTGGTTCGATCCCCAGCTGCTAGGCGAGGGTCCCACATGGCACGCAGACCTCTCCTGCCGCCCGCTGCTCCCCTCAGCAGTGTATTTCGTCAGTCTGCCTGTTCTGTTCCCCGTTCTGGCTCTGGTGAATTCTCTCACCCTCCCGCGCTTCTGACTGTACCCAGTGCTTGTATAAATAAATAAATAAATCTTAAAAAAAAAAAGTGAAACACAGTTACCCTTTGTCCCAGCAATTCCACTCCTAGGCATGTACATAGAGACCTGAAACATAGGTCCACACAAAAACTTGCAAGAATGTTCATAGCAGCATTATTCTCAACAGCTAGAAGCCAAAGACCATCAGCTGAGGGCTGCGCCGCCCACATGCCATCTGTCCACGCAACGGGTCTCGCCCAGCCGTCAGAGGACCGAAGAGCTGGTGCAGGCTACAGCTCAGGCCGACCTTGGTAGCCACGAGCTCGGTGCAGCAGCAGCCACACGGGCCGCGCAGGGTGTGGTTCTGTTCTATGAAATGTCCCTAACGAGCACATCTATAGGGACAGAAAGCACCCCAGTCGCCGCCTAGGGCTGCGGGGGTGAGGGCACTGGTGTCTATTGGCCTAAGGGCACGGGACGTCTTCGGGTAATGAAAATGTTCTATAATTGATTTAGGAACAGAGGCACAGCTCTGAGACTATTCCCAAGGCCCTTGAAATGTACACTTCAAAATGAGCAAACTGTGGTTTAAGTCAGTTATAACTCAACAAGGCATTTTTAAAAGATCTCTGGATGCTGACTTGAGAGGCGACATGGGGCGGGCGCAGAGCTGGAAGCCGGGCTTGGACTATTGTTAGCCGTGGAGACGGTGACAGTGGTTGGATTCTAGGCGTATTTGGGACCGGGAGGTCCTGAGGAGTTGAAATGGGGCAAGTGGAGAAGAGAGGGATCAAAGATGGCTCCAGATTTTATTGTGAGCAGCTGGAGTCGTTGCTGGAGACGGAGAGGACCAGAGGTGAAGCAGCGTCGGGAGAGAAGGCTTAGAGGTGGGTCTCAGCCCCCCGCGCCAGGTTTCCGTGCTTCCTACTTGTTCAGGTTGAGGTAGTCACGCTCTTCATATTCATTAACTGAGCGTTATCAAAGAGTGTTGAATTTTAGCAGACAGTTTTTCTCAATTTCTGAAGAGTCCATATGTTCTTTTCTCCTTTTATCTATTAATGTTGTGAAATTGTCTGGAAGATTTTCTAATATAAAACATTCATTCTATTGCTGGAGGAAACCTTACTCGATTCTAATTTGATTGTGAGCTTCTTTGTTTGTTTTCCTATGTTATCATTTAAAATATGTTATCGGATTTGGTTTGTTAGTATTTATTTAGGATTTTTGCGTCAAGTTTCAGAAATAAGATTGACTTATAATTTCCTTTAATAAATCACTCTTGTCTTGTGGAATAAGGTGAATGGTTTTCTTTTTCTTTCTTGGCGCAGTTTGTATGAAATCGGATATAACACTTCCTTAAATGTTCAGTAAAATCACATACAAGAGTGAATTGAACAGAAGAAACTACAACACAAAATTTGTGTGTTTGTATTGGATTTTTTTTTTTTTTTTGCTGTGGGTAGAATTTTAGCTACTAATCAAATATTTTCATGATATTAAGCTAGTGCATGTGTCGTCATTTTCAAAATTGTCTTTTTTGGAAATAAAAGGAATCCAAGTCAGAAAATAAGAAGTGAAACTACCACTGTAGGTGATATGCTAATGTATATGAAACACCCTAAGACTCCATCAAGAAGTTATTAGAGGGCCTCCTCTAGTGGCACAGTGATTGAGCACTGGGCTGCGAAGCTGCCCACAGCCTCTGCAGCACCGGTCCGATCCCCGGCAGCTGGAAAGGGTCCCACATGGCACGCAGACTTCTCCTGCCATGCCCGCTGCTCCCCTCAGCAGTGTACTTCGTCAGTCTGTCTGCTCTGCTCTCCCCTCTGGCTCTGGTGAATTCTCTCACCCTCCTGCCCTTCTAACTGTGCCCGGTGCTTTTATAAATAAATAAATAAATCTTACATAAAAAAAGAAGTTATTAAAAACCTCAGATGAATACAGCAAAGTGACAAGCTACAAAATCAACATGCAAAAATCCATACCCTTTTCATATACAAATAACAAACAAGAATCAAAGGAAATTAAGAAAATAATTCTATTTTCAATTGCTTCAGAAAGAATTAAATACTTCAGAATCAGCCTTACTAAGGAAGGTAAAAGATTAACATAACAAGAACTACCAGATATTACTAAAGGACTTAGCACCCTAGGAGATGGAAGGATATTCCATTCTAATCGATGGAAGAATAAATATAATAAAAATGAATATCTTGCCTAAAACGATATTCAATTTTAACGCAATCCTTATAAAAATACCAGCACTATTTTTCAATGAAACTGAACACAAAATATTGAGATTTATATGGAAACACACAAGACCTTGACTAATTGCAAAAACAACCTGGAGGAAAAAGGAGAGAAACAGAAATCATATACTTGATTTCAGACTTTACTATAAAGCAACAGTGATACAAACAATATGGTATTCACACAAAAATAGATACATGGATCAGTGGAATGGAATCAAAAACCCAGAGGTAAATCCTTGTACACATCGGCGCATAATCTATGATAAAACAGCTCTGACCATACAATGGGGAAAGGCAAGTGTCTTTAATCAATGGTGCTGGGGAAAAGAGTGAAGTTGGTTCACTCTCTAACTCGATACACAAAATAAACGCCAAGTGGGCTCGAGATTTAGACATAAGACCTAAGACAACAAAATGAACAGAAGAAAACATCAGTGACACTCCTACAATATCAACAATAAAGATGTTTTTGGTGACTTGACCCCTATGGTAAGGGAAATAAAACCAAAAATAAATAATTGGGATTGCCTCAAGTTATAGGGAGAGAAAACACCAGATGATTAAAAAGACACCCTACTGAATGGGAGAAAATATTCATACAATATACAACTGATAAGCCATTGATATCCAAATGTATTTAAAAATTCCCAAAATGCAACAATAGAAAACAATCCACTAATAAATGGGAAGGAGATATGAACAGACAGTTCACCAAAGAGGATACTAAGAAGGCCAGCAAACATAGGAAGAAATGTCCACCATTGCTTCCAATAAAAACACAGTGAGATCCTTCCTGGTGGCACAAGGGGTTAAGATGTAGCACTATGAAGCAATCAGCAGCCACTGCCACCTGAGTTCAATCCCCAGCTAGGGAGCTGACCCACATGGTGCAGCAGACCTCTCCTCTCTCGCCTGCTGCTCCCCTCAGCAGTGGATTTCAGTCCACCTGTTCTATTCCCCACTCTGTCTCTGGTGAATCCTCTCACCCCCCACACCTCTGGCCTGTACCCAGTTCTTTTTTTTTTTTTTTTTAAGATTTATTTACTTTATACAAGAACCGGGGTACAGACCAGAGGCGCAGGAGGGTGAGAGGATTCATCAGAGACAGAGCGGGGAACAGAACAGGCAGACTGACGAAATACACTGCTGAGGGGAGCAGTGGGTGCGACAGGAGAGGTCTGCTGCGCCATACAGGACCCTTGCCCGCCGGCCGGGATCAAACCTGCGCTGCAGAGGCTGCGGACAGCTTCACAGTGCAATGCTCGACCACTTGAGCCACCAGGGGAGGCCCCTGTACCCAGTTCTTTTATTCATAAATAAATCTTAAAAAAAAAAAAACCACAGTGAGACACCATGCCATCCCCGTGATAAGGGCACAAATTAAAAAGACCTCCAACAAGCTTTGGAGAGGATGTGGAGAAAGAGGAGCCTGATAATATTGGTTATGGGAATATAAACTGTGCAGTCATCATGGAAAGCAAGCTGGATTTACCTTAAAAAATAAAAATGGGGCCTCCCTGGTGGCGCAGGCAGTTGAGCACCACACTGTGAAGCTGTCCACAGCCTCTGCAGCGCGGGCTTGATCCCTGCTGGCCGGCCGGCAAGAATCCCACATGGTGAAGCAGACCTCTCCTGCCTCACTCGCTGCTCCCTCAGCAGTGTATTTCATCAGTCTGCCTGTTCTGTTCCCCACTCTGTCTCTGGTGAATCCTCTCACCCTCCCACACATCTGACCTATACCCCAGTTCTTGTATAAAAATAAATAAATCTTTAAAAAAAAAAAAACCTGAAAATCCCATATGGCCCAGCAATCCCAGTCTGGGGCATATATTCCAAGAATATGCAACCACCAACAAAAAACTCTACATGGTCTACAGTGTGCACAGCAGCAGCATTATTATAATTGGACATGGAAGCAAGTTTAAGATCCACTGAAAGACAGTTGAATCAAGATGACATGGTAGATATATACCACGGAGTACTATACAGCCATAGAAAGGATAATATGGGGCCTCCCTAGTGGCACAAGCGGTTGAGCACAGCGCTGTGATGCTGTCTGCAGCCTCTGCAGTGCCAGTTCAATCCTCGCCAGCCACGGAGCAACCCACGTGGCAGGGCAGACCTCTCTCCTGTCTCGCCCATCCTCCCCTCAGCAGTGTATTTCGTCAGTCTGCCTGTTCCATTCCCCGCTCTGTCTCTGGAGAATCCTCTCACCCTCCTGCACTTCTGGCCTGGAACCTGGTTCTTGTATAAAAATGAATAAATCTTTAAAAAAAAAAAAAGAAAGGATAACATGCAGCCATTTTCAACAAAATGGAGGCAATTTGAGAGAATTATGTGCAGCAAAGTGAGTCTGAATGATAAAAACAAATACTGTACATTTACATAGCAGATAAGTCAATAGTGTAAATGCTTACATTAATTATTTTGAATTAATGTAGCATTAATTAAAAAACTAGTGGACATCGGTAAAAGTCCTAAGGCAGGGTTCTGAGATTAAGAGGGAGGGGAGGGAGAGGGACAGAAGATACCAGGGATTAAGACAAAATTAGCACATCACAGCTCTTTCCTTTTAAACAGCTTTTTTTTTTTTTTTTTTGCCTAGAACAACTGGGGTGTAGGCCAGAGGTACAGGGGATGAGGGGATTCACCAGAGACAGAGTGGGGAGCAGAGCAGGCAGATCTACTGAAATACACTGCTGACATCTCTTTTCATGTAAACACACATGGGAAAGAATATTTTTTCAAAAAAGAAGAAAACCAAAATCATCTCCAAAGTGTTGGTGTGAAGTTCTTCCCAGAACTTCCTTATTTTTAAAACACCTGCTACATCTTCAACTATATTGTTTGAGTTTTCTCTATTTATATATGTGCCTGCCAGTCTCACCAAAGTTTTAGCTATTTTTTCTTTATAAAACCTACTTTCGTTGTTTGTTGATCCATTTATTGATTCTGTTATTTCATTAATTCCTGCTTCCTATTAATAACTATATCAATGCAAATGGCTTAACCACCCCAATTTTAAAAGTGAAACTATCATATTGAGTGAAAAAGCAAAATACAACTATATGCTATCGACAAGAAACTCTACTTTCTAATTTCTCTCTAGTTCCTAATTACCCTTTAGTTATAAAGAAACAGATTGTTAATAATAAAACATAACGATCAAGCAAATGCTAATTAAAAGTAAGCCGGAGTGATTATATTGATATCAGACAAAGTAGATTTTAGAACCAGAAATGTTACAAATAAAGATTATTTTATACTGATAAAAAGGTCAATTAATTAGAAGAACATAATGAAGTTAAAAGCATATATAGTGACTTTTAGAATAGGGACCTTTGCTTCAACCAAGACTGCTTGGAACTGGGACAGGGCTGCCCCCGCAGCCAGAGGTGAGCTGAAGGCCCCCACAAGCCAGGCCCCGCCTGGCAGGGAGTTGGAGCCCAGAGGAGGATCTAGCGATTTGGAGCCCAGCGAGCAATCCAGCCACCCCACCTCCAGGGCTGTCTGTGGGACTTCAAGACACACCTTTGGATTTAAACAAACACAGAAGGAGGAGATATTCTGTGACAGCAACCATAAACATATTCATAGTACCACTGCCCTACTAGACTTCTGGCATAATAGTATTTGACTTGATTGGACCACCAGCTTCTGACATCCCAGAAAGAGCACACCAAAAAGATGCTGGCCAGTACCAGCAACACAGTGTCCCAATGCATAGGACAAATTAGAAAACAAGCAGCAGGGAGAAGAAAAAACTACAAGCCACCAAGCAAGTCCTCAGGGAAAAGACACACCACAAAATGAAAATCACCCACCAGATTGCAAAATCAGTGACTTGGAAGAACTTCTGAGCTTTCCAGAAAGAGAATTTAAAATTGTCATGATTAAAAAACTGACAGAAGTCATAAAGGAAAACAACAATAAGGGAAAAATAATCAACGATCAGAAGAATGAAATTGAGTCCCTAATGAGGGAAGTGAAAGAAATGCAGGAGATCAAAGGATTAATGGAGGAGCTAAAGAACTCTGGGAAAAGCAGTGATAGCAGAATAGATGAAATGGAAGAACGAATAAGTGCTCTTGAAGACACAGAAATAAAAAGAACCAAAACAGAAAAGGAAAGAGAAGTAAAAATGAAAAAGAATGAAGAAAGACTTCGGGAACTATCTGACTCCACGAGGAAAGGAAATATAAGAGTTATAGGAATCCCAGAAGGAGAAGAGAGAGAAGTAGGAACAGAGAAAATATTCAAGGAAATCATTGAAGAGAACTTCCCAAATGTGAAGAAGGAGCTGAAAATAGACATACAAGAAGCAAGAAGAACACCAGAATTCCATGATGAAAGGAAAAATACAGCAAGACACATATTAGTAAATCTCCCAAGAATCCAAGACAAGGAAAAAATAATGAAGATGACAAGAGGGAAGAAACAGGTAACATACAAAGGAAAACCAATCAGGCTGACATCAGACTTCTCCCAAGAAACACTACAGGCAAGACAGAGTGGAGGGACATAGTCAACAGACTCCATGACAACAAATGCCAACCAAGAATACTCTATCCCGCAAAGCTTTCCTTCCTCTATGAAGAAAGAATAAGGACCTTCCCAGACAAACAGAAACTCCGGAATTTCATTACGACTAAACCCTCACTCCAAAAAATACTACAAGGAGTCCTAAAGCCAGAACCTCAGAGGGATGAATAAGAACTAAACAAGACCTCCATATGTGTGTATATATATATATGTGTGTGTGTGTGTGTAAATTAAACCAGAGAAAAGACAAACAAAATGGCAAATACAGATGCTAACATATCAATATTAACCCTAAATGTAAATGGACTAAACTCTTCAATAAAAAGACAGAGTCACAGGCCGGATTAAGAAACAAAACCCAAACTTTTGCTGTCTCCAGGAAACTCACTTAACTACAAAAGATAAAAATAGACTGAAAGTAAAAGGATGGAAGACAATCCTACAAACAAATGGACAAAAAAGTGTCAGGAACAGCTATACTTGTATCAGATAAAACAGATTTCAAACTCAAATAGGTAAAAAGAGACCCAGACGGTAACTACCTTATGATCAAGGGGACACTACTTCAAGAAGAAATAACACTCATTAACATATACTCACCAAATGAAGGAGCACCAAAATATATCAGACAACTATTATCATCTCTGAAAACAGACATCAGAGAAAACACATAAGTAGTGGGAGACTTTAACACACCACTATCAACAATGGATAGATCAACGAGACAAAAAATAATTAAGGACACTAAAGCTCTAAATAAGGATCTAGAGCTCATGGCCTTAACAGACATCTATAGAACACTGAACCCAAAAAAATCTGAGTACACATTTTTCTTAAGCACACATGGATCATTCTCCAGGATCGATCACATACTGGGACACAAGACAAACATCAACAGATACACCAAGATTGAAATCATACCAACCATCTTCTCTGACCATGAAGGCATCAAACTAGAAATAAACCATAAAAAGAAGACAAGGAACTCTCCTACCTCATGGAGATTGAAACCCACACTACTGGAAGATCACTGGACAAATGAGGAGATCAAAGAAGAAATTAAAAAATACTTTGAGTTGAATGATAAGGAGGACACCAATTTCCTGAATGTATGGATGCAGCAAAAGCAATAATAAGAGGAAAATATATAGCAATACAGGCTCACATCAAGAAACAAAAAGAACTCAAAGAAACAACCTAATATCACAGCTCAAAGAACTAGAAAAAGAACAACAAAAAAATCCTAAAACCAGTAGAAGAAAAGAAATAATAAAAATCAAAGCAGAAATAAATGAAATTGAAACTAAAAAAAAAATCCAAAAGATCAATGAAACCAAAAGTTGGTTCTTCGAAAAAATAAATAAAATAGACACTTCCTACCAGGGCTCACAAAGGAAAAATGGGAGAAAGCACAAACAAATAGGATCACAAATGAAAGAGGAGAAATCACAACAGACACAGCAGAAATCAAAAGAATAATCAGAAACTACTATGACCAGTTATATGCAAACAAGCTTAACAATCTAGAAGAGATGGACAAATTCCTACAAGTTTACTATCACCCAAAGCTAGATAAAGAAGAAATAGAACAACTAAACGGACCAATTACAAGCAGTGAAATTGAAATGTAATCAAAACCCTCCCCCAAAACAAAAGCCCAGGACCAGATAGATTTACAAATGAATTCTACCAAACATTCAGAAAAGAATTAGTGCCTATCCTTCACAAACTCTTTCAAAAAATTGAGAAGGAATGTATAATACCAAACACATTCTATGAAGCCAACATTACACTAATACCAAAACCAAACTAGGACAACACACAAAAAAGAAAACCACAGGCCAATCTCTCTAATGAAAAAAATGCAAAAATCCTCAATAAAATTTTAGCTATCAGAATCCAACAATGTATCCATAAGATGATTCACCACGACCAAGTAGGATTTATTCCAGGGACACAAGGATGGTTAAACATCCAAAAATCAATCAATGTAATCCAACACATCAACACAAAGAAATATAAAAAACATATGATAATATCAATGGATGCTGAGAAAGCTTTTGACAAAGTACAACACCCATTTATGATAAAGGCCCTTGAAATTCTCGGGATACAAAGAACATACCTCAACATCATAAAGGCCATATATGACAAGCTCACAGCCAATATCATTCTCAATGGTGAAAAGCAGAAAGCATTTCCATTAAGATCTGGAACAAGACAAGGATGTCCACTCTCAACACTGCTTTTCAATATAAAACTAGAAGTCCTAGGCAGAAGTCAAACTGTCACTATTCACAGATGATATGATAATATACATAGAGAACCCCAAAAACGCCACAGAAAAATTAATTAAACTAATCAATCGGTTTATTAAAGTGGCGGGATACAAAATCAACACACAAAAATCAGTAGCCTTCCTATACACAAACAATAAATCTGAAGAAGAAGAAATCGAGAAAACCATCCCTTTTATTATTGAAACAACAAAAAATCAAATACTTGGGAATAAACATAACAAAAGAGGTATAGGATCTATACAAAGAAAACTATAAAATACTGTTAAAAGAAATAGAAGAAGATACAAAGAAATGGAAAGATATCCCTTGCTCATGGATTGGAAGAATTAACATTATCAACATGGCCATCCTACCAAAAGCAATATACAGATTCAATACTATTCCAATAAAAATTTCCATGACATTCTTCAAAGAAATAGAACAAATATTGATGAAATTCATATGGAGCCACCAAAAACCCTGAATAGCCAAAGCTCTCCTGAAAAAAGGAAGAGAATGGAGGCATCACACTCACAGATTTCAAACTATACTACAAAGCCATAATCATCAAAACTGCATGGTATTGGAACAAAAACAGACACACGGACCAATGGAACCAAATAGAAAATCCAGAAATAAACCCACAGATTTACAGCCACCTAATCTTTGACAAAGGAGCAAAGAATATGCAATGCAGCAAAGAAAGCTTGTTCAATAAATGGTGCTGGGAAAACTGGGTCACTACATGCAAAAGAATGAAGCTTGACTACTACCTCACACTATGTACAAAAACCAACTCAAAATGGATTAAAGAACTAGACATAAGACCTGAAACCATAAAATATAAGCAAAATACTACATGACATGCACCTCAAAAACATTTTTACAGGCACATCACCCAAAGCAGTAATAGTGAAGGCAAAGATAAACAGCTGGGACTACATCAAATTAAAGAGCTTCTGCACAGCAAAAGAGACAGTAACCAAAACAAAGAGACACCCCACCGACTGGGAGAACATTTTTGCACACAACACTAATGATAAAGGACTGATCACAAAAATCTACAAAGAGCTGATGAGACTCAACAAAAACAAAGAAAACAATCCAGTCAAAAATGGGCAGAAGAGCTAAAAAGAAACTTCTCCAAAGAGGACATGCAAATGGCCAAAGGCATATGAAAAAATGTTCAGCATCACTTGTAATCAGGGAAATGCAAATCAAAACTACCATGAGATACCATCTTACACCAGTGAGAATGGCACATATTAAAAAAAACTAGCAACAACAAATGTTGGCGAGGATGTGGAGAAAAAGGAATGCTCCTGCGCTGTTGGTGGGAGTGCAAACTGGTCCAACCACTATGGAGAGCTGTGTGGAGATTCTTCAACCTGCTAAAGATGGAGCTTCCATAGGATCCAGCAATTCCACTCCTAGGTATTTACCCAAAGGACACAGAAACATTCATTCCCAAGGGCACCTGCACCCCTATGTTTATAGCAGCACTGTTTACAATAGCTAAGCTTTGGAAACAACCCAAATGCCCAAAAATAGATGACTGGATCAGGAAGATGTGGTCCATATACACCATGGAATGCTACTCAGCAGTCAAAAAAGATAAACTCATGCAATTTGCAGCAGCATGGATGGAGCTGGAAGGGATCATGCTCAGCGAAATAGGCCAGAAAGAAAAAGAAAAATACCGATGGTCTCACTCATAGCAGGAATTTAGAAAACCTAAAGAAGGGACCAGGAAAAAGACTAATTATAATAAAGAACAAATCAAAATCAACAAGCAACTATAAACCAGAGACACACTATGGTGGGGGGAGGAGAGGAGGGATTAGGGTCAAAAGGAGGGTGCAATTGTACGGGGAATATAACCAAAATGAAAATGCACACATTGTGCAAAAATGAAAAATGATGTAAGAATTATATAAAATAAAATATATTTTTTTAAAAAAACAACTGACTAAAAAAAAAGTATATATAGCAGAATTTCAAAGTATATGCGACAAAAATGAATAGAATTGAAAGAAAAAAATCATTCTCAGTTAGATTGGCGATTTCAACACTTTTCTTAGCAATAGATAGAACAAGTAGATACATATGGAGATGAACTTGAACTTGGCCAACCAAGTTGACCCCGTTGAAGTTGACAGAGTCTTGCACTTAACAACAATGGGATGCTCACTGGTTTAAAATGCCCGGGAAACAGTTGCCAACATAGACCATATTCTGGGTCATAAAAAAAAGTCTGAGTGAACAGAAGAGGGGTGAAATGATATAAAATGTGTTTTCTGATCACAGCAGAAACATAATAGAAAGCTGTCCAGAGGACAACCAGCGTCTGGAAGCCAAACACCACCACTGAAAATAGTGGAAAACGTTTTGCCCTGAACATAAAACCACAACACATGGAAACGCGTGAGCTGGGCCTAACAGTCTTAGGAAGGATAATTTCGGCATTAAGAGTTTACATTTTTTAAAAAACCTCAAATTAATGATCTAAGCTTATTTGTTTAGAAGCTAGAAATAAAAGCATAATTAATACCAAAATGAGGAAAAGAAGGAAAGAAAGATAAATAGAATCCGTGGGGGAAAAGAGAGATCAATGCCAGCAAAAGCTTTGGAAATAGCACTCGAGCTGATAAGCTTCTAGGAAAACACACTTGCAACGTCAGGAAGTGAATAGGAGAATCCATGCACGCCTGGTGGGAGGGATAATAGAATATTCTGAACAACCTTTGGGAAACTGGGCGCCTGAGGGGTACTTACTGTGATAGGCTGCAGGGGCCGGAAGGTAGAGACGCGGGCAGGAAGGGACGCGGCAGGGAAAGCACCCCTGGACGTGCATGGAAGGGCCGCTGCAGGCAGCTGCAGACTCGCCAGATGTGCCGGGCCTGAGGTGCCCATTCAGGAGTAGCAACAGACATGCAGCTAAAGACAGAGGGCGAGGTATCCCCGAGGGCATGGCGTAAGAGCGCGAGGTCCGGAGTCACCTGCAGAGAGTCATGAAGGAGAGAAAGGGTGGAGTGAGCAGACTGCGGGAAGCTGGCTTGAAAGTCCCCTGAGTCTTGCTGCTGCCATGGTGGCTCAGACTGAGGCGGAGAAGGTGGACAAGGAGGTGCCTGGGCCGAGTCCCGTGACACGTAGGGCTGTTTCAGGCAGGGGCGAGGGCCCTATTGGGTGGACCCTCCTGCACACCACAGTGTAAATTCTGGGCCAAACAGGAAGAAAGCAAGGCCCGCGAGGTGCTGGCGAGACACTGCCTTGCATGGTTTCTAGCCCGCGCAGGGCTCTCGTTCCTGCCCCTCCAGGTGGCTAAAACTCCAACAGAAAACTCACAGCTTTATGGGTTTGAAGAAGCAGAACACGATTTATGATCACCACAGCCACTGGGAGGATGGCGGGAGAACCTGGAAAGAATCGAAGCAGAGAAGCAGCGGCCCAAGCTCTCGGCCTGCGGACCCTGCTGGAACCCCTGGCACACTTGTGGGCGGGGCATGTGCCTGGCACCGAGCTGACCTGAGGTCTCAGCTGCTGCCCGTGATGGGGAGGACACAATGTGCAAACAGTGCGGCCAAGCACATTCCTGCGAGAAACCAACCATCAGCGCTGAGAGGACGATAGCAGGATTCGGCGTCTCTACAGTGTTTGGCTGACAAGTCGCTACCGCTAGACACACAGAGACACGGGGAAGGTGACCCGCTCTCAGGAGAAAAGACAAGCCAAGGAGACGGACCCCGAGATAAGTGGGTGTCCGAGTTAGCAGGCGAGGATGCCACGAAGGTGTCATGACTTATATTCACCTTTTAAGATTGAAAAAATACCATGGACTGGACAGCTCACTCTACAGAGATGTCCCCTCCACGGATCTGGAGGATGGAAACGCAAGGGTAGGTGACAGCAGGTTTCAGGAGGGCCAGCTCCTCCCGAGGCTCATCTCTGGCTCACAGGGGCCATCTGCTTACCCTGTCCACACAGGACGTGTCCTCCCTGCACAGACCTCCCTGGTTGTAAGGACACCAGTCATATTGGGTTAACCTTAATCACCTCTTTAAAGGTCCCACCTCGAAATGCAGTCACACTGGGTGTTAGGATTTCGACATACGAGTTCAGAGAATTCAGTTTTCAGTTCATAACATAACTGACCTCAGGAACATTATGCATATCTTACAAATGTGTGTTTGCACATACACATGCATGCACAGCTTATGACATAGGCTATCTCGGGGTAGAGGGCAGAAACAGAAGCCAATAAAACAACAAAATGGAATTTTTAGAAAAATATAATGTTTAATTAATAATCACTTACTGCACAGGCTTAAGAGAAAACTGGACTAGAAGGAAAGATCAGTGAAGTGAAAGGCAGGACAATAAAAATATATACAAACTGAAGCTTAAAGAGGAAAAAAGCATGGGGGGAAAGAGCATAGTCTTAATGACTTGTGGGACAACATCAAGTGGTCTAACATATGAATAATCGGGGTCCTGGGAGGAAAAGACAGAGAATTGGGTAGGAAAAAAATTGAAGAAATAATGGATGGAATCTCTCTATTTTTGATAACATGTACTTATAGATTCAAGAAACTCTGGAAACCCCAAGCTGGATAAACCCAAAGAAAATTTATCCAGGCACTTCACAGACAAACTACTGAAAATCAAAGATAATGAGACAATCTTGAGAGCAGACAAAGCAAAGTGACCAGGAGGTAAGGGCAGGGAGGGTCTGGAGCCCTGACTTCTCCAGCAGCAAAGGGAGCCAGAGCACAATGGAACAAGAGCTGCATGGTTTTAAGAGAACAAAAAGCATCTGTCAACCCAAAATTCTGTGTCCAGTGAAAATATCCTTCCATACTAAAGTGAAACAAAGACATTTTCTCATAAAACCAAGAGACTGTGGTTACAACCTTAGTTATAAAAATACTAATGGAGGGCCTCCCTGGTGGCGCAAGGGGTTAAGCACCACACTGTGAAGAAATCCGCAGCCTCTGCAGCACGAGTTCGATCCCCAGCCAGGGAGCAACCCACATGGCACAGCAGACCTCTCCTGTCTCACCCGCTGCTCCCCTCAGCAGTGTATTTCAGTAGATCTGCCTGTTCTGTTCCCCACTCTGTCTCTGGTGAATCCTCTCACCCCCTGCATCTCTGGCCTGTACCCCAGCTCTTGTATGCATAAATAAATAAATCTTTGAAAAAAAAAAAGAAATGCTAACGGAACTTGTTTCTGCTGAAATGAAATGATGCCACCTGGAAGACTGAATTTCCAGGAGGGGAATGAGCAACAATGAACATGGCAAACATGTAGGTAAATATATAAGAAGCTTTTCCTGCTAATTTTATTATGTGACTGTGTAAAGAAAAGTTAAAGGGTTGGGGCGAGGGCTGTTAAGGAAGGCGCAGGCAGCCTGTAAGTCACTAAGCATAAACACGGACTGGGCAGGGAGTGGGCCCGTGGAGCTACGGCATTTCCGCACTGCAGCAGCAGTGATAGCAACTCTAAGCAGACTAGGAAAAGTTAAGGATGTTCCTTGCCATCCCTTGAGCAGTTATGAAAGAAATCGTGCCTAGTGCCATTGCCAAAAATATTCAATGACTGCAAAGGAAGGCAAAAGAGGAGGAACTCCAGATCAGAAATACAGTAGACACACGGCAGTCAAATGGTAGAATGATAAATCTAAACCCAACCATAAAAATGACTATATTATATGTCAACAAACTAAGCACTCCATTTAAAAGGCAAAGATGGTCAGAATGTATTTTTTAAAGCGAAATTCAATTATATGGCGTGTATGAAGGATGGACTTTTATTAAAAAGATACAGTTTGAAAGTCAGTGGTTGGAAAAAGATGTATCATATAAGCTGTAGCATAAGGCTGAAGTGTTTATATTAATATCAGATAAAATCAACTTCAAGACACAAGTTATTACCAGAAAGAAAGAGTAACATTTCATAACAATAGAGGCTCAGCTAGAGAGACATAAAAATCCAAAGCACTTGTGTGCCCACATAAGATTTCCACTCAAAGACACAAATCAAACATTGGCATTCACTCTACTCCCTCCAGACACCTTGCTAAAATGATACTAAGACATATTTATTATAAAAAAATTCCAACATACAAAATGTATAATTGATTCCTATTTACTCACACCTAGATTTAATACTAATTTGTACCATGCTACATATGTTTCTCTTCCCCACCCTGGAGTGTCTGAAAATACATTGAGTTTTTAAAATTTTAAGTGGTGGAATTTCATTCAATAAAGGAATTTTAGAAAAACTTAACACATAAATTCAATAAAACTTTTAGAAGGAAAAAGAGGAGGAAGCTCTTTATGACCTTGGGTTAGTCAAAGAGTTCTTATATATGACAAGAAAAGCACAAACACATAAAAGAATTGATCAATGGGACCTCATAAAAATGCAAATCTTTTGTTCTCCAAAAGATACCATTAAGAAAATAGAAAGGCAAGTAACACACTGGGAGAAAATAATCCGAAATATGCATCTGTTAAAGGACTTGTATAAGAATAATACAAAGAATTCTTACAACTAAATAAGATATCTGATCTCACCTCCACCCCTCCCCAAAAGAAAACAGACAAGCAGAGAAACAGACAAGCTAGTAAAAAAAAAAAAAAAAAAAGGGAGGGCTCAGCGGTTGAGCGCTGGGCTGCAAAGCTGCCCGAAGCCTCTGCAGTGCCGGTTCAATCCCAAGGGTCCCACATGGTGCGCAGACCTCTCCTGCCACGCCCGCTTCTCCCCTCAGCAGTGTATTTTGTCAGTCTGCCTGTTCTGTTCCCCGCTCTGGCTCTGGTGAATTCTCTCACCCTCCCGCCCTTCTGACTGTACCCAGTGCTTGTATAAATAAGTAAATTTTTTTTTTTAATTAACCTGGAGGGAATACAGTTCTTTCAGGGAGAAGACAAAGAGATGAAATAAAAGAGACAGCATTTTTAATAGGAGCATTCAAAGAATGGGAAAGAGCTTTTGGAAACTAAATATATGATACCAGAAATGAACAACTTTAACTGTAAAGGTTGGCAGAGAAAAAAACAGCAAAAAGGAAATAGCAAAAAGGAAAAGAAAGAAAAACAAGGAAGGGAGGAAGGGAAGAAGGAAAGGAAAATAAGAGAGAAAAGCTAAGAAAATTAGAGGATCCACATAGGAGGTCCAACAGACAACTAATCGGAGCTCAGAAGGAAAGAACACAGTGGCAGGGAGGAAATCATCTATGAAATGTCTCAAGAAAATGTCCCAAAATGGATATATAGGAGTTTCTGGATGGGAGGGCACTGACCCAGGGGTATAAATTTAGACATAAGGGATAAATAGACATATGGTATAAACAGACATGTGGTACAAATATGCCATTTGTCTAATTTTTTTAAGTTATAATATATAAGTGCTAATAAGTAAAACATGGACTGTCCTCCTACCTTGACAAACACACCTTCAGAACTGCCTGGAGGGCTGGGTTCTGCTGCAGAACACCCAGGTCCTTTGAGTTCTGCTCCAGAATATGGAGAGGTGGGGAGAGCTGGCCCCTGCTGAATCCCCAACTCCTGGATCTGTCCCACACCATGAGGGGCCTCATGTGCACGGGGACTCGCCACCCCACACATCCCAACTGCAGCTCTACCCCCCACAAAGAGCTGCTTCTTGGCCATTCTGTAAGAACAGAGGTGCAAATAGCACAGTGGGCTGTCCTCAGGACAGGCCCAGGGAAGACACCATGGGTCCCGGAAGTGGACGCTGGGCTTGCTATTCGGAAGGAATTCCGGGTTCCAGGCATGCACCTGGATCACTGCCGGGGCCGAGGTGCCCAGTAGATCGTTGTCCTGTGGAGGAAGCATGGCTGGAGGATGGCCAGGGCTCTCCCGGTGTGGGCCTGGCATGGGAACTCTGGCCCACATCTCCGGGGGCCCTTCCCAGCTGAGGATGACAGGAGACCCAATCAAGGCACAACACTGTAAAATTTCACAGCACAGGGACAAAGAAAAGATTCTAAACGCAGAGAGAGACCAGGCTTCCCACAAAGAGCCGAGCATCAGAATGACAATGGACTTCTCAATAGCAACACTGGAAGGCAGAAGTCAGGGAATCAAAACTTTCAAAACTGCGGGGGCAGGGGGCAGAAGGGTTTCTAATCTCAGAGTCTATATCCAGCCAAACTTCTAGTGGAGTGGGGGTGTAGAATAAAGGCAATGGCAGACACAAGATTTGCTCCCTATGCACCTCCCTTTGGACACTACTGGTGACTGAGCCCTACTTAACCAAGCCAGTAAACCAGCAGTTAATGAGAGGCCCAGCTCAGGAGAGAAGCGAGGAGGCCCCCAGGAGGGGTGCGCCCCGACTCTTCGGGGTGCAATAATTACACAAACCCAGCAGCTTGCAGTAACGACCTTGCACTGCCCAGGGCAGACGCTGGGGGCGGGCTGGGGGCAGGGCCTGGCTTGGGGCCCTGCTTGGGGCCTTTCAAAGCTGAAATCCAGGTGGCAGTGGCGCCGCCTTCTCATGGGCAGCAGCCGCGGGAGGGTCTTCCTCGTGGGCCATGAGGCTGCGGGTGGCCCAGCCCTGTGGGTCGAGGACTAACGTCCCCATTGCCTGGCTGGCCCTTGTCAGAGCCTAGGGACCTCTGACATCTTTGCCCCTTCGCCCCCAGTATCTTGGCAACAGACAGCACCCCGAAGGGGGTCTCTGAGCTCACAGCACTTCTGACGTAGGTCTGGGCTTCACGCCGAGGCGAGCTCCCGTCCCAGGCCGCGCTGCGACGCGACTCCATTCTGACGCTGCCAGCAGGGGAAGGGCTCACCCCCACAACGCCGCCCCCCGTTTCAGATGCCAGTTACAAGTGTGGGTGCCCTTTACCCACCCCTCTGTCTGATGGCTACGAATTGGGGGTTTCCACGTCCCCCCTCCCTGGGCTGGATAATGCGCTGTGATGGCTCCGGGAATGCAGGGAACTTTCCTCTTGCTGGTTTGCTCCACAGGAAACAGGAGCAGCGGGCGGAGAGGCGCGGGCCGGGCCGAGACCAGACCTCTGTCCCGGGATGCTCGCTGCGTTCACGCCCCACCAACCCCCCCCCCCCCCCCGAGCTCTTTGCTTGGGGACTTAGTGGCGGTTCCATCACAAGGACCGATGACCTCGTTGGCCTTGAGTCCCCAGCTCCACTCCCGGGCCCTCGCTCCTCCCTGGAGGCCAAGGTCGCGGGGCTGGAAGCCACAGCCCTCTGGCCACGGGCCGGGCTCCTCCGGGCTCCGGCCCTCGCAGGGACCACGCAGTCACCGGGGCAGCCTGGACTCAGGGCTGGCTGGAAGGGCTCATTACCAGGAGCAGCAGACGCGCCTCGGCCCAGGCACTCGGGAAGCGACACGGCCCGCAGGCGCGGGGCCGGGAAGGGCGGAGGACCTCAGCCTCCAAGGGAGTCCCTCCCCGGCCTCGAGGGAGAAACACCCTGTGGGCAGAGCGCCCCACGCACAGGCCGCAGGGGAAGCGGAGCAGGACACTGAATTACCTTCGCCCCTCGCAGACCCGGCGCCTCCGGCCCGCGCGGGGAGAGGCGGCCGCACAGGCTCCTGGCCAGCCTGAGGGTCCGCAGCCGGGCAGCGTCCGCAGCCGTCGGGGTCTGGAGCCTGGGCCCGGGCGCACGCCAGCCCCCCACCCCGGGGAGCCCCCGGCATTTCGGGGAAGCCGAGTGGGGTGGTGGGTCTGGGATCCTGGAGCTGCCCCGCGCGCCCCGGCGGGTGTGTGGCCACAGGGCTGGGTGGAGGCGCGAGCCCCGGAGGTGGAGGCGCAGCCAGGCCCCCGCTGGGGCCGGGGGACCCCGGGGCTGGGTGGCTGGGCCTGGACGGGGCTTCTCCCGCGGCACGTGCCTCCAGGGCCCGCCCTCTCATCGGCCTGTCGAGGCTGTGCCCCAGGTGCCCTCGGGCAGCCCCGGAGAGCAGCAGCCCGCAAGCAGCCCTGGGCGCCCTGAGACTCCCGGGCGGGGGCCAAGGCTTCGGAGCCACAGGGTGGCGGGAACATCAACCCACTGCCCTGGGCAAGCGCTGGGGGCGGCTGTCCTGGGAGGAACCCCCCCCGAAAGTCCTTCCCCGGGAGATGGACCAGTCAAACCTTCCGTGGACACTCACCGCCCGCGAGGACGCCCAGCCCGGGAAGGGCCTGGCTGGGGCTGACCCCGGGCGTCCTGAGAGGAGCGGAGCCTTCCTCTGCTTGGGCTCGGGCGGCGAGCATGAGCCTGGGCACGCGGGTGTGCGGGGTTCCCCGTGGGGTCCGCCCGCCCGCGGTCACTCTGCGGAGAGCACTTTGGTGGCCCAGCCTGAGCTGAGCGGCGCGCGGTGCCCAGGGCAAGAGGGGAGGGAGGGCTCAGGGGGCTGGGACCCAACAGGTGCCCTGGAGAGCGGCGGAGGGAAGGTGCTCGGATTTGTGACTCTTGGGGCGCGTCTGGTGCAGCTGAGTGGGTTCACCCTGAGTGTCCCTGCTTCCGGGGTGCAGCCAGGCAGGGGCAGCAGCTTCTGCTAAGAGCATCAGGTCACAGCTGCCGCAAAGAGAGTGCTGGGGTCAGCCCCAGGAGGACAGGACGCTTGGGCCAGCCACGCCAGGGAGCCGGGGGAGCAGACAAGGGCGGTGTGGGCAGCCCCCACTGACCTGGAGCAGCTCCCCAGGCTCCCTCTGGGCCAGGCAGGCCCTTTCCTTGCTGGATGAGGGGGTCCCGCGAGCCCCGGGAGGCAAGAGGGGGCAGGAAGTGTTGAGATTTGAATGCCTGGACCAGCTGCGCCCGGGGCTCTGAGTCTGCTCCACTCTCTGGAGTCACCTGCAGGCCTGACCCCCAGCCCCGCCCGGCAACCCCCGGCCCTGTGGGACACTCACCCCGCGGGCCTTGCTCTCCCTAGCAGTTCTGTGACCCTGAGGACCCCTCCTCCTTCCCAGGTCCCTCCTCAGGGCACGACTGACTTGAGGCAGGCCCAGCCCCTCTGCCCCACCGGCACCTTCATCCTTCCCAGGGCCTGGCTTTCCTGGCGCGTCTCTCGATGCCACATCCCACAGCCAGAGTGTCCCCCACTAAACGTGTCCAGAGGTCCCCGGCACCCCTGCGCTGGCTCAGGGCTCTGTCCGCCGCCGTGCAGGAAGAATTTGCTGCCAGGATGCGCGTGGTGCGTAAAGGGAGACCCGCCCGCCCGTCGCCCCGTCCCTGGAGATGAGCCAGGCGATGAGGGAACCGTGGGCCGTGAGGACACTGGGGCCTTAGGACCCCCAGAGCAGCAAAGAGAGCCCATGAGGTCCTGCCAGAGACTGAGGTCCGTGATGCACGCCCCAGGGGGGGACCTTTGAGATACCCGAGCGCAGTGAAGGTTGCCCAGGCCGCGCCCTGCAGCGCTGAAGGCCCCGGGAGCACCAGCCTCACGGCAAGTGTGTGAGATCCACGGCTCCAAAATGCGGTGGCGCTGCCGAGGGCCAAGCAGACCACAGCTCCTTGCTTTCCCTCCGTCCTGCGCTGGCCCGGGGAGGCTGCCCCTTAGGGGGCTCCACGGCTCTGTCAGAGAAAGGTGCTCCCCTCTTTGATGCTCCGTTACCTCAATGGGAAGGTGTCAGCTGTTTTCCACGAGAGAGCCCGGAGCTGGGAGTCCCTGGGGGGGCACACCCGGAACTGTCGTGGGGGCCCCACCACTGCATGCGCCAGGTGGTCCCTGCACTGCCCACCGCACACGGGAAAGCCACCTGGCGGGACCCCTGCACGCACCCCCGGAGCAGCCCACCTGCCTGGGAAGCCAGTCAGCAGAACTGGGAGAACCTGTTCTGGGCTGGGCGAGGCTGGGCCAGGAGCCCAGGGGGGTGAGAGCGGGAGACCTCGGGGCAGGCTGGGCCCTGCCAGTCCGCTTGGTCTGCATCTGTCCTGCAGGCAGGTCTAGAAAACCACATATAAAGGGGTCGATGCACTTGTTTAATGGGGAGCGAGGGGCAGAGATGAGCGGGTGCCTCTCAGAGTTAAAGAACAGCAGGGGAACCTGCCCCCTAAGGGGATCCTGGAGCGGAGAGGAGAAGGCTCGTCTTCCCGGTCTGTGTTTCTGCAGGGTGAGCCCCGGGGGTTCACCTCCGTCCTGTGGGTGAGGGTGACGGGGAGCTGGGGGCAGAGCGAGGGAGAAGGCGGGAAGAAGGGAAGGGGGGAGGGAAGGGAGGGAGGCGGGGAGGGGAGGCCACGGTGCTCCCGCAGGCGGGTCCAGCTCTGGGCATCCCTGGCCACCGGGAACCGTCGCTCAAGCCGCGCGCTGCCGCCCAGCAGGCCGGGCCGTAGTACCAGCGGCAGCAACAGCGAGGGTGGGCGAGAAGGAGAGAAGCGGAACCCTCCACCCTCCTGGTGACCCCCACGGCGGTGCAGTTGCCTTAAAAACAGACCCGCGCACCCTCGGTTGAGCAGCATTTCTGTGCGACGCGGCGATTCCACTCCTGCGAACACCCGGGACACAGGAGAAGGCGCCCGTGAGTGCGCACGGCAGGATCGCTCCTAACAGCCCGAAGCAGGAACAGCTCAGATGTCTGCAAGCTGGCGCTGGAGAATAGAAGACGGCTTGTCCAGAGAGTGGGGTAAAGAGGGCTGAAGCGCAAGGACGCCCCACAACCCGGTGGGCCCCGCGCAGACGCCGCCCAGGGAGAGGAGCCGCGTCAGACGATTCCATTTGCAGGAAATGCCAGAAAGAAGAGGCAGAGGCAGAAAATAGACTCGTGGTTGCCTAGATTGGGACAGGCTAAGGGTTAGATTAGAGAAGTGATGAGGAAGGGGTGTGGTGCTCCTTTTGGGGGTGATGAAAATGCCCTCAGTTGATTGTGGTGATGAACGCACAACTCCGCGAATCCACTAACAGCCACTGAGCTGGACGCGAGGGTCGTGTGGTACGGGATTGATATCTCGGTAACACCGTTTACAGGGCCTCCCTGGTGGCGCAAGGCGTTAAGTCACAGCACTGTGAAGCTCTCCACAGCCTCTGCAGCACGAGTTCGACCCCCGGACAGGGAGCTACCCCCAGGGCACAGCAGACCTCTCCTGTCTCCCCGCTGCTCCCCTCAGCAGTGGATTCCAGTAGCTCTGCCTGTTCTGCTCCCCACTCGGTCTCTGGTGAATCCTCTCACCACCCCCCCACCTCTGGCCTGCACCCCAGCTCTTGTACGTGTAAATAAATAAAATTAAATTCTTAAAAAATGAAAATGCCGTCACAGCAGGAGGGTTCTGGCGGGCCAGGGAGCCTCCCGCAGCCGCGGTGCCGGCCTCCTGTAACCTTTCCTCCCCCACTGGGTCTGGGAAGTGACTGAGCTGGGCCACATGGGGGGACAGTAAGGGCCATTCTGATGACATAAGCCCATCAGGTAAGAAGAACAGATTCCACCGTGAGGACCCAAAGGACTCGAGGCTTGGGGGAAATGACCCCGAAACGCACACCCACCCCGCAGTGCTGCTGCCAGGCTCCGTCCCAGGGCGGCGTCTCCCCGAGCCCTGGAGGCCCCGGGCCGCTGTGTCCTCATTAAAGCGTCGCTGCACGTTCTGACCTCTGGCTGCTGATGGACCGACACGGGGGCGCAAGATGAATATTTGCTATTAAAAAGTCGAGCTGGGTCCTTCTACTTCCAGTAACAATGGCTTAGGTGATCGGTACCAAGCTGTCCAGCGGCAACAACTAAGAATGCTGGGAAAATGCACAAAGTGTGCACGAGCAAGAGTGTGAGCGTGACGGGCAAGGAGCCTCCCTGCGTCCTGGCAGCTCCGGCATCGAGCAAGGTGAGCCCGGCCCCGGCCTGCTCTCGTCCTGGGCTGCTTGCTGGTCTGAAGAGGGGGCTGGCAAGTGGAGTTGCATGTTTCCCAGCATCATGGGGCCAGGGGGCAAAGTGCTGACTGGCTGTAGCCCAGCGCAAGCCCGACTCCCAGACCACACCCACCCTGCCCTGGGGGAAGGAGGTCCCAGGGGCTGCAGTGCCGGACACCTGGCGAAGGAAGGAAAATCCTCTCTGGAGTCCAACAGCGTGATCGCGGGGCTCGGATCATCCCACAGGGAACCCCCACATACAGTGTCCAGCACGGAGGCAGCCAGGCTCAAGGGGTGACTTGATTAGGACAAGAATTTGCGAGGGATGTCTTATTTCCCCACAAAAGTGAACTTTTTTCTTAGTATGTTTTCATCTCACTTTGTCATATTGGAAACACTTTCTTCTTTAAAAAAATGTCATAGGGCCTCCCCGGTGGCGCCGCGGTTGAGCGCTGGGTTGGGAAGCTGCCCGCAGCCTCTGCAGTGCCAGTTCGATCCCCGGCCACTGGGTGAGGGTCCCACATGGCGCGCAGACCTCTCCTGCCGCCCGCTGCTCCCCTCAGCAGTGTATTTTGTCAGTCTGCCTGTTGTGTTCCCCGTTCCGGCTCTGGTGAATCCTCTCACCACCCCCCCGTGCTTCTGACTGTATCCAGTGCTTGTATAAATAAAAAATAAAATTAAAAAATAAATTAAAAAATAAACATATTGATGTGAAATCTGTTTTCAAATGATATTTTTGAGAAAACTTTATTTTCAAAGAAGATATGTCAGCAAGAGTATGTAATGTAAAAAAAAAGTGGTTTGCATTTGAGAGAAATCCCAAGACACAAAGCCACCACAACAAACCTATGTTCATTCTCCTTATTACTGTGACTTTTAATCTCCCAGCAGAAAGCTTAGTATAAAACCATTCTAATGCCACTGCAGAGCAACGAACTGGATTTTTGCAGGCTGTGACATTTAGACCACGAGGAGACTGACCCTATGGATGGAGGAAGGGAATATTGCAGATGCCACTGATACAGCAGGTGAGAGTCAGCCAAGACCAAAGAAGACTGAGTGATGCTGATGAAGTTTTGTGTGCCTGCCTAACACTCCCTCCCCACTGTCTCGCTCCCAGCTTAGAAGAAGGTGTGTGTGCGCGTGCAAGTGTGTGATCAGTAACTTCTCTCCATATTGCCCAAACCTTGACATTTTAAGTTGACGCGTTCATGGTTAACCTAGAGTTCGTATTCAGGACAAAGCAATCTAGAGTGAGGTATGAAGAAATAAATGGTCAGAAAACACAGTAGAATTGTTAAGACATAAATGATACAGAAAGAATATCTAGTGTGTTTGGAGTTTCAGGAATAGAGGAGATTAAAAAATGAGGCAGAATGATGTTTGAATAAGTCAGTTAAGTGTTTTCCAAAACTGGTAAAACACAGTAATCTACCAATTCAAGAAACCAAACAGGATAAAAAAGAAATCTACCTCTAGTATAGAAACCCCACAGAAGTGATTTTTAAAGTAGATGAAGGGAAACATCTTTTGTCTGTTGACTTTTGAAAGTGCAAATTTTGCTGAATTCAGCAAACAATGGAAGCCAAAAGTAGTAGAGTTATATCTCCAGTGTGTTGGAAGGAAACTGAACAGTACAACGACAGCCGACTTGCCAGCCTAGACTTCTGCCCGGTGAAAAAAAAAATCTTTAGCTAAGGGAATTCTAGGGTGTTCCTCAGACAGAAGAAAGAGTTGTGCCAGAGGGGAGGTGGGGGCAGAATAAGGAAATGAAAAGGGACAAAAATGTCAAGTGTGACTGTAAATCCCAGTGCACATTGATTCTATAGAATGTCTTGCTAGGTTTATAATACAGAGAGACTAAAACTCAAAACAATAAAAACACATGAGAAAAATATACTTGTTCTAAATTCCTTGAATTTTTAAGAGGAAAACAGAAATGATAATTCTTACTAAATGTGAAAAGTCAAGGTTGCATATTATAATTTCTAGAATAATCACTAATAAGAATGGTCAAAACCTGAGTAATGAGCAAATTAACAGGGGAACAAAATAAAAGTCAGAATACTCAACCAGATGAAACCAAAGTGATAAAGAGATAAAGGAACGCAGAGTAGCTGGGATGAGCAGAGCCCCTCCTCGGTGAGATGGCAAGATCAATAATTACATTAAAGGTAAGCGGGTCAGAGCTCCAGATAAAAGACAAAGATTGCCAGTCTGCATAGAAGTGAAATCTTATGTATGCCAACAACAAGAGACACATCCACAACATAGAATAAAGACATTCTGAGAGAGAAAAATGATGAAAAATTACATAACAGTGAAATACTGTGAGGTCAATTGGTGTAGCAATCCTGATATTCAAATAACCCACTTTAATCTAAAGAAGGCATCACTAGACTAGACAAAAAGGATCGCTCTATAATAACAAAGGATTATTCTAAATTTATCTGTACCTAATAATGTGGTATACAGAGCAAACATGGATAGAATTAATGGGGAAATATATTTTGTTTTCATTAGTGGTATCATGACAAGTTTTTCTTTAGTAGTTAATGAACAAATAGACAAAAAAAATAACACTGTAGAATAATGAACTAATTTGACTTAATGGACATATGTGGAAGTGTGGACCTAACAACTAAAGAATACATTATTTTCAAGATGATATGATCCATTTTAAAATTTCACTGTATATGGGACAAAATGCAAATTCCAACAAATTTCCAAGAATCAAAGTAAAACAGAAAATGTCCTCTAAAAATTGTGTATACAGGCTAAAAATCAATAACAAGAATATAATTGGAAAAATTCCTGTCTTTAAAAACTACACTTTTGAGGAATATGCCTCCAAAATGTACTTCTAAATAATGGTCTCAGAAACAATAAAAATTAGAGATTATTTTGAACTAAAAAATATATAATGGGGGAAATAATGGCACAACATCTGTGGATAAAGCCAAAGCAGTGCTTGGAGGGCAGTTTATAGCTTAATTGCATATTTTTGGGAAGGAAAAAGACTGAAATATGACAAGCTAAGCATTCATTTCAAGAGGTTAGGGGGGAAACAGAAAATAAACCCAATGAAAGAAAGTGAGAGGAAGTAAATTTTTTGAGACAAAGTAATGTTAAAGTAGAAATAAGTGTAAAAGAAGAGATATAATGGAGAATCCACAAAACCAAAATTGAAAAGACTAAAGCAGCCGATAAACCCTCAGTGAGAGTAAGTAAAAAGAAAAGAGAAAGCACAAATGACAAGAATAAGTAACGAAGATGGGACCCCCTCACCAATAAGAACATGTTATAAACTGCTTTATGCCAAAAAAAATCCTTGAAAATGTAGGTGAAATGGATGAGGAAAAATATAACCCAAATAACACAGAAAGAAGCAGCAAATATTAGATTTATAACTTTTTAAGAAATCAAACCTTCAATTTAAAAACACCCAGTGAGTATTCAAGATCCAGTGCCTCCCCGGGGAGAGCCCTGCTAAATGTTGAAGAAAGAAAACAATGCTGGGCCTTCCTGGTGGCGCAGGCAGTTGAGCGCCACCCTGTGAAGCTGTCTGCAGCCTCTGCAGCGCGGGTTCGATCACAGCCAGCCAGGGAGATTCCCACGTGGCAGCAGATCTTTCCTGTCTCGCCTGCTGCTCCCCTCAGCAGTGTATTTCAGTAGATCTGCCTGTTCTGTTCCCCACTCTGTCTCTGGTGAATCCTCTCACCCTCCCGCACATCTGGCCTGTACCCCAGCTCTTGCATGAATAAATAAATCTTAAAAAAAAAATGAAAAGAAAACAATGCTGACGTATACATCTCTTCCAGACAGCCGCAAAGCTTCAGCTCATTTTGGGATAACCTAGTGCAGCCTCTCTACCAACAGCCAAGTAGAACAGCCCTAGAAAGAGAAGACACAGGTCAACCCACGCACAAACAGGGGTGCAAAAATCCTTAGTAAAGTTTGAGCAAACCGAACAGTGTACAAGAGGATACTAGGTCATCCTCAAACTGGGTTTATGCCAGGAATGTGCGATGATTTAACATCAGGAAACGGATGAGTACAGTTCACATTAACGCATAGAAAGAGGAAATTCATGATCATCTCAAGTCTTGCCGAAGTGTTAGATAAAACTTGACATCCACGCACAATAAAAACTCCTAAGAATGGAAATTCCAGGAGAGGGAGGCAGGAAAAAAAAGAATGAAATGTCCCCAATCTGATAAAGGGTGTCCATATAAAAACCTCCAGCCCGAGAAACCCAGGGAAACCACAGCCGGAAGACAAGCTGTGAGACAGTCTGCAGGGGGGGGGGGGCGGAGCCCGCAGGCGTCCACGGCGACGTCACCAGCGACTGGTGGAGGGAATTTTACGGGGATGACACCTGAAAGGAGAAATCAAACATTGTGCAAAATTGAAAAACAGTGTAAAAATATATAAAGAAAATTTAAAAAAGGAAAAGAAGGAAATTGAATATTATCAAAATGAAAAATAAAAACCTAGAGCAAATATCATCCTTGATGGCAAAATTTGAAAGCCTTTTGCTTGAGATTGTGGACGAGAGAAGGACACTCCAGACCGTCACTTTTATTCCACGCGGAGACCCTGGTCACTGCAGCAGAACGAGAAAAAACATAGCAGGTGCAAAGGTCGGAAGAGAAAACCCCTAGGCTAGTCGTGGTGATCACAGGGTGGCTCCGCGTGAAGGAAATCCCAAAGACCCCGCGGGTCAACGTTAGAATGAAACAACAACGCCAGCAGGGCGGAGGGTGGGAGCCACACAGGAAAGCCGATTGTTCCAGAGTAAACAAAAATAAATGCGGAAGAAACCATCTCTAGTCGCTTGAGAGAAGGTCAGCGCCGGAGCGGGGAGGCTGGAAGGAGGTAAGCGCAGGCCTCTAAACAGAAAACCCAGCAAACAGTTAGTGCAGAACGTGAGGAAGACCTAAATCAAGAGAGGCCCACGTGACGGCGGCTAAGAAGACTCAGTCACGCAAGGGCAGGTGTTCTGAGGGACCTAGACTCGACGGCAGACCCAGACTCGACGGCAGACCCAGACTCGACGGCATCCTAGCCCAAGTCTCGCGGCTTTCCAGTGCTAGAGCTTGACACAGCGACTCCGAGGGGAAACGATTCAAAGGTCCACACAGCAGGACAGAGACCGGGGTGGAGCCAGAGGATGGATGGACACGAGTTAGGGACAGGCAAGGGCCGGAAGGAGTCTCAGGAAGAGGCCACACACACACACACACACACACTCACACGCTCTCACACACACACAAACTCCAGCACACACTCACATGCGCACACACACACACTCACACACCCTCTCTCCCACACTCACTCCCACACTCTCACTGTCATATACTCGCATACATACAAGCACACTCGCACACACTATCACGCTCACACACACGCACGCAAGTGCACAAGTCATAGGATTCAGGGATCTGGTTTGGGTGGGAAATCGTGGAAAACACCAGGAAGTGATGGGAACAGTCGCCGGGCGGGCAGGCCGTGGGGCGGGGGCTGGGCGTGCCCTGTGCCCTGTTCCCGGCTTGGGCTGGGTCACACCGCCCCGTGTGGGGGTCACACCGCCCCGTGTGGGGGTCACACCGCCCTTCGTGATCAGCCGTTGGCTCGTGCACTTGTGTCTCGTGTGGCTGCAGTGCGCGTGTGATCTTTCGCAATGCTTTTTGAAAGACACTGGTTTCCACACATCGGAACCAGGATGTCTAAAGTCCGTCAGAGACGAAACGAAAGTGAATGCGAAGGGAGTTATTTCATGAACCGTCACGTGGCAAAGGCCAAGGCGTCGGCCCAGCTGAGTGTGAGGAAAGTGTGGCCGGAGGCTGTTTGCTGCTGTCCACGCGGTGTGAGGCGCGGCAGCCGCCAGCCGGGGCGGCCCAGACTCACCAGGCGGGGGCGGGCCCCGTGCCCCAGGGCCTGGACGGGCTCCCGTCCCCCTGACTTGTCCTGAGCACTTTGAGACCAACTCAGGGGATGGGCCCTGAGTAGAAGGTGTGACTGTTCACGTTTCAGGAAAGTCGTGCTTCTTGGGTAAACTGAGGAACGACGCCCTGATCTCATCGGCAGCTTCCGAGGGCCTGGCGGGGTGACGCAGCTCCCCGGGAGCCATCACCTGGGCTGAGCTGGTAAAGCTGACTTTTTGAGCCTGTGCAGCAAAAGCTCAGAACTTGGTTTCAGTTTGACCCTCAGCAGCACCTTCTAGAGAGCGTGTGCAAACCCGGCTCTGCGCGTGTCAGCCCAGAGCCGGCCCGCCCGGGAGCACCTTCGGCCTGGAAGGAATTTCCGCGGGGAGGACGTCCCCAGGCGCCAGAGCTCACCCAAGGGGCAAACCAGGACCTGTAGCGCCGTCACTTTTAAAAAGAGAACTAGAGACCCACGTCCCTCACCAGCAGACACAGGATTCTCAACCGAACGGCGGCAAATAAAACCGAGCGGGCCAGTCAAGGCCGCGTCGCGCGGGGTTTATCCCAGGAGGATGACGTCAGCTCAACAGTCAAACATCAGTCGGGGGACTCTCGGACCCAGGGCCTCACCACAGAACCCAGCAGAATCTGAGGATCGTCGCAGATGCAGAGGAAGCCTTTGGCAAAATTTCGTACCCGTCACGAGAAAAGCTCCCAGCACAGGGAGAGCAGAAGGAAACCCCGGCACCATAAAGGACACGCGCGACAAGCCCACCAGGACACCAACGAAGGGAGACCGGCTCCCCTCAGCTGGGAGCAGCAAGACGGGCCCCCTGGCGCTCTGCCCGCCGCTGGGCTGCGGCCGCTGCGCTACGGCCTGAGAAGTCATGAACCCGGACTGGAAAGGAAGAAGGTCACAAAGCTGCTCCCGGGAGTCCGCGTCTCCCCCGTGGCTACGTCGCGTGTCCCATCACAGGCAGCCACGCGTCGCCCGTGCCCGATGGTGACAGGACGTTGGACAAAGGCTCACGACGACTCAACGGAGGCACCGTCGGTCAGTGGCGCGGGATGGGGAGCCCGAGCGCGGGGGAGGGAGATCCTGCCCGGGGGACGCAGCCTGGCTCTCAGCCCGGCGGAGCGGTGGGATTTCCAGGAGAAACTTCCCGACTCTGGGGTTCACGAAGACGTCGCCGCACACGCAGCACTGCGCCACGGAGGGGGGAGGAAGATAAAATGACTTAATCAAAACTTTAATCTTCTGCTCTTCCCAAGGCACCACGAAGAAAGAGAAAATGATTAATTAAGGAGACGGGAAATCCTTCCACAGCGTCGACCTGCATCCAAGCCCAGCATGCGAGTCGAGACTCGTCGCCAGGTTGTCATTGTACCTCGGGGAAGCCGAGGACGCACCCGCAGGTCAGAAATGACGAGAAAATACTCCGATCCGTATCTCGGACACAGGGACAGGACCCAGAACACGGAAGATCCTCGGATAACCCCGCAGGAACAGAAACAACCCAGTCAGACACGGGCGCCTGGGCGCGGGCTGCTTCCTGGGGCGGGGGGCGTGCTCGGGGCAGAACCCGCGACCCGGGGGCTCGGTGGATGTGCCCCAAGCCCTCGGGGTGCGTGTTTCCAAACCGGTGGATTTTGCTTTGTGAGGATAGCGCCGCCTTGAAAAACGCCTAGAACACGAGCCAGAGACGTGAGCAGGGACGTCACAAGACAAGGACAGACGCTTAGGGTGCAGGTCCCCAGGGCTGGGGGTGCAAGTTAACCCTGTGTGCGCCCTGGAAGGGCTGAATCCAGCGCAGCCAGGCTCCCAGGCAGGTGCGCGGCCCTGTCCCGCCAGCAGGAGCGGCAGGTGAACGCAACTGGCAGCAGCTCAGCCACCTTCTCACCTGGAACACCCCCCAGTCCAGCAGCTCCGCCACAGGAACTTACCCAGGGGATGGAAACACGGGCCCCTAGAACATGCACCCCAATGTTCAAGCGGCATCATTCACAGTAGACAGAAAGTGGAAACAGCCAAATCTCCAGGGCACACCGTGACAGCCACCCCACAGAGCCCCATCCAGCAAGAAAAGGGGGAGCGCAGCTGCCCCCCAAAACACAATGGGCCTCTGAGCCGGGACCCCAGCTACACAGGCCCTAGGATGGGTGATGAGATTCCACAGTAGTGGGGGCAGGTCGAGGGGGGCTGGCGGAGTGGCCCGCATGGAGGAAGGAAAGACCTCTCGGGGGTGCAAGTGTCCAGGCTGCGGGGCTGCTGGGCGCCTGGGTCAGCGTCGGGGACCTCACCCTCCGGCAGGCGGGGGTCTGGAGTCTGCGGGTCCCCAAGCGACCGAGCAGGGGTCCGTGGCGGTGCCTCCGTGTCCGCGCGGGAGGGCGGGGTGCGGGGTGCGGGGTGCGGGGTGGGAGGGGAGGGCGCTCTCGCTGTGGGCACCGGCCTTGGGAACAGACTCTCAGGCCCACGGAGGTGGCGGCGCCAGGGACCAGCTCAGGAGCCCCTGACCTGCCGCCTCCGGCCGCTCCCAAAGGGCACCTCCAACAAGCACCCTGGGGTTCCCGCGCAGCCAGGGGCACCTGCGGCCGCCCCCCAGCTCCCCCGAGCCCTCGCCGCGGCCCGGGAGCGCCCCCTCGGCGGAGGCCAGGAGCGGTGCGGCCGCGCAGCCCGCGGGGTGCAGGGCCAGGGCGCCCCCGCGGCGAGGGGCGCGGGGGGCAGGAGTCGGGGCGCGGCAGCCCGAGGCGGGCAGGGAAGGCGCCGGGGCGGGACCCGCGGGCTCTGGCGCCCGTTCCGGGCCGGGCTCGCTCCCCGCGCCGCGGGCTCCCGGCCTCTCCCCGCGCCGGCCCCGCGCCCCGAGGCCGCGGCCGCTGCGCCCCCCCCCGCCGCCACCCCCAAGGCCGGTCCCCCGCGCCCCCCGGCCGGTCCCCCGCGCCCCTCCCCCGCCGGTCCCCCGCGGCCCCCCCCCGCCGGTCCCCCGCGCCCCCCCCGCCGGTCCCCCGCGCCCCCCCCGCCGGTCCCCCGCGCCCCCCCCCGCCGGTTCCCCGCGCCCCCCCCGCCGGTTCCCCGCGCGGCGCCCACCGCGGCCGCCGCAGCGCGGGCCGGGCGGGCCGGGAGCGACACCCGCGGGTCAGGGGCGGCTCTGGGGCGCGGGGGGCGCGGGCGCCGCTGCCGACCCCGGCGGGTCACCCCCCCGGAGGCCGCGATCCCGCCGGGCCGGCGTGGGGAGCCCTGACGCCGGGCGCGCCCCTCAGCCGCTCGCGCGTGGGGTGCGGGTCCAGGGCTCGCGAGTCCCCCCGGAACGCGAGCGGCCGGCGGGGCGCGGGGCGCGGGGCGCGCTCCGGCCCCTCCAGCTCGCACTGTGGGTGCGGGGCGCTCCCCGGGGCCCCCAGGCGGGAGACCGAGGAGCCGGGGCCGAGCGGGGAGCCCCAAGGCCGCCGTGGGGGGGGGGGCGGCGGACGCCAGGGGGCGCGCGAGGCCGGGCCGGCGCCGGGAGGTCGGGGCGCGGGGCGGGGCGGGGCGGGGCGGGGCGCGGGGCGGGGCGCGGGGCGGGGCGGGGCGCGGAGATCCGGGAGGCTCCCCCGCGGCGCCGCGGGCCCGTGAAGACAGTGACGCCTTCGGAGCGGGAAACTCGGGGCGCGGAGCCGAGCGAGGCGTTTGCTGCGCGGGGGCGGGGGCGGGGCGGGGCGGGGCGGGCCCGGGGTTGCCCGAGCACCCCGCTTTCCCCGGGTCCGTCACCCACGCGGCGTCGCGCCTTGCGCGGCGAGGTCAGGCCGGGGCTGCGGGGTTCGCTCTCGGGACAGCGGCGGCCGCGGGGGACCGTCCCCGCACCCCGGCTTTGTCCCCCGCACCCCCCACAGCCCCCCACACCCCCCTTCACTTAAGGGAAAATGACTCGCCTGAGCCGCTTTTTCTCTCCGCGGACTCTGCGTGGGACCCTGGAGACACAAAGGCAGCGATGAGGCCGGGAGGCCCCAGGAGCTGTGAGCCCCGCCGCGCACCCCTGGGGTTCCACGGGAACGGGGTGGGGACGCCCGGGAACCCTCCGCTGGTTTTTGAGACTTGACATTGGGAAACCTCAGACACAGACACAGACACAGGCCGAGGCGAGCGAGGTGGGTCCTCCCTGCCCAGACGCTCCACCGCGTGGACGTCCCCGGCCCGGCCCCTGCCCGGCTCCTCTCCCGCTGCCGTCAGTGGCCGCTCGCGGGCCCTCGACTCCCCCGCTCTGGCTGCGACTGGCCCGTCTCCAGCGAGCTGGGGCAGCGGCCTGGCCCCACCTCGGGACACCTCTGGCGCCCGCTGTGCCCGCCTGTGCCCGCCAGCCCTCACGTCGGGGCTGCTCCCCCGAGCCCCTGACCTCGGGGCCTGCGGGGGCCTGTTCCGTGGCCGGGCCTGGCGGGCGCTGGCCGTTGGAGCAGACCTGAGGGAGAAGCTCCAGCAGGGACGGCGCTTCCGAGCCTTCCGCAGCAGCTGCCAAATGGCCCGTTGAGAGGGCCCGGGCCTAGATCCCCCTGGCTCTGTCTTCCAGGCCTTCTCTGAGAACTGCCAGCTCCGACGGTGCGCCCGCCGCGTCCCCAGCCCTCCTGCCAGGAATCGCCCCGCTGGCCTCCACGGAGGGGCCCCGCACACGGGAGCGGCGAAGAGGAGCAGCCACTGCCCACCGGGCTCACTCAGGGGCGCCCCCAGCGGGCTGTGGGAGCGGCGAGATGGCCCAGGCACCAGCAATGACAGCCCGAGTGCCTGGCTCTGGCCCACGGGCAAGAGCGCCCGGAGGGGCTGTCGCCTCCTGGGGGGTGGTCACATGGGGGACAGACGCCCCAAGCTCTGAGCTACGTGAACTTCACTGATTAAGTTATACCCACAAAAAGTGGAAGGTTACAAAGTCCAGCCTCCCCCCCTGTGGGCGCACAGCCCCGGCGGGGTGTCTGCTCCCGGCTCCACCAGCTGAAGGCCAGCGCCTCCTGCCCAGGTACCCGAGGCGGCCCTGCCCGCCTGCCGGTCCGTCCATCCACCTGCAGCTGTGCCGGGGCTCAGCTTCTTTGTGTGCTGCTCGCTACCCAGCACCGCGCCCGCTTCCCCAGCAGCCGCTCAGAAGGCGCAGCCCTGAGTGAAGACTCGGGGGGTGATGTCAGTGCGGGGTGGCTGGTCCTGTGGGAAGGACCGTCTCTTCCCCCCCACACGGCGCTGTCCGCTCCACTCTGGCCCTTGCCTCAAGGCCGGAGCTGGCAGCCACTTCCACGGGGAGCGCGGGAAGCCGGGCTGGGCGGATACTTCCTGCGGACCGCGCTCTTGATTTGAACAAAGCCGAGCTGGAAGAAACGAGCCCTCTGCCGCTTTGGCTCAAAGCCGTCCGAGAAAGCACGCTCGGTGCTCGCTGGTCCCTGAGCTCAGCGTTGAGCCTGCGCGGCGGGAGTCCCCAGAAAGACGGCCCCAGGGGGGCGGGGGTGCAGAGCGCGTTCCGGGCGGCCCCGAGGGGCCGGGGCTCCTCCAGCCTTGCTCTGTTTCCCGGCCCACGCCTCTGGACGGGGGCTCTGGAACCTTCCACCCCTGGCTGGCAGCAGGCCCTGTGAACATGTGGCCACACTGTGCGCTGTGGACGCTGCTGCTGGAGCTGAGGGCGGCCCGCGGCGCCCTGAAGACAGGCTGGACAGTGAGGCCTCTTGTCCCGGGGGCTGCGCCTGTGGATTAAAATCCACCCCCGAGTCCTGGGGCGCAGACACAGCGGTGAGGTCCGTGAACCAGGGCGTGTCGAAGGGGTCCCGGACGCTCTGCTTTTCTGGGCAATCGCCGACCAAAAGCGCGTCTTCCACGGAAGGTTGAACCCAGCCCGGAAGGAACAAGCAAGATCTGTGTTAACGAAACTGTATTTTGACGTGTCTCCCCAACTTCTGTCCAGGCGTGGCGTCATCCAGGAAACACCCCCAGACCGCAGGCCGCAAGCCACCGCCCAGGGCCTTCTGCTGCCCCAGCGCCGCGTCCGTCTCGCGGCCCGGGGATTCGGCAGCGGCGGACCGGGCGCGTTCAGCTCCTGCGGACAGTGGGGCTCCTTCCTGCAGCGCCAGGGCAACCCTCTCAGCGCTCCTTCGCCCGCCGGGGCGGGCCGGGGCTGACCCAGAAGGGCCCGTGACCCAGGACTCGGTGCCCGGAGCGGGTCTGGCAGGAGGTGGCTGCGTGGGGGAGGCGGAGGCAGGACGTCGCAGGCGCTGTCACCCGCTGCCAAGGCTTGGGCCTGTCTCTCGGGGCTCCCGGTGAGCTGTCACTGGCGCTTCTGGGCTTCAAGCTGCGGAGAGGAGGGTGCCTGGGGCCCGCCCAGCCCAGCCGCCCGCCCGGTGGCCTCTGGCAGGAGCTGGCACCCGAGGGCGCAGAGGTGGGGAGGAGCGGCCAGGCCCAGCGCTGCTGGCGGGCGGACCTGCGCCTCCCCTCTCAGGCCACCCCGCTCTGGCCCTGAGCAGCCCTGGGGGCCGGGCCCATCACACTGAGGCTGGCGGGCCTGCTTGGGGCTCCTGCTGGCCGTGGTCCCGCTCCACGGGCGCCTCTTGCCGAGCCCAGACCAGCCTCTTGGGCTTACACAGGAGAGTCCGGGGAGGGGGTGGGCGCCCAGACCCGGCCCGGGTTATGGTGGGGGGCCCGGGCGGGGTGGGCCGCAGCCGGGAGAGCCATCCCAGCAGCTCGTGCTGGCCCCGGGAGGCCCCGGCCGGCGGGCGGGCGGCGCTGGCTCTTCCTGGCCTCAGGCCTGTCTCGGGACAGAGGCCCCGCTCGTGAGCCCTGCTGGGGGCGCGGAGGCGGGTGCTGTGTGCGGGGACCTCGGGGCCCAGATGGGCTCTCTGGGGGCTCTGGCAGCCGTGGGAGGGCTGCCTCCCGGGACCCGCTGCGCTCTCCCCCCAGCGGACAGGCCTGAGCCCACAAGCTGGAGAGGCGAGGACTGGGTGGGCGCGGCCGCCGCCCCCCGGGGAAAGTGACCTGGGGCGCTGGGCAACAGCGCGAGGCGCGTGGCGTAAACTCGGTTTGTCTCACTTGAAACATTTCAGGGAAAAGGATGCTTTTACCCCCATCACCTGGAGAGCTGCTTCGGCTCTTGTGTTCACAGGTTGTGTTTCTGAGTCCTCGATTCTTAAATCCCGTGAGTTCGTGGAAACGACCTTCTTCCATTAAAGAGAACCCGGTGCCCGCCCCGCCCCCGCGTGTCCTGGTGCCTGGTTTGCAGCGCGACGGCAACAGGCGCCCCTGACCCAACGTTCTGGGACCTTCGACTCAGTTACAAGCCCCACAGGCGCAGGCCGCGGCCGCCCGGGGCTGAGCGGACACACCGGCGGCCGGGATGCCGTCGGGTCCTTCCTGGGAGAGGAGGCGCGTCCCTGGAGACACCAGCTGCGTCCTCAGGGTGCTCCTCGGGAAGGCCTTGCGGCTCCTCTGCCCTCGCCCTCGTCACCGCAGCCGAGACAGAGTCCCCCAAGCCCCCCTGGCTGGTGCGAACCCTCAAATCATGCTGTGAATGGCAGCCGAGAGCGCAGGGCCGGGCAGCGCCCCAGGGGCCCCTGAGCCTGCAGCGTCCCGGCCGGGAGGGCGTCTACACCCCCGGGTCGCACGTGCACGTGATAAGAATGCAGTGCGCGAGGGGGGCTGGGGACACCTGAGCGAAGGTGCGCAGGATTGTTAAGGCGGCGGCGGCCCTGCCGTCCTCCCTGGGGGCGTGGCGAGCGCGGGGACCCCCGTGCAGACGGACCCCAGGACGGTCCTCAAGCCCCTCGGTCGTGCCGCCGGCAGCTCGGGCCCCGGTCTCGCAAGTCGCGGGCGAGAGGACGCGCGTGCCTGGCTCGCCCTCCCCGCTGGCCCCCCGCGCCCCGCCGCCTCCCTTCTCTCCTGCAAAGGGGGCCACGGCCTTAGGGCACTGGGGCGGGGCGGCTCTTTCCCGGCTGGGCTGGAAGTCACGGGGACGCCGGTGCCCGGGCCAAGCCGCGGGGCTGCCCAGACCTCAGCTCTGGGGTCTGTTGCGGGACAGGACGGCTCTGCCCGGCCGCTGCCGGGGGGCGTGGGGAGACGGGTGGGGCCCGCGGGGTGGCGAGGCCGCGGCGGCATCAAGCCTCACGGGCCGCCGGCTGGGGCGGAGGCTGGCGCGCGAGGCCTGGACTCGCGGCTGAACGTTTCCTCTGAACCGATCCTGAGCCGGGTCCTTGCGCTGCCGCAGGCTGACGCGTGTCCCTGAACCCGGGGTGGCCCGAGGCCTCCCCGGGGGCGGGTCGCGGGCAGAGCGGAGGCACAGGCGGCCCTGGAGGCGAGCGGGGCCCAGAGGTGGTGCGGGCTGGAGCCCCGGAGGCCAGCGCCGGACGCCAGAGGCGGCGGCAGGGAGAGGAGGCGGCGGCCGAAGCAGGCGGGGCTCGGAGACCGCGGCTCCCCTCCCGGTCCCGGCTCGGGCCGGTGCCGACACCGCTCTCGAGGCCCTCCGAGCCCTCCCGCCCTGAGCGGCTGGGAACAGGGCAGAGGAGACGCAGAACAGCCCCTGTCGCAAGATCACGGGCGGTGGCTCCGGCCTGGTGACCCGGCACAGGACGGGGGACTCCCCGGCCTCCAGCCCAGGAGGGCCCGGGACGCTCCGCGGCTGGCGTCGTCCCGCCAGGTGCCCACAATGCGACCAGCCCAGGGTGCTTGCTCTGCCCGCGCAGACCTCGGGCCGGGCGCCCAGGGCAAGACAGGCTGCACCTCTGGGGGCAGCGGGCCCCTGAACGGGGCACGGACAAGCGGGTGCAGGCGTCGTCCCTAGCGCTCTCCCGGGCTGATCCCCGAGAGGGGAAGACGCGGCACCAGAGGGCACCCCAGGAGCTCGGGAGCCTGCCCCTCCCGGGGGGCTCAGGACTCTGTGGCCACCCCGAGAGCAGCTTCTAACCCAGCCCCCGCGACGCCCTTGGCCCCGCAGCAACGCGACAGCCGAAACCCAGGCGCTCTGGTGAGACTTGGCACACAGTAGGGACGCAGGAAATCCTGGTTGGACACGTCACTTCTCCGTTGGACAGAAATGGACTCTGACTATTCTGAGGTGCCCGAGTGGCTCTGCTGACACATCGAGCCAATGCAGACACACTCCCGACCGGCCGGCACCCCTCACGCCATCTGCGGCGTCCACGCACGGCCGCGCCCGGCCAGCCCTCGCCGGCGCGGCCCAGGGAGCTGCCGTCGAAGAGCCGAGGGGCCGGCAAGGGCAGAGCTTCAGCTTCCTCCCGCTGCTGAGGGCAGGGCGGTGCCCTGGCCCTTGGCACTCCTCGGCCCCCCGCCGCGAGAAGAGGGGTCATTTTCACGAGCATTTCTCTCCAGAGAAAGGAGCCACGATTTCCAGCTAGTTCGCGAAGGTTCTGTGAGCTTAGAAAACAGAAGAAAGGGCCAGAGCCACCGCCGCCGCCGGGGTTCCGGGAGGCCTCCCCTCCCCGGGGGGGAGCCCAGCTCCGATCACTCCAGCAGCACCGTGCCGACCCCTCGCAGCCGTGTCATCCAGGAAAACGTTTTACAAAGGAACTGTATAAAAATAGACTCAGGAAGGTTTTCAACTCCCACACTGGCCGCGTGCGCCCCCCGCTTCCTCACCGATCTCCCCGCGAGCTTCCTTTTCCTGCCCCGCGAGCCTGTCCAGGTGGCTGCAGAGATAGACGCCGCCGCGGGGACGGCAGCCCAGCGGGAGGATTTTAGGAGAGAGAGAAACCGCGAGGGATAAGCTCTGAGGCTCACGGCAAAACAATGAGGCCACCGTCCCGGCCGCTCGAGTCCCGGGCGCCCTGTCCAGCAGGGACCGGGATTCCCCGCCCGGGAGAGGCCAGGGACCCCGGGCACGCGCCCCCTGGGCATTGGCTTCCGGAGAGAATCACCGGGAAGCCTGACCCCTGCCGGCTGCCCGCTGGCTCTGGCACGGCCCACACGCTGACCCCTGCTCCGAAGCAGCCCCGAGCCCGCCGGGAGACCCAGCCCAGAAGAGCCCGAGTCTCGGAGCGCCCGGGGTTGCCTCCAGATCCGGAGGTGCTGTGAACCCTCAGATACGTGTGAATGGCACAGGTTTTTTGGGGGGGGCTGTGACTGAACAGGCGCTTCCCTGGGAGGGGCCTGGAGCGCGGCCCATCTTTTCTGAAAACCCACCTGGTTTTCGCTGCTCGTTCCTGAGCGTTGCAGGAGAAGCCGACGGAGATGCCCGCCGAAGCAGGGAAACTGCCAGAGGCACACCTGTCCTGCCACCTGCTTTAAAAAATAACCGCCCGGAAAAGGACTTCCCAAGGAAAGCGAGCGGCGGCAGAAACGTCCGCAAAGGCAGGCGGACACGCGGACACGCCGGGCTCGGCCTGCGGCCTTTCCAGCCGGGAACGGCGCGTCTCCCCGCCAGCCACGCGCCGCGGGGCCCAGGCCGAGCGGGCGGCCCCTTTTCAATGAGGACTACCAGGCGCCAAGCATTCAGTTTAGAATATTTTAATGTCCATTTCTTCAGTGGGTGCGCTTTGAAGGGATCAGAACGAGCAATTTAGAAAGAGCAGAGCAAAGCTTTTGAGAAACACCCACAGTTCTTGCTCATCTAACTGGAGGTCGTCGGCCGGCGCTGACAGCCCTCGGGCGGGCCGCGACCCCAGCCCTGGCGAAGCAGCCCCTCCCCTGCCCGGGCCCAAGCTCATGTGCGGGGGGGAGGGGGTGCAGCGAGCCGGGTGCCTTCCCAGCTCCGCTGCTCGGCCGGCCGCCCCGGGCCGCGTGTGTGCTTGTGTCTGATATTGGTGCGCGTAGGTTGATCCGACGGGCCGAGAAGAAAGTGGCAACTGGGAATCAAAGCAACTATTTACACACATTCGGTTTAGCCGCTCGGCCCAGGCTGCGTCCTCAGCAGCTGTGCTGTCCAGCGGAGACCCCGCCGGTGCCAAGGCGGGCTTGGGCCGAGGGCCGGCCACCGAGGGCCGGGCGGGGACGTCTGGTCAGACCCTCTGGGAGGCGCGGCGTGTTTGAAAGACTTTAAAAGGTGGGTGCGCTGCCCATGGAGGCTGTGCGCACTGAGCCCGGTGTCTCCGGGCCGGCGGCTGCCCCCAGGTCGGGGGAAGGTGGGGGGGCAGGGCTGTGTGGCAGAGCAACGCACAGGCTCTCAGCGGCCGCGGCTGCCAGGAGGCAAAGGCGGGGCTCGCACACCCCGGCCAGAGAGAGACCCCAGCCACGCAGCCCTCCGTGCAGGGAGGGCATCAGGTAGCTTTTCCAAGAAGAAATAAAAGCAAAGGCCCATGGCGCCTGGAAGCCACATTCTTTGGAAGCACGAGGTATCGGCACCACCGCCCACGCGCGGCCCAGGGACCCCAACGAGACTCGGCGCTGGTGGCGGGAGGGCGGGTGCTGTGGCTCGGGGCGGCCGCAGGCTCGGAGACAGCGCAGGGCATGTGGGGGAGACCCGGAGGAGGGGCTGGACCTCCGTGTCCCAGCCAAGCCCATCCTGGGGCAGGGAGGGAGCGGCGGAGTCCAGTTCCAGGTCAGACTCCACACGGGCGTCGGCAGACAGGACTGGACGCTGGGCACCGCGGTGTTTCCTAAGCCTGGGCGTCCCCCGCTGGCCGTGCTGGGGCAGGGCCGTCCAGCCTGTAGTGAAGCTGCCTGGACACAGGATGCCCCCAGGGCAGGGCGGGCCAGATCTCGGCCCAGCGGCCTTCTCATCCCACCCCTGCGGCAGGGAGCCTGCACCCAGAGCTGTGGGGCCCGTGAAGGGGGCCCTAGCTCCACCAAGGCCACACGCCAGGGGGGGAGGCCCTGAGGGACCCCCTGAGGAAGCCTTCTCCCCCTCCCTGAAACACATCCGGTTCCTGATTAAATAAATAAATAAATAAATGCAACCCTCAGGACATTTATTTTGCGACACTTCAACTTCAAAGACAAAGCCCTTTGCTCCTGCTGGGGGACCCCCGGTGGCTGGGGACGCCTGGCTGCAGAAAGGAAACCCGCTTTCAACACCTGAGGCTGGAGCCTGGGTCACAGGCTAGATCAGGCGGGTCTGGGGTCTCCGCAGCAGGTGAGGAAGCCCCAGGCTAGGAGCAGGGCCCTGGGGGCATGGGGTGGGGGCCTCCGCTGCGGCTCCCGGAACTGCCCGCTGCGGGTACTGGCACTTAATCTCAGGTCATGGATGCAAGTGTGTGTGTGTGCGGCTGTGCGTTTACATAGGAGGCAGGTAACTGGGGCACTATCGTGTATAGAGAGCAAAATAAACCTCAAGACCCTTGTATCAGCGCAAAAAAGGTGTCTGGTGAGAAAAAGCAATAAAAGTGATATCTGAACCACAGCTTTGTTGGGAAAGGCCATCGCCACCCCACGCCCGTCTCCCCGCTGGACTCCTCGCTGGACTCTGGGCGAGGCCGCCCCAAAGGCACTTGTTCTCCGAGCTGCCGGGTGGGGCGGGGGAGAAATGCGTGATGTGGACCTGAATCATTGCGATCCAGACAGAAGTCAGGCGGCGGCCCCAGGACGCCGCCTCCAGGCAGGCGCCGGGGCTGAGAAAGCACAGCCACCGATGCCAGCATGGCCAGCGGTGGGACGAAGAGCTCCCCGGCAGCCGGCGCCTCACACGCCCTTGGAGACGTCGAGCCGGGTGAGCTCGTTGGCATCCTCCAGCCCTGTGTCCTCGTGGTCGGCCTTCCCGACGGCTCTGCCAAACCGGCACCTCTCTTCGGCCCTGCCGGGGTCCCTCCACGGCCGCTTGGCGGGCGGCTGGGGGTCCTTGGCTGGCGCGCCGCTGTCAGAGCCCAGCGAGGCCCTGTCGGAGCTCTGGACAGAAGGCACCAGGCTGGCGATCTCGTCCGTGGGGGACCGCCCGATGCTGCCGTCCACCTGGACGCGGATGTCCGGGGAGATGGACAGCTGGTGCTGGGGCACGAGTCCGCTGTCCGTGCACCTGGGGTACAGGTAGGTCTTCATCTGGCCCTTGCCCTTGACATTCACGGTGCCCCGGTAGTCGAAGTCGTAGCCCATCTTGCTCAGGACGCGGTAGCTCTCCTCGCTCACCTGGATGCGGCACTCCACGCCGGTGGTGTCCATCCTGCTGGCGATGTTGACCGTGTCCCCCCAGATGTCGTACAGCAGCTTGGTGGTGCCGATGACGCCGGCCGTGAGGGGCCCGTGGTTGAAGCCCACGCGCAGCTTGAAGTTGAACCAGAGCATGTTGTTGTTGAAGTCGTCCACCACGCGCATCATCTCCCTGGCGAACTCGAACAGCAGCTGCAGGTGGCCCTGCGGGTGGCCGCCGTCCTGTGCCTGCGTGGCGTTCAGCCCCGCCGCGGCCATGTACGTGGCCCCGATGGTCTTGATCTTCTCGATGCCGCCGTAGGCCGGCTTGCCCAGCAGCTCGTCGAAGTCCCCGATGAGCTCGTTGAGGACGCGGTAGCACTCCTTGCCGCCCTCGTAGTTCTCCTCGTAGAACTCGCTGAAGTTGACGACGCTGGCGAAGATGACGGCCCCGCAGTCGTGGTTCTTGGAGTAGGTCTGGGACACCTTGAGCTGCTCGGCCACGTGGTAGGGGATGATGTTCCGCAGCAGCCAGTCGGCCTGGTCCCGCATGCTCTGGATCTTGGTGCGGTGAAGGTCAGCCTCCACGTCGCCGTGGTAGTGCAGGCGGTAGCTGACCTCGAACTCCCGGTTCAGGAACCAGACCAGCAGGAGCAGGAGGAAGAAGACGAGGATCACCTCCTGGCCAAGCAGGCTGGCCTGAAGCCGGCCATTCCGCGGCAGGGAGTTGTTGCACCGGGTCCTCTCGGAACTGGGGAGCAAAGAGAGAGGTGCGGCTTTTAGGGGTGCGGGCTCGCAGGCTCACCAGGCCCTGCCCGGGTGGCATCCGCCTCACGCCCGACACCTGCCCGGAGGCTCGCCCTGGCCGCTAGCTGACCCGGCACCGGCCGCTTGCCCACGTGCCGGGCCGCGGCCATGGTCAGGAGTCTCTGCTCCGGGCTTTTGGAGGTCATTTCCTTCCCCAGCTATGTGATCTGAAGCGTCTCAACCCCACAAGAAAGTTGAAAGACTTTAGTAAAACGCTCATGCCCGCTTCTCCTGGACCCAGCACTGCCAGCATTTTGCCACTTTGCCTTTTCCCTCCGTCAGCAATGCGCACATTCACGCACCCACGGGCATGTGAATACACCCACGAATGCACATACTGGACACACAGCACACGTACTCTCCTGAATACACTCATACAAATACGCACTCACGCAGGCACACTTGCACTCAAGTACACACACTCATGTGCACACTCACACATGCGCATGCCTCATGCTGACCCTGACAGCCAGCAGCCACACCGTGGCCCTGGCCCCGACTGTCTGGGGCTCTGTCTCCTGGGGGTGGCGCGTCCAGCCCACAGCCCCGGCATGCCCAGGCCCCCCGCAGTGTCTGACGAACATTTCCTTGCTTTCTCGTTCCACTTTAGCTCTGAAAGATTTGTAACGTCACAAAGAATTTTTCCAAGTTCTCTCCTCTCCGTGAATACGAGTTTGGCAAGACACCACCACTTCTGCTCTGGGTTAGTTGTTTCGCAAAGCCACCCGAGACACCTTACGAACAATATACAACGGACGCTCTTAAGAGTAACGCGCTGTAAGAAACACAAGGCGTCACAAGCAGCGGGAACGAGACGCTGTTGTCACATGCCGTGTGACGACCCCTGGCGGCTAGGCCTGTGGACACGCCAAGCGACCCTGGTGGTCAGGCGCCTCAGGCCCCGTGGGAACAGAGCACAGCAGGAGTCTTCTGGGTAGAATCGCATGTTCAGAATCCCATCAGGACTCTCCAAGCTGCCTTTCTAGAAAACTTAGGAAAAAATCAGGAAGGAGGAAAAGATGCCTGCTTCCTGCTGGCCAGAGCGCACGGCTGACTGGTTCACAAGGTCACCACACACCAAGGGGAGGGGGTCCGTGCTCTGCACGGGAGTCTCCGCCGCCTGTCACTTGGGGACGTTTTGCGTTGCAGAGTGGGAAAGACCATCCTTCCACGCCTACGACTGGGCCATGGCCAACAGGAGCACAGAGAACGCACCGAGCCAGTTGTCGGCACCTGCGGGTCCAGCCCGGACAAGAATGAGGCTACAGGGCTACCCAAAGCCGCAGCGTTGAAGACACAGTGTTGAAGACACATCGCGTGACCCAGCACATCTTTTTAACTGAAGCGAGTGACCCTCCAGTGCCACAGCCATGGGAAGCAGGTGGGGGGCAGCAACCAGATGCTGGGCCAGCGAGGAGAGAACTCTGGGGTTGCTGGCAATGGACACGGTCATGACTGTTTTCCTCAGGGCATCAACTTACTTCCCTAGACAGCTGCACCTCCTGAGGGTGATCAGGCAAAAGAGCCTGGCAGGCAGGGGGTTGGGGCCTAGTCTGGAAAGTGGGGACACCGCTGCCGAACGTGCCGGAGCCCGGGATGGAATGAGCGCGTGTCTCCTGAACGCTGGCCACTGGGCACCGCCAGATGTCCCAGCACTGGGCTGGGGGCTCCCCTGGGGCTTCCCGAAGGTGCGACTTATGAGACCAAAACAAATTTTGAGTTTTTAAATGTACGACGACTGGGAGGAGCAGAGTCCGCCTCCGCCTCACCGTGCTGCCCGCGGGTTTTTGTCCTTCACCTTGGCGGGCGTGGTCGGCTCTTTTTAAAGAACTGAGGAATGACCGGGTCAGTAAGTCTCCCGTCCCCGTCCTGCAAAGTCTGCTCGCGGCCCACTCCCACCTGCTCCTGCTCCAACCTGGGACCAGTCTGGGGCTGGGGGGAGGTCTGTCTTGTGATTCGTCAGACTTGACTGTCATCTCTGAGACGCCTGAGAACTATTTGACTTTCTAGATTTTTATATGGTTTATGTAAGTATTTTTTACTTCAGTATACTGAAAATTAACTTTGAAGTTTATAGTAGAGCAACATTTTCTAACACTTATGACTTCAAATATCTAGTCAGTTCTCCCAATAATCCAGGGAATAAAATGCTTCTCTTTCTTTGATTTGTGAGACTTCCCCTGTAGCACAAAAGGCTTACTTCATCCTAAAATTCAGATAACTGCACGTGTGCCTTTCACAGTAAAACCGTCCGCTGCTCCTTTAGCAGGGCTGTCCCACGTACTCCCTAAGAGCGCACATCTTCAAGATACAGCTGTGTCCGGGCAGTTTTAGAATAAGCAGAAACAATAGTTACTCTCGTTAATTCGATCTCGGCAGAATGTTCAAGCTTACCTGAAGTTCTGTGCTGCATCGAGGTGTGACATCACGATGGAACTGAAATTAAAATGCAGAAAAATACATGACTGTAAAAAGCAGACGCGGCCTCACGTGAAGGCATTTATACCAACCGGAAACGGGCCTGAACAAACCCCTTTTCTTTTTCAGCGCGCAGGTCAAGTCAGACCCTCTAGGACAGTCATTTTTGAACCATGACTCAGGCTGTGTTTCATGCGCAGCAAAGTGCGGGGACGAGCAAGCTAAAGGCTCCCGCATCACAGTCAGAGGAGCCCAGGCGCTGAGAGCAAGTTCAGACGGAAAACACCTCCCGTGCCTTCTCCGCCGCTGGGCTCACCTGGGTCGGTGCCCGGGCCCAGTGCCTGCCTGTGGTCACCCCGTGCTGCCCCACGGGCACTGGGGGACGGTGGCTCACAGGAGAAGTGATCAGACACCGACTTTAGGATTTGGAGCCGCCCTGGCTGCCAGTCCCCTCTGGGCCTCCACCTCCGGGGCGGGGAGCTCCACGGTTCCACCCCCAGACGGGATATCCCCACCAGAGCCTGTGGGCCCTTCCCAGGGCTCGAGACCCGGCGGCCTGGCCGCACAGAGGGGATGTCTTGTGCGGCTCCCAAGGCCTCCTTCACGGAGAGGAGTGTTGCGGGCGGCACACAGGGCGTGGCCAGGACTCTGCCTCTCCCTGCTCAGCTGGTGGACGTGGCCTCAGCCTTCCTTCCTCATCACCAGGCAGTCCAAGCATGGACCTGCCGCACTCTGGCTTCTGGGCAGGTCACCCAAGGGTGCCCTTTGCCAACGCGCACCACTGTTACTCCCGGGCACGCACCAAGCTGTGGGTGTCCGTGTGGGGGGGTTGCCTCAGGGGGAGGGGGGGCAGTGCATATCAGCAGATGTGGACGCCCAGCAGGGGCCACCATGCCCACGAGGCCGCGTACCTGTCCGGGCACAGGGAGACGTAGAGCAGGAGGAGGGGCCCGGCGCCCACGACTGTGGCCAGGGAGGACCGCATCCAGGAGCTGAGCTGGCAGAAGTTGCAGTAGTGCACCACGGCCACCAGGACGGCGGAGCCCGCGAAGACAGTGAACTGCAGGAGCAGGGCTTGGTCAGGGGGGCCTGGCCCAGCCCCGCCTGCACCCAGTTAACACGCCGTTGGGTGTCGCCTATCATCACCCTCCCCTCTGGCCCAGAGGCCGTGTCCGTAGACCGTTAGTCTGCAGCCCACACTTCGAGCTGTTGCCAGGGCTCTCCAGACATGTGGGAATCGCACACGGTGTTCTGGAGGGAAGGGCCGGCCCCAAGAATCACCCTGTGGAATTGGCACCTTCCAAGAGGCCCCCGGCCTCACATCCACCTGCTCCAAACACACGGGCCCCCGCAGCGACTGCGTTCTGGAGTTTTCAGGCAGGCGTCCCCCCCACCCCTACAACCTGAGCACTGACACGGGGCTGAGACCAGCCGAGACCAGCACATTCTCCAGGAGTCAGGGAAAGGGCAGAGAGCTGACCGGAAACCTGGCTAGGCTGAGAGGCAGAGAGGGCGGCATCCACTGTGGGGTGTCGGGCCGGTGGCCCATCCAGCTGCTGGGCACATGGACATCACCAGCTCCCCAGGCTCGGCCTCCAAGAAGACCAGGCTCAGGGTCTGGGGAGCGGTGCCACTCAGGGCTGCTCCTGTGGCTCTGCCCTGTCCCCCAGCCCACCACAGTCCAGAGGACACAGCCGCCGCCACGCCCCACTCACGTGTGAGTCTGTCTGGAATTCGGAGGTGACGTGTGAGTAGACAGCCAGAGCGGGGAGCGAGACCAGGACAGCCCCGAGGAGGTGGCGTGGGACCCAGCCGGAGACCCACTCCAGCAGGTGCTTGGTGCAGGCCATGACGGCCTCAGGGAAGAACACCATCCTGTGGGGGGTGGGGGGATGCCTGGGGTCAGCCTGCCGAAGCCAGGCAGCCCCCATGGCCAGTCCGCACCGCTGTTCAGGCGCCGGGCAGCCAGTGGGCGCCTCTCTTTGGGCAGGCGCCACGTAAGCTGGACCGGAGCCTGTGGTTCTGAGCAGGGCACGCATTACAGGCCAACCCCTCTACCTGCTCCTGGGGCGGGAAGCCTTGACTGTGTTCGGGAACTCTGGGGACCATTTTGGTTGCCCAATGACTGTGGAGTGTTACTGGTGTCTGGGGGGCAGGAGCCAGGACAGGGGGCGCCCACACAGCTGCCACTTGCCCGTCGCCCCTGGAGAGACCCGCTGCCGAGGGCCCAGCCAGCAGCTGTGTTTCATTCACAAACAAGCACCTCATTCTGCTCTCAAAGGTACATCTCGTCTTTTTGACCACCGAGTGGCACCGGCCGACGGCGACCCACAGCCTCTTCACCAGGCGTCCAGTGAGGGCACAGCCTCCTGCTCGATGCCATTGGGAATGGCGCCGGGGCCGTGGCTGCAGCCGCACCGAGCACCTCACACACGACATGCCTCCGTGAAGGAGGGGCAGCAGGGTGGGGGGCAACTGAGGAGGGGCAGGCCTCCGGGAGACAGAGGTTGGGGTCAGGCAGCCCTGGCCCACAGTCAGGGAGGAGGGCCCTGGGGTGTGCCCCGGGGAGACCCAGGCTGTGTGGGACACAGGCCTTCTCTGACGCCAGCCTCAGGGAGGTGGGGCAGACAGGCCCACAGCGGGGTTCTGCACCTGCAGGGCGGTGGCCAATCTGGCTGAGCTCAGCCCTCGGCCACTACCCACCCCCAGGCCCAGTCTATCCCTCTAAGACCCTGGAGGGCCCTGGCTGTCTGGTGTGTGCCCAGTGATGGAGCCCTTGGAGCATCTCCAAGAATAACCACAAATATGCTCAAAGGCAAACGAAACAGGAGCCAAGGCCCAGGAGGCAGCAGCCAGATGGGAGCCTGCGCTAGGAGCCCCAGAGCCTGCTCACAGCAGCCACAGGGGAGATGGCCGCAGGACGGCCGAGGGTCCAGAGAGCTGGGGACAGTGGTGGATAGTGCTGGGCGAGGGAGGGAGAGACTGACCGAGACAGGCAGGAACCTGGGCTGGGGGTGCTGGAGGAGGGGGGGCAGCAGTGCCTATGGGTCTTCCGTGCAACAGAAACATTCTGAAGGTCTGTGCTGGGGACGCTGCCCAACTTGCAAGTTTACTGAAACCAGTGGAGCCGTGCATGCAGGCAGGGGCTGTACTATATGTGGTTATCCCACAATCAGGAGAATTTCAAAAAGGCAAAAAACAAACAAGGAGCCCAAGGAGGCCTTGGGTGGGTCCCCCAGAAGCAGGCCTGGTGGGCAGTGGGTCCCCGCCAGCAGGGAGCGGGGTGTGGGGCTGAGACAGAGGCGCCGGCTGTGCCAGGAGGTGGCCCCGGCTGGCCCTTCAGCTCCGGCCCGGAGCCTGCAGAGATGTGGGGCCTCTGACCCTGGTGGCCTGAGGAAGCCGGGGCCCAGGTGAGAGCCAGGTGAGGTAGAACGGGGTAAGCAGATGATGATGGGGTGAGAGCAACAGGCTGGTGTGGGGGCTGGGTGGAGACAGGTGGTGGGGCAGCAGGGGTAGCCCAGGGCTGTCTATGCCTTCACATCTTGCCAGACTGTGTGGGGCAGCTGCGAACCTCTGCAGGGTGCTGGGCTGAACCCCAACATCAGGTTGGGCAGGGCCTGAGGGCCCCACTGTCTATCCAGACCCTCAGTGTCTCAGTTATGCACCACAGCAACACCCTGACGGCAGACACGGCCCCTGTCACCGCTGTGGTTCTCACCGGTGGGAATCGGGGGGCACCCTTCACTCTGTGCTTTCTGTGAAGCCCAGCCCCCCATTTGTCAGTTGCTTGTGCTTTTTGTGCAGTGGCTCAGAAACCACTGGCCAGCCGCAGCTCGTGACGATGCCCGCACCCATGCTTCCCACAGCCCTGACAGCCAGGAGAGGCCCCAGGCACCCTCCCTGCCCCCACTCACTGCCCGACTTTTTCTCTTCACCTGCTTTCCCCATCCTCCTCCTTTCTCCTTTTACGTTGACGTGGGACCCAGGGATGAGCTGGGGCCCTGGGCTGCAGAGGGCACTGGCCCTCTGGCAAAGAGGGTGCCCCTGGCGAAGGCCAGGCTCTGCCAGTAAGGCTGTGGGGGAGGGAGGACCAGCCACCAGGACTGGCCAGCAGAGGGCGCTACAGGCCAAGAGCTGGCGCACCTGAGGGGGTCTTACCTGATGGAAACCACCAGGGACAGCACCTCCAGCAGCAGGGCCGCCCCGAAGACCCCAAGGGCAGCAGGAGGGGGCGGTGTGCTGGAGGCCCCATATTTCAGGAAGCAGGTAGTGGAGAGAATCAGAAACACGGTGGTTGACAGAAACACGTCCAGGAGGGAGCTGAAGGTGGCGCTGGCGAAGGTCTTCGCGGGAGAGCTCTTCGCCACCTGTTTGGAGGGCAGGCGGGCGTGAGCAGATGCTGGTGGGTGGTGGAGCCCCCGCCCACCCCAGCAGGCACAGGGTGCGCTTGCTTCAGGGGCCGTTTCCCTGCAGTCCCCCACTAACATGAGGAAACTGAGCACAGAGACGCCAAGACTCCTGCCCAGGGCCACAGTGGCGGACCGCAAGCCGGCATGTCCTCCCACACTGCACGCATGAGCCTAGAAGGGGAGTCATCGACTGGCAACCGGGACTCTGTGTCCGGCCAGGCGGTCCCGTGGAAGCCACATGCTGGAAGCTTCCACAATTCAGCACCTAAGCTATGGAAGCTCGGGTGTCACTGCTGGGAGGTGGGCGGACAGGACTCCGGGAGGGTCCGGGACATGGCGAGTTAGCAGAGGCAACATGGAGCCTGAGAGCTCCGGCCCCAGGAGGCAGGAGAGATGCCCCACGGTGGCCTCATGAGCACTCACGCAGCCCGGGAGCCCTGAGCATTCGCCAGATATGGAGCCACTGCCAGGCGGCAGCAGACCGGGGGCCCCTGGGCAGGCCAGTGTGCCCTGCGCTGAGAGCTGAGACCAGGAGGGACCGAGAATGCTGCACATAGGCCTCTAGCATGTGGGGGGCCCGGGGTGCTGCCAGAGCGAAGACACAGTCACAAACGGTTGCAATTTCAGGCTTAGGGATGGCGGGAACCGAACACCCTGTCACTCAGGAGAGTGCCTGCAGGCCCAGCAAACGCGGTGGCCCCCACCTCTTGTTGATAGCTGCTCCTATAGGCGCGCTCCAGCTCCCGGTCCAGGAAGTTCAAGCTGAACTGGTTAATGGGTGGCTTAAAAAAATAATCTTTCATCAGGCTAGAAGAGATGATAAATGCAATTGATCAACATTCAGCTCGGTCGTTACGTGCGTTTCATCAGAAGACTGCAATTAGCACCCAAACCGCCAGCTGTGAAGCGTGTCCAGAGCTGTCTGAAGTCACCACGCCAGGCGCGGCACAGGCCCTGTGGAGGGCCTCGATGAGTCTAAATGTGACCACGCTTCATGTCTCACAAAAGGATGGCCGCTCTCCTTGTGGGAGCGCCCCCCTTCAGAACCTGCGATGCCTGCCTAACAAGCAGAGGGAGAGGACAGCCTGTCTTCCATGAAATGACTCTGAAGGACAGCAGGGCCCCGTGCGAGAGGGCAAGTTGATGTGGAAGCTTCAAGTGAAAATATATTCAGCACCGGCCGTCCTGTAGATTCAGAAGACTGACAGTAATTGCAGCCGTCAAAGCTACCAGGTAGTTACCACAAAACTGTTTACACTTGGTGTCAGCTGGTGCTGGTGCCACCTATGCAGATTGCATGTGAAACCTGAAAAATGATAAAGCTCAATGACTTTATTTTTTTTTTAAAGATAAAGTTACAATTCTTTTTTTTTTTTTTAAAGATTTATTTATTAATTTATACAAGCACTGGGTACAGCAGAAGCGAGGGAGGGTGAGAGGATTCACCAGAGCCAGAGCGGGGAGCAGAACAGGCAGACTGACAAAGTACACTGCTGAGGGGAGCAGCGGGCGGCAGGAGAGGTCTGCGCACCATGTGGGACCCTCGCCAGCAGCTGGTGACCGAACTGGCGCTGCAGAGGCTGTGGGTAGCTTCGCAGCCCAGAGCTCAAGCGCTGCGCCACCAGGGGAGGCCCTCAATAACTTTAATAGCAGAGAGATCAAACCTGCTTTCCGTGCCTCTCTTCTTGTTGTTTGGACTGCTAGCAAATAGTAAATATCCTTTTGATACTGCAGGAAACGACTATGAATGCAAAGGAATGTGAACATGATTTCAAATGGCAAACACAGCCGTGGGGAACAATCTCTCCCTACCACACAGTGACTGCCAGAATGAACTCGGAAGGGATAAAGTGCCTTGCACGTGCCTGACACACAGTAGGCTCACTGGGCATGCACCCCTCCCCTCCCTGCAGCCTAGCGGATTCTCCCTTTCATGGTGAGTAATGCCTTTCTGCATGCTCAGACTCGGAGGAGAGAGAGCTGTTCGATCCTGCATGTTAGTCCCTGCACCTGATCATGCAAGAATGGACAGAGGAAAACACCAAAGCAGCCACAAGGAGATGTGCTGCCACATTCAGCACAAAGTGACAGGTCCACCCTTCTAGAAGCTGCGCTCGCCTCTGTGATTAATACTGGGAAGTTCTGCCTCCAGGCATGGGTAACAGCTCCTTTGGACCAATCCTCCTTCATTTTATATCCATAAGGATATAAAAACGACTCCGGAAGGTACTGGAGATTGACCAAAGCAGGAAGAAAATGGGGGAGAGGCACTCATGTGAGTTCTCCATGTTTTTAACTAAAATGAGGTTGGAAATCCCAAAAGGAGAGAACCAGGGAGTAGGAGCCCCCAATTCTGCATTCAAGCTCCCCTCAGTCTCTGTAAGTCTTAGTGACTCCTGAAATGTGCGTGTGCAGCCAAGTTAAAGCTAAAAGGGCAGCTGCTGCCTGGTTTAGGGAGAGACATTTTGTGGCTTGAGTTCAGAGATGTTAACTGCCTGACCAAACAGAGACTGATACTCTTCAGAGGAATATAACAGAACCCAAAGTTTCTATGCACCATATACAAGGTGTCCAATATACTCCAAATTACTGGATGAAGAGACAGGAAAGATCCATACTGAACGGAAAAGCAACCCAGGGAGACCAGCTGGAGAGGACAGAGAGGCTTTGTATGTATGGGGATGTCACACAAGTATAACAACAGCCCAAGCAGTGAAAAGACAGTGATGGATTCTTAAAGTGTAGAACTGGACCTGGACTGCAGGTCAGGTCCAGTACAGCACCAACGTCATCTGCGTGAACTTGGTAACTACGCCTATGGGATGGGACAGGCTGGCTTTAGGGAGTGTTGTCAAGGGGTAAAGGGCGTGATGTGTGCAACTTACTGTCAAATGGTTCAGAAAAAGTGAAAAAAGTAAATTTCATAGAGAGAGAAAGTGAGAGAAGGGGAGAGAGAAAAGGAGAAAGATGGAGAATGACAGATATAATAAAAATTGGGCAAAGGCTATAAAGAGAATTCTTCGCAGAGGTCATGCAACCTTTCTGGAAGTTTCAAGTTACTTCAAAATAAACCCATGTACTGACCATGGAGGCCGGGCATGGCGCGAGGGTAAGCGAGAAGTGGGTGCCCCGTCCTGACGTCTGCTCCAGCCCTGCTCCGCCCTTACCTGTCTTCCTTGATAACATCCACAAAATGGGCATCTGTCTTTTCCCGGATGTTCTTGAATCTCAGGGGCAGGAGAGCAGACTGGTCCAGGCTCACGCCCGCCCACTTCCCCTTCTCCTGTAGGATCTCACACAGCGAGGTCTGGCTGTTGGTAAGCTTCTCCTCCTGGGGTGGGCTCAGCAGGCCGTTCTGAGTTTTGGAAGTAGGCCCTCCGGAAGCCTGCCTCAAGACAAGGAAGAGCAAGCAAAGATTGCAGAGGGGGTGCCACAAAACCTTCCCCCTTCTCCCCACCCCTCCCCACTCCCCTGGAGTCCCACTGACTATGCTGCAGGCTGAGACCTGCAGCTTCACGTGCATCTGCCTCTCCCCTATTGGCAAGTGGGCCTCAGGTGCCAGCCGCTGGAAGGAGGTGTGGTGGAAGAGCTGGGAGGGGTGGGGAGGCAAAGTCTCAGGGAAGATCTGAGGTTTCTGGATTTGCAAACCACTGACCCAGTGTTCCGGGGCTGGGGGGAGGCTGGGGGGTTCGAGGATGGATGGTTCAAGGAAACCAGCGCTGGGACTTAAGAGAAGGGGCCACGGGCTAAGTGCCAGACTGAGTGCTCCCACCAGCCCCCTGGGGGATGGCAGAGGGAGGCTTGTTGGGCGTCCCTGGAGCCAGCCGTCTTGGCTTTCTTGACAGGGCTCTTGTTGGGCCCTGCTGCCCCCGTGCAGGCCTGTCTGCAAGCTGCGGGCACGTCCTGAGGAAGCCCCTCTGCCCTGAGTCGAGGCCACTCCTGGCCCCCATCACTCACCCACGCTCCCAGCTTCTACTCAGGAGGGAGCCCCGTCCAGCTTAGCAAGTGGCCACCCCCACCCCCATCCTGCTCTTTACTGTCTATGCAGAGCCCAAGGGGTGGGGCTGGGGCGAGGAGGAGCGTCAGAACCGAGAGTCACCTTGGGTGGGTGCGCCAGGAGAGGAACTGACAGGAACAGCGGCCAAGAGCCCGTTACCTTGGTGCTGCTTTTCTGCTCCTCTTGACAGCCATTCTGGACTGTCCCTCCTTCGGCACCTGCTTCTGACTTGGGCGCAAACGTGATTCCACACGAAGGGCAGGTCTGCGAGAAAAACACGGAGCATAGGAACACACCCAGCAAACAGGGCCAGGAAATTCAAGCATGGCCGCTGCTGTTGCTACGTGCTGGCTCAGAGAATGGCTGTCACCAGACAAGGCTTAGACCCGCTCAAGCTCGCGTGGAAAATGAAGGGACAGAGTGAAAGCAGAAGCTGGCCCGGAGCCTGCACAGCGGCGCTGAAGGAGGAAACGGCCCACGTGCCCATCCGCAGACCACGGCTCAACAAACCAGGGTCTAGCCCAAGGTGGAATATTATTCAGCCATCAAAAGGACGAAGTGCTCACACTAATACACTTGGATAAAGTGTGACAATGTGACGCTGAGGGAGAGAAGTCAGGCCCCAAGTCAGACCATCTGCAGAGAACGTCCAGAAAAGGCAAATCCACAGAGATGGAAAGAAGCAATGTGGGCACCGGGGGTGAAGGGATAAGGGGCGAGGGGGTGACTCTACGGGGTGGCAGGATTCTTTCTGGGGTGATAATGACTGTGGTGATGGCTGCAGAGTCTCGCGAGTAGAGCAGGGGACCTGAGCTGTGCCCTACAAGGAGGCACTTTTGGACTCTGCTGTCATACAGACTGGCCCGGAACCCAGACTGAGCACCAGGCGGGCGCTCGACTCTGCCGAGCCGCTCCGGGGTGCGGGGGCTGCTGACAGTGGGGGATTCTTAAAAGCCTATGGAAACAGGCCGACCTAGAAGAGAGAAGCGAGGCTAGGCTCGGCAGGGACAGGCTTGGGCAAGGCTCGAATTTCTCACAGACCAGCCTCAAGCCCCTCCCGGAGATGCCCGTGGAGACCTCGTCCCTCCACTGTCACGTCTGTCAGGTGAGGGAGGGGCCTTCAGGCAGGCATGGCGGGGGGGCTGAGCGCGCAAGAGCCACCCCACCCCGGGCACTCAGCACTGGGCTCTCAGTGTGGCCTGGCAGCCCGAAGCTGCCACCAGGGGGTTTCCCAGGGAGAGGACACCCCGCAGCAGGACTTACCAGGACCTGAGATGCCGGCCTTGCGGCAGTTGTGTGCAGTGGACTGCACTGAGGAGGAGGCTGCTGTTTCACACGTTTGACACACATCTTTATGGTCCAGGCCAGAACCCAGGCCCGTCCCAAGTTAGAGTTCTAGACAACACGACAGTGGCTGGAAGAAGCCGAGACCCTGGCGAGCTGTGTAACCCGGAAGGCTGCTGCCGGCACCAGCTACACCTGGACATTGTCAGTTACTAGGAAATGAAAGCAGCTGAGCTCCAACAGGCCCGAGCACGCAGCATGGAGAGAGCCCATCAGGCGGCGCCTACAGCCCTTTACAATCCACCTCCGACTGTTTCCACTGTCAGAAACACGCCACAAAGTCGTCTCAAGCGCCCCTTGGCACCGAGCTGAACATTGACATGTGCTGCCACGAGGCCTCGCGCTTCTCACGTGAAAAACCACCCAGCCCCCGGTGCCGAGTGGCCTGCCTTCTCAGGGCCAACTGGCTTTGGGGGAGCAGCGGCAGTGTGCGGGCCCCTGCCACCCTGGCCCTCACAGACATGAGGACACAGCAAACAGTCACTTCTCTGCACTGTTACCCGCAAGCCTGGAGACGCGGGGAGACTGTGGGGACACCCGGCTTCGGAACCACCGCCCCTCTGCTCTACCACCGAGGGGCTGGGAATCTCCAAGCCTCAGTTTTCTCCTGTGCAAAATGGGATTTAATCTCCCTCAAAGAATTATCCTAAGGGCAAAAAGAGGACAGACAGGTGAAGCTTGTCAAAGGTCTAATTTTGGCACACTCACTCTGACCCCTGGGACCACCGAATTGAGGACAACGATGAGGCCACATCCTAAGGAGAACTGTGATTGATTGGTGATGCCTGCCACAAGCAAAGGGCTGGAAAAGAAGCCCTCTTGATCGACTGGTGAGGTCTGCCTCGGGTGAAGGGCTGGAGCAGGGGAAGCACATGCATTGGCCATGGCTGGCTGGCACAACGCCTGAAGAGATGGTGGGTGCTTCATACATGTTGGTGCTTAGTGTCACAGCCTCTGGGGAGTGTTTTCTGGTAATGAAGAGACAGCACCTGATAGTGTAACAGCCTCGTCTATGGCATCCTCGTCTATCTGCTTCTATCTGGGGGTTCCTGCTATCTAGGGGGCTCTTGGCATCTGTGTTTCAAATTATTGTTCTCTCTAGCACTCCCGAGGCACTTCACAAACAGGTGTCTCATCTGGATTCCCCTGGGCACACGGACTGTTCACACATGAGATATTTTGAGCATCATAGAAAAAGAATGTGAAAGGTGACATCACACTTATCAGACACCAGAGGGCTCACGGTCTCTGCAGGGATCCCTGGATGGGATGAAGGCCGCACAGCTGCAGATACATGCCCTCTGCGAAGGTCTCAGCTGCCAAGGGTTGGCAGGAAGGCTGGGGGGAGTGGGGGGCCGGAGCTGGATAACTCAAGGCTACAACCCTTTGACAACAGAGGCCAAGCAGCCGGCAGTCGCATCTAACACATGGACACATGTATGACACAGGGTGAGGCCTCACAGAGCTGCCCGCACAGGCCCTTGGAAGCAGGGGCGAGACAGATGTGGGCGGTCACGGCTGTCAGGGTCACATGCCCAGCAGTGCAGAGGGGGATCCCTATTGGGATCCCTGATGGCTGAACAGCGCTCACGGCTCACACTGCTACTTTGCTTTTGGGGGAAATTTTGTTGACTAAAGCACTAAAACGAATGAAATAAAAATCATGGAGAAGTCATCTGCCCCAAAGGAGGCATTCTCACACCCCACCGCCCCCCTCAAGCTGAAGCCCCCCTAGACGGTCCCACTATGCTGCATCATAGCGGGGCTCGTCCCCCTTCTCCACACCCCCATCAGTGCCCTTTATCCTCCAGCTTCACTTTAATGGGGTTGCAACTGGATCTTTCAGGCCAAGCAGGACCCCTCGGTGAAGCTCAAGCAGGCCTTAAGCACGGCCCCACCCCCTGCCAGAAGCTGGAGCTGCGAAGTGTCCGGCATGCGGGAACTACCCAGGGCTCCTCCCTCTGGCTCACAGGGAAGCCATGCTGGCAGGCCCCCTGCGGTGCCCCCTTGCAGGGGGTGGGGTGGGGGGCAGCAGCTTCGGCTTCAGCTTCGCTCGCTGATCTCACTGAATCCTCATAACAACCCGGGAGCACGAGCAACCCTGGGGCAGAGACACTCGTCCACCATGGGGGGCCGTGGGCCGCCTGCCTGTTCCCAGGCCACCCCGGCCTCCCCCATGCCAGGCTCTGTAGGAAGATGGACGGCGACAGCGTCTCCCTCACCCGGCGCATGTGCATGTCGTGAGCACACTCCGACACTCGCACCCTGCGTCTGCCAGGAGTCTGTGGCCAGAGCTACGGAGTGGTTCTATCTGCAGGGCGATTGCTCTTCACAAGATAAATAATTTCCAAGCCGACAGCTGTCCCTTTTCACCGCTGTTAAGGGCGGGAGCGGGAAACCTCTCTTCTGAGAACTGAGGAGGAAGCAGCGGCAGAGCCTGGCCCGGCCTGTTGAGTCCACCGCGGCGGCCGGGTCACGGGAGCTCTGGGCTCAGGGTGGCCGTGGGGCAGAGTCCGGCCCACACCCTGGACGCCTGTGCAGCAGGCCGGCCATGAGCCCCGCTGGCAGGTGAGCAGCCTGGCAGACATGTCCTTAGAGCTGGCCAGGCGTCTGGCCACCGAGCGGGCCTGGAGCGGCAGCTCTGCGTGACAGCCTAGCCGGCCGCAGGCCTGGTCACCACACGGGGCGCCCAGCAGGCCTCCCGTCCCCACGCTGCTGAAGCGAACGGCCAGGCACGGGCATGCGTACGTCAAACAGGTGGATTCTGCTGACAGAACACTGACAGGATGGAAGCACGCCGTGAGAGGAAGGAGCAACAGAAAGAGGCTGCCCCGCGTGCGGCTAACAGACAACGGGTGCAGAGGATAAGGCTTGTACTTGGGGAACCTCATCTCCACAGTGCTTGGCCCCCGGGCGAAGCCAGTTAGGTGGCACCCAACGTGTGATCTCATTCCAGTCCACAGACAATGCACAGCACACACATTTATGCTTACATGATGCAGTACCATAGAATGAAAACAGAACAAACTGCTAATGCCAAGTTAAATTTCACCTTTCTGAGCGTGACAGCCTGACAGATAGGGGAAAGTGGTTCAAGCCCCAGGGTGGGCGCCTGGCATGCTCTCGACAAAGCCATGGACACCGCTGGGGCTCTGAGCCGGGGCAGCTCCATGGCCCGAGGTCCTGCCCCCACCATGGTGTCTGACCGCCCCACGTCCTGACCCTGCAGCCTGACCCGGCCTGGTCTCTCCTGTCTTTCAATGACCTTGTCGCTGCTGAGGAGCCCCAGTCAAGTGCTTTTCAGAGTGTTACTGAACTTGGACTTGTTTGATGCTTTCCCATGGGTCAACTGAGGCTTAGGATTTGGGGGAAGCACCCCAAGAGGTGTTATTGCATCGCCACAGGTCTCCCCTGGGGTTCAGGGTCCACTACATCTGCGGAGTCACATCTGTCGTTAGCACGTTGTGTGGGTGATGAGTCTCCCCATTGTCTGATGTGGGTGGGGCCTGCCAGGCCGCCCACTGCCACGCCTCCCTCCCTCCCACCCCAGCAATGATGAGGGGATGCAAACGGCCTTTTCCCCTGAAACTGGAACCCACTGATTTCAGAATTCACGGGTGGGCTGACCCATCCCCTCAGGGGGCTCCTCTCACCCAGTCCCCTGGGCCCCCACGTCGGCTCCTGGGTCTCATCTGGCAATGAGAGCTGCCAGTGGGTGTGGGACCTGCACTACCCCAGCTGGGGCGACACACGACTTGAATACAGAGGATGCATGAAAACTCCTTTTTAAAAAGCGAACTTCATGTCCACTTTCAGAGTCAGCCGTCAGACTGTTTTCCTGACAGTTTTATCGAGACACAGTTCACCCACCACACACGTCAAGTGTGGTTTCTAGTAAATTCGTGGAGTCGCGCAAGTATTGCTACTGTCCGCTCAGACCACCGCGTTAGACACTGATCCAGTGTCTGAACCAGAGAGACCCACACTGGGCCTGTTCACGACTTTACAAGCAAATAACAAGGAGATAAAGGGAGTAACTGTTTACTTGGCCCATTGACAGAGGCCAGGTAGCCAGGAAGGGCAAGCAGGACCCTTGCAGTGACAGCCCCTGTGGGCCGCCAGCCCCGGCTTCCTCGCCGCACGATGCACATGGCCTGCAGCGGGATCCGAGCCTGGCCGAGGGGGCCCCTGGAGTGACCAAGCAAGAGCTCACGGTTCCAGCAACAGGACCTGGCCGCCAGGCCGCCAGCCCCCTAAGATGCCGTCTCCACAACGCCAGCCCAGTCTTGAACCTGCATGACCAGCAGCCCTCTCCTACACTGGGGGGGCGCTGCCTGGGGCGGGGGCCCTGCTGGGAGGGGCTGACCACAGAGCAGCAGCAGCGACGAGGACAGACGCCAGGCCCCAAGAAGGGTGAGGAGCTAAGCTCTCGGGGTGCTGGCTGTCGGGCCCCCCCCACCCCGACACCTGCACAGACAACCCCCAGGAACCCGGGAGCAAGCAGCTGGCACTTCCCATTTCTACTGCTCAAAAGATGGTACTTGAGGGGAGGCCTAGTTACAATCGACCTGACCTTGCACACACACCACTTTCTGCCCGTCATCGAGTCTGCTATCAAGTTGGCAAGGATGTGGTCAGTGACGGGGTTCCCTGCTCCCCGCATGGACACAGGAGGGCAGGCGGCAGAATCGTGAGGGGGAATCCCCCAGACTGCCAAGCCTACAGTGGAGAAGGGCCCCTCCCACTCCGTAGGATCCCAGTAATTCTGATTTTCCGGATGGCTCCGGCCTCAGGGAGCCTCTCCCCAACACCATCGGAACATTCCGGAAATGGTACCTCAAGATCCAACCCGTCCTTCCTGGGAGGTGCTCAAGTTCCTTTTAGGAATCACAGTCAACTCTACAGTCACAAGGTTCTAGAAAACGCTGAGTGAGTCTGGGAAACGCACACGTGGCAACAGGACACGTTAACCAGTTTTTGCCTGTCTAGATTCACGAATAAGCATAAATTTAAATTTAAAAATTTAAACAGAGCAAGAAATGCTTTTTTTGGATGAGAGAAGCCTCCTTAGGGCAACTTGGCAGAGTGGCTGCTCCAAAACAGGCACCCTGCACCCGTGGGTGACGCGCACAAGCACCCTGCACCCGTGGGTGACACGCACAAGCACTCTGCACCTGTGGGCAGCGCACTCGCAACCTACAAAATAACAGACACATGAATCGCTTCTTCGGGGGCTTGGCGTTCTAGTTCTCTGCTTAAATACAGTTCTGTGTGCGGCTGAGGAAATCGTCTGTCCCCAAACAATAAACCACGCGTGCAAGGCCGTGCCTACACGGGCCTCCCTGCCGCCCTGCTGGTGTCTTGGAGCTGCACTCCTCCGAGGATAGGGGGGGCACCTTCACACCTGTCCTACCGGTACCCCCGCCGGGCGACCACCTCCCGCACCCATGGGGCATCAGGCAACATCTGAGACAAGCAAGTCTTCACCCTGGGAGGAGGGGGTGCTGCTGGCAACAGTAGAGGGTGGGGAGCTGCTCGGTAATCCCCACAGAGACTTATCTGCCCAAGATGTGGGAGCGCAGACGCTGAGAGAACCTGCAGTGACCTCACAAAGCCCAGATAAAAGTGACAGATGAGCCGTCAGCAACCCAGAGCAGTGACACTCAGACGGGGGACAGGCCAGCTGGCGCCACCCCGCGGCGGCCCGTCTGGGCAGCACCAGCACGCTGGCCTTCAGACCTGGGGTGAGCAAGAGAGGCCGGGACACACTGGGACACATTGGGCAAGAGGCCGTCCCGCTGGCCCACACAGTACGGGGCTGCCTGGACTCCAAACAGCCACGAGGAATTGTCCTCGTTTTTTTAAAATGTGGAAAACAGCAACTCTCTGAACTACGCAAGCAAACAAGAGCTACCAGTGGGAGGCGTGAAGCAAATATGGAAGCTGCAAACATGGCCCGGCCATGTGGCTCATCCCTGGCCCGTTCACGCCCAGGGAGTCCCATGGTCTCGTCCGCAGGCCCTGCCCCAGGGATGTGTGTTCTTGGCCCAGCCGGCCACTTGTGAGCCCCAGACCCACAGCCTTCAAGGTGACCACGAAAGCCTGGATTTGCAGAGACGCGTGACATCAGACCCAGGGGCTCTCAAACCAGACTTGGGAGATCCCCCTTCTCCACGGGGCTCGTTGGCTCTCAGATACCCCAAAAGAAGTCACGGGTCATGGACAAAGAAAGGAACAAGCCGAGGGAGAAGCGTGGCTATGTGATGCAGGAAGGAGATGGGGGAGCGTCTGTGGCAAAACAGCGAAGATACTAAAAACGCAAAATGCCACCAACTTTATCAGTGAATTTAGAAGCCGTAAAACCAACTGCAGAGCATCCAAGGTGCCTGCCACAGGCCCAAGGCTGCTATTTTTCACATGTTCTACTGCGGAATTAATATAAAGCTTTAGAAGTAGGAAAAAAAAAAACTAACCTTAAGGTTATCAAAGGTTTTGACAGTCTGTGCCAAGTCACTGACACTCCCTGGCGACGCTGTCCCCTGTCCCCTAGGGCCTGAGGACACCCGTGAGCCGTCAATGACCTCGAGGCCAGAAAGCAAGGCCTCTGAGCAGCTGCAACGAGGCTCCTTCGCTCTCTGACCCGCTATCAGGTATGTCTTCAAACCTACGGACGAAAATTACAGTCAGCACAGCTTCAACCACCGTGTGTTGAGATGCAGCTCGATCTTGCTCCCCGCGCAGGCCCCGCTCCTGGAAAGTCGAGAGTAAAGCGAAAATGTGAGTGTCACAGCCTCCTGCTGAGTCCACCACCTCTCAGAAATGCCCGCCCCTCGGGGACCACGAGCCCCAGCAGCTCTTCTTACCCACATTCTGGCTCCCTGGAGTGGCTTCTCTGTGGAGGGCAGGGAGGAGCACCCAGGGTGCCTCTGTGAGAGCAGAAGAGCCCCATGGGGTTGGAGCTGCTACGCTTTGTGGGTTCCCCGTCAGCCACGGACATGTACAGCAGAGTGCTGGGGAGCGCAGGCCACTCCCCCACGCCAGGAGCCACACAGCTCCCAGGAGAAGCTGGCCCCACTGCACCAGGCGGGACTCAGAGCCTCCCTCCTTTTGGACTCAAAAAGTATCTGTTTTCTGTAGGGTCCAAGCCTACAGCGGGGACACGCAGCTTTTGTCTGCCTGCCATCTGGGGACCCTCGCTCTCATAAAATCTCATGAAAAAGAAAACCTGGCCAAATCACCAAGGACGCTGCACCCCACGGCCCTGGTCCAGGCCAAGCCAGGCGTTGCAGCACACAAGGCCCTGGCCCCGCCCGTCTGCAGGGAGGGCGTAGGGGCAGTTCCTCCAGACAGGACTTGGGGGATTTCTGGAAAAAAAGCAAAACTTCCGTGGAGAAATCCACTGTAAGTCCTCACTGGAATTTAGCCTGACTACAAACTCAGTGACGGGAGTGAAGACGTCATTTATCCAATAAACACGTCTGACCTGGTGCTGGTACAGAGAGCAGACTCAGGGCAGGGTCCTGTCTGGAGAGTTTATGCTGCAGCGGGAGGGGGAAGGAGGCGGGAGAAGCGTCTGAGCGCCAAGTCCTCAGTTACTTACGCTGGGTACGGAGCTAATGAACGCTTTAAAATTAATTCCTTGGATTACCTAGGGACTAATCAATAGACCTTAACTACTCCACTATTTCATCACTTAATCTCTCTTCAGCCCCTCCGCTCTCACAGAAATACTATATGGTGGTTATGCTTTAAGTCCTCTCTCCTGAGAATTTGGACAGTCCTGAGACGCCCTGTGGGCGGCTGAGCTACAGGTAGAATCAGAGAATTAAGCAAAGAATCCAGATGCTCACTGACCCCCAAAGCGGGGAACCAAACGCTCACTCTTAGCTCTACAGGCCCTAAACTTCTGGGCCTATTTTTTCCTGGGGTTTTTTTTTTTCCTCCAACAAAAATATGCATCCCAGTCAGCACCCAGACCAGTCCCACCGTGACTAACTGCATGTACAAGCCTGACAGGAGGACATGAGTTGGAGGAGACAGTAGCGTGAAAACGCCTATGTGTGGATTTGTCCTGCCCGGGGCATAAAAGCCGTGGCCTCTGCGGGCTGCCCAGGTCAAGTCCCACTCCAGCCCACCTGGGCATCTGCCAGTGCAGGACCTGGGCCCTGGAGCTGCCCCATGGACCCTCCCCGACCCCCAAACATGGGGATCAGTCACCGGGCAGCACATGGGGGGCAGTGCGGCCGCTGCAGAGGACTGCTTTGGGGAGCAGGGGATGGAGGACAGTTTTGACTGGAGGGGTGAGGAGCAGCCAGGGGAGGGTTTCCACAATGCCTAAAGCTGGCTGAGCTTAGGATGCTATTCCCTGGGAGACGCTGGCACCCCAAGCCGGGGCCCAGGTCAGGTGACTACACCCCCCACCCCTGCAGCTCCAAAGTGAAGGTGGCCTTGCTGGACCTGGAGGAGCGGCCACCACAACCCCGAAGAGGAGCCTGCAGCCGCAGGCCCCAGGCCCAGGCTACATGGAGCTGCGGCTTCCAGGTCCACTTACGGCAGGTCCCGCTACCACCTCCCACCTGCCTCACTCTCTGTTGTTGCAGGGTCAGGAAGGAAGCAGCCTGACCCTGCTCTGGGGCTTCATGCAGAATCCCTGGACGGGGCAGTTGAGGGTGCTGTGGGGCCCAGCAGAGGGCACCGTCCACAAACTGGGGTAGAGCAGGCAGGGGCTCCAGGGACATGGCTCCCAGCTGAGGCCTGGAGGTGCAGGGTCAGCCCAGAGAGCGCCACGGCAGCGGGTCCCAGAGAAGCCGTGCACAGGCCCAGAGGGAGACCCTGTAGGCACAGCTGAAGGATGGCGGCGAGCTTGGTGGGGCTGCAACAGAGAATGTGGGAGGCTGGAAGGTGGCCAGGGATGATCTGGGAGGCAGGAAGTCACAGCAGAAACAGGCCTCAACCCCCCAAGTGAGGAGGTGGAAGCAAAGCTCCCCCCACCCCAGGCCGACCTGGAGGAGCAGTGACAGTGGGGGGGTGGCCTCGGCTTCTCCACCCCCTAACCACGGGGCCCGAGGGGGCAGATGTGAGGGTCCCTAACACAGGTGCCCCAACCGCAGAGCCTGGCACGGGGCAAAACTCAGGCTCAGATTCAGTGATTATCAGCAAGGGAGGGGGCAGCGGGTGACCTGCTTATCCTGGGCGTCCTTTCATGCCCTGTCTGTGCACAAAGGCACTTGAAGAGCTGCTGAACCAGTAACTGCTCTGAATCTGCTTCTCACTTGACGTTTTCTTCCGCAAGCCCCCGGGGCCACTCTCACTGATCTGCCACCGCGGTGCTCTGAGGTCAGAGGCGCACCCGAGTCCACAGCAAGCCAAGCTGTGAACAAACAGAGCCTCTCTCCTCCTCTGGGCCCCAACACAGAGAGGCAAACTGAAGGCGGAACTTTGGCCTGAACTGGGGGCTACAGGTGTGATCAGGGGCTTCGCGGCACCAGGGCTGGCACTGAGCTCCCGCCCGCCCGCCTTGCCAGAGTCCTGAGCCGCGCGTGCAAGAGATCAAGTGTAATGAGTAACTACACGCCGGGACTCCAGGGTCTAAGTTCATCAGAAAGACTTTTTGGGAGCAGAAAGTCAAAATGTGGCAATGTGGCAGTTAAATGATTTATTTTGATCAGTGGGGTGTGAACGGGAGAATGATTACCAAGATGTCTCACTGTGTCTTCTGTAATTGATTTTAAGTCCACCAACCAGGTTTCTGGGGCTGAGCCTGGAGACGCTTCCTAGTCTGTGGCTGTGAGGCTAGAGCCTGGCGTGGCCAGAGCCCAGTGACGCCGGAGCCCAGCGTGGCCAGAGCCTAGTCTGTGGCTGCCATTCCAAAGTCTATCATCACCGCTCTGAGGACAGCCACTGACATGCACTCGCTGTGGCTCAGCCCTGGTAGACTAAGTATGGTCTGATGGTGGATGTCAAAATCCATTTTGGAAAAGAGGGATCGCTCTGGCCTCCATGCTGGGGTCCTACTCCAGGGGGCCCTTGCATTGGTGGGTGAAGTCCTCAGTCACCCACAATCAGGACCTGCCCGGCAGCTCCAGGGGGGAGGAAGGGGCACCATGAGCCGCAGCCTGGAGCTCGCCCCACTGGGAGCACCAGCCAGGCTGGGCGCTCCAAACTGCAGCTCCGTCCCTGCTGAGGTCTGTGGCAGCCTAGCAGGGAGAAGGGTTATTTAAACCCAAATGTAGCTGGTCCTCAAGGAAAGCCACGACTGAAAATGCCCCTAGCCTACCAAGCAGCCGGGCCACCGCAACAGGCTGGTTACGGCATTACCCAACGCTCCTGCTTAAGGAAACCAGATGTTTTGGTGAAAAACAAGACACATTTTTACCTTCCTAACATGAGGACACTCTGGGCAGGTCTAAGGCCCTGCTAGTCTCCGCCAGACATCATAAGGACAGTCCTGCCGGCTGCCCCAACAGGTCACGCTAAACCACGGGCTCCGCCAGCAAGTGGCTGTCAGTGAAATGAAGGTGGAGACAGAAGGCTGTGGCTGCCAGGGCCCGCGGCGGGGTACTGGGGCCTCTGCTGACGGCATGGGGCTCCCTCGGGGCGTGATGGAGAGTGAATGGGGTGACGGCTGCAGAACTTGAGTCTACTACGCTCCACTAAATTGCACACCTCTGAGGGGTGAAGAAGTCTGTGATGTCTACTTCCATGAGCTGCTTTTAGAAAAGAGAAGAAACTGCCCTCCCACCAGAGCTTCCACAAGGTGTAGCAGGATGAGGGTCAGAGGAGCAGCGCTGGTAAGAGGAGCACCCTGGGGCACCAGGCAAAGGAGCGGGCAGGGCAGGTGAAGGGAAAACGTGAACACAAAGGATTGAGACAGACAACATGGTCGAGCTGCACTGGAAAAACTTAGACAAGAAAAACGGCGAAACAACCTTGAAGGATGACACGCTCAACATGGCGAGCGCCCAGAAGTCTGGGAGAGATTAAACAAAAGAAAACAGAGCTTTGACCTTGACGGGCTATCGCCAAGAATCATCTAATTTGCAAAACCCTCACAGCCTGGGTCAGACCTGACAGAGCTGGGACCACCCAGCGCCCAGCCGCCCCGGCCTGCGGCTTCCCCCTCGCCCAGAACATGGGTCTGCAGACGTGTCTTCCCTGGGCTGGGGGCCAAGTGCCCGGGACCTGCTCAGAGCCTCCTCTGAGGGGGGCAGCTGCCCGCCTCACCCAGAAACCCCATGTCACATGAAGCAAGCCCAGTTCCTCACTCCCGAGGCCCCTTCTTGGGAGGAGATGCCCGGCCTGACACTGCGGGCCACGGCAGGGTCTGGCAAGGGGCTGCCACGGTCCCTTCTGCACAGGCTGATGCCGCTGTGCCTCCAGCCAGGGGATGGAGGGGTGCGGCCAGAGGAGGCTCGCGGGCATGTCCCAGAATCCAGGCCAGGGTCTCACGGTGCATCACGAAGGCACAGATGAAGACAAGCCCCACGTCCACTGCCAGTGGGGCAGACGGACGGACGGTGGCCCAGGACACAAGGACGGCGGTGTGGCCAGATATGACCAGGGCAGCCACAGGCAGGGGCTCGAGGGGCCAGAAGTAAGCTGGCAAGGCTTTGTGTGCTCACGGCACCAGCTCAGACTTCCTGCCCTTCTGCTTCTGGCCCTGCATCCACTGTGCAGCTTACTTTACAAAAGGGCACCCAGACTCTTCAAAGCATGGCCATCGTTCAATACGGCGGACAGGTGGGGGATAGTCCCAGATGGAAGGCGACGGCACAGGCTGAAGACGCAGATGGACCCGGCAGGAAGGCCCCAGTAGGCCCTGCCAACCCCTCAGGAGACCAGGTTTGGCCTCTATACTCCCTAAGAGCATCTTGTTAACAGCAGGTTCCCTGAGCGTGATCATTTATTTTGTCTGTGCAGGACAGTGTCCTTGTTCTCAGGAGACGCCTGCTGAAAAATTTGGGGTGCAGGGCCAGATGCCTGCAGCTGTGCTAGCCTTGCAGTGGCCCAGGGAAGAAAAGGACACACGGAGGAACAGGCGCACACACACACGCATACGTGCACATAGAAACACACCAGTGTGCACACGCACACACAAACACTTCCATGGACACACATGCACACCCGTGTCACGGGTGTGCATGCAAACACACAGTGCATACAAACACATTTACACACGCATGCCTTTGCACCCCTGTGTAAATACACACGTGCAATGCACAAACACTAGAAGGGCGTGCAAAAACACACAGCCCTTGCGTGTGCATCTGTGTAAGTGCATACATTTTAGGAGGAAGAGAGAAAGCAAATTCGGCGAAGTGCTAAGCTGGAGATCCCGGGTGAAGGCCCGATCAGTGTCCTTAAATCGCGCTTTCAGCTTTCTGCAGGTTTGACATTTTAAAAGAAAAAGTTGGAAAAAAGGAAAGGCAAACCAAAACTGTGGCAAAACCAAGCAAACATTTAGACGACACCACGAGGAAGACAAGCACCAGCAGAGGAGGCCGCCGGCGGGGGGCGGGGTCCCTCACCTGGCAGGTGGGTACGGCGCTCGCTTCCTTAAGTCAGGCTGCCGGCTTGTTTTATGTGGTCTTCTGTGTCTGTATCATATTTCACAAGTTTTACAATATTGTGGTTTCCCCAAAGAATAAACAGACCGAACAAAGCAGAACTGTGTGTGCAGCGTGGGGGGAGTAAGGGATCTACACTCCCGAGGAGCAGAGAGCCGCTCAGCCACTGGCGCCAGCTGCCCGGGCTCCCCTGCCCCTCGCCAGCCCCCCCACAGCTGCCAAAGGAGCTCATGACTCGGTTGCTAGGAAAACGCCCCTCACTCACACGGCAGGATGACTTATTAAAGGTATTGCAAGATGGTCGCTTGCTGCGGGAGCAAGTGGCTTCCAGGAAGTTATTTTCCCATAAATCACATATAAACACTTACCAAAAAATATTTAAAACTCCCATAGGACTTGGTCCTTAATTCTTTTCTCCTGCTATTGCTACAAAGATAACGGAAACAAATATTTATTGTTTACAGCTGGCTGGAATTTAATCCCAAGCAACTGGTCAGCAGACTCACACGCTGCAGCACTGACGTGCAAGATCCCACGCTGAGCGCCGGCGTCCCGCCTCAGGCAGAGCCCTGGGCAGGCCTCCGCATCCTGACCAGCTGGTGTCTCAGGACATCGGCGCTTACGCTGGAGCTCGGCTATGGGCCCAATCCCTCTACCGAGAGCCCGCGTGGATTCACGCAAGCGACTTAACCTCTTCAGGCCTCCACTTCCGACGCGATGCCGTCGCTGGTGAGAGGGTGCCGTGCGGCCTGTGTGAGCGAACTGGCGCGGCGAGCCCAGGACTGTGCCGGGCGCACAGAGGCAGCGCGTGTGTGTCTCTTAGGAGCGGCTATTCAAAGCATCGAGGGCGGTGGCAGCGCTTGGACAGCACTGGCGGAACAGCCTCGCCCGGTGACAGGCCGGGTGCAAGGCCAGGCTCAGAAGGGACCCGATCACTGAGGAGCTGCGAATACGGACCCCTGGGCCGGTTGGTGGACCTTAGGTGCCAACCCCACCACCTTTAAGCTGGCTTAATCTAATACACTCTGTGCCCCGCCTATGCATTTGTAAAACAGAAGCAGTGAAAGTTCCCAGTATATAGGGATGTTAGCAAATAACATCTGAAAAAGCTCAAAGCTTGAGCCTGAGACAGGGCCTGGTTGTGCAGGGGGTCGGGGGGACACCAACCACAGGCACGTGCACCCTGCGTGCCCGGCCTACAGAACGCCGCAAGGCCCCACAGGCGGAGCTGTCTCCACGGCTGCAGGGAGCCAGGTCTCCAGGACGGGGCCAGCCCTGCTTACCCAGACCAGAGGGCCCTGGTCACTGTCCTCCCCCTCACTGACCACCAGACCTGGCAAGCCTCCCTCCTCCTCACCCCCTTCACCTTAGCTTCTCCTGGTCACCAGCAAGTAGCTTCCCACCCACCCCTGCTCTCCAGCTCTCCCCTGACCCTACACTGTCCCCAGGACACAGCCGTCCTCACGCAGACCAGCCCAACTACGCTCGCGCAGAGTCAGCACTGAGCCCCACTCCGGGCGCAGACAGCACAGCCATCCCACCTGGCCCTGCAGTCCTGCCAGACAAGCACCGCTGCGAGACACTGGTCACAGGGCGAAGGACATGCCCAGGCCGCCATGCCCACCCAGCCCCACCGTGGCCTCCCCACAGCACAGCCAGCAACCACCCACGTGGTCACAGCCACAGGACTCCGCTGTCTCCGGCCTTTCTGGACGTTCCCAGAATATGCCGATTCTTGTCTTTTTTTTTTTTTTTTTTAATAGAGGTATGTTTATTTATTTATTTGTTTGTTTGTTTGTTTTGTTTATACAAGCACTGGGTACAGTCAGAAATGCGGGAGGGCGAGAGAATTCACCAGAGCCAGAGCGGGGAGCAGAGCAGGCAGAAGGACCGAAGTACACTGCTGAGGGGAGCAGCGGGCGGCAGGAGAGGTCTGCGCGCCATGTGGGACCCTCCTCCGGTGGCCGGGGAGCAGCCGGGGATCGAACCGGCACTGCAGAGGCTGCGGGCAGCCCCGCAACCCAGCGCCCAACCGCTGCGCCACCGGGGAGGCCCCGATTCTTGTCTTTTTAAGTGTTCCAATGAACTGAAATTGCTTTCCAATTAGCCAGAATTGCAGGCCAGTTACCTCGATTTGAAAAAAGAAGAAAATTGCTTTGAGTGCAAGATTTCATACTTGAAAACTAAAATGTTAAAGGGGACAGCTGAGGTTAGGCAGGTTGTTTCCTAGAAATAGTTACAACGATGGCGCCACGAAAACGCTGCCACATCTGCAAACCACACTCCGCTAACAGCCGGGCCAGGTCCTTGCGCACGGCGAGCCCGCTCTGCTGAAAGCGCCATGGGCTTGGCCTCAGCCATACAAGGAGCTCCGTCTGCGGGCTTCTGAGGTTTGCTCCTATGTCTTGGGTTCTGCTCCGTCACAACAGCCTGCGAAAGCGGGGAAGCTAGGCTCCGGGGGTCCGGCCCCCCGGCTCACCCTTACTGGGGAAAGAACCGCTTCATGGGGTGACCTCAACCAAACAGGGACGGGCGCAGGAGAGGGCCCTGGGCCACTGCAGGCCCTGGCGGCTCCTGGCCAGGCTCTCACCCACCAACTCTGCTACTCACCTCACGGTCCCACAGGCGGGTGCCATGACCCCACCCCAAGAAAGGTGGGCAGCAAGTGGCAGGTGCGCAGAGACCACCAGGCTCAGTTGCAAGTCAGGGGTAGAGAACCACCTGGAACCTCAGGGTGCTAACAGCACCACACCAAACCACAGGCCAGAGAGGGGCAAATCTGGGCTGTGAATAGCGGGGCCTGGGCCTCCGGGGCATTCATGCCTGGGAGGGCATGGGTATTGGGGGCAGCCGGCAGGGTTTGGCTACTGCCCTGATTTCTTCCTTCTAAAAAGCTCGACCCCTTTCTAAGCGTTCAGGTATCTTGGCGTGCTTGGGAATGCTAGACCCAACAGCACGGCAGGGGGGTCCAGATGCAGGCCTGGCCAGCAGGCCCTCCTCTGCCAGGGGCACGTGTGGAAGGAAGACGCTGCTGACTCATGAGTTCACATGAAAGTTTCTTTTTATTTTCATTTATCTGAATTCATTGAATTAAAATAAAGCAAAAGGGGGGGAACTGAGACTTCCCTCCTCACTGTCACTTGGTCAGGTCATTTTATAAGCTGAATTCTTGGGATACTTTGTCTATTTCTTCCCTCCCCCAAAACCCACTTTTACTCCAGGATTTAATCTGGCTGGTTTTATTTAAACAGGATTTAGTTTTAAATAGGTTTCCAGACAGCCCCATTCAGTGGCTAGCTGGAATGAGCTTCCGAGTTACCAGGATCTGTCGAGAGTAGCATTCTCGGAGTGGGCACCGACACGCAGTCAGAATACCACGTGACCCCAGGCCTGGGAGGCTGGGCCTGCCCAGGTGAGTGGCCTCCATAGGCGTCAGGATCTGACTTTACCTGCTGCTTCTCCTGGCCTTTGTGGGGCCCGCGGCTTATCAGCTACGCGACTTCAGCAAGACAAGTAACTTCTACTCCGGTCCTCCCTGTTGTAAAGCAGGGTTGAGAGCACCAACCTCTGCCCCATGGGGTCCCTTTGAGAATTGTATCATCTGCTAATACACACACAAAGACAAAGAGGTGCACCGGTGGGACACAAAGGGAGAGGCCCCTATCTTCGAATAATCCAGAGCCCTGCGCTCTCTGCCTAGGATTCTCTGTGCAGCCCCAAGCAGCATCGCACACGCCTGCGCCCCGCCCTGCACGCCCCATGGCCCCCCTCACACTAGCTGATGTTTCGTGCAGACCCACATGAGCTACAGTCCTCGCACCAGTTTTGCTTGTGGCATGCATGGGTGTGCACACGCATGTCTTAAGCACTAGTGATGCCGATGAAGAAACAGGGACTTACCACCCACGGGGGGCAGTGGGCTCCAGGGCGCAGGCTGCCCAGGCAAGGGCCACACGGACGCACGCGGAAGGCCCAGCGGCAGCCTGTCCCCCACCAAGTCCTGCCGCCTCTGGCCCTGTCACGAAGTCATCAGGTGAAAACCTGCGGCTCCTTGTGGAGGACGGGGGACTGGCTTGACAAAGAGGCTTCCGAGGCCCAGGCTGGGCCCACGCAGGGCGGAAAGCCACGGCCATGGGGTCCCTGGCTCATCCTCGATGCGGCCCACACGTGGCCAGGAGCTGGGTGGGGGGGGGTCTCTGTGGCAGCAGCTGACCAGGCACTGGCACTGCCCTACCCCGTTCACGTACATTAAGCCACAGGTTTGGGGACAGCTACCCACCCCCTTGCTGGCGCCCGGCAAGGCCAGTGGCTCACCCATGGGGTCAAGGACAGGCGGAGGGCCTGCTTCTCCTGAGCAGGAAGATGGGAGCTTGGGTCAAGGTGACCCCAAGACATCACTTGCTTTGTGTCTGAGAAGCGCGGAGTGTCGCCAAGAACACAGAGAAGATCCGCGTGGGAAGGAACTGGTCCTGGGCTGTTCCACTGCGGCTTCAAGGGCAGGGCAGCCCGCGCCGCACCCCTGCCTCTGCCAGGCAGCGGGGTGGTGGGGTGGGGAGGGCCCAGCCTCCCGCCTGCTCTGACCGGTGGTGCCCGGAGGCTCCCTGCTCTCAGCGAAGTGGGAACAGGCGCGGAAGAGAGAGCTCTCCCCGCTTCCCGTTCCCTGTCTTGGGGAGGAGCAGGGAAGGAAGCTCCCCACAGTCAGAAACTGTCAGGCAGACATAAAAGAGATTTAATTAATCATAAATACTATTTTAAAGCTGTGTTTGCACTGCCACTTTAAAAGTAGATCACACTAATGACATTAAAATGAAGTCTCTGTTGGAGAAAGCGACGAGCTATTGTTCAGCTCTCAATCAGCTCTTTGTTCCGCGAGAAAAATCACCCTTCCACGCTGGGAAACACGGCTCATCCTGTCACCTTCTCCTCCTCCTGCGGCTCCTGTGACTTCTCTTTGTTCGGGTGAGGAGCACCATGGGGATGAGCCTGCTATGAGGGCTGACCCATTACACCTGAGAACGACAAGCCCGCCCACCACCGGCTACCTGAAGGGGGCCCCGGGGGAGGGGAGAGGAGGTGCCGGGTCCACCACCAGAGGTCACAGCCACGGCTGTCTCCAGACCTCTCCCAAGGGCTGCGTTTCTGCCCTTACTGGATACAGTGGGAAACCCCTGGAGGCAGGAGGCTCCAGCAGCCCCTTGTGCCCTGTCCCCACACCCACGCCATGCCTGACTTGGTGTCCACGGAGGGAGGGTCGGCACTACCGGCTTGGACAGTGCAGCTGTCCCAGGCCCGGGACACTACTGACGGGTCACCTGCCGCTCGCTGGAGAGACCCAGCGATGCCCTGGGCTCCAGGTAGCGGCCCAAAGTCTCAGCAAGTGGCCTGAAAGTTCACCCAAACTCAAAACGAGCAGGATCCTGCAGCTGTCACCTCTGTGGTGAGAATCACAGTCCAGCACTCAGGGACAGGGCAGCAGGGCCCAGGGGGTACCCCCAAGCCTCAAGGACACGACCGCCTGGGAGTGTGATGATCAGGACCACCCCTGGCCCCCCTCTGCCACCCTCCTGCCAAAACCAGACAACCTGAATCCTGAAGGAACATTGAACCAGCCTAAATCAGTGACACGCTGCAAAGAAACTGGCCTGCTCCCTTCAAAGGTGCCAAGCTCAGGAGGCAAGACTCCAAGGAAGGCGCAGATGGAAGGGGACTGGGCCCTGACAGCCTGCGGTGGGGCCTCTGGGAGCAGGGGGCGGGGTACCAGACGGAGCCTGGTTCCGGCTGCCTTCCCACCCAGGGGAGGTGTCCGGGGGAGCGACATGGGCTTGTTCTTAAGAAACGCAGACTAAATGCAAGTCTGCATTGTAGTCTCAGTGGCTCAGGGAAACGGGTGAGTGTGAGTGCTGTGTGAGCACGTGTGAGCACACGTGAGAGTTCTGAGTGTATGCGTGTGTGTGCAAATGTGTGTATAGGAGAGACACAAATGTAGTACAATGTTAACAATTTGGGTAACAGGGCGAAGGCTGGCCCAGGCCTGGCGGGCACCTGACCCCAGGACAGTCCTGGCACACCCAGGCCGCACCCAGGAAAGAGGGCCCGGGGGTCACCGCTGGGCCGGCCCTCCCCGCCTTGCTCCACGCCGAGAGAGAGCGAGGCCATAAACGCCTCAACAGAAACCCCTTATCGCCGAGTTCCCACCCCACCCACGTTTACTGCCTTGTAAATGCTCAGCAGTGGGCGCTCCACAAACGGACGGACATTAACCGCAGCTGTTTGCAGTGGGGGGAAGGGTCCCCCAAACTTGCGCCCGCCCAGAACCTCAATGGATCCTTCTTTGGAAAGAGGGTCTTGACAGGCGTAACTGGTTGAGATGCGAATGCTGCGTGGGGCCTCCCCCCACAAGGGTGTCCTGAGACAGGAGGGGCGCACAGAGGGGCCACGTGGGGATGGAGGCAGAGCGAGGACAAGCCCACCAGCCAGGAAGAGCAAGGGCCTTGGCAGCCGCCAGTGCCAGGGAGAGGCGTGGGCAGGACACCCCTGCCTGGCTGCAGATTCAGCCCGGCGACACCCCCGCCGAGGCCCCAGCTGTGGCACTCATGGCAGCCGCCGGGAGCAGACGCGCTCAGGGAACATGGGGCTCACTCCCCCGCTGGGTCCTCGAACTCGCCGTCCTCTCCGGTTTGGCGCGGCCTCCCGGGCTGTGTGACGTGCCAGCCCATCCCCTCGGGCCACTTGGAACCTGCACAGGGACAGCAGCGGCTCAGGACGCCCTGGGCCATGTGTAGACTTACACCTTAGGAGACAAAACTGACCCCACGTCACGGCCAGCGGGTGTCTGCACGCACCGGCTGGCGCATAACACCGGCAGAGCCTCGGCCAGGGGCCCGTCTGCACCTCCGGCCCCGCCTCGGGGCACTGGCTGCCGTGGGAAGGCTGTGGGGTGCGGGCGGGAACCTGGCAGTGCTGGCGAGTGGGCGGCGGGCGTGACGCCGCGTGACGGAGCAGCAGTGACTCAGGAAGGAGAAGCGCTGGTGGGAGTCCTGCAGCAGCAAGCTCAGGCAGCCTCTGCACAAAACACAGTTGTTCCCGAGCTCAGTCCTGAGTCGTGCCGCCCGCTGGCCTCCAGGCCGCGTGCCCCTGGCCACCCCGCCTGCATCTATTTATAGCGGCAGCGCTGCTCACAGAGCAGCGTTTGTGTGTCCACCCCAAGGGCAGCCGCGGGCTGATTTGAAATAATATTTTGAAAACTGCCAACCAGCAAGGTCACGGAGTGTTTTGCACGGCCTGGGGTGGCCACTGCACGGCCCCCTGCTGGGCCAGGGCTGGACCGGCTCATGGACACCCAAGGAGAGTGAGCAGCACAAAGCAGCCACTGGCAGAAGGTCCCCCTGAGAGGGGCAGCCAAGGGGCAGGCTTGCTGGCCGCCTGCTCTCCCCTCAGCCTGAGCCACTGCCCTGCCTGCAGAACTTTCCCAAAACGCTGACCAAGGTCTGCTTACTATATCTTTTTCTAATGTACGTCCACTCTCTGACTGCCTGCTCCACTGTAAGTGGCCCGCGGAAGCAAGGTTCAGTGTTCTGCCACGGAACCGGGACCAGCACCAGGCAGGTATGCACCAGGCACGAACCTGTGGAATCGCTTAAATAGCAGAGACAGAGGTACTGGGAAGAGCTGATGACTGGGATTAGACTCTGGGACTCTGCCACCCCCGCCCTGGCCCCCCATTCAAGATCCAAGTTACATTTACATGTTTACAGAAGGCAGAAGGCAGAAGCAGAAAAGTGCCTCATTCTCTCAAACATGCAAAGACCGAGACCTCACAGGGCTTAGCTCTGAAAACCTCCTCACTCACCCGCCTCTTACATGTTCAGATCACTGCTGCCCACCCAAGGCCTCTTGCTGGAGAACAGGCCTCGGGAGTACCTGTGCTGATGGAAAGTATGGCTCCTATTAGTATCAAAAGGCCATCATGTCATGCAAAGAAATGCTGTCTTGTCTACAACTTGTTTTTTGGGTTTTTTTTTAAAGATTTATTTATTTATTTATACAAGCACTGGTATAGTCAGAAGCGCGGGAGGGTGAGAGAATTCACCAGAGCCAGAGCGGGGAACAGAACAGGAAGAGTGACGAAGTACACTGCTGAGGGGAGCAGCGGGCACGGCAGGAGAGGTCTGTCACGCCATGTGAGACACTCGCCAGTGGCCGGGGATTGAACTGGCACTACAGAGGCTGCAGGCAGCTTCGCAGCCCAGCGCTCAACCGCTGCATCACCAGGGGAGGCCCTACAACTTTTAAAAACCTGTATTTTTGTAACTAAGGTGATGTTGCTTTACAATCCTGTTTATGATTTAGGGGGACAGGGCCACAGCTCCTCAGATCACACCCCCACGCCACACCCGCCACCTGCACCCTCACCCTCCTCCGCAGTCCACTGGGCCCCACGCCCCTTTGCTCCCCACCCCCCCCCACCAGCTCTTGAGACTAATTTATTTTTTCAGCTTTTACATCACTGTCACAAAAACCTAATTATTTTAGGTTTGGGGAAATCAACACTGCCAGCCTCAGAAATTCTGCGAGGTCAGAAGGGTCTGGAGCAGGATCCAGGAGCAGGACCCAGTGGGCAGGGAGGGACGCCAGGCAAGCGGGCAGGGGAGCAGGGCTGGGCCGGGCACTGTCCTGATACTTCCGCACCAAAGGCGGCAGGCCCAGACAGCTGTGCTACCCAGCAGGATCCACAAGCAAAGAAGCCTTCATGAGTCTTCAGAAGGACCCCACCCACCCTTTCTCTCCCGCCTGCAGTGTCACCAGAAAGTGGACATCTTGCTGATAATGATTGATGACCAGGAGGCCACGAGGACAGGAGGGACAAAGCAGCTGCCGTGCCCCAAGACTCCAGCACAGTTCTGAAATGCTCCCGGGGGGCAGCCCCTCTTGTAGCATAACCACCAGCACAGTCAGCACTACCAGCGACCCCCACCACATCCTAAAGAAGAGAAAGCCAAGGTCACACCTCTCCTTGCAGGGAATCCTCTTAAAAAAACAAAAAGAAAAAGAAAAACCTGTCGTCCTGCCAAAATGGCCCCAGAGAGGAACCTGGGCAAGGAACGGGAGAAGTAGACAGGTGTGAGCTGTGTTGGGCAGGTGGGAGGCACCCACTAAAAATATAAAAATCGGGCCTCCCTGGTGGTGCAAGGGGTTAAGCACCACACTATGAAGCAATGCACAGCCTCTGCAGCATGAGTTTGATGCCCGGCCAGGGAACAACCCACATGGCGCAGCAGACCTCTCCTGTCTCGCCCACTGCTCCCTCAGCAGTGTACTTTGGTCGATCTGCCTGTTCTGTTCCCCACTCTGTCTCTGGTGAATCCTCTCACCCCCCGCATCTCTGGCCTGTACCCCAGTTCTTGTATGCATAAATAAGTAAACCTTTTAAAAATAATAAAAATAAAAAATAAAAATTTGTCACTCCAGTCTTAGCATCTCTCTCTGCAGGACAGTCAGACTAGTTATTGCTAATTAAGTTTATATCCTTGAATCAAGGAAACTAAAAGAAGTTTCTGAATTGGAAACCTTTGTGTTAAGGGGCAAGGGAATTATGTGCATGGGGGGGGGGGTCGACCCAAAACACAATGATCAAAGTAGGTTTTTTAGTTTAGAAAGCAATTCCCTGACCTATTAAGGGGTGGGAGTAATAACTACGTCTTCTTTTCTGTCTTACACATCTCCATACTGCTGGGTTTTGTATAATAAGCTTAATGCTACTTACAAGCTCTGCAAAAATATAAAGATATAAATGGATGACTGGAAGTAAAAGGGGCAGGGCTTCTAGTGAGTGAGAAGCTTGGCAGAACTCAAAAAAGCAAAGATGAAACCAGACAAATTAGTCAACAAACACCATTTCAGGACTGGAAATCAACCAAAGGCATATGACAAATTGATTTATTAAGAATAACAGCCAGGCCTCAGGTTGGAACAGTGGTGGTCTGCGGAGTTAGCCGGAGCCCCCAACCCTCACCCCCTCTAGCAATGATGCAGATCCACCAGGCAGGACAAGCTGAGAAAAGTGGAGGCTCTGCTGGGGTTCTAACCTGACCCAGAGTGGAGCACATTCCCGGGGAGGGGGTGGGCATCAACAGTGATCATGGAAAACTGGAGAAGGGCTGTATACTGATTGGGGCAAGCAACAGGCTGGCAGACTAGCCCAAAACTTGACAGAGAAATGCAAAGAATAAGAACCACAGGTGGCAGTGGGCAGCCCTACTTGTCCCCAGTGTTCCAGAAGGGTACACAGCTACCGAAGAGGCTAGAGAGGGTCCCAGTCATCTTCTCTCCGTGGGGAAGTAATGCAGCACACACCCACACAGGCAGCAGAAGCCCCAGTCGATAAAAACCCAGCAGACCTGCGAGAGACCCAAACACTGAAGATGTTCCTCAACCCACAGCAGACCTACCACCACAAGATGTGGCTTTGCTGTCCAGCCTCTGAATAATCTCTGGCTAAACCACTGAGCTGTGCTGACCCAGGGGGACAGCAGCTGCACAGAGCTTGGAGACTGACTCCACAGAAGTTACCCAGACCAGACACTAGCAAAAGGCACAACATGCCTGGATTGCACCAAGGGTGAAGGAAATCCAGAGTCACTTCAGCACGTGAACTGAAATATTCCGCCTGAAAAATTAAATATGAGATATGCAAAGAACGATATTCAAGAAGCTGCAGTCAAGGGGAAGGAGACATCAATGGGATGTGAAGGGGGCCCAGATATTGGACTTGGCAGAGGCTCAAAGGAGCTGCTATAAATATGGTCAGAGAAGTGAAGTATCTACTAAAGAACTAAAGTCTGATGACAGTGACTCACCAAACAGAGAATACCAATCAGGAGAAAGTACAAAAAGGAACCACATGCAGATTCTGGAGTTCAAAAGTACAATAACTGCAAGGAAGACTTCACTGGAAGGACTCAGCAAATTCGAGGCAGCAGAACAAGGGCTCAGCGAACTTGGAATCATTCGATCTGATGAAGAAGCGCAAAAGGAGAAATGCACCAAATCGCAGGCGCCAGGCACACCATCAAGTACAACAGCAGACATGTACTGGAACTCCCAAAGAAGAAGAGAGAGGAACAGAGAAAATACCTGAAAAAAAAAAAATAATGGCCAAACCTCCCAAGTTCAATTTTAAAAAAACGTAACCTTCACATCCAACAAATCCAAATAAGTACGATAAACACAGGCAGACCCACTAGCCACAGCACAAAGTGTTGAAATCCAAATACAAAGAAAAATCTCAAAGGCAACAAGTGAAAGGTGACCCATCATGTGAAGTCATGACACTGGAAACCAGAGGCAGTGGACTGGTGTGTTCAAAGATCTGAAAGAAACAGACTATCACTCAAGAATTCTATACCCAACAAAACTGTGCTTCAAAAAATGACAGAGAGAGAGACATCCCCAGACAGAGACTGCGAGGATGTGCGGTGAGCAGACCTGCCTTCTAGAAATGCCAGAGGACATCCTCAGGCTACAGGCAACTTTAATTCACATGAAGAAATAACTAATCATGTTGGCAACTAATCATATACAAAGGGTTATATTTTTTTTCCTTTTTCACAGGTAACTGACTTAAAAGACAAGTATGTAAAGCAATAACTACAGCCCTTTATTATAGAGCTTATAACATGTAAAGACATAAAACACATCATAATAGTGTCACAATGAAGAGAGGAAGATAGAAGGCTGTTTTGGGTTTTGATGTAGTTTCTTTCTGACTCTTCAAAATGCTCTCATTCTGGGAATTCCAGGAAGAAGCTCATCTATCTGTAGAATCTGTTGAGAGAGAAGGCTTTTTGCATTTGATTGCCTCTATATATATAAACCACTCACTGATAGGAAAAAAAAAGATTATTTCCAGAAACTAAGGAAGGCATTTATCATCAATAGTTTTGGGTTTGTTTTGGTTTTGTTTTTGTTTTTTAAGTTTTAAGGTTGCTAACCCTGACTTCAGAAGATCATTGGTTAGGACTCTACTTAAAAAAAAAAAAAAAAAAGGTTGGGAATTGACATAAACAAAACATCGCATCCCAATTTTTTGGAAAAGTACATTTGATTGATTGATTAAATAAATGTGTTTATAACTAGCAGTTTCTATATATTATTGGAAATGTGTTAGTATTAATTTAATGTAGACCAGATGACAGGGATATTGCAATCTCTAAGTAATTAAAATATAACTCCTGAAAAAGGTTTCTTTTTAATTTAACAAATGAATTAAAACAGAACACCAGCAAATATCCAAAGTGCAACAAAGGGGCCAAAAAAATACATGCGACAAAGAGAAAACATAACAAAATTGTAGATGTGATCCAACCACATCAATTGTTACATTACATGTAAATGGACCAAACACTTCTACATGAAAGGCAAAGACTGTCAGACTGGAAAGCAAAATAAACTTTTAGATCAAAAAGAGTTACTATAGAGAGAAAAAAATTATGAAGCTAAAGGGTCAATTCATCTGGAAGACAAAACAATTATATACACATAAGCACTTAACAGAATCCCAAAATTAATGAAGCAAAAATGGACAGAACTAAAGAGGAAAATAGACAAATTCAAAATAATATTTGTTCTATCAATTAGGGAAAATCAGCAAGGCTGTCGAAAGCTTGAACAGCACTGCCAATCAGCTTGACCCAACTGATATCTTCCTGCAACAAAAGCAAACGGCATGTCCTTTCCAGCCTCATTCCCAATGTCCTCCAGGGTAGACAGCAGGCCAAAACAAAAACAAGTGTCAACGCCTTTAAAAGGATTAAAATCACATGAAGGATGTTCTCTACCACAATGGAACTAAATGGGAGACCAAGAACATAAGAAATTTGGGATATTTACCCATTTTGGTAAATTAGAAAATATCTAGATAATTCAAGAGTCAAAAAAAGAAATCATGGTGGAAGTTAGAAAATATTTCCCACTGAATGAAAACAACAGCCCAGCACTATGGGTACAGTTACAGAAAGTGCTGAGAGGAAGATTTGTAACGTTTAAAAACCTGCAGGGAAAATGGAAAACTCAAGTCAATATCCAAAACTACTACTTTAACAAACTAGAAAAAGAACAGTCAATGAAGCATAAAGGAAAGAGAAGGAAGACAGTAGTAATGAGAGTAGAAATCAATGAATTACAGGGGAAATACAGACAAATCAGTGAAACCAAAAGCTCGCTGTCAGTCAGGAACAAGGCAAGGATGTCCATTCTCACCACTTCTATTCAGCATTGTCCTGGACCCTCCAGTCAGTGCGACATGGCAGAAAGATGACATTTTAAATGTACAGATTGGGAAGGAAGACGCAAAACTGCCCCCGTTCACAGAGGATGTAATCCTGTACATAGCAACTCCTAAGGCTGGGTCCATCCAAGACACCTACTAGAATAAGAGAGTCTAATAGTTCACAAGATACAAGATCAATATCTGAAAACCAGCTGTATTTCTACATGCCAGCAGTGAATAATCCAAAAGTGAAATTGCAATTCCATTGACAACAGCATCACAATCAATAAACATTTGGGAGTAAATATAACAAAAGAAGTGCAAAATGGTGGGGCGAAACGTAACATTGTTGAGATATCAAGTAACATCTAAAGACCGGGCGGTCCAGCTCCTGGACTGGACGACTCCACTGTCAAGATGGCGCATATACCCAAACAGAGCTACAGTCTCAAGGAGATCCAGTTAGTTTCCTCCAGAGATTGACAGGAGTGGCCGAAAGCAGAGCTGATGGCTTGGAGCTGGGCTATGCGTACCTGACAGCCCAGGATACTATTCTCTTCCCTTTCCAGGTATGAAATTACCCATAATAAAGTGCTTTTAGTTTGTCTGCTTGTTTGTTTTTCAACATAAACAACTGTTTCAAGGGCTGCTTCAGCGTTCCTCACTCTCCATCCTCTGACCTCGCTCACCTATAGGCCGCGCTTGCTCAGAGTTCACGTGATCATGGCTGTGGACGGTGGGCAGGGGCAACACCACTGCAAGCAAGGACGAGCACATGCAAGACCCCAGCTGGCAGAGCTGCATTCATGCCGGCTGCCAGACTGCCCCCAGGCCTCCATTTCCCCACACGGAGCAACGCCGCACCGGCATCTGTGGGTGTCTCATGGCCCACTGCCGCTGGAGTCTGTGGGAAGGGACTCTATTGTAAGCCAACTGCATGGTAATTTCCTTGGGCCCGGGCTAGGTACAGATTATGGAGCGCTAAGATCAAAGCTGTGGGTCTCTAAGGAGGCCGCCTCCCTGCCGTGCCCCACCCTGTCTGCAGCACCTGCACCTTCTTTTCACGTTTTATCCCCAGTGCACCAGGCAAATCGCTAGCTGAAAGGGAAAGTTAGTCATTTCATTTTCCTTCCACACTTTTGGGGCTTTCCAATTTTATTTCTCTCTCCCCTGATGGGGCAGTGCTTGATTTTCGCCAAGCATTATTCATCTCTGGAGAGCCTCGAGCCACCACGTGCCCGCGTGGGCAGCCATGAGAGGAGTCAGGGTCACAGAATAGCACCCGGCCTCCCACCCAGGCCCCTGATGCGAGGCTATCTTCAACGCCCTGCTGCTGCTTGTGGGGGTCTTCCTGGCAACAAACGAGGGGGGCCCTCCTTCAGGAATGGGTGGGAATTGGCCTAATCTGTGACAGACAACTGGGAAGTCCCCTCCATATCTCATCAGGAAACTTATAAAAACACAATTCTGAAGTTTTCACAAGTATTAAACCATAGTAATATTTAACAGATACGCCATAAATCTTTTCTCTGGAAAAAGCACACTTGGCTTCTCATTTTCCTCTACTGCTGACTTCCTCTTCCCCCTCCACTGCCTTTCCTTCTCTCCCTCTCCCTAGTCTAGAGAAAGGGCTTTACTTTTTCATGAGAAAAATATGTCCAGTAACGTTCCCACGAGGTCCACGAAATCGGTGAACATTATTTAAAATAACAATTCCCATTTTAAAAACATTTGAAAACATTTCCACCTACAGGGACAATCAGAATTTCAAAACCACCCCATGAGACTTAGCCCTGCCCATCCCAACGTTCTCATTATCCACAAAGCAAAGACTATTCCATAAAATCCTATTTTCTTTAGATGCAGGAAAATCTCAAAACAAATGCGACTTTACTATTCAACCTTCTTATCTTTCATACAATTAAACTGCAAATCATCATCTGAGACAGAAAACTTCTTAATGCCCAGCTCCATGAAAAAGCTTTTTTTTTTAAAGATTTATTTATTTATTCATACAAGCACTGGGTACATCAGAAGAGCTTGAGGGTGAGAGAATTCACCAGAGCCAGAGTGGGAACAGAACAGGCAGACTGACGAAATACACTGCTGAGGGGAGCAGTGGGCGCAGCAGGAGAGGTCTGTCGCACCATGTGGGATCCTCGCCGGTGGCCGGGGATCGAACCGGCGCTGCAGAGGCTGCGGGCAGCCTCACAGCCCAGCACTCAACTGCTGCGCCACCAGTGGAGGCCCATGAAAAAGTTTTAAGAACTGGCAACTTTTTAAAAAACGAGAAAAATAGAGAAGGGGAGAGGATAAGGAAAAATTGCATTCCAAATTAGAAACATGAACTCCTGCACAAAAGTTCAAAATCTTGAAAATGGATTTATTTATAAGACAGATTGAAATAACAAGTAGAGCCAGCACTACCTCACAGGCAGCGTGGAGCACGAATTCTCTAAACGCCTCCTTTTGCCCCATGGCTATTGCTGTCTTGGCCAAGAACGTCACTTCCTCCCCTCTGTGTCTGACAATGAACACCACCCGACAGCCTCACACACCACAACTCCAGCGCCGACCAAGGCGGTTCTGGGTCAAACCCAAGTCTACTGGTTTCAATTAGGATAGTTATCAAATTGGGATAGTTCTGGCTCGAGCCCATTTCCTGCATGGGCGGCTGAGACAACTTCAAGGCTAAGTGCCTGCCCCGGAGCCGCCCAACCTGTGCAGCTTCTGAGCTGCCGAACCCAGCTGGACCCGCCCTCCCAGCCCAGACTGGCAGTGTCCAGGGGACCCCCAGGGCGGGTTACTTCAGGTGAGCAGGCAGCCAGCAGGGGAGGGTGTCCCCATCAGCAGAACCAGATCTCCGAACCTGTCCCGCTACCATGCAGTCTCTCAAGTTGTGCTTCTGGTGAGAACTTGATCCCCCTTTCACTAAACAGGCCGCAGGGGAAGCTGCACAAACAGCTTTTTCTTTTCACTTTTGGGATTTGCAGTTCTTTATAAGAGTTTTTCTATTTGTGGGGAAAACAAAGCCTTTTAATATTACGATTTAAAGTTTTAGCGGCTTAAGACCTGAAGAATATATTGAACTTGATGCCCTCACCAGGCCCCGCATACAGCCCCCATGCTGAGGCGCCTGCAGCCTGTCCACCAGCTAGGAGGACGCACAGAGCAACATCTTCAAGGTTTTTATTGTTTTTCTGCTTATAAAAGTATTACTTATCTGTTGTAGGGGAAAAAAAGTCAGAAACAACAAAGAGTATAAAAATCTAAAAACTCCTGCAGGAGTCCCTGCAGCCCCGTCCCTGGACACAAGCAGAGCTGCGTGCACCGCGGAGCATGCCCGGCCCACGCGGCTGCCCTTCCATGGCCCCTGCACACGGCGCGGCCAAGCCTCACACATGGTGCTCTCGACAGTTGGGGGGCGGCAGCTAGGCTGCCCACGTCGGCACTCACAACCCCCCGCTCATAAACGTGGACAGTGACCCAATGACCTGGAATAGGCCTGTCGTGGTTTACACCTGATACTCGAGTGACTTCCAGCCTCCTGTCGTCACAGGTGGGGGGAAACCAGCGTCACACGAGGACGAGTCTGCACACCATTTGGCACGAATGCCCAGGAGTGAGGTAGCCAGACCACGTGACCTGCGAACTCTGACTGTGTCACCCCATGTCCCCCCAACAGAGTCGCAGAGGCCTGGGTCCCTACCCCTCACTAAGAACTGTAATCATCCCTCTTTGCAAATGAGAGAGATTTAAAAGGCCTGACTGTTCTCCTCTCAGTGTCTCCTGATTATCAGAATGCAGAGGGGGGCCGTGCCCAGCCTTGCACCGCCAGCAGTGGACGCTGGGAGCAGTGGACTCGCTCGGTGCTTAGTTTCCTTGTTTGCACAGTGGGGTAGCGGTAATGTCTACCTCCTGGGGGAACTGTGGGGCTTCAGGGAGATGAGGTGTCCAGGACACCTGGCATGGAGCTGGCACACAGTAGGAATTCAACAAAGGTCTGCTGGGCGGTGAGTCAACTGTGATTCTATCAGGCAGCCGCACAGGCCGGCAGCGAGGAGCTGTCATCCTCTCGCCCAGTCTCTGCGCAAACTGCCCTTTGTTTCTCGGGACCATGTTCCGTCTGTTCTCCCGGGACCCGGGGAGCGCCAGCGCGCTGGCCTCTGTTCTTCAGGAAAGTGAACCAGGGACTGCATGTGACCCGCCAGCTCACTGCGGCTCTCTAAAGCACTCTCACTGCGCTGTGCGAACCCCTAGCGGGATGCACATCTTTCACAGCTCCTCGGTGTGCAGTCTGGAGAGCGCTCTGAGGAAAAACCAAGGAGAAGGTAATTGTGGAAAATGGGACGCACACCAGCCCGCCTCGGGAAAAATTAAAACCAACAGAAGCTACAAAACCACATTTCGTGCAACCAACCAAGAGCCAAGGTCACCGGTCACCCAGTGAGCGGAGGCCCTGGGCGCCCCACACTGGAGAGAAGCTCCCCCAGCGTCCCCAGAGAGCAGGGCCCCGGGGAGGGCGTGAAGAGACTGGAAATCAGAGCAGAGAGGGCGCCTCCAGCGGGAGCGACAGAAGCGAGCTGTGCACCGCCACCCCCAGAACCAGGGAAGGGGAGGCCAGGCCAGCGGCCCCGGAGGAAGCATGGACGGGAGGAAACACGTGAAGAAGACCTCAAATCTAACACAAGCCATGAAACCACAACCCAAGACGGCAAAAGTCACCTCCTCTCCCAAGTGCTGGAAATGGAAATGAAGAGAAAACCTTAAAAATTGTGTCGGGGTGGGAGCGGGAGAGACACTCTATTCAGAGGAGCACAGGGAAGAATTTCAGCAGGTTTTCATCCAAACGATGCCAGCCAGAAGACAAAGGGGGTGATATCTTTAAACTCCTGAAAGAAAAAAGATTCAACATAAAATCTATCCCTTCAAAAAAAAATTTAGAAATGTGTACAATAAAACTTTGAGACAAGCAAAAGCTGACACGATTCGGTCCCAGAAGGGCTGCCCGATGAGAGAAGGAAAGGAGGCGCGGCCACCTGCACTGATGTGAGAAAGACACGGAGGTGCACAGACACACCCACAGACACACCCGGGTCTCCTGTGTGGGGAGAAGCGACCAAGAACTACTTAAGCTTGACTGGATTAAAATGTTTCGTTCAGTTCAGTTCATCAGTCCCAAGAGTGCAGCAGGCACCTGTGCTGGTGTGCATGCCTGTGCTGGTGCATGCCTGTGCTGGTGTGCATGCCTGTGCTGGTGTGCATGCCTGTGCTGGTGCATGCCTGTGCTGGTGTGAGTGCCTGTGCTGGTGTGCATGCCTGTGCTGGTGTGCGTGCCTGTGCTGGTGTGTGCATGCCTATGCTGGTGCGCGTGCCTGTGCTGGTGCGCATGTCTGTGCTGGTGTGCGTGCCTGTGCTGGTGTGCGTGCCTGTGCTGGTATGCGTGCCTGTGCTGGTGTGCATGCCTGTGCTGGTGTGAGTGTGTGCTGGTGTGCTTGCCTGGGCCAGTGTGCACGAGTGCTGTGAGCGTGGCGGGGCTGGTGTGATGGGCACCCTTTGTACACTGCGGCTCACCACCTCGTACTGACACTGTTACTGCAGGAAGGGCCACTGGACAACACGGCCCTAAAAGGCAACTGAGTGTCTAAAGCAACGATACCAACAGTGCACTGCGGGCTTATCACATGTGCAAACACAGTGTTACAGCAATCGTAACATTGTGTGTTCTGACATGATTCTTGTACAATAGATGGAGGAACATAGTATTTGGAGGTCAGCGGTGATAAGATAAAGCTACATGGTGGAAACAGATGGAATGAAAATGTGCACAGAGGAGGTGGCACGAGCAAGTCGAGCAAGTAAGCAGAGGAGAGGAAAGGAACCAGGAAAAAAGAGTGAAGCCAAAAAGGAGGCGGAAAAGGAAGAAAGTGCACACAGCCTGGGCAAGCCCGGGTTCTGCAAGGGCCGACCCCACAGCCTTGAGACTGCACGCCGTTGGGCGTAAACGCCGTCCCACGGACCCTGACTTGTATTTTTTTTTTTTTTTAGCTTTACTTATTTATTTATACAAGCACTGGGTACAGTCAGAAGCGTGGGAGGGTGAGAGGATTCACCAGAGCCAGAGCGGGTAACAGAACAGGCCGACCAACAAAATACACTGCTGAGGGGAGCAGCGGGCAGCAGGAGAGGTCTGCGCGGCATGTGGGACCCTCGCCCGGCGGCCGGGGATTGAACCGGCGCTGTGGAGGTTGCGGGCAGCTTCGCAACCCAGAGCTCAACCACTGCGCCACCGGGGAGGCCCCTGACTTGTAATTTTGATGCACAAATACAGTCACCAGGAGTCTTCCTGATGGATTCATTCTGGCCCCCAGCAGAGGCACGCGACTCGGTGCTCACGCCACAGAAAACCCACACTCGTCCACACCAAGGAAGGTGCGCAAATGACAGAGGGAATAGAAAAACCAAGTATTCCTTTGCATGGGAAACCTAAGAGTGTATTTGGGAACTAACAAAAATGTAAGACTTGTAAAGAGCCACCAGGGGTGGGAGAGTGACACAGTGAGCAGGGACGGTGAGACGCTCGCTGTATCGCCCACAGACACACGTGCAGCCGGAAGGCAACAAGGCAGGATGCTATCCTGAGCACCGGCGACGCTTGGTTCTAACCCCCTGCTTAGCCCCTGAATGGATGATCCAGGATTATTAATTTGTGGAAGAACTGGCGAGGGGAAACTGGACACTGTCACAAGACACCAGCCTCATCATTGCGTGTGCACCCCCGACCAGGGCACCGGCCCCACTGCATACACTGGGGACAGAAAATGCAGCCATGTCCCCAGGAGCTCATGCCCCAGTATGCCCAGTGGCCACTGACCAGCGCAGGGTTAGCAGTGCCGAAACCCCACAAGCCGAAACCCACAAGTAACTCTGGCCTCCCCCCAAACATCTCAGATGCCCACAGTGGACTGGAAGCCTCGGGGCTAGCAAACAGTGGATGAACTCGTGTGGTTACACGCTGCAGTGTTATAATAAATTCAGCAAAAGGCGGGAAAATGGTCCAGGGCAATTGTGAGGAGAGGAAACATGCTAGGTACGGGTCAGTCTGTCCATCTATTCACGAGGATGGGCACGTGTCCCGCAGCTCAACCCAGCCTGCCCTGGCCAGCACTGTCCATGGGGCTGAGCGACAGGGAGAAGCCGGCAGGCCCGGTTCTGGAAAGGGAGCAGGGTCAAGTCCCATCAACACCTGGCTACAGAGGGCCGGCCTATTTGGGGACCCCAAAGGCAGGGAGCATGGAGAGAGGGGCAGGTCCCTCAACGAGGAGAAAGGCGGGCACACAGCACAGGCAGCGAGAGGGCGAATGCAAGCCCGGCCAAGCCCACACCTCGGGGCCACGCTTACCTGCTCCCCTGACATCTCTATTGGGACGCTCGTCGGGGCTAAAGAGACATTTCAAAGCCAGGCACTGACTTATGTGGTCAACCTACAATCCCTCTCACGGAAACACTCAAGAGAAAAAGAGATTTAGATCCTGTGTCTTTTCTGTCCCGGGGCTGAGAGTTCTTCTTTTCACAGCGCCCGGGCCCCAGCCGCACGGGTGAATGACGAGACACCCTGGGGCTTCCACCTCGCTGGTCTCGGAGCGCCTGGTAAGAGCCGGCAGGAGGTGAGCATGCGGGACATCAGGAGGAGGGACTGCCACCCCAGCGACAGCCGTGCTCGGCCACCAGTGACCCCCCCAGGCCTGGGGCCAGTGTGGCTGGCAGTTTCAGTTCATGGGATTATTAGATTAATTCAGGGATTAAGCAAGGGCCTAAAACCAAAATGAGGCCAAGATACGGGACTTCTACGGGAAAGTCACGGTTTTGTTCGAAACTCACTCACACAAGTGAGCGCGGGGGACATGGCCAGGCCACGGCTGAATATGCCACAGGGTCTGTTCTAGAAAAAGCGAAGCAGTAGAATTCCCAGCGCACCGTGTGCAGGACAAGGACACCCCCAGGCCGGGGCGGCTTTTGTTTCTGGCCGGCTTATGGGGCCGCTTTGGCACAGAGAGGTCAAACGCCCTTCCCCAAAGGCCTTCAGTCACTCAGTGACCAGACCGGGACAATGAGCACTTAAGAAACAGGCCAGTGTTTCCTCTATTATGCTTGTTTCCTGCACTTTCCATCACCCTCTCTCTTCTCAGGGAGGGAAACACACGCCAACTCGGGTCACAAGTTACTCCGGCTATGGGGAGACAAGACAAATTTCGGGTCTTCAGTCCAATAAAAAGCAGCAGAATTACAAAGGCTGAAGAGAAGGGATTTTAACTGTATCTGATTTCCCGCTAAGTCTAAGACTCTGATTTTTAAAAGTCAGAACTAATAAGCACTCAGTTAAGTGACCAATTATACAGAAAACAGCATTTTCAGCTTTCGAGTTCTGTGCAAAGTTAGACACACACTCACCACGCAAACCAGCAAGCCCACTCCCCGAGTCTTTAGCCAAGAGAAACGAAAACAGACGTCCACAGGCTGGGGACTCTTCACAGCACTCACTCGCCGTAACCAGAGCCAGAAACGACCCCGACAGCCGTCAGCGCGGAGGGGACCCACCAGCTGAGGTCCGTGGGCAGCACGAGGACAGGCCGCCAGGGGCACCACAGACGGGGCTCGGACGCTTGTGCTGTATGAAGGGGACTGCCCAGGGGGGCCCACATGGTGAGCCCACAGGTGACGTTCCACAAAGGGGCACAACAACGACGGTGAGCAGATCGGTGTCATCCTCCATGAGCGGGGTATAGGAGGGAAGGCGGGGTGGGGGGACATGGGGACTCTCAGGAACTGGACTGCATCCAGTGACATAGCTCCCCAGCCATGAACTCTGTTAGAAGTCAGTGACCGCTGCCCTTCCACTGAGCCACTGTGTTGTCACGGAAAGGAGGGACCTGCAGCCTCCCCAGCCAGGACCGACCAGCCAGGACACGGCGGAGGTCACCCGGGCACACGCACAGCCGAGATGGCCCTGGTGCCATCCCCCAGACACTCACTCACCCTGAAACAGCGGCCCCAGGGCAGGCAGCATCCCTGACGTCTTGTCTTCCATCACCTGTCTGACAGACAGTGTCCCTTGGAACGCCTGGGCCTGAGGAGGGCAGGAGAAGCTCCCTCTGTGTGTGCTTTTTGTCTCTCTTCTGGTGAAGGGAAACATTTGCAAGTTCATAACAACAAGGAACTAAAATTAGACGAGAGCTAAACCCTGAGAGCTGAACCCTGACTTGCCGCGGGGAGATGTTCTCTTTAAACTCAGCGGCATTTTCAGGCCTGAGCCTGGGGAAAACAAAGACCTTGCTGGTGTGTGGAGGGGTCCCCTGGGGCAGCACAGGTAGCAGGAAATGCTTCCCACCCTGTGTATGCCCCAGGAGCCTCTGGGCCCCCCACACACACATTTTCTCTCCAGGCGTCCCTGTTAGACACATAATTACAGAGCACCTGAGAACTCTTCACTTGGCAGTAAAGAAAATGCCAGGACAGCTCACGCCAGAAAAGGAGGCCATGGCACCTCCCCCCCACCCCACCCCAACCCCCACCTACCATCCCTGCAGGGCAGCAACTCTTCCCCAGCTGCACACAGACAATGGGGAGTGGGTCAGGTGACAGGCTGGGGCTTATAAAGGGACAGCAGCGAAGTGGACGCCCCTTTACAGGTGACCAGGAAGGACTAAATCCCTTGAACACCTAAACCACCTGCATCTTGACATCCCGACAGCTTGAAATCTTCAAGACAGCCTTGCTCCCTGCCACCTCCCATCTGGCTGGCTTCCTCACCCTCACACCCAGAGCCAGCCTGGGGAGGGGGAGGCGGCGTCGGCAGGGGGGCTGCAGGAGTGCTCAGGAGAGCGGTGCATCCCAGGCAAAAAGAAGAGCCCAGCAGGCCAAGGGACCCAGTCTCCCACAGTGTCTCCTAAGAATAAGCTCCACATTCCAGCTCTTCCGCTATTTGGGCTACAGCTGCAGCTTAGCGGTTGCCTCCCAAGGGTCACCGCCCCTCCCCACCTGGCCCAGCGCAGACAGTTGGTTCTCACTGGGGCTCTCACTTCCATCTGCTCCAGACGGCGCACGGCAGGCTGAGCCCAGAGCAGAGAGTGCAGCACCGGCCCGCCCGGACCCGGGGGAAGTCTAGGGAAAGCTCCTCGCTAATAACCAAAAGGCGCGTGAGAGGACGCGGCCTCTTTCTCACCGGACGGCACCCCGGCAGCTGGAGCGGCCGCAGCCACCTTGGGACACGAGGGAAGACATCCCCACGGGCAAGGGCGGCAGAGCCGCGCCCCGAGCGCCCAGCTCTTGACAATGCCGTGGTGGCTCTGCCTCCACCGGCCCTGGAAGCGCATCCTTCTCAGCGATGAGACGGTAAACTTCTCTTTTTTAAAGATGCTTCGGCAGGACTCCCTCAGCTCAGAGCCAAGCACATTCTGAACGACAAGAAAAGCTCGTGTTCGTCAAAACATAAAATCTTAAGAAAACCCCCAACACCTAAGTATGTTTGATATGAAAGTGAGCATCTCCCCACAGCAGGCGACGGGCAGCGGGCGCTGGGAGGGTGCGGCGCAAGCGGAGCCTCAGCCAGGCTGCGCGGGGCGCGGGCAGCTGCTGTGGGCACCATCACGGCACCCAGGAGCCCCGCGCAGCTTTACACTCGAGAGAAAGGGAAACCCGTGCACACGAGCGTCCACAGAAGCTCATCGTGATGGCCAATGCCCCTCAGGCAGAAACAGACCAAACAGGATGGACCAGTGTCCAGCGGTGGGGGGGGGGGGAGGGGAAGGAGCCACGAGCCTGGCCCGGCTGAGCAGAGGGAACAGCCACAGAAGCGAATGGCAGAGAGGACCAGCAGGCACCAGACTCCGCAGGGAAGGAAGGCCCCCCAAAGCCCTCTGTGCCCCTCTCCGCAGAAAGCCCCCCACTGATCAGGAAGAGCTTCACCCACACACCCATGGGCTTGAGAAGGTCCTAACAGAGGCAGATCCCACTTGCTGGGATGCACGGGCCTGAGGGCTGCCCAGCGGTTTGGGGGTCATCCACCTGAGTACCCCAGGGGCTGGATCGCCAAGGGGGTCTTTACAGATGTATACCAATGAGTTGGGCTGGGGAGCGACCCCACCCCCGTGGGGAGAGCTCAGGGTGCTGGGGCACAGCTCCCACCCCTCAGCCAAGGCAGGCAGAGCCGAGGCCTCAGTCTCGCCCATCCAGCCGGCCCCAGCATCCCTGTGCCCGAGCAGGAACGTGCTCTGATCAGAAACACAGTTTGCCCCAAACAACGCTGACACTGGGTAACACCGACAGTTTACATACTCTTTCTTGTTTTAACTACATAAAAACAAATAAAAGTGCACTATGAACCCATGGCCATGTTTGGGAGTGAGCTCTCTGAGTGACCCAGGTTTTTAGAGAAATGTTCTATATTAAGTAAGCATTGTGGGAACACTGCGGCCCTGGACGGACCCCACAGCCCTGGGCTCCGAGGATGGCCGAGCGGAGAGCACCCAGCTGCCGAGGGTGCAGGGCACGCACCCACGGAGGTGGGGTGGAGGCGGGGCGGGCTTGCACGCTGTATTTAGGTCTGAATTCACTGAGCATGAACATTCCTAGAGCTGTTTTGAACTTTCCTTTTTTTTTTTTTTTTTTTTGGTCAATATTTAGATAGTGCTTTGTTTAAGCTTGCCGTAGATACCAAGTGTTTACCTTACACACAATTCCCAAGTTGCCAAACTCAATGCCAGCCTGAAGAGCAGGGCCAAAAGCACGTGTTTGTCAGAAAGGAAAGGGCCCCACACACATGGCCTCTGCCTCATGGTTCACCCAGATCACAACACCCTGCAGCTGACAGGGCCCCAAGCCTCACTGTCACCAGCTTGCCTCCAGACCCAGAGGGGTTTCCTGAAGCATCTCATGCCCCATATGGACATTTTACATGGTTCTTCTGACAAGGTGCTCATTTTAAAAAGTGCCTGAGGCTTGTCAAAGGAATCACCATGTGGCCCAGCAATTCTATTCCAAGGTATAGACCAAAAGAGCTGAAAATAGGCACTCAAACAAAAGCTACACACATGTTCTCAGCAGGAGTATTCATGACAGTCAAAGCAGAGGACTAGCCCAGCTGCCCATCAAGGGATGACAGGGAAGTAAAATAGGGTCAGTCCCTGCAGTGGAGTATTACGCAGTCATGAAGAGGAACAAAGCGCTGACAGGTGCTACAACCTGGATGAACCTGGAAAACATGAATCTGAGTGAGCAGTCAGACACAAGGCCACAGGCTGGTTCTCTTCATAGGAAATGTCTACAACAGGCAAGTCCACAGAGACAGACAATAATTAGTGGTGGCCAGGGGCTGGGAGGAGGGAGAAATGGGGAATGACTACTTAATGGGTCGAGGATTTTCTTTTGGGGTGATAAAAATGTTTTGGAATTAGAGGTAAGAACTGTACATCATGAACACACTACATGCCACTGAAATGTTCACTTTTAAATGGTTCATTTTAGGTGACATGAATTTCACGAGATCTTAGAAAGTTCTAGATAGAAGGAGCCCAACATCAGGGGTGGGTATTGGAGAATGTTTGAGAAAGCCATCAGGTGGCAGAGCGGCCTGCTCCTCCATCTCCCTCCTCCCAGCCTCTGGCCACCACTAGTCTATTTTCTGTCTCTGTGGATTTGCCTGTTCTGGAAATTTCCTACAAATAGACAGGGAGAAAAGTTAGCTCTAGATGAATCCGAAGATCCGACTTAGGGTTTTCCGTGACAAGTTTACAGAGAGGATGGTAAGAAGGCCGACACAGAGCCCAGGTGCTGGGGTGCAGCTCGTGACCCCCGGTGAGGAGTGGATGCTGGGAAGGGGGGCTCAGGGGGCAGCCGGTGTGAACCAGCTACGATCTCGAGCAATATCTTTCAAGACAGCTGCCCCCTCGCCCACACGCCTGAGTCGGTGGCGGGGCACCATCTTCTCCCACTGCCATCTTCTGGGGCGGGGTCTCTGAGGGGTTCCTTGGTGTCTGTTTCCACTGCTTCCCTTGCTCACTCTCACTGAGGTCCGGGCTGGGGAGGCAGGCGCAGGGGGCAGGGTGGGCACAGAACCCAAGTCTGACTCAGGCCTGAGGTCACAGTGGGGAAGGGGCTTCCTGCGCCGGCCAAGCCCTCCCACAGCTGCTGGCGGGTCCCGGGCATGGGTCTCAGTGCAGGGAGTTCCAACATGGGGTGAACACTTCCCACCCCTTCTCTCCCCTTCTCCCAGGACCCTTCAGAAGGGGGGACCCACTTCCCTGAAGGGAAGACAGCTCAGACTGCTGACTCTGAGGAAACCACACGCCACATATTAAGTAACGACACACCGCCTGGTCTGCAAGCCAGGACTCAATACCCCAGGCCCCGAGAATTTAATCTACTTTCATTTCTCAGCCCAGAGAAAGGCCTCACTGACCCAGAGGGCCAGGTCCACAGGGCGGGGAGGGAGGGGTCAGCACACAGGGTGACCCCTGGCCCGGGCAGGCCCCAGCGGGCGCTTGCCTTCCTGAAACAGACAGCCTCACCGTGCAGCACTTCCCAACCCCTGGGCTGGCCGTCCTGCCCCAGGTGTCCACACCGCGGGCTGGCCCAGAGGGCCCTGAGCCTGCAGAGTGCCCACAACACTGCACGATACCCTCCAGATCAGTCTCCCCTCACTTGACAGCCACACTCTCACTCAGTAAGTCGTGATAAAAGGAACTGTGAGTAAATTCTAATTAACGTGCCATTAATGTCAGGACTTAACCTATGAGTCCCCTTTTCTAGTTCTACACACTCCAAAGAAAGCTGCTTTGGTTTTGTGGGAAACATGTTCCATTCACTAAGACACTAATTTGATCTGAGTTTCCCTTTTCCTCCCCTGGAGAAATACACTAAAAATAACTGTAATAACATCTTACTCCTCCTGAGCGCAGCTCCTAGCGGCCTCACTCACTCAGGCAACAGCTGACAACCCAGAAACCAAGTCCGCAGCCCGAGTCCTTCCGCCGGCTCTCCTGTCTGCAGGGTAACACGCTTGACTGCATGTTTTTTAAAATGGAATAAAAGGGAGAACCATGAGCGAAGCTATGTCGGGGAAGCTTACTAATAGCTGCATAAGCTGAGAGCCAGCAGAAAAATTATTTTAAAACATAACTGGAAAAACAGAGCAATGTCGGTTTAATTAAAGTAAAGCAAAAATAGCTATTTTTATAGGGAAATTGCCATATCAGTAAGAGTCAAATAACAGGCAATAAAATAACAAAGTCATCAAGATAATTACATTTCATTTGGCATATTTCATTTTTAGGAAGACAAGAAAGTGTTTTACACATTTCAGCAATGTAAAGCCAAATGTCTAAAACTGTTTAAAACAGGGGAATGTCTGATGGGCAAAAGGAAAAATCCTCAGGTCTCCTGAAATCTCGACCATCCAGAAAGACTCACTAGGTCGGGCCTTGCCTCTGACAGCGTGTCGGGTGGGGTTGGCTCACAGACGCCCTCCTGCCACCCTAAAGCCATCTGGGACAGAGTGGCTAGGAGACAGGGGGAGGGGCGGAGAATTCCACATCTACCCAACCTGGACGAAGCTGGGAAAAGATAACGGCTGTTTAGAAAAAGGAAGCCAGTGCATGAAGCCTTCGCATTCAACTGCAGCTCAGCGTTAAGTCTCCCGTGCACGCCTTTCCGACCCTCCCAGCGCCGGTGAACAGGAAACTCCGTGTGCATTACCCAGCAGCGCAAGACTTCTCACATCGCCGCCGGTTCCAACAACAAAAGCTTGCTTGTTGATTTCCAGAAAGAACAACTTTTCCAGCAACCACAAAGGCGCAAACGAAACGCGGCCCCCGCACAACGGGCAGCTCGGAGCCCCGCAAGGCAGCGGGGCCTGAGCCACCGCAGCCTGGGCCGAGGCCAAAAAGTGCTCAGCAACAGGCTCGGGACAAGAGCCGCGGGGCCCGCACCCGGGACGCATCCAGAGCAGGACACCTGGACAGGCGGGGGCGCCAGGGGCGGGATTCCGGGGGGGGGGGGGGGGGGGAAGAAGAGCCTCTGCAAAGGCTGCCTGCAGCAACCTGCCCCCATCTGCGGACACACTGCGAGTCACTGAGCTGCACTTTCCTTGACGGTAAGTCAGTCCTGTCGTCCCCAGTGAGCGACAGAATCGCACGTGACGTGGACAGAGGCGCGTGGATCTCAGCCGCGCTGGTGCTATTTGTGGAGGGCACAGTTACGCCCATGCAGACATGACATGACAGGAAGCAGATGTGCATGCGAAGCTGACGTTATTCACTGTGAGAACATGTTTTATTTTAAAAAGTGTAGACTGGAGAAAAGGATAGCTGCCAAGAGCTGTTTAAGTTTATGTAGAGACAAAGTCGCTCCTACATAATGTAAGCGAAGAATGTTAAAAAGTTTAATTGAAATGGTTCACCACCATTATTGGAATTGAGAAAGCATACTATTAAAGAGACCCGTAACTCCTCAACGACGGCCTAAGATCCGTGAAGGAGGAACAGAGGTGGCTCCACTGTCCAAAACAAGCAGCTGAGTTATCAGTGTGATACTTCTTCCTGCCACCGCTGTCTTCCTCCAAAAGACCTAGATGAACTCTAAAAGCTGCACGCTGAAGGTAAGTCCCCATATGAACCCTCTGTAGACCTACAGGAGACCCCTGAGTACTTTAAGTGGTGCATGAATCAGATATCCACCAAGTCGCTATTTAAAAAAAAAAAAAGTTTTTCTAAGGTTAAAATTGCCTGCTCTGAGAACCTTGTCCACATTCCTTATTCAGGAAAGTTCCACGCACCATAGGCAACGCTGCTGAGATAAACAGAAGCCTTACTGCAAAGCGGAAGGTTCCAGGGGAGTCTATGGAATTGGAAATTGAATAGCTACTAAATAAAGAAACATGACCGGAGCTATAAAAGCAAACATTTCCACTTGCTCTTCAAATGGTAGCGGCACAAAGCCGCGATCTCAGAATCATCAGCTCAGAAAGCGTTCAGAATCACAAGTTCTTGCAGGAGCCAGGGAGAACACGGACTAACTGAAGTTACTCCAGCTGAGAAGTTCACTGCGAAGTGCGTGTGACAGGGCAAGGGACCGCCGGTGACATATGCGCCTGCGCTGCAGCTCCACAGGGCCCCATGCTGGGGGGATGGGCCGGTCATTTGGCCCCGGGAGCATGTGCCCCCCAGGCTGTGAGCTTTGCTAGGACAACACGACCCTGTCTTTCCAACAAAGTCAGGCGTTTTCCTTTCCTATTTTGTTCACCTCGCCAGCCACGCAAATCCCTGCAAATGCTGCGTCGCTTCACGAGCTGCTCTGCAGTTTGAAAGAAAGGAGAGGATAACCAGTCCAAATCTTTCACAGACCTTCATCATTAAATCCAAAAGCTTCCTTTTATCATTGGTGACCTCTAACTTCTAAGCACCAGGTGTGAGTTCAACACTTTCCAGAAGCATTAATTTGGGGACCATTAAGGGTCACACGAAGTATCTGGGAGTGTAGAGCCCGCACGCTAGCTACCCGCACGCAGACCCGGGGCGCGCCGTCAGAGCAGCCGCGATACTAATGACACAATCACTAGACATATTAGTAAACCAATATTTGCTCCGTGAGACTAATATGAAGCTTACCGATGCCAGGAAATTCATTTTATTGGCAACTGACCTTCCAATCTCTCTGCACAATAATGTTCAAACAAGATTGAAAGGATGTTTTAAGTAATAATCACTTCACATTTTCTCCAAGTCATGTCAAAAGTGTTTCTGCAAGCATTCAAGATCAAATGGGGGTCCTCCTGCTTTCTATGACAAACGTGGCCCCCAAGACCCCCCTGAATCCCACCTCTATAGTTCCATCGTATCCATTCTTACTTACAGGGAAAAAAGAATCCTGTCAAGAGTTAAGACTGCCACGCACGCCTGCAGTTTCTGGTTCTGTGAACGAGCCCCCATACGCTGAGTCTGTCTGAGCGAGGGCTCTGTTTGAACAATGCACAAAGAAGAAACCACTTCCTCGTATTAAGAACACACCATTTCCCAATCAAATGAGAGGCTTGGCTGTGCTAGCCCAGCGCATCTAGTCCACGCTTTGCCAAATATGAGGCAAGAGAGAGTCCATTATTTTCCAAAAGTGCCCAACTAGTCAGTGGAGGAGAAAGCTTACATGAAAAGGCAATCTAGTGGAGAAATTCACTCGTACAAATAACAAGGTAATTCAGCAAAGTGTTTTCCTTTCAGAAACCACCCTCCTTCTAGAGCGAGTTTCTGGACAGCTCGCTCACAAAACAAAAACGAGCAAGGATGCCCTTGAGCAGCATCCTCTCACAGGGAGAGGACTCTCTGGAGAGGCTGCAGAACGCAGAGCAGGGCAGGCTCTGCACAGTAACACGCAACCGGGGAACACCGGCCGGCCCACTAGCACTGGACGCCCTTCCCGGAGAGGCCAAAGCCTTAGTGGCGCGCTGCATCTTAACATCTACGCACGAGAAAATCACCCACGAGCATGGGGCCGCCCTCTCCGCAAACAAGATTACACAAACCCCGAGTTCCTATTTCCCAAACCAGACACAAATATAACTGGCTCCAAAGCTGCTTTCAGTCGCACATTTTTCTTTGGAAGGAAGGGAAAAAAATGAGCAGAATTTAACAGCGTTACATAAAACCCTGGAAGTGACACGCAGGCTACCCTGGAGTTCTGCCCGAACAAGGGTCTGCTGCTTTTCCACACGCTGACGGCCGCGGGGCAGGCACCAGGGTCAGCGGCACGGTCGGAGAGAAATACATTTCTTGAAATCTCTGTTTTAGAAAACTTGAAAATGATCACCCAAACGGTGCCAGCTTTCAAGCCTGTACTGCCTGGGCCTGAAGTGAATACTGGGGCTGTGACCAACTGCCCTCCTGCCCCCAGCCGTCCTGCCCCACCACTGCTTCCCGGAGGCATGTTTCTCTGTCCTGTCTCGACCCTGCCCACGGCCTCTACTTAACAAGCCGCTGGACCATTTCCTAGAAAAGCAGCTGCTGCGCCTCCTGCGCTGCGGGTGAGCTCCGTGAAGGTGCTTGGGTGTGATCTCACCCCTCTGAGTGTCCACACGCGGAGTGTGGGCAGCTACAGGGCTCACTCATCTGCCACCAGTGCTGCTGGGCACCGACCATCCCAGGCATGCCCGGCGTGGGGAGGGCGGCAGTGAAGAGACACCGAGAGAATTCCCACGCCGGGACAGAGCGTGCCGGGACGAACACGTCTCACACACCAGGTGCAAGAGGGAGAAAGGAGACGCCACCCCAGAAAGCAGCTTCAGAACAAGATTCCTATAAGGGCACTCCCAGAGCTGGGCCTTCTGGAAACTTCCCCAGCTGTCCTGGAGAGTGGGGGGCACGTTTCAGTCTGCAAACAGGTCATCCACACTTGGGTGAACGATTTCTTTCATTTTATCCTCCTTGCTGGTGGCTATTCTGGGGGAGACAGACCCAAGGAGGCTCCGGCACCCCAGGACAAGGATGTGCATCGTTGCCGGAGGAGGCCTGAGGAGACCTGCAGCCTTCTGCGGGCCATTTTCTCACATGTGGTCAGCTTGGGCTCAGTCTCTGAGTAAACACATCAGGCAAACAGAATTCATGAGACTTTAACGCCTGTCACTTCCCCACCGGCAACAGTGCTACCGAGGAGCGGCCTATCAGACGCGCAGGCTGGGTGGGGCCGGCGCCAGGCCAGGGGGACTCCCACGGCCGAGCAGGGACAGCGAGAGCATCACAGGGCACCGTGCTATCAGTAATGGAGAAATACATCAAAAAAGCTAAAATCCCAGGTTTACACTAATTCCTGAAAACCGTCCTTGGTCACAGCCTGAGAAGTGGTGGACGAAGGGAAAGATTCCAGCCAACGAAATGCGGATGTCTGCGCACAGCGGGCCTCGGCATCCTGGCGGCCGAGTAACAGTGAGGGCAGGAGCCCCGAAACCACCCTGCCCCGCAGCCACCAAGGTCACCCACTCACCCCTTCCCCTGCCGGTGTCAGGGCGGCCCCGGAAGCAGCAACAGGGTCTCCCAGCGCCATCCGCTGGCTGCAAATGCTGGCCTGGCCGCTCAGACAGGAGCTGCTTCCAGCCGCCGCCCTGCAGGGCCCCTCGTCACTCAGGGCGCGATGCTTCCCGCCCTGCCAGCGCCCAGCTGCTTGGGTGGCAGTTCAAGTCTGGAAGCTCCAAGAGGGCTGAGAGTTCCAGAATCTAGTCCAGGCCTCAAAAATGGCGGGAGCGCTTTGCCACCACTGAGTAAACACACAGTTGAGCCGAGGAGCCGCTGCGTTCGCCCCACCCCGCCCCCGCCGCCAGGATCTGCAGAGCCCCCTGCAGCCTCTCAGCTATGGAGGCCACAGCATCATAAGAAGCGTGAGGCCCAGGGAGCAGAGAGACCCCGGAACACCGCAGCAGGAGCCCCTGGCTGGCACTGAAGAGGCCGCCCAGCGGGTGGCGGGGCGTCAGGCAGGCTGCCGTCAGCCCTTTGTACGTAGGAGCTCCCCTGTTACCTGCAGAACTGCCACCCACGCAGTCTCACGCGGTCTAGGTTTCAGCACCAAATTCTACAGGACGTGCATCGAGCAGGGCGCCGGGCACCAGGGCCGGGCAAAGCGTGACTTGCTGTTCCAGAGCGGGCGGCGCGAGCACGGGCCTGAATCAGCACCTCGTGCACACCCGGCGCTCACGCAGCGGCCAGTGCGGGAGCAGCTCTCCGGCCCTGTGAGAACAGCAGAGCTGAACGCTGAAGCCCACGTCGGAAACCAAACCCCACGCACCCAGCCGCTGAACCACACCGCGGGGGTGAGCCCTGCAAAAATAAACAAGTAAGCAACAATTTAAAACACAAGGTTGATGGTCTCACCATGAACCCTGAACACCAGCAACAAAGACTTGGCAGGATCACAAAGGCTTTTGTTGAGAAAAAGTAAATGTGTGAGCTGAAGTCACTGGCTGCCCAGCCGGCCCACGGGCCACGGCCCCCGCCGTTCTAGTCAGAGCTGTTTCGTCCACAGCGTGGTCGGGGGGGTCTGTCCAAGACCCTCTGTCTTCCTAGCTCACAGTTTGGGGGAGCAGTTCTCATAGGGTGCTCCACAGACCCCAAGGTGCAGCCGAGGCCTTGGTGGGGCATCTGCAAGGCTCTGACTGTCTTCCTAAGAACAGGCCTGGCGCCTGCCTGTTCCAGCGCCGGCTCCGGCCCGCCCGCCTGCAGCAGGAAAAGTCAGTGACAATGTCCTGGTCAATGAAGGGAAAATGAAGGTCAGTGTGCGGCCCTCACCTTGAGAGCGGGCCTCTTCACCGTCCTCACTACGGAATGGGACACCTGTGCATCCCTTGCACACAGAGGACATGCTTTCGAGAAAGCCCCCATGCGCCTGCCGGGGTGCAAGCCCATTCATGGTACCTGTTGCCAACGATGACACGCGAACGTTCCCTGTGTGTGAAGATTTGACTGATGCCAATTCGAAGATGCATTAACTCGAGAAACCAACTACTTCCCACATGACCCGTGTGGGAGGGGACAAAAAGTAGCCGGGCCAAGAGTCACTCAGAGGCCACGGGGTTATCATGACAGCGCGGAGCAGATGACATTTCAGATTCCATGTGGCACCTAAGCCTTAAGAAATAGCCACATGCTGGGTGGGGTGCTGGGTGTGTGCCAAGGAAAACGTCCACGGTGCGGCGACCTCAGAAGGCCATGGAAATGCACCTCCATTTTCTGACTGCGTCTGTGCAAAGCTGGGTTTCCCACACGCTGCAGACTGCGCACCACAGCACAGACAGCATTCAGCTGACACACTTAGAAATGGTTAAAAATGGCGACTTTTTATATAAGTTTTGCCACTTTTTTTAACCCAGCGGTGTGATCTGCACACCAGAGAGGGGTGCAAAAATGCAAAACGGTGCCACTTTTCACATCAAATTTCTTTGCTTCTGAAAAAAGGTTTTTTAAGATCCACTCATGTTATAAAATGGGTCATTTACACCAACATGCCGTGGGCATAGTCATTTTTAGGGGGTGTACAGGGATCCTGAGACCATAAAATTTGAGGGCCGCTGGCTTAAAGAAGGCTCATGAGCTGTCACAGCCACTTCTGGTGACCCCAGTCCCAGAATGCCACCCTCCCCGGTCGCCCCTGGCTCCCACTCGCTCTCTAGCAGACTCTGGGGAGATGCAGCAGGCAGCTGAGTTGCAGTTGGGCGAGTTCCCAGGGTGCCTGGCCCCTGGGGCAGCCTCCACACACCCAACACACCCAGTCCCCGTAACACCTCAGCCTGGCCAGTCCGGACCTCCCACAGCCGTTCCAAACCTTCCTATTTCAAACTCTCTCACCTCTTTATACGTTCCCTCCCAGGGGGCCAGTCGCTGCTGGGGAAAATGGCCTGGAGGCGCCCATCACACAGCACAGAGGGGACGCCCAGGCCACCAGGGCAGACAGGCGAGGAGCCACGCGGCCTCATGCTGACAGCCTGCGGGATGTGAGGGCCGATGCCGGGTGCTCTGGACACCACCCCAGCGCAGAACCGCCCACCAGCAGGAAAAGGAAAACATGGGATGCATGGGACACATTCGCTCATGGTCATGACAGAACATTCGGTGCATTTTTCCCAAGATTATTCCACAGCAAACCACACAGACCACACTGGCCACAGGGAGAAACACGGCTGATGCGTGACACAGGCTGGCTAGCGGAAGGGATCCTGACACTGCTTTATTCTATCTGCTCCTTTAAAACTTTCCTTTCTTAGCAGTTCTGCCTGAAAAGATGACCCTCGGGCCTTCTTCCTTCCACCGCAACTCAGCAACCCTGGGCTTCACTCTCCTTGCCGAGGGCTAACTCTGCTCCAGAGGTGTCCACAGAAGGAAGGGCCCTGGGCCCCCCAGGAGCCACAGAACTGGTCTGAAGGAGCCTGATAAACTGTCTCAGGGCTGCCCGAGTGTGAGGCCCTGCTGGTTGTGCTCTCGGAGCCTAGTTGTCAATCAGATGCTCTGCTTCACCTTCCCTAGGCCCTTGCTCCCCAAGAGGCTGTGCCTCATGTGCACAAGAGACCTCGCTGGAAAGTGCAGGCAGCACGCAGCATGCAGCTCTCCTCCACGTGACTCAGGGGGCTGAGCGATCACACAAGAGCATGTGGCGGGACCGAGCTTGCAGGTACCAGTGGGCACCTGCCAGCCAAGCCACGGTTGAGGCAAGGGATGCAGCAGGGCAAGCAGAGTCCTCTGGAAATCTGCCTCAGGAGCCTGGGCGCCCCGACTCCCAGTTGGGTACAGCTAATTGTCAGCAACGGCCTCAGATGAGGCAAGACAGGGGCTCTTGTGCCACCTATTAGCACATGACTAAGGTCTCGGTCACCACGGTGGCCAGCGGGCAGCACCTGTCCCAGTGCACGCCAGCCATGGCTCCCCGGGTGCTCCGTGAGCTACAAGCCTGGCTTGAGGGGTTTGCTCTGCTTTATTTCTGCATCTGACAAGGTAAGGCTACTGGAAACTCCCCTCTTCAAAGACAGGATCCTTGGTGTGGAACTGGGGGACTGGGCACCTTGCTTCTGGTTCCTGATGTTGAGAGGGGAACGGAGGTGTCTACAGATGTTTTCTGACGGTTTCACTTTCTGTCTTCGTCACCTTCTTTCTAGCACAGGAAAAACCAGCAGTTCTAGACCAGCCTCACCATCTCTGCTTATGGCCCAAAGCAGGAGAGAAAAGCTCGCCACCCCCCCCCCCAAGGCCCAATGGCTCATCCCAAATGCAACGGAGGGGCCCGCCTTCCCATCCCCCAAATCAGACCCCTTCTGCTTGTTTCGAAGTGATTGTCCTCCACTCTTTGAACCATTTCCAAAATCCCAGTCCTGTGCTGAAAAATCTTTCAACTCTTTCTCAATGAGTAGCTACCTTGATCTAAAGACACACACACACACACACACACACACACACACACACACCCTTGAAGCCAGCAGTTTTTGTCTGTCTAGTTCAAGGCTGTATCCCCAGCACCTAGGACTGTGCCCAGCAAAGGTACAGAACGCTTGTTGAATGAATAAACAAATCAGGGTTCCTGCCACTCTACCCTGGATCCCCGTCACTCCACAGAAACTTCAGAGGCCACGGGCCGGGTCCTGACAGCAAACCATCTCCGTTAACTCCAGAAACTTGCAAAGCTGACTCTGTCAAGGCCTCACCCGGCCCCATACCCCCACCCAGCCCCCCTCTGTTCAAACTGACTGCTGGTCCCGCCCCCCCCACACCCTCCCCACCCCCTCGCCTCCACCACCTCTGTGATCAGCTTGCCGGGTCAGCACCCTGCCTGGGAGACCCGGAACAGCTCCCCAAGCCCAGTCTCACGCTCCCAGACCACATTCCCCCCGAACTGAAGGAGGGAGCTTTCCAAATCAGCGCCTACTCCAAAGAGCCCAGTCCCTCCAGGTCCACCAGCCTCCAGCTAGGAGTCTACCGGTGCCCCCGCTAGGAGAGGAGTGGAAGCCTTCCCTCGAGCCGCTTACTGCACTGCCCCTGCCCCTAGAAACATAACCGCCAGCCTTTGGCCCTCTATTCCCTTTCTGCCTGGAGGGAGCGCCCAGGCTTGACCGCCAGCCCCCACACTCCATCCACCCCTCAAGTAAGTGCACCCCACTGCACCCTGCCTCTCATGGGCTCTATGACAACACCCATCTCGGGGAGGGTGCAGAGGTCCTGAAGTCACATCGACGGTGCCAGGCGCATGGCACCCCCACAGTAAAGCTTCCTGAGCCAGTGAGTCAAGGTGCAGTGGCCAGGGGAGCCCGCCCGCCCCCAGAGCCCCGGGGCACACTGCAGGGGAGGGGGCTCCTCCACCAGCCAGGCCCTTCTGGAACCCGCGCACACGCAGCCCACGTTCATTTCAACACAGTCTATTAACCCCTTTACCAGAAAAGGAAATGGAGCGGTAAAGGCTGACACCGAAGTGTTCAGAGGAAGCGGCTGTTCAAAGCCGAGGCGGAGGCTGAAGGAACTCTTCTCTGTGCAAGCTCCCCCACGCGCAGGAAAGGGTCTTTACAAACGATGCGATCAGCACAATTTGGCAGATCTGCGTGATGTCAGGAGGATCGAACTGCACAGTTCCAAGAGGGCCGGGAGCTGTGCAGACGTCGGGCTCGGGAGCTCCGCCTGAAGGGTCTCCACGCCGGCCAATCGCGGCAAGAACCGTGGGCTCCGGGAAACAGCCCGGGAGGGAGACACCCGTAACCACCTGAAAGTCTGCTGGCCTGGCTGAGCGCCTCTCTTTGCCTCCCTCCCATCCAGGACAAAAACCGTCCCTTCATGAACAGAGGACACAAGGCTCATCTACCAAGCCCACGCATCTGAAGTTTAAAAAGATCCACAAACCCATTCTAGCACATTTTGGGGTCATTGTCGTTGAGGTCCTTGATCTATAAACTCACAGTGCCCACAAAGTAACAAAACTGGCACCGCCACAGACGTGGTGACTTCCAGCAGACTGAATGATCACACCTGCTTTTATTTTTGAAATGCAAGCAACACACAGTGCGAAGTGCAACTTACGTCACTGCCTTCCCTGGCCCTGGGTCCAACTTTCCTGAGTCAGCACAGCTCTGTTCTCCAGAGACCCAACCCAACACTGGGGTCTTCATGCCCAAATGCCCAGCAGGGGTTCCATTGCACCCCACCCAGTGGGCACCTGTGGACTCCAGAGCAGAGGGGAGACACTTGTCCGGTGACTGCCCAACCTCATCCACGACGCACTGGGAACTCTCCGGGGAGAGGAACACCGGGTGGAAATAGTTTATATCCTCCGTGCAGCAATCCTCCAGCTACCAGGAAAATTAATAAAATTTCTAAAAATCAAGAGAGGCTAAAAACCACGAGTAAGTAAACGACGTGACACACGCCAATCACAGGACAGAAAGACCGACCGGGAAGACGGGGTGACGGCAGGGCCGCGGCCTGGGCGAGCCCGAGAACTCAGCCTCGCTCTCTGCTCTACAACGTCACGCTCCCGACTCAGACCGAAACTGAGGCGCCCCCGGGGAGGAGTCGCTCTCCTGGGGCTGTTCGCCCTAACACAGACTGGGCGCCACCAAGCCCAGTGCAACTTCACAAACGTGGCCTTTTCATATGATTCTCTCCACGCCTCCAAAACAGATGTTTCCCTCGGTCTGGAAGACTTTAGTAAAACATAAGGACTGTTTAAGGGGGGGGGGTAATTTATTTAGAATCCTTATTTTTGGCCCTACTTATTTACACCTACTTTCCGACCTCAAAGACTTCTGTTCTTATAAAGTGAAAAAGGAGAGCAGCAGCCCAGCGCAGACATGAGGAGCAGCTGGGAGCGTCGGACCCGCGCGGGTCGGGACTCTCCGGGGGCGGCGAGCGGTGCCTGCGCGGCTCTGGCTGCCTTTCCTACTTTCAATCCACCCTGGGGCCGGCCAAGTCCAAGGCGCTAAGGTGCCCGGCCCGGAGGGAGACACATGCCGCGGGGAGAGAGCATCACTCAGCAGATGAAAGCCGGAAGCTGGAATTTTTTAGAAGCGTTCCAGCTAAAGACGCCTCCGAGGGGTGTGCAGGCCCTGGGGCTCAAGGGCCCCTAGGGGTTGAGCAACACAAAGCCTGCAGGGGAGAAGGGCTTTGTTTGGGGGTGAAGCCGTGGGGGGCGAGCACGTGAATACCAAGGCTGTCTCTTCAGGCTTGCCCCAGCTGACTGCCCAAGGGATCCGGGTGTCCAGCCCCAGGATATCAGCGTCCCGGCCACGAGGCAGCCTTCGCCCTCCTCCCCATCTCCCCGGGGTCAGTGCTCTCCCCGCTCCCTCACCCCATCCGAGAGGCCCCAGCTGAGGTGCCCCGCGCCCCAACCCCCAACCCCCGCAGACAGGCCTGCTAGGAGGGACTGCCTGCTTCTGACAGGAGCGGGGAAGGAAGTGAGGAGGCACGTACCTTTCAACTGGTCGGCCACGACGCTCTGCCCCAGACGCTCAAAGACTTTGCCGTCCTCCATTTCGTACCGATCATCTAGGTATTTGGCGGTGGCCTCGGAAATGTGGACCTTGCCGGCCACTCCCAACTGCTCCATGAGGTTGGCCAGGTTCACGTCGTTGGACCACACGTCGAACTTAAACCGCCTCATGCCCAAGATGCCGCACAAGACGGTGCCCGTGTGCACCCCCACGCGCATGTTCACCATCTCCTTCTTCTCCTGGCAGAACTGCTCGATGGCGCGGATCATGCCCAGGCCCATCTCGATGCAGCAATAGGCGTGGTCGGCGCGGGGCTCGGGGCAGCCGGCCACGCAGTAGTAGCAGTCCCCCAGCGTGCTGATCTTCTCGCACTTGGTCTCCTCGCACAGGCGGTCGAAGCGCCCGAACAGGTCGTTGAGGAGGCCCACCAGGGCATGCGCTGACTTGTTGGCACTCATCTTGGTGAAGCCCACGATGTCCGCGAACAAAATGCTGACTTCCTCGATCTGCTGCATCTTGAAGGGGCGGAAGGCGATGGGGGCCTTCTGGATGGAGGACTTCTTCTTCCGGTTCTTGGGGCTGGCGGTGGCGTGCCTTCTGACGGAGCTCTCGCTCTCCTCATCGCCCTGTCGCATCAGGTCGTCGGCTATGATCCTGGGCATCACGGAGTGGATCATCCTCTCCTTGAGGGCTTTTTCCACTTCCAGGTCCTTCCCGTGCATGATTGACTGGCCCACCTTGAGGAAGGTGCTCCGGGACCTCACCTGGGACATGATGAACAGGTGGATGCCGATGGCGTGGATGCAGACGTGGAGCAGGGCCCGGCTCACCAGCTCCCAGTGCCAGGCCCCCGCCCCAGGCGAGGGGAAGCAGTCTTCGTTTCGGAAGTGATAGCCAAAGGTCTCGAAAAGAACGGAATAGGCCACCCCCAAAAACACACTCAAGTACAAAGGCAGGTGCATGACGGTGTAGAGCAGAAGCAGCACCTCGATGCACATGGAGAAGCTCCCCACCTGAGACAGGCAAGTGTCTGCGGGCTGGGCGGGGGGCGTGTGGTTGGAGCTGTCCAGGCGGCCCCAGTCAGGCGTCAAGGCCTGGAACTGGGCGGCCAGGGTCAGGGCGCACACCAGGAGGGTGAGCGCCAGCGAGGTCCACACGTAGTGGCGCGCGTACAGCTTGGTGAAGGTAAACAGAAAAAAGCCCACGCACAGCACGAGGAGGCACAGCGCGGGGGCCGCCGTGACCGTCAGCCTGGCCCTCATGTGCACCACGAAGTAGACGCTCCACAGCAGGCAGGCGAAGCCCACGTAGAAGAGCGCGCACTGGAAGCGGCGCTGGGTCTGCGGGAAGCAGCGCTCCAGGCAAGCCTCCTCCAGGTTCACCGAGTCGAACCTCGGGTCCCACCAGCGGCTGGAGGCGCGCTCGAACAGCTGGGGCAGCCGCCTCTGCCGGCGCAGGCGGCCGCCGCCCACCCTGCGGGGCGCCCCGCCGGAGTCCCCGGAGCTGCTGCAGCTGGAGGAGATGCTGTACTTGCAGCGCTTGGGCTGGCTGCCGGAGGACAGCTGCTTGGGGTGGATTTTCACCCTCACGCTGTTGCTGTCGCCGCTGGAGTCGCAGCTCACCTCGGTGCCGTGGTGCTGCAGCAGCTGCTGGTGGGGCGGGGAAGCCATGTTGCCGCGCTCCGGGCGCCTTCCCGGGCCGGGTCACGAGTACCTGCCGGCGAGACGGCCAGAGTCACCCGCGGCCGCGGCCGCCGCCGCCCGCCCGCCCCGCCCGTCCGCCCGCCCGTCCGTCCGTCCGTTTCCCGCGGGGCGAGCAGCCGGCCCCGCCACCCCGCGCTCACCCGGACTCGCGGCTCCGCCCGGCCCGGGCTGGCGCCGTCCCACCTCCGGGCCGCCCGGACGCGCCCGACTCCGCGCGGGGCGGCCGCCTCGGGGCCCGCGGGCACTTCCCGGCGCGCGCCGGCCCGGGGCGGGTCCAGCCCGCAGCTCACGCCGCCCCGCGCGGCGGCGCGCGGCCCGTCATGCCGTCCCGCGGGCCTGCTCCGGCCGCGCGCCCGCCCCGGCCTGGGGCTCGGCCGACCCGGACGCCGGCGCTCGGCGGGGCGCGGGCTCCTCAGCAGGCGGCGCCTCAGCCCGCGGCCCCTCAGCCGGCGGCGCCTCAGCCCGCGGCCCCTCAGCCGGCGGCGCCTCAGCCCGCGGCCCCTCAGCCCGCGGCGCCTCAGCCCGCGGCCCCTCAGCCGGCGGCCCCTCAGCCGGCGGCCCCTCAGCCGGCGGCCCGAGCGCGGCGCTGCCGCAGAGCCGGCCCCGCGCCGCCGACCGCGCCGCCCACGCCGGGCGCCGGGAGCTAGAGGTGCCGCCGCGGCCGCCGCCGCCGCCGAGCGTCCCGCGGCCGCTGCCTCATGTCGGAAGAGCCGCCCGCGCCGCCGTCCCGCGCCCTCCCCCGCCCGCTGTCACTGACAGACGCGCGCCCGCGCCGCCCCTCGCCCGCCGCAGCGCGCACGCGCGGCCCGCGCACGCCGCCGCCCGGCCCCGCTCCAGGTGCGCGCGCGCGGGCGGGGGCGGGGCGGGGAGGGCGCGCGGCGGCTCCGCCCCCCGCCCGGGGCCGCGCCGCCCCCGACGCTGCGGGGCTGCGGGCTGCGGGGCTGCGGGCTGCGGGCTGCGGGCACAGCGGGGTGCGGACCCCGAGGGCTGCGGACGCCGAGGGGCGCGGAACCGAGGGGTTCGGGCGCCGCGGGCTGTGAACACTGCGGGGCTGCGGGCACCGAGGGCTGCTGGCACCGCGGGTTGCGGGCGCTGCGGGGCTGCTGGCACCGTGGGCTGCGGGCGCTGCGGGGCTGCTGGCACCGTGGGCTGCGGGCACCGAGGGCCGCGGGCACCGAGGGCTGCGGGCACCGAGGGCTGCTGGCACCGCGGGTTGCGGGCGCTGCGGGGCTGCTGGCACCGTGGGCTGCGGGCACCGAGGGCCGCGGGCACCGAGGGCTGCGGGCACCGAGGGCTGCTGGCACCGCGGGTTGCGGGCGCTGCGGGGCTGCTGGCACCGCGGGTTGCGGGCGCTGCGGGGCTGCTGGCACCGCGGGTTGCGGGCACCGAGGGCTGCTGGCACCGTGGGCTGCTGGCACCGTGGGCTGCGGGCACCGAGGGCTGCGGGCGCTGGGGCTGCGGGCGCTGCGGGGCTGCAGCCTGCGGGCTTGGAGACCGCGTCCCCAGCAGCGTGGCACCCAGAGCCGCTGGGAGAAACCTAAGGGCGCCTGCCAGTTCCAGAACAGCTGGTGTGCAGCGTTTAGGAAATCGAGACGGTCGCCCTCCCCCTCGGGACACCCTTTTCATAATGGAATAATTTCCAACTACTGCATTTGCCTTAGGGAGGCGTCTCTTCCTCTGCAAGCCTTGAGCGCCGCATCCCGGGGCGCTAACCCCGCCCGGAACGTGCTCCAGGGACCACCGCAGTCTGAGCAGCGCCTCTGGGGGCCGCCTGCAGAGGCCTGGCTGCCCCTGCGAACAGGCTCCTGCCCGGGTCCTTTCAGCATGCCTGGGCCATCGCTCCCTCCTGGCGAGCAGCTGCCTTTCTGGCTCCACAGAGAAAACCTCCAGAGGAGTCTGCTTCCCAGAGGCAAGCCCCCGAGTGGCCTCTGAGTACTCTGTCTACTCTCAGTACAGTCCCCACTCCAGTGAGGACCCTCCTCCTGGCTGGTACTTTACAGAGCTGCCGGTCACGGCGGTGGCCTCGACGTCCCTGCCATCAAGCCTCAGCCCTGGGCCCCTCCAGGTCTCACTGCCGAATTACCTAGTCTGTCCACAGTGTGCACTATAAAAAGGGGTGAATAAAAAGGGGTGAATCCGAGCTGCAATGTGGATGGCTCTTGACACTAGGAGAGTAATTGGATTCGCCAGTCATGAATACAGACCGCAGCAGTGCCATCCCATTTAGGTGCCAAATCCAGAACAGGCCAATCCATAGACCCAGAAAGCAGGTCAGCGGCGACCGGGAGCTGTGGTATAGGGCAGCAAGGGGCACTGAAACTGGCCAAGGACACTGTCCAAATAGTTTACCAGTCACTGTCTGAGTTCTTTACCCATGTGCACAATTGTAAGACTACCCAGGGTCAGGGAACAACAGCAAAGGGATTTATTTAACAAAACGGGGGGGGGGAGTTACTGAGGCCAAAAATGGCCATTTACCTCACCCAAAGCTGTGTCCAGTTAAAATGGCGTCTTCCTGCCACTGCGGACACGCGGCGGCCAGACTATAGGCCAGGTTCTGACTCACGAAGACAGCAAAAGACACAACAGATATTCCCTGAGCTGTCTAGATGCCCCAGCACAGCACCAGACAAGCGACACTCAAAACAACAGCTACGGCGGTCACGTGACCCGACCAACAGCCACACTCACGCGTCTCAGTAAGACGCGTGGCTCTGGGTGGTCGCCTTCTCTGCCAGGCCACAACAGCAGCAAAACCAGAAAACAGTTTCAATCGCTCGGCTACTTGCAAAGCCTCCAAACTCTTCCTCTCTGAGGTTGGCTGCTGGAAGCCTCCGCCTTCAGAGACCGGCAACAGCCTTCTGGAAGATGGGCGCCGTGGGGGCCCAAATCCGCCGACCCCAAATGCTGAATCCCGCCGAAACGCTGAATGAATCTGCGCCCCCTTCTGCAGTCACTTATATTTTTTACCAGTCCCTCCACCCCACTTTTTAGCGTTTTCCCTGGGGTTATCTACCTTCACCAGCAACCCCCTCCAGGGGACACCACCTGTAACAGTCTTTTAGCTTTAGCCACGGGTTACCTACAGCTGGACAGGAGTGGGGAGCAGCCGCTGAGTGTGGGGCATTCCTTTTGGGGTCACAGATGTGTTCTGTTGCATAACACTGAGAATTACAGCGCATTTTTCACTTTTAAATGGTTTAAATGGCAATTTCATGTTCTGTGCATTTTAGCACGATAAAGAGAGGGAATAAAACTAAAAGTAACACAACATCGTTGCTGAGATGCTTCTGAGAAAAGTCTAAAATTATTTTAAAAGTCCCCAAATCTTCATCGTCAGCCATGTCCGACTCCCACATCTCCCACCTTTGCAGAGGAGGCAGCCAGCGTTGCCCAGCCAGGGAGACAATCACAGCAGACGTGACGGCCGAGCATGGCCGAGCGTGGCCGGGGGGCCAGAAACCGCTGGGCACTTTCACTTGTGACCTCTCTGGTCCTAACCACAAGCCTCTGGGTGGCTAAAATTGTCCCGATTTAGAGATATGAAACCGCTGGGGGAGGGGAAGGGGGAGAGTCATTTGCCCAAAGTCACAGGGAGAGTTCAGATCCCAGCCATATCTGCCCCTGGGCCCAATGCTCCGAAGGGCCCTGGGCCTTCACCTACCCCACCTGTCTGCTGCCCCCTCCCTGCACGGCCCCAGCTGGACAGAGCCACCCTGGGCGCCCACATCCGTGTTTCCCCCAACGGCCTCAGAGATGACCTCACAGCACTGTCCCTCCTTCCCCAAGTCGCTCGGCTACCCACCCACTGATTTGCAGTGGCTTTGACAGCTGCAAATCAACTAGTCACATCGGATTTTAAACGCGATGATGGTCCTCCCCACCCCCACCTTCTCACTGTCTTCTGGGCTGCATCCCTGCCAGTGCAACCCATGACCCTCCAGAGCCTGCCAAGTCAGGTGCACCCGTGGGTCACCCCACAAACCCTGGGCTTGGGATGACGTGTGGGTGCTGGCGCTCAGCCTTGGGTCCAGTGATGCACCATCTTGACGGGGATTACAGCACCTGGAAGGTGGCCTGGGAAGGGATGGGTGCACAAAATGGAAGCACTTGGGCTTGGTGACAGTCTACCGAGAAGGATGACAACATTCATCGTCAGCCAAGATCAGGAGGGAGTTGCTGGAGGGTCCTGGGTGCCCTCCTCTCAACCCCCAGAAGGCGTGGAGGTGCCTGATACCCAGCAGACGTAGGGAAGCTGCCGCTTTCCCCGGCCACCGCCCTGGGAGGCTGTCAGGCCGACAAGGTCCTCTCTGTGCCTGTGCCGCACACAGAACTCCTAGAAAGATCTGGGGAGCCCCTCCTCACCCTCCTCCTCCCTCAGACATTCACCCAATGGGCGAGGACCTCAGTTCAAGCGGTCAGCAGAGACGGAGCCCACCGGTGGTGCTGCAGCCATCCCCATCACACTGCACCCGCGGCCTCGGCTGTGCCCGCGCTGCTCGACGTCATCAGGTGCCAACCGGGAAGAACCACTCGAAGGTGGGGCTCCCTCCTGTCAGATCATGAGTCAAAGCTTGGATGATAAGCTCGAAGCCCTTTTCTTCCCCTGAAGAGAGTGAGTTCCAGCCCAGAGGTGGCCAGCGGCCAGCAGCTGCTGCCTTCAACACAGGCAGCGGGCCGAGTGTCAGGCCAGGGAGGCCAGTTAGACCCCCAGAGTTCCTCGAGGGTGCCTTGAATGCAACTGCACATGTGGGCCCGGGCCCTGGTGCGTGGGTGCACGGCGCACAGGGGTAAGGAGATGCTGGTGTGACCCCACAAGAGAGGATGGGCGTTCCCAGGGCAGCAAGGTGCCTGGCACGCAGGCTCGCCGGCCAGCCAGCTGGGCTGTGGCTCAGACCCATCCTGTGCTCTGAGAGCCGCAGAGCAGTGGTGAGAAAAACCACACGAGGGCCGTGTAATGGCTGCCAAGGGTTGCCCACAATGCACGCCTGAACCTCGGAATGTGATGTTATTTAGAAACAGAGTTCCAGCAGATGCACCTGGTTAGCTGAGGCCACCGTGGCTTGGGTCTACGTCCACCAACTGGTGTCCTCGTGCAAGGGCCCAGACACACTGGGAGGAGGCCACGCCGGCAGGCGGTGGGAGCAGAGCACGCGGCTACCAGCTGCCTGGTCCCCAGAGGCAGGAAGGTGTCCAAAAGAAGGGAGTGGAGGGAGGCTGGGAGGCCAGAGAAAGGGCACAGCTGCAGGTCCGGGGGCGCTGCGGGTACCCGCCAGAGTACTGTTTCATTCAAGACCTGCAGTCTGCCCATGATGCCAGCGCTTCCCTGGTGTCCAGCCACTGCCTGCCCTGAGATCTCAGACTCGCCAGGCCCCGCGATGTGTGCACCAGTTCCTAAAAATAAGGCTCTGGACACGCGTGGGTGGGTGATTGGATCATTCCATCCACCATCTGTCTACCTCTCCGTCCGCTACACACACATCCTATTGCCCTGCCTGGAGAACTCCAGCGTGGGATGGGCAGTGGGATTAGTGGCCAGGAGCCATAGGGATGAACGTCCCAGAGCGAGGCCCGGGTCGGCGGGCCGTGCTGGGGATCAGCTGGGCCACAGGGCAGAGAGGACACCAGGCAATTAAACAGGACAGAGGAGGCTCAGCAGCCTTTGGAAGATTCTCGGGGCACCGCACAGGGCATGTGGGCAGACTCCCCAGCTGAGTCTGCTTCCGCAGCGGGAACCAGGGTAGTCACAGAGTGTGCTAGGGGTGACCCGCACATGCTCAGGAGCGGACACCTCCTGCCTGGCAGTCCTCAGGCCCTGTCCCAGCAGGGACTCTGGAGAAGGCAGGCTGGGGAACCGCAGAGGAGGCTGTGGCTGGAATGTGGGCGCGGCTGCCCTGGGCAGGACCCAGAATGTACCTGCCACAGAGAATTGGGGCGGGAGTGTTTTTTGGAGGCTCTGAAGGGAGGGGCAGTCACAAGCAGCAGCAGCCTAAGGACAGAGGTCCCTTGGGACAGGGAGGGAGCAGGGCCAGCCTGGAGCCCATGCCCAGCGGTTCCACGAGGATGCCACCCCCATCCCCGGATCAGTGAGCCTGGCACACACGGGACCCTGGACAGACTGCCCTGGTGACGGGGCTTTTTCCCTCCCCTCGCGGGTTTCCCGCTGGGAGCCGAGGTCCTGCCCTAATGGCTGACTGCCAGGATAGTCCACATTTGAGCCATTCTTTCTTCCGGTTATATAAGTGCCGGGACAGGACAAGGACAGAAGAGAGGCCATCCACCCAGACGTTTCAGAATGTCAGGGCCAGCCTTCCATTTCTGGCAACATCATACCCTCACCCTACTGAAAAATCCTCCTTCTCTGAAACACCTAAAAGGAAAAAAAAGTGCAGTCTTAACATAAAATGTATCATTTTAGCCATTTTCAGGAGTAGAGTTTGGCGGCCTTCACGGCACTCAGCTTGGCGTGGCCAGCGCCAGCATCCATCCCTAGAACTTCCTTGTCCTCCGGAACTGGAACTCTGTGCCCCTGAAACCCTGACTTCCATTTCCACCGTACCCCCGGCCCCCAGGAGTCCCCACTGTACTTTCTGTCTCTGGAACCTGGACCATTGCAGGTGCCTCTGCCAAGGTGAACTGCTGTTCGTCCTGGCGAGTCTGGCTTCTTTTGCCAAGCGCTGTGCCCCAAGGGCAACCACGCTGGAGCCTGTGCTGGACTCTCCTTCCTTTCCAAGCATGAAGACTATTGCATGCTGCAAAGGGACCTCGGAATCTGTCCGTGGACGTTCGGCAGTTCCCGCCGTTTGCTGCTGTGAAGGGGTCCGGGTTGGTGTAGGAGCCTCAGTGCCAAGTCTCGGCGCTTTCCTGCCCTAGTTTTGGTGATTTCTTCTTCTAGAAGTGTACTCACTTTTTTTCTGAAAATTACCAAAATAAGGTTTTTTCATAGTTTCTTACTATCTTTGTTCCTCTGCATTTGTGGTTGTGGCCCCTTCTACATTTTCACGCTATTTGTGTCTTGTATTCTAGATCGTCCTGTAGATTTACAATGACATCACTCTTTCCAGTAGCTAATCTGATTAGTCAGAAGTTGGCTCAGCCTGGATCCAAGCTGAACAAGGTGAATTCTTTTTGTCTATGTGTCACCCACTGGGTGCTCTGGCCACTCATGATCTGCCTCTCTGGGTCTCAGATCTCTTCTGCAGAAAGAGGAATTTCTGCACTTGCCTTGCCCCACTGCAGAGCTCTGTGAGACACAAACGAAGCAGCAAAGGGGAAGGGTTTGGCAAACAGTGAGTAAATCCTCATGATTGTTATTCTTAGCTCTGCCAGCTCCATGTGTTCTTGAAGTCTACCTTTCAACACACCTGAAAGGCAGAGAAATGATGACCTATCTCAGACAATTAAAACAGGGATTACATAGACAGTATAAAGCAGATGCTGTCAGTTGGTTTACCCAACACCTGGGTGGGGTTTCTTCTCCTCCTTCTAAGACAATTGAGGATTTGCTAAGGGAAAGCCTTCCATCCTTTGACTCTTTCTCCTTCTTCCTGCCTGGGAGATACACGTGATGCCTGGAGCTACAGCAGCCATCTTGCAACCACGAGACAAGAGTCTTGAGGTGGTGGTCTATGCTAAGGCTTGAGGAACAGAAAAATGGGAAAAGCCTGGGCTCCTGATAATTATTAATACCAATGCCAGAACATCCACCATGAACTTTTTGCTACATAGGAAAAATAATTCTTTATCGGCCTCCATCTCTAAAGTAGGACTTTCTTTTACTTGCATCCATATACATTCCAAATTGACACTCTGTCTTAGTTATGTTGACTCTGGCCCCTACGGAGCACAGCTCTTGGCTGTGGCCTGGCTCATGACTCTCCTGTGCTTGGTGTGAAACTGAAGTTTGAGAATGGGATTAAAGACGTTAATCTGGGAACTATGAGTCATGTGAGAATTTTCATACTTTCATAGGTAATGAAAATTACAGCATGATGTAAAAACAAAGGTCATCCTCATTGGGGAAATGTTCTTTACAAGTGAATGGATGTAAAAAAGAAATACCAAATTGCACAATGAAAATTCAGAACGCTATCAATCAGAAAGTAGATCAGCGGTTGGGCTGGCAGGGACTGGGTAAGAGTCCTTACTATGGTGTGGCTGTATCTTTTGGGGATGAGGGAAATGTTCTGAGATTAGACAGCTGGCAGCGAGGGCGTACATCACGACTATACTAAAAAGCACTGAATTATGAACAATGAGGGAAAAAATTAAAGCAAACAAAAAAGCAAATGAGACTCATCCCATTTCCACGAGTGTAATACGCTGACCTCTCACCCAAAGACACAGCTGCGGGAATTCCCACCAAGGAGAACCTGAAAGCTCTGCTTCAATGGCCTCTCTTGGCGGTGTCGCAGGCACCGTCTGTCAACATGGCTCAAAAAGCAACGAAAGAAGATGCCGCTGGCAGCACGGGATGCCGGGGCAGAGGGCGAGAGCCCGGAGCTCCCACTGATCCTCACCGATTCTCAGGGCGGGTCCTCTTTGACTCTGGCTCGCAGGGTGACAAAGCCACGGCCCTGCTGAATTTCCGTTAATAAAGATGTCATCTTTTCCATGCCCAAAAAATCCATAAAGATGGATAGATAGCAAAGACTCCTCGTGGCTGCTGGCGTGCAGGAGGCACTCCAGCTACTCGCCTGGCAGCAGGGGGCCAGGAAGTGCGTGCAGAATTCTGGGGGCTTCCACTGCCTGAGCAGACCTCCTCCTCCCGGGGTACCAGAGTTTGGAGCCCCTATCGGCCTCCCCCCAGCCCCGATGACTGTGAAATCCCGTACAGTGACTCACACTGACTGCTCAGCGGCTAACAGGAGCATCACGTTGCCCCGTCCCTTCCCCCACGCTCTGTCCTCGGGGCTCCAGCACGAGGAAGGCGCCCCATCCCCGCCGCCCACATCACATCATCTTTCACTGGCAAAAACGACCCTATTGCCTCCCAGGCCGTTTCCCCAGGAAGTAGGAGGGATGGGCCTGTGCCGGACAGTGTGGCCTCCATGGCAACAAAGCAAATGGACCCACCCGAGAGACGGGACTTCTGGGCTAGACCCCAACATGGTGACCAACGAAAGAGCCAGGCTGAGGCATCCGCGGCTCCGCCCGCCCCACGCTTCTCCGACAGAGGCTGAGCTGAGAGACCTGGGGCACCAGGCACACCCAGGATGTTCTCACCGCTCACCGAGCCAAAACGCCCTGGGTGGAAGCACAGAAGTGGAACCTATAAATAATCACGGCTGCTTTCCAGGCCTTCCGAGCTCTCCCGACCGACGCTGTGTGTGCGTGTAGGGACACGGGTGAGGTCGGCTCTGGGCAGAGAAGGGAGAGAGACTGAGATGCAGACAGGCAGAGACACAGAGACAGGGACACGGAGGCAGAGATACAGAGACACAGACGCGGAGACACAGAGAAGGAGATGCAGCTGGAGACGGCCGGCGGGTAGCTACACACACTTCCCCATGTCATCCCATCAACCTGGTAAGAAATGTTTCACTGATGAGCGAAGTGGGGCGCACGCAGCCTTTCTAACTCCGCAGAGGTCACCCGCTGCCAGGAGGCTTAGTTGAGGCCTCCGAAGGCACCGTGCGGGGCTCCCCCATCTCATCCTCAGGGCCAAGCGCCCCACCCGGGCCCTTGGACCTCCAGTCTCTGCTAAGGCTCCCCTGAGATGGCGGGGGACGCCCACCCCCCGCAGGGCACCTTCTCTGTCCTGGCATCCTCCTCATGCCAAGCCCCAACCCGCCTCGCACACCAGGTGGGAGGCACCAGCCCCCCAGTGCAAGCTGCGCCAGCTGACCCTGGGCTCAGCCCCCCTCCGAGCCAGTCCTGCAGAAGGAAGCCAGAGCGAGCTCGGAGGTCCCAGAGCCAGCAGCCGGCGCCCGGGGGTTGAATAAATGGGCAAAAACAGCAATGTTTTTTCAGCAGACAGGCTGGACTAATTGTCCGTCCACAAGGGAAGACGGTTACGACTCCCTCTAGCACTCAAAAAAAAGTAACCTGAAATGGACTCTGGGCCTCAAGGAAAAGCACGCAGCACCCAACGGGACACGGAAGAGACTCTTCAGGACCAGGAGGAGGCGGAGATTTCAGAGGGAAAACACAAAAGCACGGACCATTAAAAAAAAAGCAATAAACTGGAATTCACCAAAATGTAAAGTTTCTAACGCAGCCCCAAGAAAGGCACCACTGGACAGGCCGCCACGCCAGAGGCCGGGAGGACACCCCACCACGCCGTCCCCGGGAGAGCTGACCTTCTTCGGAAAAAGCTCTGTCAGTTTCTTGTAAGTCTAAAAATAAAACCGTATGACCCAGCAATTCCACCTCTGGGTATTTATCTAGGAGGAAGGTAAACACACGTCCAGCAAGCCCCATCAGTTAGTTCATAATAGCCCGAACCTGGACTCGGCCCAGAGCCCATCTATGAGAAAACCGATAAAGAAACTGGAAAGTCAGACCCCTCGGGACAAAGGACTAACCAGCTGTCACGGCGATGTGGACAAAGCTGCGAAACACACCCCTGCAGCCAAAGCCGGGCCGGAACCCCCACCTGAGTGCAAGTGGGAGCGGCCCTGAGCGGCTGACCAAGCCAGGTGGGCTGCAGGGTGGGGAGGGGAGCAGGGCGCGCCTAGGGGTGGCATGATCCCTATCTTTTGCTTAAATAACAGCTCTGTAATGGTTCTGTGCCACGGAGTCCGCTCTGAACCCACAGGCAGTGGTTTGTAGTAAATTCTCTGTGGCCAGCTGCGCTCACTGTGAGTCCAGAGAGACCTGAGCCCCCAGCCCAGCCGGGCAGTCCCCCGCGTCTCTGTCTCCCAGCCTCCCCAGGCCTGCACCTCATGTCTTTCACTTAACACCAGGTGGCACGGTCCGCCCAGCCTGCAGCCTAGGCTGTCCGTCCTTCCTTTCCCGGCCGGCGGTCTCCGGGGCACGGACAGACACACCGTGTGGGCCCGTTCATTTGTCACTGGAGTCACGGGCATCCGGGGAGGGGGCTGTCTGGAAAAAGCACAAGGGACTTTTTGGGGTGATTGACACAGCAGTTCCAGGAGCGTGCAGGTTTGTCACATGTTAAAATACGTGCATTTCCTTGTGAGTAAACCAGCATTCAAAGACAGAAGCGCCACCAAGGAAGAAATGAGGAACGGCAGAGAGCGATACAGGGAGAAGGCCGGGCGGGGGGACGCCTCCTCGTGCATCAAGGCTTGCTCGTGGTCCGGGATTGCTTGAGGGGTGGGGAATCGCCCAAACCCCACCCCCATCCCGATGGGCTGCCGCACACGGTCTAGGGGTGACCCCATGTCCCAGCGCCCTAGAGTCTCATGCCCTACCAGGTGCATCTGTCCGGCAGAGAACATCTGTCCTTCCCCTGTCTGCTCACTGGGCCGAGGGGCTGCTTGGACAGGCGGCCCCCCAGGCTGGGCACACTCCCCAAGTCCGAGTGCACACCCCCTTGAGCTCTGAGCTCTCAGCTCACCCGCATCCTGGAGATGCCAGCTCATGCAGAGATTTCCCGGCCACAACAGGGAGCTCTTTCAGTGCGAGTCGATAAACTGACATCAGGCTTGCCATTCCAGAGGGTTTTTTTCACCCCTGCGAGGAGGCCTGGTGAGGAGGGAGGAGGGCCGAGCCCCCAGCTCTCGGAGGGGCGACAGGAGGGGACGGAGGCCTGGGGACCCGCCCAGCAGGGACCGCCGCCTCTGGGTCAAAGGCGCCTGGCCCTCCCCTTTTAGCAGTGGCCAGCCGCTCGGCCAGCAGGCGGTCTAGTGATCTGAAGAGCCTGTGTGCAGCCTGGAGACCCTCCTAATTGTGTTCGGGGCAGCTGGGCATATGCAGAAAAAAATAGTAGCATGAGGCAACAGGCACCAGCCACAAGGACACCGAGCAAGGTCAAAGAGCAGGAGGCGCTGCACCGCCCACCCCTGCCACTGCCCCTGCTCTGGAAGCCAAGGGCCGCTGGCTCGGGGCTCACAGGTCCGCAGGGGGCAGACAACTCTGCCCACCGTGGCCGTCCTTACAATGGTGTCCTGGAGGACTCAGTGGAAGAGGAAAGTTAGACTGGGTCAAAAGGGGGATGTCCCAGAGGGAAGGAAGGGGGCACAGACTAAGGAAGGGCTCGTGGTCCCCCCTACAGCAGGCACCAAGCCTGAGGAACATCCAGCTGGGGGAAGGAGCGGACAGGACAAACTCCCTGGAGGATGGGAAGAATTTAGACACGAGCAAGCAGAAGCGAGGGCTCCCCGCATGCTGCCTGGGGGGGCTCCCTGCATGCTGCCTGGGGGGGGCTGAATGATGTCCCAGCAAGACAGCAAGTCACACACAGCGACTCGGGTGACTCGGCCACAGAGGAGGCGGGCCCAGGAGGACACGGGGCAAGGGGTGGCCCCAGAGTGTGGCTGCGGCTGGGCAGGGGGGCGGGAGTTCAGGCAGGTGGAACCGCTTTTACCAGGACCGGCAGGCGGGGACCACCCTTGGGGGGCAGCAAAGGAGACTAGGGGAGCGCAGAGCCCAGACCAGGGCCGGGCCAGCCCACTCCTGCCACGGGTGGAAACACCCTCACGGCCGCCTGCTGGGCCCGCCTCCGCAGATGGACCCGGTGACGGGACCGTCTTAGCGAAGTCCCGGGGTTTCCAGGGCCCCTCCTGGCGCAAGGCGCGCCTGAAGTCCGGCTCCCGAGGCGGCCTGCGGTGCGGTAGTGGCCAGCGCTCAGGGCCCAGGGCCAGCCCCCAGGCCTGCGGAGGGGCTCCCCGCGCACCCCGCGGCCCGCGGCGTCCAGCGCAGGCGAGGAGAGGCCGCCCCGGCACCTGACCGGGCCAGAGGCGCCACCACCCGCCGGGAAACACCGGCACGGAGGGCGGAGGGGCCCGGCCGCCCGGGCGACACTGGGGGGCGGGGGGGGGGGGGGGGGGGAGGCGGCCGAGCAGGCGAGCGCAGGCCAGACTCCCCGCACCCGACCTGGGGCGCCCCTGGCCCCAGCCGCAGAGGCCGAAACGGCCGGAGGAGCCGCGCGGGGCCCCTGAGGGGCGCAGGGGAGCAGAGCGCCTCCCTCCGGGCGCCCGGGCTGGCGGCGCCAGAGGCCTCAGAAGACGAGGCCTTGGAGGACGAGCGCGGGCAGCCTCTGCCAAGGGGTGGGGGAGCCTCAGAGATGCCCCAACGGCCTTGCCCCGCCCAGGGAGGCGCCCCCAGGGACACCCCATCAGACGAGGGGTGCCTTCCTCAGGGTCTCAGGACGCACCCCAATGGCCGAGCCCAGGGAGACGCGGCCTCTGGCCCTTAGGAGCCGAAGCGCAGCGTGCGCGCACCCCCAAGGGGGCGGAGGGGGCCGCGGGGGGCCGGGGGGGCCGCGGGGGGGGGCCTGGCGGGGCCCCGGATGAGCGCCCCGGATGGGACCGCGGGCGGCGCCGCCCGGCACCTCACGCCGGGTCTGGCCCGAGCCGCGGTGCCGGCAGGACACCCGTCCGCGCCCCGGAGGGAGCCCGGGAGGCGGCCTCACCCCCCGCGTCACGCGGCCCCCACGACCCGCGCGTGGAGGAGCCGCCGCCGCCGGCCCGGCCTTGGGTGGGGACGGCCCGGGCCTGGACACGGCGCCGGGCGGCCAGACCCAAGTGTGTGTTCTGCGTGTTTTACCATTAAGAGCAGAAAGACGGGCCTCCCTGGAGGCGCAGGGGTTCAGTCTCAGCGCCGCGAGGCTGTGGGCAGCCCCTGCAGCTCGAGCTGGATCCCCGAAGGGCGCAGCAGACTCTCCTGCCCCCCCGCGGCTCCCCTCGGCAGTGGATTCCAGCAGATCCGCCTGTTCTGCTCCCCACGCTGTCTCGGGGGAGTCCTCTCACCCCCCCACACCTCCGGCCGCACCCCAGCCCTTGTGTGCATAAATAAATAACATAACTTTTTTTAGAAGACCCCAGAGGAAGCCACAGGCTCAGGCCCCTGCCCCGATCCTCACACAGAGGAAAAACAAAGTGTAAGCGCTGGGACTAAACACAGGTTCAGCCAACCTTTCTTTTTCACAAAGAAACACTTTTCAGACTTGCGTTAAAAATAAACAGGCCAGCGCCATTTGCTCTTCCTCGCTCATCCCCAACCAGCCGCAGCCGGGTCCTGCGGCATTCAGCGAACCCCAGGACACGTGGGCCAAGCACCCCCTAGGGGACACGGCTCACCTCCTGCTCCCACTCGCCTGAGGCTGCAGGTGTAAGGAGACCCGGCCCCCCGCCGTGGCGCTGTTTCTATTAAAGGACAGTAGTTCTCCAGAAACAGAAAACATCCATCCTCCCATCCGTCAGGGGCCTGTCTCAACAAATCCACCCAGAAAACTTTTTCTTGGCAATTAGCTACCAATAGCTTACCCACCGCCTTCCAAGAATAATCCCTTAACGACACGAAAATTCACTTAAGTGCTTTTTAAAAACAGCACGTGGCTGGGGAGCAGCCGCACATGATGCTTTCTCGGCCAAGTCCTGCATCTCCCGAGGCCTCTGCTGGGAAGCTGCGCAGCCTGCGACACGCTGGGGACCAAGAGTAAGTCAGCATCGGTCCTCACAGGGCTCCCGCAGGCCCCGCCGCCGCCACGGGACGCCCCAGCTCACTGGAACATGAGAACCATCCCGGTCAAACCGCTGCCCGTCTGTGAGGCTTGGCAGGAGGGACACCTACCGCCAGCCTTCGGGGACCGGCCACCATGTACACTCGCGATCGTGAGATGACCGCGCCCAGGGGGTTTTCGAGAACACGGGCATCGGGTCTGACAGACCCCACTGAGGCTTGGCTGGATTCCTGAACAGGGAGTCTTTTTTTTTTTTTAATTAAACTTTTTTGTTTTCTTACATCATTCTACATTTTTGTACAATATTTGATTTCCCCTCAGGTGGGTCCCCATAAATATCCCACATCATCATGATCACCACCCCAGTCCCTTGTGCTCTTCCCGCCCCTGTTTTGGCCCCTCTCCTCCCTCCCCTGTTGCAAGTTTGCCTGCAAGCTTGTCTGTTTCTGACCCTTTCTGAATGGGGCGGGGGGCGGGGTGGGTCTTAGTGTGGGGGCTCGCGCCGCAGGGACAGACGGCCAGGCCTGGAGCTCACCTCGAAGCCAGCACAGCAAGACTCGGGGCTCCCTCCTGATGGTGACCCCGCTGACACCACGTCTGAGACCCGCGCAGCCCCTAGTCAAGTCTCCAGATGCCCTAAGTCAAGTCTCCTCTTGGGATTAACCCCCCACGGCTGACGCATGGGCCCGCGGGCCCTCTGAGGACCACCTGCCTTGCCAGTGGGTGACGGAGTCAAACAAGAGAAAGGAATCTCCAGCACAGTGGTTCCCACCTGCCTGAGGAGGAAAAGTTCTCTGGACCATTAACCAAGGCAGGCCCGGAGCAGGTGCCATAGTGAGAGGCGGGTGAGAGGGGCTGGCAGAGCGAGAGCATTGGGTGAGCCACAGAAGGTTGTTTCGCTGACACACACACACACACACACACACACACACGCACCAGGTACGCATCAGTTGCAAAAGCAAATAGGAGGCAAGTCGAGAGTCTTGGTTAAAAGAGGACAAGTCTCGGGGCCTCCCCAGTGGCGCAGCGGTTGAGCGCTGGGTTGCAAAGCTGCCCACAGCCTCTGCAGCGCCGGTTCGATCCCCGGCTGCTCCCCGGCCACCAGAGGAGGGTCCCACATGGCGCGCAGACCTCTCCTGCCGCCCGCTGCTCCCCTCAGCAGTGTACTTCAGTCCTTCTGCCTGCTCTGCTCCCCGCTCTGGCTCTGGTGAATTCTCTCACCCTCCCGCACTTCTGACTGTACCCAGTGCTTGTATAAATAACAAATAAATAAATAAATAAATCTTTAAAAAAAAAAAAAAAGAGGACAAGTCTCGAGAAAGCAGCCAGGCTGGCCAGGGGAGGACGAGGATAGGGAAACTGGCGCAGCAACTCCCCCCAAGGAGGCCATTTCATTCAACGTTTTGCGACATGACCCCCATGAGGACAGAAGAACCAGCTGACCATGAGCGGTGGACCCACCCTCCAGGGCCCATTTCTTTCTATGTGACTTTGCTCAAAGCCTCGTTAACAAGAGCCAAGATGTGAAGTGAGGGTCTGTGCCACAGGCCTGCCTTGGGCCGGGCAGGAACGGATGGCACCATCTTGGCCCAGGGCGCCCCCAGCAGGGGGCGGGGGAGGCTGGGAAACCCCTCTGACCCAGCAGAGGAAGGGGCAGAGGCACTTTCTCGGATTAAGGTTCAGACCAGCAGGCTCACGGTCCGTCCGGGGACGCTCGCGCTTCCCCGCTGCTTCTGCGCCCTGGACTGGCTGTTTTCATGGATGCTTCCAGCCAGGACGTCCTTCTTCTCCCGCATCCCGACGGCCACCGCCCCTCACTTCTGTGTACCCATGCATCTGCACTGGGCAGAATCTTAAACCGCTCCCCAAGATTTCCCACCTTCACCCCAGGACCAGGATGGTGTCAGCACACGGCCACAGTATGGGCAGGGGCAACTGAGTCACTCATCAGCTGACTTTGAACTCCCCACCCCAGCGCCTGGCTCGCCGCACGAGAGCTTCAAAGCAAAGGGTTTTTTCCTCCAGCTGCAAACCAAGAGGAAACCAGAGATTCAAAATACTAGGGGGTGTTTGAGACGCACAGCAGGCCTAAAGATGGGGGTACCGCACGGCGAGGTCGAGCTGGCCTCGGAGGGGACTCCCAGCATGTCTGGCCCCAGCACCGCAAGGGAAACAAAGAAGGCGGCTTGGAGCAGCTGGATTCGTGGCCAGTCTGTTATGTTGCCTAGAAAACCAAGGCGATCTCCACACTGGGGCCGGGAAGAGCAGGAAGGCTCTGGGGCGGGAGCAGCATGGCTGTCATCCTGGCCGTTCCCACCTCTCACAAGCCTTCCCCACCCTAGTCCCAGGGGTGTCTCGGCACCCACCCCGCTGCGGGCTCTCCAGCGGGCACCCTCTGCTCCCCGCAGCCATGCACCTTCTCCACACTCATCCGGTGCCGCCAACGCAGAAGCCACAGCTTCGCCACAGCGCCTGTGCGGGGCCAAGCACACCACAGATACTCCCAAATAGTTGGTGATTAAGCCATTTTCTTTCAGCTCACGTGACCAACCGGCCAGTGAAGGGATTCCACCCCGGCCTCCGCTCACCCCAGCACCGAGGGCCTGACACACCTGTCGGCCTCCTCGGACCCACGGAGCTGCCAGTGGGGATGAAGCCCGCCCATCACCCACACCGGCGCGGCTACCTGCCCTTTCTCTGACTCACGCTCTGGTGTTTTCAATGTTTATCTACAGCTGGAATTTGCAAACACCAGGAAGTGAGAATAAGGCTGGCGAGGGGACTCACAAAACGCACTACCTGTATCTGGTTCAACAGCAGCCACCTGCCGGCCAGCTCTGTCCAGACACCAGGCTAACGCCTGGCGGCAGAAGCTGGTGGGGGCCCTGGCCTGGAGCTGCCACCCAGGGGCCCCCTGAGTAGGGAAGGCAGGAACTTCTCCAGGTCGGAACTGAGTGACGCAGGACAGATCTCCTGCAGGCCCGCAGAGGGTGCGGCTCCCGTTGGACGCTGCCCTGCCCCCCGAATCGGAGCCTGTCCTCTGGGCCCCACCCTGGACTCCAAAACATGCATGTGACATCACCGTTGCAGTCTTGGCACATTTCGCCCAGAGCCCTCAAGCACAGACTGAAGAGTAAGCCCATGGCATGTGAACAGACCTCTGCAGGTCACAAGCCACGGCCACCAGTGTCCACGTGTGACCCTCCAGCAGCCCAGGGGTGCGTGGCATGGAGACTCTGCAGATGAGGAAACTGAGGCTGGGACAGTGGAAGGAACTTTCCCAAGGTACCAAGGCCACATGGCTGGAAGTCAAAAAACCACATTCCTTCCTCTCCAACACCTGCTTCCAGACCGTGGGGCTCCGTGGCACCCAAGGGTCAGCCACCACCTCCTGCCAGCCCTTGCGGCTGGTGGCGTGAGGGCCTTCTCCACGGAAGAGCGAAAGAGAGGGAGAGACGAGGACGGCGGGGGAGAAAGCGAACCCAACCGTCATGTCAGCCTCTTCGAAGAGCTCACAGCCTGTACTCACCCGGCTCGCAGGATGCCCCGGAGGGCTGAAGAGGCAGAGCTGTGTCCGGTTTTCCAAGGAGGACAGACGGGAGGCCAACAGACACGTGAAAAATGCTCATCATCACTACTGACAAGGGAGACGCAAACCCAAACCACAGAAAGATGTCACCTGGCACCGTGAGCATGCTGAGTCGAAGAGACTTCCCGCCACCAGGCCGAGAAGATGCGGCCACAGGGGAAGGCCGCCCGCTGCCGGGGGCCGTAAGGTGCGGCCATTTTGGAAAGCAGTCTGAATTTGCCTTAAGTAATGAAACATGGGGCCTCCCCTGGTGGCGCAGCGGTTGAGCGCTGGGCTGCGAGGCTGCCTGCAGCCTCTGCAGCACCGTTTCAATCCCCGGCGGCCAACGAGGGTCCCACATGGTGCACAGACCTCTCCTGCCACACCCGCTGCTTCCCTCAGCACTGTTTCATTAGTCTGCCTGTTCTGTTCCCCGCTCTGGCTCTGGTGAATTCTCTCACCCTCCCGCGCTTCTGACTGTACCCAGTGCTTGGATAAATAAATAAATAAATAGATAGATAAATAGATAAATAAATAAATAAATCTTTTAAAAAAGAGAGAAAGAAAGAAATGAAACATGGAAACACCACAGGACCCAGCGACCCTCGCTCGGACAGCTCCCTGACCACGACCAAGCTCCGCGGTGCTTATGGCAACGTCACTGGCCACGGCGTGGAGACCGCCTCCATGGCCGCAGGCGCAGGGCAGGCAGGGACATGTGCGTGGCGTGGGCCGCGGAGGGGTCCCCAGCTCCAGGGAAGACCAAGTGTCGCCGTTACCGCGGAGCAGAAGGAACACACCGGCTCGAGTAAAGCCGGGAGAGCCAGGGAGACAGCGACAGACACGGGACGTTTTCATTCGCCCGAAGCAGAGGGACACAGCAGATGAAGTGAAAAGGCAGAACAATTAGAAACTACCAGAAACTGGTGACCAGACCAAGCTTTTTTTTTTTTGGGGGGGGGCAGGGGAGAGAAAGGCTCCAAGGGGTCTAAGGGACCTCTGGGACTCAATCACTGCACACCTGCTGCTGGCTCTGTGAGCCACAGGATCGAGCAGGAGAGGCCCGATGCCCTTCCCCACATGTGTCCTCCCCACACCGGCCTTTCCCCCTGCTGTGCCCCTGCCAGAACCTGGTCCCAGAAAGCAGGCACCTCCCCCATCCTGGTCCAGGGCCACTCAGAAGACCTGACGCACAGCTGGCCAGAGTTGGGAGCCATTGTTTATCCACATCACACACGTTTCCCAGGCGGAGGACTAGACTGGCCATGGCAGGGAGCGAGAGTCAGACGCATCCCCTGCTCACGAGACGCTCATGCCTGGCGGAGCTGGCGGGGACGCCTCTGGTGCCGGGCCCGGCCAGGTAGCAGCAAAGGGAGTCAGGCAAGGCGAGTCTCGGTGCAAGAAGAGGCATTTGTGCTGAAGGCTGGGTGGAGAATCCTGGCCCAGCAGGAACACACGGGTACGGGAACAGAGCCCCCCACGAGGGCTCAGGAGGCTGGGGTTCAGTCTAGCAGGAAAGCACAGCGTACATGAGACCCAGCTGGACAGCTGGGCGATGAGTGGGTCGTGGTGGGGGCACACACTCAGGGCCCCAGGACCTGACAGGGGGTGCTGAGGTCTAGGCTCCTGGGCTCTCTCGAGCTGGGTCAGGATCCCGGCTCCATCTGCAGAAGGGCTGGGGGGGATCCCAGACAGACTAAGCTTGCAGTTGGGGTCTCTGGATCCCCTCCTGCCAGCACTGGGCGGACGCAGGGCAGGGCGGCCATGTAGCTGCTGACGGGTGGCTGAAGTCCACAGGCCCGAGGCCCCAGGATGACAGCTCCACAAACGAGTAGAGCCAGAAGGGGCAGCACTGTCGCCCCAGCGACGGCATAAGGAGGAGGCACGTACTTCTGGTTTTAGGATTACATTTTATAGAACTGATCTAAATTTAAATGAAGGGCTGTCATGTGGGGCTGCCCTGTATTTCACCTTCTGCTCCTTCTTAGCTCTAGGTCACAACGCCCCTTTAATTCACTTTTCTAGTCCTGTTTGTCAGCCTCGTCCAATGAGACGGAGTCTCCGCCTGCTCCTGGAAAGACTTGCTGGAAGAAGACGCCACCGCCTCTGCCATCTGCAGGCCCAAGGTCAGCGCCAGAGGCCAGCGCAGGCCGGGGGCGGGGAGGACCCCAGGCGGAGAGCAGCTTCCCACCGGCTGTTCCCTCGAAAGCATTGGGAGCACAGAACCGACAGCACAGAACTTGGGGGGCTGTCAAAATCCAAACAGGCGATGCCCCCCACCCCAGGATAGAGCCTGAACTCAAACTGTTCAACTAGGAGCAGGGTGGGCAGGGCAGGCACAAAGGCCGGGGTCCAAGGCACAGAGCGTGTTTTGGGGGTGATCTGACCCAAGCCTCGGCGTGGCAGAGTCCTCGCGAGCACTTCCCTGGCGGCGTCTAACCCTCTTCTAAGTAGGTGTCCGTCCCCGCTGCTGCCAGGTGACCGTCCTGCAAGCCGGATCTGACCTCATGGCGCCCTTGAATGTGGACGTGGCTCCACGGCCCCCCTACGCCTTCAGGTAGGGCCCGGGGCTGGCTCAGCCCACGAGGGCACCTTGCTGCCAGATGGACAGTCACGGCTCACGTCCTCTCCACGCTGACCGCAGAGCGGCCTCAACGTCTCAGTGGACGTTCTCTTCCATGCGCAAGACCACCTCAGCCCAGCCCCACCACCCTGACTCATACTGACTGGCAGACACTGAGAAGTCATCCGAGGTCGGAATCACTTCTGACTTCTCAGAACCCTCCTGGCCCTGCACAAGCGCACGGCCGGGGGAGCACACAGCAGGAGGAGGTGGTCAAGAATGGTGAAAGAGTGACCCCTTTCCTATATAGGCTCACAGTGGAAACTGAGGTGGTGGCTGCCCAGCCAGGGCCTCCTTCCCAGCATGCTCCTTGTCTACCTTCCGTGGCTGCCCCCTAGACACCCCTCACTGGCCACAGGGACTGGGAGAGACATCAGCAGAAGCAGGAGCCCTGGTGGCCATCATAGGCAGGGCCTCCTCTGCCCCTCCTTGGAAAGTGTTTCCACCCAGCAGGACTTCCCTCCAAGCTGTGAGCGGCACAGAGCAGGTGACATCCCAGCCCACCCACTCCCTCCTCGCCACGGGGCCAGCCCGTATGTGTCAGGCACTGGGGTGCCTGGGCGACTAGTCCCAGGGAGGGCAGGCTGCCCTGGTCCAGGCCTCCCCTACGCTGGGCGGCCGCAGAAGCAAAGACCTTTTCTATCAGCACAAACAGAAGGGGACTCGGCGGGAGCGGGGTGGCCTCAGAGCTGCAACTGAGATAAAGGTCTGAGGCCACAGCTCTCTCCGGCTGGGTCCCATGTGGGCCCCTCCAGCAGCCTACCCCCTCCCTGCCTGTCCTTGCTGGTATCTCTTAATTTCCCCAATTCAGGAGCCTCCCTGGTGGCCTAGGGGTTAGTCTCAGGCTATCACTGCTGTGGCCTGAGTTTGATCCCGGGCCAGAGAGGTGACCCACATGGCACAGCAGACCCCTCCTGTCTCCCCGCTGCTCCCCTCAGCAATGTCTCTACCCTGTTCTGCTCCCCACTCTGTCCCTAGTGAATCCTCTCACCTCCCACACCTCTGGCCTGCATCCCAATCGAACTCTAGAAAAATGCAAGGAGCCCTTCAGCTCCAGCTCCAGACAGCCAGGACTTGTGCCGCACAGCCGGCCTGTTGCAACCAAGTCAGAGTGTCCATCTGCTGGACAAAGCCTTTTCACCTCCAACAGCTGCCCTGGGCCTCAGCCACTGGCTGGCTAGGTATAAGGTCCCCCAGTGGGAGCTGGGAGGGCCCCATACCCTGCACCCCACAGAAAGCCATCTGCATAGCCAGTGACTGTCAACACAGACAACGTTCTCTGTCCTCCAGGGAGGCTCGGGAAGGGGACTGTGGGACTCTGGAGGCACATGAGTGGGAGGGACTTCAGGGGAGCTGGGCTTCCCAGGGCAGAGACCTCACCTGCAAAGAACCGAGGGAGATTGAGACCATGGAGGGGAGCAAAGACTGAACCACTCCCCGAACACCCACATCGGGACAGAGACTATTCTGCAGGCCCGAGCCAGGCCGCAGGAGGCACAGGGAAGGGCTCCAAATGGCCAAGAGCACAGTGGCCGCACACCGGGTGGCAGCAGGGTGCACCCGGGGTGAGGCTATGCCGATGGACCTTGGAAGGGGACCGGAGTTCAAGGGCCAGCTCCACCCCGACTGCTGTGTGATCTTGGGCTTGCCCCTCTGCGAGGCCCCGACCGAACGCTTCTCTGTGAAATAGCGTGAGCTGTGCCCGAAGCCTCCGGCACAGCAGGTGCAGACAGCCCAAAGTGCACCGGGCCCTTGTGCATGGACGAGCACCAGAGGGAGAGGCCAAGCCCAGGGACTGGGACAAAGGAGGGGGGAGAGCATGGAGGAGAGGGCCCGAAGCGGCTTGGCTGAGGTTTCGCTCTGCCCCACGGTTTTGGGGGTGCTGGCACAACACTCCCCAGCACGTGGTGTTCCCGGCACAGCACCAGCCGCCATCGGCAGGACTGAGCGGGTGGGTGGAGCGCTGAGGAGTTGAGCAGGGAAGGGAGGCAGCACGCTGGGCCCGGCCAGACGCTGGGTGTCAGGAATTGGGGGTGGGCAGAGACGGCTTCAGAGACAGGAGATGTTTTCATTCCCAAAGCCTCCTCCGCTGGCAGGAGGGAAGGCCCACACCTGTTCCTTCAGCCTCAGGAGTTACCTCAGGTGGGACTCGCCTCCGCAGAGAGCTCCGGGCTGCTGTGCTCCCCCGGGAGAACAGCCGGGGCCTGGGTCTCCAGGGAGAGTCCACGGAGTTGCTGCCGTGTACAAGACAAGACCCGGGGCGAGTGGCAAGCCGGCTGCCCGCCCCTCCCCCCCCAGCAGCTAGTTTTGCAGCCAGTTTCTTTATCCCCAAAGAGAAAAGAGCAGGCTGGTGGCAGAGGCAGCCGTAGGCCACCGGTGAGAGCTCAAGAAAGGGGGAGCTGGGGAGCAGCAAGTGCAGCCCCTCCATCCTGCACCCTCGTCACCTGCTGTGCCCTGGCCCCTGGGACGCCCCTCTGCCACGCTGGGGCAGAGCACAGGGCAGGAGAGGGTGAACATGGGGTTTGACGCCTTCAGTTTCCTTCCTGGCCCCTAGAACTGACCCCCACTGCTACTGGCCCCCAGAACCGGGCACTGTCATGGTGGCTTCCCCACACCTTGCCTCAAACTGCCCAGTTGAAATGTGCCGTCCACTCTCTGCTGGCCCTAACCAGCCTGGCGTGGGGCGAGGCGGGCCTGGGAGTTGGAACCTGAACGCAAGTCCGGTCTCCCGGTGGCCCTGGCCTCTCCCGCTCTACCCTCAGCCCCTCATCTGTAGAAGACGGGGGTGGACCGCAGGGCCCTTGGGCGCTAGTTCCCTGCCTCTGCCATGTTCCGTGAAGTTAAACCCCGGAAGGGCTGCCCACTCGGGCCGGGGAGCCAGAGAAGCCCATGCACCAGCACCTCTTTCCAGGGACCCTCGCGCTCCCAGCTCGGCCCCCCTCTCAGGCCAGCGGGGCAGCTGACGCCAACCCCCTCCCGCCCACAGCCAGGTCGGGCAGCTGAGAGAATTTCCTCTCCCCGCAGCAGCTGCCGGCCCCGGGCTTAGCCGAGGCTGCGTCCCCGGCTTAGTCTTGGGGGGAGGGGCCCACGCAGGGAACCGGGAACACGGGGCGAGGGCTCCTGCACAGGGACGGGGGCCACCCTGCCTGGGGAACGCTGGGGAGACAGGGAGCGCCCTAAAACTGCACCCCGTGGGAAGACCGAGGTCCCAGGCCTGTTCCTGAGGCCAGGGCCCCCTGAGACGGGACAGAAGCTTTGAGCCCTTTTGCGCTCCGGGTATCAGTGGTTCAGAAGCCCGGGGGGCCCTAAGGGCGACCCAGTGAGCCGTCGCCCCCTGCCCTCGGGGACTTGCACCCCCCTCCGTGCACCCCACCGCCCTCACGCAGACAAGGGGAAGGGTGGACAGGACCGCGGCTTCTGCGAGTTCTGGGGCAAGGGGGGGAGTGGGGGGCGGCGCTCCAGCTGGGGGGGTGCGGGGGGCACACGCGGGCAGCCGACTCCTGCCGCGCCCCGCCACTCCCACGGCGGCTCCCGGGCCCCGACCCCGCGCCCCTGCCCAGACCCGCCGGCCGGAGGGAACCCGGGCGGCCGCAGGGCCGAGCTCGCGCGCCGGGAGGGGACCCCGCGCCGCCCCGCCCGGCGCTGAGTCACCCCGCCCGCGGCTCGCGCGCCCCTGCCCGCCTGAGCCCGGGGAGCGCGCGGGAGCGCGCGGGCGGGGGAGCGCGCGGGGTAGGGGAGCGCGCGGGGGGGGGGGCGGGGGGCGCGGGGACCCGGGGCTCGGGGCCTGGACGGCCGGGTGCTGCCCGGTGCTGCCCGGCGCCCCACGCGGGGGCCCTGGCCCGGGCTGTCCGGCCGAGTCCGGCGCAGGGCGGGGCGACCAGGCGCGCAGGGCAGGGCAGGCGGGGCCGCAGGGGAGCTAAGGAAGCCCCAGAGGTAAGGGCCCGGATTCCGGAGGGGGCGCATCAGGCTCCCCGGGACAGGGGCCGCAGGACGCTCCGGAGCGAGGATGGTAACGGACCGCGCCGAGGCCCGGGCCGGGCAGGCTCCGCGCTGGGCACCGAGACATCGGCCGGAGTGAGGCCGCGGGCAGTGACCGACCCGGGGCCGCGGGCTGAGGCTGGTCGGAGGCTGGCGGTTCCCTGCCAGGCGCCGCTCGGCTCCCTCGCCCCTCCCTGGCCGGCCCCACCCGCCTGCGAGTCCCACTTTATTTCTGTTCCTTTTCTCCTTAATAACTTTTTCTTTCTCTAAACAAACCTGCCTCTTCTCGCCTGCGAGCCTGAGCGCCTGCAAAGTTCCTGCTGCAGCCTCGGGAGACACCCCTGGTGTGGCCCCGTGGCTGGGCTCAGCCCTGCCCCTGCAGCCTGGGGTCCGTTCCTGCCCAGGAGGCGAGGCCTGAAGACCTGACATTATGGTGTCACTGCTCTGGCCTTCGGTCCCCCTCCTGGGCGAGGGGTACACCGGGCGGCATGAGGCCCCCTCTATCCAGCCGGAAGCACAGGATGCGGCTGCTGGCCCTGCCCCAGCTCTAGCTGCGCCCCCTCACGCCATCGCAGACCCGCACCCCCACCCGCAGGAAGAAGCAGCCAGTCCTCACTGCCTGACACACCAGCCTATAGGGCCTGGTCCCCTGGACCCAGAGTGGGCCTTCCCTGAGCTGACTGGGGTCAGGACCCAGCCAGGGCTCCAGAGTAGCCAGGCTGACCGATGGGGTGGGCTTTGTCCAGCCGCCTCCTTATGGGGCTCCAGCAGCCGGTTCGCAGCTCCTAGGTGGGGGACAGAGCAAGGAGAGGACCAGATGCAGTGCGTCCCACCCAGCAGGCCGGAGGCAGGTGGGGGTCACCGGGTCTGAGGGGGCACTGTCCAAGGGTCAGTATCTGGGTGGTCAGGATAACTGAGTACTGAGCCTCATCTTCCTTGATTTCACCCCCTGCTCTGCTCGGGACCCCAAGCAGCCAGGCCCCAGCCTCTGGGCTTCTGTTGAAGGCGTGCTCTTCCTTAACTGGCTCACCTTCTTCCTCACCCTCCACACACAGATGCCTTCCCTTGGGGGTCCAGGGTCCCCCTTCTCTGACCTCCCAGGCCCACCCCTCCCTTCCCAAAGAACAACCGCACGCCTCAGTGTTCCTGGGGAGTCCCGAGCTGTGTGCGTGTGCTCCGTGCACTCACAATGCAGTCCTGGGAATCTAGATCCGTGCAGCTCTTGTGACTTGGTCAGACTTTTCTAATAACTACATTTGCAAACCAGGAAGAAGCCCCCTGCCAGAACCGGGGTCCTCCCCCTTCCCTGAGGACTTCTCTTAGCACCCCGTTCTGTGCCTTGTACCCCGTGTCCTATTGTTAGTTCCCCTAGGGCAGAGTCTGTGTCCCAATAAATACAGCTCCCAAATCCCATGAGTCGTGGTAGGAAAAAATCCAAAAGTTTGGAGAAAATGGAAATATAACCAACAATTTTTTTAACACATTTTGCAGGTGCAAAATCACTCTTTCTATCGAGTAGGACAAATGTGCTGCACGCAGCTGGGCCTAGGCTCCAGACGAACACAGATCAGTGCGATCGTCTGCATTAGTGAGAACAGCTGCAGGAGCAGAAAATAGGCATTTTCCTTTGATTTGTCAAATTTGCTCATTGAACTTGAACTTGATTTCTCTGGAGATGCAGGTTGATTTTGATTTAGGGATAAAAAATAAGACCTGCCCCATCTACTTTATAAAATGATAATGGTGAATGTCAGATGTGTAATCGAGTTAAGGGTATAGTTTTGGGGGTTTTATTGTTGCTGTTGAGGACATAATTCCTTTTAAATGTTTTATGTTTTGTTACTTAGAAACCTCAGGTGCTGACCAACAACGACAAATACCAAACCACTGGCTGCTACGGTGAGCTGTGTACTATTTGAACAACATTGCATGTATCAAGTCCTTCAATCCTCATGACCCCACGAAAGAGATGTTTATATTTCCCTGTGACCGGTGAGAAAACACGCACAGAGAGGTTAAGTGATTTGCCTAAGGCTGCCCAGCTAGCGAGTGCTGGAGCCCGTGGTGAGTCCCAAGCACCATGACTCCAGGGTGTGTGTGCACGTGCTGGACGACGACCGTCTGGAGAGGTGGCTGGGGATTAAGCAACATGGTGCACATAAATCCCTTGTCAGAATCGTCCATTACCATAAGGTGAGAGTGCGGTAATGCCTCTGGGGCAGGAGCCCAGTTCTGGCACAAAGGAGGCCTCTAGAAGTTGTTCCCGCCTGGCTGACACCATGGGAAGGCAGCAGCTCCCCACAGGGCCCGGGACAAGCCAGGCTGCCTGTGGAGACTTAGCCTTCGGGCGAGAGAACCTGCCGGCCACACCAGCTGCCGGCAACCGCACCTCGCTGCCCTCATTCTCCACTTTTCTGGTGCTCTCTTTGATAGTTTTTATGGTCTCCTAAAGAAAAATGAAGGTTTCCCTGGATTGTTAAAAGTTGGAGCCTAACATCACGACGATGAGGGAACTGGCATAACATCTGCCAGAGGGAACTTCCACAAGCTCAGACGCGCACCGGGGCGGGCGGCACCCTAAGGCGGACCTCCCCTACCTCCACCCTGGCGGACCCCTGGGTGCTTCCCATAGCCCCCTCTGTGTGCACACATGCTCCTGTGATCCACATCCACGTCGTTCACACTTGGCCTCTCCGCAGCCACACCCGCCTGTCCCCCAGACGTGCTGGACCCCACGGTACAGCGCAGAGCCTGTTCCACGCAGCCGCCGTCCACCTGTTGTCCATCCCGGCAGCTCTGCGGTGGTGAACTGGTGCTCTGCTGGGTCCTCGGGCTTTGTTTGGCCACTGACACACCCACATCCACTTCTCACACGCCCAGCCTTACAGACTTGCACCCCTCTCGACCTGTCCCGCCACCTGCCCGATTGGCACAGGAGCCTCCCTGCACGGACACTCCCCACTCAGGTCTGCACGCCCCGCTGTGTTCGGGACACTCTTCGACGGCTGCCACGTTCATGGACTTGCCGCGGGCCTCTTAGTGTGAAGGTGGTAGGTGTCAGGCACGCCAGCTGGCTCTGGCAGACTATGTTGATCTTCCAGACGCACCTCATCTACCTCCCTTCTCCAAGAAAAGCCCAGTTTCCCCAGGGGTGGGAACACACTGGCCTGAGGGGTGGCCTGGGATGGGGGGTGGCCCAGGTTAGGTCAGGGTGCTCAGGCTGTGGACCGCAGACCCCGTGTGAGGAGGAGGGAGTGAAGGAGGAGATGAACTGCCCCGCTCCCCTCGCCCCCCTCCTGACAAGGCAAGCCCAGAGCAAGGCCCACATGTATCCGCACCTGCACCCGCACCCCTGCACCCCGTGGGGTGGCTCCACCGGTGGCTGCGTTGTTTCTTGGTCTCACTGTCCACTGTGGGGCCCCCGTTCCAGCCCTTCTCCTCCTCTCCAGCCCCGAAGTTCTCCCCTTTGGAAATATGCTGTCAAGCAGGGTGTGAAACCCTCAGGGGAACCCCAAGATTAGAGGAGCTCTGCTCGAAGGGGACACCAGAGTCCAGGACGCCTTCGGGTATCTCCAAAGACGGGAGACCCAGGTCAGGGCGGGGCGGGGACGCTGCTTCCTGCAGAAGCCCCAGGACGTGCCCCGACCCTTCAGCCCCTCCGCCAGCGCCACAGGGACGGGAGCAGCAGCACCTTATGCCGGCCCCGCGGCCTCGAGGGGAGGCTTGGGGACCCTGCCACGGGGCAGCTGGAGGGGAAAATGGCAAGTCCAGGAGCTGAGCAGACAGTCCTTGCCAAGTTCCAGGCTACACAGCAGGAAGTCCTGGCTTCCCCGCAGCTGAGGGGACAGGCCCGTTGCAGGAGGCAGGAGGCTAGAGACAGAGGGCGCGTGTGGAGAAGGGCGGAGGTGGGGGGTGGGGGCTGGGGCCGGGGCAAGCAAAGGCAAGCTCAGCTTTTTCACTCTCCCCCAAGAGACTTGAAGTCAGCGCCTGGGAGGGCGCAGGGGTGAGTAAGCAGAGCGGGCGGCTTTCGGGGCAGTGAAGTCTCTGCACGATCCTGTGGATGAGGGTCTGACGCCCTGATACTCGCCTAGACCCACAGAACGGACCCCACTAGGCGCAAACCCTAACGTGCTCCGGACTCCGGGCACCTGAGACGTGACAAAGTGGGTTTGTCACTCATGAAAACGTCCCACGCAGGTTGGGGGGTGTTGCCGATGGAGAGGCGGCGTGGGGGCGGGGGCGCCTCTTCTCCATCTTGCCGTGAACCTAAAACTGCCCTAAAAAGGCGAAGTCTGAGCAGCTCGGAGACCAGCGGCGCGCACAGCGGTGGAGAGATGGCGACTTTATTGAGCTTCCGCCCTGGTGACATCCGCTTGGACCGAGCCCGCCACGCCCTGGAGAGAAACAGCTGCTGTCTGGGCACAAATACTTAGCGCCTCGTCTGGGGGATCTCCGGATGCTCCCTGCTCCCTGCCCCCACCCCGCCCCCCAAAGAGCCCATATTGTGCTTGAAGCCCCCCTCCCCGCAGCTGGGAGCAAGGCCGGCGAGCCCCGCCCGACAAGCCAGCAGGCCACGAGGGATGCGCTGCCAAGGCCTGCACAGAGGGCAGAAGGAAGGGGCTGGGGAAGTGGGCGGAGACCAGGAGAGCCCAAAGGGGGCAGGGAAGACCACACTGGCCATATGCACCCCCTGGAAATGAAAATACTGTGAGAATGTATCAGCGCCTCCCACACGCCTCCCCAGAGCCGCGGTGCCGGCAAGCAGGACAGTTTGTCTTCGGTGGCCCTGCTGCTCGGGGAAGAGCAGCCGCAGTGAGAGCGCCTGGGTCCCGGGGGCGCGCAGGAGCGAGGCGGGGGCAGGCGCTCAGGGGCTGGGTGAGGGGGTGGACAGTGGGTTTCAATGAGCAGGAAAGCCCAGGGGAGCCTGCAGCTGTCTGGCCCAGGCCACCAGGCTCCTTGGGTGCCCCAGCACACCCTTTTCCTTCCCGGTCGGCTCTGGAGGCTTTGGAGCCTCTGAGCCCCCTGCGGGACATCCCACGAAGCCAGAGCAGCAGCCGCCATCACAGCCGGCACCACCAGAGTGCAAAGAATCCAGACAAGTGGAATTGCGCGGCGCCCTGGCCTGGGGACCCGTTTCCTTCCCGCCCCAGCGCCTCGGCCTCTGCCCCTGCCTTCAGGTTCACTTTCCTTCCAGACCAGAGAACTTCCTGGTGCTGGCAGATCCCGGACACGCCTTGGGTTAAGTCCCCGGCAGCTGCCCCCCACCTGCACCACCCTTCGCCCACCCGCTCTCCGCCCCTCGTGCCCGGCCCCCACGGCCCCTCCAGCCCACGCGGGGGCACGCCAGCGGGCGGGATCCTTTCTCCGCCACCTCCCCCGCCCTCCCTGGCCTATCATGGGCCACGCAGACCACAGGCCCCACTCGTGGTGGGGGGGCCCAGCGTCCCCGCGGGATGGCCGTGGGCATCACCATCCCGTCACACGTGACACTGAGGGGTAAGTCGTGGCGCCACCCCTGGTGCTGACGCCGGAGAAGCCCCTCGGTTCTGCCGGCGCCTCAGAATGGAGAGGGAGGGCGGGAGGTGATGGCCGCCGGAGGAGCACCCTGGCGCCGAGCCCCCCAGAGAAGGGCGGGACAGCCTCCTCCAACGGGGGCGAGGGGGCTGCCCAGACAAGTCCCGGAGGGAAAGAGCGGGGTCTCCGCCATCCTCCCGCAAGACCAGACCTCTGGGGCCGTTTTCCAAGACATGCAACAAAGACACACTGCACACCAGTCAACCCTCTGGGCCCCCGGCCGCCTCTGAGTCGCTTCCAAGAAGCCGGGACCTGAAGACGCCCAACAGCCCCTCCGGCCAGCAAGAGCGGAGCCTGGAAGACGAGTCAGAGAAGCGGCCCGCAGAGGCAGACGCGGGCGCTCTGCAGGGTTCGGCACCCTAAACCGCCCCTGCCTCTCCAGGAGCGCGGGAAGAGGGCCTGGGGAGGGGCTCGCCAGCCAGACGGATTCACACCCAAGGCGGTGGCCCTGGAGATGAGGAGAGGCGCGGGCGGGCAGCAGGGGGTGGGCGGAGGAGGAGGCCGCCAGGCCCGAGAGGCCCCGCGCTCAGGTCCGCTCTGCTCCCGGCTCCCAGGGAAGGCGGGGTTCCAGCTGCCCCGACGCCGCTAACCCAGCAGACGCTAGAACTCTGCTGCGCTCTGCCCCTCGGAGGGGACCCGGGAAGAGCGGGTCGCCCCGCTCGCCCAGGCCCCTCACTGGAGAGGCAGGACAGGCCCGAGGCGATTCACAGTTGCCACGCCCCTGCACCACGCACCCCCCCACCCGGCCTCCAGGGACCCCGAGTCTCCAGCGCTCGTGGCGCCAGCGTGGCTCAGAGGGTTAACACACCAGGACTTCTCAGACGGTCGGACGCGAGCTCGTTCACCACGAGGAACCGGGAACGGCCACGCACCTCCTAGTGTTTCTTGTAGCGGTTCTTTGGGGTCTCCCCGCACCCTGTTTTGTCACAGTTGGGGGCCCCGGGGTTCTTGCCCAGCCCGAGGCTGCCCAGGAGGCCGGGGAGCTCCTGCGTGATGGCCCGCTCGATCTTCTCCAGGAAGCAGCCGCCCATGTAGGAGCACTGCTGGGACAGCAGCTTGAAGCTGGAGATGGGGTTGATGCCGAAGAAGTCCTTGTAGGCCTCGCGGTTGGGGAGGTCGAACTTGCTGACGTTGGTCTTGGCCAAGATGGTCTTGAAGATGTAGAACTTGTCGGGGTCTTCCACGATGTCCTTGAAGACCATCTCGCCGTCGCTGAAGAAGGTCATCTTGTCCTTGTAGGTCTGCAGGTAGCGGTCCACCAGCAGGGCGTGGATGCGCACGCGGATGGCGTGCTGGCGGATGAAGGCGATCTTGTTCTCCAGCCGGTTCTCGATCACCTGGTTCAGGTCTTCCAGCAGCGAGATCTCCTCCTTGAGGAAAAGGTCGCGGTGGGTGTCGGCCCTGTAGTCTTGGGGCCAGAAGGAGCTGACATACACCCTGGGGGGCTCCGTGACGTTGATGAGGGGGGCCAGGCTCCAGAAGAGGGCGCCGTAGACGCGCATGAGCATCTGTGTGGCCAGGTTGTCCGCCTTGTTCAGGATGATCCGGATCTGGGACTCCCGTCCCTTCAGCTGGCGGAAGAGCGTCTCCAGCTCCAGCCCCACGTCCAGCTTGGTGGGATCGAAGACCACAAAGATGAGGTCGGCTCTGTCAATGAACCACTGGCACACGTCGTTGAAGGGGTAGCCTGGGGAGGGGGAGAAGGGGCGTGAGGTCAGGCCGTGCCCTGCCCAGGCCCCTGGCGCACCTTCCGGAGCCAACCACGCCAGGGCCGCAGGGGTGAGGCTCCTGCTCCCGACCCTGCACGGGAACTTCCCGACCCAGCTTGCGTCTGCAGTGGAATCCGGGCCCCGAATTTGATTCTACCCTGGGATCTGACTTCCAGGGAAAGTCCAATTCTTTTTTTGAAGGGGGATTTTCCTACTGGCCGGAAAGATCTGAGGCAGGTCAAGGCAAGAAAGCGGAGCGTGGACAGACGTGAGAGAGAAGAGGCATCATGGAGGGAAAGGGTGGGAGCCTGCGGGGAGCCCTGGCCAGCGCGGGGGCTCGCCGCTAAGGCTGGATGTGACATGTTCTTATGCTTTATCTTGTTCCAGGCTGAGGAGAACAATAGCACTTGGGTTTGTATAAAGATTACTCTGTTGCTATGAGCAGGAAAGTATCTAAGTAAAACTGCCAGTCCCAGAGTCCCGGCTCCGTGTGTTTTAATTCCTTAGCTTTTTATTTCCCAAATGGGGAGACTCTGCCTGCCTGTCTTGAAAATCTCTTACAACCATCAACCAAGAATGCAAAAAATATCCAATGCATAGCAGGAGTGCAATTAAGGTGAATTCACTGTTATAGAGATGCGTGACAATATTGCCACTAGTGATAAAACAGGGTCTGGTTATAGCCAAAATGGGAGTCACGCCCTGGTGGCACAAGGGGTTAAGGTGCAACCTATGCGGCTGTCCGCAGCCTCTGCAGCACGAGTTCAATCCCCGGCCAGGGAGGTGACCCACATGGCACAGTAGACTCCTCCTGTCTCCCCGCTGCTCCCCTCAGCAGTGTACTTGGGTCAATCTGCCTGTTCTCTTCCCCACTCTGTCTCTGGTGAATGCTCTCACCTCCCCACACCTCTGACCTGTACCCCAGCTCTTGTATGCATAAATAAATAAATCTAAAAAAAAAAAAACACAAAAACAAAATGGGAGTCACAGCCCTAGACTGAGGCCCACATCTGGTCACATCTCCCTGCAGAAGATCCCTGGGGACCCGTCTCTGCAGACAGCCCTGTGTCTGGGGAGACCCCTGGCCTGGGGCATCCCCTCGCGCCTGCAGGCCCAGTGCCACTCCCTGTGTGCCTAAAGGCCGGTGGTGGAGGGGGGCTTCAGAAAGCCTGATGGAGGCGAGTGCAGAGGGCACTGAGGCTAGGAAGGGCTGAAGGTCAAGTTCAACCCAGAGCAGGTGAAGTCAAGGTCACCTGCCCTGGGGTCAGTGCGATGAGGGGCTCGATCTCAGGGGAGAGCCGGTGCCGCCCCAGAAAGCTCAGCCCCAGCTTGCACCTAGAGGAACTGCTCCCGGGGAGAACACTGATCACCCCACACCGGGCCCATCCTGGCAGAGGTAAAAGGCAGGAACTCCACACCTAAGTGGCACCCCAGTGACCAGAGAAGGTGCTGGAAGGAAAGAAGCACCTTGGATGAGGCTGGCCTCGTCTCCTCGGCCCCGCCTACGCCCGCGGTGGAGCAGCCAGCTCAGGCTGCTCAGGATGCCCACTCACCCCTCTCCTGCTGCTTGCGGTTCTCGATGATACCCGGAGTGTCCACGAAGGTGACCCGCTCCAGGAGCTTGTGGGGAACCTCAATGCCAATCAGCTTCTCGAGGAAATTCTGGCCGAACTTCTCAAGGGGCGAGAAGGAGCGGGCGCTGTCCGCGGCCATGACGATGCCCTCAATGGTCTTGAGCTTGGGCCCGTGCATGAGCACCGTGAACTCGGACGTGGTGGGCTCGGCACCTGCGGGACAGCTCGGTGGGCACACGGCTGCCTCTGGGAAGAGACTGACCGCAGGGTCGAGGCAAGCAGGGTGTTGGGTAGGGGGCATGGCAGGGACCAGGGGACACCGTGATGGCTGAGCTGCTGGCTTTTTTTTTTTTTTTTGATTGTGCCAAAATGGACCGATTTCAAGTGGACATTGGCGTGAACGAACTTCACGTTACTGCGCGGCCATCCCCAGAACCTTTTCATCTTCCTCATCTGTCCTCATCGTAGCTTGATCCCCCCGCCCCAGCACCCACCGTCTACTCTGCCTCTATGAACTCGCCAAGCCCGGAGTCCTCGCAGGGTGCAGCCAGACAGTGTTTGTCCTGACCCTGGCTGATCCCAGGAGCATCCTGCCTTTGACGTGGGTCCTTGCCGTAGCCTGGATCAGAACCCCCTTCTTCTTCAAGGCTGAACGATAATCCCCTGTGCGGCGGGCCAGACTTGGCTTACCCACCCACCAGCGGAGCTGGCCCCGGCGCCTGGCGGTTGTGGACAACGGGGCGCGAGCCGGGTGCAGCCTGTCGTCTGGCACGGAGTGTTGACGATTAGAGGGGAGCACAGGCGTGTTCTGATCCGGAGTGCTGCCCGCGAGACACTGAAACACCAACAGGCACACAAGGAAACCTGGTTACCTGTGTAGAGCTGGTAGCGCGTGTTTTCCAGCCCGAGGAGGTAGTTGATCATGGTGGATTTGCCGACACTCCACGGTCCCAAGAACAGCACCATTGGCTTGGAAGTGATCTCCCCATCTGTGGGCAGCAGGAATTAGAAACGGAAGTGAACTCGTCGGAGTCTTACTGTGGGAGGACAGCACCCTTCACGCTGCACCCCAGAAGGTCCCGCTAACGGGGTCGTGGAACCCCCAGGGGCCGGGAAAGCAGGTGCCGTCAGCTACAAGGTGGTGCCATGTCTGAGCACCAGGAGACGCCACTCTGGCTCCGCCCAGGCTCTTGGCAGCAGCACTAGAGGAGGGAGTAAGCGAAGGCAACACCAGCGACTCAGGTTAGATCTAGAGGAGAATAGTTCATAAAGAAAGGGAGGAGGGGGCCTCCCTGGTGGTGCAAGGGGTTAAGACACGACCTATCAAGCTACCCGAGCCTCTGCCTCACGAGTTCCATCCCCGGCCAGGGAGGTGACCAACACAGCGCAGCAGACCTCTCCTGTCTCCCCGCTGCTCCCCTCAGCAGTGGATTTCAGTAGATCTGCCTGTTCTGCTCCCCACTCTGTCTCTGGTGAATCCTCTCATCCCCTGCACCTCTGGCCTGTACCCCAGCTCTTGTATGCATAAATTAATTAATTAATTAATTAATTAATCTTAAAAAAATAAATCTTAAAAAATAAATCTTAGAAAAAGAAAAGGAGAGAGCTGCCATGTGGGGAGAGGTTAAAGCTCTGCTCTCTGGCTTGAAGCCAGAAAAAAGGACACACGAGAGGCTTCTTCAACCTTGGACAGTCTACACCCAGGCCTGGCAGCCCCAGCTCCTCCCCCTCAGCGGTGTCTCCCACATGCCTGCCTCGGGCTCCATCCAGCCCTGGGCTCCAGGGCCAGTCTCCAATATTAGCCTCTAAAGTCCATGGCAAATTGGCTCGCATTCAAGGCCAAGCATGGACCCAGCAATTCCTGGCCCTCTGTGCAACGTCGGGGAGACACCCTGTCCCGGGCCACTCCACTTGGGGTGCAAAAGAGAAAAGCAGGTGGGAGGGGAGGGCAAGCGGACTGGACCATGGGCTGCAGTCACTCCCCGAACACAGTGTCACCTGCACCTCGAGACTGGAGCACTTGTGTCCCTGGCCTGGCAGGGGTCTCCAAACAGTGGACACTCCTGTCTTTTCCTTCATGTTTAAAAGTAGTTTGTAGTTTCCTTAATTTATTGGTTCAAAATCGAGAGCCATGAAGGGACGCAGGACAGAGGGGACAGGGGCAGCTTCCCCAAGGGACAGGCATCCGGGGCACTGGGGACATGAGGTCCCGGGAGCCAGGCCCAAAAGGGGGAGCAGCACCTGGAAGACCTCTCTCCAGAGCACCACTCTGGGGGGGCACCTGTGAGGAAGGAGAGGTGGAGGATGGGGAGACAAAGGCGTCACCCCAATGTCTGGCACCCCTGTGAAGCGGGAGAGGCTCCAGTGCTGGAGGCTTGGGGGAGGCGGGGGAACAGCAGCACGGCAGTGACCCAGCAGGGCCCGCTCCCAGCCCTGCGCCTGCAGCCCAGCCTTTCTGGGGCACCGGGTCCTGTCTGTCAGGCAGGAATAACACGGGCCCCACCGCGCCTCGCCCCCACGGCCATCCAGGGCCTCTCGAGATCAGCAAGCAACAGGAAGATCCCTGTGAAGGTTCAGAAGACCAAGGACGTTCCAAACCAGCAGCTGCGGGAGCGGGAGCCCTCCGCTCGGCCAGCGCCCGCAGAGCGCGCAGTGCCAGGTCTGGCTTCCACAGACAGACTTGCCGGGGGCGGGGAAGAGACTGACCGCAGGGTCGAGGCAAGCAGGGTGTTGGGGGGTGGGGGGCGGCACGCACCCGTGAACGCAGCCCCAGACGTGCCGCAGAGGCCGAGAAACACGGCGCCCGGGCAGCGGGAAGTCAGAGCAGCAGAAACCAAGAAGGAGTTTTCCTCTCCGGTGTCTGCTGGGCGCCTGGTGGGGCCTCCGCCCGCCCAGCGGGCCTTGTTTGCATTATTTTGAAAGTCAAAGTTGGAGAGAATCCAGACCCGAGAGAAGCCGGGGCGGGGGCAGACCCGAGGCGCCGCGCTGGGAGCGGGCTCCAGCCCCAGGGTCGGGGGCAGCGCCGTGGCAGCCAGAGGCTCCCGCACACAGAAACGCTCTCGAAGGACACGCGCCCCGCAACCCCTGCGCAGCCCCTGCCTGGAAACGGGCCTCTCCGCAGGGCCCGGCGGGTGGCGTGGCGGGCCTCACCCTCTGAGAGCCCAGCTGCATGGGCCTGGTGCCCACCAGCTCGGAGCCCCGGGACCCTGGGGGCAGCGGGGGCTGGCGGGACGGGGGTGCAGCCCCCCGCAAGCCGTACCTGTGATCTCGTGCTGCCGCAGCTCGTTGTACTTGTACGACTGCTCCAGGGGCTTGATGGATGAGTGGTAGATCTTCCGGAGCCGCTGCAGCACCGCTGGGGGGCCGGGGACAGGTCAGGCGGCCAGGGCGCCTCGCGGGTGCGCCCACCCTCCCGGGCCGCTTGGCCTGCCTGGGGCTGTGCTGTCGCTTCACACCCCACCCCCAGACGTGTCTAAACCCAAAATCCCCCTGCAGCTTCTCTTGGAGCCTTTCAGAGGGCCGCGAACTGGGGTTCTCTGAGAGCAGATGAGCGCCCCCTCTCCCATTCTCTGCCCCCCAACTCCACCTGCCGGTCCCAACACCCCAAGTGTCTTTCTGGAAGAGCCTGACACCGGGGACAGGCAGGGAGCCCACAGGGCATCAGGCACAAGGGGCTCGGGCCACCAGACGCCTCCCCGAACCCCTGCACTGGGACCCTCAGGATCCCAGCTTCGCTAGTTCCTTGACTGGGAGGAAACGGGAAGCCTCCCCGAGAGCCGTGGGCTGCCGTGATCCAGGATGGGGTCGCAGGGGCCGAGAACGGCCTCTGCGGATCTCCTGGCAGTGTGGGCGGCCCTTGCGCCGCCCTGCTGCCCCCAGCGGCGGCCACCCTGGGCTGCACGGCCCCGGGCCACCGCCTCTGCCCTCCTCTTGCTCCCCTCTGCCTCCCTGCCAACCCAGAGCCCCCAGCCGCGCCCCATCTGCAAGGCTCCCCTCCCAGGGGCCGGCCCCCCACCCCGCTCCCGAGCCCGCCTGCACCTGCTCCCGAGGCCCTGCTGCCCTCCCGCGCCAGCCCCGCGCCAGCCCCGCTCACCCGAGTAGTCGTCGGCCGGCTTGTCCTCGGTCAGCATCAGCGTCGTCTCGATGTGGGAGCGGTCCCGCAGCGGGGCCTCCTCGCTCACATCCTCCGCCTCTTCTGGGGAGAGAAGCAGGCAGCAGGGTCAGCGCAGGGCCAGGAGCCCCTCGGAAGACCGGCCGGGAGGGAGAGCTCTGTCTCCAGGACGGGCCCTGAAGGCCCAACTCGCTGCTCTTAAGTGCCACACGTGGCCCCTTGGATCCCCGACAAACGCGTCGCCTGGCAGGACTCTGCGCGCCCAAAGCAGACCCAGCCCCGCCCTCGCTTCCCTAGTCTCGAGGGGAAACAGTCTTGCAAGGAGTGTAATGATCACAGATGGTGATGGGGGCACAGGAGGAACGTTCCAGAAGCTATGAGAGCCAAGGAAACTCCCTGTGAAGTCTTAGCGGGGATGAGGGGGCGTGGGGGTGACAGAAACTCCCAAGGGGCCACCTGTGAGCTGGAGGGGGTGGGCAGGGCCGGGGAAGGACTTGGTCCCTCCCCTTCGTGGAGGCCGCAAGTACCTGATGCCAAGGATGGAAACTAAATCTGCGAGACGCCTGCGGTTGGCCAGCGGGAGAGTGAACATTAACCCCAGTCCCCCCAGCCCTGGTCCAAGCCACAGCCGGGGTGGGGTGGCGGGGCCTAGCAGGACCCCGCTCCTCCACTGTCCCCCACCCACTTCCCTGCCCCTGCCCCCAGAGGTCTTCTATCACCCTCTGACCGGGTCGCAGCCCATCCCACCTGGGGGGTTCCCCACCCACCCCCACCCCACCATCCCCCCAGCCTGCAGGGCCTCAAGGCCCGCGGCCCTTGTCCTTCAGATAGCGGCTGGTGAGCAGCCGGGGTGCCCCATGGGCCAGGCTCCTGGGTCAGGGCCGCCATCCCAAACCCGGGCCAGCTGGGGCTCCCTGCCCCACCCTGGCCCTGCCCGTCCCCCACAGAGAGACTTTGGTGCTGCTTCTTAGCTCTGCACAGGGGAAACTCGGGATGCCCTACCCCGAGGCCCCGCCGCAGGCCCGTCCGCCCCGGGGCCTGGCTTCTGCTCCTCTGAGCTCGGCTGGGCCCCCTGGTTCCTGGCGCTCACACTTCCTGCTGTTTCCTGGGGTTCCAAGGCCTCCAGTGAGGGTTCTCCCACTTCCGGTGAGGGTTCCCCGGTTTCCTTGGCTTCTGGTGAGGGCTCCCCAGCTTCCTGAGAGAGCTCCCCCACGTCCAGTGAGGGTTCCCCAGTTTCCTTGGCATCCAGTGAGAGCTCCCCAGCCTCCTGAGAGGGCTCCCCCACTGCTTCCTCTGAACTCGCCCCGCCCCCACTGTCCTCTTCGGAGTCCTCTTGGGACGGAACTCCTTCCTCGCTTCCGCTGCGGCCGCCACCCTCTTCTTCAGAGGAGTCTGCGTCCCGATCCTCCCCAGGCGTCCCTGGTGTTGGGCCCTCTGTGGCGGGGTCCTCCTGGGTGCCCCCCGTCTCTGTCTCCACGCTGGCCTCCGGGGCTGCGCTAGAGCTGGGCTCCCCCGGGGCCTCAGCCTGCCCCCTGGCTTCTGTGTCGACGTCTCCGACCCCGACAGTCACTTCTGGCTCCTGACCAGGCCCCGGGCTGCCCTCACCGGCCCCTGTCTTGGGGGCACGGGCCCCCTCCACCGCCACGCCGGCAGAAGCCCCCTCGGCTCCAGGCGCTGCGCTCGCCGCTGCTGCTTCCTGCTCAGGCCCCCGGCCTAGGGTCGCCTCACCTTCCGCAGGCGCCACGCCGCTCCCGGCCCGTCCTTCGGCCTCTGCGGCCGCTCCGCTGGCAGTGCCCTCCGTGGGCAGCCCAAGCCCAGGCCCTTCTTCCAAGGGGGCCGCCCCAGCACTGAGTTCTGACCTCCGCTCTTCCCGGGCGCCCCCCTCTCCTTCTGGAGGAAGGGTGCTCACCCCCGGCGGTACCTCCTCTTCCGCCCCGGACCCCGCGAGGCCCCCGGGGACACCCGACTCCGAGGCCGAGGCATTGGCGAGGCTGGCTTCGGGGTCCGCGCCAGGGGCGGCGGGGGCGGCGGGGGCCCCCGGGGTGGTCTCCGCCAGGCTCTCGGCCTCCCTGCCATCCGGGTAGTGGAGGGGCAGGGGCTGGTCTCGAGGGGTGGCCTCTGCATAGAGTCCCCGCTCCTTCTCCTCTAGACTGGCGTCTCCAGCGGAGAAATGACTCTCCAGCAAATTGCCAACATCTTCTGTGCCACCCGCAGCAGCAACTTGCAGTTCTAAATGGTCAGAACACGAGTGGTCAGTTCACGGGGCTGGCACCGGCTGTGCTTCTCAAAAGAGTCTAACTCAACCCAGCTCCCGTCCTGGGAGTGGGCCGCCTACGCCCGTCTTCTGGGCACCCGGCGCGACGGCGGGGCTGGGCAGCTAGGCCCCGCGCCCGTCCCTGAGGGAGACCCAGGCCCCGCACAGCTCCCCGGGTCCTGCCGGCGGCAGAGGGCTGGAAACTTGGCCGAGGGCCCCGAGTCCTTCCTCCACCTTGGGGCCGGGCACGTGCAGCCAGGCGCGCCAGGCGGTCCTGCCAAGCCAGCACAGACGCGGGCCCGCTCCAGCCCTTGTCAGTTCCTAGAGTCATCACCAGCGGGCTTGTGTGCGGCTCTCAGCGCAGGGGCGAAAACAGGTGTCTGCGGGCCAGATAGGCTTGGGTTACACGGCAAAGTACTTAGGGGATTACTGGCGGCTCTCAACCTTATTAAGTCACATCCAATTCCGTCCCCGTATGGGCAGGCATTTGCTGGCCTCGCTGCCTTGGATTAGAAGGGACACGGCAGAGGGGGCGGAGACACCCGGAGCGGGCGGGGCCTGGGCTTCCCGGTGGCCTTAGCCAACCCCTTCCCGGGGATCCCCTTCTAAGGGCGGAGAGCTTTACCAGAAGAGCTGAGGGCACCAGGAGGGCAGAGCAGGAGCACGGGGCGGGGGCCTGGACTCTGCCAAGGGGTTCATTTAGTTGGAAAATGGGGTCAAGAGAGAGCACTGGGGGGCCTCCTCGGTGGCGCAGTGGTTGAGCGCTGGGTTGCGAATCTGCCTGCAGCCTCTGCAGTGCTCGTTCGATCCCCGGCTGCTCCCCCGCCACCAGAGGAGGGTCTCACATGGCACGCAGACCTCTCCTGCCGCCCGCTGCTCCCCTCAGCAGTGTCCTTCGGTCCTTCTGCCTGCTCTGCTCTGGCTCTGGTGAATTCTCTCACCCTCCCGCGCTTCTGACTGTGCCCAGTGCTTGTATAAATAAATAAATAAATCTTAAAAAAAAAAAGAGAGAGAGAGAGGACTGGGCCTATCCTTGCCCACTCCAAGGCTGGGGTCGGCAGGCAGAGGAGGCCGGGGGGCACCCTGCAGGCTCGTGGGGTCAAGGGGGCCGTAGGTGCCCTGCTCTGGGGTGGCAGAGACAGTCCGGGACCCGCTTGACCCACCCCTCTCTGGCAGGCAGCAGCCCCGACTCTCAGGCCACCGCCTGGTCCCAGCTCTGCCTCCCCCAAGAGCGGCGACGCCTTGGGCTGCCGCTCCTGCCTGGGGCGCCCACTCTCCTCACCGCCTGGAAGCTGGGGAGGCCTCCAGGGACCAGCAGCAAATACGTTCTCTTTAGCCCCCGCAGAGGCCACCTGCCAGCCCACTCAGGAGGCCGGGAGTGCAGGTGCTTGCGCACAAAGGCGCCGCATCTGCTGCCAGGACACCCCAGCCCTTCCCCTGCCCCTGACCTCCCACATCACAGTCTCGGGGCCTCTGACCTGTCCCGGATGCCAGGGGGCTGGTGGTGACCGGAACCCATGACAGCCCACTCCTGGCCTGAACTTCCAGGCCAGTGTGTTTAGGGGAGCACCGGGAACCCCTTCTCCCAGTCCCCTCTCTCTTCCCTGCCTGTACCCTCCCTCTGGGCCGGTCCTGGCTCCTGTGTTATAAGAACGCGTCCTGTCATGAGACGTAGTCCTCCGTGTCCCCAGGGCTGGGCAACCCGCCCGAGTCACAGGAGACCCGGGTACACAGGGGCCTGGACCCTCATGGCAGCTGGGGGCTATGCTTTCCAGCTGTCCTCCCAGAGCCCCGATTCCTTTGCCTGCGTCCGGATACCTTCCAGCCTCTGGAGAAAACTCATCCCGAAGTTCGGCGGAGGAGCTGGGCACCCCTGGGCAGCTTTAGAGACGTGTGCGCTGCCAGCAGGGCCGACAGGTCACTTTCCTTCAGTCCCGCCTCCCGCTCCAGTGCCGGGCACGCGAACCGCCCGCCGACGACCCGGCGGAGCCTGCTCCGGCACACTTGCTTCTAGAAGCCAAGGCTTGCTCTTACCCCCACTGCTGAGACGAGGACTGGCCTCGGGACAGAGCCTCATTCAACATCCCCCAGCAACAGGCTGGGGCTGCTGGCCTCGGAGCTGCCGGGGCAGCGCTGGCCCCTGCAGCATCTACACCCACGCCACGCAGTGTACTCGGGCCGGTGGCAGCCCTGGTGTGTCCCGGGAGCTTGATAAAGGAGCAAGCCGGGGCCAGCCAGGCCCTCTCAGCCGGAATCTGCACTTTAACAAGATGCCCTGTTGGAGAGGCGCTGCCTGCACCCCTCATCAAACCGCCTCCAGCCCAGGCGCTGGCTGCCTCTGGGGCTCACCTGGTCTTGCTCCCCTCCCCCGCTCAGAGGTGCTGCTCGATTCTCCCCAGGGTGTAGCCCCGGCATCAGGACCTCAACAGTGAACATTTGGGGGGATTCTAAGGTCCAGCCAAAGCCTCTGTGAAGGCAAATAAATCCGACCTGCAAACTTCCACCACGTCCCTCCCCCTTCTGTGCCTGCCGGGCTCCCAAGTTGGAAGGATCACCCAGGGCTGGTCATTTGACCTTGGGACAGCCGTGGTCTCCGCTTCTCCTCGGGATTCCAGCCTTTCCAGACCCTTCCACTGCTGTTGATAGTGGTGATGGGGGTGGTGGTGATGGGGGTGGGGGTGATGGGGGGGGTGGTGAAGGGGGTAGTGGTGGTGATGGGGTGGTGGGGGGATGGGGTGGGGGTGATGGTGAAGATGATGACCATCAGGCCACACTCTGGTCTGAACTTGACGTATCTCTGACATTCACGAGACCCCCTCTGTAGCTGGCGGGGGTGAGGGGGAATCAGGAGCCGGGGATGAGGAGCTGGGGATCTAGCACATGGGGGATTCCCACTCCTGGGCCCTGGCAGGAAATAAGTGTGTTCCTGTGTGTAGCTGCATGTATGTCCAGACCCTCCTCTGGTTTTTCTGGCTTCTGGCCTCCTGCTCAGCGATTTGGAGGAAAAGATCAAGGATCATGGTTTCTGCCCTGTGACCTTCCTTTCTGAGCTAAAAATAACTTCTCTGTTAGAAAGTCTCTCAGTAAAACAAACTGTGTTATTGGGTCCCAGGAAGCAGCTGTGCCCCTGGCCCCGGCCTCCGCCGGGGGGTGGGGGGGATGGTCAGAGGCTTCTAGAGCCTCAGTTCAATTCTGTGGTCACATCCAGGCCTCTCCCTCCCTCGCCCTCCCCAGCATGTTGCTGAAGCCCCCTGGCGGCCCCTGGAGGATGAGGCACAGCCCAGAGGACCCAGGACACGGGGCAGCTGAGCCCCGTGAGAGGAGTCTTGGCCTACCCCCGACAGGAGCTCCTTCCTACCTGTGCTGGCCCGGTCCTCACAGCAGGGAGATGAGCCGCAGCCCCATTCAGCTGGAGGCTGTGGGAAGGTCCCTGCTCCAGCCCCACTCCCAGGCCAGGCAGGACATGGCCTAGGCCAGCTCCGGCCTCTCCACATGTCCTCCCTTGTCTGTCTTCAGGTGTCGGCCTCTCCCTCCTCAACCAACCACTGGCAAACACCCGCTTTCTCTCCCAGCTCCTGACTCATCCCAAAGCACTTTCTGCATGGACTCAGACCCTGGCGTTGCCAGGGGCCTCAGGGAGTCCAGAGGCAGCTCGGCCAGGAGCGCTGGAGGCAGCCCAAGGTCAGAGGCGGGTTGGACAGAGCCTGTGGCCTCCGCCTAGAGTTCTGCCCCGCCCTCGCAGTTTGCAAACCACGGCCCACTGAGTGCTGGGGCCCATGGAAGGCCTGGGGAGAGGAGGGACGAGGCCCTGCACCCTCTGGCCGGCCCAGCGCCTGAGCAGGGAGGGGCACGACCAGCCCCTTCCCAGCGACTCCTCTGGCCTCTCAACTGCTTCCTCCGGTGACCTGCGCCCTCTCGCAGCCTCTGTGGCCCTGCTGGTGGCCTCACGCACACGCGGCGCCCTCCAGGCTGGCGCCACCCTTGCTGTCCTCCTGGGGCAGTCCTCCACGGCGGGGGGCGAGGGTCCTGAGCCTCTCTTGAAACGAGGGAGCAGAGTCGTCTTCTCGACAAGCCGTTCCAGACTGGCTAGAACTCAACCTGCAGCAAAGCCCTGCTCCCCGGAGGGCGCCCCGAGACACGCCACGCTGGCCCAGCACAGAGGCCCCAGTGCCGGGGTGGCTCGGGGTGAAGTGGGGGTTCCACAGGTGACTGTAACCAACACCAGCTCTCGAGAACGTGGCTCGGAGCCAGAGCCACCCTGCCAGGTCCCAGCCACACCAGCCCAGACCATCAGATCTCAGGGTTCAAGGCGCCTGAGCGGGCAGACTGACCCCCAGTTCGAGAGCTTGCCTGAGCACTCCCAAGGGGCACGCGGCCAGGGCCTCTTCTGCCGCGGGGTGCATGTTTACTGCTGGTCTCTTCATTCCTGGAAGGAAGCCTCCCCACAGCTTTGCAGATGCCGGTGCCCACGGCGCCCTAGAAGGGAGGTGGCAGCCAGAGCAGGGGGCTGCCCGCCCTCCCAGGACCCCAGACCCGCTCGCTCACCCTCTGTGGGTCTTTCCCTCATCCCCTCAGACAAGGGGGCCGGGGGGCGGGGTAGGGAACGAGGGAGCCATTCTCGGAAGGTTCTTGGCCTCCTGACCAGGCACCTAAAGTCGAGGCTAATCCCACCAGGACAGCTTGTCCCTGGCTGGACTCTAGGCCCAAGTGGTTCACCCAGGGCACAGGATACGATGACAGCCGTGCCTCTCAGACAGCCAGGGACCTGGGGCTCCAGCGTCCTCCTCACAGACCAGCCAGTTTGAGTTCGCGGATCAGGATCCCAAAATGCCCACAAGTGACTGTCCTAAGGCCGCAGGCACGTTAAGCCAGTCAGCAGCCACTGGTTCTGCATCCCGGCTCTCCACGGCTCCCGGCTGGAGAGCTCCCCGGCCCAGCCTCTCACCACCCCACACACCCCACGCTCTCACGAGACCCCACACACCCCCCACACACACACTACACACACACCAAACACACCCCACACACACACACACCACCACACACTACACACACACCAAACACACCCCACACACACAACCCACCACACACTACACACACACCAAACACACCCCCCACACACACACACCACCACACACTACACACACACAAAACACACCCCACACACACACCCCACCACACACTACACACACACCAAACACACCCCACACACACACCCCACCACACACTACACACACACCAAACACACCCCACACACACCCCCCACCACACACTACACACACACCATCACACACTACACACACACCAAACACACCCCACACACACACACCACCACACACTACACACACACCAAACACACCCCACACACACCCCCCATCACACACTACACACACACCAAACACACCCCACACACACACACCACCACACACTACACACACACCAAACACACCCCACACACACCCCCCACCACACACTACACACACACCAAACACCCCACACACACACACCACCACACACTACACACACACCAAACACCCCACACACACCCCCCACCACACACTACACACACACCAAACACCCCACACACACACACCACCACACACTACACAAACACCAAACACACCCCACACACACACACCACCACACACTACACACACACCAAACACACCCCCCACACACACACCACCACACACGAGACCCCCACACACACTACACACACCACACACACACACCCCCCACCACACACACACCCCACCACACACACCACACCCGTGACTGAGGGGGTGAGTTGGCCTCAGAAGGACAGCGACTTCTTAACCAACCCTCTTCCTCCTCCCTTAAAAAGGACAGTTCAAGACTTCAAGACAATTATTTTTATAAAGTCCAGAGAATTCACCAAACAAGCCCAGCCCCCCATGAAGTCTCAGCATGGGAGGGGCAGAGGAAAAGGCCACAGCCCCACAGCCCACAGCTCCCCGAGGGCGCGGGAGGGGGACTCAGATGCCCCTGAGCAGCAGAGCAGAAACCCCAACCCTCCGCATGGCTCAGTTGCTGAAGGGAGGGGAGGGGAGGCGAGTCCGCCCTGAGACAGACGGAGGCAGCTGGCTCGCCGCCCCCACGGCCCCCACAAGGAAATGCAAGCTCCCTGGGATCTGGAGGTGCCCACTGGGGAGCAAAGGTTTAACTCTGGGGCACCAGGCAGGGACAGCCCCACCATGGTCCCCGAGATGGGTCCAGGTGGGGCCGTCGCAGCTTGGCAGGTGGAGGGGACGCGGAGCCCAGACCCAGCTCACCCCTGACCCAGGGAGGCAGAGGAAGCCTGATTCTCGAGCTTGGGGAGCGGGCCCCTTCCCCAGCCTGGGCCAGGACCACGGCTCTGGGCTTCCCTTGCCACATGGCCCGGGTCAGGGGGCCCTGCCTGCCGTCAGGAGAGCTGAGCTCCGCCGTGGGCATCTCGGTCCCCAGAGTGGCGTGGGCTGTTCCTCACACGCCACCGCAAAACACAGATGTGAATTCCTGCCCCCATGCCCCCCAGATGAAATTCGAAAGCTTCCACAGAGTCAGCTAGACTCCTGGCAGTTTCCTGGAAGAGCAAAGCTGCCGTGCAAGGCCCAAGGTCCTAAGTGCCACGGAACCAGCTCCGCACAGAGCCGCGCTGGCAAGGGAGGCCTGTCTGCTTGGGGCTCTTTCTCCCCCTCCCCGCCGGAAGCAGCCAGCGTGACTTGCTGGAGCAGCTGGACGCCCCGGGCCACTTGATGGTGGAACATTCCAGAAATCTCATGTCTCCCCCAGGAGCGACTTGCTGCCGGTCTTTATCCCCAGTGGCCTAGACACAGGGTCAGGCCTTCTCGGTGAGCAGCAGGTCCTGCCCCCTGCAGGTCGGGCCTCTGGGACCCCTCTGTGCACACCCCACAGGGCTGGGAGAGCATTTCTGGAAAGGCCAGCAGACCCTGGCTTCCCCTACCCCCGCTTTCCTCCAGAACCCAACAAACCATGGCGTGCGAGAGAGCCCCTGGCCCAGCTTCCAGAGCTGCCTGACACCCCCACCACTGGGCTGGGGGCCTCTAGTTCCACCAGGAGACACCCCCTGGTGTGGGGATGCCTGCTGCAGTGAGGAGGGTGCAGGCAGCCATGCCAAGACGCTGCCTGCCGTGCCAGCGGAGAGGGTCTACCCCAAGCTCAGGAAGGCTCGTGGGGGTGGGTCGTGCTCCCCTAGCTGCTCGCCTCCCGTTCTGCTGGGCGCAGGCCCAGAGGCCAGGCCCAAGGTCCACCGCTGGCTGGGCCTCACCTCCCACGTTCACGGCCACTGTTCGTGCAACACCTGACCCCGTCCCCAACATCACCCAGTCAGCTCCGCACCTGCCAAGGGCTGTGAGCCGAGCTCCCTCTTGGGGCAACCCCAGGCATGGGGCTGGAGGGCAACCAAGGAAGCAGGTGCCCAGCAGAAGACCACCCCAGGGAAGGGGCAGGGGCCACGCTGTCAGGCTTAGCAACTGTTTCACAGTCTGGGCCCAGATGGCCGCACAGGGTCCCCCCAAAACTCATCCTCCTGGAGCCTTGGACACAAGGTGTTAGCCAATATACCTAGTTCAGGGGAGGCCGTCCAGGGCCGGCCTCCTCACAAAGGACGCAGAGACCGGAGGGGGGCCTCTATCGGCCACAGAGCCTCCAGAAGCCGCAAGGGGCGAGGGCCAGGAAGGGCCGTCCCCAGGGCCTCCAGAGGAGCGTGACCCTCCTTGACGTCACCCTGGGCCCCTGCTGACCCGGGAGCGAGGGTGTCTCCTGTTTTAAGCCCTGCGTTCAGGGTCCTCGGTTACGGCCGCCACAGGAACTCAGGCAGGAACCCACACGGAGCTAGCAATCTCCCCACCGCCCCCTCCCTGCTGGGGGCACACCCGCCAGCTGGGCCCTGTCCTGCCCCCACACCCTCTGGGAGCCCCGGGGCCTCCCCCTGCCCTGCACCACCCAGCGACTGACTTAGCCCCTGATGACGTCGGCCTCATAGGGCTCCCCAGCGTCCCGAGCAGGGCGCCCTCCGGGCCTGCGAGCTCTCCCAGGACAGAGAACCCCAAGGCGGCCGGAGTCCAGAGCAGGGCGGATCTGCGGCCCGAGCCCTCCTGGCGAGTCTCGGGACGCCAGAGGCCGCCGGTGGCCGCTGGCCAGGCACAGGACCCCGGGCGGCGGAGCCTTTCCTGTTAAAGAGCATCTGACGGCAAAACACATTTCGAGCCTCCGATAGCCAGGGCTTTGTCTCCGGCGCGCACAGCCCGCGCTGGCCACGGGGCAGGAAGGACAACCCTTTCCCGGGCAAAGGGACAGGCGCGGACCCCGCAGGGGCTTGGTGACAAGCCGATGCCAGCGGCAGAGCTTGCTGTCCGGACTCCCCGGTGCTCCGCTCCGCTCCAGGAGCCCTCGGGAGATGGGGGTGCAGGCAGTGGGCCTGGGAGGAGAGGCCGCAGCCCAACTGCGGACTCAGGGAGGACGGTGAGGCAGAAAGACAGGAGGGAGAGGGGGACGGGCCGCCGAAGTCCACTGCTGTCCCCGCCTGTCCCCAAGCTCACCCAGACCCCTCCCCGGCCCAGCTGCCATTCCTGGCGCCTTCATCTCCTGAGCACAGGCAGGAGGAAACAGAAAAACCGCAGGACCACAGGGGGTGGCTCCCTGGTGACCTTGGAGGGGTCGGGGGGCAGCCTGGAGCCAGGTGTGCAAGGGGTGAGAGGGGCCAGCCTAGAGCCAAGTGTGCATGGGGGGACAGGACCAGGGGCAGCCTGGAGCCAGGTGTGCGTGGGGGGGACGAGGGGGGCAGTCTGGAGCCAGGTGTGCAAGGGGTGGGGGGGCCGGGGGGAAGCCCGGAACTAGGTTGGGGGGGTGATCAAGCACCAGCATGGTCAAGTCTTCACCTATTGCCATCTAGGGAAAATTCTAGGGGAGACAACTGGGCTGGCCGAGGTCCTAACCGAATGGCCAGTTGGAGGAAGACCAGGGGCCGCTGTTCTGGCAGCGACCCACAGGGTAGGGAGGGAGGGAGGGGCTCCCAAACCCCAGGGCTCTCCCCTGGCTCAGCTCTGGGCCAGGCTCCGGGAGCAACCCACTTCCTGCGGGTTCAGAACTCCAGGCCAGACTTTGCCTGCACCTGTTTGAGCCCAGAATGAAGTCCCCGCTGCAGAAGGATCCAAAAATATCTGTGAGGGAGGAGGGGGGAGGGGCCGGAGTCAGGAACAGGCTGCTGCCTGCCTGGGCCTAGGAGGAGTCACTTGGCTCCATGACCAAGGCCCTCTGCGAAGACCCCACCCATCGGGGGGCCTAACCACCCCCAAATGAGAGGCCCACCTTCCAGCCAGAGCCGGTCTCATCCTGCTGCTGCCCGCACGACGCCCTGAGCCTCCCCACCAGGCTCTGGACTCCCCCCTTCTACCCCCACCTGCTCGCTCTTGAGTTCAGCGCGCCTGAGCCAAGCACAGGTGGTGGACGGTCAGCCAACGAAACAGCCCGCAGCCCTGAGCCTGGAGCCGATTCCAGGAAGGACCCCTACTCCACGCCCGCCCCCCAACCCTTGAGGCGACCTTCCCAGCTCTCCTCTGAACTCCAACCAGGGCCGCCGCCTGGGGTGCTGGGGACATTTTTTTCAAGGTATGTCGTCCCTCCAGAGAAGGTCGGCTCCCGGGGCAGAGCCGCGGCCCCTTCCTGCCTGGACCTCACCCCAGCTCAGAAGGGCCCCACCGGTGTGGCGAGGCTGGGGGCCGGGCCTCCAGAGAGGCCCCGCCACGAGGAGCTGGTCTGCCCTCCCCCAGGTCCCGCCACGTCCACATCTGGTGGCAGCCTCGTGGGGGCGCGGATCAGATGCTCCCCTCCCGCCCGCGGCCCCCACTGCCCTCCCCAGCAGAGGGTGGGCTCCCAGGCAGGGCAGACAGGTCTCCCAGTCAGGACCCAGTGCCAAGTCCTCCCCTCGCCCGGGGGCTGCTCAGCCGCACCCCTGCCCTCCAGCCCCCGGAGGTGAGAGGACCGGTTGGGAAGGGACAGGCCCCCCAAAGGCCGGAGGAGCCTCTTCTCATCTCCGACACCCCAGCAATGAGGGGCCTGCTGGCCGGCACAGCCCCCCAACCTTCCAGGCCCTGATTTGGAGCTGGACAGCACCACCGTGTACCCCGCTGCAGTCTCCATCACATGACCCCAGAAAGACAGGCGGGGGATAGCACCGGGAGCAGCTGCCCGGGGACATCAGGCCTCAGAACTGGCCCCGGGCACACCCTCGGGTGGTGCCAGCGGCCCCCTCCCCTCCGCCCTGGCTGGGGGCGTGGATGGCTGACCTCACGAGGCAGGCATTTGAAGAGGCAGGCGCTGCGACTGCCCCCCACACCCCTGCCCTGAGACGGGGCCGCCCCCACTGCAGAAAGCTTGGGCCGGCACCCTCTCTCAGGGAGGACGAGGTGACACAGGGCAGGCGGAGGGGCGCTGGGACCTTGACTCCAAACAGAAGCAGAGACCGGAAAGGGACGAGGCCGGAGCCTGGAAGGCCGGGACTCCCAGACAGCTGCCTCCAGAAGCGCAGCCTGGTCCGACCCGTCCTATTAACCTCCTGCTGAGGACAGCAGGCTGGGGGCCAGCAGAGGGGCTGGGGCCTGGCCCCCCCCACTCTCCCGCCCCCACTCATCCGCTCAGGCCCAGGCTGAGAAGCCTCCTGCCCAGCTCTGCCCGTGGTCTGCAGCACCAGGGGCCGACTTAGGCCTCGACGCTGCGACTAAGAACCCGGGGCGAGACCTTGCCCGCCCAAGCGAAGGGACATTCCACATTGGGGATCCATTCTTTTAGCTAAAAATGGACGCTTTTTAAACAAAAGGTGACTTGGGAGAGCGACAGCCTGACCTATGACCCTCCACTGGAATGAGCTGCCCGAGAGGGAGACAGGACCAGCAGGAGGGGACCCCCAGGAGGAAGTATATAGGAGCCCATTGGGGCGGGTGCCTCTGAAAACAGACCCGTGGCCCCCAAGTCTACAAGGCCCCTGAGAGGGCCGGTGAAGGGTCTTGAGGGACGGGCCTCCCAGAGGGGGTCCCCAGGGAACACGAAGCCAGCCAATCCACTGGCTTCTCTTGTTTATCCCCCTCACCCACAAGGAACCCCATCAATGGGCATCAGAAGGGCGGAAGCCTCACAGCCAGGAAAACCCGGGTGGGAGACCTGAGCCGGGCTGACCCCCACCCACTAGGAAGGAGAACGGGGTATCCAGCGGGACACTCGGCCACATGCCCCCTAAGCGGACCCAGAGGCCTGCTGAGCCAGCCCTTCCCGAGGGGGGGTCAGCCTCCCTGCAGTGGGGGGCTGGTGGGGGCTGCTCGCCAATAGCAAGGGGCGCAGCTCTCAGCCTGGGCTCCCAGCCTGGGGTTTGCCCCAGCCCCGTCCAGGCTCAGGCGGCTCACAGGCTCCTCGGGGAACCAGCCTGGGCCCTTCCCTCCCCAGTGCCCGCCCCCAGACACCCCCAGCCCTGTTCCCAAGGCCTCGAGTATCTGGCACCTCAGCCACTTTCTGGCGCCTTGTGTCTCTCACTCTTTCCCGCCCCACACGAACCCCTCCCCCCCACAGCCCCCTAAACAGAGTCTCTGGTGTTAAACTCTCTCTGCACAGTGCCCCCCTGTCACTGGGCGTCGGCCCTCCCAGATGCCTGCGGTCCGAGGAGGCCGCGAAGCTCCTGGGCCAAGCTCAGCTGCCTCAGCATCTCCCAGCACACGCCGGGCCGCCTCGGAGGCAGCACCTGCTCCGGGCTTCTGGGTCGCCGCCATCTTCTCCTGCCCCAATCCAGAGTCCTCAAGGACCCCCTCCAGCCCCGCCTCTCTCCCAGCCCTCTCGAACCTCGCCCCAAGGACCCTCGTGGCCGGGTCCCCAGACCTGACCCGTCCACAGTTCCAGCCCCTCTCACAGAACACCTCCATCCAAACGCCCCACTGACACTCACATCCACAGGACCCAAACCGAGCCAGCCTTCCAGGTCATCCCGAAGGCCCCCCGGGGCTCTGCGCACCCTCGTCCTCCTGAGGGCCCTGCGCTCACCAGTCCTTGGGTCTCTTGCCCTGTCCCCTGGCTGTCCAGCCTCCTCTCTCGCACCTCCCTGAGGACACTGGTGTGCTGTGGCCTGCCCCAGGTGGGGCCCAGCTCTAGAACCGGCTGCCCACCACAAGCCCCCAGCACCCCAGCCAAGTGCTTACTGAAGGGCGGAACGCGGGGAGGTGTTCAGGGCGCCTGTGCCCCCGGCATGTTTGAATGGCTGGCTCTGGATCTGGACTGGGGGTGTGCCAGCCCCCCACCCCCTGCAGAGGCCCGTGCCCCACCCCTTTGGGGCCTGGCCCCACACCAGCTCAAGAGGAAAGACAGTGTCCCCCTCCCAAGCCCACGCCTTCCCGCCACACCCAGGTGAGCCCGGCAGCTGGTGGGTGCCCCTGGCCGCAGCTGGACCTCCTGAGGGACAGTGTGTGCCTCCCAGAGACCCTGAATTCCAGCCCTGACCTGCATGGCCAGCACGCCCTCTGTGTCACACCGACATGGGCACAACCAGTTTCCAGTGCTGCCAAGCAATGCGTTGGGGGGGCTCCAAGAACAAAGTGGGGCTAGCCCCTCGAAGATCCCACACGGCGCTCGGTGGGGCTCCCCGCGGTTCCTCCAGAGACACGTAAGGGAGAGGGTAGCGTGCTGGGGACACAGCCGTGGCAGGAGGCTGGGGTGTGTTCTCGCCCCACCACCCCTGAGCTCACAGCCTCCCTGGGGTGGAGGATGGCCCCTGGCCTCTTTCTGGAATGAAGCTGTCTGGGTGGGTGAGGAGGGGGCTGCAGGGGAGCAGCTTCTGGGGTCACCAAGTCATCTTCCACAGAGGGGCAGGCTAGCCCCAGCAGGCACCAGAGCGGGGGGCAGAGAGGCCTGCGGGTCTGGGGGCGCAGAAGCCCCATGTCCTCATCTCTGCGTGAAGAAGCGACGGCGGCAACCATGTCCATTCTGCCTAACAGATACCTGCAGCTCAAACCCAAAGAGGCATTTTCTCACCCCCCTTGACTCTCCGAGGAGTCAAAGAATCAAAGCCCTGCGTCCCGGGGGGAGCTGCCCGCCGCCACGCCCGGCCGAAGAGCAGTCTCAGGTGCGGGGCCCTGTCAGAGGGGCTGCGGCAGGGCAGGAGCGCCCAGGTGGGCTGGGCACGTTGGCCATCCGGCACCGCGGACCTTGAACCCGGCTGTCCACTCCTCTGGCTCTCACGCCCTCGCCTGGACGACAAGGAGGCTGAGCAAAGGGAAAGCCAACCCCCGGGAAGGGCCATCACGGGGGCCGCCGTGGCTGACCCGGGCAGCGAGCGGAGCGGGCGGAAGCGGTCCTCGAGGCCGCCGCTGAGTGGCAACCAGCCCCCCGGCCGAGCCTGCCCAGCAGGGGCCAGGAGGGAGGAGCCTCTCCCGATGCCCACACTCCCCCTCCTTGGAAGCCAGGGGCCTCGCAGGAGTCCAGGAGGGCAAGAGCTGCACCCAGCGCCCGCCGCCTGCTGCCCGAGGCGGTATCCCCCAGCGAGGCCCGTGGAACATTCCAGATATCCAGTCCCCTTGTGGGGAGAAAAGATAAGGGATGTCCCTAAAAGGCTGGCAGCGCCCAGGCCCTGGGCCACGCGGTGTGGAAGCAGTGAGGAGGCAGCTGGGGCTGGGCAGGAGCAGGGGAGGGGCGTGGGGGGAGAGGGCGACCAGCGGGGCTCGGGATCCAGTTACTCGCTGTTTCCATACTTAGCCACCTGACAGCCGCTTGGAATCCTCGCCGCTCCAGCCGCTGAGGCCCCGCGGAGCCCAAATTAACTCAAGGGCAGACAAGGGCAGGGCCCAGCGGCAGTGGGAGGCTGAGCCCCGCCCGGCCCCTCGGCCCTTGGGGCGCACCAGCTGCACCTGCCTGCCGCCCACTCTCGGCCAGGGTGCGGCCGCAGCCCCTTCTTCTCCAGAGGCGGAACCTCAAAGCTCCGAGAGGCCGGGACCAGCCCCCGTGGCCTCCTGTGCGGACAAAGACTGACGAGTCATGAAGAGACAAGGGGGAGCCCCAAATTCCTGGGGGCCCCCAGAACACCCCCGAAGCATCTCCAAGGGGAACCAGCCTCCGGAGTGTCAGGAAAAAGAGAGGTGGCAAAAACTCTGGGTCCCCTCCACGGCCTATAAATAACCCGCAGCTGTAACCCGCGCGGCCGCCCGGCCAACCAAGCGCAGGTGCCGGAGGAAGACCGAGGCGCCCGGAGGCCTGGCCACTCCCGCGCCGCCCCTTCCTCCTCCGGGCGCCCCGCTCCGTTGGCTTTCCAGCCCGATCCCCAACTCCGGCTCCAATGCCGTGCCCGGGAGAGCCCGAGTCTACCCCACCGCTCCCCCAAGACCCCAGCTGTGCCCGCTGCATCCCCCTGTCCTCAGTCACCCACGCCCCGGTCTCCATTACAGCCTCCCGGGGGAGGTCAGCTGAAGGACCTTGGGGCCCTCCGCTCCGGGACCGGGGTCTCTTGCCCGTCCGCGTGCCGCGGGGCCTCGGGCCTTCCCCCCAGACCCCGGCCGGCTCGGGCCCCGCGCCCGCCCACCCACTCATCCCGGCTCACTGCTCCCACTCCCCGGCCCGGCGGCTCTCGGGCTCGCTCCACAGCCCCTTCTTTTGCCGGGGCCCAGAGCACAGGAGGATGGAGAGCCGGCGAGCCCCGGCGGGAGCGAAGGCTGGCCTTGCCGCCGGCCCCAGCAGCCACGGGGGTCTCGTCCTGCACCCGCCGCCGGCGCCCACCCCGACCGGCCCACGGCCCACGGCCCACGGCCCACCCCGGGCACGGGTCGTACCTGCTTGTGCCGGGAGCAGGAGCGACGCCACGAAGCAGCAGAGCAGGACCAGTGCCCTCATGGTGACTGCCAAGGGAGCCCAGCTGCTCCTCGCCTCTATTTATAGGGCGACCGGCGCGGGGCGGAGGCGGGGTCACCAGTCACTGGGGCAACTGGGCGGACTTGATGGGGAAGCAGGAGACCCTGGGCGGCTGCGCGGAGGCTCGCTCAGGCTCAGCCCCGCGGTGCCAGCTGCCAGGGGGCGGGGGGCAGGGCTCTGACAGACATGCCCGCCGGCAGCCCAGGGGTCATGTGACATGGGTCACAGGGCGGGAGTTGGGGGGAGACCCTGGCGGCAAGTCTAGGAGTCAGGACCCAAGTGTTTGCAGAATTTGCACTAACTTGATCTAAAGTCAATGACCTTGACACGCCTGCCAGGGGTTTTGGAACCAGGGAGTTGGAGGGCAAAGAGGAAGCGATCCTGTGACAGTCACTGACCTCCCCGAGGTCAAGGGTAAAGCCACAAGGGTGACCTCGAGATGGGTGTCGAAGGGCCTAGGCCTCTGAAGGAGACGGAATGCTGACAGGAGGGGCAAGGGGGGTGCTGGGGGGTTCCCACCATGCTGGGAGGGGCAGTAAGGGTGGAGGACAGAGCACAGGGGCCCAGAACCTCCACCGCCTCTGCAACACGTCACTTAATGCAGGTGTCCCAAGGGCCTGCGAGAGCCAAGAGCTGGTCCCTGAGGCCAAGTCAGGCTGAGCGGGCCAGGCGGGCCGGAGGACCCGGAAGGAGTCACTGGAAGAAGCTCCTAAGACCCCCCTCTCGTGCTTGCACTAAACTGCCGTGGACATGCCACAAATAACACACACTCAAAGTGCACATTTGATAGGATTTGACACATGCATGGAAAAGCCATCAAGATAATGAACAGATCCCTCACCCCAAATTTTCCTCAAGTCCCTTTCTAGTACCCCTTCCTACCCTACCCTGGAGAACCGCTGGTCAGCTCTGTGAGGACACATTACTGGGAATTTTTGGATTTTGATATAAAGGGAGTCACACCACAGGTGTTCCACTGCATTTAGCTTCCTTCTCTCAGCACAATTATTTTGAGATTTCTCAGGATGAGTTTAATTCCTTCCTTCTTATTCCAAGAGCAAGTCCATCTGTGGATGGACCACAACATTATTGGTTCACCTAGAGCTCAGTTATTGCCAGTCAGGCCACAATTTCATTTATGGACATATGATTTCCCTCCTCTTGGGTATACACCTCGGAGCAGATTGGCTGGGTATACAGTGGTGTTTATTTATACATTTCTGAGACCACTGTATCATTTTTGCCTTCCCACCCCCAGTTCTTCCATGTCCTGTCAACACTTGTTATAGTCAGTCTCTCGTTTTAGTCCTTCTTGTGAGTAGAGATGTATCATCATAGCTTTAATTTGCACTTTGCTAAGGTTCTGAAGACATGAAGCATGTTTTCATGCACATTTTTCTTCGGCTTGCAGGGTATGTCTTTGGAGACCCACCCATGCAAATCCTCTCACCCACCTATTCAAATTCAGTTGAGTTTTGAGTGCTCTTTACATATGATGGATGTGACCCCTTTATCAGACATCTGATCAGTGTTTTCTCCCCACCTGTGGTTTATCTTTTCATTCATTGAAGTGTCTTTCAAATAACAATAATTATTCATCTTTGTCAAGTCCAACTTTTCAGTCTGTGGTTTGGTGTTATATCTAAGAATTCTGCCTAAACCATGATCACAAAGTTTTTTCCTGTTTCCTTCTAGAAATGCAGTAATATGAACTTTCACATTTATATTTTTGGGGGATATTTTTTAATATATTGCAAGACAGGGGCCAAAGTTTAGATTGTTACATCTGGAGATCCAGTTGTTCCAGCACGGTCCGCTCAAGGGCTGCCCTTTCTCCACTGACCTGCTGGTGCGCTTTTTTTTTTTTTTTTTAAATCAATTGACCTCCACATGTGAAACTATTTCTAGATAGTCTACCCCACTGCTCTGCTTTTTTTTTTTTAAGATTTATTTATTTTATCCAAGAATCAGGGTATAGGCCAGAGGTGCGGAAGGGTGAGAGGATTCACCAGAGACAGAGTGGGGAACAGAACAGGCAGATTGACCAAAGTACACTGCTGAGGGGAGCAGCGGGCAAGACAGGAAAGGTCTGCCACCATTGTGGGTATCTCCAAAGCTGGCAGTGAATCGAACGCATGCTGCAGAGGCTGCGGACAGCTTCACAGCACTGCGCTCAACCCACTGCACTACCGAGGAGGCCTAGTGTGCCTCCCTCTTTGCCAATGCCACGCCAAAAGACCTCCTAGAAGTTGGGAGAGCCTGTAGTGTGAGTTCTCCAACTTGACCTTTTTCAAACTGTTGATCTTTCTAGCCCCCTTGCATTTCCATACAAATTTTATCAGACTCAATTTTTTTTAAGTGTTCTTGGGTTTTGGTTTTTTTTTTAAATATTTGGGCCTCCCTGGTGGCGCAAGGAGTTGGGCACCGCACTATGGAGCAATCTGCAGCCTCTGCAGCACGAGTTCAATCCCCAGCCCACTGGGGAGCAACCCAGATGGCGCAGCAGACCTCTCCTGGCTCTCTCGCTGCTCCCCTCAGCAGTGTACTCCGGTCAGTCTGCCTGTTCTGTTCCCCACTGTCTGTTCCCCTCTGGTGAATCCTCTCACCCCCGCATCTCTGACCTGTACCCCAGCTCTTATATGCATAAATAAATAAATCTTTAAAAAAAAAGATTTATTGATTTATTTTACACAAGAACTGGGGTACAGGCCAGATGTGTGGGAGGGTGAGAGGATTCACCAGAGACAGAGTGGGCAACAGAACAGGCAGACTGATGAAATACACAGCTGAGGGGAGCAGCTGGTGTGACAGGAGAGGTCTGCCGTCCCATGTTGGACCCTCGCCGGAGGGCTGGGATCTAACTGGTGCTGCAGTTGCTGCAGACAGCTTCACAGTGAGCGGCTCAACCACCTGCGCCACCAGGGGAAGCCCAAGTGTTCTTGGGTTTTAATTGGGGAGACAATGAATCTAATTTCAGTTTGACAGGAACTGACAAGTGGGCCTCCTTGGTGGCCCAGGAGGTTAAGTCTCAGCACAATGAAGCTATCTATGGCCCCTGCAGCACAAGTTCGACCCCCAGCCAGGGAGGGACCCACATGGCGCAGCAGACCTCTCCTATCTCCCTGCTGCCCCCTCAGCAGTGTATTTCAGTCAATCTGCCTGTTCTGCTCCCCACTCTGTCTCTCGTGAACCCTCTCACCACCACACCTCTGGTCTACGTCCCAGTTCTTGTATGCATAAATAAATAAAATAAATCTTTAAAAAAAAAAACTGACAAGTTACAAGTTGCAATGATTAATTTTCAAGACCTGATCTCAGACTCTTAGTGAGTGTTCATTTTATGTGTCAGATGGGCCATCTCTAGTGTCCAGCTGTTTGGTCAAACCTCAGCTGTTGCTGTGCAGGTTATTTCAGAGGTGTGATAAACATGTAAGTCAGTGGACTTGAGTTAAGTAGATCCCCCTCATAGTGGGTGGGTCTTGTCCAATCAGTAGAAGGCCTTCAGAGTGAGATCCCCGAGGAGGAAGGATTCTGCTCAGACTTTCACCTGGAAATGGCCCATGTGAAGATCAGAGACAGCACAGGCAGCTGCCCAGGTGGGCAGGGCAAGGCCCAGGGCTGACTGAGGGCTACTGCCCTGGACTGGAGACACGCTGCCTGGACTCAGACATGGCACACCCACCCGCATCCTCAGCACAGTGCTCACGACAGACAAGGGCAGGAGGCACCCAGTGCCCATCTGCAGATGAACAGGTGAGCTGCACGTGCTCTACTCACCCGACAGGACGGCCCTCAGTCAGGAGAGTGAGCCCCAGCACAGTGCCGGAGAAGCTTGGGAACGGTGCTGGGAGCGGCAGTCGGGGCCAGCCAATGACATGCTGGTTTGCCAGCCAGGGCGGCCACCACAGGACACCAGGGGCCTCGCCTCAATCCGCAGGTAGGTGGACACTTCCTCACCACATCTTCACGTGGCCCCCCCTGCCTCTCTCTCTCTCTCTCTCTCTCTCTCTGTCACTGTTCTTTCTGTCCCACCTGTCTCTCTTACCTGCACACCAATCCTGCTGGCTGAGGGCCCTCCCCAAGGACCTCGTTCTGCCTTAGCAGACTCCACAAGGACCCTGTCTCTGCCACAAGCCAGGGATGTGACCCCCAGCCCCCCGGGGAACAGAGAGCCCTCTCCTCTGATCTCAAACTGTGGATCTGCTAGACTTAAGCGGCGTGTTCGGCCACCATTCTTTGTTACCTGCGGTTCTGTGTTCCTACACAAGGCCAGAACTGCCCAGTCAGTCAGTCAGAGCCAAACCTTACAAGGCGCCTTTCAAATCAACCAAGAGCAGAAATCTCAATTCCCCTGGGAAGGGCGCATCACAAGGAGTGACTGGGAACGCCCGGGGGCCAAGGACGGATGTATGACAAGGGACCCCAGAAGCTGACTGATGAAATAAATGCCTTGTTGATAAGATTAGAACCATGGCCGGGGGTCTGGGGTCTGGTTTCAATTCCAATGCTTGGTTGTCAAGCAGATAAGAACTATCTGGTCTGGGCCTCCCTGGTGGCACAAGGGGTTAAGACACAACCAATGAGGCAATACGCAGCCTCTGCAGCATGAGTTCGATCCCCAGCTGGCCAGGGAGCAACCCACATGGCACAGCAGACCTCTCCTGTCTCGCCCGCTGCTCCCCTCGGCAGTGTACTTCAGTCAATCTGCCTGTTCTGTTCCCCACTCTGTCTCTGGTGAGTCCTCTCACCCTCCCACACCTCTGGCCTGTACCCCAGTTCTTGTATGCATAAATAAATAAATCTTCAGAAAAAAAAAAAATTACCTGGTCAGCAGATGCATGGCCCCCTGAAGCCCTAGGCAACAAACATTCTTTGGTGTCCCCCATCTTCTTCTCCTCGTCCTCCTACCCCACGTAACTGATGCTGTATTATTATCAATAAAAAGGCCAGGATCTTGCTTGTTCAGCAGCACCCCTCACTGCAGTCTGCTCACGACTCCCATTTGTCAGTGTGGTGTTGCCAACGCGACATCAAACAAGCAGCCCCCACTGCCTGTCCAGTGCCTGCCCAGCCACTGACACTGCCTTCTCCCTACAAGGGGACAGGAGGTCGTCCCCACTCCTCAGCCACTGAACTTCCAAAGCGCTCTTTATGTCCCTCTGGGTAAGAGGCCATGTGAGACAAGGGTCGGCAAGCCCACCTCTGCTGGGTGAGCAACACTCGCAAATTCTCCACTTACCCTCCTGTTCTTCCCTTCACTTAACCCTGATGCTGTCCAGCCACCAAGGCTGGCCTCGCCCCAGGGGAAACCTTTGACTCAGGCCCCCTAATTCAGGAAACTTTGCAGCTGTCACTCTTAGCTCCTTTTTCAACAGTGGGGGTGTAGTGGGGGAGAAAGGGTTTCTACAGCTGCAGGATTAGAGCCGCTCCTGCCCTGCAGCCCCCAGTCCTACCCCCTTCTCTCGCTCAGCACGCGTTCTTGTCAATCAACAGAGGAAACCTGCAACTCAGCGGGGCAAGAGAAGAGGGCGAGGCAGGCAGAGGGAACAGCAACCCCACCAGCGGCCCAGGACTTGGAGGACCGGGGCGGGCAAGCAGAACTTGAGAGCTTACATTGAGGGGGCACTGAGAGGCAGCTGGAGACAGAAGAGACAGTAGGACCAGCCCAGTGGGGACAGGCAGAGCCATGGCCAACAAAACCTGATGCTCAGGACAGGCCGGCCCTCGGCTCCAGAGGCGGCTCCAGAGGCAGCCAGAGGATTTGCGTGTGCTTTGCATCCTGGGGCAAGGCCAGTTAACCAGCTGCTAAGGAGGCCAAGGTCACAGGAAGTCCCCCACTTTGCTAGATGGCCCTTTAAACATCTCACAGAGCTGCTCTGCTGCCAAGATGCCCAAGCCAGGGCACATGGGCACTTATTTCTTATGACCTGCCCAGAAAAGCATCAAGATGGCTCTCAAGCCCCCTCAAAACAGAGCAAGAAAGCAAGGGCCTGGGGCTGCTGTAGCAAAGCAGCGCAGGCTGGGGAACTCAGGGGGACATGAAAGTCGGTGACACCATATGTATACGTGCTGCACTTGATGCCCTGATCGCTTGCCCAACTCAGTGTCCTTAAAATAAGAACAAACCCACTGCTCAGAAGTGAGATTATTTCTGCTACTGAGACACGACAAGAATGTCCCCTGAGGCTCTTCATAAAGAAGACACAGTGTAATGTGACCACCCTGGATAACACCCCAGAGACATTTCCCATGAGGTTTATCCCTGATGAGACTCTTAAAATGAGTGGCGTCAAAACATCAAGAATGCCCAGCAGCCCCGGAAAGAACAACCAGCAAAGGTCAAAGGCATGGGCCACTCAGCTGCCACTTCACCATCGCACACGTTGGAGACACAATCTGGGAAGGGACAGAGGCCACCAACACGTGTCATAATGGCTCTCAGTGGGAAGCAATCTAAAAGCTATCAACCGTTGGATGGATCAGCAAACCTCTATTCCTTCAAATAATGGAATCTCCATGATGATAAAAATGAACACACTGGGCCTCCCTGGTGGCCCAGGGGTTAAAGTCTCAGAGCTATCAAGCTATCTCCAGCCACTGCAGCCTGAGTTTGATCCCTGGCCAAGGAGCTGACCCACAGGGCACAGCAGACCTCTCCTGTCTCCCCGCTGCTCCCCTCAGCAGTGGATTTCAGTGGATCTGCCTGTTCTGCTCCCCATGCTGTCTCTGGTGAGTCCTCTCACCACTGCACCTCTGACCTACACCCGTTACTGTATGCATACATAAAATTAAATCTTAGGGGCCTCCGTGGTGGCGCAGCAGGTTGAGTGCCGCCCTGTGAAGTGTCGGCAGCCTCTGCAGCGCGGGTTCAATTCCCGGACAGCCAGGGAGGAACCCACAGGGCACAGTAGACCTCTCCTGTCTCGCCCACTGCTCCCCTCAGCACTGTATTTTGTCAGTCTGCCTGTTCTGTTCCCCACTCTGTGTTTGGTGAATTCTCTCACACCCTCCTGCACCTCTGGCCTATAGCCTGGTTCTTGTATAAATAAATAAATCTTTTTTAAAAATAAATATTAAAAAAAAAATAAACCCAATGTGGACACACAGAAACATGCATTAATCTCAGAGAAGTTACGTTGAGCCCAAGAAGCCAGACAAAAAGAACTGGATGAGGTCTGAAGTAGAAATAATCGCAGCAATAGAAATGAAAACCACTGATGACGCCACTGCACACCTGCCAGGAGGGCACAGAAAAAGGGACCGTGAAAGTCCGACACGACCAAGTGCTGACAAGGACGCAGAGCAACTCTTTTCTCCTATTGCTGGTGAAAGGCGCTGACCTCCCTGTGCTTCTCCACAAGCATTTAAATGGCTGCACAGGCCCGTTACACTCACGACAATTCAGAGCTAAACACTGCGGGCAGGCGCCCTGCTCCCAGGGGCCTCCCACAGAACATCCGTGAAAACGTCGGAAGGAAATGGCTGTTCCCATCTGTCCAGCTCCTCCCTGCAGCGTGTGCGCAAGCTTGGGGCAAGGGGAAGTCCTCTCCCTCCCCTCCTCTCCGGTCCCTCCCGCCGCGCCAGTGTCCGCACTGCCCGAGGTCATTCTGGCCACCACGCAGGCCCACTGGTGGCCGCTGACCCTGCCCCCGGTGCCCCCGCGGAGCCACGGCCACCGGCCCTGGACCATCATCCCTCGGTCCTGGCCCCTGACCCTGGACCCCGGCGACCGCGCGCAGCCGTGGCCACTGGCCGTGAACCCCGGTGACCCCGCGGGGTGCCGCCAGGCCAGCTGCACGCGGCTTCCGGGCTCCTCGCCCTCGACGACGACCAGGGCACCGGGTTGACATCAGAGGTCAAGGCCGGGTCACCGTCCCTCCTCCCCGCGGCCTCCAGGCCACCCTAGTCGCGACTTCCGCCAAGGCGCGGGCCCACCCCCGCCGCACCCGCACGCCGCCCCAGCGGGCGGCGACGGGCGGCAGCCGGCGGCAACCTGTCGGCGAGCGCCGCCGCGCGGGGGGCGCGCGGGAGCCGCACGGTGGCCGCGTCGGTGTGCGGGGCGTGCGTGAGGGGCGCGGGGGCGGGGCCAGAAGAGTGTGCTGGCGGAAGCGCGCGCCAGACGGCCTGAGGCGCCAAGGAGCATGCGCACCCACGGGGCGAGGCGGGGCAAGTCCGGGAAGGGGCGGGGCCGCGACCGCGCCCCTGACTTCCGCCGCCGGCTGCTGAGACCGCCCACCGCGGCGGGGCGCCGCCGCAAGTCGGGAGGGACCGTCTCCTGGCCCCGCCCCAAGCACGGCCTCTGGCCTATAGGAACTGAGCTGCCCCGGGGGATCGCGAGGGGGCGGAGCCCCCGTGGTCTCTGGGCCCGCAGCGCCCTCTATGGACACTCTCGGGAGCTGCACGGGGCCTGGGCGCTCCTGGCTCTTGGACTGGAGGGGTCGCCCCGCTGACCTTGGGAAGGCCTGTCCCTGCCAGGGCCTGGCCCAGACCTCCCTCTCAGAGGCGCATATATTTGCTGAAAAGGAGAAAACTAGTTACAATGCTAAGCGAGACAAGGCTGGCTCAAAGAGCTAAAGATCTTATTCCATGTCTGTGACATTTTGGAAAAGGCAGGAGTGTAGGGTCAGGGGCTGGATGTGGACCGACCTCCAAGGGGCTCGGGCTGACTGATGAGGGGACTGAACGCTGCAAACAGCATCTGAAGCCGGAATCTCACCGATAGCAATTATGCTTTCATCTTTTAAAACACGGAAACACTGGGCCTCCCTGGTGCCGCAGGCGGTTGAGCGCCACACTGTGAAGCTGTCCGCAGCCTCTGCAGCGTGGGTTCGATCCCGGCTGGCCAGGGAGGAACCCGCAGGCGCCGCAGACCTCTCCTGTCTCGCCTGCTGCTCCCCTCAACAGTGTACTTCGGTCCTTCTGCCTGCTCTGCTCCCTGCTTTGTCTCTGGTGAATTCTCTCACCCTCCCGTGCTTCTGGCCTATACCCCGGTTCTTGTATAAAAATAAATAAGTCTTTAAAAAAAGTAAAATAAAATACGGAAACAGGGCTTCCCTGGTGGCGCAAGGGGTTAGGACGCAACCTATGAAGCTATCTGCAGCCACTGCAGCACAAGTTGGATCCCCGGCCAGGGAGATGCCCACAGGGCACAGCAGACCTCTCCTGTCTCCCCGCTGCTCCCCTCAGCAGTGTATTTCAGTCATTCTGCCTGTTCTGTTCCCCACTCTGTCTCTGGTGGATCCTCTCACCCCCCCACACCTCTGGCCTGTACCCCAGGTCTTGTATGCACAGATTAATAAATCTTTAAATAAATAAATAAAATACAGAAACAGAAAGCAGATTGTGATTGCCAAGGAGTGAGGAGGGCAAGGAGCGGGGAGAACAGAGGCTGAGTGATGGGTAAGGGGCGTGGGGGAGGGCACGGAAAGGCTGTGGAACTCGACAGAGATGACTGCTGCACACCGTGAATGTACTAAATGCCACTGAATTGTTCCTTTTAAAATGGTTGATTGGGGGCCTCCCCGGTGGCGCAGCGGTTGAGATCTGGGTTGCGAAGCTGCCCGCGGCCTCTGCAGTGCTGGTTCGATCCCCGGCTGCTCCCCGGCCACAGGAGGAGGGTCCCACATGGCACGCAGACCTCTCCTGCCGCCCGCTGCTGCCCTCGGCAGTGTGCTTCGGTCCGTCTGCCTGTTCTGCTCCCCGCTCTGGCTCTGGTGAATTCTCTCGCCCTCCCGCGCTTCTGACTGTACCCAGTGCTTGTATAAACAAACAAACAAATAAATGAATAAAATACATGCCTCTTAAAAAAAAAAATTAAAAAAATAAAATAAAATAATAAAATGGTTGATTGGACATCCCTGGTGGTGCAAGGAGTTAAGATGCAGCACTGTGAAGGAATTTGCAGCCACTGCAGCACCTCCCCAGCCACAGAGGTGACCTATAAGGCCCAGCAGACCTCTCCTGACTCGCTCGCTGCTCCCCTCAGCGGTGTATTTCAGCCAGTCTGCCTGTTCTGTTCCCCACTGTCTTTGGAGAATCCTCTCACCCCCCATACCTCTGGCCTGTACCCCAGTTCTCTTTTAAGATTTATTTATTTATGCATACAAGAGCTGGGGTACAGGCCAGAGACTGGGAATGAGAGGATTCACCAGAAACAGTGGGGAACAGAACAGATTGACCCAAGTACACTGTTGAGGGGAGCAGCAGGCAAGTCAGGAGAGGTCTGCTGCGCCATGTGGGTTGTGCCCTGGCCGGCCGGGGATCAAACTCGCGCTACAGAGGCAGCAGATTGCTTCATAGTGTGTGCTTACAAGAATTAGGGTATATGCCAGAGGTGTGGGAGGTGAGAGGATTCACCAGAGACAGAGTGGGGAGCAGAACAGGCAGATTGACTGAAACACACTGCTGAGGGGAGCAGCGGGCAAATCAGGAGAGGTCTGCTGCACCATGTGGGCATCTCCCCGGCCAGGGATCGAACTCATGCTGCAGTGGCTGTGGATAGCTTCATAGGTTGCATCTTAACCCCTTGCACCACCAAGGAGGCCCCTGTACCCCAGTTCTTGTATGCATAAACAAATTTTAAAATAAAGTGGTTGATTATGTGGATATAGCTTTCACCTTTAGAATGTCCAAGTTCATGTCCAGAGACAGCCCTTGTAAGGATGTGAATCAGCTATTCAGTTCCGACCTGTGTGTGAGCACAAGGAAAAGCAGGCCTGGAGGACCTGCAGGGCAGCCTGGGTCGTGGGGGTTGCAGGACTCGAAGGACGTCCCCATCCCAGATGTGGGGCACTTGTCTGTTATTATTCCCAGCTCTCACCAAAGGGAACAGGCTCTGAGGTCAAGGGGCTTGCCCACAGTAAACTGACCGCCAGCACTACCAGAACTTCAGCCAACATGAGGGAGGGGACTGCGGTCCAGGGAGGTTGCCCAGCCAAGGAAGTGGCAAAGCCCATCCTGTGTCCTTTCCAGGAACAGAACCTGTGACTGGGCCATTCACTCCTGCCACCCACCGCAGTCCCCTGGCCCGAGAACATAGAACCCCCCCACCCCCCACAACCTCCAACACCATTGCCCATCTTTGCAGAACACCAACTAATCCCAGGGAATCTGGAGACCCCGATTCCTCACCGCAATACCACACAGATTGGGAGAGTCACCGCGAACCCACATCCAGTCCCCTTTGGTGGGCACAAATAACACCCCCTCCTCCAGCCCAGGAAGCCCTCCCAGCACCTCAGGACAGCACACGCCCAGGACACATGGAATCTAAAAAACAAAGTACAAACTTTATTTTGTTTCTTTATAAAGGCACAGTGGCCTCTTGGTTTTTTCCCCCACTTTCTTAACAAAATATAATAGCATCTCCTTGAACACAAAGACCTCAAAATCGTAAAAAAAAACCAAAGTAACAAAACCAAAACCAGAAAAAAAAAAACAACCAACAACAAAACAAAAGAGAGACAAAGACAGTTTTTGGGGTCGAAGTTGGGAAACCTGGAGGGCGAGTTGGGGGCCGGGCGGGGGTGGATCCTGGCAGGCCCTGGCGCTGACACCGGGCGGGGAGGGGAGATGGGCAGCAGCAAACCCCAACCGAGAAGCAACGGAGATCCCTGGACCCCCAGAGAGCCCCCACCCAGCCAGACCCTCAACCCATGTAAGTGCTTGCAGGAGAAAGGAAGAAACCCAAAAGAGGGGAGGAGTTAAAACTGCAGGTCACAGGGCTGACTTGGGGTGGCGGAATGACCTCGGGGTTTTGTTTGAACTCTCCCTGTTCTTAAAAACACGTCTCAATGAAAATAATGATTTTTGGCAGAGAGAAGCCAGGCACCTCTGTGTCGGCTCCCCCCAGTCCAGGGTCCAAGGCCCAGCCCCAGGTGTCCGGTGCCCTGCGCACTCTGTGCCACCCCAGCGCCCCGGGCCTCGTCAGGGGCATCCGTCAAAGGTCGATTTACAGTATTGAAAAAGAGGTCATAAAAGAGACCCAAATGTCGACGTCATTTTGTAAAAATTCCTCACTCATTCACCCGCGTTTCTCCCTGGTGCTGCCCCGGCCCCCTCCAGCCCCCAGAAGGGAGAGGAGGGCTGGGGGTGGTCAGGGAAGCCCCCCGCTCCCCGCCAGCTCCTCCCGGCTCTGGTCCATGGCGTCGCTGTCCGAGGCCTCCGAGTCGGAGGCTGTGTCCGAGGCGTGGGCCTCGGGGCAGCTGCGCACCGGCTTCACGATGACGGCTCTTCGCTGCTCCTCCTCCTGCTCCTGCCGGTCCTGGTTGCCCTCGATGTGCTGGATCGCCTGGGGGACAGGCTGCCGTGAGGATGAGGCCCGCGGAGCCACCGTGCCCGCACCGCAAACATACATCCCAGAAAGCCCAGCCTGGCAAAGCACTAGGTGCCTGCCAGTCTGGAGGAAACCCACTCTGGAGGCTTCTGCTGAGCTGAGCAGCCCCCCGGAGGGGCAGTGACACCCTGCTGGGTGGCCACCGGAGGTCACTGTGTCTGTCATCCATTTCTGGATACCAGTCCGTCCACTCCCATATGGAGTGGAGGTCTTTACTATTAATTTTATTACTCTATTTGTTAAATTTGTGTACAACTCAAATTCTGGGGGATTGACGGGGTGTTTTTTCCCCATTTGGCCTTTTCTGGCTTGGTTGTTTCTCTGTGATGTCATGGGGTCCCCGAGAGGGTCTGAGCGCAGCAGCGATCCCAGGTCTGACCCACAGAGCTAACAATCTGCTCTCTTCCTCTTCCTCACCCTCCTGGCCACAACCACCTTCACCCCCATCCCAGGTCCTGGGGGACCGAGGTGAGAGAAAGTTCTAGACCAACCCCAGAAAAGCCAGAGAATCTTCCCACATGCAGCCCAGGTACCTGCACGATGGTGTCCAGATTTTGCCGGGACGTGGAAACAGAGTTGATGACCGAGGCGGGGCCCATAGTGACGACATTGATGTGATGGGAGGGAGGGGGAGGTGGCGCTGGCACGATCACCGTGGGGTGGTGGGTGGGGCGGGAGGGGGCAGGAGCTGCAAGACAGAGGCCCAGTCTCTCTCTGAAGGTTCTGGGAGCTGCCCCTTTCCTCCTCAGAGGGCAGGGCATGGTCTCCAAAACCACCTCGCCCCGCCCAGTGCCCTGTTGGACCCAAGGGAGGCATGCCAGGCCTAAAGGTCCTGCAGGGCCTCCTGCTCACCTGGGTGCTCACCTGGGTCCGCAGGTGCTGCTGTTCTCGCTCCAGTTTTTCCTGGTGCAGCAGCCGCACTTGCTCCTGCTGCTGCTGCAGCTGCACCTGCTGCGCGATCACCTTGAGCTTCTCCGGGTACATGTGGGCCTCCAGCGAGCGCACCTGGGGCACAGACGTGGCTCAGGGCAGGCCGGGCCCCGACCCCACCTCACCCCACCCCACCCCACCCCACACCACCCCATCCTGGGCAGGGCAGCTCTGACCTTCAAACAGCAGGCCTCGCCCCTGCACCCACCCAAGCAGGAGCCTGCCACCCTGGGGTGGCGACCAAAGTCCTCCCCACAGCCCGGCAGACCTGCCGTGACTCATCTGGTCCCGCCGGGGCCTCCCTCCTACAGCACTTCCACCCGCCCTCCGGCCACCACGCCTTTGCCCGAGCTGGGCCCGCTCCCTGGAGCGCCTTCTCCCCTCTCTGCTTAACTGTGGCACTCGCCCTTAACTCTTGGCACACGCCCAAGTCATTTCCCTGGAGAAATGGGAGGGGGCCCGACGGCAGCTCCATTTTCAGAGAGTCCCCTGGACTGAACTCCCCCACCCCTAACAGACAAAAGCCCTGAGGGCAGAGATCTGTCTGGCTGCCCCCCACTGGACCCCTCACTCCGAGGCCTGACACAGAGCAGCACTCCTGCAAACAGGTGCCACAAACGACAGCAGCAGCGATGGAGGAAAGGAAGACAAGGTGGTCACGAGCGCACGCGCGCGCCGCCCTCACCTGCTCCTCCAGCATCATGCGCACCGAGCGCTCCTTGTCCAGCTGCTGCCGCAGCTCGATCATCTCCCGCCGGAGGTCCTCCGCCTTCTCGTCCTCCCAGATGTCCGGGGAGCCAATGCCCTCGTCCTTGTCCTCCGCCCGCCGCCGCTTGGGGGATGAGCCACTCAACTCCTGAAAACCCCCAGGGTGTTGGTGAGTGTGCCCTGACACCCCCGGATATACCACAACCCCGACTGGGAAGCCGGGGCTCCGTCGCTGTGGACCCCAAAGCTGTCAAAGCCAGGCGCCCCGGCGCTATGGACCTGTTCCCCAAGTCCGATGGACAGCCAAACGCCCAGTGGACCTGCTTCCCAGAACAATCACCATGGCCCCTCCAGAGCCCACTCAGATGGCTAAACTGAGGTCTAGGTGGGAAGGCAGGTGCCTGAAGTAGGCAGGCCAGCAGGGAAGATGGGAACGGCAGCCACACGTGAGAGCTGGGCCAGGGTGGACCCAGACCTGCCAGGAGGGCCAGGCACGGAGGGCGGGGGCCTAGCTGGGTACCTGGATGAAGCGCTTGAGCTGTGTGTTCTGCTGCAGGAGCCTGGTCTTCTCCTGCTCCAGGGAGAAAATGTATTCTGCCGTCTGCTGAAGAATGGCTGCCTGAGGGCGGGAAGGATGCGTCAGGGGCCACTTCCTTCTCCCTGCTCGTGGCCACCACCTCCTCCAGGAAGCCCTCCCAGCCCTCACCCACCTTGCTGAGCTTCTCTCCGTCTGTGTGGGGGATGAGGGTCTTGAGGGACTGGAATCCAGCGTTGATGCTCTGCATGCGCCTCCGCTCGTTGCTGTTGGCAATCTCCCGCCGAATCCGCCGCTCCTGGTCTCGCTGCGTCTCAGGGGTCAGTGGAATGTTGGCAAGACTGTCGGGGGAGGACAGGGGCATGCTCAGGCTTGGTGTCCTCGTGCCCTGCGCCCAAAGGGCCCCTGTCTTTACAGTTCATCACCAGAAGGCCCTGAGTGTCACTTGCAGCCCTCTGGGGCAAAAGATGCCAGCTATGTGATACCCCCACCCCGGGTAGCTCGGGAGGGGGCACGCAGCAATCCAGTGCAGCTGGGTGTCAAAACCAGGCCCCCGTCTCTGGCTAGCAGGTCCAGGTGGGGCCCAGATGACAATCAGACACCTGCTCCTGGGACACCTCCTGGGTGGCACAGCCATGTCACAGCCCGGCCCAGCCACCTGCACTAAGACCACAGACCAGACAGGTCCCCTTCACTCCAGGAAGGGGATGCCAAGCCCCCGCGCCAAGCCCGCCCACCCTGAGAGGCCGACCACCCTGTGCCAGCAGGCAGTGGGCCAGGTCACCACAGCACACGTGACTGCATCTTGCAGGAGCAGAGGCTGGTAAGAGAGAAGGCGGTCGGGGAGGGGGCGAGGCTGCAAGCCGAGAGGCACTGGCAGGCGGCAGAGGCAGCCTCAGGGTCTGCAGGCCCAATGCCACTGCTCCCCGGGGTGGGCCTGTGTGTGGCCTGAAGGAAGCATGCCCCCCTTCCCAGCCCTCTCCTGCAACTCCCCCCGCCCTGGCCTGATGGCTTCCAGATGCTGGGCTTCCAGAAGAGGCCACTGGCCCCACCCAAAGCCACAGTCCTGGCTTCTTCCTAAGGGGCCCTCCTGGGGTGACCTGGCTAAGGCCTGGGCTCACACCCCTGCTTCCATCGATGGGGGAGCCAGGGATCTGAGAGGTGCCCAGGGCCCATGCCATCACCAGGAGGAAAGGCATCTGCACAGAAATGGAGGACCACATCTGCAACAGCTGGAGACACGCAGGCCTCTCCTGGCCCCCACCTGCCCCATCTGTCCGCCTCGGCTCCCCAGGAGCCTTCCCCATTCCTGGGCCTCAGCCTCCTCCCCAACAGAGAGGGTGGTGGGCTGGGAGTGGTTCCTCCCCCAGGCGCAGGTACCTCCAGGGATTTAGGATGTCTACACTGGAAAGGAAACCAAGAACCCCACTTTACAGATGGGATTTAGGGACCAGGTGGGAACACAGTCTTCGGGTGAGACAGCGAGCACCGGGCTCTCCCACTTCTGGGCCCCAGGCGCCTCGCTACTGCCAGGCCCGCCCCTGCAGTGGCACCAGGCATGGTGGGCTGGAGGGGACGCAGGTCAGGACCCTTTGCAGGGTGGGGATTACAACCAAGGCCAGGCCCCGGGCCTGGCAGTGCCCTCCAGTCCCTCTGTGGCCTGTGGATTCAAGTCTCTGGAGCGAGAGGCGGGGAGACATGGACGGGATGTCTCCAGCTGACTGAGACAGGTCCGGAGCATCCCCGTGGCCTCAGCAGAGACCCGGGGACACACCCTCCCACCCCCGGTCCCTGGCTGGGCGTCTCACACACAGCCTGCAGATGCCAAAAGACTAGAGCTGACCAGGACGGTGTGGGCTCAGAAGGGACCACGTCCACCCATGAGCCACTGGGCCACTCTGAGTGCCGCTGGGGTCCGGAGCCCCTGGAGGCCGAGCATCGGGGAGCACCACCCTGAGTCCATCACCATGGAGCTGAGGACGGCTTTGCTGGGACTTCCTCACTGGACTGCCCCGTCCTCCCGGGAGGAAGAGGACGGCTGGGGCTGACCATGATCCCGGCCCGCTCAGAGCCGACGCCCGCCAGAGAGGGCGCAGTCGCCTGCGGGAAGAGGAGCGCAGTGGCCACCGCCCTGGGGTCCGCTTGGATTTTCACGCACAGAACTCTTCCTGTCCCCCTCACGGAATGCCAGCCTCGTCCTCGGGCCACCAAGAGGAACCCAGGGTCCTGGGAGGGGGACGTGACGGGCCGCCAGACCGGGGGGCAGCAGGGGCTCCCCTACCCACGTGCCGCGGCACCCCCACTGACCGTCTCACACACAGCCCACGGCACCCCCAGCCTTGGGTCTGGCCCCAGGAGGCAGAGCCCCAGGCCCTCCTGACAAAGGGCCCGGGAGTCAGAAGTTAGGTGCCCTGCCGAGGCCACACCATGACAGACGCCGCCACGCTCCTCCCAGGGCCCACAGCCGAGGGCCCCGCGCCCCGCCAGAGTCCACCTGGGTCTCACTAGGCAGCTCCTCTGGTCATGGAACCCTAAACTCTCCGTTCTTCTGAGTGCCCCCAAATTAGGGAGACAGAGGAGACCACAGAACCCCAAAAGCCCCGGCCCGGAGGCCCCAGAAGGGCCAGGTCCCGGGACCCGGGCAGAACAGGGGCCTGGGCCGGCTGCTCCTGCCCAGCAGACCCCTGCTGGCCCCAGTGGCCCTGCGCCGCCGCCCATCGGCCCAGCGTCCGGGGCGGGAGCCGCTGCTGGGCGCCTCGTGCAGCGGTCAGGGGCGACCTCGCGGCCCCCCGCCCCGAGCCCGCTCCTCGTGGGTCCCGGGCTCCACCCACCCACCTCAACATTCCTGGAAGCGCCCTGACAGCTCCTCACGAGGCTGAGGGCCGACCCCGCGCTGATGGCGGGGTCCTGCCTCCCCAGGGCTGCTGATTGGTGGAATCACAGCTAACCAGGCGCTCTGATTGGGGGCGAGCTGGCCAACCAGGGGCCCCCACAGACAAGGGCTGGCTAATTGGAATTTCCAGGTGACACTATGCTGAGAAAGTGGGGTTTCCTGCAGAGGCCTGGAAGCCTCTGACAGCCCTTTCTCAGCTGCAGCACGTTTACAGGAACTGCGGAGTCCACGGCCGCCGCCACGGCCACTGTCTCTTGCTTCTCTCCCTCCCGAGCCCCCCAGCACAGACGGGGCGCGTGCAGAAGCACCCCTGCCGGCTCCTGGGGCTGCCCAGGGGCTGCCCGCTTCCGGAATAAGGCAGGGACCTGGGCAGCAAGTGGCCAGGGAACAGTGTGGGCACAAGCGTCGGTGCCAAGAGCAGAGCCCCAGAGAGCCCCCTGGGAATTCGCGGCACCCCAGTCAGAGGCTGGGCGCAAGGAGCACACGCTTCAAGTCCAGGCCCTGACCTCTGCCCACCCCGGCATCAAACCGGCCAGAGAGAGCTCATTTCACACCACCTCCAAGTCACCCCCACACCCCTCACTCAACATGCTCACAGTCAGGGAGGGAAGCCCACGTGGGAGGCTGCGTCCCCGACTTCTCTCTGCAGCAGGCACTGGAGCAGCCCGGGCCCTGCTGCCATCCCTGCGCCCACCTCAACCCCGGAACACACCATATTCGGGCTGGTCGGGTCAGAAACACACCCCCACAAGCCTCCAGTGGCTCAGAGGAACCCTGCAGTCACTGTCTAGCTGTGGAACCCGCCACTGTCTAGCTGTGGAACCCCACGCTTAGCCATTTCGTCCTTCCATCTCTCGAGGCCTCAGTGTCCCCATCTGTAAAGAGGGGGGTGCTGGATCACAGAACCACGGTGAAGTTTAAAAGAGACGGCGGAGGAATGGTGAGAAGGACCAAGAACAGCCTGTTTTCCCAGCGGTTACCCAGGAGCACCCAAGGGTGTCCCTGGGGCGCTAAGCCTCTACCACCAGGAGACAGAGCTCTCCGGCCAGGGGTCGGTTCTGGTTGCTGTGGTCTCCACAGTCCCAGCACAGAGCAGGTTCTGGGGCGGGATCAGAGACCCCAGGCCACTCCAAAGCCCCTGGTCGCTCCTTCTCCCCCAGCCCCCTAGAAGCAGATAAACTCAGGGAGACCACCCAGCAGCTGCTTCTGAGAGTCTGAGTGGCACATCCAGGGCTGCCAGGCACGGCCCGTCCACACAGTCAGTCCTCACAGGGCCGCACTGTCCAGAGGCTGAAAGCCACAGGCCACAGGTCACAGCTGTGCGGTACCAGGCCCCTCTGGTGGACCTGGGGGGCGGAGCGGTCAGAGCCCTGCTCGCCGTGCTAATAAGGCCCCCAGCCTGTGAAGCAAGCCCAGTGGCCGGGACCCGCCCACCCCACACCCTCAACCCTCCACACCTCCCCGAGGCCCAGGTCCCACTCAGGACACAGGTTCGGCCATGGGGCAGGCAGGGGACATCTCCATGCCTAACCCAGGAGAGTAGTCCCGCCACCTTCAGTGCTTGGATGCTGGGGCACCATCTCCTCCCGAGGAAGGCTGGGGACAGGGACAGTGTGGTTCAAATCCCAGAGGATGCAGCAAGGCCCAGGCCTGGCGGCCAGAGGCCCCCTGCATGGTGTCTGCCGGGGTCAGGGCAGGGAATGTCCTCTCCGGCACCTGCAGCAGCGGCGCCGGGTGGCCCACGCCCGGCCTCCTCTGAGCACCAGCAGCTCCAGGTGAAGGCAGAGCCCTGGGATCCGGGTCAAGGCCCAGCTGACATGTGCTGTCGCTACTCCCTTCCCAAGCCTGGGTCCTCACGCCCCGCAGCGAGCCACGGAGAGGCTGACTGACAATTCAGACAGAAAAAAGGAGCACTGGGCCTCCCCTGGTGGTGCAGGCGGTTGAGCGCAGCCCTGTGAAGCTGGCGCAGGTTCGATCCTGGACCGCTGGTGAGATTCCCACATGGCGCGCAGACCTCTCCTGTCCCCCCGCTGCTCCCCTCAGCAGTGCACTTCGTCTGTCTGCCTGTTCTGCTCCCCGCTCTGGCTCTGGCGAATCCGCTCACCCTCCTGCGCGTCTGACCAGTACCCCAGCTCTTGTATATATGAATAAATAAATCTTTAAAAAAAGGGAAAAAGAAAGAAAGCAGAAAGGAGCATGGCGAATCCCCAGCACATACAAGAGTTTCAGACTTTTCTGTAAGCACCGCTCCGGGTCCTCCAGGGTCACTTCTGGAAGGGCCCGTACACACGCAGGGCAGCCCTGCGGGCGGGAGGCCATCCCGCTCGAGGTACTGCCCCTGAACTTGTGGGGAGCCGGCCCTGGGGCGGGATGGATAAGCGCGGCACAACCTTCAACCTTTCTCCAGCCCGGTGTCTGCAGCCGGGTGTCCACCCCGGACCACACGCCAGGGGCTCCTCCTCCCCAGTCCCCGCCCCGCCAGCCCCGGGCTGCGGAGCACGTGGCCCCAGCCCTAGGGAGCCATTTCGCTCCCACAGCAGCCCCGCAGAAAAGAGACCGTAGGTCCCACACTTGGCGATCGCGGGGGCGCCCACCCAGCACGGGGGGGGGGGGGGGGGGGTTCGTGCTCAAGGTGGCGCCACCCAGGCCCTTCCCCCCGCGACCGGAGTCCGGGCCGAGCGGCGGCGCAGGTGTGCGCGAACCCCGACCTGCCGGCTCAAGGCTGCTCTGCAGCCGCCCGGGCCCGACGTGGGCAGGGGCCCCCGACGGGCGCTGCGCCCCTCGGACCACCCACCCGCGGGGCCGGGCGGCCGGATGCCCTGGGTTCGGGGCTGGGGCGGCGCGCGAGGGCGCGTCTGCAGAGGAGACCCCGCGCCCGCGGCCTCGTGCGGGGAGGGGCGGCCCCCGCGCCCCCGCCCCCCGAGCCCCGGGGCCTCGCCCGCGCCGCCCGCGGGGCCCGAGCTTTGTGCGGGGAGCGCGTGGCCCGCGCGCCTACAAGTCCCACAATGCCGCCCGGCGGGGCGCGGGGAACTACAGCTCCCGCGAGGCGGCGCGGGGCCCGCCTACTCCAAGAGGGCTGCAGAGTCACGTCCAGGCCGCGCTAGTAAACACGCCGGGCGCGGGCGGCGGGCGGCGGCCGGCGCGCCCGGGTCCGCGGCGCCCCCCGGCCGCGCCGCGCCCCGCGGCCCGCCCACCCCGCACCCCGCGCGCGCCCGGCCCGCCGCGCGCCCCCCGCGCGCGCCGCCCGCCCCCGCCCCCGCCCCGCCGCGGCGCGCTCGCCGTGGGGCCCCGCGCCCGCCCCACGCGCGCCCCGGCCCCCGCCCCGGCCCCGGCCCCGCGGGGGGCGCCCGGCGGGCGCGGGGGGGAGGCCGCCGCGGGCCGGGGGAGGGCGCGCGGGCGGGGGAGCGCGGCGCCCAGCATGGCCGGGGCTGCTGCAGAACCACGTGGGTCTGTTTGCAATTTACAAACGTCGCGGCTCGCCCGCCTGCAGGGGACAAAAGTGGCCGGGGCCGCTCGGCGCCGCTCGGGGCCCCCGCGCGCCGGGGGAGGGGGGCCCCGGGGGCGCGCGGCGGCGCGCGGGGCCGCGGCCGCCCCGGGGGCGAAGAAAGGCGCGGGGCCGGGGCGGGCCACGCTGCGCTCCCGCGCGCCCGCCGGGCGGCCGGGGAGGGGGGGGGAGCGGTACACACCTACAGAGCCCTCCTATCACTTCTTTCTCTGTTTTCCTGAAATGTTGCAAAGAGGGCACCTTCTGCGTGGGCACCATGAAATACTCCATGGCGCCGCCCCTCCTCCGCGCGCCGTCCGCGGTCCGCCGGGGAGATGGAGTCCGCGCAGCCCGGGCGGAGGAGCAGCTCGGCCGGTCCCAGATGCTGGCGGCGGCGAGGGCGGGCGGGGGGGCGGGGGGAGGTCTCTCCGGCCGGCCTCCCCGGCGCGTGTGCGCGTGTGTGCGCGCGAGTGTGTGTTCGCAGCTGATCCGAGTCTGTCTCAAGGCGGGAAACAGCTGGTGGAGCCCAGCGCGCCCGGCCTCCTTCCGCGGAGCAGGGAACTGCATGTAAACAAAGGACTATTTGCAGCGCCCCCCCGCGCGCCGCGCGGCCCGGGCGAGGGGGGCGCGGGCCCCCGGGGCCCCCAGGCGGCCCGGCCCGCGGCCCTGCCCCCGGCGCGGGGCGCGGGGCGCGGGGCCGGCGGGGCGCGGCGCGCGTGGGGCCGCGGGGCGCGCTACATGCGCCGCTCGGGTGATGAGGCCCATCAGCTGACAGGTTGGCGAGCGTCGCAGCGAAAAAAAAGGGCCAGTCCGGCCGGCGCGGGGCCGGGGTCCGCGGGCTCCGGCGCGGGGCGCGGGGCGGGGGCGCCCGGGGAGCCGCTCGGGGCTTGTTCGCGGCCGCAGGCGCAGAGCCGCCCTGGCGCGCGCCCCGGGCCCGGGGCCCCCTGGAAACTTGCGTCACCGCCGCCGCCTGCTCCCGGGAACCCCGGCGCCGGCGAGGGAAGCGCAAGGGGGGCGCGCGGGGCGCCCGGACGCTGGGGCGGCCCCAACGAGGGGCGCCGCGGGTGCCCGCCCGGCCGCACCGACCCGCCGCGGGGCTGCAGCGCCCACGGGCCGCGCGGCCGGGCGCGACCTGCTCCCCCGCCAGGGTGCGCTCTCGGGGCGGGGGCCCCCGGGCCGGGCGGGGGAGGGACGCCGCGGGGGAGCTTCCGGCCCCTCCCGGGCACCCATCTTCCGCCCCCGGCCGGGAGGCTTGGCCGGCCCAGGAAGCCCGCGCCTGCCCCGGGTTCGGCCTCCGCTGCCCAGCGCCGTCGCCCCCAGGGCCCGCGCAGACCCGCCTCCCCACGGAGAGGCCCCGCTGACGACAAGGGTCCTCCCTCCGTTAGGAAGCGCTGTGGGGGGGTGAGGCCGAGCCGTCGTGCCCACGCCCTGCAGTCCCCAAAGCCAGCGGTCAGGCAGCTTCTCCAGCGCGGCCCGGGCCCCCTAAGGTCACAGTCGGGGTGCGCGCCCCGCAGCTGCGCTCCGGGAGCAGCACGTCTGGGAGAGGCGCCTCCGGGCCTCGCGGCGGCCGCGCAGCGCTGGGTCTGCGGGGCCCGGGTCAAAGGATGAATGAATGAGTGATCCGATGAATGAATGAATGCGCGGGCCCTGGAGGCTTCGTCTCCTTGGGCGCGCCTTGACCGACCCTGCCGCCCTCCCGCCGGCTCTCCCCGGTCGGGCCCCCCCATTCCTGCCAAAGGCTCTCTCGGGAAGAGCCCGCAGCTGTCTGATGCACAAACCCAAAGCCCCTGAGCGGGCTCTCCGGGCCTCCAGCCCAGCTCGCTCCAGCCCTCCTCCATCTCAGGGGCAGCAGCAAGGAAGCGCCCTCGCCCTCTGCCCAGCGGGCACTGGACTGCCATGCCCTCCGGACCCCTGTGGGTCTTCGGTGCAGCCCCTTAGGTCCTCGCCCCTGCCCCTTCTTGCTCTAAAGTAGGGAGGAGCAAACTGTTTCTGCAGCGGGCTGGTAAGTGGTTACTTTCCTGTTGCTACTGTAACAAATTTAGTGGCTTAAAACAATTTTATTCTCTGGAGGTCATTCCCTGAAAGCTCCCCCGGGGAGTCTTTTCCTGCTCTTTCCAGCTTCTGGAGTCTGCCCGCTTTTCTTGGCTCTTGGCCTCTTCCTCCTTCAAAGTCCATCACTCCAGCCTCCGCTCTGCCATAACATCTCCTCTGACTTGCAATGGATCCGAAAGACCGAACACAGAGACTCGGGACCGCGGCCGCGTGCTCGCGGGCATGACTCACAGCAGCCGAAGCGTGCAAACGTGTGCCCATCAAGCGCTGGCAGGTGTGGGTGGGGGGACAGCGGTGGCCCACCTGCCATGGAACAGGAGCCCCCGGAGTCCGACACCCGGCCCCGCTGCAGGCAGCTTGGAGACGTTCTAAGTGAACGGAGCCAGGCTCACGGGGCCACCGGCGTGTGACCCCGCGGCACGTTTATCTAGAGCGGGCACGTTCTCTGAGACACAAGGTCCATGAGAGGCTGGGGGGTGGGAGAGACACTGCTATGCGTGTGCGGTTTCTGCTGGGGTAACAACGGCAAGTTTTCCAAATGGACAGCAGGGATGGTTGCACCGTGATGTAACTAACGCCACTGAATTATACACTGTCAAATGGCAAGTTTCACGTTCTGTGTTTTTTACAATTAAAAAAGGGAAAATTGGCAGCGGCTTGGATTGGACCCCTGTCCACCGTGGTGGGGCTCCCATCGGCCCTACCCACGCCTTCCTCGCCCTCTAGCTGCTCCTGCCTCCTTACCCAGCGGGGATCTCGCAGCCCATCAGCGCTCCCCTGCAAGTCACACCCCTTCCCTGCCCCTGTCTCCCCTACCCCAGAGCTGAGCGTGGGTGGGAAAAGGAAATCCCATAACCTCACTGACTGATCTCACTTTTAAATGCCAGACCAAGATCCTCACAAGTGGGCTCTTTGGGTGGCTGCTGATGTCTTTATTGCCCTTCTCCCTCCCACCTCCTCCGCAAGACCCCACACCTCCTTCCCCGCCCCACCCTCAGTTGCGACCTCACTCCTGCTGCTCGAGAAAGTAGAAGCAATCAGAAGAGAAACTCCCCCGGGCAGCCAGCACCCCTCTGCCTCCCGACCCGTCCCGGTCAGTGGCCATCCGGCCCGTGTCACACACATGTCCGAGCTTGTGTCTGGAGCCCCCCCATGCATGTCATCAGGGATGTCTCCCCAGCAGCGACCCCCCAGCCCACACCCCCAATGTGTGCCCCCACTGGATCATCCCCATCACCAGGGCAAGCTGTCCCCTGTTGTCAGTCTTCCTGCCGCCCATCAGGCCCGAGGCCCTGACACTGAAGGCAGTGGCGCCTCCAAGGAGCTGCTTCTGTCTTCATTGCAGCTGGTCTGCTCGGCCTCTGGGCCACCCCAGACAGGGCACCCTTGGGCCTTGTCTCTGCCCACACACATCCCCTGCTCTTTGGACAACAGCGTTGCAGAAAGGACTAGAAGCTGTGCATTGTGGCTCAGAATCCAGGCTCTCTCTACCTGACCCCGCCTTAGGGTGACCCTAGGTGAGTTTCTTCACCTGACTCAGTTTCCTGGTCCACAAGACGAGGCTGGACAGACAGCACCTTGTACGTGGGCTGCTGGAGGAGTGGGCGGCTGCCATCAGTGCTGGGGCCGTGTCGCCAGGACAGCCGTGGCCACAAGCACCTGGGCTGACCCAGAGAGTGGCAGGGTTTGGGGTGTGCAGGGGAGCGAGGGGCAGTTTCCCCTTTCTTGCTAAGCTTGCTGCAGGTGTATTGGAAGGTTCTTTGCCTTTGAACCTGGTGCTCACCAGCCTTACCGTCGAGGCGCTGTACCTAAGGCTGCCCTTATAAAGGGGGTTCTCTGCAGGGAGAGATCATGCCCCAAGGATCTGTGTTGGAAATGCAGCTTATCATCTGCTGAGCTGGTGGAGAGCCACCTGCAGCTGAACGGGGGCTGCCAACCCCAGACAGACACCACTCTGGCCCAGCTGAGGGAAAGGGGTGCCTACAGGGACACCTCAGAACATCTCCCCTGACTCTCCTCCCCCTCACTCTGCTTCCTCCAGCCCCAAATTCCAGGTAGGAGGGGTATCATTCATGGGTCTTATGGATGAATGGATCCCCAAGTGTGGTCTTGCCATACCGAGGAACATTACTCAGCCAGGAAAAAGAAAAGTGCTGGCACCTGCTGCAATGCGGCTGGACCTGGAAAACACGCTGGGTGAAAGGGCCCAGTCATGAAAAGTCACAGATCGCATGATTCTGTTTATAGGAAATGCCCGGAATGGGCACATCCACACACAGACCGCAAGTTCATGGTTGGCAGGGCTGGGGCGCAGTGGGGGAGGGTGGTGAGCGCGAGTGGGTTTCTTTGTGGATGGTGAAATGTCTAACGTTGGGCCTCCCTGGTGGCGCAAGGGGTTAAGATGCAACCTATGAGGTTGTCCGCAACCACTGCAGCACATGTTCGATCCCCGGCCAGCCAGGGAGCTACCCACATGGCGCAGCAGACCTCTCCTGCCGCGCCCGCTGCTCCCCTCAGCAGTGTGCTTCAGGACATCCACCTGTTCTGTTCCTAATTCTATCTCTGGTGAATCCTCTCACCCCTGCACCTCTGGCCTGTCCCCCAGCTCTTGCATGCATAAATACATAAATCTTCTTTAAAAATAACATAAAAGTTTTATAAAAAAAAAAAATGTTCTAACGTTGACGGTGGTGACGGTCGCATCACTGCTGTGCGTGCACTAAATGCCATTGAGTGACACACTTGCCTTCAGCGAGTCTCACGGCACCCGGAGGCGTCTCACAGCACATGGAGGAGTCTCGATGAAGTCAAGAAAACCGGGAGTGAAGTCCTGCCACCTGCGACAACCTGGACGGGCCACCCAGCCCGACGCTGAGGGGGAGAAGCCGCACAGCCGGGGAGGTGCACACACAGCAGCTGCAGGGGGACGAGGTTCTGGGGAAGGGCGGGCACCTGCCCCTGGGGACGGGGTTCCTTATGGGGGTGGTGAAAGTGTTCTAAAATTGCTCATGGGGAGGCTAAACAGTGGTAAATCTACCAAAAAGCGTGGCGTGCATGCCTTGGATGGGCAGATTCCCTAGTGTACGACTATCTAGCAAAGCCGTGATTAAAAAAAAAAGCTTTGGGGGGGCCTCCCCGGTGGAGCAGCAGGTTGAGCACAGCACTGTAAGGCTGTCTGCAGGCTCTGCAGCGTGGGTTCGATATCCAGCCAGCCAGGGAGCAACCCATATGGTGGCAGACCTCTCCTGTCGCGCCCTCTGCTCCCCTCAGCAGTGCTTTCGGTCTGTCTGCCTGTTCTGTTCCCCGCTCTGTCTCTGGTGAATCCTCTCATCCATCCACACAAGAACCGGGGTACAGGCCAGAGGCGCGGGAGGATGAGGAGACTCACCAGAGACAGAGCGGGGAACAGAACAGGCAGACAGACTGAAAGCACTGCTGAGGGGAGCCGCGGGAGTGCAGGAGAGGTCTGCCGCGCCATGTGGGATTCTCGCCGGCCGGCCGGGATCAACCACGCACTGCAGAGGCTGTGGACAGCTTCACAGCGCTGCGCTCAACCTGCTGCGCCACTGGGGAGGCCCAAGGATAAATAAATCTTAAAAAAACAAACAACAACAATGAAAAAAAAAAAAAAACAGCTTTTTTGATGCCAGGTGTCCAGGGAGCCCCAAAAATCTTAGCACTCCCCTACAGCAGAGAGTGCCGGGACGCCTCTCTTGGGTCCAAGTGGGCCCTGCTGCTCTGGGGGCGCCTCGGGATAGCCCCGTGCAGGGGCTCCCTAAGCCAGCAAAGCCCAGGAAAGTTTACCTGCGGCCGGAAGGCGGGGCTACAGCAGGTGTTGCCGTGTGTGGCGGGAACAGAGCTTTCTCGTTTTTATTTTTTTTTTATTTTTTTTTTAATAGAGGCATGTTTTATCTATTTATTTGTTTGTTTGTTTTGTTTATACATGCACTGGGTACAGTCCGAAGCGCGGGAGGGTGAGAGAATTCACCAGAGCCAGAGCGGGGAGCAGAGCAGGCAGAAGGACCGAAGGACACTGCTGAGGGGAGCAGCGGGCGGCAGGAGAGGTCTGCGCGCCATGTGGGACCCTCCTCTGGTGGCCTGGGAGCAGCCGGGGATCGAACCGGCGCCGCAGAGGCTGCGGGCAGGTTCGCAACCCAGCGCTCAACCGCTGCGCCACCGGGGAGGCCCGCTTTCTCGTTTTTAAACTCCTGCCCTGCGTGTGTCTAGAATGGCATCTCCTGGGACAGACAATGTGTTCGTTTCCTACTGCCGTCCAGCAAGTTTTCACAAACTTATTGGCTGAAACTGGCACGTTTACCTTGGCAGAGGCCAGGAGGCCAGTGCCCAGGTGTGGGCTTCTCCGTCCAGGTGTCTCCAGGGCTCTGGCCTAGGGCTCTGCCCAGGGCGTGGGGCCGTGATGCCTCACCGGCAGTCGGCGGGGTCTGCCCTCGGCTCACAGAGGCTGCTTTGGGTCCTGGTCCCGTGGCCTCCTCGATCTGAGCAGCAGAGAGCCTCCCTCCTGCTGACCTTTCCTGCCCCAGGGTGCTCTGGCGCACGTGAGGATCGCGTCCTGCTTGGGGGAAGGGCGGGCGGCAAGGACACCAGCCACTGGAGCAGGAACCCGGCCCCACAGAAGCACAAAGGCCCTTCTTGGGAAAAGCTGCTGGGCCCCCCCAGGGCAGCAGAATGGGGGCTGGGGAACAGGCCCAAAGATCCACAGCCCCAGGGGCTCACCCCACCTCTCCTGGCTCCTGCGCAGGGAGCCCTCTGGGCCAACAAAGTGGGGGCCACCACTAGGGGGCGTGCGGTTCACATGATGCTTTGCGGGCAGGCAGAGGAAAGCGCATTTGGGGAGCCCAAGGCCGGCCACCAGCCTCCCTAGACCCCAAGGTCCTGTATATGAAGGGGATGCTGGGCTCACTGGGGTGCCCGTAGGCTTGACCTCCCATGCCCACTTCCTGGGTCCAGCCTGACGATTCGCTTTGGTCAAAAGCAAGCCCTTAAAAGAGGGGCTGGCGTCTCCCTGGGACATGTGCCCTGTGCCTCCCACTCCGGGGGTCCAGGCCTGACACTGCAGCCCACTGGGGTCCGCTCTGGCCCCACTCAGCCCTCCCTCCCCTCTCCTCCCCTCCCCCCCTCCACGGAAAGCGCCCTCCTCCTCTGTGGGGATTCTCCCTGGGGCACTGCCTTCACCGCAGGAGGCGCTGGCCCTGCAGAGGCCAGCACAGGGCCTCCGCCCGGCTGGTCTGTTGCGGTTTAGGCAGAAATGGCTGCCTGACCACTTCCTCAAATGAGTCTCTGGGCAGGGCAGCTGAGCAATTCCACCTGGCAGCGGGTGCCTGTAGCACGGTGGGAGGGGGGACCCCAAAGGTGGGGCCTGACACCCAGCCTGGGCCGTCCCGCCAGGGTGTAGGGGAGAGGAGAGGACCTAGCCTGGGACCTGCTTAATGTCAACGGAGAGAAGCCAGCCAAGGGGTGTGGCCAGAGAGGCGAGGGGGCAGCAGAGGTGCCACAAGAAACCAGGAGGTGGGGCCTCCCTGATGGTGCAGGGGGTTAAACACAGCACTGTGAAGCTGTCCGCAGCTTCTGCAGCACGAGTTCGATCCCTGGCCGGGGAGCTACCCACACGGTGCAGCAGACCTCTCCTGTCTCCTGCTGCTCCCCTCAGCAGTGGATTTCAGTAGATCCACCTGCTCTGCTCCCCACTCTGTCTCTGGTGAATCTTCTCACCCCCCACACCTCTGGCCCAGTTCTTGTATGCATAAATAATAAATCTTTTTTAAAAAAAAAAAACCAGGAGGCTGCATTTGGGGGCTCAGGAGAAAGCTCGGGAGCAGAGGAGATGGGAAGAAGACGACTGGGGTGCTACTGAGCTCGAGAGAGGGGCCGCCAGGGTCCCTCCTGGCAGCAGGCTCTCCTCTGAAGTGGATGGACATGGGCAGAGACAGCAGGAAGGCCAGGCCCCTTGAGGGTGGGAAGGGTCATGCTGAGACCAGGCAGGGATGTGGGCCTGCTCTGGGGATGAGGAAGCACAGCTAGGGGCTGCGAGGGGGCAGGCGGCCAGGAAAACGGACTCGCTCTCCCTGGGATCGGTGGGTTCGGAGCGTGAGGGGGACATTTGTGGGGAGCACTTGTGGTCAGCACCCAGCGAGTGCTCATCCTCACTGCGGCACCAGAGTCCCAATCACGCCCCGGTGGCTCACCCAGGGTCAGCCCCCACCCCCACCCCTCACCAGCCTTCCTTTGAGGGGACTCCAGAGCCAGGGCTCCCAGGCTGGCCTCAGGACTTCGCCTGCTGGTGGAGGGACAGGTGGTCTGGCCTGGCCACGTGAGGCCAGCAGCAAGCAGCAGGCTGACTGGGTGTGGTGAGGAATCTGGAGGGAGAAGCACGTCTGCGTGACCGGGTAAGGTCAAGTCCACGGGGAACACAGATCCGCATTCTGTGGTCCCCGGTCAGTGGCAGTGGTCAGTCAAGAAGGGCCAACTCTCAGGGGTCAGGGAAGCCTTGACTCAGGTTTTGTCAGACCCGGGAGGACGAAGGCGGAGGCGGGAGGAGCATTCCAGAAGGGGGCCCAGCCTGAGTCAGCAAAGGGACAGGTTTCAGGATTGCTCTCTCCACCCCCAAGAGGCCTGGCCTTGCCGCCCCCTCCTCCTTGAGCCCCTGCGGCTCCCTGGCAGCCACGCTGCGCCAGCACGCCAGCACGCCGGGGGTTAACGTCTGTCTGGTGCACTGGCGGGGCAGCAGCAGCTTTGGCGGCCTAGCCAGTAACCCAGAAGCTGAAATGTGAGAAGTAGGAGGAGAGGGGCCCCGCGCAGCAGCAGTAGCAGCGTGGCTGCAGCTGGCTGCGATGGCAGGAGGAGAGGGTTTCCCTGGCAGGAGCCTGCTCTGCCCTGGCGGCCAGCGGCGCCCTCCCACCCACGGCCCACAGCTCACGGCCCCTCCACATGGCTGCCCGCCTGCCTCGGGCCATGGGCCAGGGCAGTGCACGCTCATGGCCAGGGTCCGCATCCTTCAGGCCTCACTGCGGATCTGGAGAAGGGCCGAGGCCGTGCCCTGGTGACCAGCCGAGGGCAGAGGGCCAAAGGGGCCAACCTCAGAGGCCTGGGCAGGGCAGATGAGCCGTGGATTTCCGTCCTGGACGTTTCACAGGCAGATGAGCCGTGGGAGGCAAGGACACAGGGCCCCGCCGCCTCCTAGGCCTGTGCCAGGCGGCCCTGGCAGTGAAGACCAACCAGAGGTGGTGACCCCCCCAATGTGTGCAGGTGCTGGTGCTGGACTTGGATGAACCCCTACATCTCAGCCCCTTCCCTCATGTCCTGGTCTTAGCAGGCATTAGGATCACAACCGCTTCAGGTGAGCAGACCGAGGCCGAGTACAGACGTGTCCAGGGCCACGCGCCACAGCCAGCTTGATCCCAGCTGCTCTGCCGGGCACCTCGTGCTCACCCGCCGCCCTGCGCTTGGGGCAGGTGGGAGCAGCAGAGTCGCCAGCAAACCAGCACAGGCTGTGTGAGGCGAGGGACCGGGCAGCCTGGGGCCCTGGGATGGCGGTTGCGGGGGAGCGAAAGGCTTGCAATGCTTGGGACCTGCCCGTCCCCCCCACCGGGTGGTGCAGGCTGAGAACAGTCTCCGGAGGAAGAGGGAGCACCTGGTCCCCCTGGGCACAATTCTGAGGAGGTAGGGACCTCCGGAAACCCCAGGGTCACCGCCAACCAGGGACCAGTGCTGGCCTGGACAGGCCATGGAGCACAGCTGGGCCCAGCGTTGGCATGGCCCCCGGGCACCTGTGCCTCGCTGGGCGGGGCTCTGCTACAGGCGAGGGGAGCGCCTTCAGAGGTGTCCTGGGGGCCTGCGGGCCAGGAGCCGGAGATCCCAGCCCTCCCAGCATGAGCCCTTGACTGACTTCTCCAGGGGGCTGTGAGGACAGAACGAGGCCGTTGCCGAAAAGCACTGAGATTGCAAACTGACGTCCACACAAAGCCAAGCAGCCAAGTGGAGGGAATACGACTCGGCTGTGGAAAAGGACGAAGGCCTGACACCTGGTACGGCGCGGAGGAATCTTGAAACCAGGCTGCCCAGGGAAAGCCGCCGGCGCAGGAGACGACCGGGCCTGTGAAACGTCCAGGACGGAAATCCAGAGAGACAGAGCAGACTGCCCGGCTCGGGTGGATGGCAGGGAGGTCGGGAGCGACCGCTAGTGGGTTCAGGGTCTCTTCTTCGATTGTGTTTTGAACGGATTTTTGTCTGTAGTTTTAAGGTCACAGGATCATTGAGCAGAAGGTACAGAGATTTCCCCGAGGCGCCCAGCACCCCCAGGGACCGCCTTCCCCACGTCTTGCCTCCCCCCACAGGGATACATTTGTGCCAATGGAGGACCCCCCGGGTTTCTGGGGTTGGGGGTTATGGAAAGTTCTGGAATTAGATGGCGGCAGCAGATGTCCCGTTCGGTGAAGAAAGAACCCCACTGAGCGAGTCACTCTCGAGGCTAGGGGTTAGGGCCTGTGAATGAGATCGCGAGTCCGGGCACCACCTGGTGAGCGCCCGGAAGGCGCTCCGGTGACCCGTCCCTTGCCTCCAGAGGCCGTGGTGTGATGGAGGCCAGAGAACACTAGGAAGCGTTTGGCCCCAGACGTGAGCCAGGCGTCATGGTCCCGGCAGCTGGGACGAGTGTCCTGAGAGCCACACACGGCCCACAGCATGCAGGGGGGTCAGGGCCCGAGACCAGCTCGCTGCTGGCCCAGGCAGCTTCTGAATAAGGCCCACAGGGAGGCCCCGAGCTCAGCCTTCTAGGGAACCACCCAGGAGAGGGGGCCACCAGGCAGAGAGGGGCGTTTGTGCTGAGGACTGCGGGGCCTGGGTGGCTTCATGGGACCAGCAGGTCCTGGAGCTGCGCAGCTCGAAGGTGGGACAACCAGAGGGCTGGTGGGAGTGGAGGGGCTGAGCCCAGAGGCCACCCGCCCCCAGGGCCTCTGCTTGCTGGGGAGGGGCCACCCCCACTCCTGGGCAGATCTGGGAGGCACCCGACTTTGGTTCATAAACAGCTGCCCAGGGCTATAGTAAGCCTGCCCTCGCCTGGCCCGAAGCTCTGGGTTTCTCCCAAGGGTCCTAGTGATTGGACCGCGAAGGGACCGAGTCCTCCCACCCGCCCTCCAGGTTCCAAGAGCGAACATGCAAGATGGGCAAGCCTGGTTCGGGCTCCCCACCAGCGCCAGGTCAGCAGACACACCTGCAGTGGCACATGGCAGGAACAGAGGCCGCCGCTCTGGGGAGCCCTGCCCCCTCTGCCACCCCCGGGGCACAGGGAGGGCCGGCCTGAGCCCGCAGGCTGCAGTTGAGCCCACCCCACGTGCCTCTCCCTCCACCCCTCCCCTGTCCCTCCTGCCTCCACCCTCCGTCTCCCTCGCGGTCTCTACACCTGCGGGAAAGCCGGACAGTACAAACCACCCAGAGAAGAGAAAGGAGCTGGCCACACGGGAGAGCATGTGTGCTCCGGCTCGCGCATCACACATGTGCACGTACACGCACGCACACGCGTGTCCTCTGAGCCCACAAGGCAGCTCATACTGAACCCAGACACAGGGAAGAGAGAGGGAACCAGACGAATCACCACCACGCCGCCTCCGGGCCGCAGGTGCCGGGGATCGCGAGCACTGTCTCATCAGCCCTTCCGAGAATCCGGGGGATTCCACAGATGAAGGAAACCAGCTTAAGGAACTTCGCCAGGAGACCCGGTAGGTTAGAGCCCTGGAGTCCCGCTCAGCACCTGGCACAAGCCCCAGAAGCCAGTCCTGAGGCAGCTTAGCAGAGTGGGGGTGCCTGCTGCTTGGCAATTTGGGGCGCCCCACTCCCACTTTTTCTGGTACTGTAGGGGTGTCAGCTCTGGGCTGGGGTGAGCTGAGCCCCCGACCCAGCCCTGTCAGCAGCAGGGCATTCCAGAGCCCCATGGGCTGGGACCCATCTCAGTGTCCAGTCTTGCTGGACGCCCTGTTGGGGGGAGTCACAGTCTTGGGGAGCGCAGGCCTGAGAATAAAGTGAGCAGCACAGGGGACCTGGGTGAGGAGGCGCAAGTGCCAAGCCGGACCAGGCAGGCTTGAGGCCTCCGTGGCTCCAGGGGTTGTTAAATAACAGGTCTGGGAGCGCAGGCCCCGGCAGAGCTCCCACTGTTCTCCTGCCCAGCTGTCCCCTTAGAGGTGCTGGGAGCTTAGGGTCCTCCAGGAGGCTGGGGTGGGGCAGCGCCCCTCCCAGAATCCTGCGGATGGAGTGGGGGAGGTGTTGGACCCTCTCAGCCTCCTCCTACAGCAGCTCCTTGGCTCCATTTGACCTTCAAAGTTGGCATCTGTTTGCAGGAATCTGTCTCTCCCCCTGGAATTCAGCCTCCAGATGTGGGATCCAAGGCAGAGCGGTGGCTGCACATGGCTCCCTCCAGTGAATCAGCCACATTCCAAAGGTGCAAACACAGACGCCACGCCCTCAGCAGCCCAGCCGGGGGCTGCGGACTTCCTCCCCAGCCCCGGGGCCCCCACCCACCTCTCCCCCCTCTGTTTCTTCCCAGCAAGACCAGGTTTTCATTTCCAAAGCCTTTCTCCTGGATCTGAACAGCGAAACAGCCACCAGGCCGCGAGCACCAAGCGCCTGCTCACTGCCCCCGCGGGAGCTCTGACCCCAGCCCCCTCTGTCATCACTGCACATGGGCTCATTCATTCAGCAGGTATTGACTGAGCACCTACTATGGGGTGACCAGACACGGGAACTCAGCCCAGCAAGAGGCCACAAGATCAAAATCTGGCCCATAGCAGAAAGCAGCTGCAAGTGTGCGAGAAGCAGTAAATTAAGAAGGGGAGGGCGGGTGATAGGGGGCTGGACTGGGGCCTCACTCGGGGGAGAAGTGGGCAGGAGACTCGGGATGAACGGGAACCCCCTCCATGGAGCGGCCTTTCCCCTCAGCCAGGCCCGGGTCTTCTCCCTCCTGCCAGCTGCCAGCACTGTAGCCGCGAAGTCCAGCTATTTTCCCAATAAGAGATTTACTGGGATAGAATCCACCTACTATACAGCTCACCACTTCAAAGTGTACCGTTCAGAGGTGTCAGTGTTTTCATGTGGCGGTACAACCATCACCACGGTCCATTTTAATATATTTCCATCACTCGGAAAAGAAACTCCCCCAATGCCTTCCCCAGCCCTGGCAGCCGCTGTTAGGCTGTCTCTCGATGGTCTGGCTGATGCTGGACATTGCATGCAAGTGGAACCACATGCCATTTGACCTTTCGAGTCTGACTGCTCTTGCTCAGTATCACGTTTTCATAGTTCACTGAGGTTGTAGTGCGTGTCAGTGCTTTGCTCCCTTTTTATGGCTGAGTAATATTCCACCCTATAGACAGATGGCAACTGTCTACCCACTTATCTGTGTTGTCTCCACCTTTGGGCTGTTATGAACCATGCTGCTCAGACATCACGTCCAAGTTCATGTGTGGACACATGTTCTTACTGCTCCTGGGTAAGTACTAGGAGTGGAATTGCTGGTCACAGGGTCACTCTGTTCAGCCTTCTGAGGAGCTGCCAACAGTGTGAGGGTTCTCCGAGTCTTCCCGGTACTTCTTATTGTCCCTGTTTTGTTCCAGCCGTCCAGGAGGGTGTGAGGTGATATTGCACGTGGTTTTGGTGTGAAGTTCTCTAATAAAACACACCCATTTTAGGGCCGCACACCTCAGTGACGGTAGTGGCGAGGAGGTTACATGTAGCCAGAATAACCCTGGGATCCTCTGGGTCCAACAACCACGACCCAGCACCGCTCTGGAGGACTCATCCGGACATGACCAGGTTGCCCTCTGGGCGGGGCAACTGTGGGTGATGGGGAATGACTGGGTGGATCCAGGCAGGTGGGTGCTGCTAGGGGGCCTGGCACAACCCCAGGATGACACAGATGGCTCCTTCATCATCGGCTGGTGGGTGGGTCTGACGGCACCCCACTCCTTCTGGACCCTCATGGTCCCCTGGGCATCCCAGTGCCCTCAAACCCTACAGGATCTTCTGTGACTACTTTCTCCTTCATAAAGGTCAACACCACAACCCAGGCTGGTTCAGGCTACTGCAGAGGCCAGAAGTGAGTACAGCGGGGAACATTGGGGTGGGGGGTGTCTCTGCCTCCGGGGCAGAGAGCAGGAAGAAGGGCCTGGATCATATTCCCAGGCATCTCTGTGCCTCCCCCTGCCCCACCAAAGGAAGGTCCCAGGGCAGAGCTTTGTCTGTGTTCACCCCTGGGGCCTGAGGTAGTCAGCAGGCCTTGGCATTTGCTGGATGAACAGCTGGTGAAGACAGACTGGGTGGGGGAGGGTAGTGGTTAGCGCACGGGCTTTGAAGTGCAAGAGTCTGAACCCATGCTCAGCCCCTCAGGGCCAGTCACTTGGCTTCTCCAGCTCCCCTCTCCTCACCCAGGAAGCCAGCCTGAGGAGGCTCCCCACCAAGTGCCTCTGATGACTAAGTCCCAGGAAGCAGATGGAGCACTATCATGGGCCAGGGACCAGCACCCCTGAGGACCGGGTGGGGGGAGCTGGGAGGAGGAGATGGCACGAGTCTCATCAGGGGAAGAATAAAAAAGTGGGATGTGTCCTGCAGGGAAGCTAACCCCACCCTGGGGAGAGGCATGTCCAAGCAGGGGGGACACAAAACTATGCCCAAAAAGGTAGCCCTGGTGCACCGAGGCTGGAGATTAATGTTAGGGAACACTCCTGAGTATGGATGGGGGTTCCCCTCACTGTATCTTCAGCTGAGGAAACAACAAAGGAGTCCAAAGGCAGACCTAAGGGGACAGTTGGATTTAGGGGGCATAGTCCCCAGAGGGCTTTAGGGGGTAAGTAGGGCTGTGGGAGTGTAACAGGGTGGTCCTCAGGAAAGGGGGAGGGGTTCCAGGTTTCCTGCCCCACCAAGGGAGGGTGGAGCTGAGCAGGGAGAGAAGAGGCTGCAGAAGGGACAGAGGAAGGCAGGCAGCAGGATGGAGATCCAGGAGCCCCGGAGGAGGCGCATGGAGCCGGGAGACACGTGAAGAGACTGCGCTTGCCTTTTGGTCGTGGACTGGGTGACACAGATGTGGGTGAGACCCGTGGGGAGGAGACAATCGCGGTTTTTGACTTGATTTTGATTTTGCTCTTTTCCTCCCAGACTTGTCTGGTTGTTTCTGATCCTTTCCTGTGGGTCCCCACTGGAAGCTGCTTTAGACTGTGGCAGGCTTTGGGGCCTTGCTCTGGGCCAATCCTGCTTGGGTGGACTTTTACCCACGAGGGGACGGGTCACTTTGGTGCTTGATTTAGAAACTATACTCTTTGCCTTTCCTGTGTTGTTTCCTAATTGTATTAAAGTTCCTTTTCATTAAGCCTCATATGTTTTATGTTGATGTGGAGGATGGCAGAACCTCTTTAGAGCAGGCAGGTTTGTGGGGTCTGGGGTGCCCCTCTCACTGCCCTGCAACAGAAGCAGCAGCTGAGGGGCTAGAATGGGCAGCCAAGGATGAGGCACAGCTCAGAGGTCAGTGGGTGATGTGGGCAGCAGCTCTGGGGTCCAAGGAGGAAGGGTGGAGAAAGGCCTGTCAAGGAGACTCTTTGGGGGTGTTAGGGAAAAGAAAAAAAAGGAGACTCAACTACTTTAAACAGGGGAGACACCCAGCTGATGACAGCACCCTAACAAGGACTGGACTGCATCTAGACTCAGGGTCCAATCTGCTAGAAGGCTCCTGGCAACGTGGCTGGCAGGACCAGGAGAGTGGGGTTCAAGGCTTAGCCAGAGGCCCACAGCCCACAGGAATCACCGGGCTTGGGAGCCTATGGAAAATGTAGCCCTCAGGCCTGCCCCAACTTCCTGGCTCAGCAGGAGTTTGAGACCCCCTGGGACCCTAAGACTCTGAATGTGGCCAGAGAATCTGGGGGTTGGAGGGCAGCTCAACAGCCACACTCAGAGCGGCCTCAGGGGTAAGAGAGGGGCCCAGCTGTCACCTGGGTCTGCATTCTGTCCACAGGAGTCTCAGCTACCTCAGTACTCTCTCCACTGGAGCACTCCCACAATCATGGGGGGAGGGCACGGGGTGGGGGGCGGCTGTGGCTCCAGCAGCCATTCCAGTTCATGGTCAGGGTGTGCAGAGGGGGCCGGGGCTGAGTAGATCCTTTCATCCCTGGGTTGGGCTCCAAGACCAAAGCCCCAGACCCCTGGAGGAAAAGCCCCTAGCTGGCTGACCCCCCAAGGTGCATCTGGCCCCACCCACAGCAGCCCCACCCAGAGAAGGCACCCATGACTCAGCCAGACATCAGTGCCAAGGACGGGCTGCGAATAAAGAGCAGGAAGTGTCTCCATCGCTCTGCTGTCCCGCCTCCACCAGCCTGTGTGCGGGGTCATGCAGAGAACTCCCTCTGACCGGAGTGGCCAGCAGGGGAAGCCGGCTGCGCTGGGGCCACCCGCCCTGAGAGTGGGACTGAGCCCATCAGCTGGGCTCGGGTTGTGTCTCAGCTACTTTCCAGCTGTGCATCCCGGGAACCACTCAGCCTCTCTGAACCCCCACCCCCCTCCTCTGCAGCACCAGCCTGAAGGTCCCAAGGACCTGCAACACCAGGACCTCACCTGGCTGGGGGCCTGGGGGCGGGCTCACACACCCCTAACCCTGTCAAGCTTTTCAACACCACAGCCCAAAGGCTGGAGAAGGGCAAGTGCAGAAGAGTCGCCAGCCCTGCCCCGAGTGGGAACCCACAGGCCGTGGGGCAGCAGGCACAGGGCCGTCTTCACACAGCAAGGCGCCTGGCCTGCCCCCCCTTCTCCCCCAGAGCCCGAAGCAGCCCTCAGGCCCCCTCCGCGGGTGGGGCAGCGGGCAGAGCCTGCGCTGACTGGGGTGGGCTTCCCGGGTGTGCTGTGAACTCTCTGGGCGCTCAGGGGCATTTGGGGGATTCTGCTGGTTCTGCGTCAGCGGCGGCGGGGCACACGCAGCCCCCAATCAACGTCGCCTTTGTTAGGCCCAGGCGCACTCCTCGGTCTCACCCGGGTCCTGCCCACTCCCCGAGGCAGCCTCCTCCCGCCTCCTGCCCTTCCCTCCCCGAAGCCACTTGTACCTGCTCCAGCGCCTGGAGGGGTGACAAGTGTTTCCCAGACAACAAAAGCCTCTCTCCGGAGAGCGGATGTCAGCCTACACCCTCCTTCTGGGCAGATTTCAGGGCCCCAGGAGCCGGGCGGGCTCGAGGGCAGGCGGCTGGGGGCAGCCGGTCCGCAGAGAGGGGCCTGGCTGCTCAGCCGTCGCCTGAGGCCGGAGGCCCCGTCTGGGTCGCGCACCCACCCCGGTCTCGGGGTGTGCTTCGGACAACGACGCCATGTCCTTGGGCTCGGGCTGTGTGACCTTGGGCGGGTTACTGGGCCTCCCTGGGGCTGCGCGGGGCCTGCCCGGCCGGGGTCCCTGAGGACGAAGGAGGCTGCGCTCCGCCGGGCACCTGCCGACGACGGGGCCACCGCGGTCACTGTCCGTCCTCCTCGCCCCCCAACGCTCCCGCCACGCCGGCCTCAACCTCCCGGGGCTCCTCAGAGCCCGAGGGCCGGCTGCGGCGCCCGCGGGTGCCCGGGTCCCCAGCAGCGGCCCAGCGGGGCCCCTTCCCGCCGCGTGCCCCACGCTGACCCGCGGGGCGACTCCCCCGGCCCGCGGGCAGGGCCTGGCCGCACCCCCGGCGCCCGCGGGGTCCCGCTCAGGCTCCCGGCTGCGCTCGCGGGGGGCCTGGCCGGGGTCGGGCTGGAGGAGCCGCCCCGCGGCCGCGGGGCCCGGGCGGCGGCGGGGCTCGGCGGGGGGCGGCGCCGGGGACAAAGGGCGGCCCTACCTGCGCGGGGGGCGCGGGCACCACCCCCAGGGCGGCTCCGCGCGCGCCCGCGGGGTCACGTCCGGGGCGCGCCGGCCGGAAAGAGGCCCCGCGCGGGGCGCCCGCGGCCGGGCCACGCCCCCTCGGGCCGGCGGCGGGGGCGGAGCCAGCGGAGCCCGGGCCGTCCCGCGCTTCCGCTCGCGGCAGCCGGCTCATTCATATTCATGAGGTGGGCGGGGGAGGGAGGGCGCCGCAGCGCCCCGCCCCCAGGCCGCCGGCCCCGCCCCGGCGGAGGCTCCGGCCCCAGCGGGGCGCCCCCGGCTTCCGCCTTGGGGAGGGAGTTTCCACTTGGTCACGACTCAAAAATGTGTCGCTCCCGCGCCTCCGCCCCCTCACCCCGGTCCTGGGGGGTCTCCTCCCTCGGAAGGCCGGGGGCGGGGCGGGGGGACCGCCCCTCTTCCCTGGGGCGGGTCCCTGGGGAGCCACGGCTGACCCCACCCTCGCTCCGAGTCAGCGCCCCAAGAAGCCCCGCGTTTAAAGCAGAGTAGCTGTGATTTATCGAGCGCTACTTCTGTGCCAGGCACAGACTGCATTCCTCTTCCAGCCCTGCCAGCGGCCCAGCCGGGGGTACAGAGCTGCCCCAGACGCGCAGGGAAGTGGGGCGACTCCCCCCGCCACGCAGCCGACCTGGGCGCCCCGCCCGGGCCTGGCCCGTGGGATCTGGGGGCAGATGCTTGCTCCCCAGTTCACATACAGGATCACTTCTTTTTTATTTTTAAGATTTATTTATTTATACAAGAACCGAGGTTCAGGCCAGAGGCGCGGGAGGGCGAGAGAATTCACCAGAGCCAGAGCGGGGAGCAGAGCAGCAGACTGATGAAACACACTGCTGAGGGGAGCAGCGGGCGGCAGGAGAGGTCTGTGCGTCTTGTGGGACCCTCGCCGGCAGCCGGGGATCGAACCCGTTCTGCAGAGGCTGCAGGCAGCTTCACAGGGCGGCGCCACCAGGGGAGGCCCCTGGGATTACTTCTAAGGTGCTCCTGGGTGCCTGGGCGGGGCGGTTGCGTCTTGCCAGAGGGAAGTAACTTACTGGGGGAAACCACGGTATGAAGGCAAGCCGGGTTGCACAATATGCCCAGCTGTGTGCAAAAATGATTATGAATTTCAAGACGGTGACAGTAGACAATCAGCTAGGCATGAGCCCTTGAAAAGGCCAGTCTGGTACAATCCCACTGGTCACATGTCCATGGAGTCCCCTGCAGGGCTCAGTGGCTCTGGCAAGGGCAGAGAAGCCAGGATGGACATCCCTACCTCTAATGTCACCCCTGCTCTCCCACCGCCCCTCCTCCATACTAGCATCCGGGACCAGGCCTGTTGAACCCCGAAAGCCCAGCACTTCAGGCTTTCTGGGACTGGCGTCCTGGCTGTGAGATGACTCCGATGGGGAGACCATGTCTCAAATCCAAATGGCACAGCCAAGTGACCAGCAGGCCTTGTCTGTGGCTCCTGGACATTTTTAGCCCTGGGCCCTGCAGACAGGTGGCCTGGGTGGTCCGTGCCAGGCCCAGCATGGGTCCCGAAGCCCTTTCTTTTCATTGGATCTGGGTATGAGGAGCAGCCAGGGCCGCTACCCAGAATAAACACCCCATCCATCCTCAGCCCAGCCCTGCAGGCAGAGCAAGCCAGCGCCCAGGAGAGATGCTCACCCTGCTGCCAACTCAAGGTTAACAAGTCATCCTGAGCTGTCTTTCCATCTCCCTGTCTCTCCATCCTGGTGCCTGGGCGCCACACACAATGGGCTGCAGGCTGCATAAATGATGCTAATAACTGCTATTTCTTCTGCCACCAGGTGATGGCAGAAGCCCTATTTATGCCCTCTCCACTGAGCCCCACTGAACCTCACCTAACAGGATTCCCATTTTGCAGATTGGGAAGCTAAGGCTCAGAGCGATCAAGTGGCTAAGGCCAATGGCTGGCATTTGGGGCCATGAAGTCAGGGATGGGGTTGTCGAGCCCAACGTTCCTGCAATCCGGCTCTCCTGGCTCCTAGCATCTCTCCTCTGCCCACAAAGTAGGCCATAAGGCTCACTTTTTTTTTTTTTTTAAGATTGATTTATTTATACAAGCACTGGGTACAGTCAGAAGCACGGGACAGTGAGAGAATTCACCAGAGCCAGAGCAGGGAGCAGAACAGGCAGACTGGCGAAGTACACTGCTGAGGGGAGCAGCGGGCGCAGCAGGAGAGGTTTGTGCACCATGTGGGACCCCCGCCCCGTGGCCGGGGATCGAACCGGCGCTGCAGAGGCTGTGGGCAGCCTCGCAGCCCAGTGCTCAACCACTGTGCCACCGGGGAGGCCCAAGGCTCACTTTTCTATGTTGTCCTGTATTATTTACTCCCAGCACCTCAAATAGATGAAAGGTTCTGGAAAACAGGCACCATGTCCACACCTTCAGGTTTCTGCTGGGCCTAGTCTTGCATGTTAACTGAGGAGCACTTCACTACATGCCTACATGGTCCAGGACACCCTCCTGGTCGGGGGCAGGTGCACGTGTGTGCATGGGTGAGCTGTGCCCCCTCCGGGCATTGCAGGCAAGTGGTCCCAATCGACTGAGAGATCTCCTTGCAGACACAGATGGGGTTGCCTAGCCCAGTGCTCCCAGTAGCCCCTCAATAAATTTTCTTGATTGAACATACATTAAGAGCTTGATAAGAGTCTATTGAGGGCATCCCTGGTGACGCAAGGGGTTAAGCACCACACTATGAAGCAATCCACAGCCTCTGCAGCACGAGTTCGATTCTCCGCCGGCCAGAGGGCAACCCACATGGTGCAGCAGACCTCTCCTGGCTCGCCCACTGCTCCCCTCAGCAGTGTACTTCAGTCAATCTGCCTGTTCTGTTCCCCACTCTGTCCCATCTCACCCCCAACCCCGACACCTCTGGCCTGTACTGCAGCTCTTGTATGCATAAATAAATAAATCAAAAAAAAAAAAAAAAAGACTCTGTTGAATGAATGGGACCTAGGAGATGCTCAATAAATGTTCACTAATGAAGGTTTAGGGGATCAGATTCAGTTCCCCTATATCAGAAATGAACTTAGTTCAAACTGCTAATACTACAGAATACCACAGACCTGGGGGCCCAAACAGGCATTTCTTACAGTTCTGGAGGCTGAGAAGTCCAAGATCGAAGTGCTGGCAGCTTCAGTGCCAGGTGAGGGCTGTCTTCCTTGCTTGCAGACAGCCACCTTCTTGCTGTGTCCTCGCATGGCAGAGAAAGAGAGAATGCTCCACTCCCTCTTCCCTTCTTACAAAGCCCTAATCCTTTTTCTTTTTAAGATTCATTTATTTATGCATACAAGAGCTGGGGTACAGGCCAGAGGTGTGGAGGGTGAGAGGATCCACCAGAGACAGAGTGGGGAACAGAACAGGCAGACTGACTGAAACACACTGCTGAGGGGAGCAGCGGGCGAGACAGGAGAGGTCTACCATGTGGGTTGCTCCCTGGCCGGGGATTGAACTTGTGCTGCAGAGACTGTGGATTGCTTCATAGTGCGGTGCTTAACCCCTTGTGCCACCAGGGAGGCCACAAGGCCCTATCCTAGCCTGAGGACCCCACCTTCTCCCTCTTGATATCATCTAAACCAGGGCTCCAAACACCATTCCATGGGGGTTACTACTACTGCATTGGGGGCACAAATATCTGGCCCATAATAACAACGTTATGCAGCCTTTACTGTCCACAAGGTCCCTTGAAGGACCCTGCAGTTAGTGTTCTATCCTTGGGAGCATTCAGGGGGAAATGGGAAGACCCCACCCCCATGACACATGGGAACAGAGCAGAGGATGTGTGCACAGTAAGGATTTGGAGGGAGGAAATCCAGCAGGATAGCGGGGGGCGGCATCATCCCTCCTCACCCACCTTTCCCTAAAGAAGCCAGGCACCGTGATGCCTGCCTTAGCAGGTGCCACTTCTTAGAAAAGCACAACCTTGGCAGCTCTCATCCCAAGACTTCCCACCTGTGTCCATGCAGGTGCCTTTCTTTTTCTCTGTTTCCTAATAAACCTGTCCTTTTAAAATGTAAAGGGGAAAAAAAGAAAAGCACAACCCCTGGAAAATTCACCCTGAGCCTGACTCCCTCGCCTGCCCATTAATCCTGCACCCCCATCTCCACCCCACCAGATATCTGATGCCTCAGGGAGGTGACAGAAGCTCTGAAATTGGAATGACCCTGCAGTCTGCCTCACACTAGATTCTAAGACCTTGGCCACGTTATTTACCTTCTCTGGGCGTCAGCTTCCCCCTCTGTAAAAGAGGAATAATAACAGAGCCCACCACGCAGGGTGCGTGATTATAATGAAAGCAAAGTGTCCAGAACGGAAAAAGAGCGGGTCTGGCTGAGAACTGGGGCTCTCTGGCCAGGTCCTCCCCACCAAGATGACAGTGTTCGTCCCTCCTCTTGGATTTGCAGGCGCCAAAGGTAGGGGTTTATTTGCAGCTAAGGAGACACCAACTGGGCCTGGGATTGACAGGCTGTGGGTCGGGCTTGACACCCACTAGGCGCCGCCAGCAGCCTTGCAGGTGTCTCCTGTGACCTTCATAACCCTCGCAGAAAGGACAGACTGTTGTGCCCCTTCTCAGTGCGGGAACCCCAAGCCAGAGTCCTCGCTGGGTGCAAAGTGCTTGTCCATGAAAACAGCTCGTGTCGAAAAACAAACCAGGAGAAAAGCCCTCGAGGGTGAAGATTTTTTATGGCCGCGGCGCCCTGGTGGCATCCAGATGGTTGGACTCCCCGGGTCACTTGACTCGCCTCTTGCTGGGCTGTAAGACCCAGGAGGGCAACCCCAGCTGAGTTCCCGCTCACCCTCTGATCTCACCGTTGCGCAGAGCTGGCCTCCTGCAAACACTCGATAAGCATTTGTGCTGCCGGTTAGAAAACCAGCCCGGTGGACCTTTTCTCCACGCACAAGATTCCCGGGTCTAGAGTCCAGCCTGGCGGAGATGGACCTCGTTGGCAGGGCGGCGCTGCGGGGCGCCGGGAGGGGGCGCTCTGCAGCCCTCTGCAGCCCGGGTTTGTCCCCAAGCCCCAGCCGGTCCGTGGGCCCAGGGAGTCGGCCCTTAACAGCCCCCTGCTGGAAGGCACTAGGTCCCGAAGCTGGACTTCCCCTGGGCCCATCTGCCGGCTAATGTTTAACTCGGCCTCACTCCACGGTATCCACTGCAGGGAAACGGGGGTGAGGTAGGGTGGGGGTGGGGTAGGTCACCTCCCCAGATCATCGCCTGCTGGGCCCAGGGGCGCTTCACGCATCACGCACCAGAGCACCTACTCTGTGTTCAACCAGGCAGCGGTTTTGAGCGCCTGTTAGGGGGTCTACTCATGCAATCACCATGCACACCTACTATGTGTGCACTGGCACCAAATACAAGAAACACCTACTGCGCATTCAGACAACAGCACCCAAGGACCTGCTATGCGACCATTTGTGGGCACCTACTCTGTGTTCAACCGTCAAACATGCCCGGAGCGCCCACTATGTGCCCAGCGCGGGCGATGCCGCCTGATCGAGACCCACAGGCTCCAGCCCCCGGCGGCCACGGGGCACCACAGACACCCGCGAAGGCGGGGTGCACCGAGTCGGAGGCTTCCCCTAAGGAGGATGCTTGTCCCGTCCTGACTCCGCGGGGCCCAGCGGCGGGCGGGCGGCAGCAGGAGGGCTGTTTTGGAACCGGGATTGGCCACCGGAGAGCGGAGCGGCGAGATAACTGGGCGGGGGCTCGGGACCGGCCCAAACAAAACACGCAGGAGCGCGAGGCCGGGCTCAGCCCGGGCGGCGGGGGACAACCCGCGGCGCAGGCTCCGCGCGCGTCCCCGCGGGGTGCGCCCCTCCCGGCGGCGCTCCGGCCGCGGGCGCAGGGGGTCCCAGCGCCCCAAGTCCTGGCGTCTCCTCGAGGGAAGCGGAGGCGGAGGGCCCCGCGGGGTCCAGCCGCGGTCGAGGGGGCGGGAGCGGCCAGGCCTGGCCTCGAACCCCGGCTGGCGCTGCCGGGAATCCCGCGCCGGCCTCTGCCCGCGGGGCGCTGCCCGCGCCTTCCCGGAATCGGGCGAGGCGGGGAATCGGGCATCGCTGCCGCCGCCGCCCGGGCGCGGGGCCCGGCCAAGGTGACCGGCGGGCGGGAGGCGAGGGGCCCCCGCCCCGCGGCCGCCGCGACCCCCCCGGGTGCCCGGCCCTCGGGGCTTCTCCTCCGGGCGCGCGCCGCCCCTCCCGGGCTTCCCCGAGGGCGGGACACCCCTCCCGGCCGCCCCGGCCACCTCCCGGCCGCGTCCTGGCGCTGCCCTCCCGGGGCGGGGCCGGGGGAGGGGGACCCGCGGACCCGGCCGCGGCGGCCGCGCGCGGCGCCCCCCCGCCGGTGCCGCCCCCCGCGGCCGCGCCGCGCGCCCCCGCCCCCCGGCCCCCGCGCGGCGCCCCCTCCCCCCGGCGCGCGCCCCGCCTGGCAGCTGGCGCCCCGGGCCTGGGGCCGCGGCGGCGAGAGGGGTTTGCTGGGAGGCGGGGAGCCGCGGGGGAGGGAGGCGGGGGGAGGCGCCCCCCGCGCCCCTCCTCCTCCCTCCGCCGCCGCCGCCGGGCCCTCCTCCCGCCGCCTCCCTCCGCCGCCCGCCCTGCTCGACATCCCCGCACGGCGGCCGCCGCGGCCGCTTCCCCCCGGAGCTGCAGATGTGGCGGAGCGGCCGGGCGCCGGGCGGCCGCGCCAGGGGAGCCCGCGCCCCGTGAGCCCCGCGCCCCGGCCCCCGCCCGCCCGGCCCCGCCCCGCGGCGCCCCCGCAGCCCGACCGCCGAGCCCGCCGCGGAGCCCCCGCCCGCCGCCGAGGTAGGAAGCCGGCGTCGCGCCGCGGGCCGGGCCGGGCCGGGCCGGGCCGGGCCGGGCGGGGGCGCGCGCCGGGCGCGGGGCGCGGGGCCCGGGGGTCGCCCCCGCGCGCGCCTCGCCCCGGGCCATTGTGCGCCCTCGCGGGGCCCCGCGCCCGCGCCCGCCGGCTGCGCGCCTCCCTCGCCGGCCCCGGCCCGGCCCGGCCCGGCGCCGCCTCCCGCCTCCCGCCTCCCGCCTCGTCCGCAGGCCGCGGCCGGCCCGGGCGCAGCAAACTTCGGCGGGGAAGTTGGGCGGCCGCGGCCGGGGCGCGCTGCGGGCCGAGAGGCGGCCCGGGGCCCCGCGCGAAGTTGTCCGGCGCCGCCGGGCCCGCGGCCCCTTCCCTCGGCCGCGCCGGGCTGTTCGGGGACGGGCCCGGGAGGCGTCCCCGCCCTCGTCCGGGAGACGCTCCCCGGCTGCCCCCGGCGAGCCGCGTCCCTTCCTCGCCCGGAGAGGGAGGCGCCCGGGGTCAGGAGCGGGCCGGGGGCGCCGGCGCTGGACCCCGCTGTCGGGGGAGCCGCCGGGCCGGCGCGGCGGGCGGGGAGGGCAGCGGTGCCCGAGCCCGAGGGAGGGTCGGGAGGGGCGGGGGAGGGGGCGAGGCAGGTGCATCCCGAGGGAGGGAGAGGCCGGCCGCTTCCCTCCGGCCCCCCGGGATGGGGCAGGAATCCAGGCTGGCACCTGGAGGCCTTGGCACTCTGCCCTGCCCAGCCGGGTACTCAGGCACAGCGGGGCAGCATGCCGCCTCTCCTCCTGTCCCGGGAGCCCGCCCGGCCTGCTCGCCCCGGCAGGGCGGCCGCAGCAGGGTGGCAGGGAGCTGCCCGGCCCTGTCCTGGGGCCTGGGAAGGGAGCGGGATCCTGGGAGGAGCCCTGGGCCCCCGGCCATCACAGCCCAGGATCTTGGCTCTGAAGGCAGCGCTCGACACCGAGGGGGCCGCTCCGCCAGCCGGGGACCTGGCCCGGCCTGGGCACCGGGGTTCTCGGGCTGGGTCAGGGCCAGCGCCGGAGCTGTGGTCCTTGAGGCGGCCATCCCCAGGGGCCTTCACACCTGGTCCTGGCATCCTGGAGGGGGTGAGGCCTGGCCCTGCGAGGGAAGGCGGCCCAGAGACACTCTGGGCCCCGGGGACCTTCTCAGCCCCAGGCTCAGCTGGGGAAGGGACCTGGCCCCTTGAGCCTGCCCCCCACCCAGCCCCCTCCAGCCCCGCTGGTGCCACAGTGGCACAGCTGTTCAGCCCACCCACACATCCCTCCCCATGACCTCGGGCCTCCCCTGCGCCTCCTCCTCCCCTCTGGGTCCAGGCTGGGCCTCCCAGCTGGCCTGGCCTGCATTGGGGGAGGGGCTGCACCTGGGGGCCCCTCCCTGGACACCCCTTTCCAAGCTCCAACCCGCACCATTTCACCGCCCACCCCAGCTCTGCCGGGCGCTGTCAGCAGCGGCCGGGCCACTGGTTAGGGCGCTGTTCATGGGGGGTGGGGACCCCTTGGAAGCAGCCCTGTTTTTCTTAGCTCTCTCCCCTCCCCCTCCTTTCCGGAGCTGCCATTAGTGCTGACCCTCTGACCCCCCCTGCCTGCCCGCCCTTCCCTGTCTGTGACCTTTGACCTTTGGTGTTAAATCCCTCCAGCTGGGGCTCTTCGGCCCCTGAGTGACCCTGGCACAGGCCTCCTGGGGGGCCTCTCCCTGTTCCTGGCTCTCTGCACAGGGACACCTGCCAGTCCCTCCCTCCCTCCCTGATGGAGAAGGGGTGCCCCAGGAAGCCAGACAGTGAGTCACCCCACTTCCAGGCACCACAGCTTTTGGGGTCAGTGGCTTTGGGGGATTAGCTGGAGCCAGGCCGTAGCCTGGAGCAGCAGTGGGACAAGTCCCTGGCCGGAGCCCGATGTCCAGGGTTCAAGTCTTGGCTGGGCCACCCATTCCCAGGGTCGTGGGCCAGACCCCACCCCTTTTGGGGTCTCAGTTTCCTCAACTGTAAAACCAAGAGGTCAGACAAGGTAAACTTCCAGAGCTCTGGTCCCTGACAGGGCTGGGGGGCGGGGGGTGCTGAGAGGAGGTGAGCCAACTCTTAATTATCCGAGGGTGGAGCCAGTATGAATAAGGATGCCACAGGCAGCCCAAACCTCATTTTAAACAATCGTGAGAGCCCCGGCCCCCCAAAGCTTTTGTTTTGGAAGCCCAGCTGCAGACGGTGGCCCCAGTGCTGTCCTCCTGGGCCCAGGCTCCCCTCCCTGGGAGCTCTGCTCCCCAAGACCTGCAGGCCAGAGCCTCCGGGAGACAAAGCTCTGGCGCCAGCCCCCAGGAGGTGGCGGTGGGGAGGCCTGGACCCCTCAGCCCGGCTTCCACCTCCAGGCCTGGCCTTGGCCCCCGGCGGTGGGCGTGTCTTCTTGCCACCTAATCCCCGGGTCTGATCTGGGGTGGAGGGAAGAATGTGTTTCCCGAGGACACTTCCATCCACCCCACCACTCGGGCAGGGCGGGCGCCTGCAGTTTGGGGCGATCCCAGCCTGCAGGAGGGTGAGGGTGGCGACAGCTGTGGCTGGGGGACCAGATGTTGGGGCTGGGGCCTGCAGCTGAGCTCTTTGGGAGGCTCTTGGGGTGGGGCCTCAGGCACTGGGAGGCTCGCTGGGTGAGGGGCAGACTGGGCTCCTTCACTCTCCTCCAGGGAGGGGTCTGCAGGGCTCCCTGGGAGGGCGTGGGGTGGGCCGGGATTCCAGTGACACCTGGGACTTCCAGACGGCCCCTGGAAGGTACTGGGTGGCCCTCCCTTCACCCCATTAGCACACTTCTCAGAGGCGGGGCCCATCCTGGTTGGTGTGGGCCCCCCTCCTGCCCAGTGGCCTCCCCCTCTGCCCCTGGCTGGTTGAAGGGCCCCTAGGAATGGGCTGAGGCCTCTGAGGGCTCCAGGGGGTGAGGCCCCGGCCTGCCTCCGGCCTCGGGTGCAGAGCGGGGCTCCCATGGGCCTGGGGACACACCTGTCCCCGTGGTTTGTGAGGCGGCCCCGCCCCGGTGCATGAGCATTCCAGTGTGGCCGGGACTCAGCATCTCCCCAAGGACTTCCGCCCACGGGGGTCTCGCGCGGCAGCCTGGGTGGGCCTGCTTGTGCTGCCCGCCCCAGCGTGACCCACCCAGCTTGGGCCCGGGAGGTGGGCTTGGGCGGCTCCCAGCGGCCCTGGGAATGTGCACATCGCCAGCCTCGCAAGAGTCCCCCGTTCACCCCTCTGTGACAGATGGGGAAACTGAGGCCCAAGATGAAAAAGAGCCAGTGGGCTTCTGGGCCCGACTTCCGGGGTCCCTGTGGCTGGGGGGTGGGGGCTGGTTTTCCCAGCCTGCAATGAGAAGGGACCTTGTTCTCGGGGGGAAGCTGTGAGCACGGGGCCCCCGGCCTGCATCCTCTCCCTGGGCCTCTCCATCCTGGGGCCTCTCCGCGGGGAAGGGAGGTGGGCGCCAGGCCTGGCACAGGTCTGCATGGACCGGGCAGGGGAGCTGGGGACTCCCGCACACCCATCCCGGGAAGCCCAGAGCCCCCGTCTCTCCGAGCTCCCTCAGGCGGGCAGCGCAGGGGCCCAGATTCTGGGCAGCTTGGGGCAGGGGAGCCTCGCCTTTCCTTCCCACTTCTAGGCGGGCTGGAGCGTTCTGGTTAAGTGGTGACCGGGCTGGGGGGCTCAGAGATGAGAAGTGATTTGGGGGGCAGGGTTTCCATCTGCTCCAGATGCTGTGGGTGGGGGAGGGGCACCGGGGACTGAGACCCTTCCAGGGCCAGGGCTGGCTGAGACCCCCAGTGCCAGGGCTGCAGGCTGACTGGGGCTTCCTCAGGCCCTTTGTCTCCGCTGCCCAGAGGCCAGGTAGCCCGCTGGACCCGGGAGGCCCGCCCTGCAGCGTGACATGTGTGCACTCCTGCCTGGCAGATGGCCGCCTGTCGAGGGGCCTCAGGCAGCCCCGCTCCCCTCCTCCAGTCATGGCCAAGGGCGGTGGGGAGTCCGCGGAGGCCCCCAGAGACTGCTGGGCAGCTCGGCAGCCCTGGACGCTCCGGGGCTGGGGGGATGCCCCAGTGCGCACAGTGCATCGCTCCTCTGGGAGCCTGGGTGTAAGGAGACTGCTCTGGGGGGCTGGGGAGACTGAGGCTAGGATATGTGAGGGGGTTGGCCTGAGGTCACTAGGGGTCAGGTAGGGACACGGCAGAGCCCAGGGTGTGAGTCCCTGGCTCCTGAACAGCCAGTGGACAGTCCAGCGTGGGAACCCACCGCATCCACTGTGTGGGGGGCGTGATGTGGGGGCAGCTGTGTCCAGAGAAAGCCTCCCTCCCTTCCCACCTTTGTCCACCTGGGTCTGACTGCAAGTCCCAGCGTGTCTCAGCTGTCCCTGGGCCACCCAGAGCCCCCCCAAACCCCATCCCGTTCTTCCAGGCCACCCCCGCTTCATAAGTCTGCCTCCCACCAAGGCCGCGGGCCTCCACTGCCCTGCCTGCTCCAGCCTCCCAGCCCCGTGCCCAGGCTCTGCCTGTCTGCCTCCTCCAGGCGGGGCCCAGTACCCCCTCCGGACCTCCTGATGGCCCTGCGGGCGGGCCAGGCCTGGTGGCGCCCTACCCAGAGGGTGCTTCCTTTGGGGTTGGGAGGCTGCCCTGGTTTCTGGACCTGGACCAGCAGGGGAGGGGCAGTACGGCCAGGAAGAAGGGTGTGCTGGTGGCGCCCAGAGCTCCGCCGGAGCCCCAGCTGGGCCTGGTCTTGCCTGCTGTTCTGGGTGGGCTCTGTGCCAGGGCTGGGGGCAGTGGCAGGAGCTGACACTGGGGAAGTTGGCCCTTCCCGTCCTCCTCAGCCAGGTCTGTGTGCCTGGGCCCCTGGGCAAGGAGGCTCCATGGCAGGGACCACTGTCTCTGTGACCTTGGCCAGCCCCTTCCCTCACACCTAAGCCCCCTGCCCACCGGCCCGCCTGGCATAGCTGGTGGGCACCACGTAGACACGCTCATTCACACAACAAGCAGACATTGGGCGGATAAGGCAGGTGTGAAGGCTGTTAAGGGGTGAGGCTGACCAGCTCCCTTTCTACTCTAGGTCCGCCCCTCCCTTTGAGGACAGGAAGCTGAGGCCAGAGCACTGGCCACATCGAGTCAGGGCGGGCCTGGTGTGTGGCTGTGAGCCCCAGCACTTCCCACCGCTGCCCAGTTCACGCAGGTGGAGGGGTAGGCTCAGGGTGGGTGCCCTGGGCAAGGGGCAGTGGTCTGCTCCATGAGACCTTCTCAGTGCCCCTGGAGGGCACAGGGCTGCCTGGAGCCCCAGAGATTCCTGCTTGCTCTAGGCCTCCCTTCTTGGGAAGAGGCTCTGGCCACAGCTGCAGGGGCGGCCAGGCGTGCCCAGAGCTGGTGATGTTGCAGCATTGGTGCTGCACTTGTGTGTGGGGGGGGTGGGGTGGGGGAAGGCAGGCAAGGGATGCTGCCTCTGCAGCGGGGGACAGCACCCCTCAAAGCCTTCACATCTGTCTTGTCCACTCAGCGTCTGCTTGTTGCACTGGTACAGCTGTGAGAGGCTGAGGCTGGAAAGGGCGAATCTGGGAAGACTTCCTGGAGGAGGGGGAGGAAGGGCATTGCAGCTGGAGGGGGAAATAGAAGAGTGGAAGGTGGTAAAGCAGGAGCTGGCACCCACAGGTGAGCCTCAGACTCCTGGGAGGCAGCGAGTCCTGAGAAAGGAGGTGCTGAAGAGATGTTGGGATAACAGACTCTGGCCTGGGAGACGTCATGCTTCTGTGTACGCTCTCCATGGCTCCCCGGTGCCCTCCTGGTCCTGGCCCCGCCTCCCTCTCTGGACCCCTCCTTTGCTGACTGATAGGCAGGTTCACTGTTGGCTTTGCGGAGGTGGGGGGGGGGGGGAATCCCAGCTTAGCTGCCTAACAGTTCTGTGCCCTTGGCAGGTGACCCAACTGTGCTGAGCCTCGATTGCCCATCTGGAAGGTGGGGACAACAGGGCCATGAGGATGAACCCAGACATTCTCTGTCTCTGGTCCTTGAGTCTCCCTCTGCCCAGCATGCCACGCCACATCCATGTGGCCAACTCGGATCTGCCCCGCCACCCCTGTCTCTCCGCCGACCGAGTTTCCCCCCCCACCGGAGATCTGGACACCCTTGATGCTGGGGTCCTATCTCATCACCCAAGGGCCCTCGGAACCCAGTGGAGGGCCTGGCGTTTGCCTGCATAGGCGAGGGGCTCGGTCAGCGAGGCCGGACGGGAGGGTCAAAGTCCAGAGCCTGGCTCTCCGCCTGGCTCCAGCTGGCAGGCGCTTTCGCAGTGGGCCTGTGCCTGTCCCTGAGCAGCGGGAGGGCGAGCAGGGCAGGACCGGGCCCACAGGACACGGGAGGTGCTCGTGGGGCCCTTGCGCAGTCAGCCCTGGTTTGGGAAGCCTGCGAGCCCTTCCCCGTGGCGCGGGCCTCGTGCTGCTCACCTGCGCAGGCTGACGCCCTGCTCCTGGGCGCTGGTGACCCGCGGGCCCCGGCCCGCGGAGTCTGCTTGCAGGTGTGGCCATCGCCTGTGCCTGTGTGTCAGGGAGTACCGCGGTGTCCGTCCACGTCCTGTGGGCCGCTGGCCAGTGCCTGTGCTGGCCCCAGAGAGCTCTGGCCGAGTGCCCAGCCTGGCTGGCCTACTGGAGGGCCTGCGCCTTGGCCTGGCTGGGTGTGTGTCCCTGTCTGGCTCCCCTGGTGCCGGCCCCTCCCAGAGATTGAGGATTTGGGAGGCCCGAGCCCAGCCCTTCCCTCCCCTCCCAGCCCGGGTGGGCGGGCGGGTGTGGGGGCTGCTTGGCGGGCTCGCCTCTGGCTGAGGCCCAGGTGCAGGCAGTGCTCATAGCCCCGCGAACCACCTCCCCACAAAGCTGGGCAGACAGGAAAATACCAGACATAGTTGTGCAAAGGTGGCTGCAGGCGGGCAGGCAGCAGGGGGTGGGGCCCCCCCCACAGTGGGGGCCCAGAGCCACCGGGCTGAGGGGAGGTCTCTAGCCAGGCCGGCCCGGCAGTGGAATGGGCATGCTCCTGTACGTGTGCGTGCGCCCACCGCAGGCCCATACGTGAGCCGGTGCCACCCTGCTGGCTCTGGGGACAGAAGGGCATCTCCTGGGAAGCCAGGGCTGGCGAGGGGGTGGGGAGCCAACCAGCATGCCTTCCAGCTACTGCTCTGTCTGAACGATCCAGGTGACCTTGGCAGGCCCAACTTACTGCGAGGGGCTCCCTAGCCCGGGGCCGGGAGCAAGAATCCCCCGGGTTCCAGCTGCTGGCACTGCCTGTGTGACAGGCGCCAGGCCAGATTCTCCCTGCGGGATCCCTGAGTCCCACACTGCCCTGTGCCTACATTATGGGGGGGAACCAAGGCTCAGAGTGGGTGACAAGAGCCCATCAGAAGCCCCGCTGCCAGGGCCAGGGGCACAGCCGACTGGCTCTGTAAACATGGACTGCTGGAAGCACCTGGCACGCGCCTGCTCAGGCACTACCCCAGGGTCCAGCGCAGAGAGCTCAGCCCTGCTGGAGCCCTGGCACTCCTACCTGTGTGGCTCTGACTCCCAGGGGTCCTGACAGGCCCCCGGTGCTGGCTGAGCACCCATCTCGGGTGGGTGAGGAGGGTGACTGAACCTCTCCCTCTTCCGGAAAGTGCTGCCGCCTCGGCCCCTCTCCTGGGACCTGCTGGCCAGGCTGGCCAGGCCCTTCCCTGAGCCCTGGGAGGCCGCCGCTTACCTCCCACCCCTCTCACCCCTATTGCTCCCCCAGGGCTGCTGCTCCTCCCTGGGGTACCCTGAGCCTTGCTGGTCCTCCCAGCATGCTTTCTGTGATGATTTGGGGCTGGTAGGAGTCTGGGGTCAGTGGTGGTCCCTCCACAGGACATCAGACTGAAGCTCTTGGGGGTCATGAGCTTGTAAGTTACATGCTAGGCTAAAGCTCAGGAACCCCCAGTTGAGGGTGAGACTGTAATATCTGTGGGGACAGCGGGAGGGCCTGTCCTCACAGCGCCACACGCCTTCAGCACGGTGGTCGGCACCTCCTGTGCACGCAGCCTGGCCGGTGCTGAGCGCCCGTACCAACGGGAAGCGCTAAGTCCCCACTGGCCGAGCCTCGTTGCAGTGCTTTCTCCCCAACACCCGGTGGGCACGGATGTCTCGCCGCTGTCGTCCTCCCATTTTAGAGATGAGGATGGCCAGGCCCCGCGTGGAGGCGACGTCCCCTAGGTCACATGGCAGGGCGTGGCACAGCCAAGCCGGAGACCCAGGTGACCCCTCCATGGACCCTGCTGTGCTGCCCAGTCAGGAAGGGGCCCAAGGGGAGGTGGCCAGGCCCTGCCCCGCAGCCCCCGCCCGCCGCCTGGGCAGCTGAGGGTGGAGCTCTCGCCCCAGCCAGAGCCTCATGGTTCCCAGGAATGCGGGGCTGCGGCCGCTTGCTTTGGCGGGGATCTGCCCTGGCTCTCCAGGCCTCCCGGCGGGCCCGGCTACTGGCCAGCTGCTGCCGAGCTCAGCGCCACGGCGGGAAGGGGGTGTCAGATCTCCCTTGCTGGCCCCTCCGCACCCATGGGCGCCAGACAGCTTCATTCTGGACTCACCTGGGCTTGAAACCCAGCTCTGCCGCGCCTGGCTGTGCCCGCCCCCTCCCTGCGGCTCATGTGGGAGGCAGCCCTGCCTTGCCCCGAGGTGCCGCCAGGCTGGCGTGGGTGCTGTCCACGGCTGGCGTGGGTGCAGTTGTGAGAGTCAGTGTGGTTTCCGGCACTGCCACCTCTTGCGCGCCCATCTACTGTGACACCAGCCTGCTGACAGCAATGGCCAGGCAGCACCCCTGGGGGTACCCAGGACCGGGGCGGGCTGGCCCAGGAGAGCCCAGGAGTGGTTTTTGCTTCTTTCCTACCAGGAAAGCCACGTGACTTTTGAGGGGTGCGTCTTGGCCCTGTCCCCAGGTCTAGGCCAAATGGGCCACAGCTGACCAAGGGGCAGTCTCCGGACTGTGCTGGCAGCCGCGGGCCCTCACCGGCCCATGCGGCTGTGCGGCGGGCAGGGCCTGCCCCATCTTACAGTGGACCCTGTCCTCCCCGTCCAGGAGACCCTGGGAGCTTCTCACCCACCTCCCCCTCCACAGGCCCCCTCGCGCCCAGGACCACGGCGGCGCTGCGCCGAGCAGGGGAGGGGGTTACCAGGGCAGCCCTTCCTGTTAGCCCGATGGCCCTTGAGCCTCAGTTTCCCCGTCTGCAGGGCAGAGAAAAGGGCTGCGGCTAACCAGGAGGGGTCAGGGAATTCCCGGCCGCGTGGCGCGCGGCGGCGGCCTGGGGGGCACTGCTGGCCTCTGTGCCGAGCCTTCCGGCCGCCACGGGCCCGGGCCGGCGCCTCTCCGGGGCCTCGGTTTCTCCGAGCGGCCCGAGCCTCCGCGCGGGCTCCGCCCCCGGGGTGGGCGGGGCGGCCAGGTAGGCCGGGGCGCCGGGCGGGGCGCGGGGGGCGGGTGCGGCCGGCCGGGGGGCGCTGCAGCTGGGGCGGTCGGCGCGGCGGCGGCGGGCGCACAATAGCGGCCATTGTGTGCGCTCGGCCGCGGGGGCGGGGGCCGGTCCCCGAGGGCCAGCGCGGCCCACCCGGCGGGTGACCCCCGCCCCGGGGGGGGCCGGGCGGGTTCCCGCTCCCGCCCCCGCCGCCCCGGTGGTCCCCGCGCCCCGCCCGGGCCGCGCTTCCTCCGCGCCCTCGGCTCTAATTAGTTCCTTTCGCCGCCGAGCCCGACCCCCGGGCGCACGCACTGGGGGGCGCCCCGCCTGGCGGCCGCCTGCACCCCCGGGCGGGCGGGGCGCTGCTGGCGCCGCCCGGAGCCGGCGGGGAGCTGAGCCCGGTCCGCGCGGACGGAGGCGGCCGAGGGACCCGCCGCGCCCCCGGCCGCCCCCGGAGGAGGGTCCCCGGCCGCCCGCGGGGCTCCTCAGGGGAGGGCTCCCGAGAGGCCGGCGCCAGCCCCGGGGTCCGGGCTGCCGCGCCCCCGCCGGGACCCCCAGGGCCGGGCTCGCCCGCGCCGCGGGGACAAAGGCAGAGCCGGGCCCAGAGCGGCCGCGGGTGGGGCGCGAGGGCGCGCGAGGTTGGCCAAGGTCAGCGCAGGAGGGGGGCCACGGGCGGCGTCCCCTGGGGTGGGGCCGCCCCCGGGGGGACCTTCGGGGGGGCCTGCCTGGGGTCCGGGCTGCCGGGAGCTGTGGGCTCTCGGGCGGCGGCTCCTTCCTCCTTTCCCGGGGCGGGGGAGGCGGGGCGGGCTGAGCCTGGCTCCATCGGAATGACCCCCGCCTCGCCGGGTCCGGGCAGAACCCGGGGACAGGAAGGGGGGCCCCTGGGGACGGGTCTGCTGGCGGGGTGGTGATGGAGCCCCGCCTTCCACCTTGGGCCGCCCGCCGCGCTCTGGGGGAGGCTCCCCGGCCGCCCCTCCCTGCTCAGCAGTGTGCAGAGCAAGGTGACCCCGCGCCTCCTGGCGCCCCTCTCGCCTGGGCGCCGAGTGGGGCAGGTGCCCAGGGGTGCCGCCTGGGTAGCATCACCAGTGAGATTTGGTGTCAGCTTGAGCCACAGTTCCCCAACCATCCTGCCTGCATGCCCTCCCCGGGAGGTGGGTGTCCGGCGGAGGCTCGGGGAGGCCTGTGGCCCGGGTCCAGCCGAAGGTCCACGCCACCAGCCCTTCCTGGCTCCTGAATTCTTAATCAGCATAAATATTTACTTCCTTCCCCCCTCCAGGCTCCCAGCACAGAGCAGCTTCTGGGAGGTTGGACGGGGCCTGTGTCTAAAAATAAACAGGTGGAGGGACAGCAGACACAGACAGACAGACTGAACTGGGGGCGGGGGTCAGGCGGAGGGCAGCTCCCTGCCCAGCCACAGGAAGTGTGGAAGGGCCAGATCCATCCATCTCTGTCACCCGCTACCTGCCCACCTGGGCCTGGGGTTCCTACAGGACAGCGTGGGGGTCTGCCCGAGCCCCCAGCAACCACTGGCCATGCCTGGCCTGCGGGGCAAAGCCAAGCAGATTTCTCCGGACCAAGTTTAGTAGGGACAAGCCCTCCAAGGGGGCAAGAAGGCACCCCTGGTGCCTGAGGACTCCACTACTGGTAGCTGTGCAGGTGGGGTTCTGGGCAGTGTCCGCAGAGGGAAGGATCCCCCCAACGCCTGCCCCTGAGGGCTTTGGGGGGGACTCATGGACCTGGGGTCTGAACAGGGGAAGACCGCCTAAGGAAGCTGAGTGGGCATGGTGTCCTGCCCTCCCTGCCCCGCCTTGCCCCAAGGGGGCCTGGCAAGTGCACCCCCAGAGACACACCCACGGGACCCGGCAGTCTTCTACCTGCTGCAGGTACAGGCTGCTCTGCTAAATCTCGAAACCCCAGATTCTGCAAGCGGTGGAGGAATTGTCTTCTTTACCAGATAGATTTTCCGGGTGTGATCCTCTAAATTAACAAAGGTGAGGAAACACGTGACTGTCCCCACCCCACCCAGGCAAGGTTGCTTCTCTAAAAAGGTTTTGGGTTTGGAAGGAAGACTTGAATTGTTCTTGGGTCCTTGACATGCAAAGAATATGACCGCCCCGAGAAGTCCTAAGAAAATGGAGGACAGTGCAGCCCGCGAACTTACAGTAAAGGGATGTTGCCACCAGTAAGAAGCTGAACACATGGACGCATTCTGCTCGCCCCGGGCTGCGCGGCCCTCTTCCCTCAGCCCTGCAGCTGCCAGCTGGGCCTCGGTCCCCAGCGCCCCCTCGTGGTGGCCCAGAGCCCTCAGCCTCCAGTGCCCTTGGTGCCTTTCCTTGCCACCTCCCTGTCTGTACCCCCAGCCCGTGGGGCTGGGTCCCTCAGAGGGACCACTGCTGCCATAGGGGCTGCCAGTCAGTAGCGGGGCCAGCTCATGGTCCCCTGGGGGGACGCTGATGGCCCGAGCAGGCCTGCACCCAGGCACAACTTACCTCTCGACCTTTGGGGGTGGGTGGCTCAGTTGCAGGGCCTTGATCTGGTCGCCCTGCGGCTTCCCACAGGCCTGTGCGGCTCTGGCGTTCAGCTTGGTGGGGGAGTGGGCACTGCGAGCGCGAGAGACTGGTAGGGTGGACACGGAAGCTACGAGCAGGTGGTTCTCTTCGTGGCACCTGCCCGCCAGGGCCCCCCCGAGGGTCTCCCCCGCTAGGGAGGAGACCACCTTGGCAAGATGCCCCCTGCTGCCCTGGGCTCCTCTGGGCTGCAGTGCGCGCAGCCCAAGCCACAGTGCAGCGCCTGTCCTCCCCAGGTCCCTGCTTGAATTCCAGCTTGGGAGCCCTCGCTGCCTGCTGCCGCCTCCCGCCGCACCCCTCACCATGCACTCCCTGGACGAGCCGCTCGACCTGAAGCTGAGCATCACCAAGCTCCGGGCGGCGAGAGAACAGCGGGAGCGGACGCTGAGTGCTGCGCGGCACCGCTCGCTGCACAGGGAGCTGGGCCTGGTGGACGACAGCCCCACCCCCGGTTCCCCGGGCTCCCCGCCCGCAGGTAGGCAGCCCGGGTCTCCGAGCCGCTCGTCCCGCCCTGGCAGTTCATCTTTGGAGGTGGCGCTATCTGCGGAAGAGGGAACCAGCCCGCCCTGCTCCCGGCAGCAGCCAGGCCTCGAATCAAGGCTCCTGGGAGGGCTTGGCGCAGTGGGCACCGGCGCGCGGCAGCGTCACCAGCAGCGACTGAAGCCAGAGGCCTGGCTCCTGGGCTTTCGGGCTGGGGACCCGCCCAGCCTCTCTGAGGGTGCGGGGCTCAGGCCTTGTGCTCTCTTGGGTTTGTCTGGAAAACCCAATCCCCACAGCCGAGCAGGAGGCTCTGGACGAAGCCCAGCCCCCGCTCATTGTCCAGAAGGGAGTGCTGGGGCCGGTGGGGCCGGGGGCCTGGGCTTCCCGTGTGCCAGCGCGCCACCTGCGAGGCGGGGCTCCCACTTGCTGCCTCGATGGGCGGCCCAGCTCCGCCCCTGGCCCCGGTGGCTTGGGCGTATGGCCAGGTTCTGCTTCCAGGGTCACCGTGGGAAACAGAGGTGGGAGGATCCCCTCTACTCCCCTGATTCGTGCCTCTCCCTTAGGCTTCCTGCTGAACCCCAAGTTCCCCGAGAAGGTAGAGGGACGCTTTTCGGCCGCCCCGCTGGTAGACCTCAGCTTGTCACCGCCGTCTGGGCTGGATTCCCCCAACGGCAGCAACTCGCTCTCCCCTGAGCGCCAGGGCAGCGGGGACCTGCCTGCGGTGCCCACCGCCCCGGTAAGGAGTGGGTGCGGCATCTGGAGAGAGGAGGTGCACTGGTCCCCTGGGACAGCAGGTCCCTGGTTCTGCCAGGGGGCTCCTTCCTGCTCTCCAGCTTCTGGGCCTCAGCGCCCCCACTTCCCTCTGTCTCCGGGTGCTTTCTCCCTGTCGAACACACGGGTCGCGGGCTGTAGCCCCCCAGTCCAGTCTGCCCTCCGTGTAGCAGCTCCGTCGGCGAAGGCCCCGCTCCCCAGTTAGGTCAGGTGTGCAGGCCCGGCGCGGGGCTGGGGCTGGTCTTGTGGGGACACGGCTCGGGCCCCCGCAGAAGCCGACAGAGTGTCTGGCCTGGACACTTACCCCTCTGGCCCCCTCTGCCTCCAGGACTTCCAGCCGCTGCGCTATCTGGACGGTGTCCCCAGCTCCTTCCAGTTCTTCCTGCCCTTCAGCTCCGGGGGGGCTCTGCACCTGCCTGCTTCCTCCTTCCTCACCGCCCCCAAGGACAAGTGCCTCTCGCCAGAGCTGCCCCTCCCTAAGCAGCTGGTGTGTCGCTGGGCCAAGGTGAGTGGGGACCAGGCAGAGGGCCAGGGGCTGGGGGGGCGCGGCTCCATGGGGGCTTTAAACGCTGCCTGGCCCCCCAGTGTAACCAGCTCTTTGAGCTCCTGCAAGACCTGGTGGACCACGTCAACGACTACCACGTCAAGCCCGAGAAGGACGCCGGCTACTGCTGTCACTGGGAGGGCTGTGCCCGCCACGGCCGAGGCTTCAACGCCAGGTGAGGGCCGCCGGGTGACCCCCACCGGAGGGTCCAGGGTGGGGGCCGCCGGTGGGGATGCACCTGTGGGGGGCCGGGGCAGGGGCCGCCGGGTGAGGGTGCACCTGTGGGGGCCAGGGTGGGGGGCGCTGGGTGCAGCCACTGAGCCGGCCCGCCCCCCGGAGCAGGTACAAGATGCTCATCCACATCCGCACGCACACCAACGAGAAGCCGCACCGCTGCCCCACCTGCAGCAAGAGCTTCTCCCGCCTGGAGAACCTGAAGATCCACAACCGCTCGCACACAGGTGAGGGCCGGCGGGCACCAGGCGGGAGGCGGGACCCTGGGGACGCTTGCTGGGGGCAGCCTCTCCTGAGGGCAGCCCCTCCATGCCCACTACCGGCGTGGCCCTGGGAACCGCGGGTCGGCGTGGCCGGGCGCTGCCAGCTCCGTGACCGCGGGCGGCGCTGTCCTGCCTGCTCCTCGCTGCAGGCCACACGCCTCCCTTGAAGTTTCTGCTCGTGTTACAAAAAGCACAGGGAAGAGGTGACGTGAGTGGTGGCGGTGCATTTTCTGGAACCCATTACAGCCAAAACGTTCCTTCAGTATTACAAAGTAAATTCAAGACGACACTGAAATTCTCCACAGTCCTCGGCCTGCAGGACCTCGCGTCTCCCAGGCTCGCGGCCCGTCTCAGCCGGGCAGCCGGCGCCCGGGCCCAGGGAGGCCTTGGCCAACTGGGAGCTATTTTGCTGAGTGAGGGCCAAGGGGCGTCCACGGGGTGCTCAGTGCAGGACACCCCTAAGGGGCCGTTATAGGGAGCACCTCTAGGTTCATTTTCTGCCAGTTGTGGGCGCTGTCGTGCGAGACTTGCAGTGGGGCTGGGGTGACAGTGGGCGGCCATCCCCACGCGCCCCGTGGGGTCAGATCTCGTGCCAGCCCGTGCTCTCGGGGCCCTTTGTGGAGGGAGAGGCGGGGGGCGGGTGCTGGGAGGGGAGAGCCTCACCGAGCCTGGCCTGCAGGTGAGAAGCCCTACGTGTGCCCCTACGAGGGCTGCAGCAAGCGCTACTCCAACTCCAGCGACCGCTTCAAGCACACGCGCACCCACTACGTGGACAAGCCCTACTACTGCAAGATGCCCGGCTGCCACAAGCGCTACACGGACCCCAGCTCGCTGCGCAAGCACATCAAGGCGCACGGCCACTTTGTGTCCCACGAGCAGCAGGAGCTCCTGCAGCTGCGCCCGCCCCCCAAGCCACCCCTGCCTGCGCCGGACGGCAGCCCCTACGTCAGCGGGGCCCAGATCATCATCCCCAACCCCGCTGCCCTCTTCGGAGGCCCGGGCCTGCCCGGCCTGCCCCTGCCCCTGCCCCCTGGCCCCCTCGATCTCAGTGCCCTGGCCTGCGGCAACGGGGCGGGTGGCGGGGCTGCGGGGGGCCTGGGACCCGGGCTGCCGGGGCCCGTGCTGCCCCTCAACCTGGCCAAGAACCCACTGCTGCCCTCGCCCTTTGGGGCTGGTGGACTGGGCCTGCCTGTGGTCTCCCTCCTCGCTGGTTCCGCTGGCGGCAAGGCCGAGGGGGAGAAGCGCGGGGCGGCGCCAGCCAGGGCCCTGGGCATAGAGGGCCGCAAGACACCCCTCGAGAGGACTGAGAGCGCTCGCTCCCGGCCAAGCCCCGACGGACTCCCCCTGCTGCCGGGCACCGTGCTGGACCTGTCCACGGGGGTCAACTCAGCGGCTAGCAGCCCGGAGGCACTGGCCCCCGGCTGGGTGGTCATCCCACCGGGTTCCGTGCTGCTCAAACCGGCAGTGGTGAACTGAGCCCCGGGTGGACCGCTGCCCGCACCAGCTGCAGCTCCCGGCCGCCCCGACGACCAGAAACTCCTCTGCGAAATAGCAATAATGCCCTCCTGCCCCGGGCCTGGCTGGCCGCGTCCCCAGGGCCCCCCGCCCCAGACGAACCGGGCAGCAAGGATGGTGCTAGGTCACTGCTGGCATCCCCGGCTCCCAGGGAGGAACTGGACCTGCCGGCAGGGAGAGCCACGCTCTTGGGTGCTGAGGCCTCGCCCTGGCCCTCCCGGCTGCAGCCCCACGCCCTCCGCGTCTCCCGTCCAGCAGGGTGTCCAGCGGGGTGCGCTCCCTCCCCGCCCGGCCCACCTGCCGCCCACACCCCAGCAGTGCGGCGGGTGGGGTGGTGCCTGCCCCCCTGCTGGCTCGGGGACCTCTACCCCCTCCACGTAGTGAGCTGTGATAAGGAGCCCCCAGATCAAGCCCCCCCCTCAGCCCTGCCTCGCCTCACTGGCCTCTGCTCTGGGGGCTCTTTGAACCCCTTTCCCTCTGGCCCGCCCGCCTCAGGGAGAGCAAGACAGACGCAGGCCCCAGCACAGCCACAGGAAGAAGCCGCCCACCCCGACAAGGCGCCTCCGCTCCGGGAGGCCCGCTCCCCCGGCTGCTCGCCCCGACCCCGCACTCCAAGGCTGACCCTCCGCGGGGCCGGAGCCACCCCCCAGTGGGGGACAGCTGACCACCTCTGCCCGCCCGCCACCTTCTGGGGAGACCTGCAGGAGGAAGGCTGGGGACAACTCCAGGCTGGGGTGCAGATCCCAGCCTGGGGCCCAGGTCCCACCTGGCAGGTAGGGGAGGGCTCCAGGCTGGTCCCGGGCTTGGGGGCACCAAAGTGGCCAAGGATGGCCAAGGGCCTGCCTCCTGCTGGGACAACAGCTGGGCGAGGAAGCCGGCTTGGGCGAGAGTCCTCGTGAGCCGGCCCCAGCGGTGTCCCTCCAGGTGTCCCCCTTTACGCCTGCCCTGCCTGTGCCAGGTGCCCATGGCCCTCATCCCCACCCCAGGGGCACACACTCCCCTCCCCAGCAGCCTGGCCTGACCACTGGGCCTGGGGGAGCCTCTGGGCCGCAGAAGGTCCTCGGCAGCCAGCGCCTTCAGGACTCCCCTGCTGTTCCCAGCAGCACTGCTGACCCCGCCCTTCCCCGGACTGCCCTTCTGTCCCAGAGGGGTCACCCTGGCTCCCCCACTCCGGGCCCGGCTGTGCTGGCTCTGCCCCTCCAAGGGGCTGTAAGCAAAGCAGGAGGGAGCTGGCCTCTTTTCCAGCCTCCCCCCAGGTTCCAGGTACCCCCCCATGCAGGGCCACAGGCCTTAGGTCCAGTGGGGGGACGAAGGTTTGCGCCCCAAGCCTAGGGAGCAGAGGACGGCCCTGGGCCACGGCAGCCCAGCACTTGCGTGGGCCGCAGGGCTCGGGGGCGACATTGTGGTGTGGTCGTGGGTGTGTGTTGCACAGGCCAGGATATCAGTATTGTGACGGACTCTAAGTGCCTTTCTATGTAGCTTGTTTTCCTCCTCTTGGCTCCATTGCTGTTAGCATAGAGTTTAAAAAAAGAGATAAGCTAATGACTATAACAAATATTCCTCCGTGTGAGAGGAAGTTTATAAAGAAACAATAAAAGTGAGTTGGAAAGACGGCTCTGTCTCAGGAGCTCAGCTGTGGGCCCCCAGTGGGGGGCGACCTGCGACTGCTGGGTCTGGCTGGGGGGGGTCACGCCCCTAGAGGGACCACCACCGCCTGGGCCGGGTCAGGCCTCCAGAGGCCCTGGTGCTGGGGAGCCGGCGAGCCAGGGCCGAGTCAGAAGCCTCCGACCACGTCCCAGGTTGGGCCCTGTCCTGCCACCACCTGCTGTGACGTTGGTGAGCGGCTGGGCCAAGGCCAGCTGCTCGGCCTGGCTCCACAGAAGCCTCCGACCACACCCCTGAACAGGGCCCAGAAGGCTAGATGCTAGACACAAATCCAACTTGGGGCCCTGAACTGGGGGCTGGGTGGTACCCCAGGGTGGGTAGGCCCCAGGACAAGGATGTCAGGAGCATGTTCAGGGAAGGGCTGCTGCCTCCCCCTGGCATGCACTGCCTGCAGCTGGCAGGAAGAGCAGCCTGCCTGCTGGCATCTGGATGTGCAAACTCAAGAATGTGGAAAAAGCATTTATTACCGAGCTATAAATTAGAGGGGGCGGGGCGGGTGGGAGGAGCCCAGTGGTCACGTTTTGGGGTCTTTCTCTCTGTTCTCCTGGGCCTGGATCCGTAGTTCCTCATCTAGGCGCTCCTTGGCTCGGACCACCTGGGGGAGCAGGGACAGAGTTAGATGGGACCCAGCCTCCGCCCTGCTTCTGCCTGTCGGGATGGCCTCGCTCCAGCCTGCTCTATCCTTGAGTCCCGGGACAGCACCGCACAGGCCTGAGGGACACAAGGGACAGCCAGGGTGGCTCTTCCTAGGGATACCTGGGAGGTAAGAGCCCTTTGGAGCACTCCCCCAGCCGGGTCCTGTTCCCCCTGTGGGGTTTCCAGGAGGGCCACTGTCCAAGGCGGGATGGCTGGGCCCCATGGCACTGAGGCAGCAGAGGGCAGTCTAGGGACCTCCCTGAAGCTGGGGTGCCATGGAGAGGCTCATACACCAGGGACCCCAGTGGGAATAGCCCCCGCTTGGTCTCTGCTCAGAATCAAAGACCACACACCTTGGACTGCAGGTAGAAGGAGCCGCCCACGGCCTTGTCGTTCACCTTGAATAGGTGTTCGTAGTTCTGCAGGAGGGAAGACAGGAGAGGTGTGCAGCTTCTGGGTCACACAGGAGGGCCTCCAGGTGACAGAAGGAAGTGAAAAGGCTCCAACCCTCTGCCCTTGGTGCCCACCTGGTGATACCAGAAGCCGCTGCTACCACTCTGGGCAGAGGAGTGGACAGGCGCCCATGGAGGGAGGGCTCGGCTGCTGCCCCCACTGCTCCTCTCTGCCCACACCTACCCTGGGCCTAAAAACCAGGGAGTGGCAGTGGCTCCTACAAGCAGGAACCCAGTCTGACTGCGCCCAGGCCCCCTCCACGCTGCCCCCACATCTCTGGTGACCAGGCCAAGCCTCTCTTGGAGCAGCGTGGCAGCCTCACCTTCTGGATCTCCTCGGGGCTCAGCCTGGAGACATTGAGAATCTGCTGGGCCTCCTGGAGGCTGAGGCCGGAGAGGTTGGAGGCAGCTGCAGACTGGTGTCCCGCACGTCCTCGGGCATCAGCTGCCGCCCGGCTCGCTGTGTGGACACACGAGTGAGTCCCAGCCAGGTGCCGTGGGAGAGACAAACAGGGACAGGGGCATCACTTCTCCAAGGATGGTTGTGTTTTTGGGAGGTGGGGTGGACAGACTTGATCCACTGGGGGACAGGGCAGGGTCTGGTTGCTGAATGTGGTGTCTAGTCCCCAACTGACACCAAGCAATGATCCTGTCCCTCCCCTCATGCCGGGCACACAGAGAGCTGGGGAGCTTCAGGCTACTGTGCTACTGTGGAGACCAGCGTGAGGCAGCAGGTTGGTGGGAGTGGGGAGCTCAGATCTATTCAGAAATTCCTGCCCATCAGCTACCAGGGCCACCCAAACAGGTTCATCCTTTTCAATGACCCAAAAATCAGGAGTCACCCTTTTTCTTAAAGGATCAGGGTAGATATTTGGGACTTTGCAGGACAGTTACCCTGCCTGGGAAGCAGCCAGAGGGTGTGACTGTGCCAATAAAACTTTATTGATAGAGGCAGGTGTCACACAGGCCAGTATGCCACTCCTACCTGGATGCTCACCTCGCCCAGATCTCCCTTTCATGAAAGAGCCCAAGTCCAATGTTGCTCCCAGGAAATGCCAGCAGCACAGCCCACAGAGGGCCCACAGCAGAAACATCTGGGCTTACCTGCAAACTCCTGCTGAAGGGCCCGGGCAAAGGCTCTGCCCACCACCTGTACCCCCATCACGATGATCTGGGCCAGGTACTTGGCCTGTGGGCAAAAGCAGGCACCTGTTTACAGGCTGCCTTCTCCGGCCCCAGAGCAGGGTGCCCGGAAGTGGCTGCGAGTGGCAAGACTTCTGGAGATCCAAGGTAGGAAATGGGTCAGCAGTCACAGGCCACTTCCTGCAAATACCCTGAAGAAAAGTTCTGGGTGCTCCAGGTACTTGTGGACACAGGCTGGGGGTGACCTGATGGATCACCAGAGGTGGCCAGGAGCCAAGGCAGAGTGGCTGTAGCGCACAGAGGCTGCTGGCTTCAGAGAAAACTTCTGGCCCTAGACCAGAGCAGACCTCAGACCCACCGCCCAGGCTCCTGAGGGGGCTGGCCAACCTCATTTCTAGCAGTTTTCACACTGGGGGTTCTCCCCAACTCCCCCCCAGGCTTTCAAATCTGTTCCAGTTAGACAAGGAGTGAAAAGTCCGCCGGGTGGGCACTTAAACACACCCTGGGGGGAGGGGAGACCGGCCAGCATCCCCCCAGCCCCTCCCTCACTCGGCATTTGGCAGAGGTGCTGGGGGAGCCGCAGACAGGAGCACGTTTCAGAGGGAGCACCCACGGACCCAGGGGACTCATCCAGGCAGAGATGAGCTAGTGCACAGAGCACTGTGCGGGCCGCCTGTGGTACAAAGGTAGGGTCCGGGGCCTCCCGGGTGGCGCAAGGGGTTCAGCACCACACGATGAAGCTGTCCGCCGCCTCTGCAGCACGAGTTTGATCCCCGGGCAGGGAGCTACCCACAGGGCGCAGCAGACCTCTCCTGTCTCCCCGCTGCTCCCCTCAGCAGTGTTTCAGTAGATCCGCCTGTTCTGCTCCCCACTGTCTCTGGTGGATCCTCTCACCCCCCACATCTCTGGCCTGCACCCCAGCTCTTGTATGCATAAATAAATAAATCTTTAAAAAAAACAACACAAAGGTGGGGTCCGAGGACCCTTGCAGAAGCTCCCACAGGTCAGCGCTGCCGGCATGGCCCCTCTGCGGGGCTCCCTTCTCCGCGTTTCTGCAGCCGGCGCTCCTAGCGGCCCACAAGATCGCCTGAGCCCTGATTGTGCCCAACAGCCCCCGGGACACCGAGGCACCGCCCGAGGACACACAGCGGGCTCACCAGCGATGCGGGAAACCCAAAGCCGTCCTGCGGGAGCTCAGGGTCGGCAGGCAACCTGACCACAGCCCCACCCGCTGGCCTCGGCTTCCAGGGAACCCAGAGCCAGAAGTGGCCTAGTTTGGCCTCCTAAGGCAGGGTGTGACTTGGGCCATTAGTGGGAACTAATAAAAGGAAGTGGGCTTCGCTTTCACAAGCAGGTGAAGATTTCACAAGCGCTGCGTTTCACACCAGGAAGCCAAGCTCCGTGAAGACGCTCCTGTGACCCAGGGGAGAGTGGGCTGAGCCCGCCAGGCTGCCCCGGCTTCCACAGCCAGAGAAACCAGGGCCCTGTTGGTGCCTGTGCTGACGCGCCAGCAGGTGGCCCCACAGGTCCCCAGGTCTGCGAGATGGTTCCCCTCCCCACTGCAGCCACACCCCCTAGCAGAGGCCACCCCCTTGCTCTAGCAAGTTCACTTTTCTGCCCAGGGTGCAGCGGTGCTAAATACAGTTGGTCAGAGGAGGGCCCCGCAGCTGGCCACGGCTGGTGTGTCGGCTCCGCCCCCCAGGGGTGCAGCCACTCCATGAGGTTCACACAACCCCGAATGCCGCCTTTCTCTGCACCTGTCCCCGACGTCAAGCATCGTGACTGTAATGAACGTTAAGAACTGGGACAAACCCCCAGTCACCCCCTCAGACTTCAAAGCCATGTGGTGTGGCGGCCCCAAGGCGCGTGTATCCACTGCTCCACGCTGGGGGAGGTGGGCTGGCCCACAAGATCCCCGGCCAACCCGGGAGGCTGAGGGAGCAGCATCTCCTGGGGAGGCAGCGTGGTGTGGGACACTTTGGGGTCCCAGCGTAGGACCGCAGTCCTGGACCTCCCTCACTGCAAGACGCGGCCAACTCTTGCTGTCCCCGGGGTTGAATGAGCACCTGTTTGCACGGGACTGGGCAGAGCCTGGGGACTCAGCAGATGGCCTGTTCCTTGGCTCAGATCCAGCACTCCAGGCTCCAACTGGGACTAAAAGAGTGTCTCCCAACACAGCCGCTCCCTGTTCGCATGCTGAGGCCTCAGCGGAGAGGGCCGCACTCTGGAGTCTGGCTGACAGCCCTGCTTCTAGCTGCGTGGCTCTAGGCAAACTGCTCAACCTCTCTGAACCTCGGTTTTCCTGTCTGTAAAATGGGGGGACATGATGCTGTCCTCCCAGGAGAGTTATAAGGCCCTTAGGAGGCAAAGCACAAAGAAGTAGACAGACAGCGGACCGGGGGGATCTCAACAGCTGCCTCTCCTCTAGGACCAGCTGGTGCTGTGGTCTGGAGATCAGGGTGTGCAGCCAAGCCTCCCCCGCGCCCCCATTCAGCACCCAGATGCCCACTGCGGGTCAGCCATGCTCAGAACTAAGTATTCACGGAGGCGCTGAGCTCTGCCAGCTGCAGCTACCACTGGCGATGGAGAAAGCCGCTGGCTGAGGTGGCTCCTAGAAAGCCCAAGACCCCCCTAAGTCACCAACAGGCCTGAAAACCCTAGGCAAGTGCGAGCAGCTGACACCACTCGGACTCTGGCCAAGACTCAGAGAACAGAGGTCAGGGCCCCAGGACGCCAAGCCCAGGGGCCACAGTGGATGGCACATGTGCTCGCTCACCTGGAGGCCTGTAGTCAGGGCAAAGGCTCACAGGCAGGTGGGGGTGGCAAGCACGCAGGAATGTGGCTGAAATGTAGAGAAACAGGAAAGGTGATCTGGAAGTAGACCGTATGGAGGGAAGGGAGAGGAGGAAAAACCAGGCCGAGCTGAGGAGTGGACTACGCACATGCACCAAGACGGGTGTCAGGTGAGCACGAATACCCACATTCCCTTTAAGGCAATTCCAAGTTTGGGGGCTGGTGGGGCAGGACGCTCACTGACATTCACCCAGCTCTCAAGCACGCTCCCAGAAAGGAGGGTGCTCTGTTCACAGAGACCCTGCACACAGCTGCTGGCATCAGAGCTGGGCAGGAGGGAGCCCATGACTACAGCCAGCACCGTCCTGTGGCCAGCAAGGCGGGTTCCTGGTGTGAATCTGAGTGGGACGCTCAGCCTGTGTCCCAGACAAGGGACAAATGTCTCCCATGCCCTCTGAAGGGCTCTGATCCTCCCCTCACAAACCCCCCCCCCACACACACACAGTTGCTACTGCTGCCAGCAAGTGTAGTCCACTCCTCAGCTCGGCCTGGTTTTTCCTCCTCTCCTCTCCCCTCCCTCCATACGGTCTACTTCCAGATCACCTTTCCTGTTTCTCTACATTAATGAATTCACACACCACACCACACTGCTCTAGTCAACCGCACAATCCAGCCCTTTGTAACATGTTTGGAAAGCAATGCAACCATCACTGGCTCCAGAATAGTCTTATCACCCCTCCCTCCAAAAAAAACTCCGTACCAATCAACCTGGGAGTTGACTCAGACTGGCAGTCAACACCCACAATCCTTCAAACTTAGCCCCACCCATCCCAACCACCCCAACCCCTGAAACTTCCCAAATCCTGTTTACACCTTCCCCGGCACTCTTCTCCTTCCCGCCTGCTGTCACGCTGTCTTATTACACAAAGTCCTCCAGCTTTTACTCAACTGCGGCTCAGCGCACAAGTGAAGGACCTGGTTCAGGCGAGGGCTGATGTCCTTGATAAGGACAGTGACGTTACAAGGAAGGAAGGACACCGTGATGGTGAACGTGCGGCCTCGCAGCTCAGCAGGAGCTGGGCTCCATCGCCACACTTGCTGGAGGATGGACCCTGGAGAAGTCCAACTGAGCTGCGGGTTCCTTATCTATAAAACGGGGGCAAGAGCAGAACCCTCTTGTTAGACTTGAACGAGCATCTGCCTGAAGCCTCAGCAGGGGCTGGCACTCGGAAGCTGGTATCACCAACAGGCTGAACCAGAATCGCCGGGAACTTCAGGGGCTGGGGGTGTGTTTCGCGCTCAGGACCCTGCGTTTACAAAGGGTCCCCGGGTGACCTGAGGCGGCCTGGGGGGCCCCGGTTTGTGGATGGCTCTGGGTGCCACTGGCCCCGCAACGCTGTTTTCGGTGTCGCGGGGTCTGGTTCACGTCAGAGCCCGTTTCGTCAGAGCCCCGGGACGGCACCGGGCGCGGCGGCGAGGAGCTCGGGCGCAGAGCGGGGGCTCGCGGCGGCCGGCGCGCACGGCGACCGCTGCCGTTGGGCGTCTCCCGGGCGGCAGGCCCACCTGCCTCCCAGCCAGGCGCCGCTTCGCCCCCAAGGCCGCCCGCCTCGGCACCCCCGGAGCGACGCCCCGCACCCGCTTCCCGCTGGGCACGCGGCGGACTCGCGGTGCCCGCAGCCCGCGGACTCGTCGCCCCCGCCCCGGCCCGCCCCGGCCCCGAAACGGGCTCCCCTCCCCGGGCGGCGCCCAAAGGGGGGCCTCACCATGGCGGCCGCTCTGCCTGCGGGGCGCGGGTCCCGCTTCCTAGCCCCGCTTCCTAGCCCCGCGGCCCCGGTTCAAGGGCGGCCGGCGGGTCAGAGGGCAAGGGAGGCAGCGGAGAGCGCGTGCGCGACGCAGCACCGGGCATGCGCACCGTCTCCGCCTGGGGGCGGGACACAATGACGTATAGCCGCGGGGCGGGGCCCGGCCATCCGGAGGAGGAGCACAGTGACGTTGCCGTGGGCGGGGCCTGCCGTGGGCTCAGAGGACACGGGGGCGGGGCGGTCGCCGGCCCTCTCGGCCCACGTGCTCGTCCTCCTGCGGAACGTGGGTTGTTCTCTTGATGTTGCCCGAATGTTTGGCACCACGAGATATGCAGTGAACCTACAACTGCCACGAGCATAACAAGATTAGGACGCCAAGGTTTCATAAATATTTAAAAAATCAGGAAACCTCAAAATAGTTTTCATTCCAGGTCCCTCCTGCCTGGGAAGCGCCTCAGAGCCCGGGGGCTGGCCCTTCCTCCCTCAGGTCTTCGTTCATGTGTCACCTTCTCCAGAGGCTCTCCGTGACCCACCAGGCTCTCTGCTTATTTAAATAACCGTCTTACTGGGATGTAATTTACACACCATGCAAGTCACCCTCTGAAAGTGCAACATTCGGTGCTTTTTGGTACAGAGTTGTCAACCATCACCACGATCTAGTTCCAGAACAGCTCCATCAGCCCACGGAACCCATAGCCACTAGTAGTGGCCGCCCACCCCCTCCCAGCTCCTGGCAACGCTGGCCTTGCCCCCCTGGACCTTCAGCAGGTGGCCTCTCCTGTCTGAGGGAAACCTTGGTTCTTAATTCCCCATGGAATTCTTCCTCTCTTCCAGCCTGCGTGATATGTCCCCTCCCACAGAAGGTGGAGCCCTGGGGGTCAGGCCCTGTCCTGCCTCCCCTCCCGGATGTCAGCGCCTGGCAGCAGGGGCCTGACATGCTCTGGGTGACTGCCCTGCTCTCCTCCCAGGGGCCCAGGCCCTCCTTCCTTCTGTGGGAATAGGGGTCCCACGCTCTCTCCTGGCTCAGGGGCCTTCCCGCCAGAGCTCTCAGCTTCAGCGTCAGCTGCTCAGTTCCTAAGGACCCCAGTCTTCCCCAAGCTCTCCTCACGCTCCCTTTGGTCACTTACACAGCCGGACATCCCTGCATAAGACCCTAAGCACACCTGGAAAGGCCCTGCCTCTCCTCACCACAGGGCTTCTACCCAGGACACGGGTAGTACTCCCAGCGGCTGCAGCTGGCAAGACCCCGGGCACAAAGTGAGGCCTGGGGTGAGGAGCAGCCCAGGGCCAAATGGTCCTTGCCTGCAACCCCGCCCACCCTGGCCCAGAGACCACAGCCTCACAGCAGTGGCCAGCTTAGGAATGTTTAATTGCCGAAACTCCAGACAGGGCACCTGCCAGCCAGTCCTTGAAAGGCTCCACCTCCCTGGGCTGTCTTAGTGGGGGGCCAGCCCCCCAAGGCCCTTGACGAGAACTGGGGTGACTGGCAAGACAGGGTGGCAGGTGATAACAGAAGGTGCTGGGTGAAAGCAGCCCAGGCTGGGACCAGCCCAGGTCCAAGGAGGGGAGACGGTGCCTGCCCAGGGACCTGCACTGGCCCCCCACACCATGGCACCCTCCGGCCTTGGCTCCACATGCTAGCAAGCAGCCGAGACTCAGCGGCCCCAGACGAGGCAGAGGTGCGGACAATTCACGGGAGAATGCAGTGGCCCCGAGGGAGCTGGGGCTCCAGTCATGGTGCCGGGGCTAGGGGACACCTTCCAATTTCGGGGTGAGATGTGAGGTGTGCAGGGGCACCAGGTGGCTCTTGGAGGTGGCAGCAGCAGGTGGCTGGTGAGCAGGCTAGTCCTGGGGAGACAAACCAAGAAGTGCAAGGGGGCAGGGGATGGGAGCAGGGAGTGGGAGCAGCGGGCACATGCCGGGGCCCTGGTCTCCTTACCCACTCGTCCTCGTCCACGCCTTCAAAGGAGTCCTGGGGGAGCGGGTCCTCCCGGTTCCCCAGCTTCGCCACCATGGCATTCAGCAGCTGGGAGAGGGGGCAGAGGTGGGAAGAGAATGAGAGTCGGAGGGCCAAGAACCGCACCCCTCGGTTTAAACCCCGCATCGAGTTGCGAAGAGCCTGACGTGGGCATGTCCTTGCAGACGACACCAGGACAGACCGCCATGCACACAGAAGCTGTGTGTGTCACCTCACCCCACCATGTGCACCAAGGTCCCCTCTGCTATGGGTCAGGAGCCTCCGGCCTGGCCAGCATGGGCCCCCTCTGCACTTGCCCCGCTTCCAGAACCCCTGCCCTGGCGGCAGTGATCAGCTCCAGGGCTCTGGAAGGTATCCCCCGTGAGCTGTCCAGCTGAGGGGGGGACGCTGCTCCAGTCCCAGTCTGGGTCGGCCCAGGAACTGCAAGGAGGTCCCTGGAGCAGCCAAGACCCGACCCCCACAGCCAGCTTCCCCCACGCCTACCTCCTCCTTCTTTTGCTGGTCTGACTTCTCTTCCAGGTAGACTGCCGAGGAGGGGGTCCGCCGGGCAGGGGCCTCACGGGGGGCCTGGCTCACTGGGTCGGGCAAGGGCAGGCATCAGAGATTCCCCTCTCAGAGGAAGCCCGCCCTGCAGTACCAGCCCCTCAGAGACCCCAGAGTGGCATTAACATCTTCTCAACCCTGTTCCTAGGCCGTCGGGGGCACAGGCTGTGTGTGGGCGTGTGTGCAGGGCAGGTGTGTGTCCTGGCATGCTCGTGCGCAGGTGTGTGTGGAAACGCAGACCTCGGGCCCTCCCTCCAGGGGCTCAGAGGCTGAGCCTGGAGATGCAGCCCCTGGAGCCCAGAGAGCCAGGTCTCTGCCTGCCGGCAGGGAAAGCACAAAACTTGGGCCTCAGCCCTTTCCCCAGCCCTGTCTCACCCGCCCGCTCCTAGTCAGCCCCTCGTCACACCTGGGGTCATGCCGGTGGGCTGCAGGCTGAGAAGTCGGGGCTGCCCGTTAGCCCCCCCCAGCCAGGCCTGGGCACTGAGCACGGGCTCCCAGCTCACCGCCGTGTCTGGGAACACGTCGTCCTGGAAGAACTCTTTCTGCGGAGGGGAGGAGGGGCTGCTGAGGCAGGACAGGGCACTGGGCACACCGCCAGCAGTTAGGAGGGTGTGACAGGGCTGCACCCCTCCCTCAGCCTGGGGTTTCCCAGTGTCAGACTCTCAGCAGAGTAAGCAGGGGCAGGCGTCCCCAAAGGCAACAAGTAGGTCAGTGTGGGGGCTGGGCCAGGCAGGTCCCAAAGCCTCCCAGACAGCTGGGGAGGGCAGCCGGGCGGCGGGTGCTGGGGGCCCTCACCCTGACTCGGGGCAGCCGGAAAGCCACGGGCTCTAGGGAGGTCTGCCGCAGCCGCAGGCACCGGGCGAACTCCACCTCCGCAACGTCACACTCCGTCTTGGGCAGGAGGACGAAGCCCTGAGGGAAGAGGGTCCGCACCAGGGCTATAGCCGGAGCTCTCCGCTGGGCACGGGCTGGGGGCCAGCAGCCCTCACTTGGCGCCTCTGGACATGGCCAGCCGGCCCGGGTGAGAGCGCTGGCTGAGGTTGGCCTGCGGCCCGGGTGTGCGACCCCCACCGTGGCTGGTTCTGGCTGGAATTTTTTTTATAGTTTTTTTTTAAGATTTATTTACTTATTTATTTTATACAAGAACTGGGTACAGGTCAGAAGCGCGGGAGGGTGAGAGAATTCACCAGAGCCAGAGCGGGGAGCAGAACAGGCAGACGGAGCGAAGACACTGCTGAGGGGAGCAGCGGGCAAGGCAGGAGAGGTCTGCGCGCCATGTGGGGTTCTCCCTGGCCGGCGGGGAATTGAACCGGTGCTGAAGAGGCTGCAGACAGCTTCACAGCGTGGCGCTAAACTCACTGCGCCACCAGGGAGGCCTGGCTTTTTGTTCTTTTAAGATTTATTTTTATTTATACAAGAAATGGGGTACAGGTCAGAGGCATGGGAGGGTGAGAGAATTCACCAGAGTCAGAGTGGGAAGCAGAACAGGAAGACGGACTGAAGACACTGCTGAGGGGAGCAGCAGGCGAGACAGGAGAGGTCTGCCACGCCATGTGGGTTTCTCCCTGGCAGGCCGGGAATTGAACCTGCGCTGAAGAGCCTGCAGACAGCTTCACAGCGCGGCGCTCAACCCGCTGCACCACAAGGGAGGCCCCTGGCTGTTTTTTTTTAAAGATTTATTTACTTATTTATGCAAGCACTGGGCACAGTCAGAAGCGCGGGAGGGTGAGAGGATTCACCAGAGCCAGAGCAGGGAGCAAAGCAGGCAGAAGGACCGAAGTACACTGCTGAGGGGAGCAGCGGGCGGCAGGAGAGGTCTGCGCGCCATGTGAGACCCTCGCCCGGTGGCTGGGGATTGAACCGGCGCTGCAGAGTCTGCGGGCAGCTTCGCAGCCCAGTGCTCAACCGCTGCGCCACCAGGGGAGGCCCTGGGTTTTTCATTTAATTAGTCAGCTCACATAATTTAGCCTTCCGGGGTTTAACTTTCAATAATGGCTGAGTTTAACCATCAGCTCCCGCAAGCTGTGGGCGCCCCCTCCTCCCCACTGACCTGCTGACCCTGCAGGCCACTGTATTTCCCCATGTGGCCACGAGAGGGCGGAGGAGCTCTGTGGTTGTACCCAGGTAGGGGGACCAGGGAGCACCCCGCTCACCTTGTGGGGCTCTGGCGATGTGAAGCTGTTGCACTCCAGGAAGAAAGGGGTCTCGGGGAGCAGCTCGTATAGGAACACACGGGTGTCACCCTGGTGGGGCCGGTGGGTGGAGGTGAGAGTGAGGTGCCAGCTAAAGCTGCCTCCTCCCCACCACCTCTCACCTGCTGCCACCCCAGCCTGTACCTCCAGCCCACCTTGCCTGTAAGTAGCACCAAGCCGGTATCAGGGTCGTAGCTGGGTAGCAGGGTAGAGGGAGCCACGTCGAGGCCCAGCACTGCCAAGGGGCCCCTTGCTAGCTCCCCCGCCGAGTAGAGGAGCAGCTGGCGCTCACTTCGGCTGCAAGATGAGGGGGGCAGAGGCACACCTTGAGAACCGGTGGGGCCTGGGGCAGAGCAAGGCTCCAACCAAGACCCCAGCCTTGATGGCCTGAAGGACCGAGGCCCTCAGGGTAAGAGGGGAGGCCTGCCCGGCCTCTTCCTGGTCCAGAACCCGCTGGACTCAACCTGCCACCTCCTCCTAAGTGTACCCCGCCCTGGCCCCGCACCTGTGCTGTGGCTGCTGTGGCCTACTCAGCCTGGACGTTTCTCCCCACATCCTGCTTCTCACCCTCTGCTCCAACCAGGATGGGTGGCTAGCTGGCTGTCCACCCAGACCTGAATGCCCGTGTGACCCAGTCCAGGTGACACCTTCCATAAGAGGCCTCCCTGATCCAGCCTCCAAAGTGCCAAATGCCTGTACCGTGGATGGGTCCAGGAGCTTGTCCTGATTCTGAGCGTCACCTGCTCCCTGTCAGGCTGGGGCTCCTGCATCCGGGCTATCTTATCCCTCTGGGTCCCTGGTTGACTCATTCTCCCTGCCCATGTCCTTTCCGCTTCCATCCACCACCCCCCGCCTCCGCCAGCCCACCCACCCTGCACTCATCAAGAAAGTGAAGCAGGGGAACAGCATGCTCAACAGGGGCTGAGTGTTTGGGGAAGGCGACACCGATGGCCGCGGAAGCCCGGGGCAGGGGGAAGTGGTTGCTGAGTCCTCACCTGTCAAAGCCGGACACCAGCAGACAGTGACCACCGCACACCCAGACAACACGGGCTCCGCGGGCCCCCTCAGGCCCTGGGCCTTCCTGTCAGGGCACACAGCACATGAGGCCCAGCCATGGCCTCCTGACCAGGTCCCAAGGCCACCCCCAGCCGTGTGGCTCACCTGCAGGGGCTCGGGGCCCGCGCGGGGCGTGTAGACCCGGAGGCGCCCGTCCTTGCAGACAGTGGCCAGCTGCTGCCCATCAGGACTCCAGGCCAGGCTGAAGATCTGGGGGCAGGTGGGAACATCAGAGGTGGACTCTGGCCTGTTGGCTGAGCACCTGCCCCCAAAAGCAGCCTACCTGGTCCCGGTGGCCCTCCAGCCTCAGCCGCTCAGCTCCTGCCTGCAGGTCCCAGATGCGCACGGTGAGGTCGTAGGAAGACGAGGCTAGCACGTCGGCCGCCAGCGGGTGAAAGCGCAGAGAGTAGATCTTCTCCGTGTGGCCTGGGGAGGGTGGGGGTGAGGGTGCCGCCAAGTCCCTGGGCGCCGCTGCCCGGCCCCAGCCCCCTCACTGGGCCCACCTGACCTGTGAGCACGGTCTCGGGTTCGGTGAGCACCTCCACCAGGCCCTCTGGGGGCACCCGCCACAGTCGGATCCTGGCGTCCTCTCCAGCTGCAAAGAGCAGGCAGCTTATCACGATGGGGCTCAAGGCCCCCGAGCTCCGCCGCCCTCATTCCAGGCCCAGCCTCCTTACCCACGGCCAGGCGGTGCGGGTCGAAGGGATCCCACGCCAGGTCGGTCACGGCCGCCCCGTTCTGCAGTGTGGGCAGCGCCGTGTCGGGTAGGCGGCCGGGTTTCTGCAGCTGTGGGAGGTGCCCCCAGCGAGGCCCATCAGGATGAGGTGGCACAGCCAGCCCCCCAGGGGCCGCAGGGCAAGCAGCGTGCCCAGGCCCCTGCCCTCTGCAGCCCGTGGTGCAAGTTCCGTGCTCAGCACCTCATGCCAGCCGTGAGGCCGGGAGAGTGAAGGGGCAGCGTGAAGTGGTGGAAGGAGCTCAGGCTGGGGCACAGGCTCTGCCACTTACACAGCTGAGTGACCCGGCAGGTCACCAGGCCTCTCTGGGCCTCACGGCTCCCGTCTGTAAATGGGGATAAGAAGGCGCCCCACATGGGGCAGTCGGGAGGGCCAGGGGGTGTCGGGTGGTGCTTGGCACCTGGTGTGTGCTCAGACATCAGGAGCCGGACAGGTACCTGGCGCCCGGGCGAGCGCAGGGCCTCACCTCCAGCACGGCCACCTGCCCGCCACTGCTGAGCAGGGGCACGGCCACGCGCAGCCGGTTGGCACAGAAGCCATCGCTCTCGCCGGGCGTGGTGAGGTTGAGTCCCTTGAGGTTGGTGATGTGGCTGTCTCGGTGCAGGACGGTGCCCTGAGTGTGGCGGAACTTTGAACTAGGGCCTGCGGGGGCAAGACACGGAGCCACGTGAGGATGCCCGCCGGCTGCCCTGGGCCGGCTGTGGGGGGGGCGGGCTGACTCTGAGGCTAGTGTGTCCACCACCCCCCGAAAAGACGTCCAGGAACGACTCGAGACCTCCGGGTGGGATCCCAGGGCTCCAGGAGCAGGCTCTCTGCGTCCCTCAGGGCCACAAGGCTGGGGAGGGAGGCAGGGGTCAGGCTTCTGTGGCGCCTGCCACTCACCCAGCAGGCTGTGCAGTGACCTCTGGCTGGGGCTGGTGCCGAAGCCGCTGGTGCAGGAGAGCGAGGGCCCCAGGCTGGACGGCGTGGAGGGCGAGGTCAGCAGGCTGGGGGCGGAGGAGAAGCCCTCCTGGGGAGAAGCAGCCTGGGTCAGCTGCAGGCCCCCAGCAAGGTTGAAGAGAGGGCCCGACCGCCGGGGTGATCACTCTGGGCGCCCGCCCGGCCGTGGGCCCCGGGCTGCCCGCAGGCACCCGGTGTGGGGCGTGGGCACAAAGGCAGTGTTGACAGGGCCACCAAGGGCGAGCTGAGTTGGGCGGCGGATGGCAGGCGGCAGCCTCCTCACCCAGCTCTGTGGAAGGGGCCCTGCTAGTTACGATCTGCCAGCATCTCAAGAGAAGCTAGAAACTGAGCTTTTTTTGGCAAAAGTCTTGCTTTTTGAGTCTGCTCAATTCAGGGAAGGCTGTGGAGTTTTCTCTGCCTCGGGTGTTTCTCCGTGTCGTTCGGCCCCATGGTCAGCAAAGACAGAGGCCCACGGCAGCCTGGACTCGGCCCCGCAGGCAGGGCTGGCGGGGCTGGTGGGCAACCTGGCACTCACGCTTGGGTCTGTGTCGTCCACTGGGGTCTCTGCAGGCTGGGCCTCAGCGAGGGGGAGCTCCGCGGGGGGCACCAGGTGTGACGTGTAGCTGGGGTGAGGCTGGCAGGCCGGGTTGAGGCTGACCTTCCGCACCTGTGGGCGAGGCGGGTCAGCGTGCAGTTGGGCTGCAGGGTCCTGGGCAGGTCCCAAGGGTGGGCAGCGCCCTGGGTCCTACCTGCTGGTTGCTGCCCGCCCACCAGGTGTGCGGGTCAGAGGCCGGCACACAGCCGGCAGTGTCTGGGAACAGGTCTTCGTGGAACTCCACAGCCTGGAGGCAGAAACACAGGTGGCCAGGGAGGCCCAGGCTCCCGGGCCCTGCCAGTGCCCCCAGCCCCACCAGCACCTCACCTTGCGTGGCACGTGGAAGCTGACGGGCACGATGGCCGAGTCGCTTAGCTGCAGGATGCGCAGCACCTCGCAGCCCAGCACGGCCAGCGCCCGCCGGGGGACCAGGGCCGCCCCCCGAAGCGGGCTCTCCACGAGGCACTGAGTCACTGTCAGGGACACCAAGGGCGATACTCAGGGCGGGGTGGGGGTGGGGGTGGGGTGGGGTGCGGGGTGGGGGAGGGCTTACCTGGGCTCAGGGCCGGCTGCAGCGGGAGCACCTCATAGCAGGAGAGCTGACTCTCGCCCTGAAAGGAGGCTCAGCTGAGGGCGCGCCCTGGGCCTGGGGCAGGCGTCAGTCCCGTCCTCCTGGGGACCTGAGCCACAGAAGGTGGCCGGAAGGCGCTGGGCACTGATCTGGGCCCAGGGACGACCGCCCCTCACCTGTTCGTCACCACCGTGCAGGGTGTGAGCACAAGGGTGTGCTAGGCATTAATGAGCCCCCACTGTGTGCTCACACTGCTCTATGCCCTGTCCACAGGCGGCTGGTGTGCCAGGCCTCACGGTTCCCCTGACCACAAAAGAAGACGTGAGACTGGACATGCAGAGGCTGCTCAGTCTGGTTTGAAGCAGCCTGGGCAACCCTGTTTGGGTCCCTCTTGCGGGGTGATGGTACCCTGCACTTCCCACTCTCCCCACTGGCTTCTGAAGTCAAAGGCTGGGCAGGGCCTGGTCAGGATGGACAGGAGCCCCAGGTGTTGAGCTGGGCGGGCACGGTAGGGCTCCCGCTTCTCACTCACCTTTCCCGCGAGGACCAGGAGCCCGGAGTCGGGGTCCAGCAGGGGCATCAGAGGCCTGGAGGAGAGAGGGCCGGTCAGCAGGATGTGGCTAGTCACCCATGGCAAGGGCAGCAGGAAGGCTGTGAGCCTCGTGACCCCAGACAAGTTCTGGCCAGAGTCACAGTGTCCAGAGCGATGCGGAGCCCCCGCTGCATCCAGCCTCCTCTGGGCCTTCCCGTCTCCGTCCTCTGCCACCAACACACAAGCACGTGCCCAGGCCTCCAGCTGCCCGCCTGCTCCCCCCACCAGGGGACAGGGGAGCGTGCCCCCTTTCTGCACCTCAGCCCTGAACTCCACCCTGGGTCCACAAGGTCTAGGAAGGCCCCACACCTGTTGTGTCTCCGCCAGGCCAGATGCCAGTGAGCACGGCCCCAGCAGCAGGAGCGTGCTGGAGCTGGGCACCCGCCCCCTATTGGCACTCTGGGGCTGCACGCAAGTCTGGGGGCCAATACTCAGTCACCACACGCCCCTGGGGCCTTGGTGACAATGTAGACACAGGTCCCACCCCCACCCGGCAGCCACAGTGAGCCCGTGTCCAAGGCAGAGCTCTCTGCCCCCGGCATGAGTGGGCTGTGGAGGGGCCGGGGCGGGGAAGTCAAGGGCAGGCTGGAAGCCCTGGGCCCCCCTCCACTTCGCCCAGCTCAGCCCCGGCCTCTGGGCTGCCGCTGCCAGGGCAGCCCCGCTCACCTCCCTGGGCTGCAGCCATCCTGGGAGCCTGGCTCTCAGCTCAAGGGTGTCCTCCATCATTTGTTTCATCTCTGGTCTTGGTCTCACCTCCCTGGGGACCCACAGGCCTGGATCCCCCACCCTGACACTTCCAAACAGAACCCCAGCCCCACTGTGGACCTCGTGGTCAGAGGTCGCCCAGCTGTGGCAGCTGCCTCCATCCCTCACCCAGGCAACCAACGTCCAGCTCCCCCTGACCAGTTGCCTAGAGCCACGGCTGTCTGCCCCCTCCCCCGCCAGAGCCATAGAGTGGGCCGGGAAGCTGGGGAGGGCCCAGTGTCTCCACAGCTTCCGGAGTGGCCGGGCCGGTCACCTGTGAGTAACACAGTCTCTAATTATCTGGGGCCGGCAGGGTGAGCCACTCAGAACTGCCCTCCTTGACCCGGTCTGACCACTGCCTGCTGCGGGGCCGGGGCTGATGTCGCTGCCCTCGGCATCGAGGATGTGCCATGAGTGTTTCACTGTTTGTCTGTTGGAGGGAGGCAGATCCCCCTCCTGGGGTCGCAGGACCTGATCTGGATGTCGGTTCCTGGTGGGCTGGACGCAGGCCCCTGAGCAGCTCCAGCAGGGCTTCCGCTCACTTACACACTCACTCAGCATCATTCATTCCTTTGTGGTCTGTACCTGGCCCTTGGCTTGGCCTGCAGGTGTGAATGGTGGTATGGGCAAGGGACCCCACCTCTGTCTTCAAGCAGCTCAGATGCCGGCGAGAGAGGCAGACCCAGTCCCTCGGGATAAACACTAGCAGAAAAGTTCTCTGAGAACATAGGGCAGGAGACAGAGGCACCAGCTGTGACTGGCCACAGAGGACCCAAAGTTTAAAGAGAAATCAGCCACATCAAGGGGAAAGAGTTCCAGGCAGCAGGAGCATGTGCAAAGGCCCTGTGGCCAGAGGCTGCACAGGGAACAGGGAGTGTGACAAGGCTGGTGGCCTGGGTGGTGAGGGTAAGGGGTGAGGCTGGGGATAGGGCAGGTGGAGGCCAGACCGATCAGGACCTGCAACCCCAGGAAGGGAATCTGCCTCCCTCCATCGGACAAACAGTGAAATGCTGATGGAACAGTCTCGGTGATGAGGGCAGGGCAGGTTGTGCACGGAGCAGAGACCCATGTGAGGTGTGCAGGAGGGTCTCCTGCCTGTGGACAACTGGGAGACAGGCCTGTGGGTTCCACCACGACAGTGATGGGTCACCATGCTCTAAATCAGCCTCCCGAAGAGGCTCAACCAGCCTTCGTGCAACCCCGCCCCAGCAGCTGGCCCACTGACTCAGGTGCTGGGGCGCGGGGGCAGGAAGTCATGGAGGGCAGGGCTGGCTCCCCTGACAGGTCAGGCCAGTCTTCCTTGCCTGGGGCAGAGCCATCTGGGCAGCTCCACCAGGCCAGAGCAGCCTGCACACCGCGGCACGGGCCAGGAAATGGGGTCATGGCACCCAGCCCCAAGGATTGGCCAACAGCTGGCACGGGCCTGACCCCAGGCCTTGTAAAGAGTCAAGCAGGGTCTGGGTCTGGAATGCAGAACTGGGCCGGGGCCTGGCAGAGGACCAGGGCGGTGAGAGCTGGCACAGGCCCCCACCCGTTGCCCATGGCTGGGGGCGGCAGGGCGAGGGGGACATCTGGACCTGCCCCGGGAGGTAGGAGTTGGCCCCAAACCCAAGATCATCAGAAGTCTAAAGTCCAGACCTGTCCCTACCCCCAGTCCAGGTTCCAGAAGATGTAGGACAATGGTGGGGGTAGGGGGTCTGGTGGGGGAAGGGCTGGCCCGAGTTGAGGCAGTCCCATCAGCTCCAGAGTGTGTCTGCAATTAGCATGCAATGGAAGTCCCCCCTGTGCCCGCTGGGAAGGCAGTTGCAAGAGTCCTCTGTTCTCCCTCTTCAGCTACTCTCCCCTCATACCCACTCACCAAGACATCTTGGCCCTGCCATGGGTCCGAGCAGCCCAGGTCCCTTGCATTTGTCTTGGTCACCCAGGCTGGGCAGTGGGGATCCCCCTGGACCAAGACCTGCCCCATACTCCCTAGCCCCCTCCTCCACGGAGGCTCCTCAGTCCCCAGGTTCTAAAGGGGGTGGTGCCTTGAAGCCACCTGAGGAAAGGATGAGGAAGCCACCGTGGAGGCTCTGGGTGGATGGGGGCCTGGCCTGTGTGAGTCCAGGTCACAGCATCGGGAGGGGGATGGAGCCTCTAGGCAGCTGGGATCTCTTGTGCTGGATACCAGGTGCAGAGGTACATGACTTCTTCAGGACAGGAAGTCCTGTTCCTTGGGGAAAGTCAGGCCAGAGGTCCTCAGAGCATTCTCCAAGGAGCTCTGTGGACCCTCCTGAGAGCCTTGGGGGACACAGGGTTCCAGGACAGAGACACGGGGACAGTCTGATCAGACACACAGGACCGGCTGCAGGCGCAGATGCTTCCTGGGCTGAGTGGGAAGGCAAGTGAGTGTGGCAGCCTGGTGTGGGACGCCAGGGAATGGTGGGGACTGCAGCAACCTGTAACCCGAGGCCTTGGTCAGTGGGGGCAGTGGAGCTCCTATTCGAGGCAAGCTGGGAAGTCCCGTTTCAATGTGAAACTACCAGATTTTTCAATGTTGGCAATGGCTCCAAAGTTCTAAAAAGTACCATTTAAACCAAATGAAATAGCTCAGACCCAGGGCAGATGTCTGAAAGCCACGGTCTCCATCCCTATGTACAGAGAAATGCATGAGGTATGGGGGATGGAGGTGGACCCCAACGTGTTCCAGAAAGGGGTGCTGTCAGGGAGAGGACTTGAGGAGGCTAAGAGCTGAGACAAGTCGGGGATGGGGGAGAATTGTCCCAGAAGGACCCTGCTTAGTGCCTTAAATGATTGGACAGGAGGTCGTCCACCCTTCTGGAGGCGATGCAGTCCTCCCAAGACCACGCCACCCCCCAGCTTGTTTGGCCCAGCCTCCCCGGACAAGCCTTTGGCCCCCATCCCCTGAGACTACCCCTCCCCTCCAGAGTTGTTCCAGCCAAAGGTCTTGGCTACAGGCGGGGCTGGTGTCCCTCTGGAAGCTGGGAGCTGAGCTGAGTCCCCAGAGACTCTGAGGCATGACCCTGACCACAAACACAGAGGGGGGGAGGACAGGGCAGCTTTCCTGGAATCCTCCAAGGCAGGGGATTTTTCTGGACTAGTCCAACCCCTGGCACCCGCCCCTCCTGCCCCAACATGGGCAGCTGTCAGCTGCAGCCCGGGGCCCAGCCGCTGACACGGAAGCCCAGTCCACCATCCCATCCCACCCCCTATACACACACACACACACACACACGCGCACACACACGTGCGCGCACACCCACGCCTTGAAGCTGCCAGTAAATGTGGGGCTGTGGACAGACGGTCCTGTCCTGGTCCTGTGTCTTGGGCCCTTCACCTCAACCTTGGGATGCTCCAGCCGGGAAGGCCCTCGAGGCTCTGAGGACCCCGGAGCCCAGATGGGGCGCCAGAGCCCTCGCTTAGGAGGCCGTCAGAGGGCCCGTGTGGTGCCAGGGGGTTCTGACAATGGGATTAGCTACCACAAGAACAGAGTCCACTAAAGTGCCCAGATTTCTCTCGAAAACTCCAGGGCTCCGGCGGGCTGGAGCAGTCACAGGCCCGAGCCCCGGCTCCAGCCCGCGCCCGCGCCCGGCCAGGGCTCCTGCGGGCGGCCGCACCTGCCCGCGCTCTGGCACCGGGTTGGGACTTTTGGTGTCAGCGCCACACTCGCCCGTTTCACCCCAAAACAGGGATCATTCGGCAAAGCAGCGCGGCCCGGGCCGGAGCGCGGGCTCCCGACCGGGCCGGGCCGGGCCGGGGGCCGCTCCGCCCACCCAGGCCGAGGCCGGGACCCCGCGGGCCCCGGGACCGTCCGGAGGGGGCGGGGCTCCGCCGGCCCCGCCCGCCAATGGGGAGCGGCCCCCGGCCCCGGCCCCGCCCCGGCCCCGCCCCCGGCCCTTAAGGCGCGCCCCGCCCCCCGCGAGCCGACTCCGCAGCCCGAGCCCGGGGCCGGGAGACGCGGACGCGGCTGCCTCGGGCCTCGGGGACCCGGGATCCAGGACCCCTTCGGCCGCGCCGGCCGGGAAGGACTGAGGCCGCGGCCGCCCCGTCCCGGTGAGTGTGCGCGGGGCGCGGGGGGACGGGGCGCCCCGCGGGCTGTGCACACGCGCCGTCACGCGCGCCCCTCGCCGCCGGCGCTCGCGCTCGGGCGGGCACGCGGACCGGCCCCGCGGACCGGCCCCGCACGGCCGCCCGGCGCCCCCCGCCCGGCGGGGCCCCGCGCCCCGCTCCGGCAGCCCCGGGGCGCCGCAGCCCCCGTCGGGCGCGCTCGCGTGTACACGGTTCACTGGCCGGCGGGGCTCGGAGCAGACAAAATAAACACCCCCTCCCTCGCTTCCTCCTCCCACGGCGCCTCCGGCGTGACCAGTTTTATGAATCAACCCCCTTGGAGGGGACGGCCGGCCGCAGTCTTGGGTGACTTTCCCCGCGGGGTCGGCCCGTCTGGCTCTGGCCTGGAACCCCCTGGCTCCTGGGCAGACCGCCTCCTGGGGTCCTGAGCACCCCCGGCACTGAGGGCAGAGCTGGGGCCTCAGGCAGGCAGCCTGAGGAGGGGTGGAGGCGGCTGGCAGGTACCCGATGCCACATCCCCCCGGTGCAACAGGTATTAGACAGAGATGGTCTCGGCCTCTGCCAGGGAAGGGGCTTTGCTCTGGCTAAGAACCCAATGGCCTGGAGCCAGCCTAGTCCTTTGTGTCCTGGGGCTGGCAGCACTGGGCCTGAGGGCTGCCGCCGTCCCCTGTGGTCACTGGCAGGCCAGCTGATTGATGCCAACCATTTTGCCTGGCCCCATCCGTTAATGATTAGCACACCAGGGTCGCTGACCGCCTCTCCCCCTGGGGTCCAGGTGGCGTGCTTAAGATGGGAAGGAGGAAGAGGCGCAGGGGGCCCCGGCGACCCCTGCTTGCCTTGTGCATCCAGGGCACGGGAGGCCCTGGAGAGAGGCCTCGGGACCCAGAGACCCACTGCTCAGCTCTGGAGCCTCTGGGCTGAGGGGACTGAACGACATCTCAAAGGTCCCTTCCCACTAGGCAAGACCCTGGGTGTTGAGGGCATGAGGTGTGACTGGGCTAGTGCCCTCCGAGTGGGTCCATCAGAGCTGGCCCAGGGGCAGTGAAGTCCAGTATGGGCCCAGCTGTTGGCGAGGCCCCACAGCGCTCAGGCTGGCGGGCAGGGGGATGGGAGAGCAGCCCCCGAGGTTGCTGTCTTCTCCCCGGGGAGTTGGCCCCTGGAGCTTCTGTAAACAGAGTGTCAGAGGCAGGAAGAGGGCTCTGGTAATGAGCAGCCCAGCTGGATCCCCTCCAGACCATTATCTGGCCGCTCCTGGGCCCAGGGAGGGAGGGTGAGCACACGCATGCCAGGCTGGGGGTCTGGGCACTGCCTGTCCCCTTCTCCCCCAGCCTCACGCTGCAGATTGAAACAGCGTCCAGGGACCTGTCCAGGGGCCACAGGGTCAGGCGGGGCCGGGTGGGGGCTGGCATCCAGGGTGGGGGCCTCAATATAAGGAACCCCTCAGCCAGTGCCCAGACCTGCTGTCCCCAGGAAACCCCCTCTTGCAGCAGCCCCAGGGCAGGAGAGCAAGCTTCACTTCGCACCTAGCTCAGGTGCTGACCCCCAGCCTGCTGCCTGAGAGGGCTGGGCCCAATCCCAGTAAAGAGAGCTGAGCCCCCTCGTGGGGCTTGTGAGTGGACCCTACCCCAGGGCACTGGAGGGAGCAGGGTCCCCGCCAGGCCCCGGGCCCAGGGGGCAGCGCCCACCTCAGCAGCAGCCAGTGCTCCTCGGTGGCTGAGGGAAGCCAGGTGAGCCCCTGCACACAGACATCTTGACCACTGGCCCTGAGCAATGGGTGAGTGACCCCTCCTGGAACCCCCATTGGCTCTCCTCAGAGTCCCCTCCCTGGACTGGGGAGCCCAAGGCTCTGCACTGCCAAGAAAACCAGCTCCCCTCACTGCTGTGGAATTTGCTAGAAGGGGGGGCTATGTGTGTGTCAGTGTGGCCCAGTGGGCGTGTGTCTGGCGTGGGCGTGTGTCTGCGCGCGTGACTGGCGTAGGGCTGTCTGGGGGCGGCAGGGGTGCTGGGGTGTCTGAGCTCACCGAGGGCTGGGGTGGGGGGGTGGCGGGGGCTCAGCCTCTTCCTTTTATCGGTTTCCACATTCCAGAGTCAGCCGGATTGCTTTCCCTCCGCGGGCTGGGCCGCCTTGGCCTGCCAGACCCACGGGCCTCCCCCACTTTTCCTCATTCCAGCCTCCCTGGGTATGAGGAGGCTGGAGCAGGCGCCCTTGAGCCACCTTAGGTCTGGGGGTGGGGGCAGGCGAGGGGCCAGTTCTCCTCCAAGGTTGGGGACGAACCCCCACCAGGCCCCTCCCAGGGAATGCAATAAGGCTCTGACATTCCTCAGAGGCTGCCCGAGAGATTTAATTAAGGAGGGAGGAGAGAGCTGGCTCGCATGGAGAAGGGGCTGGGGCGGTCACGGGGGCCCACTGGCCCTGGGCCCGGATGGGCAGCAGTGACAAGTGAGCAGCCTGTGGAGGGGGTGGCTCCCCCCATCAACCCCACCTGCCCACCTATGCACTCACAGACCCCAGGAAGGGCCATTCCTGCCGCCCACCGGGGGGCCAAGAATGCTAGGCGTCTGGCGGGGGCTCTGGGCGCAGGGAGGAAGCCACTTCCTCCTCAGACCAGACCTGGGCCTGACGGCTTGGGGCTGGCGGCCTCCCCAGTGACTAAGGTCTTCCTCCGGCGGGTTCAGGGTTAATTGCATGGTTAGAGTGCAGCTGATGAGTGGGTGGCCTGGGTGGGGACAGGGCTGAGTCTGAGCCCAGCCCCCTGGCATCACACCACACGTGCCTACGGTGGCATCTGCCTGGCCCACTTCTCGCTGGGCACAGTGCTCGGGTGGCAGGTGTGCTCCCAGCGGCAGCACTGTCCTGATGGAGGGCCCGCCCTGAGGGCCCACTGGAGCAGGACTGGCCTGAGTCACTGGTCTCCTGCTCTGGGCTAACAGGTGTGGTGGCTCCTAGTCACCCGCAGGGCCGTGGAGGCACCCACCTGGGCCGGGTGCAGAGAAGTGGGTGAGGGAGGGCCGCTGGCCACACTGGCTCAGGGAGGCAGACCCCTGCCTGGACAGGGCAACAGGGGCCACCTAGGGCGACCCTTTGCCATCCTCTGCTCCAGGGGCTGCGCATGGGAGGCTCCTGCCCGGCCTCTCCAGAAATTCCAATTGGATTGCTCCAGAGGTGGGGCCGGGCAGGAGGAACCACCCAGATTTCCCAGGTGAGTCTGATGTGCAGCTATAGTCACAGTTGGGAGGTGGCAGCCCAGGAAGGGGGCTGGATGGGTCACAAAGTGACAAAAAGGGGGTGTCTAGGTCCTGTGTGTGAAAGGTGCAGAGCCGGTGTGGGGTGAAGCTGAGGCTGGTGCAGGATCCCTGTTATCACAGGGCAGAGCTGCTCCCCACCCCAGGTCCAGGGAGCTGCCTCCACCCCTTCCATGAGGGAGCAAGACAGAGACCCCTACCTCTGCCCTGCTGGGCTAGGGGCTGCTGTATCCGGGTCGGGGGATGGGAGACGGGTGGACCCAACCAGGCCCTGAGTCTCCTCCGACACGTCAGCGAAACCAGAGCCAGCCATCCTGGCCGCCGGCACAGTCCCGCCTGCCCGGGGGGTTGGCAGCCTCCTGGGCTGGGCTACGGCCAAGCCTGGCCGGCTGCGCTTAGCCGGGCGGGCCCCGGGAGCCAGAGGCCCAGAGCCTCGGGGGAGACCTGCAGCGACTGAGATTGCCCTGCATGCAGCCCGGACCCTGGAGGGGATGTGCCAGTCAGTTTGCCCCTTCCAGCCGGGCAAGAGGCCTTCTGGGGAGCCGTGAGGTGCTCCGGCACAAGTTGCAAGGGATCACCCACCGGCCCTGTCTGATCCGGGGCCTGTGTGGGTGCCTCCAGGCGTGTCCCTCCCTTGGGAGTGGGTGGGGGCACCCTCTGCCCCCTGAGAGCCAAGATGACTACTTCTCCCAGAGCCCCTCCCTCTGCTCCCTCACCCAGAGGTCACGCGCCACAGGCAGGCAGCCAGAGGGCAGCTCGCTCCCTGTGCCTCCTTACAGAACCAGAAGGAAGCTCCCCTGCCCCCAGGATACCCTCTCCAGCCCCTCCTGCTGTCCTCTCCTGTCTATGTAGAACCTAGCACGAGTCCTCTTGCTCTCCGACACCCTTGAGCCAGGCAGCAGGAGGGCCTCAGGTTTTTTTTCCACATGACGCCCCTGCTGGCTCTGACCACTCAGACTCCAGGCACAAAGCATAGCCCCTGAAGCAGGGGCCGTCACCAGCCCCCCACTCCACAGTTGGGGCCTAGGTGAAGGGCTGGTGGCCAGGCCATTGTGCAGCCAGAGTGTGATGCCGGCGGCTGGACCCCAGAGCCCCATCCCAGTAGCTGCCTCCCGGAGGGCAGCAAGGCCAGCAGCAGAGCCCAAGCCTCGACCTCCGCCCCATTGTGGGGCAGCATGAGTACAGGCAGAGGAGGGAAGGCCCCGGGCCCTCAATGAGTCCACCCCCCCAAATCCAGAGCTGCCTCCAGGGCTCTCCCTGCACCCTTTGCAGAGGATGGGTCCCACCTGCCTGCCTGCCATCGGCAGGTCAGAGGCCAAACCCCAGGTCCTGTGGAGCTGCTGTAGCCATTGGGGATGTTCCGCGCAGCCGTGCCCCCCAGAAGAACCCCCATGCTCAAGGCACACATGTGCGCGCATGCACGTGTACACACACACACAAACACACACACACACAAACACACACGACAAGCACCCAGAGAGGCTGAATTGCTCCCAAATTTGTTAAAGAACTTCCCATTTTAAAGCAACAACACAGGACCACACCCGTGGGGGCCCAGAGCGGCTCCTGAGTGAGGCAGGGCTGTAGAGGGGCCAAGACCTGCTGTTGAGGGCGCTTGGGAGGCCGCTGAGGGGCAGGGCATGGACCTGAGCTTGGCTCTGCCCCCTGGGACCCCACGCCTGTCCACTCCTGTCAGCCCTAGCCCCTGGGCCCCGCTGGGGGCTGTCTGATCGCAGAGCTCAGAGCTGCCAGCCCCCCATGTGGCGTTTCCAAAGCCTCAGTGCAGACTCCCTGCCGGCCATGGATGGGGCTGAGGCTGAGGGGCTCACCCTTCATTTCGGGACCCCGATAGGCTCTGGTTCTGACCCTGTCCCCACGGAACCAGCCAGCTTGCCCTCTGTGCCGAGACCCACAGCACCAGCCCCTTCCCCGCGAGGGCTGTGCTGGCTCAAGGGTTAGTGGATGTGGAGTCCAGAGCCCAGGGTCCCCCTCCTCCGTGCAGAATGGGGAGAGAGCCCCTGGCCGCCGAGGGCACCGAGCTCAGGGTCCTGTGAGGTGCTGGATCTGAAAGGCAGGATTGATGGATGACAGGGAGGCGCTGAGAGAAAGCCTGTCTGTGCTCACAGTGCGATGCCTGGCCCGGGGCTGCCTGACCGAGCGGAGCTCTTAACCATGACCTTCTACGAGGCCCGGGGGAGTGGAGCCGCAGGGGTGGCCAGGCTGGCCACGTGGAGGGCCCCTCCCACCCGGAGCCTGGCTGCTCCCTTCCTGACCCCGCCTGCCCGCCCAGAGGGGTGATTCAGGGGGAGGCGTCTCCCTGTCCACGTGGGGGGCGGGGGTCGCTCGCAGTCCACATCTGGAAGCCAGGCTGCACCGTGTCTCTGAGTCAGTGAGGGCGGAGCGGGCGGGGGTGTGTGTGTGGCGGGGGGAGGTGGCCAGGGTGGGGTGCAGGGAGCCCCTTGGGGCAGAGTGGGCAGGGCTGGGGGCACATAAGGCCTCAGGGTTTTGGTAGGAGAGCCACCTGAGGCCCGGGAGGCCATCCACCCTGCAGAGGGGAGCAAAGTGGGCTCTGGACACGGGAGAGCAGACAGATGAGTGTCACCACCTCAGGAAGCAGCCAGGCAGCCCGAACACCAGCTCGGGGTCTGGGAAGGCCCCCAGCTGGCCCCTTAAGGGCAGGCTTTGTGGTAACTAGAGGGGGCTTTGGAGAGGAAGCAGAGGCTGGTGGCAGCAGGGACACTGGAGGGACAGAGCCTAGGTGACAGGCCTTTAGTGGGCCCACACCCAACACCGGTGGGCTCCCCTGTGACTCGGTCCTTGGAGGGACCACCCACCCTCCTCTGCCTCACACATCAGGAGCCCTTGTCGGGGGAGGGGCAGGCACAGGCTGGAGGGGGGTTGGGGGGTGCTGTATTACCTGCCCAGGCTGCGTGGCTCCCTGGCCAGCCAGCCAGTGTAGGGGGAGGGGAGGCAGAGCTCAGCACAAAAGGCCCTTGTGTGAGCCGGTGGCGCCTGGAGGGGGCGGGGTGCTATCCTCCTGGGGACTTCTAGGGGTCCAGAGCTTGAGGACTGCTGCGGGGGTGGCCCCTGGGCTGCCCCCAGGGCCCGGGCCACGGAGGCCTGAGCTGTGGCCCATTCTGCCCGGGGCAGGTCTGGCTACAGCATGGAGCTGCCCCCACCTGGCCCATCACACGCGCAGGCCAGCCCCACCTGGACGTGGTTAAGGCCTGGCTCCGGCTCACATTTCCCTGCACCTCGGGGAGCCCCTTCTTCCGGCATCTGGGAGTGATGGGAGCAGCTGTGGGATGGGTGGACAGGACAAAGCGAGGTGCTAACGGCCTAGTGGTGCTGGCATGTGGGGAGGGCGAGGCTCCCCTTTCTCAGTGTCCAGAGTCGACCCCAAGAATCAGTGGGTGAATGAACCTCTGTGGCGTCTCCAGGCCTCACAATGCCCTGCGGCCACCAGAGCCCTGGCCAGCCTGGGGTTCCGTGACATGACTCAGAGGTGGGGGTCAGGATACTAGGCGCCCCCCCCCCCCGCCCCGACCCAGGTGGGACACCTGCTAATGGCACCAGCCTCTCTGCCGCTCCCCTAAGAACTTCCCCGCCCGCGCCCCACAGGCCCACAGCTCCCTCCCGGGCAGGTCTGACTTCACAAGTGGAAAAACACCGACCCCATAGTTTCCATGTGAAGTCTTCCCGCCGCGGTCTCTGCTCACTCGGAGGACGCGGAGCGTGGCGGCAGGGCCGGCGGCCCGGGCAGCCAGCTTCTCTGCTTACGCGCTGGGCCCACTGCCCACTCCATCTCCCAGACGCGGCAGGAGGGGCGGCCGCTGCAAGACCCGCCGTCCTCCTGCACCGACGCCTCGCAGAGGGGCCGCAGAGCCGTGTGTTTTGGACCACATGCTCTCTCCGAGCACAGAGTGGCCGGGGCCCGCAGTTAGGGAGGAGGGGGCTCTTCATGGTCACTGTTGGGGGGCCCAGCCCCTCTGCATGCCTCCACCCGCTGGACCCTGGTGACAGCACACGACATATAGACTGACGCTGGCGGGGGTGGGGTGGGGGGTGTGACGGCGGGCTGGGGCTGTGCTGACAGCTGGGGAGCTGACTCATCTGTGCTGTTGGTGGGGTGAGCCGCTGGGACAGGGCCGGGAATTCCCTTCTCCATCCCTCTTGGTGTGCTGTCCCCCCACCCCCACGTCCCTGGGCCCCCTGACTCATAGTCTCTTGTCTGTCCTCTCTGCTGCCAGGAGCCAAAAGATGCACCCCAAGATCTCTCCACCCCTGCTGCTGCTGCTGCCGCTGCTGCTGGCCCCAAGGCCTGGGGCGCAAGGCTGCCCATCCGGCTGCCAGTGCAACCAGCCTCAGACGGTCTTCTGCACTGCCCGCCAGGCGGCCACGGTGCCCCACGACGTGCTGCCCGACACGGCCAGGCTGTACGTCTTCGAGAACGGCATCACCACACTAGACTCCAGCAGCTTTGCCGGCCTACCGGGCCTGCAGTTCCTGGACCTGTCGCAGAACCAGATCGCCAACCTGCCCGGCGGGGTGTTCCAGCCACTCGCCAACCTAAGCAACCTGGACCTGACGGCCAACTGGCTGCGTGAGATCACCAACGAGACCTTCCGCGGCCTGGGCCGCCTGGAGCGCCTCTACCTGGGCAAGAACCGCATCCGCCACATCCAGCCTGGCGCCTTTGATGCGCTGGGCCGCCTGCTGGAGCTCAAACTGCAGGACAACGAGCTGCGAGCGCTGCCCCCGCTGCGCCTGCCGCACCTGCTGCTACTTGACCTCAGCCACAACCCCCTCCTGGCCCTGGAGCCCGGCGCCCTGGACACAGCTAACGTGGAGGCACTGCGGCTGGCCGGCCTGGGGCTGCGGGGGCTGGACGAGGGGCTCTTGGGCCGCCTGCGCAACCTCCATGACCTGGACGTGTCTGACAATCAGCTGGAGCGCGTGCCGCCTGCCATCCGGGGCCTGCGGGGCCTGACGCGCCTGTGGCTGGCCGGCAACACCCGCATTGCCCAGCTGCGGCCCGAGGACCTGGCTGGCCTGGCCGCCCTGCAGGAGCTGGACCTGAGCAACCTGAGCCTGAAGGCCCTGCCACATGAGCTCTCCGGCCTCTTCCCCCGCCTGCGGGTCCTGGCGGCTGCCCGCAACCCTTTCAACTGTGTGTGCCCCCTGAGCTGGTTTGGTCCGTGGGTGCGGGACAGCCACGTGGCCCTGGCCAGCCCCGAGGAGACACGCTGCCACTTCCCACCCAAGAACGCCGGCCGGCTGCTCCTGGATCTCGACTATGCCGACTTCGGCTGCCCAGCCACCACCACCACCACAGCCACCGCGCCTACCACAAGGCCCGTGACGGGAGAGCCCACGCCGCCGCCGTCCACCGTGGCTCCCACCTGGCTCAGCCCCACTGAGCCTGCCACCGAGGCCCCCAGCCTACCACCCGTCGCCCCGCCCACCGTGGGGCCTGCCCCCCGGCCCCAGGACTGCCCAATGTCCACCTGCCTCAACGGGGGCACCTGCCACCTGGGGGCGCAGCACCACCCTGAGTGCCTGTGCCCTGAGGGCTTCGTGGGCCTGTACTGCGAGAGCCTGGTCAGGCAGGGCCCGAGGCCCAGCCCTGCCCCAGCTGCCCCGCGGCCACCCCAGCCCTTGCCCCTCGGCATCGAGCCCGCCAGCCCCACATCCCTGCGGGTCGGGCTGCAGCGCTTCCTGCAGGACAGCGCAGTGCAGGTCAGGGGCCTCCGCCTTACGTACCGCAACCTGTCCGGCCCCGACAAGCGGCCAGTGACGCTGCGGCTGCCTGCCTCGCTGGCGGAGTACACGGTCACGCAGCTGCGGCCCAACGCCACCTACTCCATTTGCGTCAGGCCTCTGGGGGCCGGGAGGGAGCCTGAGGGCGAAGAGGCCTGCGGGGAGGCCCGCACGCCCCCCGCTGTTCGTTCCAACCACGCCCCGGTCACCCAGGCCCGCGAGGGCAACCTGCCACTCCTCATCGCGCCTGCCCTGGCCGCGGTGCTCCTGGCAGCGCTGGCTGCCGTAGGGGCAGCCTACTGTGTGCGGCGGGGGCGGGCAGCAGCGGCTGCAGCCCAAGGCAAAGGGCAGGTAGGGCCGGGGGCTGGGCCCCTGGAGCTGGAGGGGGTGAAGGCTCCCCTGGAGCCAGGCCCCAAGGTGACTGAGGGCTGTGGGGAGGCCCTGCCCGGAGGGCCTGAATGTGAAGTGCCACTCATGGGCTACCCAGGGTCCTGCCCCCAGGGGCCCCTTCCGGCTAAGCCCTACATCTAAGCCCACGAGTGTTGGGCCCGCTGAGGCCTGGGCTCTCAGCCCTGCTGGACCGGCCAGCGCCCTCCTGCTGCCAGACCAAGGAAGTTCTCAGTTCCCGCAACGAGGACGCACTGGGGGGCGTGACCGAAGCGTGTGCCTGCCCACGGTGGACCTTGGGCACCCAGGCGATGACCTCTCAGGTCCCCCAGGCCCAAGTGCCTATGAAGACAGCGCTGGCCCGTCCTCTGCCACGTGCAATACCGGGGGCCGTGTGCCGGTAACACAGGCCCTGGGCGGCCAGGCACCCCAGCCCCAAGGAGACTCCGGGGCCAGTGAAGGAAGCACCCGGAGAGCGGAGGGAGTGGGGCTGGGCATGGCCGTGCGGCCCTGGCCCCAGGAAACCGAGGAACAAAAGAAACTGGAAAGAAAGACACTCTAGGACAAGCCGTCTTGCTTTGCTCTCAGACTGTATTTATGAGGTCCCTTCCCATTTTTTCTGGGAAAGTGTTTTTCAATTTCAGACAAGGACTGGTTTTTGTAAGACAAACAATGATATGAAGGCCTTTTGTAAGAAAAATAAAAGATAAAATGAGACGAGGGTTTCTCTGGCCCGGCCCCAGAGTGCCTGGGTGCAGGTGGAGAGGAGACTTGTGGGTATGGACACCTGCATGAGCCCACTCCCTACCAGCCTCCCAGGCTCGGGGCTGCCGCAGTGGGGCCGGCCCAGGCATCCGGCTCACGGGCAGGAGCAGGGGGCAGCCTCTCCCCACTGGCCCAACTCCTACCAGCAAGAGCCACTGGCCCCCAGTAAGAGGCTGGGAGGGTCTCCTCGGGCCACCTGCCTCCCTCCTGGAGGGGGAGCTCCTGGAGGACCCCGCCCAGGCGCCGCGGCTCAGGCTGGAGCTCTAATGGCAGGAACCCCCTTGGGGTGAGGACAGAGGGGCAGAGTCGGGGCAGGCAGCCCAGGGACAAGACCAAAGGTCGGCTTTGGCCGGCAGAGGCCTGGCGATGTCCCTTCACTCCCTGCACGTGGGATGTGCCCGGGCTTTCCAGAAACCCCGGAAGTGGGGAAGTGGGAGTGTTTTCCAGGAAGGCCGCGGGCCGTGATGGGGGCAGGGCGAAGGAGGCCGAGCTCAGCTCTGGCTGGGAACTTGGGGACAGTGACAAATACAGCAGCTTTCCCTATGCTCCTGGGGGTGGAGGGGAGGTGGGCATGGGGCCAAGGAGAGGCCCTGCAAACCTGGAGCCAGCCTGCCCAAGCCCCAGGCCCAGGTTCCTCCGTGGGTCAGGGGTCACTGGCCCTCCGCCCCCAGCCTCACCCCACTGGGGGAAGGAGGCATCCCAGCCAGGTCTGGGGAGCAGGCGCTGTGAATAGGGGCGTTGGTGTCAGCGCCGAGTCAGGCCCGGCCACGCGAGGCTCTGGAATCAATTAGCGGCTGCTGAGGGTTCTGGCACGAGAAGGGAGGAGGCAGGCGTGGGTCGGGCGGGCAGCGGGCCTGGGTGGGGCCCCGTCTTCCTGAGGTGGCGGCGGCGGCCCAGGTGGGCTTCCTGCAGGCCTGGGGCCCATTAGGGGAACAGCTATGGTGAGGCCTGCCCTCCCCCTCTGCAGCCCCATCAAAGGGGCCATTGTGGGCCTGCGGCCACTGCTACATAAATGTTTTCACTACGAAGCCAAACCTAGTGGGTCGGCAGTGGGGTGAAGGGACCCCAAAATGGGGCTGGCTGCTCACGCCAGCCCTCCCAGAAGAGGAGTTTGGTTGTCCCATTGGATCAGGGGCAGGGAGGGAGGCCCAGGGACCAAAAGGAGGGCCCAGTCAATATGCAGCCCCGCCAGGGCGATCCTGCAGGCCCAGGGGCCACGTGGGGAGATGCCAGCTCCTCTCACGTCCTCCCGGCGGCAGGTCCTAAGCCATGAGGTTGCCAGGCCCCACTGCCCTCTGCAGAAGGGACTTTAAGGCCAGCTTTGCAGATGGGGACAGGACCCCAACACCCCGCCCTGGGCCAGACTGGGGCGGCCAGCCACCACAGGGCTGGGCTGTCACGAGCAGCAAAAGCCACCGGGAGCAGAGGGGAGCCCCAATCTCCAGGCAATGTGCTGGGGTGTGGAGCCTCTGGCCAGTGGCTAGGCCTCGGGGTGGGTGTCTGGCCAGAGGTAGATACCTTGGTGTGAAGAAGCAGACACGGGGACCCTAGCCACCCTGCACGGTATTGCTGCTGGGGTGACCAAGCACCCCTTGGGGAAGGAGAGAAAACGCCCATCTGTCTGCAGCGCTGACACAGCTGACCGTTCAGCGTTCAGCGAGCAGGTTTCCCTCAGCCTCAAGGGCAGGCCCTCAGCACACACACACACCCCTAGGTGCCTGACAACGCCACGGCTGGTGGAGGGGGGTGTCAGTATCAGCCGGGCCTGGTGTTCCTTTGCACCCCACCTCCTCTCTGCCAAGTGTGGGTCCTGGCAGCCCCAGGGGGCCCGCTCCTGGGTCAGTGTTACAGACAGGACCCCAAGGCCCTGCTCTTTCTACAGGGGCCCGGCTCCTCTTAAAGGAGGCGACCCTACAGAGACGGGTGGCAGGAGAACATGGGGGCAGCCCGACAGGCCCCAGGAGGGACGTCCCAGGGCTCCTTGGATAGGTGGAAAGGGCCTGTGCCTGACCCCAGCCCTCTGGCCTCTGAAAGCATGCCCCGTTCCTCAGGATGGAGCCAGAGATCTGCCAGAGCCGCGTCTGCGGAGTGCCGTGGAGACGGCCGCCTCCTCCCACCTCCTCCCGCCGGCTGTGCCCACCGCGGACACCCTGCGCATTTTTCAGTTCCAGCCCAGTTCACTCGGCAGCCCCGACACCCCTGGGGCTGGGGAGGGGGGGTTTGGCTCCAGGAGGCCAGAGGCTGGCACACATTCCTGGCGCCCACCAGCTTTGCAGAGGGCTGGAGGGTCCCGGTCCCTCTGCCAAGGGTGGAGGCCTGCTGGTGGCACCAGGGCTGAGGGCTGGAGGGGGCGGGACACCGGGCTGGCCGCCCATCTGGGAGTGATCTGAGACATTCCAGGCCTCGCTGGCCCTGGGAGGCTATTCTTAACTGCTGTAATTACAGGTCAGCCTTGGCCGGTGGCACCGTGGGGTCTGGGCATCGTTAACTCCTCCCGGGGCCACACTAGGGCTGGGCTGCGGATGGCTCCTGGGGGAGGGGACAGAGCAAGCCTGGAAGGCAGGAAGTGGTGGGCGGAGGAGCACTTGATGGCTGGCTCTGGTCCCTGGTCAGGTTGGGCCAGCTCCCTCCAAGGCCACCTCTGCCGGGGGCCTGAGGAGAAGAGACTGCGGCCTGGGGAGGGCCGAGGGCCAGATGCCAGAAAGGCATCAGGGCCAGGAGTGGGTACTGGACACGGAGCCAGGATGTCCCGGAGCTCTGATCGCACCGACACCTGGGGGCCTGGGGACCATGTTCTGAGAGGGGCACTGGGTCTCGCGCGGGCTCCCCTTTCCCATCTGCAAAATGGACCTTGCCAGCCCCCAGTCTGTCCCTGTGCCATGAAAGGGGTTAAGAGTGGAGCCCCACTGCCACCGCGGGCTCCCCTGGTGTCCCAGAGTCTCAGCCAGGGAACAGCCTGGCAGGAGCTCTCCCGGCATTCAGCCTCCTGCCCTTGCAGACCCGCGAGCAGGGCAGGCCCTATGCCCTCCATGCCTGTGCCGTGGCGAAACGGGAGAGAACGGTGATGAGCCAAGCCCGCGGCCCTCCCGGCTCTGACCCTCGGATGCGGCTTGGAGGGAGCTTGGACAAGAGCCGTGCATCCCCAGCTGGGCACTCACCCTCCCGAGCCACACGTCCTGGGGCCTCAGAGGGTGCCTGTCCAAGTCTGTCCCCTCTGCCACCTGCACTCCAGCCTGCCAGCCCATCTATCCCCAGCACCCACATCCACCTCACCACTCACCGGCCCCCAGGCCCAGCAAAACCAAGTACATTCGCACATTCTCCGGGTCCAGCCCCTTACACCAAGCCGCACCTGTGCGGCCCCAGCCGTGACCCTGCCCTGCGCCGGGGCTGCTCTGGCCACGTGGGACAGGTGGGTAGCCAGCTTCTGCCAGGCGGTGGGGCCACCTTGCCATGCCTGCTGGGGAGTCGAGGGTCCTGGACACAAGCTGCTTCTGCAAGGACCTCACGGCCCAGCTCTGGCACCTCTGACCACTCTGGCGACCCCTGCCACGCCCCAGCAGCTTCACCCCCCCACTCTGAGCGGCCTCCCAACGGAACCTGGAGGTGCCCCGCAGGGCCCATCCTCCCGGCCCTCCACCCCGGCCTATCCCAGCACGCGGCCACTCCTACCCGGGCGCCGTGTCCAGGGTCAGGGAGGTGAGGGCGCTGGAGAAGTGCCTGGTGTCCCAGAGTCTCACTTCGCGTTCACGCATCTGCAGGGAGGGCGGGGAGGGCTCAGAGAGGCTGGGGCGGCCATTCTTCAGCCCAGCCCCGGCCTCCCTAGGAACCCTGGGCCCAAGGGCAAGCCTGGCACCGAGTCACATGCCCCACAGCAGCACAGTGCGGGGAGCGGGGCAGGAAGTCACTTTAGGGAGGGAGCTTGGGTCATGCCCTCCCCTTCATGAACCCGAGGTGAAAAGGGGCAGGGGCGGGCCCTCCGCGGTCTCTGGTCCCTGTGGGGCCACCACAGTTCCCAGGGTCGGGCTTAGCTATTGCAAATGGAATCTGCCCGTTCTCAGCGGCCTGTCCCCTGGGGCCCTGACACCCGGCTGCACACACAGCCGTATATGGACAGCATGGAGCTGACCAGTGGGCCTTGTCCCCGCCCTTGGGGTGGTGCATCCAGAGTTCCCTACCTGGTTGAACCCAGTGGACACGAGGTGCTCCTGGGTGCCTGTCCACACCAGCCGGACGTCCCGGTTGTTCTCATGGGCCTGTGTGCTCTGGGGGACACAAGAGAAGTGCTGAGCCACCTGAGGGCAACAGGGGCGGCCTGAACCCACTGGGCCGCCCGCCCCAGGCTGGGCTCATGGCCCATCCTGCTCGCCACCCACCTGCCCTGCTCGCCCACAGGTGTCCTGGAGGCGGTGCTCAGTCACGAGCCACCGCCCCGGCTCTGGGGACCCTGTGGGCTCCCGGAAGCTCACTGCTCTCTTATGAGTGGGGCACACGATGGCCGCCTACTTCCCAACAGGCCGCCCGCAAAGCCCTGTGCAAATCGAGGGATTATGAGCATTTCTGCCTCCTCGGACGCTGCCAGGGGCCAGCCAGGGCCTGGGCCAGCTCTGGGGACAGTCCCTGGAGAGGGCAGAGCAGCAACCCCTCCGCTCTCCCGTGGTGCCGGGGCTGCCAGCAGGAAGGCCTCGTGGGCTGGGGAGGAGAGGCGAGGTCACACCGCGGGCGGCCTGGTCCCCCTGGGCCCAGGCAGGGGGAACCGAGGGGGCCGGAGGAAATGCGAACGGCTCCCTCCCAGTCACCCCCGCCCCTGGAGCCTGAGACTAAAGACCCGGTTACCAAAAATAGCTCACCCCAAACTGTGGCCAGCTTCCTCCAAGCTTCCCACGATCTCCTTGGGAATGAATGAGGGAGGGAGCCGCGGCGAGGAGCTGGCCCCGCGCCCCCTCCCCAGCCCTTGGAGGCCGACCCCAGCGTGGGAGACGGTTGGAAACACTCCGTGTCGTTCAAGGGGCTTTTCTCACTGCTCTCTTCCCACCCAGTCAAGGCCAGCACAGGAAGTCGGGCTGGAGCCTGAGAACTAGGGCCCTGCACCCCTCGTGCCAGGCAAGAGGGACTGTGGGTCAGGGCAAGGGTCAGCCCCGGCCCTGGCACCCTGATTTGGTCAGTCCGAAGTGCCCGGTGGGCAACTGGCCCTGTGCGAGCAGCAAACCGGATGGCTCCCAAGGCCTCTGCACACACCGGTTCAGCCGGGTCCTGCCAGGCCACCCCAACAGGTGGCGTGCGGATTGTGGGCGTCGGACTCCACGAGGCAGGACGCCCCCTCATCTCTCCTTCCACAACAGGAGCGCCCCAGCTGCCCACACAACACTGTGTGGCCCCTGGCTCGCACGAAACACGCTGGGGGAGCAGCGGTGACTGGACAGAAGGACTCGGCCGTGACAATTGGTCACATGTCCACGAAGGGGCCAGGAGGAAGACGGAGGGTGGCATTCTCGGCCATGTGAAGGGCTCCATGCCTCGGTTTCCCTCCCTGTAGCGTTCTCTGGCAGGAGGACCCACTGGGGAGGATCCTGGGGGCATAAGTGTCAACACTGGCGAAGCGCTCAGCCTCCTGTCAGGGTCCCCACCCATGAGGGACGAGGGGCGCAGGGTGACAGGCAAGAACATCCCCACAGAGCCACAGCCACAGGCCAGGCCCGGTGGAGTGCTGGGCCCTGGCTACTCCGGGACCTCCGGCTGCCAGTAGACACCCCTGCACAAGCTGCTGGTGGTGGTGGGGCGGGCCTCTGGGCAGGGCAGTACTGCAGAGCTGGAGGCCTGCTCCCTGGAGGCCCAGGCCGTGCCTCTCAGCCTCAGAGGGCAGGAGGGCAGCAGGGGAGTTGGGACAGGGAAGAGCTCAGGTTGAGCCCAGTGGCGCCTGCTGCGGGCACACCCTGCTCTGTCAGCCGGGGGGCCACCGGAAGCCCCTTCCCTTCCTAGCCCCAGATCACTGGAGTGATTTTCATTTTCGAAACTGGCAAGTTCTTCTTGCTGACCTCAGCAGAACTCGGGGAGGAGGGGCGCACTCTCCAGATGCCCAGATTCTCTATCTCCTGGGCGGGGAGGGGGGCTGTAGCTAGAACCCAGCACCCTGCTATCACGCAGCCCCAGCCCCGGCACTGAGCAGCCTCGGGGGCTGGTGGAGGTAACCTGGGGTGTGCAGTCCAGACCACGGAGTTTCTCTCACAAGGGAGGGCCATCAGACAGGCAGCAGGCCATGCGCTCAGTTCCCCAGTCCCCCCCCAGACCTTGACCCAAGAAGAGAGCAGGAGGGGTGAGGCCTGGTAGCTCCTGCCCAGCACAGAGGTGCAGGGGTGCAGGAACAGGCGCATACCCTGCATTCCAGCTGGGGTGCAGCCAAATCTCCCTGTCGCCACGGTAACACTTCCGGTGTGGGGCGGGGCAGCTGGGCTCCTTTCACTACCTGACCAGCCCCTACTCAGCCAAACTGATTATGGGGTTCCAGAGGCTGTCCCCACAGAGCCCACCAGATGTGTGGGGGTGATCAGAGGGCACAGGCCTGCCTGCACACACCAGAGGTCAGAGGGCTTGACCTGGCGCCCCTTCTACTCCTGACAAGGGTGCCTCCTCAGCCTCAGGCTGCTACTCCCTGGCCCCATAGCTTCAGGACCTCGACAACCCCCTCCTTGGCTCTGGCAAGAGAAGGGACAGCAGCGGGGCCCGGGGGCTCTGAAGCCAGACAGGTCCAGCCTGCCTCTGCCACTCAGCTGGACACCCTGGGCAGAAATGCCCCAGGGCAGACTGTGAGGGTGGAGAGGGTCCTGTCTGCCAAGGCCTGGGCCATAGTAACTGCTCATAAAAGCCATCTGGACACAGAAGAGGGGTGCTTCCAGCTCAGGACTCCAGAGATAAAACCAAGGCAGACAGTGGAGGGAGGACTGACCCCCTTGTTCCCTGCTCAGCCCCCCTGGCTCTGGGGGAAGGTCACGGGAGCAAGGAGGGCAGAGGCCAGACACAGGGCTGTGACTCCTTCCTCCACCCCCAGCACAGCCCCTGCTAGTGGGAAGGAGACTCTCAGGAGAAGGTGCTCCCTGAAGGCCTCCCTGCAGCCGGCCCCTCGGCTCACACCGACCCTGGCCGCCAACAGCGGTTTTCCTAATAGAAGCCAGGTGTGGGCCAGATGCCCTGGGCGGAAGTGGGGGCAGGGCCACGCAGAGGGCGGCATTCCAGGCCCCGCTGCCCCCGCGCCCGCGCACTGGCCGGGCCCAGGCACCGTCCCAGCAGCTGCAGGGGGGAGCCACCCACGCTCTTCCCAGGTCTCCTTGCCCCAGAAGCCCCGTAGGGGGTCCCCAGAACCAGATCCTCTCTCATTTAGGGACTCAGCACCCCTTGGACGACAGCCGACCCGCCTCCGCCGCAGCACCACCACCGGGCCCCTCGCTGGAGGAGGAGGCAGCCCAGGGAGCTGGCCCGATGCAGGACCAGCTGGGGCAGGAGTGGGGGTGCCCCGCACAGTATCCTGAGGGCCCTGCAGAGGAAAGGGCAGCCCGAGAAAGCTGGGAGGAGGCCTCAGTATCTCTTCTTCCAGCTGAACCTGGGAACCCCTTTCTGGGCAGAGGCCTGGGAGTGAGCCAGAGAAAGCTACCGCTCCCACCCACCCCGCCAGCTCCCACGGCCAGGGTGGGGCCGCGACCACTTCCGTCTGGCCCGGCTCACCTGGCACCTGCCAGGCTGAGGCCCGTTTGGGTCTGCAGCCAGTGAGAACTGACTGGACTGCTCAGGCAAGAAGCTGCCATTGGCCATGTAACAGACCCCGCTAGCCCTAGTCAGGGCAGCTGGAGGGTCACCCTTGATCTGGGTAGGGAACATGCCCCAGAGGTGGAGCCCGAATCTGTGAAAGGTCTGGGGCTTCGCTGGGGAGTTAGCACAGGACCCTGGACTTCACTTTCCTCAGCGAAGATAGCAACTCTGCTTTAAAAGTTCTTTTTAAAAACATACAGCTGCTCATTTCACTTCCCCCTTAAAACCCTCTGATGGCTTCCCAAGCCCGGGTGACGGGCCCTTCCCGTAGCACAGGTCTCCCCTCCCCCGCCTGTGCCCCCTGCCCAGACTCCCCAGCCAGCTGGCCGCAGCTCCAGCCAGTCTTCAGGGAAGCGCTAAACCACCCCATGTCGAGAAACCCCCCTGGCAAGCAGCCTGTGCCTCCTCCGTCCCCTGGGACCTGCGCTGGCAGGGAGCTGCTATTGCGAGAAGGACCAGCTCCCCGGGGCTCGGGGCTTGTGGCAGGAGCACCACTCGAAACGCATGGCCACACGCCCAGGTCCCAGGTCCTGAGGGCCTGGCAGGCTCCCCCACCCCCAGGCCCGGGCACAGTCCACAGACTCCAGGAGCAGACCCTGCAGCTGTGGGACCGGGAGGGGACAGGGCACAGGCCGTGCCCTCCAAGGCTGTCTGCCGGGAAGGGCCAGTGGGGGATGAGGGTCTCAAGAGGAAGCTGGAGTCTCAAATTAGCTTCCTGAAGCCACAGGGCGCCTCCACCGAAGGCCTGTGGGCAGCCTGGCTGTGCCCACCCTGTGATCAGTCCATCTCCCGGAGCCTAAACACACTTCCCAGAAAGAGCTGCCGGTGCAGGTGACCCCCACACCCTGTGCCTCGGCCACCGGAGCAGAGGCCACAGCAGCCCCCACACCAGCTGGCACCACAGGGCTCAGCCAGAAAGGAGGCTTTTAGCCAACCTGCTGCCGGTAACTCACCTGGGCGGCCATGGGCTGTGCCCTGGGGTCAAAGATCCGCAGCTGCTTGTCCTGAAAGAGCAGAGAGGAGCAAATGAGAATACAATGGGAGGTGGGCAGGGTCCTGGGTGGCCTGCCTCCCCACCCCAGGGGACCTGGGCATCACACCCTGGGATGCCCTCCCCAGCTGGGTTCCTGCTTCTCACTGGAGGGGTCTCAAGACCCCCTGGCCCGCCCACCCCAGTCCACTATAGAGGGCTCAGCGATGAGAGTCCACACTTCCGGAGCACCTATTATGTGCTTTCCCCAAATTTCTAACCATTCATCACCATGACCTCTGCACAGGGGGAGAAACAGGCCCAGAACCACACTCTAAGTGAGCAGCCGCTACACCTGCGCCCAGCGCTGCTCTCAGCCCAGCCTCGAGGGCTCAGGGTCCCATCATTTCTACACCGGGTGCCCAACCCAATGAGCTTATTCACCCGTCCCTCCCTCAGCACACAGTTTCTGTAGTTTCTGTTCAGGTTACCCAACGGGGGCGTGGGGGGTAGGGGGTGTACGCAGGCAGACAAAAGAGATAGGAAATACTGTTTGAAGATTTCGTTATTGTGGAACAGTATGTGAGAGAGAAGCAGATGTGCATCAAGCACTGCAGCAGAGACGAGGCACAGTCTGCATCCCAAGACTATTTACAGGTTTGGAAAAGATATATATATTTTTAAGTGCTAGAAGGAAGTTGTGGAATAACAAGGCATGGTAAAAATAAACGTAAACCCTACTTGTGGACAACGTCCCTGTGTGTTTTGTAAGTTCTTTGAGCCAGGGGAAGGGTCTTGACCGGCGCAGGTGGTGTTATTGCTGGGTGCCAGGGTTTGGGGAAGGTGGGCATGGTCAGCTTTTCACATCTTAACGCAGATCCACTTTGGTTCAATCAGCACAAATTCATATTTTCATATTTTGGAAAACAATGAACTAGCAATGAACAATTTGAATTTGAAATTAAAAACACATTGAAGTCAGTGCCCCCAAAATTGAAATACTTAGCTGTAAATCTAACAAGATTATGTATGAGACTTGAGTGAGGAACACTACAAGACTGTGATGGAAAAAAAAACCTGTGATGAAAGAAGTCAAAAAGGATCTAAATAAACGGGGGAATAGTCCACGTTCATGGACAGTAAGATGCTATACCGTCAAAATACCAGCCCTTCCCAACTATATTTACAGAGGCAATGTGATCCCAGGGAAAATTCCAGCAAGTTATTCTGTGAATGTTGACAAACGGATTTTAGCCTTTAAGTAAAGGTTCAGAATGGTCAACACAAAATTAAAGATGTTCAAAGTTGGAAGACTACCCAACTGTACTAAAAGGCTAGTAATCAAGACAACCCAATACTAGCAAAAGGATAAACAAATGGATCAAAGGAATAGACTAGACTCTAGTCAACTGGAGTGACTCCAACACTGACTTTCTATCTTCCACAAAAATTAACTCACAATGAATGACAGACCTAAATGTAGAATGCAAAGCTGACCTCTACAAGATAACCCGGGAGAAAACACAGGTGACCTTGGGTCTGGCAGTGAGTTTTCAGACATGACACCAAAAGCATGCTCTATAAAGAAAAAGTTGGTGAGTTGGGCTTCGTTAAAATGAAAAACAGGGCCTCCCTGGTGGTGCAAGGGGTTAAGATGCAACCTATGAAGCTATTGGCAGCCACTGCAGCACAAGTTCGATCCCCAGCCAGGGAGCAACCCACATGGCACGGCAGACCTCTCCTGTCTCGCCCGCTGCTCCCCTTAGCAGTGTATTTCATCAGTCTGCCTGTTCTGTTCCCCGTTCTGTCTTTGGTGAATCCTCTCACCCCCTCCCCCGCCCCACACACCTCTGGCCTGTACCCCAGTTCTTGTATGCATAAATAAATAAATCTTTAAAAAAAAAATGAAAAACATGTACAGTGTCTGCAAAAGACACTGCTGAGGAAGTAAGATGACACAGCAGACCTCTCCCTGCTGCTCCCCACAGACCAGGAGAAAATCTCTGCAAAGCACCCATCTAAGAAAGGACTCGTATTCAAAGCATACCAAAAACAAACAAAACACTTGAAGCTCAAAAAATAAGAACGCCAGGCCTCCCTGGTGGCCTGGGGGTTGAGTCTCAGCGCTATCACTGCTAGGGCCTGAGTTCAATCCCCGGCCAGGGAGGTGACCCACATGGCACAGCAGACCTCTCCTGTCTCCCGCTGCTCCCTTCAGCTGTGTATTTCAGTAGATTCGCCTGTTCTGCTCCCTGCTCTGTCTCTGGTGAGTACTCTCACCCCTGCACCTCTGGCTTGCACCCCAGTCCTTCTACACAAAAAATAAACTCCTAAAAAAAAGCCAGTTAAAAATGGGCAAAATACCTGCACAAATAACTCAGCAAGACAGGCAGGTGGAAAATGAAGATATAAAAAGATACTTAATCTCATCTCATTAGGATGTTGTAAATTAAAACAAGATGTCATTACACACCTATTAGAATGACAAAAATCCAAAACCCAACTGCTGATGAGGAAGCATAGCAATAGGGACACATTTGTGGCTGATGGGAAGACAAAACATTACAGCCACTTTGGAAAAACAACTTGGCATGTTCTTACAAAACTAAGTGTAATCTTACCATATGATCCAGTCCCTGTGCCCTCAAGTATTTACCCAAATGAATCACAAATTTATGTCCACATGAATGTTTACAACAGCTTTACTCATAACTGTAAAAAAACACAGAAGCAACCAAACGCCCCTCAATATACAAATAGACAAATACAATGGGCTATTGTTCAGAGATAAGGTTAGCTAGATTCCAAATCTTCTAGAAGAAAACACAGAGAGAAACCTTAACACTAGAGTCAGCAATGATTTCTTGGATATGTCAACAAAAAGCACCGGCAACAAAAGCACATTCGGGGCCTCCCTGATGGCGCAAGGGGTTAAGCATCAGCACTATGAAGCTGTCTGCAGCCACTGCAGCACGAGTTCAAGCCCCAGCCAGGGAACTGAACCCACATGGCACAGCAGACCTCTCCCTGCTGCTCCCCTCAGCAGTGTATTTCAGTCAATTCGCCTGTTCTGCTCCCAACTCTGTGTCTGGTGAATCCTCTCACCACCCCCCACCTCTGGCCTCTTCCCCAGTTCTTGCATAAATAAATAAATAAATAAATAAATAAATAAACAAAGCTTTTTTAAAAAAAAAGCAAAATCGACAGATGGGGGCAATGTTGGGACAGAAACTATGTTGCTGCTTTGTTGCCAGAATGAGGGCCACAGCAGTTGTGGAGCAGGTTTGCAAGGCAAGATGCTGCCAGTCGAGCAGAAGTTCTTGTGCCATTTATTGAAATCCTACAGGCTAATAAAAGCTGACTGACGTGCGACAATGGCATGAGGAATAGGGTCTGGAGGGTGGGACAGGAATGGGGGACAAAGCTTTCCAAGGGAGAGGGAAGGGGACACTGTGACCATGCATCAAGAGACAAGTATGATGTCAAGAGAGCAGAGTATGATGCTATTGCAGGCAGAGTTATCCCGAGACTGCCGTGGAGACAGTCACGTAATCAGGTCAACAGCAGCCTGGGTATCCCAGGGATTTGTAGATAGCAAATAGGTCACAGTTGCCTGTGAATGGCCAGCTCATAGGAACCCATGGGACAAAATCACATTTAAATTTTGCTCATCAATAAAGAGAAGTGGGCCTCCTTAGTAGCGCAGCGGTTGAGCGCTGGGTTGTGAAGCTGCCCGCAGCCTCTGCAGCGCCGGTTCGATCCCCGGCTGCTGCCCGGCCACTGGAGGAGGGTCCCACATGGCGCGCAGACCTCTCCTGGCGCCCGCTGCTCCCCTCAGCAGTGTACTTCGGTCCTTCTGCCTGCTCTGCTCCCCGCTCTGGCTCTGGTGAATTCTCTCACCCTCCCGCGCTTCTGACTGTACCCAGTGCTTGTATAAATAAATAAAAATCTTAAAACAAAACAAAACAAAACAAAAAAACCCAGAAGCATCAGAGTAAAAAGGCCATTTACAGAATGGATAAAACACTTGCAAGTCCTATATCCAATAAGGTCATTTGGGCTAATGCCTTGAATACATAAAGAGCTCTACCCTCCAGCAACAGAAATAATCAAATAACCTGACTTGATGTGATCCTGGTGAAAATTCCAGCAAGTTATTCTGTGGATATTTTTTCTTTTCTTTTTTTTTAAAGATTTATTTATTTATGCACATAAGAATGGGGGTACAGGCCAGAGGTGTGAGGGGGTGAGAGGACTCACCAGAGACAGAGTGGGGAACAGAACAGGCAGATCTACTGAAATCCACTGCTGAGGGGAGCAGCAGGGAGACAGGAGAGGTCTGCCGTGCCATGTGGGTAGCTCCCTAGCTGGGGATCAAACTCGTGCTGCAGTGGCTGAGGTTAGCTTCATAGGTTGCTTCTTAAGCCCTTGCGCCACCAGGGAGGCCCTATTCTGTGGATATTGACAAACTGATCCTCGCCCTTAGGCAAAGGCTCAGAGTGGTTAACACATTATTAAAGAGAAACAAAACTTGGATAGATGTTTCTCCAAAGATTACAAACAAATGGCCAACAAGCACAGGAAGGATGTTCAGCATCTGTAACAGTCAGAGAAACATGAATTGAAACCACGGTGAGGGGTCACCCCATTCACCCCCAATGGCTACTGGCAAAAACCAGACAAGGACAAGGCTGGGAGGGTGTAGAGAAGGCAGGAGTCTGCACATGGCTGGGGATGTGCAATGCTGTGGAAAACAGCATGAAAAGAATTAAAAATAAAAAACAGGATTATCATATGATGCAGTGATTCCCCTCTAGGAACAGCCAGAAGGGAAAGTGGGGTTGTGAGAGCCGCACCTGCACGCCCACGTTCACACAGCGTTACTGGAAATGGCCAGGACGGGGAAGCGACCCATGCCCGCTGGCCTGGGCAGGCAGGCCACAGGTGCTGTGTCCCACGGGACAGTCTTCAGCCTTAAAAAGGAGGGAAATTCTGACACTTGCTGCAGGTGGACGAATGCTGGGGGCATGAGGACAAGGAAGTCAGCCGGACAAGAAAGGACAAGCAGCGTGGGTTCCACTGCGTGATGCCCAGGCAGGAGGAGGTGGCGGGGCGGCGGGCAGGGCAGGCGGAAGATGCTGCTGGACGAGGCCGTTTCAGCCCTGGGGACAAAAGGGTCCCGGAAGCCCAGTTCACGGCGATATTAGCAGTTGGTTAGCATCGCTGAGCTGCATGCTAAAAATGGTTAAAATGGTCCATTTTGTGGGGCCTCCCCGGTGGCACAGGCGGTTGAGCGCCGCACTGTGAAGCTGTCCACAGCCTCTGCAGCGCGGGTTCGATCACAGCCAGCTGGTGAGAATGCCACATGGCGCAGCAGACCTCTCCTGTCTCGCCCGCTGCTCCTCTCAGCAGTGTATTTCAGTCAGTCTGCCTGTTCTGCTCCCCACTCTGTCTCTGGTGAATCCTCTCAACCTCCTGTACATCTGGCCTGTACCCCGGTTCTTGTACAAATATAAATCTTAAAAAAAAAAAAAAAAAAAAAGATGGTCCATTTTGTAAGTGTTTCTTATAAGAGAGAAAAACATTTGGAGGGAGCGGAAGTGCCGGCTGCTAAGCAAAGGAGCCAGGCTGGAGAGGCGGGGCCCTGTGGACTGCAGCTAAGGACTCCAAGGAAAGGGAGGGCCATGTGGCCAGGCCGGTAGTGCCAAGGCTTTGGGGTGGCGGGGGCGAGTGGAGGGTGGGGCGCCTTTTGGGAGGGAGCCCATTCTGCATGGGCAGTAAAGACGGGTCCATGACGCCACGTGTAGGTGCAGCCCAGAGGGGACATGACCTCAAGCGTGATCCTGCCACGCTGGGGCCAGAGGCCATCACAGGGACGGCGAGGGCCGGGGGTGCTCCCTGTCCTCACTTCATGTTTCCACCCCACCCTGGGGTGTCTGGGATACAGGCACAGCCAACAGTCCCCAGTGAGGGCTGCACCCCCGAGGCGGCACAGGAAGCTTCAGGAGTAAAGTGGACCCCAAGCTGAGCCTCGAAGGACAAGAGGCGCCAGTGTTGGGAAGGGAAAGGCATTCGAGGCAGGTGGAACTGCAAGAGCAAAGGGTGAGGCACAGCGGCTGGTGTGTGGTGCGAGGGGCTGCGGCGGTGGGAACGCAGGGGCAGTGGGCGAGCACATGGCCCACGAGGGAGGGACCTTGAAAGCCAGGTCTCCCCAACACCCCCTGGAGGGGCCCCAGGCTCCATGGGGCCCCCCGCCAGTGCCTTCCCAGGGGGTTCACGGGGCACATATTCACGGCAGCAGCAGGCACAGCCCAGCACTGCTATGGGTTCCACTCAGCTTCCTGGCGTCAGGTTCAGGGCAGCTGAGGGATAAGTCAGATGAGAAGGGGGAAGGACAGAGAAGGACAGAAACGGGACAGCAAGGGGCGGGGGACAAATACAGACAGGAGACACAGCAAGGAACAGGGGAGCCGCTGGACCAAGGGCTGGAAGCGGCTCTGGGCTGTACCCCAGCGAGAGCTAGGATCCATGACGCACGCAGGAGCCCAAGAAGCTGGCAGCCATGGCCACTCTGCCCGGCCCACTGAGGTGACCTGAGCGGGAGCACCAGCCCACACGGTCAGCCAGGTGACCTGGGCAACCCCTGCCCTGGCAGGAGAGCGGCCACCTCCCAAGGTCAGTTCCTGGCACACGGGGCACCGAGTGCAGTAGCTGGACGTGGGGTCCAGGGCAGGGTTCAGACTGGGCATGGAGGCTGGCCTGGCCCTGAGGGGCCACAGAGCCCTGGAAGAGGAGGGCACGGGACTGTGAGGCGCTGTCCTCACCTGGACCCCAGCGCCACGGACCGCCCGGCACCGAGCACAGCCATCCGTGAGGCCAGCGCGCCCCCTGGTGGCCGCCCGCCCGGTCTCAGCCCAGCGGCTGGAGCCCAGCAGGAAGGGGCTGGGGGCCCAGGGTCCTGGGAGCAGAGCTGCTGTGAGGCAGGTCTGGGGTCACAGCCAGGCAGGCAGCAAGGTTTTCCCTGCGGGGAGGAAGAGGCTGCGGGGAGGGGAGGAATCAGGCAGCCCTGTGTGCAAACCCTGCCCACTGCCCAGTGCCCACGAGGGGTCAGGCTCCCCACTGCTAAGAGTGGGACACCCACTGACTCTCCAACAGTTCAAGACAAATCTTGGGCACCTCCAGTTGGCCTGGTCACGGGGCAAGACCCTCCCACACCGTTCCAAGGGCCCTGGCATTTGACACACCCAGGATGCAAGAACCTCCCCTTTGCAGCAGCAGCAGGCACAGGACCGTGGTGCCCACCAGCACACACTGACAGGTGAGTGTGGAGACGATGCTCAGGGGTCACCTGAGCACACAGGCCGAGACCGGGCCAGGAGTGCAGCTCTGCTCACCCGCGCGGAGACCCACCCAGGAAACCGCACTTCTCCCCGCCGCTGTGACCTGAGGCCCTCCGGGTCCAGAGCACACAGTCCCGCCTGAGCTGTGTCCTGGTCACACACCTCGCCCTCCCGACACCAACAACAGGGAGGACACGCTGTCTTACACACACACACACACACACACACACACACACACACACACACACACGCTCCACCTGGCTCCCCAGCCCCCAGCCCCAGAACCCCACAGGTGGCTTCCTCGCTTTCCACTGCCCGTCATGTGGTGCTTCAGGCCCCCGTGTACCCCAAAGGTCCTGGAGACCATCTACATCCCAAATCCAACAGAAGTGTCTTCTGTCTCTCATAGACTCTTCCCTGTGCCCCCACCACCTCCCTGGGGGTCCTCTTGCCTGCGCTCTCGGGTATAGATGCCCAGGCCTGTGCCAGCCTCCTTCCTCCCCGCAGCTCCTCCACCCCCTCCTCAGCACCCCTCACCATCCCGCTGGGAGCCCCCCACCCCTCTGCAGGCCCCACAGACATAGAGACCACGCCACCTTTCCACCTGGCACCAGAAGCTGCCCCAGCCCTAGCCACAGCTGACACCTCAGCTGGGATGTGGGTCCCCCCCAACCCGGACCAGGTGCCCAGGGCCAGTGGGGCACACGCCGGCCTTCACATGAGCCCCCAGGCCTGGTCCCAAGGTGGGGTGGGGGGCATCCAGGTGCAGATGTGAGCCAGAAGGGGTGAGGGCAGCTGAGGTGGGGGCTCACAAGCCGCGGGCCCCACAGGCATTCAGGGCTCGCCACCCGTGCTCACCACCCACCTGCTTACCTTGCACGCCGTGCCCACAAGGGCTCCGTCCCGGCTCCAGACAGCAGCCTGCACCAGGTCTCTGTGGGCTGCCAGTTCTGCGGAGAACAGGCAAGGTCAGGTGGGGGCTCAGGGACCCCCACCCCGCGCTGGGGGACAGGGCAGCCTTGGGGCAGCCGCTGGCAGAGGCAGAAGGAAAGTCTCCCTCGGGCGGGAGGAGGAAGGGCTCTCCCTTCAGCCGCAGCCTCCCCAAGCGCCCTCTCTTCAGCCCAGCTTTCACCCCAGCCCAGGCTCACCTCCCATGCCCGGCCTGGGACTCTGCTCTGCAGTCCTGCCAACCCCCTAGGGTGCCGAAGATGTTTAAACGTGCCCACAAATTCTTTGACACCCCTGTTACAGGTCAAATCGTGCCCCAACCCCAAAGACGATGAAGTCCAGGCCCTCAGCCCCCGTTAACAGGTGGAAGCAGGCTCTCTGCAGACGACCTCGTTAGGTGAAGCGGTGAGGGTGAGTGGACCCCCCACCCGGAAGCACCGGGGTCCCAGCAGAAGCGACACAGGGTGGATACAGACACGCAGAGGGAAGACAACTGAGATGAGGAGGCGACGGCACCAGGCCGGCAGGCAGCGGAGCGCCCCAGGTGGCAGACGGCGGGAGAGGCCCCCTCTGGGCCTCAGAAAGAACCACCCCGGCTGACACCTGACTTAAGCTTCTCGTTTTAAGCCACCGTTGGTGCCATTTTCTCGCAGCACCTGTGGGGAGGGCGCACATCCCGCCTTCACCCTGGGGCCCACTGGAGCGGAGCAGGATGCGTCCCCGGCTCTCACAAGACAACATGGCAGCAGCGGAGGCACGTGACTAACAAGGCTGGGTCTTGGTGGAGTGGTGGCTCCCCCCAGCCCCGCCCCCCCAGACTGCTCACCAGGGGAAGGGGTGGCCATTTGGAGAGGGCACCCCACACACGGTCCTTCTGGGGACCAGACTCTTGACCTCAGAAACTGCGAGGGGACAAGAGTGTACAGTGGTTCCCAGCTCTACATTTTGGGGCGCTTTGTTCCTCGGGAGTAGAGAACCTTTACACCGCCACCTACTGCACAATCCACAATGTTATTCTACCTCCTGTCACAGAAATGGCCGCACACCGAGGACCAGCGTTGACCTGTGAAGCCCGGCACGGTGCACGTGGCACACGAGGCCATGTGGAGGTGGCGGCAACCGCTGGGAGGCACCAGGGCTCCCTGGGGCAGTTCGTGACCCTGTGACACAGGACGTGGGGGGCACTGGCTGAGCTCCCAGCAGCTGCTGCGCCAGGTGGGAATCCCTGAGACACCCAGGCAGGCCACTGACGGCCCCTGGGCCAGCCCCGAGCAGCAAGTCCTGAGCCTCCTGACTTTACCCCAGAAAGGGGTGAGCATGTCAGGGAGGGCTCTGTGGGGAGGACCCAGGGACCCGGCCACAGTAGCAGGTGTAACGGTAGGGGCGACGGTTCAGAAGCACGGAGGGAAGACAGCGAAGTGAGGTGAAACAGGTATTCACAGAGAGGGCAGGTACTGGGGAGCAAACGACGAGCCTTGGAGAATCTCATCACTTTTTATGCTGCCCACACGTGACTCCTGGATGCACACGTTAGGATTCACATCCCCTGAACACTGGCAGTGAGGCCTACCTGAGAGAGGCTGGCGCCTCGCCAAGTCCCACACCTTCACGGCCGGGCCGGCCGCACTCACCAGGACGCCGTCTGCAGTGGGGTGGAACTGCAGCACCTCCACCTGCACGGCCTCCGGGCCCAGCACCAGGCCTGGCTGCGTGGGGAGGGCCTGGCCAGGGGCCGGCAGCCGCCACAGTTTCACCTGTAAGAAAGGCAATGGCCATGACCCCAGGGCCGGGGCCTTGTCTCCCCTCCCAGCCAGCCCTGCCCAGGGACTGCCCCGCCCCAGCGTCGCCCTCAGGCACGGAGCAGAGGGTCCTGGGTTGGGGACCCAGCACAGGGTCACGGGGTGCAGGTAGAGGCTGGGGGAGACACGGGACCCCCCACACCACCCCACCCCACAGCCCCACAGCCGAGCAGCAGCTCACAGCACACTTCAGGTTGAGGAACTCAGGGCGAGGCTGGCCCTGGAGGAGGCAGGGTCTTGGGCAGCTCAGCAGCCGCCCACTCACCGTCCTGTCGGCGGAGCCTGTGGCCAGGAGGAAGTCATCAAAGGGAGAGAAGTCCAGGTCCGTGACCAGGTCTGTGGGAGAGGAAGACTATCAGCCCGCCGCATGCCCTGCTTCTGCCCGGCACGTGATCTCCCCAAGGCCTCTGCCCCAAGCCCTGGGGCTTCTGAGGCAGCATCCACCTACACAGGACGGGCTGAGCCCCCCAGTCAGGGGCACCTCTGAAGCCCCGGGCCAAGGCCACAGGCCCCACCTGCGTCCTGAGCTCCGCGAGTCAGACTCGGCGGCCAAGGGCCGTGGTCAGGGGGCAGCAAGACAACGGGCAGGCTGACATCTAGGCACCTGTATTCACCCAAAATCCAGAGCCCAGCTCAGGCCTGACCCTCAAACGTGCGACTGAACATGGACTCCAGCCACTATGAGCCCAAAGGGACTCACAGACACCACCCAGGCCTGACGAACCCCCAGAGCCTCCTCAGGGAGACATCTCTATGCAGACTCAGGGAGACAGTTGTGCCTGCAGGGGTGACCGCAAGGTCAGGGGTCAGCGTAGGCCTCATGGGGGGGGGGCATGGTGGGCTGTGGAGGACTGGAAAGTTAAGTGGCCGGGGGTGGGAGGTGTTTCTCCTCCTGTGGAAATGGCCCAACCCATAAAGAGAGTCTCCCGAAAGCCAGGGTGGGCAGACCCGTCTACGGGAGCACAACTGACCCAAACCGGGGTAGCCAGTTCCCTCTGAAGAGCACTACCTGGGATGGAAAGGCCCAGTGACAGGGCGCCAAGGGGCTGGCCAGGGTGGAGGGCGGCCAGCTGGGAGGGAGCCAGCAGCTCCCAGGCCCGCCCTCCTCAGCCCATATGTCCAACTGCTGCTTCAGTTCTGGAAGTGCCCCAAGAATCTCCAGTACGTTCCTCTTTGGCTTAGGCAAGTTGGAGTCAGTTCTTTCGGACCAGAGAACCCGAACTGCTCAACGCGGGAGGACTTGGGAGCAGGGAAGCGGGGGTCTCCAGGGGCGGAGACAAGTCCAAAGCTCAGGTGTGGGGGCACAGGGGAGGTGGGCAGGATCACCAGGCCTGCACCACCCAAATGACGGTCTCCACCCCCCACCCCACTGTGGGGTCAGGGGAGTTCCCCACTAGAGGAGACCAGGAGAAGGGGTGTCAGGGACCGGAACCCTTGGGGCCACCCCCACCACCCTCCTGCGGGCTCCTCACTGGACAGGCAGGGACCAGGCCAGACGCAGCAGCAAGGTGGTCGATCAACCGGAGTGTCCAGCTGTCCCCTTTCCATGCATCTGCCCACCAAATCCTCACCACCACCCCTCAGGACAGCGCCCCATTATCAACCCCAACTGGAGGATGAGAACGTGAGGAGGGAGAAGGAAAGCCATGGCCCAGAGCCGCAAAGTTGAGCAGAGCTGGGCTGAGGCTCCAGTCTGGGCCGTCCAGTTCAGACTGGCCTTAAGACCTTCCCCAGGTGGGGCAGGTCCCGTGACCCCAGCCCAGACATGCAGAAATGCTCTCTAGAGGCTGCCCAGCCCTCTGCTACCCAGGATGCTTGGTCCCGAGCCAAGAGGTGAAAGGAACCCCCAAAGGCAGGAAGCCCCCAAGACAGGGCAGCAGCCAGAGCCTGGCCCACAGGTCCCGACCACAGAGCACCTACTAGGGAGGAGGGTGCCAAGCTCTGGGGAGTGGATGGAGCCCCCGGGAAGCTACCACCTGCCAAGGCAGCCTGGCCCAGCTTCTATTTGGAGCCCCCTAGTAGCAAGGGTCCCCCACCTTGCAAACATCACCAGCATGGGGCAGCATCCCCTCCCGTGAAGAGCATCAGGCAGCAAGGGCACAAGCACAGTGGCAGGATGCGGCGTTAGAGCCACTCTTCCAGGCCCAGGGCCAATGCCATGAGGTCCTGATTATCCGAGCCTCGGCTTTTTTGGCTGAAAAACTGGTTCCTTTAAAACCCACTTTCTAAAGGTGTGGGAGCAGGTGAGACAGACTCCCCGTCCACACTTCAACATAGAGGGATCAACAAACAGGATGAAAGAAATGCTCTGATGGAAGTCGCTGGACTTGAGACCATGGTGCAGTCACATGGGTGAGGGATCAAGAGAATGCCCGTCTACACAGCAGGAACCTGCACACGTTCTCTGTGAGGGCAAGGCGGGAAATGCCGGGGCCCTGATGACCATCCCTTCTCTGTCCCCACAAGGCTGGGAGCCGGTGGAGAGGTGTGGCCATGTGCCTTGAAAACTACCTTTGAAGACAAGCGGGCAGCAGGCCGGGCCTGGCCACTCAGCTCACAGCCCGGCTCCCGGGCAAAAAGGCGGCTGCAGGGCCGGAGCTGCACACGGATGAGCCACAAAGGGACCCAGGGCCTCTGGGGAGTCTTTTGGGGTAGTGGAAATGTTCTACAGCTGGATGGTGGAACACACAACCCCAGAACTTGGGCAAAAGCCATCACATCCTCCACTTGAAACCAGAAGTTTAGTGGTATAGAAATAACAGCTCAATAAGGGTGCCGTAAAGAGTTTTGAAAAAGGGGTCCTCCCTGGTGGCGCAGGTAGTTGAGTGCTGTGAAACAGTTCGCAGCCTCTGCAGCGCAGGTTTGATCCCAGCCAGCCGGTGAGATACCCACATGGCGCGGCAGACCTCTCCTGTCTCCCCACTGCTCCCCTCAGCAGTGTATTTCGTCCATCTGCCTGTTCTGTTCCCTGCTCTGTCTCTAATGAATCCTCTCACCCTCCCGCGCACCTGGCCTGTTCCCCAGTTCTTGTATGCATGAATAAATAAATCTTTAAAAAAAAAAAAAGAGTATTAAAAAAAAAAAAGTTTTGAAAAAGGATAGAGAAGACGCAGGCAACCACTGAGCACATACTGAGTTTGTGCTCAGTCTTCACTCCTGCTACTCATCACGCCATGGTCACCAGACACCTGTGGCCCCCGAGGAGCCATATACCCAGCCAGGGACCCAAGGGGCAGCCGGGAGGGCAGGCCAGGGGGGTGGGCCCGCCGCCACTGGACAGGGAGCAAGGAGGCAGCCTGGCTGACGCTGGCACTGCCCAGCCCAGAGAGAGCCAATGGTTCCTCCCGGTGGGCTGGCTGCCAGGCAGGCTCCCAGCGCCCCCAAGAAGCAGCTGCAGGGGACAAAAGCTCTCTTTGTGAGTCCCCGTCTCTAGCCCTGCAGACCAGCCAGCTCCCTCCTGGGCGCCCTGGAGAGGACCCGGGGGAAGAACCCCGTCAGTGGAGGTCTCCGGCAGCAAGGCCAGCATCATCCTAGAGCCTGGCTTGGGCTAGCTCCCTCCTTCCAGTGGGGTGGCCTGGAGCCGCCAGCTTCCCTCTCCCTGCCCAGGCCAGCACGCTTAAGCAGGACCCAGCCTTTCAACGGGGCCTGGTGAGGATGACAAAGCCCCGAAGAGGGGAGAGTCCCAGGCTTCCTGGCTGCGGCCCCCACTCACCTGAATGGCAGCCTAGGCTGGTCACATGTCCCTTGTGCTCTCCCTGGCCGTCCAGAGGCACGATGCCCAGCACACCTGTGAGACAAACACGGGGGCTCTAGTTTCAGACCCAAGAGCGGCCATCTGCCACCCAGGTCTCCCAGGGGAGATGAACCCACCCAACCCCACCGTGGACCTTTCCAGAGCCCCCACTGAGCGTAAGATCGTCCCTCTGTGCAGAGTGACTGGCCCAGGCTTAGGGGCGTGCTAAGAAGTTGTATCTTTCTGACATTGGGGGTCATAAGAGGTCAGTATGGGCCACCTCCTGCCACTTTTCTCAGCTTCCCTGAGAAAGAAGACATTACCCAAGAGCTGAAGGACAGGAGAGGTTGGGGCTGGCTTTAGGCGGGTGCCTCTGGATACAGCGTTGCCCAAAACCCCTGTACTTTGTCATACAAGCCAAAGAGGTCTCATCTTTGCTGAAGTCAGTTCCAGTCTGAGCTATGCCCAGCAACCAAGAATCGCAATTAACACAGGGAACCTTTCAAATCTTTGTAACCCCACTGACCCAGGCACCCCACACCCCCAGGGAGGCATGGGTAGCACATGGGACAACTGGAAATAAAGGGAACTGCCCCACGCCACCCTCCTGGGCATGCTCTCAAAGACCACGGCCAAAGTGAAGCTGACCTGATTGCTGCCCCTTGACCAGCTAGCAGGGGTTTAAGCACCGGCGTGGTACTGACCCCTGAGCCCCAACAGGCCACCCCCAAGCCTCCAGCCTGTGATGAGCCGGCCCGTCCATCCACCCACCCAAGTGACAACGTCTGAATCGCCGTCCTACCTGCACGGTCAGAGTTGAACGCAATCAGGCTGCAGCTTGACTTGATCTGGTTCCCGCAGGAGGGGGCGGTTCCTGCATGAATGTCACTGATCCAGGCCTGAAAATAAAGAATGAGAAGCCGTGACAGGCAGGTCTCTGCAGCGTCTAAAGCAGGGGTGAGGCATAATCCGGGAACTAACTCTACCTAAAAGCTGCACCATTCCCTGCCCCTACTCACAGCTCCCTAGAAAATGCAGAATGTTCTTGAAGTGATAACCTAAGTCATTAAGGAGCCAAGTGGGCCTTTTTTTTTTTAAAAAAGATTTATTTATTTATACAAGAACTGGGGTCCAGGTCAGAGGCACAGGAGGGTGAGAGAATTCACCAGAGAGAGTGGGGAGCAGAAGAGGCAGATGGATTGAAGGCACTGCTGAGGGGAGCAGCGGGCGAGGCAGGAGAGGTCTGCCGCGCCCAAGTGGGCCTTTTAATTTCGTTCTCTTTAATAAGTGGGGAAAGGTTTTCAGAAGGAAGCTCAGGCCGTGCCAACCCAAGAGGCTAACGGGGCAGTGTGTACACACACGTATGTGCTGGGGTGGGGGTGGGGGTTGCATGTTTCTGTTAAAAGGGAGAGAAAAGAGAAGTAAGTCCCTGAGGCAGGACACGGACTCCACTTCCTTACCGTACTGGTGGGATCCACCGCAGAGGCCTCCGTGAGCCCCAGGCCAAGAGCGCCCAAGCTCAGAAAGGGGGGAAAATCAAGGGCCCAGAGGTGGGTGCACGGCCCACCATAAGGAGCAAAGTCCACAGCCCGCCACGGGCAGCAATGGAGCGCTGAAACTTTCCTGAGACTGAGGCCATCAAGATCCAAATGTTTTCTCTCCTGGTATCGGAGCCCCACGCAACACTCCTTCCTGCCACCCAAAACCGACACCCTCACTTCCTAGTCGACGTCCCTCACCCCCAGCCTCCCGGAAACCACCTCCACTGCAGAGTTTCTATTTCGATATTCACCGGCCATGGGTAGAATATTAGTTTGCGTTTCTGTCCCCTCCTGATCCGTGTCTCCTCTGCAGACACAGTGACAGGCACAGCTTGGCCCATCTCCTCACAAAAACCAGTTTGAGCTCTTCCCTGAAATCTGGGGTTCCAGGACCATCTGTGTTCCTAGCTAGCTTGAGGCACACCAAGAACAAGCCCCAGGACCCCTGGGGAACACTCCAGACTCTCCACGCAGTACTTGTCACCCTCAGAGTCACTGTCGTAAAGCAAACCTAAGCCACTCTCTGCCGACCCCTCCAACCTTTCACTGACACCCTCCTGCGCTCAGAATAAAACCCAAACTCTCCGTGTGGCCCTCGGGCTCTGCAGAACTGCTCCAGACTCATCAACACCATGCTGCCCCATCACCACCCGGCGGCGCCCTGAGCTCCTTTTCCTTCCTCCACCAGGCTCTTTCCCACCCCAGCCTGCCCACAGCTGGCTGCTTCTCACCCTTTTTGTCTCAGCTTAAATGTCACCTCCTGCAGGCAGCCCGCCCTGACCACCCCATTGAGATTAGCAGCCGCCTGGACATGCTATCCACCTCCACCTCCAGGCTCGCCCCTCCTGTGTCCCTCAGCACACTTATTAAAACCCGCAGTGCCCGGCGGGCCTGGCGTCTCCCTCAGCAGCAGGCTCCTGAGGAGGAGCCTGCCTGCTCCGGGGGAGCTGCCTGCTCACCCCTGCAGTCCAGCAGCTGACCCAGCGAACCCGGGTGCGGGGGGAAACTGTCCCAGGCTGCGGCTGTTCCTCGGCTCTCCGCGGGGTCCCTGGAGGGCGGTTCTAGGCCCCGTTGCCGGAGAACTCCCGCCGGCCCCCGGACACGGGCGGAGGAGCCGGCACGGCCGCCCTCCGCGGAGACACGCCCCTCCTCAGCTGCCTCTCCGGGGGTGCGGGGGTCCCCAGCACCGGCTCGGCTCCCCCTCCGGGCTCCACCTGCTCGGGCTCCGCCGGGCCCCACCCAGCCCGGCAGCATCACCCCGAGTGGGCGAGGAGCTCGCGCCGGCCGCGGGAGGAAGCGCCAGCGGAAACCCGAGGGAGGGGCGCGCCCCGGCCGAGGGGCTCCCCGCGACCCCCCGACTCGCAGCGGCCTGGGGAGGGCATCTCCCCAAGCCCGGCCCGGCCCGGGCGGGGGCGGGGGCGGCGGCCGGGGGGCGGCGGCCGGGGGGGCGTCCCGGCAGCGCCCGCCCCGCGGCCCCGAGCCGGCGGACCGGAAGCCGGGAAGGCGGCAGCCGGGGCTCGGGCCCCCCGCGGCCGGCGGCGCCCCTCGGGGGTCCCCGGGGCGGGCCCGCTGACCCCCGGCCCCGGGCGGCCGGAGCCGGAGCTGCGGCTCCGCCCGCGGACGGGGCGCGACGGCCGGGCGGGCGCGGGCGGGGCCGGGGGGCGCCCCGGGCGGGCGGGCCGGGGTCCCCGGGGCGGAGGGGGAGGGGCGGGCGCGGCGCGGGCGGGCGGGGCTCACCTCGCGGCGGGGCGGCCGGGCCTCGGCGTGCCGGAACTTGGACGCCCTGAAGCGGTTCATGGCGGCGGCGGCTTCGCGGACCCGCGGCGGCCTCAGGTGCACGGGCCGCGCCAAGACTCCGGCCCCCGCCCGCCCGCCGCGGCCCGCCGCCCGCCGCCGCCGCCGCCGCCACGCCCCGCGCCGCCGCGGCCAATCGCCGCCTGCTCCGGCCCGCCGGCCCCGCCTCGGGCCCCGCCCCCGGCCAATCGCCGCGCGGCCGCCTCTCGAGGCCACGCCCCGCGGCCAGAGGGCCCCGCGCGGGTGGGTCACGTGCCGCGCAGCTGTCCGCCCCGGCGCCCGCGGGCCTCGTGTGCGGGGCGGTGCCCCGGGGCCCCGCGAGGAGCGGGGCGCGCCCTTCCGCACCCCAGCTCCGGGGGAGGGCGAGGCGGAGATGCGCCGGCGCCGTGGCGGGGACGGGGACCGGCTCCCGGAGCCCGAGCCGCCCGCCGGTCGCGCCGCACAGGTCGCGAGTGACCGCGGGGCAGGAGCCCCATCCGCGGGCGGGGCCCCCGAGAGCCCCACCCGCCCAGTGGGGAGCCTGGGGAGCCTCGACACCCCTTGTTAGGGCGCGTCATGGCCGCAGGCCCCGGGGGCAGCCGGGGCGGGGGGTCAACGTGGGCGCGCGCAGGTGGGAGGAAAGGGCCGCGGACGGGGCGACCGGACCTCCTCGCGGGCAGGTGCGCCCGACGGGCCCTGCGTGGTCCCCGGGCGGCTCCGGCGGGGGGAGCGCCGGGCAGGGCCGCTCCCCTGGAGCCCTCCACCCCGCAGGCCCTGCCCGGGCCTCCTCCGCCTGAAGCTGGCGCCCTGGCTGCGGAACACGCTTTCTCGTGAAAAGAGAAGGAGCCCCTGCCCAGGCGTGTCTCCTAAAGCGACTTTGACCTGAGGAATGCCAGCTGCTGTGAGCATTCCTTTTTCACAGCCTCATGCAGCCCGCGTCACCCGAGGCAGAACCAAAGGCGGGTCAGGGTACAGGCATGAATGGACCTCAAAAGGCAAGTTCTTGCATCACTTCTCACAGATAAGCTGTGAGGACCCAAAGGCTACTCCCCAGTATTACCCTAAGGCAGATAAGAGCCGGAAACTAAAGGTCAGTAGAGCTAAGGGAGTTGGGATTCTAAGCGTCCTGCCGCCCCTCCCCTGCCCCCACTCCCTCCGAGGCCAACCCCCTCCACACCCCACCCAGAACGCCTCCCGCCCACTCCCCCGTCCCTCAGCACAGCTTGCCCTGGGCAGGAAACTCCAGAGGCAAGAATTCCAGCAGCTTCGGAAAAGGGGCCTCCCTGCCTTCTGAAGTTGGTTAGGTAAGCAATTAATGGAGCTTTTTTATTTGGGGGGGGGGACCATAAAATTTACCATTTTCAAGTGCACTGTTCCCTAGCGGTAAGGAGGTAAGGAAGGTATTGTGCAACAGCCAGCCAGATGCAACACTGAGACTCTGTACCCATTAAATAACAGCTCCGCCTCCTTCCCCTGTCACACCAGTGCCTTCTGTAGGTGGAATCATCATGCACGCCATTCCTCTGTGCCTGACTTTGCTCTTTTTTTAAGATTTATTTTTATTTATTTATGCATACAAGAACCAGAGTGCAGGCCAGAGATGGGGGGGGGGTGGGCCTGTGCTGGGACAGGTGATTGGCTTTCCACTAACTAACGGGCTGGTGGGAGCACAGTAGGACATCAGCTTCCCAGTGCCCATGGAGACCAGCCTGAGCTCCCAGCAGGGGACCAGGACGGACCAGAGGAACATCTAGGCCTAGACCATCTCCCGTGGTCCCAATCCCTCTAACAACACCTTCCATCCTGCAGGCAGTGGTGAACCTGGGCAGCGCGAGTTACTTGGTGACCTGCAAGGCTGAACTGCAGCCTTCGTCCCAATCCCACGAGTCGATGAATAACCACCTTTGATGTTTATGTGCCACATAGCTCCCTCCACTTGTCTGTAAGGACACTGCAAGATACCTCTCTACCCTGAAAGGCAGTCCAGCAAGATGAGGAGGCCTTGGGGGTTGGTGGCTGGCAGAATGGCTTCAGCCCTACAGCCCGTTTCCAAAAATAGTAACAATAAGAACATGGGAGTCCATGGGAGTGAAGTTCTCATTCTATGAAACTCAAGACATGTGACTGCAGAAGGGACATCAGCTGTAAGAAAAGGGACCAGTGAGAAAGACCGGGGCAAAAACCCACACAGGGGATTTCAAGAGCCTCAGGATGCTCCTTTAGTTCCAACCCTGGTGCCGAAGAAAAGAAGTTTCTGATGCCCCATGGTCCCTTGATTTTCTGAGTGTCCATAAATCAGGATCTGTGCAGAGAGGTATGGATGAGGCCGGCTCAACGCCAACCACTAATTCCTTCGTACTAGTATCTGCCCCTGAATGATTACTTTTTTTTTATAAAGATTTATTTATTTATTTATACAAGCACTGGGTACAGTCAGAAGCGCAGGAGGGTGAGAGAATTCACCAGAGCCAGAGCGGGGAGCAGAGCAGGCAGAAGGACCAAAGTACACTGCTGAGGGGAGCAGCGGGCGGCAGGAGAGGTCTGCGTGCCAGGTGGAACCCTCCTCCGGTGGTCAGGGAGCTGCTGGGGATCGAACTGTTGCCGCAGAGGCTGCGGGCAGCTTCGCAACCCAGCGCTCAACCGCTGCACCACCGGGGAGGCCCCCCTGAATGACTATTAAGATGCACAGAAAATACTTTAATATGTGACCCCTCCCCTGTGCATCTCAGGAGCTGGTGTGGGAAGGCAGATCCCTGAGTTATCTCAATACAGGAAACAAAGCGTATTTCAAAAATCGGGGAGGGCCTCCCTGGTGGTGCAAGAGGTTAAGCACGGCACTATGAAGCTATCTACACCCTCTGCAGCACGAGTTCTATCCCCGGCCAGGGAGCTGACCCACACGGCGCAGCAGACCTCTCCTGTCTCCCCGCTGCTCCCCTCAGCAGTGTATTTCAGTCAGTCTGCCTGTTGTGTTCCCCACTCTGTCTCTGGTGAGTCCTCTCACCCCCCACACCTCTGGCCTGTACCCCAGCTTTCTTGTATGCATAAATAAATCTTTAAAAAAATTGGGGAGGGGCCTGCCCGGTGGCACAGTGGTTGAGCGCTGGGTTGCGAAGCTGCCGGTGGCCTCTGCGGCGCCGGTTCGATCCCCGGCTGCTCCCCGGCCACTGGAGGAGGGTCCCACATGGCACGCAGACCCCTCCTGCCACCCGCTGCTCCCCTCAGCAGTGTACTTCGGTCCTTCTGCCTGCTCTGCTCCCCGCTCTGGCTCTAGTGAATTCTCTCACCCTCCCGTGCTTCTGACTGTACCCAGTGCATGTATAAACAAAAAAACAAACAAACAAATAAATAAATAAAACATGCCTCTAAAAAAAAAAAAAAATTGGGGAAACCTATTCCCCATCATCGTTGCCTCTCACATTATTATTTTGTCTGTCAAATGGCGATAGATGAGTTTATCCTTAGGGCTCTGAAGCCTTACAACACCTAATGATTTGTTTTGAATTTTTATAATATCCTGCAAACTATTTTAAGAGTTAGAAACACTATGGGCCTCCCTGGTGGTGCAGGGGTTAAATAGAGCCCTATCAAGCTATCACCAGCCACTGCAGCACGGGTTCCATCCCCGGCAGTCAGGGAGCTACCCACATGGTGCAGCCGACCTCTCCTGCCTCACCCCCTGCTCCCCTCTGCAGTGTGTTTCAGCAGATTTGCTTGTTCAGTTCCCCACTCTTTCTGGTGAATCCTCTCACCCCCCGCACCTCTGGCTTACAATCCAGCTCTTGTATGCATAAATAAATAAATCTTTTTTTTTAAAAAAAAAGAGAAACACTAAAATGTAACTTTTATGGTGACAATTCACCACTAAAGGGCATTTTGTAGAAAAGTGTGTCATTTTCCAAGGTGATGTGCTTTATGTTGGAGTCTGCTGATCTCGGGGGGACCCAGAGCTTACTCTCAGCATCTGTGACCTTCTTCCTTTGAAAGGGCTCCTTTCACGTCTCAGGTTTGCAAAGTTTTGCTTAAGTTTAACCTTAGTCTGGTTAGTAGCCGCGAGGCCGAAACACCTGTGGTTTGTTTAAGGGCCCGCTATCATGGAGGTCCCACTGGGGAACACTCAGGGGGCCGAGGCCAGGACACAGCTGGTCTCCTGCAGGAACCGCATCCTCTGCAGATGTCATGCCTGCGAACATCTGGCTCACACATTCCACACCCCTTGGAATCTTTCCGGACTGTCCTAGGGTGCAAAGGACGTACTACAAGTGGAGGAACTATGAGCTGGAGACTGGTTCAGGCCTTTCTCCCTCCCTGGAAGACGTCTGACTCAGCAGCCATCCCCTCGCGTGGTGGTAGGCTTGGCTGGTCTGCTGTCTGGACTGACCTGGATGACAGGGAACCACGGAATAGACCCTCCTCAAAGTCCCCACCGCCTCGTACAAGTCTTACTTCCCCAGGAGAGCAGCAAAGGGCCGAGTGGACAGAAAGATGAGCAGGTGGTGCTTCTGAGCTCAGATGCCCATTGCCAGAAGCACTGCTTCTCTGTGAAGCCAAAGTTCTCCACCTTAGACTGGAGAAGGCCTGGCAGTGCGGGCAGGTGTCACCTGCGTGCTTGCCCCAGTGTTTGGCTCCAAGCCCATGAAGGTCCCCATGTCCCGCGCAGCTGAGGTCCTCGGAAGGCGGGCACAGTGTAGGCAAGGGTGAGCTGCATGCACCCTGCCTCCCTGTAGTCACGAGGAGCTGGTGAAAACCAGCACCAGAGTGTGCCCTGCCGACCATGGAGGGCTACGTGACTGGGCAAGCTCCAGGACACGGGGAGCCCCCATTAAAAACCTGCACTCCAGCCTCAGCAACCTTACTTGCTGGTGACCTTGGACAAATCATTTTGTCTTTTTAAAAAAGATTTATTTTTATTCATTGATGCATACAAGAACTGGGGTGCAGGCCAGAGGTGTGGGGGTGAGAGGATTCACCAGAGACAGTGGGGAGAGAACAGGCAGATCTACTGCTGAGGGGGCTAGTGGGGAGAAAAAAGAGGTCTGCTGCGCCATGTGGGTCACCTCCCTGGCTGGGGATCGAACTTGTGCAGATCAAACTCATGCCACTGTGGCTGGTGATAGCTTGATAGCACTGAGACTTTATCCCCTGCACCACCAGGGAGGCCCAAATCATTTTGTCTTCCAGAGCTCATGTGGTGGTGGTTCTCAGTGAAGGGGGAAAGGAAGCCTATCAAAACAGGAATGGTCCTTGCCCTACTGCCCCACCGGGCTGTAACCCTATCTGGACAGCAACACGCCACGGCCCTGGTGAGCTGGAGAGGCCATCCCAGCACGCCGGTCTGCAGACCTCTCCGCAGCCACCGGCAGCCTGAGGTTGGCCCCACAGACATCTCAAATACCGAGAACTCATGTTTCTCCCCAAACCTGCTCCTTCCCTGTTTGTTTTTTTAAAGATTTATTTATTTATGCATACAAGAACTGGGGTACAGGCCAGAGGTGTGGGGGGTGAGAGGATTCACCAGAGACAGATGGGGAACACAACAGGCAGATTGACCGAAATATACTGCTGAGGGGAGCAGCGGGGAGACAGGAGGTCTGCCGTGCCATGTGGGTCGCTCCCTGGCTGGGGATCGAACTTGTGCTACAGTGTAGGCTGTGGAGAGCTTCATAGATTGCATCTTAACCCCTTGCACCACGAGGGAGGCCCTTCTCTGATTTTTTTCATCTTGACATCACATTTTCCGTTTACATGTGTTGTCCCCCGACAACTACCAAATCACAGTGATCCAGGAACCTCAGACCCAGGAGCAGTATTGTGACGATTCCATAAACTTTAACAGGTTCATCACTTGGGTCATCTCTAGCTCCTCCGTGGTGACCAGCAGTGAAACGCACAGGCCCAGGCAGCTGTCAGCACAGCTTTTTTAGTGTTTCCTGTCCCTTTGCGCCTCCCACCCCCATATTCTCCCCAAGGACAGATTTTCCTCTCCTTGGGTAGCCACTATCACCCATGTCCTCGGTCCCCTGCTTCCTAAGAGGGATGCAGGATCCCCAACAATCAGCTATCCTGCTAATCCCTACAAGGGCACACACCCCTTTTCACTATGAAGGATTTTCACTTAATCACGATGGGGAAATGGGTGGGAGGGGATGAAAATACCAAAAAGTAAGGAAGTCACGAGGTCTTCACATTACTGAGCCCTCTCATTCCCGACTTGCTGGGAGGCGAGTCCCTGGGCTTGTTCTCGGCTTGTGCTCCTGAAAGCTGCGAGAGCAAGCCTTGGAGGCCCTAGGGGCTTGGGTCCAGATACCACAATCAAGTGAATAGGGCAATAAAGTGAGTCACATGAATTTTTTGGGTTTCCCAGTGGATGTAAAAGTTATGTTTACACCCTCCCATAGGTGCATTGTCTTAAAAAAAAAAAAAAGCAACATACACATCTTAATTAAAAATGCTTTATTACTAAAAATTGCTAACCTCAGCTGAGCCCTCGGTGAATCCGGATCTTTTTGCTGGTGGAGGGGGAGGGTCTTGCCTCAATGCTGACGCTGCTGGCTGGCCAGGGGGTGGGGCAGCTGTGGCCAGTTCTTGAAATAAGGTAACAATGAAGTTTGCACATCAACTCGTTCTTCCTTTCACAAGAAGCACATTCTTCCTCTCTCTGCAGCACGTGACCTGACCCTGTCGGAGAGTATTTACCCAGAGTAGAACTTCCTTCAAAATTGGAAACAATCTTTTCAAAACCTGCAGCTGCCCTATCAACTACATTGTCCTCTGTTGTCCTGTCAGCCATGCTCACAGCCTTCCCACTAAGTTTCCAAATCAAGAATCCACTTTCTTTGCTGACTCATATGAGGCAACTCTTCACCTGTTCAAATTTATGATTGCAATAGTCCAGTGGTATCTCCAGACTCTACCTCTCATTCTAGTTCTTTCTGTTACTGCCACATATACAGTGGAAAACAACGTGAATCTCTTTGTACATCATAGGTCTGGGCAACCAGGTATATTGTCAATGACCAGTAATATTTTGAAAGGAAGCTTTTCTCCTGAACAGTATGTCTCAACGGTGGGCATAAACTACTCAGTAAACCATGTTGTGAATAGATGTGCTGTCACTGTGGCTTTCTTGTTCCATTTATAGAACACACAGCAGATTTAGCATCATTCTTAAGGGCCCTGTGATATCAAAATGAGCTTTATCTTCAAGTCACCAGCTGCATTAGCCCCTAACAAGAGTGAGCTTCAAAGACAAGCATTGCCTTCTCCTCCTTGCCTTTGAAGTCTTCAATGGCACCTTTTTTTTTTTTAAAGATTTATTTATTTATTTATACAAGCACGGGGTACAGTCAGAAGCGCTGGAGGGTGAGAGGATTCACCAGAGCCAGAGCAGGGAGCAGAGCAGGCAGAAGGACCGAAGCACACTGCTGAGGGGAGCAGCGGGCGGCAGGAGAGGTCTGCGCGCCATGTGGGACCCTCCTCCGGTGGCCGGGCAGCAGCCGGGGACCGAACCGGCACTGCAGAGGTTGTGGGCAGCTTCACAACCCAGCGCTCAACGCTGCACCACCAGGGAGGCCCTCAATGGCACCTTTTAATATTAGATTGTTCAGTCTACACTGAAGATCTGTTTAGTGCAGTGACCTTTGTCCATGATCTCAGCTAGATCTTCTGGGTAACTACTGTAGCTTCTCCTTCAGCAGCGGGTACTTTGTCTGGGGCTTTGACATTATGGAGACACCTCTCCTTCAACTTCATGAGCCAGCCTCTGCTCACTTCAAACTTCTGCAGATGCCTCATCTCTCTGAGCCTTCATGAGATTGAAGAGTTAGGGCAGTGCTCTGGATTAGGCTTTGTCTCAAGAAAATGTTATGGCTGGTTTGATCTTCTGTCAGCAATAAGGCTGTTTCTTACCATTTATTGGGTCACTGGAGTAGCATTTGTAATGTCCTTCAAGAACTTTTCCATTGTGTGCACATTCTGGTTGGATAACTGGTACAAGAAGCCTAGTTTTCTGGGCCTCCCTGGTGGTGCAAGGGGTTAAGTAAGACGCAGTACTATGAAGCTATCTGCAGCCACTGCAGCAGTTCAATCCCCCACCAGGGAGTGACCCACAGGGCGCATCAGACCTTTCCTGCCTCCCTGCTGCTCCCCTCAGCAGTGTATTTCAGTAGATCCGCCTGCTCTGCTCCCCACTGTCTCTAGTGAATGTCTCTGTATATGGGGGTGGTGAACACACACCCGAGCACCTCTGGCTTGCACCCCAGTTCTTGTATGCATCAATAAATCTTTTTTTTTTTTTAATAGCCTAGCTTTCTGCCTGTTTCAGTTTCCAACATGCCTTCTTCAATACTTTGTAGCTTTTGATTTAAAATGAGTCATGTAACTCTCATTTCACTTGAACAATTAGAGGCCACCCTAGGCTTATTAATTGACTTAATTAAAAAAAAATGTCTTTGAGTCTAGGGAGGCTGATGGAGGATTTAAGAGTCAGAAACTGCTGGTGGTGGGAGCAGTCGGAAAACATGCATGGAATCTGCTATCCACATCGTTTGTGGCCACAGTGGTGGGGGCAGCACGTAAGAAACTCCTCTGCTAGACGTGCCAGGCCACGCTTGCCCTTCTGGTCTCATCTCCAGCCACCCACCCTGAATTCGGGGCCTCCTCAGACGGCGCAAGCACGCTCACATCTCTGGACATGTGCTTTCGGTCTTGGAATCTTCATCCCTACCTGACGCACCTTTCATCAAAGTCCACCTCGAATGTTGCCCCGACGCCCCCACCTCGGCTGGGGAGCCCCTCAAGGCGAACGCGTGACACCGCGGCTATGCTAGCCCTGACGGCGGCTGCTAGTCGCTGAGGAGCCTGGCGGGGACGGTGGTCACTCGCCACGGTCTCCCCGCACCCTGGAGGGCGGGACGCGCAGGCAGCGCCGCAGCGTTTCTTGAATTCGCTTTGGGGTGGCTGGGCTCGCATTCCGCCAGGGCAAGTACAGGTTTGGAGAAAACTAACTCGCCTAGAGGCCGAGGTCCGCCCAGAGTGGAGTCAGGCCAGCAGGGGCGAGCTGGGGGGCAGCCAGGCTTGGCAGCAGGGGCGAGGCCAGCGCCCCCGGGGCATTCGCGGAGCAAGACGCCGGCTGGGCCCAAGTCTCAGGGTCAGGCAAGGGAGGCCGCGCACAGCATGCCGGGAGCCGCGGACCGACGCCGCAGGGCCCGCTGGGACTTGTAGTCCTGCCCCTTGCGGTAACCCTCGGACCAGTCACTTTCGGTTTTGCTCAGCCAGGTCCTTACACGGTCAAGGCGCAGTCCTGAATGCCCAGCACAGAAGGATGAGGAGCCCCGGGGCAAGCCCACCTAGTAGCACTCTTCAGAGAAAACCTCATTTCCGCGTGGGTTCCGGGAAGGTGCCGAGGTTGCGGCCGCGCGTGCGCAAAATTGCGTCAGCGGGCGCGCGCAGCGGCCCCGCCCCCGGAAGTGAGGCGCGCGGTGTCCTCGCCGGGCCTCCACCGGCCGGCTGGCGCAGGCGCAGTGTCCCCGGGCCAAGATGGCGGCGCGGTGCTGCACACGCTGGTTGCTGGTGGCCGTGGGGACCCCCCGGCTGCCGGCCGCAGCGGGGAAAGGGGCCCGGCCGCCCAGGGCGGGCGTGGTGGGGGCATCGCTGGGCCGCAAGTTGAGTGTCACCGCCTTCACGCCTTCCCTGGGAGCTCGCGGCCCGGGGGCGCTGCTGACATTGAGGCCCGGTGTCAGCCTCACAGGTGAGGGCAGGCTCCAGCGCCCGAGCGGGGTTTCCAGGACTTGGGACGCGACTCCCTCGCCGGCTACGGGGGTGGCGAGGTGGAGGGTGTGTCCGACCTGTGTGCGGAATTGCTGGGGGAGACGGGCACGCGGGAGGCGGAGGCCCACACGGAGGCTGCGTGGAGCCCCCGGCGGCGGTGGAGAAACGCCCCTCGGCCGTGAACCTTCACCTCTCTGTCAACATTCCCCGAAGCCGCTAGTCGGCCTGCGGCCGCGCCCTCACCGCGTTCCTCTCGCACCCCTTGGCCTCCTCGCCTGTAGCGGAAAGGAGAGGTAACCGCCGTCCCGTGCGCACCTGCTGTGGCGCCTCGTCTCACGGCGCTAACAGCCCTGCCAGCCAGGGCCGTTACCCCGCTTCAGAGAACGGGAAACTGAGGTTCTGACCGAGGAATTGACCCTGCCCTGCCCGAGGTCATGAAATTAGATGAGAAGAGTTGTCCCAGGCCCAGGGTGGTCTCTTTTATGGCTTAGGTTCTTCCACCTCCTGGTGTAAATCCAAGGGCACACGTACTGTCTTTTTAACAAGTTCTGAAAGTTCGTAATCGAAATTCAAACCAACATTTACAGACTCTGCTATGTACCAGGCACAGATGATTTCCATGTGGCAGACGCTATTCCGTTTTATAAATAATCTGAAGGCCAGAGTTTAAACAACGTTTTTTTTAAAGATTTATTTATTTATGCACACAAGAACTGGGGTACAGGCCAGAGGTGCAGGGGGTGAGAGGATTCACCAGAGACAGAATGGGGAGCAGAACAGGCGGACTGACTGAAATGCACTGCTGAGGGGAGCAACAGGCAAGACAGGAGAGGTCTACTGCACCATGTGGGTCACCTCCCTGGCAGGGGATCGAACTTGTGCTGCAGTGGCTGTGGTGAGCTTCATAGGTTGCGTCTCAACCCCTTGCACCAGCAGGGAGGCCCCTAAACAACTTTCAGAGTGGAACAAAATTAAAAAATGGTAGAGCTTAGGTCAAAACCTGGGGCTTTCTTCATTGCCACTGGTGATATGGAAGCAATGTTTACTGAGCCTTTAAGTACTAAGCTGTGAAGGTTTCTCATGCAGTGTGTGCTGGGTGACTTCTGTTTTAGTGAAGAGAAGGGAGGAGGAAGCATTGAAGAAGGAACTATATGCTTCATTTGTGCTCATGGTTTGTGTCTCCTAGAATTTGTGCAAATTTTTTTTTAAGGTTTATTTATGCATAAAGAGCTGGGGTGCAGGTCAGAGGTATGGGTGTGGTGAGAGGATTCACCAGCGACAGCGGGGAACAGAACAGGTAGACGGACCAAAGAGGGGAGCAGCAGGCAAGGCAGGAGAGGTCTGCTTCACCGTGTGGGATTCTCGCCGGCCAGCTGGGATCAAACCCGCACTGCAGAGGCTGCAGACAGCTTCACAATGCGGCGCTCAACCGCCTGCGCCACCAGGGAGGCCCAGGAAACCATATCTTGAGGGAAAAGTTTTCTATTAAATTAACCCTATTCCCTGTTTCCTGTCAGTGATGCCTTTTGGATAACATTACAGGTCATCAGACTTGTATTAATTAGATGTGATTCGTCTGTATACACATGCAGTTTCGCATACAACTGTCTCCCATTCATGATATTGATGCTGTAGCTGCCAGAACCTTTGCCACTTTTGTTTCAGCCTTCCGGTTTGGAGGGAGTGGGGAGGGAGAGGCTGAGCTCTGCAGGTTCACCCACACTCCTGTGTGAAGAGGGCCTGCCAGGGGAGCCCTCGGAAAGGAATTTTCATTGTTTTTCTCAATCTGACCCAAGAAAGACAGCAGTGGTCTCCTAAGCCCAATTTCCACACTGTCTGCTTCTCATATTCCGGGAAGTCTGGTTGCAGCGACAGCAAACAAGTGTTGTGAACACTAAACACAGAGATGTACTTTCTGGTTCTGATTTTAATCTTTCTGGTCATTCCTACTCCTTCTTGTCAGTTATCCCTTGTCTTGCTCCCTCTCAGATGCACTTTACACCCCTGGTTGTCTTTTGCGCTCCTATTTAATTTTAAGTAGCCTGATTTCTGTTTCATACTTACTGTGGCCCCCAATTACCCACAGAATAAAATCTGGCCTCCTTAGGGCCACTCACAGGCTCTCCTGGTTCCTAAGCTTCATGGATCATCATCTCTAATCAACACACACACGTACACACACGCACACACTGGTCTCTGGTTACATCACACTATCTGCACTCCTAAATGCACGGGACTGTCTTGCAAACCAAAGAGAATTGTGATTTAGTCTCCAAAAGGGGCACTTTTGAAAGTGAAAGGGAATGCTCTTGCAGGCAACACCAGGACTGCGGGAGGAGGGCTTGAGCCTCTCTTTAGCCCAACTCATTTCTACAGCTAACAGCAGGGCCTCAGAAGACCTTCCTTCACCTTCTTAGGTTGAGTCACCCGTGGCTCGCAACTGGGAGGGACTCTACCTACCAGGGGACATCAGGCATTGTCTGCAGATGTTTTTCAGTTGCAGCTCCTGAGGGGTGGGGATGGGGTGCTGCTGAGCCTCCTCAGTGCCTCCCTCAGCACGTAGCTATCCCAGGTGTCACGTAGCTATCCCAGGTGTCACGTAGCTGTGACAATGCCCACACACTGGGTACCTGCACAGCGGAAGTATATTTCTTCACAGCGCTGGAGCCTGGAAGTCCAAGAACATTATTTTGGTGGGATTGTCTTTAGAGAGCCTGTCTCCAAGTACACTTGCTTAGTGAGGTGCTGAGGGTTCGGGCTTCAGCATGTGAATGAGGGGGACACACTTCAGCCCACCTCAGAACAGCTCCTCCACGAGGAAGCCGCTCCCACCATCAGCCTAGCCGAGGCCGGGAGCCCCTGTGTTCCTGAGGCCTGTCCCAGGGAGCTGCTCTGCCCACGCTGCTGGCACACTCTGGGCTGGCGCCTTTATGCACTTGTTTCCCTCATGCCTGGCTCAGGGTTGGGAGTCTCTGTGGTCACATGCAGACTCCAGGAGGGCAGAGCCTGTCAAGGTTGGCTGCCATGTTCCCAGTGTGGAGCCCAGGGCTTGGCTGGAGGTGCAGGCTCAATGAGTGGTGCTGAGGGAGCGAGTGGGAAACATGGAAGCTGTCCAGCATTTGACTTAGGAACCTGGAGCTGCCTCGTGTTCCCCATGCCCCCTCTGGGCCCTGCTCCCCCCCTCTGCCTTCACTTGCCCCCTCTCGTCCCCAACTGCAGTCGTAACAGCCTAGGTTGGAGGTTCAGCAGCTGCTCCCTTCACTTTGTGACGGCCACCCTGTGCATAGGCAGCTGGGTGGAGGCCTTTCCCGGTCAGCTGATGCAAGAGGCCTGAAATGAAGGCCCGGAGTCCAGCTTACCCAGGGTGGTGACTTCTGGCACAGGTCCTGTTAACTTTGTGTGTCTGTGTGTATTGTTTTTAGGGGAGGGTGTCAGGTTCCCTGAGACTAAGCCATTTCTTTGTTCTTTTTTTAAAGATTATTTATTTATTTATGCATTCAAGAGCTGAGGTGCAGGCCAGAGGTGCAGGGAGGTGAAAGGATTCACCTTTCAGAGACAGAGTGGGGAGCAGAACAGATGGATTGACTCCTGAGGGGAGCAGTGGGGGACAGGAGAGGTCTGCTGCACCATGTGGGTAGCTCCCGGGCTATAGCTTCATAGTGCTGAGTCTTAACCCCTGTGCCACCAGGGAGGCCCCCCACCCCCAAGCCATTTCTTTAGCTCAGTATTTCTCAACGTGAGGGAGCTACAGGTGCGCTCCTGGAGGTGGAACCACACAGCACCGCCCGTGTCCAGTCTCTGGGGCCGGGTGTGAGGACTGTGTTTCCAACAAGCTGATAATATTGTTGTGCTCTGAGAGCGCCCCAGGTGGCATGGAAGAGGGACTGAAAACGGGCAGGGTGCTGCAGGGAGTACGCAAAAATAGCTGGCATGTGGAGGGTGGGTGCTCAGGCAGTGAAAGGGCGCTGAGTGCCTGCTGCAGGTATAGGTGCAGCCCCATGTGGGATGCAGTTCTTTTGGGGGTACAGTGAGGCTGCAGCCACTTTGTGATCCACAGAGCCCCCCCACCCAAGGCTTTGACCTTGTTTCAGGCTCGGCGTCCACCGCCACCCTAACTAGCTTTGAAGGGCAGGCGTTGTGTCTCCGGCCGGGGAGGTGGGCTCTGGAGCTGTGGGGCGGTGCAGGCCTGCGGTGTCCCGCGTCTCTGGCTGGCAGTTTACTCGGTTTCCTTGTGTTGAGCGCATGTCCGGAGTGATTTTCTTTCCTTTGTTCGTTTTTAGGAGTAAAAAGTTACCCTTTTATTTGTACTGCCTCCTTCCACACGAGTGCACCTGTGGCCAAAGAAGATTATTACCAGATATTGGGAGTGCCCCGAAACGCCAGCCAGAAAGACATCAAGAAAGCCTATTACCAGGTCTGTGAGCAGCCAGACTGCGGCATCAGGGCTGGGGCTGGGGCAGCAAACAGTGTTCTTTGAGCAGGATCTGCTGCACGGGCTGGGGGTGGGCCTGTCGGAGGGGCCCTTTGCAAGTGCTGAGACCTGATTTAAAAGAGAGCCGGGCCCAGTCAAATTTCAGGGATGGAAACACAATGCTCAGGTGCAATTTCAAATTGGAAGTTTTCAAAGTGGCCTTTGTGGAGCAGCTTCTGGGCTCGGGCCTATTCTGCTCCCCACTCTGTCTCTGGTGAATCTTCTCTCCCCCTCGCACCTGTAGCCTGCACTCCATTTCTTGTAAGCATAAATAAATCTTTTTTTAAAAAAACAAAAGAGTTGTTACTGTTTGCACAACTTCAAGAGAAAGAGCTGCTGTAAAGGGGGTGAGAGTGTGACGAACACTTGGGGTTCAGCATTAATAATTATCTTGTTACTGTTACCTCCCGCAGCTTGCGAAGAAATACCACCCAGACACGAATAAGGACGACCCCAAGGCCAAGGAGAAGTTCTCCCAGCTGGCAGAAGCCTATGAGGTAGGGTGGTCGGGGCGCATGTCGCAGGCCAGCGTGGTGCTGTGCCTGCATCAGGACCTCGGGGAAGGGAGAACAGCTCCCTGGGCCTCACGGCACTTCTGACTTGGGATCTGCGTATTGACAGAGCCCCCACGTTGCCTGGACCTGTAGTTGGGTCCACATGGAACTCTGGTTACATTAATTACTTCTGCTTTTGAAGACACCGCACACCCCACACACACTCGCCCTGTTGGGGTGGGCAGGGGTGGTAGACATAGGAGACATCGCGGCCCTGGAGGGATTTAAACTGTAGCCAGAGAGCAGGACAAACTGGCCAAGCACCCCACTTATTGGCACGGGCCCTGGCATGGGCCCTGACTCCCCAGCCTGCCGTTGTGGTCTGTGTGGGTGTGTGATGCCCCTGCCCCGCCTCACCCTGCCATTTGAGGGGGCATCACACGTGCTCTGTCTCTTCATGCTTACATCTTGCCCACCTCGTTGTGTTCTAAACCAGGCGCACACTCTGCACAGCCACAGTGCAGGTGTCCAGAACAGGGCCTGCACCCACCCCAGCCCTGGGCCCGGCAGCATGGCCCTGACATGTGCCCCTCACACAGGTACTCAGTGACGAGGTGAAGAGGAAGCAGTATGATGCCTACGGCTCGGCCGGCTTCGACCCTGGGGCTGGCAGCTCGGGGCAAACCTATTGGCGGGGGGGCCCCACCGTCGACCCCGAGGAGCTCTTCAGGAAGATCTTCGGGGAGTTCTCCTCGTCCCCATTTGGAGATTTCCAGAGTGTGTTCAATCAGCCTCAGGAGGTGAGCCGCTTATCCTTAAGAGTGTGCTGTGAACATTTTATCATCTTCTGTTCCTCAAAGAAAGAAGCCAAGCAGATTAGATAAGGGCTGGATACGGCCATCTTGGTAGGAAACAGTATCTGCATCCTTACCAGGCTGAGTCAGCACCTGAAGTGCTCAGGGCCACGGTCTGGGTGTGAGCATTTCTCTGGGGTGCTGTGTTATAGCCAAGGAGACCTTAGCTCTCCCGCAGACGCTGCCAGCCCTCCTCTCCTGCGTTCACCTCTCATGTGACATGGTCAGGGCTGAGGGGATGCTGTGTGTCTATGACAGGACCGTCTAAGTGTGAGTGGTTGGCAGGACCATGTCCTGATAGTGCCGTGAACATCTCTTGGTGAAAGTATATGTTCACTTTTATTTATTTATTCGTTTTTAAAAGACATTTATTTATGCATATAAGAGCTGGGGTATAGGCCAGAGGTGCATGGGGTGAGAGGATTCACCAGAAGCAGAGCAGGGAACAGAACAGGCAGATTGATCGAAGTACTCTGCTGAGGGGAGCAGAGGGCGAGTCAGGAGAGGTCTGCAGCGCCATGTGGGTTGCTCCCTGGCCGGCTGGGGATTGAACTCGTGCTGCAGAGGCTGCGGATTGCTTCATAGGTTGTGTCTTAACCCCTTGCGCCACCAGGAAGGACCTTTACTTTATTTAAAACAGATATTATCTCTTAAAAATCCTGAGGAGTAGGGCAGAGTCAGTGAAGGGAGCCCTGCCCGCCCATCTGTGGTCGAGCAGAGGTGGGAAGTGGTGGGCAGGTAAAGCAATGGTGGGGGGTTGGGCGAGTAGGTGAGCACCAAGGCCATGTGTGGCGTGGAGGTGCTCATTGTGGCTGTCGCCTGCCTCTGCCCAGACAGCGGAGTGGGCCACACTGGGGCGAGCCTCAGAGCCTGGGCCTCATGGCAGGGTGTCCGAGCAGCTTTGTCTCTCTGGTGGCTGATGTTGGTCGTGGGGAGCCTAAGGCGGGGGTCAGGTTGGAACTCTCTACCTGCCTCTTGAGTTTGTTGTACACTAAAAACTGCTCTTGAGAGTAAAGCCCTAGAGGAAGGCGTCCAGTAACTGGGAGCTGCTGGCCAGCGCCCCGTCCCTTGGTGATGGCGAAAAGAAAAATGACAGGTTCTCCCTTGATTTCACCAGTACATCATGGAGTTGACCTTCAATCAAGCTGCCAAGGGCGTCAACAAAGAGTTCACGGTGAACATCACCGACACCTGCGAGCGGTGTGACGGCAAGGGCAACGAGCCGGGCACCAAGGTGCAGCAGTGCCACTACTGCGGGGGCTCCGGCATGGTGAGAGCAGCCCCCTCCCCAACCCGCTCCTGCTCAGGGACTCCGGGTGCTTGTAACTGGGTGGGGCTGTTCTATCTAGAACTTTCTGAATTTCTCCAGGAGTGCATTGTCTTGGCCTGTACAGAAAATGCAGGGAGACGGCTCTCTCCTCTGGAAACACTTTGGGGTATTTTGGCACTTGAAACCCCCTTAAATTTATTTCAAGTGTAATCATTTTATTCTTTCTGTTTGGCAACTTTTTGATGTAATTCAAAGCTCAGGGCTGTACAAAAAACCACTTGCTCCTGTTCCTTATTCCCAGATTCCCCAGCTGTGGGCAGCTGGTCCGTCTGCGCTCATTCATGCCATGCTCCCCGCCTCCCCGCTCAGTGCTCGTTGCACATGGGCGCATGCGCGCAGCCCCTCGCCTTGGGGAGTTGGCCTGGTGCTGGACCCCCTCGCTCCTGCTGAGAGCTTCAGTACATGTTTTCTAAGAGTGAGAACCTGTTGCACAACCTCAGTAGAGTTATCAAAATCCGAAATTGAATGTTGATTCGATGCCATCCTCTCTAGTCATCAGGTTTTTCCACTGTCTGTGTGAGATCCTTTATTCTCCCTCAGGACCCGGTCTCGTGGCTTCATGTAGTATTTGGTCGTCTCAGCTTTAGTCTCCTATGATCAGGATTTTGCTTTTATGAGTGTGACATTTTTAGCATTTTAATGTCTCTCATTTTAGGGTCTGCTGAAATTTTCTCTCAGGTGGCCGAGTCATCTGTATGTAGGACTCTGGGCAACTCGTGGTGGTGTTTGCTCTCCCTCCCGCCATCTCTTCTCCCTTCCCTAAAAGAGATGCTGCAGGGAGGAGAAAAAAGTCACAGTTCTTAGTAGAATTCATGTGAGAACTCTGTTAGGGTTATTGTACTTTGTTGATCACGTTAATTGGATTTTCTGGAACAATCCAGATTTCAAATATCTTGGTATAAGCCATTAAAATGCTGGGAGGTTACAAAAAAGAAAAGAAATTCTTTATTTAAAGATTTATTTATTTATTTATTTGCACAAGATCCTGGGTACAGGCCAGATGTGTGGGAGGGTGAGAAGATTTACCGGAGACAGAGCGGGGAACAGAGCAGGCAGACTGACGAAATACAGTGCTGAGGGGAGCAGCAGGTGAGACAGGTCTGCTCGCCATGTGGGACCCTCGCCGGCCGGCCGGGATTGAACCGTCGCTGCTAAGGCTGCGGACAGCTTCACAGCGCGGCACTCAACCCACTGCGCCACCAGGGAGGCCCTGAAGTTTTCTCTTGACATAATTCAGTTCATGCATTTTTGCGGGCGCAGGCAGTTGAGCTCCTCAGGGGCCGAGCCAGACCTCATAGGTGTCTGTCCCATGAGCAGTAATGCTATACTGACCGCAGTCAGCCAGGGTGAACTGGTGTCTCCACTGTGAAGTTACTGTTTTTCCCTTTGAAACTAGTGAGCTCCTGTTCACACTTTCCCCCAGTGGGCACAACTTCCAGTCTTCATTCTCGCCTCAGTCCCTCCCTGTGATGACTGCAGAATGGGGTTCCTTTTTCTAGTACCCTTCTGCGTCGACGAGCTGGTGTTCTGCTGAGACGGCACATTCTCTTCCTTTATTGGTTCTCTCATATCAGTAGAGTAGAAGCCTGTGGATTCTGGTTTTCCTCACTAGGCTGTCCCCAGTGTTTACTTACTGTGATGCTCAGATTGCCCCGACTTGGCCCGTGGGAGTCCCCTCCGCTGTCTCCCATGTCCTGTGGCACGTCCCACCAGCCTCTGAGCACTTGCTTCCTTTCTGTCCCAAGATGCTCAAGTGTGTGCTTCCTGCCACAGCCAGAACAGGCCATGCATCCTCTCTCCTGTGTGTTCCTGCGGGGATGTAGGGGCCAGGGCCCATGGTCCAGGCGCACCTTGTGCCGTGGCGTCGCCACCTCTCGGCCATCCTGGCAGCCTGAGCCGGGGCAAGTGCATGTGTGTGTGTGTATGGGGGGGGGGTGAGTGGGTGTGGACACACACCCCGTCTGCCTCTCTGTCCCTGACCACCCCACGTCCTTGTCCCCACACGCCTGTTCACATAGGTGGTTACACAGAGCCATTCCTGCTGATCCCCACTGTGGCATTTGAGAGAGTTAACTAGCACTTGTTAATGGGAAGTGTCGTTTCTTGTTTTATATTAGTTTTTAAATAAGTAATAATATACGCAAATCATGAAAAATTAGGTGGATGCACAATTGCACGCCTCCATCCCGCCTTGACTAGCCCTTGAGCCCCATCTGGAGGCAGCCCCTGGTCCTCCTGGTTTCTCTCTGGGGCACCGCACTGTGTGTTTCCTACCGCCCGGGCAGCGGGCATGTTTGCACTTGGGCTTTGCTTTGTTTCTGCTGCTCAGTGTGTTTTGGAAACGCTCTGTGCTGCAGTGCCTCGGTCTCTTCATGGCGTGTTCCTTCATGTTGCCGTTTACGTGGCCAGTGCTGTGGGGACACGCTCAGGTGGCTGTACTGTGCTGTCCAGACAGGACCCCTGCGAGGCGCACGCCCCGCCCTGCTTGCGTGGCTGAAGCCGAGCCCAGGGACAGCCCTTTTCATTCGCATCTGCTTCAACCTTTAGTTCTTTTTTTTTTTTTTTTTTTTAGGATTTATTTATTTATTAATACAAGCACTGGGTACAGTCAGAAGCTCGGGAGTGTGAGAGAATTCACCAGAGCCAGAGTGGGGAACAGAACACACTGCTGAGGGGAGCAGTGGGCACAGCAGGAGAGGTCTATGCGCCATGTGGGACCCTCGCTGGTGGCCGGGGATCTAACCAGCGCTGCAGAGGCTGCGGGCAGCTTTGCAGCCCAGCGCTCAACCGCTGTGCCACCAGGGGAGGCCCAACCTTTGGTTCTTTTATCTATGAAGTGATTCGTCTTTCTCTTGTCCATGGGGAGGAGCTCTGTGTGAGTCAGGGAGCTAGTCCTCTGCTCTGGCCTGAGTTTTTTTCTCGTAATTTGTCTGCCTTTTGACTGTTTCTGCTCCTGTGTGTAATTTTCAGCACAGTAGAGAATCATGCATGCAACTTTCCCCAGTCTTCATATAAGTATTTTCCCATATGTTGGATAGTTTGAAACATTACTTTTGATGATGATTAATAGTCGGCTGGTGGTTGTACCCAGTTTACTTAACAAACACTTGGGTTGTTAAAGGACCAATTTCAGCTTGGTCTGAGAAAATGCAGTGGAGCTTGTGTTCCTCTAGAGGGCGCTCTTGGAGGGGGGTGAGGCATCCTGTGGCTTGGAGCAGAGCTGCTGCCCTTGTTAGAGGTATTTTCTGTTGATTTTTCCCAGTTCTCTCACTCCCAAGGTCCATTGTCCAAGGCCCCACATCGTTATTACTGTTCTTTTTGGGGAGATAGTTCTCTTTGAAAAGGGGAAAAAATTGTAACACATTGCTAAGGGATCCCCCTTCCTGTGATGTGTGAAGGGCTCCTTTGGAATGCTGAGAAAGGCAGCTCGCTGGAAGGGCTGGTGGAGGAGAGCCGCAGGCGGGGAGCGCGGCGGGTCATGCTCTTCAGCGCCCACAGACAGGCGTGTCCCCACCCACTGAGGTAGGCGCCGGCATGGCCTTGGCGCAGAGGCTGTAACGGCTGCTAAAACATCCCTGCTGAGTTATAGCTACACATCCCGCATGTGAAGTCACCCATCCGGGCTGTCCTTTGCAGCCTGTGGCTAACGGTGGGGGGCTGGACAGCCTCAGTGACCTGCGGGAGTGGGTAGGCTAAATGCTGGGGCACCTTGGGGGATCGTCAGAAACAGCCACGGTGGCTGCAGAGCCACACACAGGGGGTGCTGCCTGGGTGTTATGGGGATTCATGTCTGTGCACAGTGGCGCCCCAGGACGCACAGCTGCCTGCCTTTGTAGAAGGCACTGGGTCAAGGTCATCGTCCCCCATGTTTTGCTTTCGAATTTGATGCCAGGAGCACATGTTACCTTTTAGGGCCGCGTAATGCGCACCGCTGTCCCTCTGCCCGCCTTTGGGGAGCGGTCTTGCCAGAGACAGGCATCGGAGAAGAAGGGTAGGTGTGGAGGCTCTTTGTTTAGTGCTGAGAGGTGAATGCTAAAGCAGAGAGGCTGTGTGGCAGGGTGTTCGTGACTGTCGCTACGTCAGTGAAGAGAGCAGGCTGCGGGGTGACACGTGGGGTCCACTCCCACTGTAGAGTCTTCACTTCAATGGAGACTTTTTAGGGAGTGCATTGTGGAAAGGACGCCTCACACTGGGAACTGTCATGAGCTGGCCACCATGGGAGCCCAGGTGAGGAGGAGACCAGCGCCATTTTCTTTACACACCTGTGTCCTCTGATTGGCCACACAAGCCTGTGTTGACTGTTTACACCCAGGGACTTAGGTTAAACCAGAAGGTCTCGTTTTCCAGTGCCTAGGAGGTGCTGCAAAGGGAAAGGCCCCGCAGTGTGGGAGGGCCTGGGAGCTGAGGGGGGTGGGGTCGGGGAGGGGGAGCCTAGGGGGCAGTTGGTTGACTCAGCCCTGCTGCTCTTCCCATGTGCGCTGAGGGACAGAGGGGCCTGTGGGAGCTCAGTAAGCAGTGGGGTGCTTTGCTTTCGTGACTAGGGAGATGGGTTTGCTTGGCTCCCGGGGCTTTAGGGCCTCTGCAGCCAGGCAGTCGCCCACTTTTCAGTCTCATGTGACCTGCAGGGTGAATTGTAATCGAGAGGCAGGTTCTAAAAGAGAGGAGGGTTTGAGCCTCCACGCCCGTCTCCTCCCGCATCCTGGGTGCGCATCCACACACAGGCCACAGTGGCCCAGTGCTCAGTGCCGTGGTCCCAGCGCCTTGGCTGTCCCTTTACCTGTTGCTTAATGTCCCGTTCTTCTTTTACCAGGAAACCATAAACACAGGCCCGTTTGTGATGCGCTCCACGTGTCGGAGGTGTGGGGGCCGAGGCTCCATCATCACGTCTCCCTGCGTGGTGTGCCGCGGGGCCGGCCAGGCCAAGCAGAAGAAGAGAGTGATGATCCCTGTGCCGGCTGGTTCGTTCTGGCTCTTCCATGCACGGGTCTTGTGGGGTCCTCGCCCACGTGACTGCCTCCCCCTCCTGCTCCCCGGCATCTTCCCACAGGGCGGCCTACTGCCTGCCTTGCAGTCTTCCCAGCTCCGGAGTCTCCTGTTTGGGTCTTCCTTCTAAGCTCACATCTCCCTCTGCTCACCCACTTACTGGGACCGCCCAGCTGCTCTGCGCTGGATGCTGGGACCTGGCGGGAGGCGGCTCCTGGGAGGCAGGAGGTGGGCGGCTGGTGGCTGGTCACCTCGTCCTCAATGGCGTGAGCGTGGAGTGCATCTGGGGTGAATGAACCTCAGGTGGCCCCCAAATCGTTGTTCTCTCCAAACTCTTGTCCTTGTAGGCGTCGAGGATGGTCAGACAGTGAGGATGCCCGTAGGAAAAAAAGAAATCTTCATCACCTTCAGGGTACGTGTCCTGCTCTTGGCGAGGGCGGCTGAGACTATGCTGGCACCTCGCTACCTGTCTGGGCACACCCAGCGTGCCATTTGTTTTTCCACCTCACATATGTGTGAAGTGTGTCGTGATTTAAGCCTAAGACAAGAACAGTGTATAGAGTGACCTTTCTAGACTGAGAAATCCAAAGACAGAGGCAGAAGTGGAGGCCAGTCCTGAGAAAAGTTGGGGAGAATTCATTTTCCCCTGTCCAGTAAGAGAGCAGGAAGGGGGGGTGGGGTGGGCGCCAGCTCCAGGCAATTTGTGCCAAATGACCTTTTGGAAAATGAACTGCCTTGCCTTTGTGAGTATTCGAGTCTGTTTCTCTATACTTCCAAGATTTTTCAATTCCTAAGATTTTTTTTAATGTTCAAAAGCCAGTTTTCATTCACGACTGTGGACTTGATCAGAGCTGAGGGGACAGGGCCTCCTGCCCTGTGGGTGTGGGCGAGTCCCAAGTGTAACTCCCGGAGCTGGGGGGCTTGTCGCTGTGGTGAAAGTGGGCTTCCCCCGCTACCTTGCTGTGGGCCCCAAGTGCAGGGCGGGGGCTGGGGAGACCAGTGGGCCCCTCCGGTGCTGACATGCCTCCTTCTGCTGCCCTAGGTGCAGAAGAGCCCGGTGTTCCGGAGGGACGGTGCAGACATCCACTCCGACCTCTTTATTTCTATAGCTCAGGCCATCCTGGGGGGCACGGCCCGAGCCCAGGGCCTGTACGAGACCATCAACGTGACGGTGAGAGGGCGAGATGGTCCGCGCCCCTGCACTCACTGCCCCGTCCCCTGAAACGGGAGGCGGCGGGCACGGCTGCGACCTGCACCTGCTGGGCTTCAGGGGCGCGGTGGGGCAGGAGGGGTGGGAGGTCTCTCCTTGGCTGTTGTCTGTGATCTCCAGGCAGGCACCTGCTGGGTCGCTTCCGCTCCTGGGGACACACCCTGCTCTTGGCGTGCCACCCGCGTCTTGTGCCCCGTGCTCCCTGTGCTTTCTGCACTTCCCTCCCCCAAGGCCCTGTTGCAGGCTCTGCCTGGGGTGGGGTTGGGGCAACTCCAGTTTAGCCAGTTTCCACGTGGACTTGGCCTGGAAACAAAAATGGGTTTTTTTTTTTTTTTGCAAGGGGTCAGGTGGTCTTTGTGTAGAGAGAGGTTTTCATTTGCACACCTGGAGACCCAGAAAAACAAAATCTCCTGTCATCATAGATCCCCCCTGGGACTCAGTCTGACCAGAAGATACGGATGAGCGGGAAAGGCATCCCGCGGATCAACAGCTATGGTTACGGCGACCACTACATTCACATCAAGATCCGAGTTCCGAAGTGCGTGCTCCAGGAGGGGCCCAGGGCACTCCCGCGTCCGCTGGGCTCGGGAAGGCGCCTCCAGCCGAGGGTGTCCTGTCCGAGTTCTCCTCTGCAGACTGAGCGCAGCCAGAAAGGGCAACCTCATTGAGTTACTGGGGCATTAAATGCGTCACCAGGGGAACACTGAGCTGTTGCTGCTGTCGATTTCCTTGCTGGTCCTCTCGGGGTGCTGGCAGTGGTAGGGAGACAGATCTCTGCTGGTCACGGCACCTGACGCCTCACCCAGAGGAGTCTGCACATCTGGGTGTCTGGCGACCCTTAGTTCCATGGAGAGCCCCTTGCCCTCACCCCACCCCCTCAGTAATCTGCTTAGCACAGTTGTTCACATAGCGTTTAGTAGCTGAGGATATTTTCTAGGCAGGAGCTGGGAGGGCTGGCTCTCGGGTGGAGGTGCGGCCCGCCTGCCCCGCTGGGTGGGGACACCACGTGTGCTTGGTCCGCAGGAGACTGACGAGCCGGCAGCAGAGCCTGATCCTGAGCTACGCCGAGGATGAGACTGACGTGGAAGGGACGGTGAATGGTGTCACCAGCACGAGCACTGGTAAGGTGGCACAGCAGCCCCGCGTCCTTCCATTCTCCCAGAAGATGGGCCGCTAGGAGGCTGGGGTTTCCCCTCAGGGACCTCTGTGAGCCCCTCAGGTGCACAGCAGAGGGAGGGGCACATGGGCTGGAGTTGCCGAGGGCCAGCAAGGCCAGGGACGTTCTCTTTGCCTGCGTGTAGTGGCTGAGGTTAGAGGGACCAGGGCTGCCCGGCCAGAGCAGGGGCCAGAGGGCCGCCCTCCCACTTCTATCCTTGGTTCTGCCACTTGCATGGTGACCCTGGGCACATGCCTGCACGAGCCCTCACAGCCACTCACGGGCCGCCGCTGCGAGGCGCCTTGGTGTCTGAGCAGAGCCTCCCGAGTCTCGGGCGACCTGGAGGCGCGGCCAGCACGTGAACCAGTGCTGAGTCCCTGCAGCTGCCCTGGAGGGCAGGCCCAGCCGGACCTGACGGTGAGCGGATGTGTCCTTGACGCCAGTTCACGGGTCACGCTGTCTGGAGAGTGGCTATACATTAGCGCCCTGGCTGTCCGTGGCGGGGGGGCAGGGAACCCCACCGGGGTCTGGGCGGGCAGTACTGTGTGGTTGTTGGCTTCACTGCACAGCTCATCCATGCCTTGTGGCCTCGTGCTGTGTTTGTCCGGGCCCTGCGGCTCCGCGCAGCTCCCAGGCGTGGGAGGCCGGCCCGCTGCAGCGAGGGCCCGGAGGTGGTTCTGGCCCAGCTCTGCCAGCGTTGGCCGCCAGCCTGGGCAGGTTGCTGTCCAGTAGGGGCTGCTTCAGAGGGTTCTTGTTTCATCAAGTGAGGTCATGGGTAAAGTGTTCAGCCTAGTGGCAAGTGTGTGAGGCCTCCCAAGTGGGGGTCAGTGCAGCGCCCCCCCCCCATTTTCCACCCCACCTCCGCTGTCTCTTACCGGAGACCCAACAAGATCCGATACTCTTTCTTCTTAAGGGAGGCCCAGGAGTGATGGGAAATGTTTGGTGTGTGGGTTGCTCTGTGCTGGGAGCGTCCTTTTTGGGTAATTAAGCCTTTATGTTAAGGAAGAGGGACATGAAGGACCAAGCGGGCACCCCTGACCTGGTAACCTGCGGCAGTGGGCACCTGCCATGGCTTTTGTGCAGGGCCACCGCCTGGGTGCCCGTGCTCGGGCCTCAGCACCTCTGCTGGCTCTGAGGCAGGCCAGGTGCAGTGAGCTCCTGTTGTGTGACACGCCCTCCCCTCCCCCCCCCCCCCCCCGCCCGCGGGGCCTGCTGTCCAGAGCTCTGGGGCTCCCTCCCACGAAGGCCTCGGAAACGGTAGTGTGGGGGTGGTGATGTCATTCATGCTATGCCCGGTGCTGGCCAGTGCCGCCCCGGCATGTAAGACAGTACGTGCTCCAGGAGGGGCCCACCGGGCACTCCCGCTTCCACTGGGCACAGGAAGGCGCCTCTAGCTGAGGGTGTCCTGTCCGAGTTCTCTGCAGACTGAGCGCAGCCGGAAGGGGCAACCTCATTGAGTTACTGGGGCATTAAATGCGTCACCAGGGGAACACTGAGCTGTTGCTGCTGTCGATTTCCTTGCTGGTCCTCTTGGGGTGCTGGCAGTGGTGGGGAGACACGCGCCCTGCACTTTATACAGTGAGCAGGCTCTGCAGTTGACTCCCAGCACCTGCCTGTGTGCACCAGAGCTTAGGGGAGTGTGTTTCTGTGCAGAGTCCCTCTCGGAGCAGCTCCTCTTTACCTGACCGTTTCAGGTAAAGCCTCTGGAAGGGAAGAGCTGGCCAGTGACACACAGGCCTCCCTGCCATCCTCAGATGAGAAGTGCGTGGGCAAGGGCTGCAAGCACCTGCCGCCTGTCCCAGAGACAAGCTCGCGCGTGGGGTGGGGTCTGGTGGCTGGTCAGCTGGGTCCTTGCCCGAGAGCAGGGGCGTGGTGGTTGAGAGCTTGGGCTTTGGGGTGCAGCGACTTGGGTTGGAACCCAGTCTCCCTCCCACTTAGCAGCTCAGTGACCTGAGCTAACTGGCCAACCTCTTTTTTCAAAGATTCATTTATTTATGCATACAAGAGCTGGGGTGCAGGCCAGAGATGCAGAGGGTGAGAGGATTCACCAGAGACAGAGTGGGGAGCAGAACAGGCAGACTGACTGAAACACACTGCTGAGGGGAGCAGCGGGCAAATCAGGAGAGGTCTGCTGCACCATGTGGGCATCTCCCCGACCAGGGATCGAACTCATGCAGAGGCTGCAGATTGCTTCATAGTGCAGTGCTTAACCCCTTGTGCCACCAGGGAGGCCCAGCGAACCTCTTTGTGCCTGTGTCTGGTGAGGTTTACTGTGAGGCCATCCCGAGACCTGACTGGGCCGCTGTGGGAGCTGTGTGGCAGGCCTGAGGTGCTGGCTCTTGGCTCTGTTTTGGTTATGAATGTGCAGCTTGAGACAGCGGCTGGCCATCCAGCTCTGTGTCTTGTCTTGGGGACCAGTGGCTCACAGGGCAGCTGGGGTGCGCTGTTGCAGATCACATGACTTCCATCAGCCATCTGACTGGCCAGCTAGGAGGGACCCTCTCTCGCAGTGACATTTGGTGACAGTTGGCCCCTGGGTGGCCAGAGGTGGGTAGACAGGGCCTGGCGTGTGACTCTTGGAGGTGTGTGCCCTTGACCCCAGTTCTTTCCGCTGTTTGTGCTCAGGTGGCAGCACCATGGATAGCTCCGCAGGAGGCAAGGCTAGGCCTGAGGCTGGGGAGGACAAGGAGGGATTCCTTTCCAAACTTAAGAAAATGTTTACCTCCTGATATCCCAGCCGAGGTAGGATGACCCTTGAGGTTTCTTCTCCTTGTTTTCCTCTGAACTAATCCCTGTTTTCCCTGCTTTAATGGAATCATACCCTGCCTCAGAGTTGGAAGAGGTGCCTGTCTGAGGCCTGTCTCAGCCTCTGCATCAGTATCATTAGCCTCACAGGCCAGAAGCACCCCAGGACAGGCTGACCCAGGCACAGCGGCCTTTTGCTGTGACCATGTCCTGGAGAGGTAGCCTGGGAGGCTGTCTGACAGCCCTGCACCCAGCCTCCCAGCGGGCTCTGCATCCCAGGTATCCGCAGTCACAGAAGGCAGGTCCCCACAGGCCCAGGCCCAGAACTCGGATCTCAGCCTCCAGGGCTTGCCTGGGAGATGCAGGACTGTGAGCCTCAGGGGGGCTGCCGGGACCTGTGCTTGCTCACTGGGCGTCTCGGGACCCACTCTGTACGTGTGCTGCTCCCTGGGGGCCAGGCTTCTGGCGCAGCTCATTCCCCCTATGACGGCGCTCACACAGGAATGTTCCCCCGAGAGGTGGTGGGGACGTAACTGTTGGTCTTTTGGTTCAGGAAAACGGTCCACTGGGAACTAGTCCGGAGCAGCGGCCCCTCCTCATGCCTGGGCACCTAGAGACAGGAGGAACCAGATGAGTAGCACCACACAGGCCTGCAGGCCCTCCGCCCCGCCCTGGACAGCAGTCACGTGACTGCACCTCCCCAAGGAGAGGCCAGCCCTTGGGCAGTGAGATGCGGAGGTCGGGGGCTCTGAGACGTTCCTTCCGGGTAGGTAGCTTGACCTCTTCTGGCTCAGGCAGTGTAAGGCCGCTGGATTCTTGCAGAGCTGACACACTCATTTGAAACTGAATGTGCTGGAGATCTTAGTTAAAGAATTAAAGGCCATGCTCACAGCTTAAAAATGCTGCCTCAAGCTGTTCCAGGCGTGAAGTGATTCCTTTCCCTGTCAGTCCTTGGGGGGCTCCGGACAAGTCTTTCAGACAAGCGGTCTTTGGGAGACCGGCGCTGCGGCCCCGCCAGCACTGTCTACCCCTCGGCAGGAACTTCACCTGCTCCTCTTGGAGTCTGTTTTAATCCCCAAAGATACCAAGCAGCTGGAACGGGGTGCCTTGGGGCCCCCGGGGGCACAGATGCAGACCTTGGAGGTGCCTCTGAGACCCCATGATCTTTGTCTGGACAGCAGGTCTCCCTCTCCCCCCACGCCGGGTGGCCTGTGAGCCCTGCTGCTGAGATCTGGTGGCCCCTCCTGGGCCACGGCGTCCGTGGCGCCGCCTGGAGCGGGCTGCCTCCCACATCGCCAGGTCCCCACTCCCGCTGCCGGCGTCTGTCCTCAGTGTATTTATTCCATGCTAAGAATCATGGTCTTTTCCCGCGGGGTGCCTGGAAGAGGAAGCAGCATCTGGGGTGGCGCAGGCTCTCGCTGTGCAGCCAGGGCAGAGCCTGTCCTGGCCCCGCGTGCTGAGGCAGGTCGATGAAGACAACTGTTGAATAGTTTCCTTTTGTTTCCTTCACCATTTACTAAAATAAAGCATCGGCTAGTGTTTGAGTTAAGAATGTAAAATGATTCTGTATCAATGTAAATAAGATTATCTACTGCAAGAAGATATTTAAATCTTAAACTGTGGTCATTTCTTCTTTGAAAGCTCAGGCGGCTTCTGCGGTGGCTTGGGTGGGTGTCACTGGTGTTTGTCCACCGCAGGCCACTTATGGGGCGCTCCGACACGCCCTCCTTAGGCCAGGCCACGTGTGCTGGTTTGCATGAATGTTTTAGAATGTGTTGTGTAGCTTTTCCTTGGGGGCCCACCCCGAAGAGTCTGTGCGGCCTCCCGGTCCCCACACGTCACCGTCTCCATTCCATAGATTTTTCTTACTCCATTATATCTCCAGAGGAAGGGTAAAGCTTGTTCCTTATGTAACCAGTCCAGCTGACGGCAGTTTAACAGGCCTGGCCTCCTGGCACATGCGCAGGAGCCCCCATGCGCGTGGGTGGGCCCGGCGCAGGGCTCAGTCATCGTGGGGTCTGGGCTGAGCGGGGGTGGGCGCGCACCTGCCAGGTTGGGCAGAGAGGCTGGGAGCGGCCTGAGGGGCATGAATGGCTCACGGTGCCATTGCTGGTTCCTGGCCTCATCTCACCACTGAGCAGGCAGGCCCACGAGGCAGAAGCAAGCCGGCCACAAATCTGGGGTGCGGGGCCTGTGCTCTCAGGGCCACTTCTCCTAAGTGACCAGGATGTAGTGGCTGTGACCCCCCCCCACCCCCTGCTTTCGCTTCCCAGCATTTGCTGTCACAATACATCACTAAAGTCCGACCACGGAGATCCTGGCACTTCTTCCAGCCTGTTTTGAAGCTCAGGCTTCCTAGGGCTACACCTGAGGGCAGGCCCCCAGGGGTGTGGGGAGAGCAAGAAGGTCCCTGCCCAGGAGCTCAGGAAAAACAAGTGACCAGCTTTCTGGGGATGGAGGGCCGTGCAGGGACTCGAAGGGCCTCCCGGCTCGGGGTTGGGGGGTGGCCCTCACTGTCAAGGCCCCCTGGTCTGTGAGTGAACCGCAAATGTGGCAACAGCCTAGGCCCAGCTATGGTTTTGTGTCTGAAGTATCTTCAGTGGCCTAATGCTCTCCTGCCCCTCACACCACTTCCTTGAAGGGGGGGAGGCCTGGGCCTCACCAGTCACTGCAGCTGCCACCCCAACCCAAGTCCCGCGAACAAAGCCCCTTTCTTCTGGAAGCCATCTGTAAGAACAATGGCCTTTATTAAAAAAGAAAATTGTAACACAAGAAAGGATGGCGGTTGTGCCCCACCCCCAGCCAGGCAGCCGGGCTGAGGACAAGGAGGGTCACAGCCATGCAAAGTCCCCTTTGTGCTGCTCCAGCCACTGCTCCAGCGTCCGGGCCTTGGGGTTGAGCCGCAGGGTCAGCTCGATGTCCCGCTCGGGTCGCAGGGCGTAGAAACGGAACATGTTGGCGAGGTCCCGGGCGCCGGGGAAGCCCAGCTTCTCGTAGTCCTCAGGGGTTGTCTGGAAGCAGAGGGCGGTGGGTGACCCAGCCCCGCGACCTGCACCCCACCCGCCGCTGGCACCTTGCCCTGCCCCCGCCCTCACTGAGTGTTCCCCCAAAAACCACCCTCCCGAAGAGAAGTCCGAAAACCCCAGTTCTAGGTCAGTTGAAATCCTGTCCTTTCAAGGTCGGGATGAAAACATCTCAGCCTCTCCCACGGGAGCGCAGCTTGTATCTCTTGCTCCCCTTTTCCCGACTGAGCTGAATCTTAACTGCTCACACCCTCCGTGACCTGCCTCGGGCCTGCCTTTACAGATGGCCACAGCGGGGTTAGGCTAAGGAAGCATCGGCGAGACCTTTCCATTGAGCCCTCACCTCCCAAGGGGGTGGGTACTGGTCACAGGCTGCGTCCAGCGGTGAGGAAACTGAGGCAGGGTGGGCTCAGGGCCTAGGCCCTGGAGGTGACACACTCTGGTGGGTGTGAGGGGCTGGGGCCAGGCTCCACCTGAAACGCAGCCCCTGGCCTCCTCTCCACCATGGCTTTGCTTGGGGCTGGGGCTCTAGATGGTTTTGTCTTGGAATCGCTTGGAGATTCCCGAACTTTCTTGAATGAGAAGTTCTTACTCAGAATAGAATAGCAAAGCAGCGTGATGTAGTGAAGTGGGGCGGGATTCTGGGCAGGAAGGTGGTCAGAGGAGAGGAGGGACCACGGGCCCTGGCCACCCAGCCAGGCGAAGGGGGTCCAGGGTGGGGCCAAGCCTTCCTGCCCTCGAGAGGAGTCCAGCAGCTGTTTCTATGCTTCCTCCTGTCCCTCCCCGCTGGACACCCTCTGCACGTGGCCAGCCCCGTAAGCCAGGAACCGCACCTGGCGGCCACACGTGGCTCCCAAGTCCAGCCCATGATTTCCCCTGCGCAGGGCGCTGGGCAACCAGAGGCCCCTTCCCGGTCACCAGGCCCACCTTGGCGTCCCGCACAGCCCGGCCCGTGTGCTTGGAGAGCAGCCGCGCGTACTCCTCCGCCGTGTGCCTGCAGGTGCTGAGCCCCAGGTTCTGGCCGACGTGTGCGTCCGGCATCTTCAGCAGGCTGAGCACCACGGGCCCCAGGTCGGTCACGGACATGCCGTCCATGGGCACATCACCCATGGGCAAGCCTGGGGGTGGACAGGGAGACTGAAGTGCTGGCAGGTGTCCAGCACGCACAGCGCCCTTCCCGGAGGGAGGTTCTCCCGCCCGGACACGGCGCCCCTGCAACCCAACCCCTCAAGGTGTGTGTGGTGGAGCAGAGGCAGGGGTGAGGCAGGAGGCAGTGGGCTCCATCTCTGCCTGGGGCCCGAGTCTGTGACTCATTCTTGGGGGGAGGGCAAGGACCAGGCCCATCCACCTCCGGGGCTCAGATGGGAACAAGGGGAAGGAAGGGAGCGGCTGCTCCCCAGGCGCCCCTGCATCTGAGCCTCAATTCCCAAGGTGGGAACCCAGGTGGGCCCAGACACCTCAAGGGGAAGGCCAGGGCTGAGGACAGGGCCTGGCGCAGACGTCCAGATCCCGGCGACTCTGCCGCAGGTGGCTCCCCGGACGGGAGGGCAGTGTCTGCCTGCGCGGGAGGGCATGGGTCCTGCCGCTGTCCTCGCCTGTCTAAAGGCCACAGCAGCTGCCCACTCAGGCCACCCGGGGGTTTGCAGGATGAAGCTGCCACTCAGAGAGTGAACACGGGTGCCCAAGCACAGCCTTGCAAACTGTAAAGGGTGCCGCCAGGCCGGGGGTGCTGCGCGCCCACTTCACAGAGGTGCCCCGCGAGCTTCCTGCTTGGCAAACTCCGCCCCGCGGCACGTTGCCCGAACCCTCTCCTTGTCTCTGAAGGAGGACAAGTGCCTGATCTCTGCAGCTTTTCCACGGGACAGAAGCCCGTGTGGCCACATGGGGTGGAGCTCATCGCCCCTCCGGGGTCAGCACCACGTCCACAGAACAGAGGCCGAGGCTCAACATGGGGAAGCCAGGCCTCCCACCCGCAGCCCCTGGCCACAGCCCGCCTTCCACACCCCACAGCCCGCGGCGGCGCAGGGCCGAGGACGGAGGCACTCACTCAGCAAGTAACCCTTCCCGTCTGGGGCTTTCTGGGGCAGGAAGTAGGAGAGCAGGTTCTCAAAATAGCAGGGCAGGCGCACGCTGGTCATGGGGACGCCGAGCTCCCGGAAATACTCCTCCACCTCCCCTTTGCCGTCGAAATGGCCCGCGGCCAGCTTCCCGGCCGTCAGCTTCTTGATGTTCTCCAGGCCGCTGTAGACCACGTAGCGCAGGCCCAGGCGCTTGGCCACGTCGGCCAGCAGCTTTCCCTGGGGGGCAGAAGGGGGACCCGCGGCTGAGGGAGGCCGGTCTTTCCAAGTGCAGAGCGGCCGCGGTACGGGGCCCGGAGCCGGGCACCACTCGGCGTGAAAAGGCCACGCGCCCTGGGAACACACCCTTGACCGTGGGGCCGAAGCCCCCTATGGTCTACATCACACGTGGTCACGTGCACTCAGCGGCGGGCTGCCCGGGGAGGGTTCGGTGGGCCTCGTCCCGGGTGCCAGGCTGCCTCGTTGGAGAGCCGAGGACCATGCTGGGGGGTGGTGGAGCTCAGCGCTCAGGCACACGGGCTTGGGTCTCAGACCCTGCTCTGCGGTGACCTAGCTGTGTGGCCCAGGATGCCAGACCCCACCAAGCCTCCAGCCTCACCGACCCACTGCAGAGGGGTGAGGAAGGTGGAGGGCAGGCTCCAAAAAGACCCGGACACGTCATCGCCCCGGGCACCTGAGACTTGACTTGGAAGAAAGGTCTCTGCAGGGCCTCCCCGGGGGCACAAGGGGTTAAGCACAGCACTGTGGAGCTATCCGCAGCCTCTGCAGCAAGTTTGATCCCTGGCCAGGGAGCTGACCCACGTGGCATAGCAGACCTCTCCTGTCCCGCCCGCTGCTCCCCTCAGCAGTGTTCCCGGCAGGGGTCAGCCCCTCTGGCAAGCTAGAAATGGGGCTCCCCTCCTGCCTGCCCTCACCTGCTTGACCTCCTGCTCCTGGCTGCAGTTCTCCCAGTAGTTGGTCACGATGAAGGTGGCGTGAGCCCCGGTCAGGGCCAGCTCCATGCTGGCCTCGTCATCCTGGTCACCCCGCACTACCTCTGCACCCTGCAGCTGCAGCTCCTTCGCTGCCCTCTGTCCGGGGTCCCGAGTCACCGCTCGAACCCTGAATGTCCCGTCCTCCAGGAGCGTCCGGGCCACTGAGCCCCCCTGGGCACCTGCGAAGAACCAGAAGGCCCAGAGGGTGCGTCTGCCTGGGAGTCACCCGGTGAAGCTCCCGGGGGCTCTCTGCCAGGGAAACCACCAATTAATTCCCGTTCATCCTGCCGGACACCCTTTCAAAAATAATAGCTTCACTGAGAGAGAATTCACACCAGTGACACGCGCCCTTTGAAAGTGTGCAGTGCAGTGGCTTTGCATCTCTTCAGGCTGCTACTCAGATTGTGAACTTCAGAACATTTACAGTGCCCCCAAAAGTATCCCTGTGCTCCCACTCACTCCTCACCCCCCCTTCTGTCCCCTCTCTGCTGTCTCTGCGGGTTCACCTGTTCTGGGCGTGTCACAGAAACAGCATCACACAAAGTGGAGCCTTTGCGTCTGGCTTCTCTCACTCAGCATCTTGGCTCCAGCGTGGCCCCACGCTCAAGCAGGTATCACACTCACGCCTTTCCTATTTTGAATTATTTAGCACATAAAATACAGAAATACCAATAGCCGTGGACACGCCTCTTAGTTTCAGAAGTCAACTACTACCTACATCTTCTTTAAAAAGGGACCAGAAGGGCCTCCCCGGTGGCGCAGCAGTTGAGCGCTGGGTTGCAAAGCTGCCCGCAGCCTCTGCAGCACCGGTTCGATCCCTGACTGCCAGTGAGGGTCCCACATGGTGTGCAGACCTCTCCTGCCGCCCGCTGCTCCCCTCAGCAGTGTACTTTGGTCCTTCTGCCTGTTCTGCTCCCCGCTCTGGCTCTGGTGAATTCTCTCACCCTCCCGTGCTTCTGACTGTACCCAGTGCTTATATAAATGAATAAATAAATCTAAAAAAAAAAAAAAAAAAAGGCACCAGAAAATTATAAAAATAAGAATCATCAAAAGAGGAAAATAAAGGGCCTCCCTGATGGCTCAAGGGGTTAACCACTGCACTATGAAGCAATCCGCATCCTCTGCAGCAGGAGAGCTATCCCTGGCCAGGGAGAAAACCACATGGGGAGGCAGACCTCTCCTGTCTCGCCCGTTGCTCCCTTCAGCATTGTGCTTTGGTCAATCTGCCTGCTCTGTTCCCCACTGTCTCTGGTGAATCCTCTCACCCCCTGCATCTCTGGCCTGTACCCCAGCTCTTGTGTGCATAAATAAATCAATCTTAAAAAAAAGAGGAAAATAAAAAGCCACGCATCTATGTACAAGAACACTGGCTGCAGCACCACTACAATAGAGTAAATTTACAGACAGCCTAAGTGGTCTGGGAATCTGGTTGGATAAGTGATAAATCCACACAACAGTGATTTGAGCCTGTGGCAGATCTATTTTGTGACTCAGATGGGTGACTGCGGCACCTCTTGGAGTGGAAAAGGCAAGTGACAGAACCACAGCCACCCTCCTGCATTGCTGGTGGGGATGTAAAATGGCGCAGTCACTTGGAAAACAGTCCTGCGGGTCCTCCAAATACTATGCCCAGAATAACCCTGTGATCCAGCAAGTCCACTCCTAGGTGGGCACCCAGAAGTGAGACAAACTCCATGTGGAATCTCCCATACAAACTGTTCACAGCATTATTCCTAACAGTCAACAAGTGAAACAAGCACATGTCCATCAGTGGGTGAGGGGATAAACAGCACCTGGCCCATCATCATACAGCGGAGAATTACTCAGTCATGAAAAGCAACAAAGCTCTGACACCTGTCATAACATGATGAACCTCGAATAAAACAGATGCTGAATGAAGCCGAACACAAAACGGAGCATAGCTTCATTTACATGAATGGCCCAGAACAGGCAAATCTATGCAGGAAGCGGACGCGTGGCTGCGCGGGGTGGGGGGGCAAAGCTGGGGGAAAATTGTGAGTGGCTGCGAGTGGGTCTGGGGTGATGAAATGTCCTAACACTGGCGCTGGCGATGGTCCCAGGGCTCTGTGAATACATAACCCAATAAAACCTGTATTTTAAATGGATGAATCATATACTAGGTCAACAGTCAATACAGCTGTTACATATTATTTTTTAATTATAGAAAGGAAAAAACAGGTGGGGGCAAAATAAAATGCTAGCATTATAAACCTGTGGGGGGGGGCCTCCCCGGTGGTGCAGCGGTTGAGCGCTGGGCCAACCTGCCCGCAGCCTCCGCAGCGCCGGCTCAATTCCCCGCCACCTAGGCGAGGGTCCCACATGGCACGCAGACCTCTCCTGCCGCCCGCTGCTCCCCTCAGCAGTGTACTTCATCACTCTGCCTGTTCTGCTCTCTGCTCTGGTGAATTCTCTCACCCTCCCGCACTTCTGACTGTACCCAGTGCTTGTATAAATAAATAATAAATAAATCTTAAAAAAAAAAACCTGTGTGGGGCCTCCCTGGTGGCGCAAGGGGCTAAGCACTGCACTATGAAGCAATCTGCAACCTCTGCAGCACTGAGTTCGAACCCACACCGGCCAGGGAGAAACCCACATGGTGAAGGCAGACCCCTCCTGTCTCACGCTGCTCCCCTCAGCAGTGGATTTCAGTAGATCTGCCTGTTCTGCTCCCCACTCTGTCTCTGGTGGATCCTCTCATCCTCCCACATCTCTGGCCTGTACCCCTGCTCTTGTATGTATAAATAAATAAATCTTTAAAAAAAATATATATATATATAGGGCCTCCCCTAGTGGCGCAGCGGTTGAGCGCTGGGCTGCGAAGCTGCCCGCAGCCTCTGCAGCGCCGGTTCGATCCCCGGCCACCAGCGAGGGTCCCGCATGGCACGCAGACCTCTCCTGCCGCCCGCTGCTCCCCTCAGCAGTGTACCTCGGTCCTTCTGCCTGCTCTGCTCCCCGCTCTGGCTCTGGTGGATTCTCTCACCCTCCCGCGCCTCTGACTGTGCCCAGTGCTTGTATAAATCAATAAATCTTATATATATATAAACGTGCGCGCGCGTGCGAGCAGCTCTCCTCCGCAGGACACTCGAGGATGCGCCAACAGCGGCGGGTGGGGCGCCGGGCCGGAGGCGGGGGCTGCCCGGGGATGTTGGGGGGAATCTCTCAGATAAAGGGAACCTGCTCGGGCCCCAGGGCCGCCCCCCACACCCCGCCTTGCGGGATGGGGGTCGGAGCCATCTCACCCCCGCGACGTCCCCCCGCGCGGGGGAGGGGGTGTCCTGGTTCCGGGGGGCCGGCCACACGAGGGGATCCGGCGCCGCTGTCCCTTTGGGGGTTCGCTCACCTGTGGCGCCAAACACCACCACGAGCTTCGGGTCCGCCATGGGGGCGCCGGGCCCAGCGCGGTCGCGGGAGCCTGGGAGGGCGGAGGCTCGGGAGGGGCGAAGGGCGGGGTTTCCGCGCCGCCCCCCACGACCCGGCGCGCGCCCCGGGCCGCCGCCCCGCCCCCCGGCTCCTCCCGCCCCGACCGCGGGCCTCGGCCCCCGCCCCGGCCCAGGCACCCGGCCCCGCACCCCCCGCCCCGTCGCGCCCCTCGGGCACCCCCAGGCCCCGCACCCCCACCCCTCGCCCCGTCGCGCCCCTCGGGCACCCCCAGGCCTCGCCCTCACCGGCTCCCCCAGGCCGCGTCACCTCTCGCGCAGCCGGGCGGGAAGCGCCGCGGGGACTGGAGGACCCCATTGGGCAGCCGAGTCCACCCCCGCGGGGGGACCCTGCCCCCGGCCGCCCCGCCCCCGCAGCCCCAGCGCCCCCCCCCCACCCCCCCCCCGATCCCGCGAAGAGCCGCCGGTTCCAGGCGCTCCAGGCCCGGGAGCCCCGGCCGCGCGCCCCTGAACCCCAGCTGCCCCTGAACCCCAGCTGCGCGCCGCCCCCCCGGGCCTCCCCTCCCCCCGGCGCGATGGCGGCCCCGCTCCCGCCACCCCCTTGGTGACCAGGGGGGCCGCGCGGCCGAGCGGGACGAAAATTTCTCATTTTAATGCTGCGTGTGCAGCTGAACTCTCAGATATGGGGGAGCGCGCAGAGACCTGACAGTGGCACCCCTGCGTCCCGGCCCCCCCAGGCTGCCGGCGTGTGTGCCTGGCACACCGGGGGGCGCTCGCTGCGTGCACAGATTTGGACTTTTTATTTTATCTTTTGTAAAGATTGATTTATTTATGCATACAAGAGCTGGGGTGCAGGCCAGAGGTGGGGGGCGGGGTGAGAGGACTCACCAGCGACCGAGTGGGGAGCAGAGCAGGCAGGCAGACGGAAACACTGCTGAGGGGAGCAGCGGGGAGACAGGAGGGGTCGGCTGCGCCCTGTGGGCAGCTCCCCTGCTGCGGCCGCTTCCCAGCGCTGCGCTCAACCCCTGCGCCCCTCCAGCACCCAAAGTTAATACTTGCCGCAGAGTAGGCACTTGTCAGGGTGCAAAATTTCGTATCCCCAAATAGGTCTTTTTTGGGGGGCATAAGGATTATTTTAGGCCCATAATTTTGAAGAAACAGAAGACACTGGAAGTTTTTCTTGACACCCCCCCAACTCCCCCCTCCCCTTAACTGCCCTAAGGAATCCAGGTGGGAGGCCCGCACCGGGCAGAGAGCCCTACCTGCAAAGTGGGCTGTGTGTGCATGTGGGAACGCAGCAAGGCCTGTTCAAATTCCTTCCCGAGTTCCTTTGTCTCTGTGACCTGACGCACTTGCTTATCGAACATTTGCTGGGCCTCTGGTGGCGCAAGGGGTTAAGACGCAACCTATGAAGCTGTTCACAGCTTCTGTAGCACAAGTTCAATCCCCAGAGGGCCAGGGTAACCCACATGGCGCGCAGACCTCTCCACTCGCCGCTGTTCCCCTCAGCAGTGTACTATGGTCAATCCATCCGTTCTGTTCCCCACTCTGTCTCTGGTGAATCCTCTCACCCTGTGCCCCCCCCCCCACCTCTAGCCTCTACCCCAGCTCTTGTATGCATAAATCTTTAAAAAAAACACATTTGCTCTTTCACCTCCCTATGGATTGTCTTACCCCCTTTTCTGGGTCCCAGACCACTACCCTACTCCCCCTAGCTGAGGCCAGCAGCTAAATCTCACTTTACCTGACTGTCTCGAAGCCTCTGTGTCTTTGTTGTGGAGGGGAGAGGGGGGGTCTAGTATACATGAAATTTAATTTCTTTTTTTAAGATTATTTATGCATGTAAGAACTGGGGTACAGGCCAGAGGTATGGGAGTGAGAGGATTCACCAGAAATAGAGTGGGGAGCAGAACAGGCGGATTAACTGAAATACACTGCTGAGGGGAGCAGTGGTTGAATCAGGAGCGGTCTGCTGCGCCATGTGGGTCACCCCCCTGGCTGCAGATAGCTTCATAGTGCTGCATCTTAACCCCTTGCCCACCAGGGAGGTCTTATGGAATTTAATTTCTTTTTTTCTGTTAATCTATCCTTTACTATGGGAGTGTCTCAGCCAGGAAATTAGAAAGGTTAAGGAAAAGAGCTTTCCCCCTACATGCTCAGTAAATATTTATTAACTGTCTAAACATTCACCAGATACTAGAATAACAGCAGAAATCGAACTAAAACTGGTGCTGTTCTTCTGACCTTGAAATCTAGCGGTGGAGGTAACTCACAAGGTAATGTGTAGAGACTGAAATAAAACTGTCCGTGATAGGGCCTCCCTGGTGTCAAGTCTCCCTGGGGTTAAGTCTCAGCACTATCAAGCTACCGCCAGTCACTGCGACATGAGTTCGATACCAGGCCAGGGAGCTGACCAATGGAGCACAGCAGACCTCTCCTGTCTTGCCAGCTGCTCCCCTCACCAGTGTATTTCAGCAGATCCTCCTGTTCTGCTCCCCACTTTGTCTCTGGTGAGTCCTCTCAACCCCCGTACCTCTGACCTACACCCCAGTTCTTATATGTATAAATAAATAAAATAAAATAAAACTGTCCCTGATAGTTAAAGAGTTTATTAGATAATCAAAGTGAGGATTTGAACCTGGGAAGTCAACAGTCTGACAGATTTGACCCTGTTAGAGCCATCATGCGTTTGAGCTGAGTTTATATAGGCAGGAGCAGAGTCGTTGAGGTCAAACTGTAATTATTTTTGTAGCTTGGAGGCTTTTGGGTTTTGTCTACAGGCTTAGATTGTTTAATTTCTGAAATTGTGTTGCCCTAAAGCTGTGGCTGCTTTCTGGAGAGGACAGCAAATCCTGGGGGGTAATTGCTTCCCTGACTTCTAAAGAATGCACCATGGTGATGCCAGGCTGGTACCCACTGTCTAAATCTTCCTTAGCCAGCTCCTTGGTCAACAGTGGGGCTTGAAAGACTGGCTCACAATGAGGGCAGCAGGTTTTCCAACAGCTGCTTCCAGAACAAGAACAGGAAGCAAGTTCTGACTCTAAGCTTTGCTCTCTTGCCTGCTAGGACAGGGGTGGGGCTTCCCAGAGCATTGACTACATACTCACATGTGTATTTTATTTATCTAATATAATAATATTGCTCATTATTTATTATAAGAGGCATATGTTTTAATATAGATCCTTTTTTAAACATTTGTAAACGAGGTTATCATCTTGTGTTTATCTTACATAAATCCCTTCCACATCCTGTTATGTTATGCCTCTCTGTTCAGACTGTAAAGTTTGTCTGGAATAACTTCCTCTTATCACCTTCAATAGGGTTGAATCCTACTGATTCCTTAAGATTCCACATAACCATCACCTCCTCCAGGAAACCTTCCCTGACTCCTAGGCTAGGCTAACTACTCCTATCCCATACCCATCTCTGTCTGACTGGCAGAATTGTCTCAACCACATGAGACCAAGTGCTTCCCGAGAGCTGGCCCCAGACTTTATTTGTCACTGTGGGTCCTCTTCCTGGCACAATGTCCAGAACTCAACAAATACCTATCAAATGGAACCCAAGTGCGCATTATTCTGGTGTAAGATGAGATCTTTCTTTAAGTGCATGGGGTTAAACCACAAAACCCAATGTTCTGAGAGTTCCACTTTCAGGAAATAAAACCGAACAAGGGCCCCAGCAGGTCTGCTGCACAGTTTGCAAGGCCCAGTGCGAAAGGAAGACATGGGGCTCCTGGTTCACATTCAAAAACTATCAAGAATTTGAAGTCAGGGACAGCAAATCATTAAAACAAGTGCAGGGGCCTTCTGCGCATGGGGCCTGTGTGTTGCTCTGGTCACAAGTCCAGGCAGCCAGTCCCAGAGTCCAGCTTCAATGAGAGTCACGTTCCTGGGCCACACTGGGCCCAAGCAGCCGTGGTGAGCTCACAGCTTGGAGGCCAGCACCAGAGCTGGAAGGCAGGTGAGCTGGTGATGGGGCTGTCAGGAAGTGGGTGGGTGGATTGGCAGCTGGAAGCTGCACTGCCCACAATCAGGTGACCTGCCCCTACCGCCCTGAGGAGAGAGGGCAGATTCGCTCTGGATTGCTGCTGGCTCAGCGTGACTCAGCACTTTCTGTGGGCCTTTATATCTGACGAAGGACTTCTTGCAATGCCGTTGCCAGTTGGCCGGTCCAGCCACATATAATTATGATGGCTACAGTGGGAAGCCTCTCTGGGTCCCCACTGTGCGCCAGGCGGGCGCTCAGTCCCACAACTCACTTGAGCCTCTGCAGCCACTTGGTTTTGTTCAACTTCACGAGTGTGTGGGGCAGGGGCGGTGCCGTGAGCCCTGCCTATCACCCGTGAACATGTTGGAAAGGCTCGGAGTTCCCCTCCCTGGTCTAGTGGGCCTGAGAAGGAAGCCACTTGCGAGGGCTAAAGTAGGAGCAGGCTCTGTCCCGCCCTGGGGGCAGCCAGGCAGGGCCCCACTGCCTGCAGACAGAGCAGCCTTTCATCCCGCCCCCCAAGGACAAGTAGCCAGCTAAAGGAGATGGAGGAAATGGTAAACCAGAGAGGGGACTAAGCTCCTCTCTGCAGGTGGAGCAAATCAACGTTTCCTTAGATCACGGTAGCCTAGGGTATGGGATGATCTAGAGCTATGGAAGAAAACCAGAAGCCCCGGGAGACAATTACACTTTTCTAAAGAACAATTACATTCCCGACTTCAGTTACTCACTGCTCCTATCTCTGCAGGCTTGCTTTTCTGTAACCAGAATAGCAAGGAAATTTAAAGGGAATCCAAACGTGCGCTAGCCAGGGCAGTCCTTCTGTTAGGGGGAAAAGGCTGTCCTAAAGCTAATCCCATACAGGCTTTGTGGACTCCACCCCCACCCCGACCAAAGCCAAAGACACTGGGAACTCCACATCCCATCACCACCCAAGGGAAGGTGGCTGGGACCTGAGGGTGGGGTTCAGCAGCCAGGTGTGGTATAAAGCCAGACAGTGGGCTTTGGAGGGGATCCCCCATGTTGGCTCTCCGCCAGCTCGCAGCATCCAGCCAGCTCTGAGAGGGCCTTTGGGTTTCCAGGTCCGAGGATCGGGTAGGACGCGTTAAAGACTTTATTTCCCTATTTTCTCCCTGAGTTGTACATTTTCCTTATTTCCTTTTCCCTTGGAAATAAACCTTTTATGAACCTTTTGTGATGCCTGCAGTGGAGTATTAATGGGTCCCTGGTAAGCGCGCGGGTGAGGCCCCACAGCCAGGCCACCCGTTTTATTTTATATCGGGGCTGCCCTATCACACTCCCAGAGGAAAACCTACCAGGATTAGAATCGTCACTGTCATCCCGGAATAAGCATCACGGAATAATCACCGAGGCTTTCATTTCCGTGAACACCCCGTGCTGAAAATCCACTCTTTAAAGTCCTGCCAAGTCATGACTTGCTTTTTATGACGTTCTCATGAAAATTTTAAATGACACAGAGAAATCAGAAGAAACCCCAGCCCTGTACACCTCCCCGGCTGGTGGGAGCACAAGAAGGACAGCGGGTCGGGGAAAAGGGAAACCATCGCCGCGAAGACGCGTCCCTCCCGGCGTCGCTGCGAACACGTGTCCACACACGGCCAAGCCGAAGCGAAGCGCGGCGCGGGGAACCCTCAGCCCCGCCGCCACGGTTCCCAGCCTTTGCGCCATCGGCGCCACCCGGGCCCCGCGGCCCGCCCGCCGCCCTCACCTGCCGGTGCCGCGACGCGGGCCGGGACAGGTGCGCCCAGCCCTCCCCCACCCGCGCCCGGCGCCGGAGGCCGCGATGCTCTCCAGCTAGGCTGCCCCACACCGCGCGTACGTGGCTTTTTCACAATACGCTGCTTTCTCGCTCGAGCGAGGGAGCCGGCCCTGCCTCCGAGCCCCGCGCCCCCGCGCCGGCCCCCCCCGGGCCCCCCGGCCCCCGCCCGCCCGCCCCGGAACACGAGCGCGGCCCCGTGCAGCGCGGGGCGTGGCCTCCGAGGGGCGTGTCCGGGGCGTGGTCTAGAGGCCCCGCCCCTCGCTGCGTGCGCACGTCGGGCCTCCCCGGAGCCCGCTCGGCTGCGGCGGCCGAGTTCCCCGGGGGAGCCGCTGGCGGACGGACGCGCGCGCTGACGGGCGCTGACGGGCGCTGACGGGCGCTGACGGGCGGGCCGAGCGCGCCGCGGCCGGTGAGTGCTCGGGCGCCTCCGCGGCGGGGCCCGGCCGGGGAGCGCGGCGGGGGGCGCCGGCCTGTGGGCGCGGGCGGCCGGGCGGCGGCGGCGGGCCGGGCGGGGGGCGGCGGGGGACCCCGCGTCCGGGGCGGAGCGGGGCGGGGCGGGGGCGGCCGCCGGGCGGGGCCGGCCCGGCCCGCTGGCCCGCGTCGCCCGGACGTGCCCTTGGGGCGGCCGTGGGCCCGGCGGGGTCGCCGCCCGCCGGCGTCCGAGCGTCCGGCCTGGGCCTCGGCGCCCCCACCCCCGGCCGTGCCGGGCTCGTCCCGCGCCGGCCCGGGAGGCGGCCCTGCGAGGCGGCCGGACGCGCAGCCGCCGCCGGGGGAAGGCGCGAGGTCAGATCCGGCCGCCGACGCGGGGCCGCTGCGGAGATTGGAGCCGGAGCCCGGGCTCCCGCGCCTCCCGCCCGGCTCCCCGGCCGCAGAGGGGCGCCTGCGGGGCGGCCTCCCTGCCGGCTCGGACCTGAGTGTGGACTAGAAATGTGACCCACAGCAACTTCGTGTTTTGCAGGGAGGGGGAACGGCGGGCGAGTCCGTGTTTAGTCATCAGCCCCCCGCCCCCAGCTCCGGCGCGCCCGGCCCGGCGTCTGCGGGTCCCTCGGTGCAGCCGGGAGGTGCTGGCAGGGCAGCCCCTGAGCGGGGCTCGGCGGGAGCGGGACCCCGGGGCCCTGGGCGCGCGGCCGTTGCGCGCCCTCGGCCGGCGGAGCGTGTGAAGAGGGAGTTCCGCGGGTCCCCACTGCCCGACGTGATCTGTCTTCGTCTGGGCCAGCGCGGTGAGATGCCAGGAGCGCCGGCGTGAGCTGCTCTGCTCTCCGGGGATGCCAGCGCCCAGGAGGTGAATGACCCAAGGTGCCCGGCCTCTCGCGACTCCCTCGGCTCAGGCCTGTGCGCGGAGACGGAAACAGGACAGGGGCCTCCCGGCTGTCTTGTTTTTTTTTTTTAATTTCCTTTTAAAAGCTGACTCTCTTGTACGTGGGGCGCTGGGCTGGCCGCCAGGATTGCACCGAAAGCCGGAATATCACTCCCCCAGGAGGGAGGACTCGTGAGCATTATCGTTGTGCATGTCCGGGTAAAAGTTAGAATTCAGGTCGCAGTTCCCTGGAGAGGAGAGAGATGAGAGGTTGTATATGTGGCAGCATCGTTGTTGACATACAGACGGACTTTGTTATTTTTTTTTTTTAATTTTTCTAGAGGCATGTTTTATTTGTTTGTTTGTTTTGTTTATACAAGCACTGGGTACAGTCAGAAGCGCGGGAGGGTGAGAGAATTCACCAGAGCCAGAGCGGGGAGCAGAAGGACCGAAGGACACTGCTGAGGGGAGCCGCGGGCGGCAGGAGAGGTCTGCGCGCCCTGTGGGACCCTCCTCCAGTGGCCGGGGAGCAGCCGGGGATCGAACCGGCGCTGCAGAGGCTGCGGGCAGCTTCACAACCCAGCGCTCAACCGCTGCACCACCGGGGAGGCCCTACAGATGGACTTTGAATGCAGTCTTTCTTCCTGGTGGTAGAGCATTAGAAGGTCTGGGTCACGTCGTCCATATTCAACACAGTGAAGTTTTCTGCTTTTTAACTTGTTATCTGTTAGGTTTGTGAGGAAACAGAATGAAAACTGTCTTTTACTGTCATCTGAAAAATTTCTCACAATATTTTTTCATTACTGAGCAGCCGAGCCATTACTGATTAATTCTTGCCAGCACTGAGAGAGAACCAGAGCAGTTAGCTGCTGACACTGATGCCTCTTTTTAAAGCTGGAAGATACTTCACTGTGGTCGCCACTCAGGTGTTCCCTGATAATGTTCACTGTGTGGCTTCCTTTTCCACATTGACGCCATTTATTGACTCTAAGGAAGTCTCCCGTTATATGACATGTTTTCGAGCTAAGGAATATAGCTGATTTCACCAGAGGTTTTCTTTAAAATTCCAAATAAGTTAGATACACCGTGCTGAAATACAGCAGCCCCTAACCGATGGTCTGGTCTAACACTTTATCTGTATTTACAAAATACGCAGTTTCGTTTATTTAGTATTTCGCAAGAAATCCTTTCATAATGACATTGTCTTTGCATTTCCAAATGACAGCGTCACTGGAGAGAGCTGGAAGGTGTACAGCTCTTGTGAAGGGAGCCCAGTCACGAGCAGCCCGTCGGGGCTGCACCCCGCTTGTGAGCCACCTGAGATGGAGACGCGACTCTCTTGGGTGTCTGATGCCCCGCATCTGTGCTCAGACCTCACAGGGCAGTGTTCTGAACCCCACCTGGGCGTTCATGAAGCTCTTTTCAGTGAACAGGTTTTAATGTTGCTTTGATAGAATTTTATTAGGCTTTTAGCAAACATGTATTTCTCAGTGTGAATTTCTTTTAAGCAAATGTTTTTAAAGTTGTGTAATACTGTGTTGCATAACGGTTTACAGTATTCTACATGATTTAGAGGTGTAGCTTTATACCCCTTAAGCAGATATTTTAATAGTGGCCTAAGGGCTCTCTGTTCCACACTGGAGTAGGAATTACACCGGCGCCGTGCTCCTGTGCTGGTGACAGATGTGGAGGAGAGCTCTCCAGATGTGCGCCTCAGTATCTCACTCTCAGGTCTGCAGCGACACTGACTCTGTTTGAATTCAAGAGGATTGAATTAAGCTAATCATAATTTTTTTTCTCCATAGCTATTCAACACTAGACAGTTTTGTTGTACATGTATCATCCAAATACATACAGATTAATTTATAATAGAGTGAAAAATGATTCGTTTCCCCCAAAAGGAATCTGTACTGATGTGTACTAATGTGTTTCTTAAATGTTTTAAGAAAAACATTTAAACCCTTTGAGCTGCGGTTTCTGTATCTGAAATGTGAGGACTTTAGAATCTTTGGTACCTTGGATGCTGCTTATTGATCTAAGGCAGATTTCCAAACCTTTCTGCTTTGCTAAGTTTGGCTTTGTGCCATGAGATCTGTGTTTTGTTTTGTTTTTTAAGATTTATTTATTTATGCATGTAAGAGCTGGGGTACAGGCTAGAGAAGCGGGGGGGGGGGGGGTGAGAGGATCACCAGAGACAGAGCTGGGAGCAGAACAGGCAGACTGACTGAAATACACTGCTGAGGGGAGCAGCGAGCGAGTCAGGAGAGGTCTGCTGCGCCATGTGGGTTTCTCTCTGGCTGGCCGGGGATGCTTTATAGTGTGGTGCTTAACCCTTTGCACCACCAGGGAGGCCCGAGATCTGTGTTTTTAAAGTTTTCATGGTGGGCCTCCCCTGGTGGCGCAGTGGTTGAGTGCTGGGCTGAGAAGCTGCCTGCAGCCTCTGCAGCACCGGTTCGATCCCTGGCCGCTGGGCGAGGGTCCCACATGGCGCGCAGACCTCTCCTGCCGCCCGCTGCTCCCCTCAGCAGTGTACCTCGATAGTCTGCCTGCTCTGCTCTCCCCTCTGGCTCTGGTGAATTCTCTCACCCTCCCGCGCTTCTGACTGTACCCAGTGCTTGTATAACTAAATAAATCTTTAAAAAAAAAAAAAAAGTTTTCATGGTGATGCTTGTTGGGGGCCGCCCTTGCTGAAGCACAGGCTCACAGAGGGAGGGATTGGATGGGCAAGGAGGCAGAGCAGTGAGCGAGCAGGCGACATGCGGCCAGGGCGGCAGAGGAAGAAAGTAGGGGTTGTTGTCTGGCAGCAACTGCTGTCACTAGAGGCTATAAAGACTCTTTAGTTAGACCGTTGTCTTTACTGCACAATTAGGGTTTATGCGGGGCTCCGCCTTGTGCTGGCGCTCTCTGTTATTCCAAGTCCAGAGCTCGGTGGGCCTCTTTGTGGTCACAGCCCATCCCATGCGCGTCACAAATGTTTGCTGGTGACGATGTGGCATGTCTGTGGCCCACGTGGAGCCATCGCTCTCCCTAGGTTCCAGATCTCCATCATGGTGAGACCATGATGCCTTGCAGCAGAGAAACTTGTCACATGGAACTTCTCCAGGGTAGTCTGGAGGAGGGCAGGCCGTCGAAGGGAGAGAATTGGTGAGCCAGACTGAGTGTGGGCTGGGAACAGGGTCTAGATGTGGTGTTTGGAGGTAGGTTCAGACTTCCTTCGCTGCCTTGGTTTTCTGCGGGAAGACAAGGGGCCGGGCCTCTCCTTGCTTAGTAATAGCAGGAATCCCACTGGTTAGGAAACAGCTTTCAACACAGTGCGTTCCTTTACCACACACTTGGCTTTTGTCAGCCTCAGCAAAATGTCCAGCTCGCTTTGTCAATGTCATGAATGTCCTGCTTTGCAACTTGTTATCTTTGCAGAAGGTCATATTAGTAGACCCAAAAGGGGAAAAGTAGGGTGACTAGCTGCTGTAGGTTGTGCCTTCTTGCTTTTGCATTGACCTTTCCAGGCATGTGCCCTGATGATTTTATTGTTATTTTTTTTAAAGATCCATCCATCTGTGCATACAAGAGCTGGGGTACAGGCCAGAGATGTGGGGGGTGAGAGGACTCACCAGAGACAGAGTGGGGAACACAACAGGCAGACCGACTGAAATACACTGCTGAGGGGAGCAGCGGGCGACACAGGAGAGGTCTGCTGTGCCCTGTGGGTAGCTCCCTGGCTGGCCAGGGATGCGGATTGCTTCATAGTGTGGTGCTTAACCCTTTGCGCCACCAGGGAGACCCCCCCACCCCCGATGATTTTAAAGTCAACGTTCAAGTGCAGGTGTCTGAGGGAGGACAGAGATGCAGGGGTGTCTGTCCATTTGGCAAATATTAGCTGCCCTTCTGGTGGGCAGAGCATTGGTGCTGAGGGTGCCTGGACAACCGGCCCAGCCTTGCCCTGTTCACTCGGCATTTGTCGTCACGGGGAAGGTGCACACCAGTCACATCCCTCAGCAACTGTCTTTCTGTGATTGTCTTTTTGGAAGGGAGTATTCTGGGAGGTCAGGGAAGTGAAGAGCTGAGAAACAGAAGGCAGGAGAATGGGCACTGGACCGCCTGGCGAGGTAAAAGACAAGTGTAGGAAGAGAGGCAGGAAGGAGGCCAAGCAAAGAGGAAGCCCCCTTCCATAGCGCAGGGGCTCGCCGAAGCATGTTCCCGCAGAGAGTGGGAGTTCTTAGCCTGAATTCTGTGTCCCTGGTGAGCTGGGGACAGACCTGTGGTGGCTCGGGAAGGGCGTAGGCAACTTTTTTTTTTTTTTTGGTGGGACCCTCGCCGGCAACCGGGAACGAACCGGCGCTGCAGAGGCTGCGGGCAGCCTCGCAGCCCAGCGCTCAACCGCTGCGCCACCAGGGAAGGCCCAGGCAACTTTTTTTTTTTTAATGTGATTGTCCTGGACAGTGTGTCCAAAGAATTCATCCGTTTCTCAGAGGAATTTTTAACCCCCCAAAGGCCAAGGATTGTTCCGTCGGATGCTCTTTCTACCATCTTCAGAAGTGCAGGTCTCTGATTTTTAATTTCAGTTGAAGAGGTGTTTGGGCGGAAGACTGGAGACAGAAGGGAGGGTTGCTTTGTTAGCACGCACGCTCGCCGTCCGTGCGTGAGTGCTGTGTGGGCCGCCGGCCCAGTGCCAGGGCCTGATGTGGTTCCCAGGAACCCGACAGCCGCGACACCTTCTATGACGAGTGGGTGAGGCTCTCAGGGTCCCTCTCAGGGACCTTTCAGTCCAGTGTGGCTGATACAGAGTTAGCTAGCTAGGCGGTAAGACACAGAAACCACGGGCAGTGTGGAAGGTCATGACAAGGTGTCAAAGAGGAGAGGGTGCCCTGACCCAGTCGCCAGCAGGCCTCCGGCCAGTCCGGGTCGAGTGGCAAATCCAAGGCCAGCTCCTCTCTGCTGTTTTGGACATCCAGGCCCAAGAGTCTGACTGTTCCAGAGCTGTGCCCCTGCGCACAGCACGCGCGGCGGGAAATGGAGGCCAGGAAGTGCATGTCCTAGTTCCCCTTGACCACGGCTGAGCGAGCTAGGCTGAGCTCAGAGCTCCTGAGGGCCTGGAGGAGCTGAGCCCGTCTCCTGCCGCCCCCACGCCCCTGTGTTGCCTCGTGTGTGGCTTCCATGTGGGTTGCTTTGGAAGAAGCACTGCGCCTGCCCATGGCGCCTGGAGCACAGGGTGCCATGCCTCCCTCAGCCCGTGGGGACGGTGACAGCCGCCCTCCCCATCTTGTCTTCCTTTCCTGCCCTTTTTTTTTTTTTAAAAAGATTTATTTTATTTATACAAGAGCTGGGGTATAGGCCAGATGTGCGGGAGAGTGAGAGAATTCACCAGAGCCGGAGCAGGGAGCAGCACAGGCAGACTGACGAAATACTCTGCTGAGGGGAGCAGAGGGTGAGACAGGAGAGGTCTGCGCGCCATGTGGGTTGCTCCAAGGTTGGCGGGGATCGAACCGGCGCTGCAGAGGCTGCAGACAGCTTCACAGCGCTGCGCCCAGCCGCCTGTGCCACCAGGGAGGCCCTCTTTTATTTATTTATTTTTTTAAAGATTGATTTATTTATGCACACAAGAGCTGGGGTACAGGCCAGAGATGCAGGACATGAGAGGATTGACCAGAGACGGAGTGGGAAGCAGAACAGGCAGATCTACTGAAATACACTGCTGAGGGGAGCAGCGGGGAGACAGGAGTGGGCCTGCCTCGCCATGTGGGTAGCTCCCTGGCCAGGGATCAAACTCGTGCAGCAGCGGCTACAGATAGCTTCATAGGTTGTGTCTTAACCCCTTGTGCCACCAGGGAGGCCCCTGCCTTTTTTCTTGAAGTTACTCATTCATTATTGCCTGGCCATGGTAGGCCACATTAGCCACGATGTTCTGGGCTATTTCGGTTTTGATGGTGATTAATAGAGACCATGATGTTTGAACAGTTTGCCCTCCTGGGAATTAGAGTCCCCACTTCTCAGATCTTTAATTCATGTAGTGTGTGGGGACTGCCTCATGGAGTGTTTATAGTGGCAAGCTGTTTTTCTCTTTTCAGTGAATTGTGATCGCTGGAGCATTTTGTGCCCAGCGCCCGCCCCCCCCCCCATAATGATAACCTAATGCTTTGGTGTATTTGCTCCGAATTGTGTTTGGAGGCCGGATGTGGCTTGTTACAGTACTGTCCGGCTCTTGCTCTCGTGGGGTCAACCCTCTCCTTAGAGCAACAAACATGACGAGAATGTTCGTGCTGCTCCAAAACCTTCTCTAAGTAAAGGGCCTCAGAGCGCCTCCCGTCAGGAAGTGGTGTGGCTGGTGTCCTTGGAGGAGTGCTGGCGAGCTTTTGTTAGCTTGACTGGGTCTGTGGAAAGACAGCATGTACTCTTACATATTCAAAGTGAGAAATAGGATACAATTTGGGGGCCTCCTTGGGGTCTGGGGGTTGAGTCTCAGCGCTGTCACCCCTGCAGCCTGAGTTTGAGCCCCAGCCAGGGAGTGACTCTCATAGGACACAGCAGACCTCTCCTGTCTCCCCGCTGCTCCCCTCAGCCGTGTATTTCAGTAGATCTCCCTGTTCTGTTCCCCACCCTGTCTCTGGTGGATCCTCTCACCACCCCCCACCTCTGGCCTGCACCCCAGTTCCTCTATGCAAAAATAAATGAATTTTCAAAATGAGAAATAGGAGACCCCTGTAGATAGACCTAAGCCTCTGCCTGTGGAGGTGCTAATCTCCCAAGAAATTTATGTTGCGCCCTTTCTCTTCCTCTTGCCATCAGCAGCCTTTGGTGATCTCTGAAAATGGTTTGCACCTTGACCCGGAAAACCCTGTAGAATCGTGCAAATCAGGAGGTCCGCACAAATCAAGAGGTCTCGTGTGCATTTTGAGAACATTCCTGAAGCTGCTGTCACGGGCGTGCGCAGGCAGTCTCTGCGGCCGCAGTTTGTTCGCTCGTCACAGGGGTGGTGCTGGTAGGGGCGTCCAGGCCCACGGTGGGGCCTGATGCAGCGTCGGTGGCCCGGAGAGAGCTGAAGTTTTACTGCACGCGCTTAAAGGGCAGAGAAATCCGGAACCTCGGGGCTGCAGACCTTGGCCCTTGAGCTCCAGGGGAGCAGAGAGCGCCCCCCTCCCAAGCATCTCAGCGTGCGGTGCACTCTCCTGCCTGCCGCGGCGGTCCCACTGAGCAGGAGCAGAGGGAGGCTGTGCCAGAAGACGAGGTTGCACGGGAACAAGCCACCCCAGAAGACAGTGCAGGAGCAAGTGCAGCCCCGGGTGAGGGGAGTAGCCGCGGGACCAGAAGTGAGCTGCCCTCCGCCCTGCCACCCGCCGAGCAGCGCGAGCCCCGCCTTTTCTAGTGGTTGCTATGGAGAGGGGGCTGTGGAGATGTGTGGGTCCCATTGTGACCTGCCCTGGGTGCAGAGTCCTGGACCCCTGCCTCACTGCGGGGGCTGGCGGGCGCAGCCTTCCTGCGCGCACCTCGTGGGGGCGGGGCGGGATGCGGCCTCTCCTCGGCCCATCTGTCTCGGACCCCGGCCTGCCTCGCCTGGCAGCAGAGCTGTGCTCCCAGGGAGCCGCCCCCTGTTGCTGGGCAGCCTGAGCACGCAGGTGAGCGGTGTGGGGGCAGCGGCATCCTGAGTCTGAGCCTTTCCTTCTCGGCCTTCACGCGCGAGTCCGCCGCCTGGACACCCTCCCCTGCGCCCCGAGCGCCGCGGCCTGTGCGGGTCTCTGGCGAAGCCGGGACGCGGTGCCGCGGGGGCGTGCGGGAGGGGTCCCCAGGTGTTCCAGGTTGATTGTTAGCCCTGAATGCCCTCCGTCCCGGGCTTTTCCCCCGTCGGCGAGACGGCGATCGGCCTGCTGGGCCGGGCCTGTCAGGCGTCGGCCTGGGTGCTTCGTTCTGCTGAGGTGGGTGGACCCGCGGGCCTCTGCCCCGCAGAGCGCCTGTTTGTAGAGAAGAAAGCCCCTGGCAGCCAAGTGCACGGCTGGGTTTTCCCAAACGAAGATTCAGCAGAAGCGTCTCCGTCACCCGCTCTCAGCCCCCGGCAGCAGCGGCCGTGGGAGAGGCTGTGCCCGAGCGGGGGTGAGAGCGGCGCTCGCGGGCAGGCGGCTCTGCACTCGGAAGGCTTTTGCTTGACGCTCCCCTGGGGTGGCATCCAGGGTCTTTCTCAGCATGTTTTCTTTGAACTGGCCTTGCGGGACGTGTGACGCGTAGGCTCTGTGCTCAGGGGACCCTGGTCCGATCTCACAGAATCCAGTCAGGGCTCAGCCCGCCCCCACCGGGTCTCGATCCTGAGATCGTGCCCCGGGACCCACGCTGGAGGAGCAGCTTTTCAGAGGGCGAGGGGCACTCTTCCTGTCCTCGTGAGCGCCGCTGCTCATGGCTCGGCATCTAGAGGGGCAGTGACCAGGCCGCAAGAGTGGACTCTGCTTCCCGGCCCGGGCTGCGAGGGCTGCACGTGCTCCCGGGACCGCCCGTCCCGTCCCCACCCGTCCCCACCCGCCACCTGGCCGCCCTCCGCGTGGCGCGCCCTGGCCTGCTGATCCAGGCCGACAAGCCAGCGTGTCTGGCCTTCGGTGCGTCGTGCGTCGTCAGTAAATTATGTTTCGAGTTTAGGAAACCGTTGGAGCAGCAGGACAGAAAGTACTTGTCGCTGCGCTTTTTTTAACCGTGTTGTTGACATTACGCGCTAGACCGTGGCCGGCCTCCTGCCTTTTTTCCTTCCGAGAGTTTTCTACCCAACAGGTGTTAAGAACCTGTTTATTCCAAGTGCCGGGCGGCAGCAGTGAGGCCGGCAGCTGTGGCCCTGTGCGCTCGGAGCCCCCGGGGGGGGTCTCGCAGGACGGGGAGGAAGGGCGGGTGGGGGTGGGGGCGCGCCCGAGAAGAGACGGGCACAGAGTGCTGTGGGGACAAGCCAGGCCCAGGCCGCGGTGGCCCTGTGCAGGCGCCTCCCTGTCCACTCCCGTTGCTGAGAGAAGCAGAAGGCCTCGTGCTGGAGCAACGCTGCGCCCCAAGAGGGCAGGGCTGGGGTGTCCTCGCGCCCAGTCACTGTTGGCAGCAGCACGTCACCGCAGCTGTCCCGGGAGCCGGCTGGGCGCGTGTCCTCAGCCCGACCAGAGGCACCCACCACCGGCCAAAGGCCGCTCCCCGACACACGGGCCGTGTTTATCCCCACGGGGCGTGAAAAGTGGCCGTTGGGGTTATTTTCTTCTTGATCGCGCCCCGACTTCCTGTCCCGCTCCACCCCCGTTTCTGGCGGCGCGTGTAGGAGACGCAGCCGGGCGGCCCTGGTGGAGGTCGAGGGGGGCTCTACCCGGGCTGGCTTGGGCCCCGCGTCGTCACTCTGCCGCTGCGAGTTCCTGCAGGAGTTGTTGAGCCCCCAGCGGCGGCTCAGCCCAGGCAGCAGGAACTGACGAGGTGACGCGCCGTCTCCCTGGCCTGCGGGAGTGGGGGGGGGGGCAGTGTGCTGGGCGGCCTGGCGCGGCCAGGCCCGGCTCTGCGGACTCGGGGAGCACCCGGCGGGCCGTGGGTGAGGCGCCCCCGAGACAGTGGGCCTGGCCTGCGGCGCCGCTGTTCGTCGTTAAGCTTTACTCGTGATGGTTCTGTTGCCGTTTGCTTCCCATCACTGTCTTAGGAGAATTTCAGGTGGGAAAGTTACAGAACAGGAGACGCCCGTGTGCCTTTGCTCGGGGTCTGTCCACACGCGGCACGCCCTGCACGCGCACAGCAGCCGGTCGCGCGCCCCTCCCGTGCCTCAGGGGTGTCCGGGGGCAGCGGCCTTCTCCCCTCCCTCGCCACCAGCCTCGGCGGGTGCCTCCACCGTCCTCCTTCCAACGTTTGTCCTAGCAGACGCGGTCGCCGCAGCGGCAGAGCTTCGCTAGGGAAACCGCTCCCGAGGCGCGTGGGCGCCGTCCCCTCGGTGGCTGATGAGGCGGCCGCCGTGGCCACCGCGTCACCGGGTCCTCTGTCTCCGCAGACCAGAGGCGAGAGCTGTAGGAGTCGCACCCGGCGGCGATGTCGGCAGAACTGGAGGCCCCGGATGGGGTGGACGAGTCGGAGAGAAAGAGCCCTGGGACCCCCGGAAAGGAAAACCACGCCAGGTGAGCCATCGGGACGCGCTGTCCGCCGGGGCCGGGCCGTGACCAGGACGCGGGGTGCGGTCAGCGTGTCCCGGAGGACCCCGGGCAGCGGCTGCAGTGGCAGGGACAGCACCCGCACCCTCCTGCTCAGGGCTGCCCCCAAGATCTTGCCCCAGGAGCTGGGCAGGCAGGCGCTGGGCTGCTGAGCACCAGGACTTGATCTTTGTCGTCTTAAAACCCTCAGGATTTGGGCGCGTGGGTGTGAGTGACAGCAGGAGGCAAAGCTGAAACCTTTTTTTTTTTTTTTTTTTTTAAAGATTTATTCATTTATTTATACAAGCACTGGGTACAGTCAGAAGCGCGGGAGGGTGAGAGGATTCACCAGAGCCAGAGCGGGGGGCAGAGCAGGCAGAAGGGCCGAAGGACACTGCTGAGGGGAGCAGCGGGCGGCAGGAGAGGTCTGCGCGCCATGTGGGACCCTCCTCTGTTGGCCGGGGAGCAGCCGGGGATCGAACCGGCGCCGCAGAGGCTGCGGGCAGCTTCGCAACCCAGCGCTCAACCGCTGCGCCACCGGGGAGGCCCCAAAGCTGACACCTTTTCTCGTGTCCCCTGGGATGTTGACCCAAGGGGCTTTTCTTTGTGGGGAGGGGCCGGCTTCTCAGGCTCCCAGGGCCTCTGCGTTGTCACGCTCCGTCTCTTGTGGAAGTCCTGCCATTGCAGAGCTTTTTTTTTTGGTAATATCTTGAAATAATTGCTAATTGTAAACCTAAGCACCAGGGTGACAGGAGCCGGCCTTCTGAAGAAGCCCGCAAGCCTGGGGGGCTCTAGGGGTGGGTCTGGACATAGCACCAAAGCCCGGGGTCTGCCTGCAGGTGGTGTCTCGGCCTGGGCCCGCTCTGGCCCGTGGACGCCGTCACGTCACGCAGACCCGGGCCCTGGCTCCACCAGGCCGGCCCTGTCTCATTCTCACCCTCCCCTGCTGGGCCTCCCACAGGTCCAGGGGCTGGGGGGCCAGGTGGGAGGGGACAGCGCGGCCCTCCTGGGGACCCACAGTCCCTCAACAACTGCTCGGAGTCCCTAGGCCCCGGCTTTCCTTGGGGCAGCCGGTGAGTGCTGAGGGGGTTAGAGGTGTCCGTCTCCTCAGACGCCGGGCAGCCAGGGGCGTGAAGCGGCGGGCGTTCGGGTGGTTGAGACGCGCGGCCAGGGTGGCGAGTCGGCCGGTCAAACTGTGTCCCACGTCCTGAGGCAGACTCGGCCGCCCTCCCCACGCCCCGGACGACCTGTGCCCACGAGGGCCTGGCTTCTGGCAGCCTCTGCCTCCAGCTCAGCCAGCGTCACCCGGAGCCAGGAAGGCTGATTCTCTCTCTCACACGTCCGTGTCCCCGCAGGATGGCTGACCTCTCGGAGCTCCTGAAGGAGGGGACCAAGGAAGCACACGACCGGGCAGAAAACACCCAGTTTGTGAAGGACTTCTTGAAAGGCAACATCAGGAGGGAGCTGTTTAAGGTTTGTGGTCGTGAGCAGGGTCGGGTCGGGGCCGAGTCCCACAGGGCAGTCTCTCTTGAGCTGCACCGGGGAGAAGTCGGGCCTCCCCGCAACCCCTTCTCGACGTCACGCCGTGGGTCTCCCGGCTGGAGAGCAGTGACGTGGGGAAGCGGCCGCCCGCGTCCCGCCTCCTCTCGCCGCGCGCGTCCTGTGCAGAAACGGGCCGGCGGGTAGGAGGGCGCTGCAGGCCCACAGCTGTCGCCGTCTCCCCTCCCCCGCCCCCCCCCCCCCACAGCTGGCCACCGCCGCGCTTTACTTCACCTACTCGGCCCTGGAGGAGGAAATGAGCCGCAACAAAGACCACCCCGCCTTCGCCCCCTTGTACTTCCCCCTGGAGCTGCACCGCAAGGAGGCGCTGGTCAAGGACATGGAGTATTTCTTTGGCGAGGGCTGGGAGACGCGCGTGCAGTGCTCCGAGGCTGCCCGCAAGTACGTGGAGCGGATCCACTACGTGGGGCAGAACGCGCCGGAGCTGCTGGTGGCCCACGCCTACACCCGCTACATGGGGGACCTGTCCGGGGGCCAGGTGCTGAAGAAGGTGGCCCAGCGGGCCCTGAAACTCCCCAGCACGGGGGAGGGGACGCAGTTCTACCTGTTTGAGAACATAGACAATGCCCAGCAGTTCAAGCAGCTCTACCGGGCCAGGATGAACGCGCTGGACCTGAGCCCGAAGACCAGAGAGAAGATCGTGGAGGAGGCCAACAAGGCCTTTGAGCACAACATGCAGGTACAGGCGGGGCTGCGGCCCGGAGCTGTTAGGAGAGCGCGGGCGCCTCAGATGGGCGCCAGGAGGGCTCTGCCCTGCCCGACAGCTCGTCTGAGGGCTTGGGGAAGGGCAGCGCCTCCGGCATGGGACGGGGGCGGGGAGAATGGACCCCGTGCTCGCCGCGGGCTTCTGGTCCTCGGGATCGGGTCGCTAGCAAGGGTTGCCCTGTGATGTCCTGCTCGCTCGGTTCAGGGATGTGGACGGGAGTGAGTCCTTTACAAGCCGCCTCTGGAGGGACCGAGCCTGGAGGACCCGCCTGCCCCCGGCACCCGTGGCCGCAGGGAGTGAAGCCCTGGCTCCCCGCGGGCCCGGCTCGTGGCAGCAGAGCCGAGGGCCCTCAGTGGGCCGGCCCCACCTTCCTCGCAGCACTTCCCCTCCAGCTGGAAGTGCCTCAGGGGGCTGGGGGGCAGCCTTTTGCCATCTCCTGTCAGTGCCCTGCTGGTGTGTTGTGGGCTCTGTCTGGTCTGCACGGAAGGCTCAGCGCCGGCATTGCCACGGCTCCCGGGCCCGGGCTGCCACCGTGCGGCTCGTGCTCCCGGGCCAGTGGCTTCGGCCCCTCTGCGTGGGGGGAGTGTTTCTCTGACGGGCCGCCCAGTGATGGCTGCTGGTGCTCTCTGTAGATCTTCAATGAACTGGACCAGGCTGGCTCCTTGCTGGCCAAGGAGGCCGTGGAGGATGGACTCCCCGTGCATGATGGGAAAGGAGATGTGCGCAAATGCCCCTACTACACCGCTAAACAAGACAAAGGTAGGTCTGGCCTGTCCCACGCTCCCGCCTGGGGCCGGCTCGTCAGCCTCTCCCGCTGAGGCCGCGTCCCGTTGGTGCTGCCGTGCAGGTGCCCTGGAGGGCAGCGGATGCCCCTTTGGAATGGCCCTGGCTATGCTGAGCAAGTCCAGTCTCCAGTTTGTTCTGGCCACCAGTGTGGCCCTGGCCGCCGGCTTTCTGGCCTGGTACTACATGTGACGGACTCGCCGCCCCACACGGGCCCGCCCCACCTCCGCTGGACCGAGGGCCACCGCGGGGGACTTTCAGACGCGGGGTCTGACACAAGCAGCAACCAATAAAGCCAGACGCTAACGTCTCTGCCTGTCACTGTCCTCTCTGCGGGCAGACGCTGAGCTGGGCGCAAGCCCGGCCTCTCTGCAGCCCCCCCGCCTCCAGCCGTGGCACTGGGGACAGCCTGCTGGCCGGAACCCCTGGCACCGGCTCTGCTCCTGGAGCACCCACGCCTCCACCCCCAGGCCCACTTGCTGCAATCGTGTGGTGTCGTGTCCGTCCCCTCCCCGGGCACGGAGCAGCCTGCGAGCTCAGGTTGTTGTGGCTCTGCGGGAGGGCGGGGCGGGGCGCCTTGCTTCAGAGGCCCTGGGAACGCCGGCCTGGCGGCCAGAAGCCCCCAAGGATCTGTTCCGACCCGTGTAAACGCTACGGCGTTCAATAAAGAGGACTCTGACTCTGGCGGCCGCCCACCTCCTTCCTGGCGTGGTGTCCCCTTCACGCCGCCCTGGCAGCCTCGCCCGTCCTCCTCGTGCCCCACGGGCCGCGGTCTCCTTGCCGCAGCCCTGCCCTCCCAGCTCATCCGCCCTGTGGCTTCCTGACTCTCGGAAGGGCTTTGGCGCTTTCCCGCTTTGCCCCCAGTAAGGATAAAAAGCACATGCTCGCGTAACACTGCAAAGTCTGAGAGAGAAATGTGAACCCAAGTTGTTTTTATTAATAGGGCTCTGTTAGCTGTCCCGGATCCTGGGATCTGCCCGGTGGAGCAGCTGCCGGGGTGGGGGCCGAGCCGGCCCAGAACCTGCGAGCCTAGGCTGCTGTTCCCCTTCCCGGTCACCTTCAGACCGGAAGCCTTGGGAGCGAGGGTGGCTCTGCCTCTCTCAGGGGAGCAAGGGTGCCCACCTGCAGGCTGGCTGATCCTGGGCTCCCGCTGGGCGCTTCAGCTTGAAGATCCCGCGGGCGGCCGCTCTGGCGTGGGGGGGGCGCTCGAGGACACTCCCCAGCACTGTGGAGCCGACTGCCCGTGCCCAGGTCACGGCTGGGGTTGTCCACACTGGGCTGACTTGCTCTCACTGGGTTCTCAAAGGTCAGCATGGCCCTGGGCAGTCTGGACTGCGTGAGCACCGAGACCCTAAAGATGTACCCCAAAAGAAGGAAGCCAGGCAAGTGAGTGGAGGCCCAGGCAGGGGGGTGAAAGGGCCAATTTAATGAGAAACTACAAACGGAGACCAGCCACGATTCACAGTGAAGGGAGGCCATGCAGTGGCAGTGCGAGACCAGGAGGGGGCAGCAGCAGGGTTCAGCGGGCCACGGGGGCAGGTTCACAAGACAGACCCTCAGGAGACAGTGGGCTCAGGCCCGGGCAGGGCTGGTGTCCCCCAGGGGGCTGCCATGGCTCGGGGCTACGTCTTCCGGTCCCCTGGCCACAGCTGCTCCTGCTGCTGAGCGCGAGGGGACCAAGGCGAGCCCACGGCACCGGGAGCCGGCCTTCCCTGCGGCCTGCCCCAGCTGGGACGCACCAGCCACCGGGCAGCAGGAACCTAGTGTGGCAGAGGGCAAGGCTCCTGGGCATTAGTTCCAGCCCCAGCGAGGACGGGTGCACAGAGGTGTGGGCCGGAACAGGCGCTGGCGGGGGGAGAGGCAAGTTCCTTTGTGGCAAGCGCCGCCCGATCCCTTACCCAGTGACCTGTGGGTATGCTGCCCTCTCTACCTTATCTCAGGTGGCTCCTGGGCATAAGGTGTGGAGTTCCTGAGAGTTCCGAGGGCCAAAGCCATGCCTTCTGACCCACCACTAGTGCCCTGCAAACACACCTAGGCCGCGTGGCCCTGTCCTGCTTGGGTCCATTCCCCGCCCTCGGTCCAGCAGATCAGAAACGACTGGCTACAGGCCCCAGGCCTAGGGAACCCACTACTGCTCCATCTGCTTTTGGTCCAGGGAGTCAGGACCGAACCTGCCCCTGGTATGGAAACGAAGGCCACCGTGCGAGGCGCCCCTTCCCAGCTTGTCCTCCTGGCCACGCCACCCGCAGCAGCCACACGCGCTCGGCGCCGTCCCGCCACCTGCGCGCCCCTGGCCTTCCATCCAACAGAATCTTTTGCCGAAAGAGTCAGATGCTCAGGGTAGGGCGAGTTGAAGAGGACAAGACGTCCAGGGGGCTGGTGGGACAGCTTCCGCCCCCAAGTGGGAGTGGGGAGGCGCCACTGAGTGCGGGGAGCAAAGCACGGGGGGCGGGTGGACAGCGGGAGTCCGTCCCAGCTCCGTCAGCACAGGCGCTTGTACGTGTAGATGTAGGCTTTGCAGCTGGGGCACGTGTGCGTCACGTCCTTGAAGTCGTTGATGAGGCAGGGGATCAAGCAGCAGCCCAGGTCACACCTGAAGCAGACGGAGAGAGGTGGGCAGGCCTGAAGGGGCCGGGCACCCAGGCCCACTCCAGCTTGGTGTGGGAGGCCCGGTCCCCCACTCCCTGCCCCAGGGGCGCCCCCACCTACCCCATGAAGCAGCAGAAGAAGCCCAGCACGAAGTTCATCAGGCCGATCTCATAGGAGATTTTGGTGGTGATGGCCTGCTGGCAGTGGGGGCACACGGTCTGCACGGGGGCACCCTCGAAGATCTCTCCCTGCAGCACTGTCACTGTGGTGGCAGCCCCTGAAGGGACCAGGACTGTGGCCGTGTGGCCCCCAGGGCCTGGGTAGGGCCCCGGCGGGTAGGGCCCCGGCGGGTAGTAGCCCATGGGCGGGTGGGGGCCTGGGGGAGGGTAGAAACCTGGAGCACAAAAGACAGAGCAGACAGGTCACGCTGGCTGGCCAACGCCCCCCACGAAAGATGCGCACGAAGCCCCATGGCCCCCACCCCAAGCTGCAGGTGAGGTGTGGGAGCCGGGCCTTGGGCCTAGATGACCATCCACATCCCGCCTGCCCTCCTGGAGGGTGTGGTGAGAGCCGGGCGCGGCGAGAGCCGGGCGCCATCCCTCCCACTGTCGAGGACATGCCAGGGCTGGGCTGTGTCGGTCGCTGACGCACAGGGCCGCCACCCGTGCTGTGCGTGAGCCCTTCTCTGGGCAGAGCCGTCCCTCGGGGAGCTGCCGGGTGAGCAGGAGCCCAGGCCCCCCAGGGACGGGCCCCTGGCAGGGAGACATCTGCCCAGGCCTCCCGCCCCGTCCCCATCAGCCCGCACCCCGGGGCCCTGCCCCACTCACCTGGAGGCACGTAGGTGCCATCTGCATTCACATGTGGGGGGATGAAGCCAGGCTGGGGCACTGGGTGACCCGGCGGCTCGTAGGGCGGGGGGCCGATGTCTGCAGGAGGCAGAGACATGCCCGGGGGGGGCTGCATCACGGCTGGGGAGGAGCGGCCTGGACAGAGAGGCAGGAAGAGGCGGCTCAGGGCCCAGCTGCAGCGGGAGGGCTGGAGGGAGGGCGCTTCACACCGAGGCCTACCTGGGGTGGATGGGGCTCCGCTTTTTTCCTCCAGAAGGGGGGCTGTGGGGCCCCCAGGATAGGGAGGGGGAGGCTCATTCGACGACATGGTCACTGTCTCCGTGGACCTGAAGGAAAGCCCAGACGTCAGCTCGGCCCCCAGCCCCCCCTTACCGAGGGGCTGCACAAGGCGGGTGACAGCCTCAGCATTGCAGGCGCCGTGCACACAGGGCCCCCTGCCTCGGTCCCCTCCGTGCCGCCCCCAAGCCGGTGGCCAGCGTCCTGGCAGAGTGGTCCGGGGATGCCCCACCCCGGCTGCGGGCAGCTCATGCAAAGCTACCCCCGCAGCTGCGCCCCCACTTCCTGCCAGAGGGCAGCCCTGGGAGGGAGGAAGGACACCCCGCAGGCCAGTCTGGGTGCGGGTCCTGTCTTCCCCTCCCGGTGGGAGCTGGGGCGGCGTGACCCACTTGTGCGGGGACCGGGGGAAACTTTACCTCAAACCCCAGGTGCTCCGGGGGCGGCAGGGGAGGGTCCTGGCACTGCCGGGGGACACCTGCGCCCCGGGAGCTGGGGGGTGGACGGGCCGCGCCCTCAGCTGGGCGGGCGGAACCTGGGCGCCCCCCCCCCACACCCTCTCCCGTCCAGGCGCCCACTCGGAACCACCCCACGCCCGCTCTGCGAGTCCCGGCGCGCCCCGACTGCTCCCCCCAGGCCCCCGCCGGCCCCCCTCTCCGTGGCGCTTGGGAAGGGGGTGCCGTGAGCGGGGCTGAAAAGCCGTTACGCTCTGAAGCGGGGCTCAGTTTGCTTTTTAAAAACAAAGTAAAATGATGTAAACTCAAAAAAGAAAAGCAAAGCCGCGGGGGTGCAGACAGCGCCCGCCCCGTGGGTCCCGGCCGCGCGGAACCCCGTGAGAACTCAGGCAAGGAGGAACTTTTCAAGTATTCATTCACGTGACGCGCGAGCGCCCCAACAGCTGCCGCGGCGCCGCCCCGGCCTGAGCCCGACCGGCCCGCGCGGGGAGGCCGGCGGGGCGGCTGGAGACCGGCAGCGCCGACACCCCGTGTGCAGCCCCGCCGCCATCCTCGGGAGGCCCCGCATCATCATCATCGAGGAGCAGGTCCAGGGAGCAGGTCCAGCGCAGTGGCCGATCCAAGAGTTTTCCAAATTGTTAACCCTTTGCACTCCGAACCATTTTACGATATTTTGATTTAATTTCTTGTGCCATTTCAAGATAAAGCTTCAGGGAAACATGCGTGTCTCCGAACGGTGCGTTGAAACAGCCTCAATTCCCCGTAATCACTAATAAAGTGCAATGTCCCCTGAGAGGGCAGCGCGGAGTGCAAAGGGCTAATTTTCTTTTGACGCTTAATTTTTTTTTAAAGATTTATTTATTTATTTATACAAGCACTGGGCACAGTCAGAAGCGCGGGAGGGTGAGAGAATTCACCAGAGCCAGAGCGGGGAGCAGAGCAGGCAGAAGGACCGAAGGACACTGCTGAGGGGAGCAGCGGGCGGCAGGAGAGGTCTGCGCGCCATGTGGGACCCTCGCCCAGCGGCCGGGGATCGAACCGGCACTGCAGAGACTGCGGGCAGCTTCGCAACCCAGCGCTCAACCGCTGCGCCCCCGGGGAGGCCCTTGAAGCTTAATTTTATCACCAGCAACCAGCGCAGGGCCGGGTTGCTGCCAGCCGTGGGCGAGGCAGCGGCTCCGTCTCTGCCAGCAGGTGGGTGACTCTGTTCCTTTGCAAGAAACGGCCAAGGCCCGAAGCCTGAGTAACGCGGTGACTGACAGGAGAAGCCCGCTCGGTGCTCCCCTGCGCCAGGCCCCGGGGGGAGGGGGGGCGGGGGGGGGGACGCGAGACCCCCATGACAGCGAGGAGCCGAGGCTGGCGCCACCACACGGCTGCACAGCAGGGGGGCACCCCCGGGAGGGTCCGGGGGCTGCCAGTCCATGCTTTCCTCCAGCACAGCCCCTGGGGCGGGCACCCAAGGTCAGGCCTCTTTCTAGAAGCCCGAAGACGGTTGGTTTTTGTTCTCCATGGTGGCGGCGCGGGGTGCCGCAGGGGGGGGCGCTGCCCGGGCCCGTGACGGACGTGTGAGCAGCCGCCCAGTCAGTTAAGCAGAGGCGGTGAAGCTCCAGCTCAGGCACTCGCGGGCACATGTCGCTGCCACTACGGGAAGGAGGCGCATGGGGACCCCGAGTGATCGGGCCTGCGGGGCTCACCCAGCTCCCAGCGGGAGAACACAACAGCCGCCACAGCCTCTGGCAGGGTCTGGCCCGGCAGCAGCGGGGTCCTGTGTGTGCTCCCCCCACCCCACCCCCCCAGCCCCAGCAGAGCTCGTTCACGCGCAGCCAAGGTGAAGCCGCTTGCTCTGGGCCTCCTCAGGTGACTTTCTGGAAGGAAGACAGGCCGGCAGCCCTCCTCGGGGCCCCTCCCTTCCAGGGCCTGCCTGGAGCTCCCCAGTCTGGGAGGCCCCGGGGAGGCGCCGCCCACAGACCCTGGTGACAGCTGCGGGGTCACGTTCCCTGCTCCCCAGAGCCCTCCCCGAGGCACTTTCCGCCCCAGGAACCACGGCGCCGGGACGCCAGCTGGCTTCTGAGGGCCCGTTCCCAGGAGGCCGGCGCCAGGCTTCTGGCCAGCGAGGGCTTCCCGCCCTGCCGGGAGACTGAAAGGTCGCCTTGAGCAGGGCCCGCAGCGTCCCCTCCGTGAACAAAGAGGCGCCGCCCGCTCCAGAGGGGCAGGCCAAACGCTCTGCTGCGGACAGCGCCCCCACTCCCAGGGGCCAGGGCCCAGCAGAGGACAGGCCCCTGGTGCAGCAGGAGGGACTGGCCGCCAGGGACCTCCCGCCACCCCCGACGGCCCCCAGGAGGGAGTGTGAGAACCGAGGCCGGGGTGGGAAAAGCCACGGAGGGTCCTGGCGGCCTGGGGCGTCCCTGGCCATGGACCAAGCTGCCAGGGCCGGCCGTGGATCCCCGGGACGGCGTCACGTGCTGTCCTGCTCTCCCCCGCCCCGGGGGTGGGCTCAGGGACAGCCCGTTCTCAGGAACAGGCCCTCGGAAGGGAAGGGGGACGGCGCGTCCTCCAGGAATAACCGGCCATCTGTTGGCGCGGAGGGCTGTGCGGCAGCTACTCGGTGCCTGGGGCGGGCTGGGAGGCAGCGGCAGGGAGCGAGAGGCGCAGTCCCTGCCTTCCAGAAGTTTGCAGTCAAGCGGCAGGGACAGCGTTCAAGGGCTCACCCAACCCCAACGCGGAGCGTCGCAGCGCGCCGGGCCCGGGCCGCTGAAGGGAGGACAGCCTGTCTCGGGGGCAGGGGACGCCCCCCCGACAGGTGAGGAGGAGGTGGCAGAGCTCGTGCGACCACAGGCAAAGGAGGGGGGACGCGGTAGTGGCCGGTAGGTGAGTCTGGGGCTTCAGGAGGGAGGCCAGGTAACGGCCTGGAGCCCACGTGTGAGCAGCAGGCCACTGGGGGGGGACCCCGCCCTGAGGCGCGCTAGCAGAGCCCCCAGAGCCTGGTGCCCCGAGGACCCGGCAGCCACACAGCACCCTGGCCCCTCTCCTCCCTCCCAGGGGGCTTCGGGGTCTCCCTGGGCCACCCCCCCAGCAACATCAGCCGGGGGACAGAGGCCTCATTGCCCCGCAGGCCAGCAGCAGATCTGCGAGCACAGGGCTCCCCGCACCCCACCCGCTGCGGACCGCGTGGGCCTGGACAAGTTCCTCGGTCTCCGAGCTTCGGCTTCCGGGCCGGCAAGAAGGTTGTGGCACCGGCTAACAGGACCTCACACGTGAGCGTCCAGCCGGGGCGGCGCTGAGCGGGAGGCTCTGCGGGACAGGCCTTTAACGGCTACTGCGGGGCCTCCCTGGTGGCGCAGGCGGTTGAGCGCCGCGCTGTGGAGCCGTCCGCAGCCTCTGCAGCGCCAATTCAATCCCGGCCGCCCTCGGAGCTACCCACATGGCGCGCAGACCTCTCCTGCCGCCCGCTGCTCCCCTCAGCAGTGTCTTCGGTCCTTCTGCCTGTTCTGCTCCCCGCTCTGGCTCTGGTGAATCCTCTCACCCTCCCGTGCCTCTGGCCTGTACCCCAGCTCTTGTATACATAAATATTTTTAAAAATAAAATAAATTAACAGCTACTGCAAACAAACCTCATCTCTGAAAAGAGCACGCAGAATGGCCCAGCAAGGCCCCGCGCCGGCTCCACCCCAGTCCGGGCGCCTGTCTTCACGGGGCCGGGATGCCCCGGCCCGGCAGTCGCCTGCGGCCACGTGACCGCACCGGCCGACGAGTGAGAGGCGCCTGGGCTCCGGGAGGGCACCGAAGACGGACCTGCCCTCCCGACTGCTGCTGCCGCGGCCTGGACGTGACAGACGCTGGCGTGCAGGGCCCTTGGGAATGGGAGCCGGGCTAAGGACAGCCCAAGGCGCCCAGCCCTGGGGACCGGCACAGACCGTCCCCCGATGACCTCCTGCCGGCCTTCCGTGGGCTGCCCGGTACGTGCAGCCAGACCTGATCCGAACGCTCGAGTCTACCGGAGGCCGGAAGTTACTCACAATGAACTTCCAGTGAATTCTTACCAAGGAAGGAAAACCAGCATCATGAGAAATATGCGGAGTTGCTCAGGGCCGAAGGCACAGAAACAGGTGGTCCGGGATGGGAAAGCCTCCCAGGGGCCCCCAGTGACCCGGCGCTCTCTGGCCCACGGGGCCTCTCCAGCGTGGAGGCGGGGGCCCCCCGAGCAGGCCCTGCGCCTGCCAAGTCCTGGCCGGTGGGGCCGGGATCCCGCGTGACCCCGCGTGGGGCACAGCCGTGTCCCGTGGCCTTCCCAAGGGAGGCCGGAGAGACGAGAGCAGCAGTGGGGGCCGCCGGCCGTTCATTTCACCCGCGCGCAGGGCGACCTGGGGATGCCCCGGGCGCGCTCACACTCACGAGCTGCGTCGGGACACGACAGGGGCCGGGAAGATCTGGCTTCCCACCTGCCGGCTCGCTTCCTGCCGGCCCTGCGTGCTGCCCCTGACCGGCGCCCTGGCTCACGGGGGACACACACGGAAGGGCAGGCCCTTACCCCGGCCTGGGCGCGAGGCCCCAGCCGGCAGTCTGGCCGCCCCCACCCGGGGCCGTCTTCTCCTGTGTGAAATGGCAGCAGCCCCCGCGCCTGAGCTGTGAGGCGGCGTGCACGAGGCCGAGTCCCCACGCGCACAGCTTCGGGCCTGGCCGGCCGTGCTGGCAGACCGGGGGGGGGGGGGGGGGTGGGGGGGGGGTGGCTGCGCTGCGCCCGGGCGCAAGGAGGGCGCGTTCTGCGCTGGCTCCGTCAAGGGTCACAAGGCACGAGGACCCAGAGAACACTTTGGAGCTGGAAAGCAGCGAGGCTCGGGGCTGAGACGGGATGTCGCGCAGCTGCCGCCACACCCAGTTCCCAGGCGCCGGGCGATGCGTGGCAGCACGGGGCAGAGCGGGCGGCGCCGGGGCTCGGGCGCACCTCCGCTACCTGGGCATTCTTCTGCCTCACTCCGCTCCAAGGCCTTTGTCGCGAGAGGCGGCAGCCACGGCCCCGACGCGGCCCGCGCGGAGGCCGGGGAAGCAGCGTGTGCCCTGTGTTGACAGCACACGCCCACACGCGGGCTACACACCCAGCGACGGAATGTTCTCCCGGGACGGCCTGCTTGTGTGGAGACACGCCAGAGACGACGCGTCGGCTGTGCCGGGACAGGCAGCTCCTGGGACTGGCCCTTCCCGACGGCACCGTCGCTGCGCTGGCCCGAAGGATGTTCTTCCCGACCAGCCTCGCACCCTGGGCTGTGGTCCTCGGCGCTCTAGACAGCTCGCCTCCCAGAGATCTGCCAAGCGGGGGGTCCAGGCCTGCAAAGCAGGAGCCTGAGGGCCTGAACTTCTGGCCCAGAGACCCGGGAGAGCCGGCGGGTGGTCACCCGGCGTGATAAGGCGGAGAGCGCGGGCGGCGCCAGCACCGGGAGCACAGCCCAGGCCGTCCCCCTCGGCCAGGCTCTCCTGGAGCCCAAGCGTGGCGCCCAGGCAGGACAGCCCCGGGAGAGGAGCTTTCCTGCCGGCGCAGGCAGAGGACGTACCGCCGGGGAAAGAGGAGCAAAGCATGAGAAACAGCTACAGCTGCAACCACCAGTGAAGAAACAAGCCGCGTGCACCTGCTGGGCAGGCAGACGTCGGCGTGGAAGGTCGACGAGTCTGTGAGACCCACCCCTTTGCACAATCCACAAGAAGCCCCGAAAAGAAAACCCTCGCCTCTGCCTCACGCAGCTGGCGCGAGGTGGCCAGTCTCCTGGCCGGCGGGCTGAAAGAGCCAGGGCCTGGGACCGAGACACGCCGCCTGACCCAGCACAAAGCACGAGTCCTGGTTAAGTGTGACCAAGGCCCGGCCCCGGCTGCTGGTCTTCCCAACACCAATGCCTGCCCCCTGCTCCCCCGCGCCCCCCACACCCAGCTGCGGGGGAAGCCCAGCAGCCAGGAGGATGGTCGGCCTCCTGCCTTCACATGCGCGGAGCTCCCACACGTGGCTGATCTATACTAGAGCCCCGAGTCCCCAGAAACGGGGTGGGGCGGTGTCTCTCAAGCTGCCAGACCCCCTCTGGGGAAGAGCACGGCCGCAGTGACCTTGCTCGCGCCAGCATGGGGGCTCCAGTCCAACGCAGACCCCCGCCACCCGCGGGGTGCGGTGAGTGAGCACCCTGCACGAGACCACGGCGGCCCCGGCGGCGGACGCGCTTCAGAGGCACGGGCAGCAGTGCCGGGACAGGCCAGGCGACCTGGCCAAAATGCCTGAGTGGGCAAAAAGCCAGACAGGAAGAAACCGCTGATGGTGTCAGGTGTCACGGTCAGCTCAAGGCCAGGAGGGTCCCCCTCGCTCCCTAATTTAATAGCTGCTGTTCAGAGCTGTGCCGCCCTGCTCTGCGAGACCTGGCCTCCCTGGGCAAGCCGCTGCCCACGCTCTCTCCTGAGCCAGGGCCGCTGCCACCTAGACACAGGCGAGAGGCTGCCAGGCTGGGCACAGCAAAACAGGGGCACATACTGCAGACTGGGGGTCACCCCTGTCGCCTGCCAGCCACTGGTCTTATCGTTGGCAACTGAGCCACTTCTTTCAAACACTAAAGGGTTAGAATTCGCCTCAGGCCTCACCAAGGAAATCCTTTCACCTTCCCTGGTCTGTTTCTCCTGGAAGGCAAAGCGCAATCCCTGGAACAGATCTGAATTCAGAATGAATCAACATTATTGAACACACGACGTGCCTGGCACGTTCACAGCTTTTCCTGGACCCTCGTGACACCTCCTTGTGGTAAGAACCGCTGGTGCAGGCTCGGCCAGCAGACAGTGCAACCGCGCAGCAGCCCCAAGAAGGCAATGAGAGATGTTTTCTGAAAAATGATCCAATGTCACCAAAAGTGCATCTCAACTGCTCGTACGCAGAGAATCAGAACGTGACCGGGCGTCCCTTCCCCACACTGCGTGGGTACTACTGCGTCTACTCTAGCACAGGGACCCTAACCTTTCAGTGATTAGAGGCTTTTCACCTGCCCCAGATGAAGCGAGGCTCTGGGAGGGCCAATGCCTGGTTACGCATCGTGCAAGGGACAGCGGCACCTCTGGTGTGGTCCGCTGTCCAGGCAGCACTGACCCCAGGGCCCCGAGCCTGAAGACTCAGAGGTGTGTCTGCAGACCAGGAGTCCACCCGACCTGTGTCTCCCTGGGTGGGTGGTCCTGACCCCTGACCTCTGCGGCACTTAGCTGCAAAGCAGCTCTGCCACCTCAGGGGGGCATGTCAGGGAGAAGCCTGGCTGTTCAGAGCTGGTCCGTTTACACACACCTCCTCTCTGTGCAGTCTGTTTCCAAGTCCTCCACAGGCGGCACAGCTGCCAGCCTGGCTCTCCCTCGCTCCCTCCTCCACTAAGGGCGACACTCTCGGCAGTGCGCCCACCGCAGGCTGCCCTCGCCAGCAAAAGGCCTAGCTCACAACGGGACAGAGAACATGCCCTCCTCCGGGGGAAGGGTCACATCACATCTGCACCCTCTGAACAGTGTTTCTGAAGGTGGAGACATAGTTTCACAGGATCCTCCCTTCTCTCCCGCTCAGGCAACCAAACAGGGTTAGGAGTTTGGTGTTTGTGGCTACATAACAAAGCACCTGCCCCTAAGGGCCTCAAAGCTCATCAGCTGTGCCACACAGCCCAGCTCCCTAGAGTCCGAGCAACGCCCCAGAAGCAGGTGGAAGTGCCAGCCCAGGTGCACAGAAAGCAAAGCACACAACTCCTCGCGGTTCCTGCCAGTGAGATGCCCGTGCAGCGGGAGGCGGGTCACTGCACTGGCTCCCACACAAAACAATTATGGACCCTGAGTTAGTATTCTCTGCACACAGTCCCTGTTTCTGCTCTTAGGGTGGTTCTAGAATCATGGGCTGCTGTTTTCAAGTCTTTGTAAGGGCTCATGTAAAGCTCTCTCCTGGTTCCAGAGGCTTAGCTGATGAAAACCTCCTTCAGGTTCTCGAGATAGGAGAAAAGTGTTTAACCCAGGACCTCTGTTAATTAAAAACAAACAAGCAAGAGAAATTCAAATACTCTACTTAATGACACGCATGCAACGTGCTCGATACACACGAACAGAAAAAAGGGACCTGTTGGTTAGATGTCTGATAAAGCACAATAAAGTGCTGGTGGTCTAGGGGCGTCCACTGAGAAATTTCTTGGACTTTTCTGTGCGTTCGAAATGTTTCCTAATGAGATGCTGGAGGAGGAAGTCTTTTGAGATAGCAAGTGACTGAGAATAACTTCTCCAGAGCAGGGCAGAGGGCGAGGTGAGCTGGCACACCACCCGAGTCTAGGCCATCCCCGAGGAAAGAACAAAGTGCCAGGGAGCGAGGTCACGCTGGCAGAGACACTGCCCTGTCCAGCAGCAGGCCCGGCATACGCCTCTGGGAGCAACCCTTGCCCCAGACCCTCCATTTTCTCGCTCCAGGACAAAGGTTCTCAACCCTAAGGGCGCCAGGGGGGCGTCTGGGCCCACATCTACAACTGCAGAATCAGCAGCTCCGGGTGGGCCCCAGGCAGCGGGGTTCCGAAGCAGAGGATCGTGGGCCCAGCCTGGAGACACTCAGCGCCGCGCACTCCTTACCTGACACCTGTTGAGAGGCCTCTGAGGAGATGCAGGGGAGAACAGAATACCCCGCCCCCCCACAAACAAGTGCCCAGGCCGCCTCGCAGGAGCTCGGCGACACCGGGCTCGGTGGCAGAGGCTGGCCCGATGCCAGGCCCGCACTGCCTTCCCCGGGCGCGCGAGCGGTGCGGGGTTCGCCGGTGTGGACCGGCCGCGCGCGGGCCGCGGCGGGCCGGCCAAGGTCGCCACGGCGCTCAGCGGGGGCGCCCTCGTCGCCGGGGCCCCTCCCGAGCCCCTCCCCGGGGCCCGCCGCCGCCGCCTGTCCCCGCGCAGCCCCGCTGGGAGCAGAGGGGGGCCCCGAGCCGCCGCCCCGCGAGCCCTGAGGTGCGAGCGCGGGGCGCCGAGCGCGGGCCGGCCGCCCCCTGGGCTGTCACCGCGCCCCGCGGCCGGACGTCAAAACCCCCAGGGCCACGCTGCGCTCGCCCGCGCGCGGGAACCGCCGCGCCGCCCCCGGCCCCTTCACCTCCAGCGCCGAGGCCCGAGCGCGGCGACAGGCCGGGGTCCAGGCGCGCGCCGACGAGCCCCTCAGCCCCGCGGGGCTCTGCGCACACACCGCCCCCCGCCCGCCCAGGGGCCTCTGGGAGATGGAGTCCGCCCGCGCGCCCGAGGCCCGCAGCGCGCGCCGGGAGGACTACAGCACCCGGCGTGCCCCGCGCGACGCCGCGGGCGGGGGCGGGGAGGGGCTCGGCGGGCCCCGCGGCCAGGCAGCCCGGGTCAGCCCTGCCCGAGGGCCGCCAGCGCCCGGCCCGGCCCCGGGGCGTCCCGCGGGCCGCCCTCTCCGCCGGGCCGAGGCGACTCACCGTGCCCGCGGCGCCCGCGGCGCCCGCAGCAGCAGGAGGGCCTCCTCCGCAGCTCGCCGTGGCGCGTCTGTCAGAAGGAGGCGGGTAGGCGCTGGAGCGCGGCCGAGGACTGTGGCGTCACGGCGGGGGCGGGGCCGGGTCACGTGGGCCGCCAGGTGACGTCAGGCCGAGCGCCGGGCGCGAGCGGCGGCGGGGCGGGGCGCGGGCGGTGTCGGCCCCCCCCCCCCAACCCGGCCGAGTCCCGCCTCCCGCCTCCCGGCTGCTGCCCCTCCGCGGGCTCGCCGGGGCGGGAAGACGGCGTGGCGGCTGTGAGCGCCCGGACCCTGCTCCAGCGCTCGCGTGTCCTTCGTGCAAGTGCCTGGGGCCTTTGCTGCTTTCGCATTTTTTGTGCTTTTTGCATTTTTTGTGCTTTTTGTTGATTTTGCTGGTTGTCCGGGCCCCAGCAGGGCGCTGAGGCGCTGTGTGCCCCTGAGGCCAAGAAGGCTGTGACGGGCTTACCAGAGAAAGCGCGCGCCCTGACGACCTGCCGAGGCCGAGTCAGTGCTGTGGGCCTTGAACTCGTGGCCCAAGCTCCAGGGCGCGTGGAACGAGGCGCCTCGTCTTCAAGTAGACGCGGACGGCGTGGTCATGTGCTGGCCAGTGGATGTAATGTTGTGCCTGGAGCCTCGCGGGGACCTTACCCTGAATTTCCCCCAGAAGTAGTGGGTCACTGTTTGCTAAGTCAGCGTTTGCAGAGGGGACTTAGAAAGCATAGCTGCCAGCTGTATGGGGTGCAATTGACACTTCAAAGAAACAACCAGTGTGCGGTGGAGAATGGCTTAGCCAAGGAAAGGCAATTAAGAAGTTGGAAAACCAACACATACGTAATCAAAAAATTTTTCCTGCTAACCATTGACTCAAGCCTGGAGTCAGGGAGCCAGACCCCAAGGGCTCTCAGTTCTTGTCTAGGTGAGGGACGAATTCAATGTCAGGAAAGGAGTTAGGCAGAAAAGCAAGAAATTTATTGCCATGTAAGAAGATGGAAAGGAAAACTCTGAACAGAGAGGGGTTCCGTGTGTGCAGCCACTGAAGGACAAGAGGCAGGAATTTATATGAATATGGAGAGCACAGGGTGGGGGTTCTGACAGCGGGTGTCTCTGTGTTGTCTCTTGCTGATTGGCTGAGACCCGCTGGGTCTCCCAGGTTACTTAGTCTGTTTCCCTGGAAGGAGCTCTGGTCTGTTGCTTTGGCACTGTGTGGCTTTTCTGAACATTGTTTTTACTATGTTAGGGCACCCTGACTCCAAGCAGCTGTTCTCCATTCAGTTTGATAAATGGGCTTGGGGCACCCTGACCCTAACTGCCTGCCTGCTCAGCCTAACTTCCTAATTCACCATGTTAAAAATAAAATAAATACAACGGGCCTCCCCCTTGGTGCAGGGGTTGAAGACACAGCACTGTCAAACTGCTGCCAGCCACTGCAGCACGAGTTCGATCCCCTGCCAGGGAGCTACCCACATGGCACAGCAGACCTCTCCTGTCTCCCCGCTGCTCCCCTCAGCAGTGTATTTCACTCAGTCTGCCTGTTCTGCCCCCCACTCTGTCTCTGGTGGGTCCTCTCACCACCCACACCTCTGCCCTGCACCCCAGCTCTTGTATGTATAAATAAATCTTTAAAAATAAATACAAAAAAGGGTGAAGTTAATTTTAATAATATAATTCAACCCAACACGTGCAAAATATTAGTGTTTTAATGTCTAGTCAGTAAAATATATTATCAATGAGATATTTTACATTCATTTTTTTCCCCACACAGTATTTGGGATGCAGTGTGTGTTTTATACATATAGCACATCTCGTAGCAGATCAGCTACAGCTCAAGGACTCAGTAACTACACGTGGCTTGTGGTTCCGCACTGGACAGACAGCACAGCTACAGGACATTCGTTCAGTTACTAGCATCCAAGCAAGTTCTTGTTTTAGGCCTGGAAATATACAGAATGGAAGAAAGCCCAATTTCTGACACAGTCCAGCTAGGGAGAGAGTATTATAGCTTGCGAGAAAGATATTTTAGCAAAAATGTTCTGAGAGTCCATGAGCGAGCACTTGATGAGAAATCTTCCGAGAGGAGAGAGACATTTAAAAGGATGTGGAGGAACTCCCCAGGTAGAGGGCGGAGGCCACCCCAAGCACTGAGAACTGCGTGTGCGTAGTCCCAGAGAGAGGACAGCCAGAGCCCCTCGGGAAAGGCCAGCAGGGCTGAGGCTGGATGGTAGGAAGGGCAGAGGGTGGGGAGAGAGGAGGGTCTTGTGGACCAGCCAGTGGAAAGTGCAGTTGGCGCTCTGCAGCGTTGTGGGGGAATGCTGAGCGTCCCCTGCTGGGCGGTGAGACCAGGGTAATGAGCACACCCTGGCCGTGCGCACGGGGGCAGAAGCCTCTATCGATCCAGCTGGCAGGAAGACCCATTAGGAAGGGAGGTGGCTTGAGAATGAATCCAGCGGAAAGACCCTTGAGACGGAAAGCGGGCCGGAGCGTGCGGTCTGTTTGTATGACGTGTTCAGAACCTCAGCGTGGAGACAGAAACGAGCGGTCATCAGAGGCTGGGGAGCTCAGGGGGACGGGGGTGCCCGTTAGTGGCAAAAGTTCCTTTAGGGGGTGATGAACGAGTTCTCAGCTTGTCACTTGACCTCGCGCCTGTGAATCTGCTGGAAGCCACTGACTTGTCGCTTCTGTGAGTGAGCTTGTGGCCCGCGAGCTAGAGCTCCATAAAGCAGTCACCAAGGTAGGGGCAGAGACCACACGCAAAGCAGCTGGGAAGAATCCAGACACGTGTGGAAATAAAAGCGAAGGCGCCTCTGTGCAGCCACGGGGTGGTGGCCTGTGTTGTTTCTCTGGGACCCCTGCTGGGTGTGTCTGAGACCAGGAGCCCCCACTGTCTCGGGTGGGAGGTGCCAGGAGCTGCCGGTGGTCTTGCAGCCTCACTGCCCGTCTCACTCCCCTGGGGAGCCACCAGTGTATCCAGACCCCTCCGCGCCACACGGCCACGCGCACACGGCCCGTTCCACACCACCGCCGCCTTCGTGGCTCCCAGCTCACCCCGTACTGTGAGGCAGCGCCCCCTCTTTCCGGCCGGGCTCTGACTGTAACGGGGTGGTTGGAGCACTTTGGCCTGTCACTGTCGGTGGCAGCCCCCTTGCCTTGTGCCCTGGACGAACACCTGCTGGCCGTCAGTGGGCCCTCCCAGGGGGTCCTGAGACTTGCGTCCCACCTTTCGCCTCCCAGTTGGCAGAAAACAGCGCGGAGAAAGTGGAGTTCCATGGTCCCGGCAGCCAGTGCCATCTGCTGGCGAAATGGGCAGGGGACACTGCAGGTTCCTGAGGGTGTGTGTGTGTGTGTGTGTGTGTGTGTGTGTGTGTGTGTGAGAGAGAGAGAGAGAGAGAGAGATCCCTCCCTCTTAAGTGTCACTGTCTTAGGCCAGAGCCCAGGTCCATTCTGAGCCCCGTAAGGAAAGTGCTGCCTTCCGTGCCAAGCTCCATGCTTTTCCACCAGCCTCTCAGCCACTGGGTGGCTGTAGCGATCCCCAGAGCTGTCCCAGCAGCCTCTTCTGCCCCCCTCCACTCTCTGTCCCCCATAAGGAAGTCACTAACCCGACGTTTGTTTCGGCCTTTCCTGTAAGTTCTTGTTTTTTTTTTTTTTTTTTTTTTTAATAGAGGCATGCTTTATTTATTTATTTATTTATTTGTTCATTCGTTTTTGTTTATACAAGCACTGGGTACAGTCAGAAGCGCGGGAGGGCGAGAGAATTCACCAGAGCCAGAGCGGGGAGCAGAGCAGGCAGAAGGACCGAAGGACACTGCTGAGGGGAGCAGCGGGCGGCAGGAGAGGTCTGCGCGCCATGTGGGACCCTCCTCCGGTGGCCGGGGAGCAGCCGGGGATCGAACCGGCGCTGCAGAGGCCGCGGGCAGCTTCGCAACCCAGCGCTCAACCGCTGCGCCACCGGGGAGGCCCTCCTGTAAGTTCTTGTAACGAAAGTAAAAAACGCTCAGACATGCTCGTGAGCGTAACCATGACAAGGCGCCCTTGAGAGCCTGCAGCTCCCGATAAAGACCGGTGGGGCTGAGCGCGCGTCACTAGCTTGTCCTGCACCCCAGCGATAGGGACCCCCAAAGGTGTATAAGGACCAGTATTTTGGCCCGAGAGAGCAATTCCAAGAGACTGGCCCTGGGGAGGGTGGGAGGAACCTTGCCGTAGCGATGCTTCCGGAGGCGAGCTCGCTGCCCCCTTTGGGCTTCGCTGCTCCCCGACTCCCTCTTGCTCCCGGTTTGTCACAACGGCACTGGCCTGGCACACTGCGTGACCATCGCTCCCCAGGCTGGCACTCTGTGACTGTCGCTCCGCGAGTCCTCGCCGCATCCCCCGGCTCTTCACCCAGCTTCGGGGGTGACTCGGCTAAGACACGCTGTGCAGCGACTATAGTCGGAAGGTACTTTGGGCGCTTAGGGTTGGTTTTCCCTGTTTGATTTGAGTGTTCGAGTGACAGCATAAATCAAATCTCTTCTTGAGAACCAACCTCCGGCTGAGATTCGCTTACTGCGCGCGACAGTTCGGTTACGAGTGGACCCAGCTACAGGTGTGGCCTGTGGGGTGCACTCCGCAGGTGACCCCAGGGCGCTCAGGATGTAGCTCCACCAGGGCACCCCCACCCCCGTGGGTCTGCGGCATCACTGGCTTGAAAGCCTCAAGCAAAAACCCTATGATTGTTTGGCAGATACAACGAACTCCCCCTATTTCGTACGGGGTCCCGGGCTGAGCATGCAGCCGCCCTCCCCGGGGAGCCTGGCACACTTACCCACGCTGAACGGGAGTGTGACGCAGCAGGGCCAGAGGCAGCAAACACCGGTCCCGAGAATCTAGGCTGAGGCCCCACCACCCAGCTGCTCTCCCGAGAAGGCAGAGCCAGCCCAAGCAGGCGCGAAAGAAGCCGTTCCTGCCAACACCTGTGCCCACTGCAGTACGGACAGGGTGCTGAGCCCCAGCCACCCCATTTGCAATGACCCGAGTCCCCAGTGGCCAGCCCTTGTCCCCGCCGGAGTCCATTGGCATAAACCGCTGGAAAGAAATCGACCAAAAGTGGGCCTCCCTGGTGGCGCGAGGGGTTAAGCACCGCACTATGAGGCAATCCGCAGCCTCTGCAGCACGAGTTCGATCCCCGGCCAGGGAGCAACCACATGGCGCAGCAGACTCTCCTGTCTCCCCGCTGCTCCCCTCAGCAGAGTACTTCGGTCCTTCTGTCCTTCTGCCTGTCCTGTTCCCTGCTCTGTCTCTGGTGAATCCCCTTACTCCTCGCACCTCTGGCCTGTCCCCCAGCTCTTGTATGCACAAATAAATAAATCTTTTTTTTAAAAAAAAAGAGAAAGAAATCGACCAAAAGGATTTGGGGCAGCCCTGGGGCCCCCGCACAGCTGCAGTTTGGCTGGAGATTTGGGCTTTGGGGCTCCATAACAGCATCCTGGCTCCGGGGTCTCACCCTGGTGCCCCTGCCCCCACCACCCCTGCAGGATGCGCGCCTGGCCCTGGTGACCAGACTCATTCCAGTTCTGCCATTCACATTTTTTTTTTTTTAATTTTATTTTTTTTTAAGATTTATTTATTTATTTATACAAGCACTGGGCACAGTCAGAAACGCGGGAGGGTGAGAGGATTCACCAGAGCCAGAGCGGGGAGCAGAGCAGGCAGAAGGACCGAAGTACACTGCTGAGGGGAGCAGCGGGCGGCAGGAGAGGTCTGCGCGCCATGCGGGATCCTCCTCCGGTGGCCGGGGAGCAGCTGGGGATCGAACCGGCGCCGCAGAGGCCGCGGGCAGCTTCGCAACCCAGCGCTCAACCGCTGCGCCACTGGGGAGGCCCTGCTATTCACATTTCTTTGTGAGGCGTGGGAGGCCCCTGCTCTGGCCCTCTCCAGCCTCGACCCTGCACTGTCCTCCCCCTCTGCCCGACAAAGGCGGGTGAGACCACTAGAGGAGGACACAGCCCGCCAGGTGGGACCACTGGGGAGCAGATGAACCCAGGGCTGTGGGGACCAGGCTTCTGATAACGAGGTGGGGGGTGCAGTTCTCATGGGAGAACGTTTGAATAGTCTCCAGGCTGGCAGAAGTTGGAAGCCCCTCGGGTGGAGGGCGGGCGGAGGGCGGCAGATCTGGCTGGTGGGGGAGCTTGCAGGTGAGGGGCTTTCCTGCTGGGTGGAGTGCATCTGGCAAGAGCAGGGTGCCCCGTAGCATGCATGGACGACAAGGACCCAGTACTGGAAGTTGTCGGCTTCCTACACAATGGGCACTTGGGTAGCTCCAAGAGGGTCAGTTGGAAGGTCTTGCACCAGTAGGTCCACGTTGGGGTGTGGGGTGAGGGGTTCTGGATAAACCTTAAAGACACGATGATCTTGAAAGGAGCCAGCTCAGCAGGCCACCTACTGCATGACGTCACAGCTGTGCCATGTCCCAACAGGCAGGTCCAGAGAGGCAGATTAGCGGGCACGGGGGTTGGGGGGCATTGCATGCCACAGAAGTGGGGGCTCCCCTCTGGTGATGAGATGTATAAAGGAGCTTGTGTTCAGGGCCTCCCCGGTGGCGCAGTGGTTGAGCGCTGGGTTGCAAAGCTGCCCGCAGCCTCTGCGGCGCCGGTTCGATCCCCGGCTGCTCCCCGGCCACCAGAGGAGGGTCCCGCATGGCGCGCAGACCTCTCCTGCCACCCGCTGCTCCCCTCAGCAGTGTACTTCCGTCCTTCTGCCTGCTCTGCTCCCCGCTCTGGCTCTGGTGAATTCTCTCACCCTCCCGCACTTCTGACTGTACCCAGTGCTTGTATAAATCAATCAATCAATCAATCAATCAATCTTTTTTTTTTTTTTGAAAAGGAGCTTGTGTTCATGCTCACACAAAGTTGCTAACAGCTGCTGACATGCACTATTTTTTTTAAAGATTTATTTTATTTATGTATGCATACAAGAACTGGGGTGCAGGCCAGAGGTGCAGGTGTGAGAGGACTCACCAGAGACAGAGTGGGGAGCAGAACAGGTGGATCCACCCAGATGCACTGCTGAGGGGAGCAGCGGGGAGACAGCAGAGGTCTGCTGTGCCCTGAGGGTCAGTGCCCCAGCCAGCAGGATGACAGCTTCATAGTGCTGAGACTTAACCCCTTGCCACCAGGGAGGCCCCTGGGCTCTTTCTTCCCCTGATGCCTATCCCTGGGGAAGTGGGAGAGCAGACCAGAGCTGGGAAGGACTGTCCTGGCACTGTCCTTGTAGCATTTCTACACACACACACACACACACACACACACACACACACGGCAACCCCACTTGGAAGTTCTATTTCCCACCCAGCATGCAGGGAAGGTAAAACTCAGAGAGGTTAAGTCATTTGCACAAGGTCACACAGCGGCTGAAAAAGCAGAAACCCATAGCCCCGAAGTGTGCGGGTCTTTCAGCTGCCGGTGTCTCCTTGTCAGCTTCCTCAGCCCTTCTCTGGGAGCCTGGGGGAGTCTGGCCTCTGGCCAGCCGACACACTGAGCAGGGCTGGGGGTGGGGGTGGTCATGCCTGGGCCTGTAGAGCTGGGGGGCTGGGCGAGCCAGCTCAGGAGAGGAGCAGAGCAAGACTTGGGGAGGCCATCCTGGCCCATGCCCGTGACAGGCAGAAGCCAGGGGGGAGCTGGAGGCCTTGGCCCTCTCTATGCCCCTGCCCCCAGAAGTGGGAGCCCTGGCGGCTTTTGGCTGGTGCCCAGACTCAACTGGAATCTTTGGGCTCTTCTCTACCTTCTCGTTTCTCAAACCTGGGCTTTTTTAACCCCAAGAACTCTGTTTTCTGCCCTGACTCTGGAGGCTTCCAGGAGCAAGCTGCCTGTCCACCAGCTTCCCCACACATGGGTTGGAAAGGACCATGGTTCTGACACAGACAAAGGACTTGAACGGAATGGCTGGCCGTGCTGTCCAGACACCCACCGGCTCCCGCGAGCACCTGCCTGCGCCGGCTCTGGAAGCAGCTTGTCCATGTTCTCTGGTGTCCTAGCAACCAGAACCTTGTTCGAGTTCTGGCCCAGACAGGGCCATTTCCCCCTGACCCCAGGCCTGTCTGTGTGGCTTGAGGGTCCACTGCAAGCCACCCCTTGTCCCCTCTCCCCCGGATGCGCAGAACCACAGCGCCCCCACCGACAGAATGAGCTTCTCAGTCACCTACAGCGAGCTGATCGACATCGCCATCCCGCGGGGTGGCGTGATCAACTTCAAGGCCCTGCACCTCCTGCTGCAGGGCATCCTGGACCACATCCACATAGCCGAGCTCAAGAAGGTGCTCACGGGCGACGAGGACTTCCTGCAGACCTCGGCGGTGTTCACGCCCCGGGAGGGGGACGCCCAGCCCATCATCAACCCCATGAAGAGGCTCAGCAATGTCTTCGACCACGTGGTGGACCGCATGGACAGGATGGAGAGCCAGCTGGCTGCCCTGCAGGACCTGCCCTCCACCATCCAGCTGCTGGAGGGCAGCCAGGGTGCTGGCAGGCCTGCGGAGGCGCTGTGGCACCTGATCAAGATCCGGAAGATGGTGGAAGGCAACGAAGAAGCCCTCGCCAAGGTAAGCCACACGCCTCCCTAGCTGTCAGCCCAAGCCCCCGGGCCCTGTTACCTGGCCCCCTTGGGACAGGTGAGGAATTTGGCTTTGGAGCCAGGCCACACCACAGCCCCAGGCCGCACCACAGCCCCAGGCCACGCCAGAGCCCCAGGCCTTCTCCGAGACGGCCCTCTCCCGTCTTAGCTCCCCCCTGCCCGGCTCCATGTCTTTCAGCTGTCTTTTTTTTTTTTTTTAGATTTCTTTTTATTCATTTATGCACACAAGAACCAGGGTGCAGGCCAGAGGTCCAGGGGTGAGAGGATTGACCAGAGACAGGTTGGGGAGCAGAACAGGCGGATCTACTGAAATCCACTGCTGAGGGGAGCAGCGGGGAGACAGGAGACAGGAGAGGTCTGCTGCGCCCTGTGGGCAGCTCCCTGGCCGGGGATAGAACTCGTGCTGCAGTGGCTGGCAGCAGTTTGACAGCGCTGTCTTTAACCCCTGCACCCCCAGGGAGGCCCCTCAAATGTAATTTTGGGATAAGAGAACAGGACGTCACGCCTGGGGCACGTGTCCACTCCTGGCCCTTTGGACATGGCCAGGCAGGCAGGCTCAGCCTAAGAACTGTAGTTACCCCCTCCAGCAAGTCTCGGAAGGGGGCCGGGACTAGACAGGTGCCCTGAAAGATCTCGGTTACACAGGTTTCAAGTCTGACGAGGGCAGAGGAGGGCAGAAACCCAGGTGCAGGTGTTTGTAGAAGTTATGGGCAAACACAGATGGTGTGGAAACTGGAGACGGTGGCCCTGAGGAAAGGGCCAGGGCCTTCCCTCTCCTGCCATTCCCCCGCCCCACTCCGCCCCTCCCCTGAACCCTCCCTTCTCCATGGAGCTCCCCACCCCCAGCTGCCATCCCTCAGCTCTCCCCACCTGCCAGGTAGGTCAGGGGCTTACACCTGTTCGCTCCTTAGGGTGCTGTTCTCATCGATTTCCCCAGAGAGGGAAGTGGCCCACCGAGGTCTCCGCGTAGGAGCGGGTAGCCGTGCGCCCGGGGAGGGGCGGCCAGTGCACTCCCTGCGAGCCAAGGCAGGAGGTGTCCTGGCTTTCTCCTCCCAGGACAGTTGAGAGAATGAAGGCGTAGGAGCTGGGGAGCGCCCGGCCAGCAGTCACTGTTAGCATCCTCTGGAGACTGAACTGGGCAGGCAGTGGGTTCCACCGAGTTGCTTTATGTGGAGAGATCCCTGTTTGTCAGACACGTACCAGTAGAGTCGCCCCTTCCTACCCAGAGCCGAGAGCCCAGCAGACTGTTCCCTCTCCGTGTCCTTTGCTCTGAGTATGTTTCAGTCCAGGCCTTGGGAGCGCGTCTGTATTTACTTGTCCCTTCCCTAGCCAGGCCCAACTTCCTGCTTTCCCTTCCTCTCCCCGCTTCAGTCCATGACGACCCTGCAGGACTTGCTCACCGACATTCATGTACTCAAGGTCACCGCTGGGGCCCTCAGGAAGGACGTGGACATGCTGAAGGACATATTCCAGAAGGTAGGCCTCCTGGCACCCTCCGTGCTGGCCTTGCTGCTTGGACCTCGGGTGGCTGGAGTGACAAGGCAAATCTAGGAAACCTGTTCTTAGTCAAAAATCACAGCCACGCGGCAGGGCAGGAGCCTGAGTCATCTGTGAGTGGCAGAAACTTAGACCTGGTTTTGGCAAAAGAGAGAATTTATCGTCTCAATTACTAAAATGTCAAGAGATGCCTGCAGGCACAGCGGGATCTAGGTGCTACACCACCACCTCAGCCTGTCTTTCTCTCTGCCTCCTTTGGGGGATAATCAGGTGCTCCCCAAGTCTTGGTGATTTCAGGCTTCTCGTTCACCAGTTTAGCAGAAAGAAAACAATTCTTCCTCTTTTGGAAAGCTCTGTACCTACTGAATACTACTGTGAACCCTGGGCAGGCATGCATGCTAGTTCCTTATGGGCCTACAAAGACTTCAACCCAGGGCCTCCCCGGTGGCACAGGCACCACCATCTTTTTTTAAAGATTCATCTATTTATTTATACAAGAACTGGGGTACAGGCCAGAGGCGTGGGAGGGTGAGAGGATTCACCAGAGCCAGAGTGGGGAACAGAACAGGCAGACGGACGAAATACACTGCTGAGGGGAGCAGCGGGCGATGACAGGAGAGGTCTGCCGCGCCATGTGGGATTCTTGCCGGCCAGCTGGGATCGAACCCACATTGCAGAGGCTGCGGACAGCTTCACAGCGCTGCGCTCAACCGCCTGCGCTACCAGGGGAGGCCCCATGACAGGCTGTTAAGAGGCCCTGCAGCAGAGTCGCTGAGTGCTTCTTAGCCCAGCATTTCCCAAACTTATTTGCCCAGGGAACCTTTTTCCAGCCCTTTCCCACTTACTGGGAAATACTAGCTTTGGAATCTGTCGTCCGGCTTGTTCCTCTGGGCCAGGCCCTGGTATGTGGCTGTGAGAAGACGCAGGGCTGGCACCACCCCGGCCCACGGGCTCGGCTCATTTCACAGATGCCCCTGGAAAAAGTGGACAGTATCTCCAAAGATTTGAAATCGCAGCACCAGAAGATGAATGCCCTGCAGCGGGAGATGGTGAGAGCCCTGCTGTCCCCTCTCCCAGCCCCTCTTCCCCTCCCCCTCCAGGCTCAGGGGTGCTGGGAGAAGGGAGGGGTACAGAGGACAGAACTTGGGAAGGCCCAGGCACCCTTGGGGTCCGCCCCCTCATTCCCGACCGCCTCCACACCCCCCAGCTGACGCTTCAGAATAAAGTAGTCTCCGTCCCCAAAGCCGAGGACACGGTGCTCTGGAGTGGCCTGCACGAAGCCATGTTCCCCCGAGTAAGTGCGCCTAAGGTGGGGTAGGCAGGGCCAGGCAGCCCAGAGTGACCCTGGCTTACCCAGTCGCCTTTTCCCTTCGGGACTTTTCTACAGAGAAAGTCACAAAACCTGCAGGACTCGGAGCTGTGGACGGTTGCTGAGGAAATCCAGAAGGAAAGCCCTCAGCAGATCACCGAACGCCTGACAGTTGGAGCCGAAGCTGCTGGTCACAGCCAGATCCGAGAGGCCATCCAGGGTCCCAAACCCCTGCACACTGTCTGGTACGGTCCTGAGGCCTTGATGGAACTGCAGGAAGAGGAGTCCACACAGGCCGTCCCCCTCCCTGAGGCCCAAGTGCCAGGCGAGCCCCAGGAGCCAGGTCAGCCCCAGGAGCCGGGCCAGCCCCAGGAGCCTGGTCAGCCCCAGGAGCCGGGCAAGCCCCAGGAGCCGGGCAAGCCCCAGGAGCCGGGTCAGCCCCAGGAGCCAGGCAAGCCCCAGGGGCCGGAACCTAAACCTGGGCCCGCCACCACAGCTGGACCGGGGCCTGGGCTGGGGCCTGGCATGACGCCTAGGTTCATGGCAGGACCTTGGCCTGCTTTCAGACCTGGGCCTGTCCCCGGGCCTGGCTCAGCCTTTGGACCGGGACAGGCCACCGGATCTGGGCAGGCCTTCGGACCAGGACCAGCCTTCGGACCTGGGCAGGCTTTCGGACCAGGGCCGGCCTTAGCACCGGGACCTGCTTCAGGACAGGGACCAGCCTTCAGACCAGGATCAGCCTTTGGACCGGGACCAGCTTCAGGACCAGGACCGGCCTTAGAACTGGGACCAGCCTTTGGACAAGGGCAGGCCTTAGGACCCAGGCCTGTGCCTGGACCCAGGCCTGTGCCTGGACCCGGGCCTGTGCCTGGACCTGGGCCTATGCCTGGTCCCGGGCCTGTGCCTGGTCCCGGGCCTGTGCCTGGACTTGTGTCTGCGCCGGACACTCAGCCCACACCACCAGGCTTCTGGCCTATGCCACCAGGAGGCTGGCCTCCTCCCAGAGGCTTCACTGCCCCTAGCCGTTTGCCTTCCTGGGGCATGGACTATTCATCTGGCCTACCTGGCCAGCCCCAGAGCTCCAGGGAGCTTCGTGGGCCTCCTAAGCCGTGGCCGCCCCCCTACCAGGCAGAGGGCCTCCCCCCGCTCTCAGAAAATGAGCAAGGTCTCCCCCCAGAGGTTGCGAGAGTCACTCAGTCTCCAGCCTCCAGGGACGGGGCCCTCGATGTACCCCCTAAGCGTTCTCCATCTACCCTTAAGCGGATAAAAACCTCTGCTTCTGTGGCCGCAGCCGCTGCTGCCGCCTATGCTGCCGCCGCTGCCTCAGCAGCCCAGACAGTCAGGGCTGCTGTCAAATTCGTTGAGGATGTCCCTGCCACCAAGCTGGCCACCAAGGCCACCACTAAGGCCGCGTCCGGGCCCCTGGGGGTCTTTGCAGATGAGCTGGGTGCCGGGTCCTCCCGCGGAGCCACTAAGGACCTCCACAAGGCTGTCCAGGTGGAAGACGTGTCAGATGTGGGGTACGAGGACTTATCCCTGCTCTACATGTCTATGCACGCCCCTTCCGACCCGGTCCTGGCCCAGGCCATGCTGTCTGCCAGCGAGGCCATGACCCTGGAAGAGAAGAAGGATGCCATCAAGATGTCCTTGAGCCACATGGCCCAGATGCCCATCAGACACGACTCCCTGAAGGAAGAGATGGTGCAGCTGTCGTCCAAGCTGCAGCAGCGCCTGGACCACCTGTGTAGGTGCCGCCAGCTGGGGCGGGCCGGGGCGGGCCGGGCCCGGCCGGGCCCCCCAGCCACCCAGGAGGCCTCTTTCCCTTCCTCTTGTCCCCCCAGCAAAACCTGCATTCGCTCACTAGCCATGCATTCGTTTAACTTAAATATTAGCCTCTTGCTGACCTGTTCTTTTATCATGAGTGTCATGATGTCTAAGAGAAGGGGGAAGCTGGGTCTAAAGTGGAGTTTGAGGAGTCACGTGTGGGGACTCACCCTGGGAGACACTTTGGTAGCCCCAGGGCGTAACCAGCCCCGCTGTGGGCTGATGTGGGGTTAGGAACTACCGCTGGGCAAACCTGGCTCTTGCAGGCTCCAGGCATGGTCTGGGGGTCACTGGGACCAGGACACTTTTGCTCCCCTTTCACACCATGACAGGCACTAAATCACGGGGACAGAGACTGCCTGGTACAGAGCTCTCAGCCCTGGGCACACCTCAGCACCCCTGATGGGGCAGGCTGCAGGGCGCACCCCAGAGTCTTGTACTCGGGTGATCTGGATGGAGCCCTAGCCCTAACCCTTATAGCCCTAACCTCACCCCCCACTCCTAACCCCTGGCTGTCACCCTCACCTTCACCCTCACCCCTAACTCCTAACCCTCTCCCGGTGACCCCCAGCCACTCCCAGGTGATGCTGCCGCTGCCCCTGCCCCCGGGGACACCACGGGCCGCCCTCCTGCTCTCTGTGCGCTCTCTCCATGCGCGACCCTAGTGAGACCCACATGTGCCGCGGCCGGGACTGGTAGTGCCTTGAGGGCCTCAAGAAGTGGAATTTCACGTAGCTCAGGGACCCACGTCTGCTGTGAATACTGGGCGCAGCTAGTCAGTCATGCATCCCAATGTGAAACCTAAAGCTTTAATAACCGGCTCCCCTCTGACCAGCCGCCACATTTACTAAGAAAACGAAAGGCGCTTGCGGTGGGTCCCCGCTGAGGTTCCTGGCTGTGCCTGTGTGTCTCCTTCGAGCTGGATATGGGGCACCTGTTTTTAGCTCCTTTTCTTTTTTCCAGAGCCCCCTTCCTGTCCTGGGCAGGCTGCACGCACGCTCACGCGCAGGGCACGCCACGGCTTCGCTCAGGGCCACTCCTCGGGGGTATTGCGCTCCGGATGGCTCCCCAAGGCCCGTGCTGGTGGCCCGAGTCCCCTGTGCTTTGGGCGTTCGGGAGGGGGTGAGCGGAAGCCCAGGTGGACCCCGCACACACATCGCGCTTTGAATCAGCACCAAAGCAGGGCCGTGGTTTTCTCAGTGACATTAAAATGATGCTACTGCGGGCGAAGCAGGTCAGCTAACACACTCTGTCAGAGTCAGTCTCACCTGCTTCTGCGTCGATGTTTGTGTAAAGTGTCACTAGTGGAAGTGTCCCTGACGCGGAGGCCCCAGGCTCTCGGGCCTTTCTGTGGGTCAGCACCCCCTGGGTGCCTCGGTGGGGCGGAGATGAAGCAGCCCCCCACCTCGTCTGCCTTTGCTTTCAGCTGACATCAGCGCCTCCTCCAAGCTCGGGAAGACAGTGGACATGTTGCAGGACAAGATTGACAACCTCTTCAAGTCCAGGATGAAGGTCAGTGTCCTTGGTACAAGAGCTTGAGGCGAGCAGATGCAGAGTCCATGGCCCCGAGCTGGGCACCCCCCCAGACCCTGTAGTGAAGGGGGACCCGGCCAGGTTGCGAGCGGCCTGGGGGCAGCTGTACCTGCAGAGGTGGACCCAGCTGGGGCAGGGGGCGGGGCGGGGCGGGGTGGCCGGGGGCCCCGGCAGTGTCCACGGCAGCTGTAAGATGGCAGGCTGCAGGCACGTGGTCTTCTCTGTCCCCCGAGCTCCCTCGGGCTGGGGCACCCCAGGAGCAGAGGCCTTGGAAGTGTCTGTGTCTCTCCTTTAGGAGGAAGAACTGGAGAGGGTTTGGGGCCACCAGGTCGAGGTCATGAAGGATCACTACATCGTGCTGAACAAAGCAGTGGAGAATGTCCAGATCCGCCTGGATGAGTTGAAGGTCCGGTGGCCGGGCGGGCCAGGGCAGGCGGGGGGGGGGGGGCGGGGGGGGCGCTCCATCTGGAAACCCGTGCTCGCCCTGGCGGCCCCCGGTGGTTTCTCATGTGGAACCGGGTGGCTCCTCGTCCATGGAAGACAGGCGAGCCCCACTCCCCACAATCCAAAGCAGAAGGGCCTGGCCAGCGTCTTGCTGACCACCAGGTCGCTGGCCCCTGGAAGATACCCGGCCCAGATGAAGGCGCAGAAGGTGCTGAGTGAGTGAGTGAGTGAATGGGAGGGCTTCCTGCGTTCCCGCATTGCCCCGAAACAGCCTGTTCTGAGCGCTCTGTTCACGGGCCTGGCTGGGCAGCAGAGTCCCTGCCGTGGGGACGTGAGGATGGACAGCCTGGAGACCATGCTGGCTGGGCCTGGCCCGGAGGTGTCCCAGACCTTTGAAGTGGGGTCATGGGGTCACTCCCACTAGGGGCAGATCTCCCTCCCTGGGGTGTAAAGACACAAAATCCCAAACAGAACCCCTGGAGTCATTTCCACCATCAGAAGATGGTTTCCTCCCCTCGGTAGGTGGCCGTCGGGAGGATGAATTGGGACATGGGGTGGGAGCAATGTGTCCCCACTCCCCTACTCACCTGGCCCCCGGCCCCTGGCCCCCCACCCTAGACCCCACCCCAGGCCCGGTCCCCGGCAGGGCAGAGAGCATCCTCGAGGCTTCCCAGGGGGACTGACTGCCCTCTGCTTCTGCTCTTAGAGTATCAAGGCTCAAATAAGAAAATTAGAAATAAACAAGGCGGACAAGAAGCTGGTGGAGAAGGAGCTAAGTGAGGTGAGGAGCCCCGGCCCGCCCTGCCCCGGGCCCCTGTCCCACCGGGGAAGCAGGTGGCTTCCAGGGTTTCCTTCCACCTCTGCATCCGTGGCCAGGTTGCCCCCCAACAAGGCATCTCAAGGCTGCCCCACCGCTCCCATTCTCTGTGATGCAGGGCGAGTGACAGTTGTTGTGGGGACTTAAAACCATGCACCGTTTATCCACCCAGCTTCTGTCAAGGAAAACCTCGGCTTAGGGCCTCCCTGGTGGCGCAGGCGGTTGAGTGCCACACTGTGAAGCTGTCCGCAGCCTCTGCAGCGCGGTTCCATCCCGGCCGGCTGGGCGAGAATCCCACATAGCGTGGCTGACCTCCTGTCGCGCCCGCTGCTCCCCTCAGCAGTGTATTTCATCAGGCTGCCTGTTCTGTTCCCCGCTCTGTCTCTGGTGAATCCTCTCACCCTCCTGCACATCTGGCCTGTACCCCAATTCCTGTATAAATAAATAACTCTTTAAAAAAAAAACAAAACACCTCGGCTTAGACCTGATGTTGCATTTGAGCCGCCGCGCCCCCGCGGCTGAATGTAAGGCAGGCTGGCTGTCCCGACCAGGCTGCAAAATACAGACCCAGGGGCCTGACTCCTCCCCCCCGCTCCCCTCCCCCACCCCCAGCTGTCTTCTGTGTCCCCTCTTCCCTAGAAAGCCGACCGGGGCGTCCTGGCAGGCAAGGCGAACCGGGTGGACCTGGAGACCGCGGCGGTGGAGCTGAACGAACTGATCCAGAGCGTGCTGCTCAAGGTCATGGGCCACGAGGACGGCTGGAAGAAGGCTGTGGAGCGGCTGAGGAAGGACCTGCAGGCCAAGGTGAGGACCCTGCTCCAGCCTCGTCCCAGGCCCGGCAGCTCCAAGCAGCAAAGGTTCACAGTTTCCGAGAGTCATGCACCGGGGAGCGGCTCAGGAGGTCTCTGTCCAGATGCCGTTGTTGGAAGGCCTGGCTGGGGCGGAGGCGCACTTCTACCCCAGGCGGACCCCTCTTGCTGCCAGGGGCCACCACTCAGGGCAGCTGACTCCCCCAGAGCGAGGGAGCCCTGGGGGCACCAGAAAACCACCAGATGTGGCAACAGGTGTCACCCTCCATCAGGTCTGAAATCTCCTGGCGGTGACATGGTCAACCCTGTCCAGTGTGAGGGGGTGACCTAGAGGAGTCCACCCACCTCTCCTGGCAGTGGGACATGGGGCTGAGGGGGGGTGTTGCTGACCCCGGACAAGCCAGACGCCGGGGCAGTGTTGAGTGAATGCAGTCACAGCCGCCCTGCTTTGAACTGTGAAGGATCGATGGGTAGACCCGGGGGAGAAGCCCAGCACCCCGTGATCGTGGCCAGGGGAGCAGCTGGCAATGTCACAGCATTCAGCAGATCTGCCCTGCCCTTCGCCTCTCCCAGTCCCGCCGGCTCATCTGCATCCCCACAGCAGCCCCACAGAGCAGGCCCGGGGCGCATCTCAGGAGAACGAGCCTCACGTATATTTTATTTTTTATTTTTAAAAAGATTTATTTATTTATTTGTTTGTTTGTTTGTTTATTTATATAAGCACTGGGTACAGTCAGAAGCGCGGGAGGGTGAGAGAATTCACCAGAGCCAGAGCGGGGAGCAGAGCAGGCAGAAGGACCGAAGGACACTGCTGAGGGGCGCAGCGGGCGGCAGGAGAGGTCTGCGCGCCATGTGGGACCCTCCTCTGGTGGCCGGGGAGCAGCTGGGGATCGAACCGGCGCCGCAGAGGCTGCGGGCAGCTTCGCAACCCAGCGCTCAACTGCTGTGCCACCAGGGAGGCCCAAGCCTCACGTTTATTAAGTGGCCACCAAGCCGCCCACATCATCACAGTGACTGCGGGGTGATGTCAGACTTCTTGACGCAACAGCAGGGTGACAAAAAGCAGCACAGAGAGGTCCTCTAGATTAAGGGTCCTGTGAGGGAATGGCCAGAAGCAGCCAGAGACCTAGCAGCATCGAGAGACCCGGCCGCATCCAGAGACCTGGCCGCAACCGCGTCAGCCCCGGGTTCCACCTGCGCCAGGAGTCCTTGTTCATGGTGCGGCCGCGAGACTGTGCCTCCCGGGAAAACATCCTCCTGTGTTAAGGAAGTTATGAGTGGCATGTCCTGATGTCTGCACCTTTGTAAAGAAAACGCATCCAGGCCCCAACGATGACACCTAGACGGGAGGCTCTCCCCCCAAGAGCAGCAGGGCCTCTGGGGACTCTCCGCCCCAGCAATGTCCATGGCCCGCCGGCCGGCCGGCAGCTTCTTCCCGTGCTGAGGCTTGGCGCCCGAGTCAGCCATTTCACTAAGGCTTGCAAAGGGGCGACTGTCCTCATCCAACTTTGCCTCTACATGTGTCAGCCGGAGAGCTGTGAAGAGGCTCTCTCCCTCAGGCCCGAGCCCCCGCCTGCAGTGCGGTTCTTGCAGGAAAGACAGGAACAATGGCGAATTGCAGCTTTAGCTACCAAGCTTCGGGGCAAGATGCTGGTGCACGCCCCACCTTCCGTGCCTCCTTGTTTCTGTTTTTATTCTTTGTTTTCCTTTTGCCCAGGGTCAGTGTTAGCGCCGGAGTTTTGTATGTTCACTCATCCTGTTGGTTCGGTTACTCTTTCTTTTGTCCCACATGGTGTCATCTTTGGTCTGCAAGCTGGTTTCTGCGACCTTTGGCTCGTCCATCCGTCTGGGATCACTTGCTTGCTTTTGAAAATGACAAGGTGTCCAGGCTCCTCTTCACCACTGCCTTCTTCAGACCCGAGCCTGGCGTTTCTCCTTAGCAGCTTGGTTCCCGTGAATGCAAATGGTGGCTAGAGGTGAAAACCTGGGTCCTGGAGGGAGCCCTCCTGCGACTGGGAAGTTCCACCTGGGAGGACTCAGTCTGCCATTTTCTCACAACAAGACATGGAATTACCTTTTGACCCAACTCTCCCACTCCCAGCTCAGGAGAAATGAAATGAAAACTTGATGACCTCACAGAACCTGTACACAAATGTCCACAGCGACATTATTAATACCCACCTCCCCAAGTGGAGGCCATCCAGCTGTCCACCCACACATGAACAGATAAACAGAATGTGGTCTGGGCACGTCGTGGAATATTACTCAGCCATGAAAAGGAGTGAAGCACTGGCACCTGCTACAACCTGGATAAACCTGGAGAACATGATTCTGAGGGAAAGAAGCCAGACATGAAGTCCACATCACATAGGAGCCCTTTTCTAGAAATGTCCAGAATGGGCAACTCTCTAGACAGAAAATAGATGAGTGGCTTCCAAGACTAGGAGTTTAGGGGGAAATGAGGGGTGACTGGTTATGGGAAAGGGGTTTCTTTGAGAGTGATGGGAATGTTTTTAAGTTGTTGCGCAGCTCTGTGAATCTGCAAGAGCCACCGACTGTTTACCTTCCGCTCAGTAGCTCTGTGTTGAAGGTGTGACTATCAGGTCTCTGCCCTGCCCCCGGGAGAAATGTCTTTTCCAGGTTGCAGTTGAGCAGTGGGCTTTGCCTCATGTCTGGGAGGCAGTAACTGGGGGGATCTTGACCTTGGCAGCTGTGCCGGCCCCTTCCAGCAGCGGGGCACAAACCTTCCTCCATCTCAGCCGTGTTCCCTCTCCCTGACCACCTCACTTTTGTGTTTACCTCGTGGTGCTTCTGTGACTCCCCGGGCAGAGCCTTTGTGGAGGAGGCAGGTGTGCGTGCACTCACCGCTCTCCCCTGGCTGCTCACAGCTGCCCCAGCACGACTTGGACAGTCTGCGGGTGGAGATGGACGAGGTCTGGATGGTGATGCGGAAGCTGCTGATGGACGGCATCCGATTTGACCCCGACAGCGCTGCCGGCTTTAGGAAGTGAGCACCTTCCGGGCAGGGGAACTGCTCCTGGAGGCTGGGGACACCCTCCCTCCAGGGAGACGACAGGGTACCCCAGCCTGAGTGTAGGGGTGGGGGTGTGTGGCTGAGTGTACTCTTGGGCTTGGGGGGCAGCTCTGGCCTTGGTGAGAGAGGACACATCTGCTCCAAAGCCCCTTGGCCACAAATGAGGAAACTGAAGCTGAGAGAGGGAAGGGGCCCTGCAAGGCTACACGGGGAGCCTGGGCGGGTCAGGACAGGCACCCCGGGGAGAGGGCCTGGTGCACCAGGGAGGCTCTGGTCCTCAGATCACCCTCCTGGCCCTGAATATCCACCGTGAAGGGTAACTTTCCAGAAAGCTCCTGGCCTTAGGGACCTCCATTGTGTTTGGGGCCGGGAGATAAGCTACACACACTTTTATCCTCCCCCTCTGCCCTGCGGCCCCATGAGCTAGGCCGGCCTGCGGGTGCCGGTGTGGGGAGGCCCGGCCTGAGGCAGGTGGAGCCTCCGCTGAGCGCCGCTGTCCCGCAGGAAACTCTTCGAGCGCGTGAAATGCATCTCGTGCGACCGGCAGGTGGACATGATGAGCAGCCCGTGAGTGCCCGCCAGGGGGCGCGCGCGCCCCACTGCTGCCTGCGCCGCCCCTCCCGCGGGTCCTGTCCTGCGTGGGGGCCCCCCCCTCCCCTCCTCTCCCCTCCCCTCCCCTCCTCCCACCCCCCCCCCCCCCCGTGCTGTCTGCTGCCCTCTGTATCCAGGGTCGCGCTCGCCTCCTAGAGGAGGCCCCGGGGCTGAGCTGGGGGCGCACGTGCGTGCAGGTCACAGCCCGAGCTTCCATCTGCTGCGGGGGGAGACTCGGTCTGAAGCCGCCGTCCACGCGCGGCCCACCGGCGCGTCCCCACGCCCCACCCCCGCGCCTCTCCTCTCCACGCATCTGCCTGTTCTGGGCGCTCCACACCAGGGGAGTGTGGCCTCGGGGGTGCGGCACGCGGCTTGCAGGGGCGGGGTGGGGGGTCGCTGCGGGACACCCCGTGGCAGGGACAGCCTCCCCCCTTACTAGCATCTGCTTCCCGTCTTGGAGCTGCTGGGAGCTGGGAGCGTGTATGTCTGTGTTGTCACCCACCGGCGTCCAGACTTTGGGGGTGTCAACCGAGCAGTGGAGTGCTGGATTGTAGGGTGACGCTGCCTAACTTTGTGAGGCGCTGCCCAGACTGTTCTCTGCTGTGGTTAAGAACTGGGATCTTGCAGTGACCAGGCCTCTGCGGTGCTAGCCCGGCCCAGCCAAGGGACACCCCCCTGCACCCCCACCCCCCAGGCAGGGTCACCTTCAACAAGAGGCTTTGGAGCAACAGCTAGAGTTTTCCTTCAACTCACAGATATCTAGTTGCAGTGTTATTTATAATAGTTGAGGGGAGGGCCTCCCTGGTAGCGCAGGGGTTAAGTCTCGCATTATGACGCTATCTGCAGCCACTGCAGCATGGCACGGGCACGAGTTCAATCCCCGGTTAGGGAGCTGACCCCCAGGGCGCAGCAGACCTCTCCTGGCTCGCCCTCTGCTCCCCTCAGCAGTGTGTTTCAGTCAATCTGCCTGTTCTGCTCCCCACTCTGTCTCTGGTGAGTCCTTTCACACAGACCCCATCTCTGGCCTACACCCCAGTTCTTGTATGCATAAATAAAATAAATCTTAAAAAAATAGTTTAAGGGAGAAATAAAAGGAAACAACCCCAAAGTAGCAAACACGTTGTTGTACATTCCTCTGGACAGGTCACTCCTGGGAACGGAGCCTCCCGTGGGGATGGTCTGTGACGCCGTGTCTGGTCCCGCAGCCGCCGTCACTGTGGTCCCAGCACCTGCACTCTGGCCAATGCGGATTAAATTTTGTTTTAATTCAGTTCATTTAAATGTAAATTGCCCTGTTAAATGCCACGCAGGGCCAGTGCCCGTGGGGCACGTGGGGCACGTGACGACCAGGGGGAGTCTGCAGCGACTTGAGTGAGGCGAGCAAGCAGGGTGTCAGCTCCGGCCCTGCTTTTGTTGAAATATGCATAAATGCGGGGAAACCCTGGGAGGACAGGCAAGATCATTGGTCACACGGAGAAAGCTGCATTTGGGTTTCTGGGTGGTTTTCCGTGCCTTCCAAAGTGCTGCCTGTCAGCGTGTTATTACTTCAAGCTTTTGTCCTGGCTTAAACACACGCAGCCGAGGAGGTGGCTGTCCTTCACAGTATGTGACTCTTCCCCTGTGTCCACCCCTGCCCCCTCTGCACACATCGAGGTGCAGAGAGCAGCAGCCCCTCGGAAGGCTGTGTAGCTTGTCACTGAGGTCAAGTCCATGTAACACACGTGAGCCATTTTAAACCCAGCAGCTCGGCGGGCTTAGAGCATTCATGCGCGGCACAACCATCCCCGCCTCCAGCACTGGAGCGTCTGTCACCCCAGGAGGAGGCCCCATCAGCCGTCACTCCCCAGCTCCTCCCCCCAGGCCCTGGGAGCCCCCAGTCTGTCTTCATCCTGTTTCTAGAATTTCCCTATTTTGGCTTTCGCCACTGCAGTCAGCGCAACTGTCTTTTATGACTCATGGCCCTTCCCCAGGCTCCTGAGCTGTGCATGTTGGGCCCTGATGTGAACTTTCCCGGGAGAACAAGCTTGAGCCTGGGCTTCCTGGAGGAGGAGGCAGTTGCGGTCACGTGCGCCTCCCACCTGGCTTGTGTCTCCACCAGGCAACTCATCACCATCCGCAAAGCCCAGCTGCTGTCCAGGCTGCGACCGGCCAGCGCCGACAGCTATGAGTACCTGCAGCGACAGCAGATGAGGTGCACGGGCTGGGCCTCCCCAGGGCGGTCTCCGGGGTGCCTGGGAGCTGCAGAGCCAAAGCCTATCCTGAGGCCTTGCTGGCCAGCTGCAAGGGAGGCCTTCAGGGGGTGGCGGGGAGGGGGGAGTGGCGAAAGGAACCGACGGATCTGTTGGACTTCTGGTACCGGCCAGCACTGTGGGGGCGGTCATGGGCCAGTGCTGTGGGGGACAGTCTCGTGGACACTCACACCCCCACGAGCTAGGTTCGTTTCTGCGAGGAAGGAGGCCATGGCCGTGGGGCCTCCATGAGCCTTTGGCCGAGCAGGCACGGCCCCGACGGTCAGGGAAGCCAGATCCTTGTGCGTCCCTCGGAGGGGTGTGCTGGTACCACCCCTCTCACGGTTGGAGAAACGAGGCTCCCCACTGTCCCAGGCTACACTAGTATGTGGCGGGCCTGGCATCCACGCTGGCTCACTGGGCCCCAGCTGACTTCCCAGCATCCCAACAACCCAACCTCGCGGATGCTTCGGCACCCAGGTCTGGGGGGTACCACTGGCAGGTGGGCCAAACAGGAGCCACAGCCATTGAGGGGTGGGACTCGGCCTGTGCCCAAGGCCCCGCCTGCCCTTGCTGGACCCCTGGAGAAGAGGGGGTTAGTGTGTGTGGGCGGCGGGCCCAGGGTCCGGCATGGCGGGGGCCCAGGGGGACAGAAGCCCCAACTGTCCCCCTCCGGCTCCAACTCAGGGCTGCTCAGTGGCACTGGAAGCAATTCCAGCCTTCCCTCCACACTGGCCCGGCCCTCGGCCTGTCCTGAGGCTCCCCTGGGGTGGAGGGAGGGTCTCTGGTGGCTGATGACCCCCCTCCCTCCCAGGGAGCAGCAGCTGCAGCAGCTCCAGGACCTAGGAATGCAGCAGGGGGATCTGCAAATTGCTGGTCCCCTGCAGGACTGGGGCGACGGCCCTGCTGCCAACAACCACCTCAAGACCAGGTCACGTGACTTGACCACACTTTACCCCTATGGGGACCCTGAAGTGTTGGATTATGACACCGTGAGTTTGGCTGCAGCCCTGGTGGTGAGCGATTGGGGGCCGACTGGGTGGGCTCCGTGTGTGCCGGAGCTCCCTGAGCCCGGCTGGGCCGTCCAACAGGCCGAGGTGGACCTCCTGGGCGTGGATGGGATCCTGTACAAGGGCCGAATGAGTGACCAGGAGGGCACAGCTGGCGCGGAGAAGGAGCTGGCAGGTGAGGGCCCAGGCCTTCCCGCACCCCTGCCCTGGTGTCCTGGCATAACTGGGCAGCGTGGGAGGCTGCGGGAGGGCCCAGAGCCGCCACCTCTCTGACTGGGGGTCCTCACGCAGCTGCTTGCAAAAATGGGGTCCTGCTGTATGCTGGGGAGGTGACAGGGAGCAAAAACTTCTGTCCCCCGGGTCTCCACTCTAGTGGGAGAAGCAGACCATAAGCCACTCACTGGGAGGCGAGGACCCGGCATTATGGAGATGAAAACCTGGCCTGTGGGGAGCGCCCTGGGGCCGGGACAGCTGGGGAGGACGCTGGCTGAGGGAGGGGTGCCGTGGGGCCTCCCTAAAGCAGGCAGGCTGGGTGCGCTGGGGAGAGGAAGGGTGAGTGCTGCTCGGGAGGAAGGAGGGACGGGAGCGGTGAACTGGGTGGGGGCAGGTGGGACAAGCTGGTGCCAAGGCCCTGGGGTAAGTGGCAGCCAAAGTTCGGAGCCCCGAAGGATGAGGCTGTTGGCAGGAAGGGAGGCTGGCGAGGGCTCCGGCTGAGGAGGAGACATGGGCAGAGCCCAAGGCCTGTCCTCGCCGTCACGGGCGGGGCTGTTGAGCCAGGGCCCGCTGTGGGGGGGCTCCTCCCGGGGCCCCAGGACTCCGACTGACCATACAAAGGCGCCTCTTCTCTGTGGCCCCGTCGGGAGCCTCCTCCCTGGAGGAGGAGTCCCCGGCTTTGTCCCGGGCGGGAGCCGCACGCCGGGAATCCAGGAGCCACGGGAGAGAGGGCTGGGTTGAGCCGGCTGGTTCGTCCGGACCCTGCCGTGTCCCTGCGGAACTGACGCCGGAAGGGAAGGGCTCTTGCACTGGGGTGCTGGACACGGGGCTCCCCTCCCCTGGGGCTGCCGCAACAAAGGACCAGGAGGAGGGCGAGGAAGAGGAGGAGGAGGGAGGACGGGGTGGGCGGGGCAGGAGCCACCTGTGTTCCTAGAGCAGCACCAACAGGGGCTTCAGCAGCAGGGAGTGCTGGGTCCCCGCTGCACCCCGGCCCCCCGCCTCGCCGAGCGCCTTGTCCTCACCTTGGAGGGAAGCAGTGGACAGTCTTGCTGACGTGGGGAGGGATCCGGGGGGCCCGGGAGCGCTCCCGGCTGGGCATGGCACGCCTGCCAACCCCAGAACCCACGGGACACAAAGGGGATGTTCTCGGCTCAGGCTCAGGGGGCACGTCGGGCTGATGGGCGCCAGGGTGGTGCCGGGCACCTGGGTCCTTTGGGAAGCAGAGCCTGAGGCGGAGTTGGGGCCATGGCCAGCAGACCTGGCCAGTCCAGCGAGCCCAGCGGGGAGCTTCTGAACACACATGGCCGTGGCAGGACCAGGACCGGGCTCCTGGCCGTCCATGGCTGGACGGGCTCACGGGCCCTGAGCTGCAAGAGGTCGAGCTGAAGCGTGAGCTCGTGAGCTCTTCCCTTAAAGCAGACCCCCCAACTGCCCCTCCTGGGGAGGAGTCACTCCGCTAGTAACCCCTGAGCCCCACTGGCGCCAGAGGGACGCCACGGGAGACCTGCGTGGCCAACACAACTGTCACCGCCCCTGGAGCGCTCTCAGCCCCCGGGGGACAGTCGGCTGCAGTGTAATGACGAGTGACCTCCGTGAGTAACAGACACGCGCAGGGACAGACAGCGACCCGGGAGGGTCCCCTGAGAGGCAGGGGCCTGCCTGAGGGCACAGCCAAGGAAGGGCTCAGGTGCTGCCTGTGAGGGGAGCTCCATGGCCCTGAAACTGGCCCCTCACTCCAGACCTGGGTGCCCTGCGGGGGTGCCAGCGGGCCCCCCTCCCCTACGCCTCCTCGTTGTCTTCTGGCCCGCAGCGGCCCGTGGCCTGTGTGGCGGGGGCGGGGGGTGGCGCTTGGCTGGACGTGGAAAGAGGTTCAGCAGCGAAGACAGAGTCAGCTGCAAATGGCCACATCGTGTCGGGTCCCATTTCTGTGAACCGTCGAGCAGGCAGCTGGCGGGACCGAGCGGCCGCGCGAGGGGCGGGGGCTGGACGGCGACCCGCACCTGCTGCGCGTGAGCTGAACGCCGGGATGGTTCCCGCTGCTCGGCTGCTTCGGGGCAGTGAATGCCACCTTCAGCAATGCGCCTGCGCACACGCCAAGCACGGCGGCGGGCGGGCACGGTGGTGCCGAGAGTGGCCGCACGGCTGACCGGTCACCGGTCCCCAGCCCCCCACCTGCATCCTGCGGGGACGCCGGGCGACCGCCTCCCCCTTGGCCTCAAGCTTTCAGGAAGGTCCAGACTCAGGAAGGCTGGGAGGGCTGGGCCCTGAGCCGGAGGATTCCCCAGAGTCAAGTAGGCGCTGGCTGGGGGGCCCTCTGGAAGGGCCTGTCCCTGCCTGACCCCCCCTCCTGTGCCGCTAAGCCGTGAAGTTCCCGCGCCCTCCGCTGAGGAACCTGGACGACCGCTCGCGCCTCGTCTCCTCACTCGGCGTCTCCTCCTGTGAGTGCCCGTCCCTCCAGCCACGGGCTCGGCTGGCTCCCGGCAGGCCTGCCTGTCCCACCTGAGGCTCCCTTGCCTCCTCGTCCCTCTCCCACCTGCGCTGCCCCAGGCAGGCACCCAGCTCCCTGGCCGGGACCTCCAGCCGTCCCAGGCGCCTGCGTGGCCCTGCAGGGGGGCTTCCTGGCCCAGGAGCTGGCTGCAGCGCGGGGTAAGGGAGCCCATTCATCCTCCTGGCCGTCTGCCAGGGGGCCCTGGGAGCCAGGCTGGCGGCACTGAGCTGCTGCGCACCCCCGTATCTCCGGGCCCACGCGCTTTCTCCCAGATAAACGGCCTTGAGGGGAACCAGAGCTGGTCCAGAGCCGAGTCCCAGGCTCCAAGTCCTGTGTCCCCTCGGAGCATCCACTTCTGGGGCCCTTCAACTTGGTCATCCCAGGAAGGTCAAGGGGGCTGAGACGGGGGAGCCGCAGCAAAGCACTGCTGATCTTGGGCTTCTCCTTAGGAGGATGCGCTGTCGGGCCAGCCTCTCCCCAGAATGTTCTTGGGACACCTCCTTGGTCTCTCCTGCCCCTCCAGCCCTGCACCCCTACACCGGTGTCCGCTCAGCCACCTTGGGCCTACACCAGACCGTGCCGGCTCGGCCTCCGTCTCTGCCGCCCCTGACACTGCTGCCGCGGCTGCCGCCCTCCCTGCGGGACCTGCGGGACCCCCTCCTGGCCCCAGGCCCTGCCAGGCACCCCAGGCCTCTGCGCTCTGAGACCCGGACCAACATCCAGCCCACCGAGGAGCCCACTAAACTGTGAGCTCTGCGCCCCCTCCCCACCCCCAGGCTGGGCCTGAACCTGGGGCACATGTGGGGCCCTGGACACCGGACATGGGGGGTCTCCACAGGGACTCATTTGAACCTGTGGCCCTTTTAACTCTCCGCCCCCAAACACGCACGGCACAAGCGCGCCCGCCAGCTCGTCGAGACGGCAGCTTCCCAGGTTGAATTTTCTGCTGAGCCAATTTAATGCCTTGACCGACTCCCAGCACGGCACCGCTAGGGTGGTTTTGGAAGCAATCACTTGCCTTTTTATTTTGCCGAAATGATTTCACGAGGACCCGCGCCCCCCGGCTGCGGCCGGTGCCCATTTTCCTTGGAGCCATTATCTCCACCAAGACCAGTTTCCTCACGGGAGCTCGCGGGCCCGCGTGCATCCGCTCAGCTCTCCGTGCCAGCGGTTTCCACAAGGGACGGCTGTGAGGAACCGGCTATTTAAAAGTCTGATTGTTTATTTCCAGGCTGGTCCTCGGGGAGCGGGGACCGCTGTCGCCCGGGATGGGCCCCGCACGCCCGCGTGAAGTCTTTCTGGCGGCCATGCCAGGCCTTGGCGGGGCCCAAAACAGACCTAAGCTTGAAGGGTTCCCACCTGGCCATTCAGTGAGGCTCCAGGCAGAGCTGCCGGGCCCGGCACGCCGGCTTCCTTCTCCCCCTGGACCAGTCACCCCTCCCGACCCACCCCCGGCCTGTCCAGGGGTGCCTGCCGTCCTGGCACAGCTATCAAAGTTCACAAAGACTGAAAGAACATTTCACTCTGTGCAGCTTTCAGGCGTGACCCCCAACAGCCAGAGACCCCTGGGAAGACAGAATAAGGGGTTTGTTGGGAGGGAGCCGGGGCGCCGCCCTGGAGGAGCACCCCTCCCCCAGCTCCTCCCTGCCACGCCCGCAGCCCTGCTTCTCTCCTTTCTCCAAGGTGATCTGGGGGACTTACCTGTCCACGCAACCATGGGCCGAGCGCTCGGACTGCGGCCTCAGGAATATTTTTGGCAACTTCTCCACAATAAAATCTTTTGCTTTTCTGTGGATGCGGGTGCTGGGCCCCGTGTCTCCGCAGAGGGTGGCCTTGCCTGCCCCGCGGGATCAGCCTCCCAGAGCCACTGTGGCCGAGGAGCAGCAAACTCCCCTCCTCCATCACGTTGGCCTCGTGGCCAGGCTCGCTGGAGCTGCCCGGGCTGCGGGACAGGTCCGGCTTGGTGGGCAGGCCGGTCTCGGGTGCCGCCCATGTAGCGGGCTTCTCCGTACCTCTCCCTGCAGGTGGGCGGTGCGGCCAGACTGGGCATTCTGGGGAAGGGGGGATGGACCCGAGCCAGGCTGTGCTTGGACTTGCCCCTGCCCTTAGATACGCGGGCACCCGGGCCACTCTTCACCCCACACCAGTCCCCACTGGGCCCAAAGCTGCTGCCCTGGCCACTCCTCAGGTTAGAAATGACCCTGCTCGAGCAGGTGGGTCCCCACGGTGCTGCTCACACTGGGGAGGGTCATCCTGTCTCTGTGGGGGAGGGGTGGCCGGGGGGAGCCTGCCTTTGGCCTGGCCCCAAGGTGCCAGGCTGTAGCCAGCATCCTGGCTCAGGATGGTGGCGGGTGGGCTGGCAGGAGGCATACCTGCTCCGGCCCGGAGCTGCCCCAGAAGGGTGGCCTGGTCACCCCAGCAGGAAGGCCTTGGGGAGCAGGCAGAGTGTAAACTTGAGAAGGGCCTAGGTCCAGCCTCCTCGAGGGGGAGGGGCTCCCCCACTGGGAGTGAGGGGGTCTCTGCAACGTGCAGGTTTAAGGCCGAGATGAATGTGTCGTGCGGGGAGGGAGGCAGGAGGCCTGGGCTGCTATGTGAGCACACGTACCAGTTGGGCAGACGGGATGGGGCTGCCTCTTGCCAAGGCGGTGCTAGAGCGGACATGCTACGTGGTAACCACCTTCACCCCTAAACCCCCGTCAAGGAGTCACTTAGCATTTTTCCCCTTTCAAAGATACTGGCTCATTAACCGTAGGTAGGGCCACCGAGGACTGCAGACGTCGCGCCAGTAAGACCTGCTCCAGAAGGCGCCGCCAGCTGGAAAGGGGACGTTCAGGCACTGCTGCGGCCCTCCTCAGACACTGGTCAGCACGCCAGGCCCGTCACCACCACCATGGCTGGCCTGACCCCTGGTGACTCCCCACGGATCTGGGGGCTCTAAGCAGAGACCCTCTTGGTGCACACAGCCAGCAGTGGGTTCTTTCTGCTCCCCCTCCTGTCCCTGGTGGTCTCGCTGCCTGGAGAGGAGGACCGGCCAGTGTCCCCAAGGGGGAGCTGTCCCCAGAAGCAGAAGCCGCTGGCAAGGCCCTGGCTGCCCTGGCAGTGGGCCCTTGCCCTGGAGACCCTCCCTGAGAAGAGCTAAGTTCTCTTCAGGCTCACCTGAAACACACACATTCCCGGATGTAAGCTGTGGCCAAGCAACCAATGACCTTCCCTCATGCGGAGTGGAAGATGGCCTGGCCTCAACGGATCTCCCTGGCCAACCCAGGTCTCCCCAACTCCCAGGAGCAGCCTGAGTCAAAGCTCATCTGTTCCAGGTGCCAGCGACTGTGAAAAGCCCCACCCGCCTGCTCAGGCTTGAGGAACAGCACGTTCCTGAGAACCCCGGGGAAGGCCTTGGGGATGCTTGGCAGCCCTGCAGCAGCCCCTCCTCTTCCAGGGAGCACCTGGTGGGCAAACAGGCCCTTCCTTCTAAAGCTGCCAGAGGAGCCCCGCCTGCCCAGTGTTCCGGTGCTGCCCTGTGTTTCCTGGGGAGGTAGACCACGCACCTGTGGTGGCCAGGGGTGGGGGTGTCCCCACCCTGATGTCCCCTTCAGCCTGTTGTGGCCTTGGGGGAACCTGGGCCTCCTATCACACGCTCCCTACATAAGCCGGAAGGGCAGCTTTTCTTAGCCCCTGGATCATAAATGTTGCAGACAAATCGGAGCCACAAATGCCACCCAAGCACACCAGCGGCGGCAAACCAAGACCAGCGGGCCTTTCAACAGCAAGGGGCACACACCCTCTTCTTGGGGAGCCCGCCTTTCACCCCACCTGACTCAGCATGACCCCCCTCTTCAGAAGTGAGACTTGTGTGGCCCAAGACCCGCCTGGCACAACCTCGTGGATGCTGGAGCGGGGCCCAAGTCCCGCAGTCAGGCCAGACTGCAGCATGAGGCTGGCTCCCCCAGGGGCCGCAGCCCCCCCCTCCCGCCCCCGGGGTTTGCTTGTTTCCTGGTCTCACACAAGCTTAGGCTCCCCTCTAGGCTGTCTGGGCTCCTCCCACCCTTGAGGCTCACAGACCTGGGGTCCCTGCACGCCACGGGGGAAGCACTGGGAACCTGGGCCCAGCTCGCGCACCCTCCCTCTAGGCTGCTCCTGGCTCGTCTTACCTGGGGAGTGAATAAAAACCGATACCTGGGTCCCGTTCTAGAAGAGGTGCCTCAAGTACGCAGGGGACCCTTTGCTCCCTAATTTTGGGGGCCCCAAGTCTAGTGTCCCCAAAGGCCGTGTGCTGGGGTTGCCCGTAAGCTGACCTGTCGTGACCCTCTGTGAGCTTGCCCTTTCACGTGCAGTTGAGGGGTGTTCAGTTCACCAGGTGGGTCACCAACACCCTGGGACGCGTCTAGGATTCTACCACAGCACTTCTCCCCCAGGGCTCTGGGGCCTTGAGGGCCAGTCTTTACAGATCTCAAAGGAAACTCTGGGGTGAGCCCACTGTAAGAAACTTGGGGTGCAGAGCCCAGGGACATTTAGCCAGGTTTCCAGACATTTCATCACAACTTGAGGGTGCTATCACACCTCACAGGTTGGGGCCATGGCGGGACACCCCACCTGGTCAGCAGCGCCCTTGTTGGATAACCAGGCTCTACAGGAACCTCAGTCCTTCCAGCCTGAGATTACCTCGAGCTCCAGAAGAGAAACCAACCTCACCTCAGTGCAGGGCATTTCTCCACTGGGTCCCCGGGACTGCCTCTCTAGCCAGTTGGGGTGATGCTGCCGGCCTGGGGACCACACTATCTTGGGTATAGATAATTTGGGGGCTTCTAGGAGTGCAAATTAGCACACACCATCCCCTGCGGTGCTGGACCCCAATCCCATCACCTGCCGGCTGGCACTGCTCAGGTGCATCACCCCACAGCAGGTAACCCAGCCCCCCTGCAAAGCCTCCCACCACCCGAGTGGGCGTGGCACTCCCGAGAATGCCTTCCCCTCCAGAAGAATGAAGCCCCGTGACAATTCAGGAGGCCCAAACCCCACCTTTCTCATCTTGTCCTCCACCCTCTCTGGGCCCTGCTAGTTTTCAAGGTGAGGGCCAGAGATGGCAGCTCAGTGACCAGCATCAACAGCTGTCCCAGGCAGGCTGGGAGCACTCTGCCAGGCTCCGCGGTAGGGGTGAGGTGGAGCTCCGCCTGACTCGGGCATCTGCTCAGAAAGCCCAGGCTCACCAGGGATTCTGTGCAGTGTTGAGCGCACCTCCCAGCGGGAGCGGCTCTCTGGGCCACGAGCCGTCAGGCTGTCCTACATGGAGTGAGGTTGAGCGAAGCGGCAGCACAGGCCCTGACCACCCTCCTGCCCTGCTGGGGGTGCAGGCTGCTCCAGGGACCACTCCCCCAAGGTGGGCGGGCGGACTCCTCCCTTGGGGCTACAGCAGATGTCTGCCCTGGCCAGCTGGGAAGCAGCCTGGGACCTCCAGTCCATCCCGTCCCTGTGGCCTGTCTCCTTTGCCCAGGCCTGGTCCTGACTGGCCGCTAGCCCCACCGACTCTGCAGCCACACCTGCTGGCACCCAGCCCCCCAGGGGAGTGCCTGCCCCCCAGCGGCCCCACCCAAGGGCCTGAAACGGGAAGGTTGACACTTCAGTCCTTCCAGCCTGACACTACCTTGACCTCCAGAGGAGACTGGCCTCACCTCAGGCCTCGATGGTGGGAAGGCCCACTAGGAGGCCAAAATCTGACCAGCCTGGCGAGGGGGAAGGGGGGCAGATGGAGGCCGGGACGCTGGGACACCGGCCAGAAACTAACTCCACAGGAAAAGCCGCCAGCGGGCAGGGAGACCAGAGCCGATGTGGCTGCAAGGACTGAGCGGAGCGGCGCGGCCTCGCCCTCCACAGGGAAGAACTGGCAGCAAAGCTCAGGACCAGAGGCAAGACCACAGAGCCTGGTGGTGGTTTGGGACTCTTTCTTCTCCTTTGTTGGGGGGAGAAATGGGCATGGGGCACCCCGGGCACCGGGGAAGGCATGCAGGCAGCCCCAGCAGGCAGGAGCCGGGGGAGGGGAGAGTCCTGGAGTCTCCCACCATCTTTTTCTCTGCAGGGAACAGCAAGGCCGGCCGACAGGGGGCGCTAGGGAGAGGGGCAGGGCCCTGGGGAGCCGGGCGGCTGGCAAGGGGCGCGGGGGCTCACTCTAGCATGCAAAGTCCAGCTGCCCATGAACTAGGTTGCTTCTCGAAGAGCGACGTACGTATAAATACACAGACACAGCGACGCGCACATGCGACAAGGCTCTGCACTCCCGAGGGCGCGGCCCAGGCCCCGGGCGCTCCGGACAGGACGGGCCCAGTGCCCCGCGAGGCCTGTGGCCCGAGCACGAGTCCTCTGGGGAAGGTCGTCTGGTCTCTGGAGTTCATCCACCAGCACCCAGACCACCGGGCCGCGGCCACGCAAGCTGGGCGCCCAGACTGCAGCCCGGCGTCGCGCGGGAGCTCGGGCCCGGGCTCTCCTCCAGGGCTGGGGAAGAGGCTGCAACAGAGGGGGGTGCAGGGGCCCGCAGAGACGTCCTCTCCCCCGCCCCAGGGGTCCTGGCCTCCGGGAGGGGGAGGGGCCTCCCTTATCTCTCAGCCTCCATGGCCGGGTGGGCCCTCGGTTCTGAGGCGGCCTGTTGGGGGGCCAGAGGCGGCCAGTCTGACGCCGGGGAAGGGGGTGCCGGAGTCCACAGGGGCGGCTGCAGCGGCTGGTGGTGCTGTGGGCCCCCCGGGGGCGAGGCCGCAGCGGGCCAGCCGGGCGCCGCGAAGCTGCCAGAGGCCGCGTGAGGGAAGTGCGGCGGGGGCGACGTGGCCGTGGCCGCCATCGGGCTGCCGCTGTGGAAGCTCTCAGAGGCCTTGAGACGGGAGAACATGGTGAGGGCGTCGGGGAAGTTGGGGGGTGTGGCGGGGGTGTTGGCGGGAGTGCACATCTGTTGGGGGAAGAACAGAGAGGGAGGGTGAGCACCCCTTTCTGGGAGGGTCGGGCCCCCTTAAAGGAGACAGGTGCGGTGGGCGCCTGTGCCCCCTTCCACAGTGCTCTGGGCAGAGCCGCTGGGCTCAGAGAAAGTCTGGTGCCAAAAAGGTGGGGCCCTCACACTGGTGCAGGTGCACGGCCTCCCCACAGCCCCCACACCTCCGTCAGCCCCCGGGTGGGGAGCACTGTCTGCAGCCAGTGTCCGTGCTCCCCAGGTCCCCCGGATGACCCCAGGCAGCAGGGGAGCCCACCAAACCTGCGGGGCACAGGCTCAGCACCCACCTCCACCCTCTGCCGCAGGAACTCCGGGGGGCACTTACCATCTGGTGGTGGTGGTGGCTGTAGGGGATGTTGGTCTCTTGGAAAAAGGCGCTGAGGGCCGTCTGCTGGGGAAAAGGCACTGCTTAGCCTCAGGACCCAGCCTGGCCCCTCGGGACTTGGGGAGGCCTGGAGCCTGATGACCAATGGCGTGGACGGGAGTCAAGGTGGCGTGCCTGTCACCAGGACCCTTGAGGAAACTCGGCGGTGGGGGTGGGGGAGTTGAGGGGGCCTGGTAGGCAGTGACGGCCCCGAGGCTCTGCGAGCACTCCCCAGCCGTCACCATGGCCGGGAAGGGCCTTCAACAGACCTCAGCCTCCACTTTGGGAGATGCCAGCCCCGCGCTGACCAACTGGCTGGGGAGCAAGTGTCCCCGCTCCCCTTGGAGCCTCAGTGTCCCTGTCTGTGACCACCTGCCCCTCTCCTCGGCTAATCAAGAGCCCTGCCAGCCGGGGCTCAGTCTCCACAAGGAGACCACTCCAGGCAGCACAGCAGGGTCCTCGGGCACCTACTGGGGAGAGCCCTGAGTGGAGGAGGTTGGTCTGGGTTTCACACTCTGTTCGCCTAAGCTTCCCCCAGAAAGTTCCCACGGCGGCAGAGCAGGCGGGGGTCTTGGGGGTTCGAGGAGAGAGAGGGACCTCAAGGGAGGAACTCTAAAGGGGTCACCAGGAGCCCCTGAAGGAGATGCTGGCTCAGGTCATTGCAGGAGGGACTCTGAGGAAAGTCAGGGCACCCAAGGCTCTCGCCACAGCGCTAGGTGAGGGAGGGGCAAGTGTGTGAAGGGCCCTGCCCTTCAGCCAGCGCCAGCCTCAGGCTCATCTCCTACACTGCAGCCTGCTTAAACCAATGTCCTGCCTCAACACACCCCAAAACCCAGCCAGGCTCCCAGGGGGGTGGGTTTATTATTTTTTTAAAGGAAATTCAAATGAATCATTCTGGGTATTTCCTGATGGGGACACAAGAGGGGGGGGCTTGGGGGTGCTGGTCTCTTAAGGTCTCTTGATGACCCAATTCCACTTCTGGATCCCCAGGAACATACCCAACCCATCCCCCTCCTGCCTACTGCAATTCCAAAGGCTACCTGTGGGGGATCCCCACAGGTGATTCTGCTTCTGTCTATCCTTCTCCATCACGGTGAAGTCCCACCCCCTAAAACACACAGGTCCCCTCCCCCTGCAGCCTTCTGTCCCTATTAACACCTGAATCAGAGAATCTGACCAAAAAACACGGCCTCTGTCTGGGTGAGCCCTCGGCCAATGTAGGCTGCCCATCACGGTGGAGGGCACATGGGGGCAAGTTGGCTGAGAGGAACCCCTCGCTCACCCCCATGCAGAGACCTAAGATTTGGGGGTTCACAATTCATTTTCACCTTAAGAGAACCTCTCTAGGATCCCTCATTTTGCGGATGACAAAACAGACTCAGGGAGCACAGAGCTCCTATCTTTGGGGCCACCAAAACCCCCAGTGTGCAGTTTGCTCCTGCCCCTCCAGGGACAATTTCTCCCCAGGTATTTCAACCCTCATAGCTACATATTCAATTCCTGTGATCAAGTCAGCCAACTGGTGCTGCCAGAGTGACCGCTCAGCCAACGCCAGGCCCAGCGGGCAGGCAGGGCAGCTCCTCACCAGACACCTGTCTGCCCAGCCCCAGCAGGGGGGAGCCATGCATGGGGATGGAGGCTCAAGCAAGCGGCCATGAATGTGGTTTTGCAAGTTTTGCCACATCCAGTCCTTGAGACCAACGGGCTGATTAGGGAGCTTCCTGCAGGGCGGGGCTACCAGGCCTGGGGAAAGGGGGGGGTGTCACTGTTTAGAGGTCACCTCACATACCCCAGGGTTGCAGGGGGAGGGAAAGACCTGCCCAGAGTCACAGCAGCCTCCCTTCTCCAGGAGTGGGCAGCACACAGGGTCAGGGGTGCTCCATAAGACTTGAGTAGGAAGCTCCTCTGGGCGGACAGGCCACTGCCTCCCCAACTCCATCCCACCTCCAAGAAGCTGAGCCCCAGAGCCCCCGAACTTCTGGACGCCCTGCAGACCCAAACACCCTTCCTGGGAAGGCTCCCCATCAACAAACAAGGTTCTTGGGTCCCAACTGGGCCCAGATACCGGGGGCGCGCGTGCGCACAGTGAGAAGAGCGACCTCACATTCGTAAGGGGTGGAGCTCAAGGGTCTCTGGCCCGATCCCCACCCTGGGGTGTTTCCGGGTTTTGGCGTTAGGGAGGCCTAGCGGCCTCCTGGCAGCACAGACCACCGGCCCTGGCATGTATGGGTCGAGGAGGCAGGGGTGGGGGCCAGAACGGGCAGCCCCACCTCGGGCCCCGCCGGCTGAAAGCCCCGGAGCCCCGGACGCGCGGCGACCCGCGCAGGTAGACGGCCCGCGCGCACGGAAGCGCACCAGACACACCTGTGGCTCGCGGCCGGCACGCGGGCGCGCGGCGCGGGGTCCAGCACGCCTCCTCGCGTGCGCGCAGGCACCCCCGGCGAACGCGCGGCGAGCGTGGACACGGCGCACGCCCCACCCCCGCGTGGACTGCGTGTTTACACACACGCCAACATGCCCACACGTAGCGTGGCGCGTGCGTAAACACAAGCGCACATGTCCGTGGGCACGCGCGCCGCCCGCGGCCCACCGGGCACGCGGACCCTCCGGCCCCCACGGCCGGCGGCTCGGGAGTGGGGGCGGCGCGGGCCCGGCTCGGCCCAGGCCTGGGCGTGCTCCTTCCGGCCGCCGGTCCGTTCGGGCCGCGCCGCCGCCCCACCCCGGCCGTTACCCGAACAAAAGAGGGGGGTCCCCCGTCCCCCCGCCCGCGGGCCGGGGCGGGATCCCGGGGCCCCGCGCGTTTCCGCCGCCGCGTGCGCGCGCCGAGCCCGGGCAGCCGGGCCGCGACCCGCCGGACCCCGGGCCGAGCGCGCGGGCCGGCCGGCCGCCCCGGGGGGCGCGCGCACCGCACGTGTCCGCGCCGGCCGCGCCGCCACGCGGGACGGACCCCCGCCCCCGGCCCGGCCGCGCACCTCGAACTGCCAGTGGGCCGCCTGCAGCAGCTGCTTCGCCTGGTCGGCCGCGCAGCCCGCCGTCAGCACGAACTGGTTGATCATGACCTGGTGCTTGAGCTCGTCCATGTTCACGGACATGGCGCCGCCGCCCGCCGCCCGGCCGCCCGCCGCCGCGCTCCTCCGCCTCACGCGTCCACCATTAGCGAGCCGGCTCGGCTAATACAAATATTTACTGTGCGGCTCTGACTCACCAGCCGCGCCTGGCTGCCGCGGGGGCGTCTGGGACTTGTAGTCCCGCCGCTTCCGCCGCGCGCGGAGGGGGCTGCGGGGCGGCGCCGGCCTCCCGGGGTGCGAGGCGCGGGCCCGGCCCGAGGACCCCGCGCGCCCCCGGGCCCGGCCGGGCCGGCATCCTCGCTGAGCGCGCGCCCGGGGACAGGGCCTGGGGGCTGTGGCGCGCGCCGGCCACGCTCGGCCGCGGGCCCGCCCCGAGTGAATGGGTGACCGCCCCGGGGCGCCCGCCAGCCCCGGCCCCGGAGCCGCCCGGCCTCCCCAGCGCCTCAGCACAGGCTCGTGCTGCCCGCGGCGAAGCGGCTCCCCCGCGGCCTGGCGCTCGGGCAGGCACACGGTGGCCCGGGGGGGAGTCAAGGACAGGGCAGGCGCCCGGGCAGAGCGGCCAGGCCGGCCCCGCACGCGGCCCGGGGTCCGCCGGCCTCGGCGCCCCCACTTTCCCCGCAAGACCTCGTGGGCCTTGCCGGAAGCTTCGGCCTCAACGTGCGGGCGCCAGGACCGCGCGGAGCCAGTTCCGGGGCGGTCCCGAACTCCCAGTCCCAGAATGCCCCGGTTTATTTGCATCGTTCCGTTCCGAGTGACGTCAACTGAGTGAGGCCGCACCTCGGCCAATGGGTGGCCGCGGAGTGTTAGGACCTGGCCATATAAGGTAAACAAAGCTGGCTGCCCAATGAGGCGGCGGCGGGGGCGGGTGCTGGGTCGGGGTGGACGGGGGCGCGTCACGTGGCGGGCGGGGGCGGGGCGTCGCGGGCCGTGTTTACAGCCCCGCACGCGCCGCTTCCGGTGGACGGCGCGGAGCGGGCGGGCGGGCCCCGGCGGGGGCGCGGGGGCGCGGGGCGCCGGGCGGAGGTCTGGCTGTCACCCCTCGCTCTGAGCGACCTGCGCCGCTTCCTTGCGCTGCTTGGGCCCCGGCTGCACGGGTTGAGCAGCTATTTCCCGGGGCTTTACCCCGGCTCGAGCCCGCCCGGGCACCGCGGGGAGCAGAGCCTGGCCGGGGCGTGTGTCCACATCCCAAGGACACACGAATTGTGTGGGGGGGTCACTTCAGGACGCGGGCATCGTCCCCGGGGATGGGCTAAAGGTCGTTGAGGGGTTTTAATAGATCGGGTTCGCACTGGGATCACTGGATGAGTCATGTGGGGACCAGATGGTGGGAGGCAGGTCCAGCGCGGATTAGGCGATGGTCTGGTTCCAGGGGAGTCAGCGCCTTGCCCGCAGAAGTGGATTGAATGGCGGGAACCGGCCCAAACAGGGCGGGGTGGCCAGCGTTGCTGTCTCTGGACTGACCCTTTCACAGGCCCTGCTTTGCTATAGGAGGATCATGGGGACCGGTGGACAAACCTGTTAGCTCCCAGGGTTGTGCGGGAGGAAGGGTGGCTGGAGCACCCGGGTAGCCGGAAGGACAGGAATCTCCTGCAGTGGGAATGCTAAAGGGCCTCTGAGGGCTAGAGTTAGGAGCTGGACCCTTTGGCAGGAAGAGGATTCTGTCTCCAGCCAGGTGGGCGGCCCCTGAGCTCATGCAGAAGTCACTTGTCCACCTGGGGAACATGTTTGGACCTCATTTCAGCCAGTTGGATTCACTGAGGCTGTATAATTTTTTTTTGGCAAACCCTCATGGTGCCCAAAGACTTTTGCTCTTTCAAAGAACCGCCACTCGCCTTTATACAGCATTGTGTGTGAATTAATGCGGATAAAGTACTCACCACTGGGTAGGCAACCTGAAGATGATTACCGCTCCCAGAACTACGGCTGGGACAGCAAAGTGGCCAGCGGGCTGTGAGCAGGTCGTGGAGGCAGACAAGAGGGGCTGTCTGTCTTGACTCAGCCATTTAATGACTGATGTTGAGCAAGATATTCTGGCTCAGAGCTTCAATTTCCTCATGGGTAGAATCGGGGTCAGAGCAGGGAGGCAGGAGCTTTCCCAGAACTGTTGAGGGGGATGCCTGTGAGGTGCTGAGCTCACATCATTTCTAATGCCCCGGTCTGGCCTGCTCTAGGGAGCCCAAGCCCCACTTTAGACAGGACCACTGATGCTGGAATTGACAGCCCCTGACACTTGCCTGCGCCCTGTAAGCTAGCAGGGTGTGTTTCTGAGGGAGGCGCCGACTTGGCAGGGCCCAGTGGGGGCTTTTCTTGCTCTAGGGGGAAGGATGTACCTTTATTCCTCCCCACCCTCTGACAGGTACCACGCTGGTACCTGCCCAGACTTGCCCAACCCAGAAGAAGCTCCTCTAGATTCCGTGGCTGGCTGAGGTGGGTCAGAGGGGACAGGCAGGGGCAGAAGTCACCTGCTGTCCCACAGGGCTGGGTGATTTATTTTCCCCAGGGCAGCAGGGAAAGGAAAAAAACAACCTTGTTTTCAGCCAGGATCAGTCTGACTGGAGAGTGGACTTTGGATTTCCTAGCAGGTTCTCATGGACAGAACCAGTACACAGGGGGAGGGAGGAAATGCTGTGTTTGGCATTATCCTCATCTTACCTGAGGTCCTGAGAGAGGGACAGCCTAGGAGTCTGCAACCCCGGAATCTCTGGGACCTCTTGCCTCATCCCCATCCCCTTTTAATAACGCTACAGATGTTGCGTGTTTATCAGACAACTGCTGGGGGCACAAGAAAGAACAGATGAGGCTCCTGCCCCCTCAGGAGACACAAGAAGTCTAGACTTGAGGGACTTACATGAGGAGGCTGCGAACTGTTCCTCGGGTCTTTGTGTTCCAAAGGCCCTAGTGCTGGCTGACTGACGGAGCTAGAGATCTGACCATGGCCTCTTGCTGCCTCAGGGCCTTTGAACATGCTCTCCTGGAATCTGCATTAGCCTTCCCCCTGAGAGTTTGCCTGGTTGGCAGCATTTCAAGTCCTGACTTAATGTCACCTGCCCTGAGAAGCCGTCTCAGGAGTTGTTCCTATCATTTCATTGCACCTCAGGCCAGTCCCCACTACATTTTGAATGTATTTATTTGGTAACCTTTCTAGTGTCGGTTTCCTCCCTAGCCTGCATGCCCTGTGTCTGGCCTTCCACCCTGTTGGGCTGGTTGCTTAGCTCATTGCCTGTCACATAGTAGCTGCATGATAAATATTTGCTGAATAAATAAATGAACCAGGCAAGTTGTTTATACTAGAACTAGTACAGAATCAGAAGGGCTTGCCTCCCAGTAGGGCACGGAGAAGACTAGACCTTAATTCCAAAGCTCTATTACGAGGAATGTTTAATTAATCAACTATCAAGCCTGTGGGAACCACTGCCCCGACCCAGGAGCCATAGGGAGGACACACTCTTAGGGTTGTTTCAGTGGAAATAGCAAGGTCTCCTCAGTACTTGTCCCCCTCCCCCCAAACAGGGAGGATGGTTAATTGAATGCAGTGTTAGGATGTGTTATGTATGTAGCTATACAAGTGTTATGTGAGTCAACAGAAAGACATTTAAAGTAAGAAAAGAAAGATCACAGAGGGTGGGGGTGTCTTCAGGCTCACCTGGGGGCAGGAGGAAAGCTGGCACACTGCCACAGTCCCTTCTCCAGGGCAGCAGGGAGTGTGCAGTAAGAGGAATGAGCGGCTTGTCCAGATTCCAGCTTACCACTTACCTACCGCACAACCTGCCTGGGGTACTTCACCCCTCCCAGCCTTACTTCCCTCTTCTGTAAATTGGAAATGAAAACAAAAGCTACATCATAAGTTTATTTATTTTTTTTTTTATTTTATTTTTTTTAAACATTTATTTATTTATTTATACAAGCACTGGGTACAGTCAGAAGCGCGGGAGGGCGAGAGAATTCACCAGAGCCAGAACTGGGAGCAGAGCAGGCAGAAGGACCGAAGGACACTGCTGAGGGGAGCAGCGGGCGGCAGGAGAGGTCTGCGCGCCATGTGGGACCCTCCTCCGGTGGCCGGGGAGCAGCCGGGGATCGAACCGGCGCTGCAGAGGCTGCGGGCAGCTTCACAACCCAGCGCTCAACCGCTGCACCACCAGGGGAGGCCCAACATCATAAGTTTAAATGAGAATATTGCAAAGCCCTCAGGCAATGTCCAGCCTGTAGTCGGTGCTCAGTAATTAGGGGCTTTGGCTGTGGGGCCGAGGGATTTAATCAGGATTCCCCAAGACTTGGTCTTTGGCCATGAATAAAGAAACACTTTATTCCTTTTGGCTTCCCAGCTCCCCAACAAGAGGGAGGTTGTACCCTGAGTTCTGCCCTCTGGGAAGGCGCAGAACTCATTTCAATCTGCGCTGAGCCACATTCGGGATTCGGGGCTCAGGCGGCGGCTTCACGGCCTGTGAGGGCTTCGTCCTGGCCCTGCCGACGGGCTCCGGTCCCGCCGGGCCACCCCTCCTCACTGCCTCAGCTCCTGCATCTGCAAAATGGGGAGCGGGCGGCTGCCTCTGTGGGCGGGCTGTGAAATGGAGTCTTGAAGCGAGAGGCCGTGAGCTCTGGAAACAGCCACCACGCAAGCGCTGGGCCTCCAGGAGCGCCGCCCCAGGTAGCGCGGGCGCAGGCGCCGGGGCGCCCTCTGCTGGCGGGGCACGAGATAAGCCCTGGGCATGGGGGGAGCCGCGGCGGCTCCGAGAGAGATTTCGGAGCGGGGGTCGATGGCAGGCGCCGGGGCCCCGGAGGGCCTGTGCGTGGACACGCTGCCAGGACACCGAAGCGCCAGGGCGTTGGCGCGGTGCTCGGACGCCGACGGCAGAGCGACGCGGCGCGGCCGTCGACGCCCCCCGTGCTGGGTGCTTTGGTTTGTCCGCGGCGCCTGTCAACAATCTCGGCGGCCCGGCGAGGTGCTCCCTGGGACATGTAGTTCCGAGGCGGGCTGCCCGCGCCGGCGCCCGGCGGCCTCGGCGGCCGGGGACTCCATTTCCCGAGGAGCCCCGGGCCGGGGGCGGAGGGCCGCCGTGGCGTCGGGCCGCGGGCCGAGCCGGGGGTGGGGGCTGGAGCCGAGGCGCCCGTGGCCGTGGGCAGCGTCCGCGCGGCCTGGTCCGACCATGTCCGCGTGAGGACATCGCCGCCGCCGCCGCCCCTGCCGCCCGGCCCGGCCCGGCCCGGCCGCCGCGCACCATGGGCTCCATCCTGAGCCGCCGCATCGCGGGCGTGGAGGACATCGACATCCAGGCCAACTCGGCCTATCGCTACCCCCCGAAGTCCGGTGAGCGCGCGGCCGGGCGCGGGCGGGGCGGGCGCGGGGCCGCCGCGGAGGCCGGGGCGGGGGCTGCGCTCGGGCCTCCGGGCCGGAAGCCCCGCGCGCCGGGGCCGCGACCCCGGGTGTGGGTGTGGGCGGCGCCGGGGCCCGGGCCGGCCGCCTCGGACGGCTGCTGACCTTGGGTCGGCCCGGCCCGCCCGACGGCGCCGGGGAGACTCAGGAGCGAGCTCCGGGGCCGGCTGCGCTCGGGGCGCGACGCGGGCCACTTAGCACCGAGCCCGGCGCGTCGCTTGTGCTTACAAAGTGGTCATTGTGAGGGTTGACATCACCCGGCCGCCGATTTTAGCAGCCGTTGCTGGCCAGGAGTGGAGTCTGGGCGGTGCTTCTGGACACTCGTTCCTGCAGACAGAAACTCAGGGACCCTGTGCCCGGGCGCGTGGCAGGGGGTGGGCTGGGAAGTGGGCGGGAAACGTCGGTGGGTGATTGTGCATTGGGGAGCGGCTGGAAGACGGGAGACTCGTTGAGGGGGCCCACCGGGTTCTCTAGTCTGTTTTTGGCAACTGAGACCCGAGCCGCAGGAAGGAAGTGACTTTCCCAGGTCTCAGCTGGATCGAAGCGCATCCGGGTCCAGAACCAAGAGTCCAGTGCTCAAACCAGTTGTTCCCACTCTGTCCTGCTGCCCTCGAGGTTCAGCGTGACCTCACCGGGACTTTGTCTCTGGCTCCTAGCTCTCCCTCTCATTTGCCTTGGAAAGGAGAGAAGAGGAGAGAGTCTGGGCACCACAGGGTCTTTGAGATCCTGGCTTCTGGGCATCTCATCTGGTGCAACTGTGATTCTGAGCTGCACAGCTTCGGGCACCCACCAGGCTACTGGTTAGTGTTGAGAGGGCTCAGGATTAGGGAGGTTGGACCTGCGGGGCCTAGGAACTGGCATTTGAAACCCATTGCCCCCTCAAGTGTGAGAAGTGTCGTGCCTGATTTTGGAAGGTGGAGTATCTGAGACTGCTGGAAATAAAGGCAGAGGGGGTGCTGGCAGGGTTGGGCAGGGTGCTGCTGCCTGCTCGCTGGGAGGGCTCTGCACCTGCTGTGTCCTGGGCACAAGGGCAGGCGGATCCCCACAGGGTGGGGATCCCCTGAGAGATACGTGGCCTGACTTCCCCAGATCTGATGGAGCAGTTGTCTGAAGTCATCCTCTTCCATCTGATGCTCTTCCAGCCCATCTTTGACTGAGTGACCTTAGGCAGACGGCTTCGCCCCCGTTACGGTTCACTCATCTGTGGAATGGGCCCATACGGTGTGGTGCTTGGATTAGCGTCTGGCACCTGAAAAGCTGCCATGTGGCAGCTGCTGTGGTGACTTAACCAGGTTAGGTGACCAACTCAGCCCGGGTAGCAGCTAGTGGAGGCATGGCAGAGGTGCCAGAAAGTTTAATGTGGCACCTCCTGTCACCTGGGACCACAGCTTAAAGTCCCTTCAGTTGTGTTTTTGGACAAAGCTGCAGACCCAGGCATTCACAGCCATGCTTTCGGATTCTGAGCAGCTGGCCTGCTCATCAGTCAGGATAAGCTTGGTTTGGGAATCCATCCCTGGGCACCCATTCAACAGGACCGATCCGTGGGCACTTGCACCCAGTGAACCCCTGGGGTGGCCTCGACTTGCTGCTGGCTGTAGCAGGACCTTCTCGGCCTGCCTGTCCTCTGCCTCTGACCCCTCAGCCCCCTTGCTCAGGGGCAGTAAATCCTTAACTGTTTCTCTAGGGGTGCCCTGAGGCCCAGTGTGGGGTTGGAGATGATCTTAGGGGTGCCCCCTGGACTGGACTGTATGAGAAGGTGGTTCTTCTTCCACGTCTCTGGAAGTTGTGCTGGCCACATCAAGGAGAACGAGGAATCATTGGGTGCTGGTGATTTTTTTTTCTTTTTTTTTTAAAAAGACTTATTTATTTATGCATACAAGAGCTGGGGTTTAGACCAGAGGTGTGTGTGTGGGGGGGGGGTGGTGAGAGGATTCACCAGAGACAGAGTGGGGAACAGAACAGGCAGATTGACCGAAGTACACTGCTGAGGGGAGCAGCGGGTGAGTCAGGAGAGGTCTGCCGCGCCATTGGGCAACTGCTCCCTGGCTGGCCGGGGAATCGAACTCATGCTGGAGAGGCTGCGGACAGCTTCATAGGTTGCGTCTTAACCCCTTGCGCTACTAGGGAGGCCCGATTTTTTTTCTTTTTTAAAGATTTATTTATTTATGCACGCAAGAACTGGAGTACAGGCCAGGGATGCAGGGGGTGAGAGGACCCACCAGAGACAGAGTGGGGAGCAGAACAGGCAGACTGATGAAATACACTGCTGAGGGGAGCAGCGGGCGAGACAGAAGAGGTCTGCTGCACCCTGTGAGTAGCTCCCTGGCTGGGGATCAAACTCGTGCTGCAGTGGCTGCCGATAATTTCACAGTGCTGTGCTTAACCCCCACGCCATCATGGAGGCATTGGATGCTGGTGTTTTTTAAGGCCTCTAACATGGTCTGGCTTTTTTTAATCCAGCTGTATTGAGCTGTGACAATTGTGTGGAGATAGTGTGGACACGCTGCGGTGATGCGAGTGAGGCTCTGACACTGCACTGTGTGTACTGTGTACTGCTTGTTGCAGAATGACTATCATGGTGAGGTTTGTTCATGCGTCTGCCACCTCCTGTGATTACTTTGTGTGTGTGTGTGTGTGTGCTTTTAAGGTGTGTCCCTTCTGTTATCTGATGTCCTGCCTCCCAGTACTCCTCCTCCGTGGGCCGGGCATTGGGATCCTGGGCTGGGCATGCAGGGCGGCTGCTGCCACAGCCGCCTTTGTGTCTGGCTCTGGTTTCCGTGAGTCCCATTTCTTTGGGCCCATCTCTCCCCTCCGCTGCCTGCTTTTTTTTTTTTTAAATAACTTTTTATTTATTATTTATACAAGCACTGGGTACAGTCAGAGGCATGGGAGGGTGAGAGGATTCACCAGAGCCAAAGTGGGGAGCAGAACAGACAGACTGACGAAGTACACTGCTGAGGGGAGCAGCAGGTGCGGCAGGAGAGGTCTGCGGGCCATGTGGGACCCTCGCCGGCGGCCGGGGATCAAACTGGCGCTGCAGAGGCTGCGGGCAGCTTCGCAACCCAGTGCTCAACTGCTGCGCCACTGGGGAGGCCCATTGCCTGCTTTTTTTTTAAAGATTATTTTATTTATGCATACAAGAGCTGGGGTACAGGCCAGAGGTGTTAGGGGGTGGATGAGAGGATTCACCAGAGACAGAGTGGGGAGCAGAACAGGCAGATCTACTGAAATCCACTGCTGAGGGGAGCAGCGGGGAGACAGGAGAGGTCTGCTGTGCCGTGTGCGTCAGCTCCCTCTCCCTGGCCCAGGATCGAACTTAGGCTGCAGAGGCTGCAGATAGCTTCATAGTGCCGCGACTAACCCCTGCGCCACCAGGGAGGCCCAATTTCCCTTTTATATCGTGGTAGGGTGCATGTAATGCAGCCACCGTGACTGTTTTGGGGCACACAGGACAGTGGCGTTAACAGCATTTACCTTGTGTGGCCCCTCACCACCAGCACCCCCAGACTTCTCATGAAACGAACAGCCCCCTGTGATGGGGGCCTTACGGAGTCGCTCAGGTGGCCAAAGTCTGTTTCTCACCGCATCCGGGCCTTAACCACATTTCTTGGCTCCAGCTCCTAGAGCCTTGGAGTGTCCCCCGTTGGGAGTTGAGGTGTCTCTTGTTCGGTGAGCGGAGGCAGCTTTTGGAAAAACCAACTAAGGAGAAACTGGATGCTCGGGAAACCAACTGGGTTTGGGGGACTGAGCTCTCTCAGGCACCCCCCCACCTCCAGGAGGGCAGAGGGCCTGTTGTGGCATTCAGTCCCCTGGGGCCAGTGAGCTCCATAAAAGCTGTGTCACGAAGCCCTATACAAGCCCCAAAGGAAGGCTTCAGGGAGCTTCCGAGTTGGGGAACCAGCGGGCTTCCCCATGTCACCTTGCCTGGCTCCAAGCTCCAGAGGACAGGGCGCCCTTGTTCAGGACCTTGCCCCGCGCTTCTAGTCATCGGGCCGCTGACTGGTGTTCTCCAGAGCCCTTTGTAGCGCTCGGCTCAAGCGCTTGCAAATTAAGGGAACGGAGGAGTCTTGGGAGGCCCTGGTTGGAGCTGGTTGGTCAGAAGCACCGATAACTCCCGGGGCTTGAAGAGGGGGTGGCACGAGCCTCTGAAGCTGGCAGCAGTCTGTAGTGGAGGGGCCTTGGGAGGGGGAGCCCTTGAGTTGCGCACTCTGTCGTGGCCTCTGGGTCTCAATGTCAGACTCAGCTGGATTTCGTGCACCCCCTGCTGGTGTCCAGAGTGGCCGTGGGTGTGGGGAAGCCGCCACTCACGTGGAGACCGAGGTCGGGAGCCCTGTCTTCCCCCCCCACCCACGCTAGCTCCCCGCTCCTGACCACCCCCGCCCCCCCCCCCCGCCCCCGTCTCTGTCATGCCTGCTCTGATGTCACCGCTCTCGGGCCTCATCCCTCGAGGTCCTCAGTTGTGCCCAGCAGTGGGCGGGGGTCAGCAGGCTCAACCTCCAGGAGCAGTGGGGCCAGTTGGGCCCCGCAGTGCAGGAGCGCTCCGAGCGCCCCGACCGGCCTGCGCCGGGGAGGCCCAGGTGCGCGCTGCTTCCACGTCTTCCTTTGTCATTTTCGTATGAGCGCCTTGTGGTTTCAACTCGCCCTTCCCAGATGACCGCCGAGGCCCCCTTTCGGCCTGTAAGCGCCATTCGCTTCTCTTCCTGCTGTTGGGAGGTGCCCACGGGCGTCCTGCCCGGGTTTGTGCCGAGGCGCCTCTTCCTGCTGCCCGCAGGGTTCCCTCGCGAGCACGTCTTGGTACCTGCCCAGCTCTAGGGAAGCTGGCGGTTCTTTGCAAGTCTCTGTGTTTGTGGAGACAGCTCAGCTGAGACATGGAAAGCACTGGCAGGCGGGGCGTCTCTGGAACCCGAGGGCTGGGGAACCAGGAAGTGGAAGCCGTGGGAACGCAGGCCCCACGCCCCCTCTGGCCCGTTGCCCAGGCTGCTGGGACCCGTGTGAACCCGGCTGCCCCAATCAGGCCCTGGGACCAGGTCCTGTGGTCTTGTGGGGCTCCTCTGGAGAGGAGGCTGTTGGCCTAGCACGGTCGCGTGTCCACTGCCGGCAGCCAGTGGTGCCGGGGGGAGGCCGTTTCCAGGAAAGGGAGGTAAGCTGAGGAAGATCCCCACTCCCCCCAAAGGTGGCTCCAGCAACCTGGGGAGACTCAGTGGCCCAGCATCTCTGCTCAGAGCTGCGCTCAGCATATTGTCCTGCCGCCTTGCTGGCCGGAGCTTTGCTTACGTCGGCCTGTGGTGGGGGACCCGGAAATAAAGCTTCATGGGGTGACTTTGCCCCGGCTCCAGGCCCCTGCGTGTCCAGCTCCTTCTCTCCGCTGGGCACCCAGCTGCCTCTGTCCTCTGCCTTCAGGTTGCAGCAGCGCTGCTCGCTGGGGCACAGGAGGGGGCACGGCAGTGGGCTGAGTGACCGGTCGAGTGCCAGCAGAGAGCCCTGTTCTGTGGGTGACGGGTGACTTGGTCTGGGGAGGCCATGGGTCCTGGTGGGAGGAGAGGAGTCAGTGGGGATGAAGAGACGTGGCGGGCAACCCTGGGTGGATCCTCTGTGTTTTGGGCTGTGGGGCTTCTGGCCTCCTCCCTGGCAGGGTGTCCTGAGATCAGCGCCCTGGGGACTGTGATATTCTGGTCCTGCCTTGGCCAGACCCAGCAGATGGCAGGAGGCTGGTAGCCGGCAGCTCCAGATCTGCTGTAGAACGAGGAGTATTTTGTGTGGTGCAGTGAGTGGTTCCCAGTCATGGCCTTCCCGCCTTTCCCCTCGCCTGGGGTGGGCACGAAGACTGGGCAGGGGAGTGAAATCCAGTTCCCAGGGCCAGGGCTGTTTCTCAGGGCCCGCTGGGTGACTAATTAATGGCCGGGTTTACCTGGCAGCAGCCACACCTGAGCTCAGCCCTGCAGGAGTTTGGGAAAGTGCCTGAGGCTGGGGACTGGTCATCCCAGAGCTACCGCATGACCAGAGGGGTGAACTGCCAGCCCCCCACTCCCTGTTCAAGGGAAGGAGGGACCTGGTGTGCTGGGGGGCGGCGACACCTCCTCTCTCCTTCTCACGGGGCTCCCCCTGGCTGTTGCTGAGTTTTAGGGTAACCTGCCCTGAGCTGCCTTGGCCAGCACACCCAAGGAGGCATCATGGGCACCTCTAGTCAGTTGGGCAGAAGCACAGGGCTCCTGTCATTGGCATCTGAAGTTGGGGAGGTCAGTCTTGTGAGACTGAACCCCATTAAACTTGCATCTGATGCATCTCCAGGGAGATGGGGTCAGATGAGTTAGAGGCACAGGACACCTGGTTGGTGTCCGCTGAGGGCTGGAGACTCACCCGGTGGAGCCAGGGGTCGGCAGTGGTTTTCGTGAGGTCACTGCCTCACAGGTCACTGATCTCGTGGTGCCTCTTGTGCCCCAGTAGTAGCCTCTTTGCCACCACACATGTGTGCATGTGGCAGGCAGGGAGGTGGCCCCCCTGCTTACAGGATGGGGGGCATGTAGGACTCTGGCAGCCAGGAAGGTGGGGGGGCAGCATCACTAGCTGGCAGTGTGGGGGGTGGGCGCCTGAGGAGGCTGACAACCTGTGACCTCGGCTTTGAGGCCCTCTGGGGCTGGGAGCAGCTTGGCTCCCCAGGACCTCTGCAAAGGGGCCACATCAGCCCTTGCGCCCTGTGTGAGCTGGGCAGCTGGCCGCATGCTGCTAGGGGTGAGGACATACCTGCCCCGGGGTCAGACAGATGAGGGTCATCTGCGTGGGATCCACACGTCCCCCTGCCAGGGGCACGGAGGGATGGCCTCCCTGCCCACAGGGCCCCTGAGTAACACATGGGAGACCCAGGGATGGTCAGGGTGTGCGGGTGTGGTGGGCAGAGGTCAGCCACACAGAGAGACCTGGAGCCGGGTGGCACAGGGTGCCGGAAGGACGAGGCTGGGGTGTGCGCACTGCCCGGAATGCAGGTGAGGGGGCAGGGGCACCAGGGTGGGGAGTTGGGGTGTGCGGGACTCGGAGGAGGCTGGGGGGTTACGGACGTGTCATGTGCATTTACTCAGGTCCCCAGGGGCTGCCCGAAACAGCAGCCTGGTCCCAGGAGCCCCTGCGGGCTGCTCTGCCACAGGGGAGTCTATTTACTCAGTTCCCGGATGAGGCCAGGAGTTGGGGACACTGCGGAGCTGCCCCTTTGGGGGCCCTGATGGCAGTGGTGGCTGTCCCATGCTGACGTTGGGGGGCCCCGAGCCTCCTGCTTTGCATTGTGGCTGTCCCAGAGGTTGGTGGGTCTGGGTGCAAATGCTCCTCAAGGCTGGGGTTTGGGGCGCAGGAGCTTCCTCGGTTCCCAGAAACACCACAGAACCGCAGTTTACCTCAGGAGTCCAAGAACAAGGTGATGGTGGGGAGAGGTGATTCCCCAGGCTCAGGGGGCGGGGGGTGCCTTCCTGCGCTGCAGCCTCTGGGCCCCGGTGCCCCTTGCCTCGGCCGCCTCCACCTTTGCTCCCTCGACGCTCCCCCTTCCCCTGTGTGTCTCTGGGTGCCCTCTCCCTGTCCTTTCCCTTCCGAACACACGGGTCATGGGCTGTAGCCCCCCGGTCCAGTCTGCCCCCCCCCCGCCGTGCAGCGGCTCCCCTTTAGGTCACATGCGCAGGCCCGCGGCGGGGCTGGGGCTGGTCTCGTGGGGACACGGCTCGGCCCCCGCAGAAGGAGCTTCCGTCAGAGGGGAGGCCCGAGCAGGCCCGCGCGGGGAGGCGAGGGAAGGGTCGGCCGCAGGTGGGAGGGCCTGGCGGGGCTGGAGCCCAGAGCAGGGGCACGGCCCCGCTTCTCTCCAGGGGGAGCTTTTCCTGGGGCCGCTGCCAGGTGCTCCCTCGGCCTCATCTGCAGATGTGTTTCCCTTCTCACCAGGAAACTACTTTGCTTCCCACTTTTTCATGGGCGGCGAGAAGTTTGACACCCCCCACCCTGAAGGTTACCTCTTCGGGGAGAACATGGACCTGAACTTCCTGGGCAATCGCCCCGTCCAGGTGGGTCTCGTGTCCCGGCGCAAGGCCCGGGCGTGGGCCCCCCGAGGTGGGGCCCGGCCGCATGGGGTGTCCTGGCCACTGCCCCTAGAGGCGCCTGGCGAGGTGGGATGGTTCTGCGACGGGAGTGAAGAGCCGCGGCTGCCGCGAGCAGCGGCCAGAGGGAAAGGCCCAGGCCGGAGCTCTTCTCACAGAGTCGCCTTCGCTCGTCTCCCGAGAGGCTCTCTCACCTCGTCCCTTGCCCAGTGCGCACTGGCCCCTTGGGGGGCCCTGGGGGGGCACAGACCAGGAAGAAGGGAGCAGTTGGTGACTGAGGAGAAGGACTAGAAAGAGGGTGCGGGGGGGGTGCCCGAGTCAGCTGAGGTCACTTGGGATTTTTCCCTCCCAGTTTCCTTATGTCACCCCCGCGCCCCATGAGCCCGTGAAGACGCTGAGGAGCCTCGTGAACATCCGGAAAGACTCCCTCCGGCTTGTGAGGTACATGGCGCGCGCAGCGGTGCTGGGGGCACGGGCTGGTGCAGCTGAGCCCTTGAACCAGGGCCTCGCCTGTGCTGGTGCCAAGCGCCGCCGGGCAGTGTCTGGCTGCTTCTGGTTGGCGCGACCCGAGGGGCGGGTGCTGCTGGTGCTGAGTGGGCAGCCCCTCAGCACCCGGGATGCCCCTCGGCCTGGACGGGCCCGCCCCCGTGAGCAGGCGGGCGACAGTGGCGGACCCGCTGTGGGACCGAAGGGCCTGGCCACGCTACCCCAGAGCACTGGCTCCTTGCAGCGCCCACCTGTGGGACACCCAGGGCGCTCGGGGGACAGGGTCGCTCTGCCCCCTGATGGGCCACTGCCCCCGTAGGTACAAAGACGATGCCGATAGCCCCTGCGAGGACGGCGAGAAGCCTCGGGTGCTCTACAGCCTGGAGTTCACCTTTGACGCCGACGCCCGCGTGGCCGTCACCATCTACTGCCAGGCAGTGGAGGAGGTTCTGAACGGGGCGGCCGTGTGAGTGCCATGGGGCGGCGGCCCGCTCCCACCCGTAGTGTGTGCGCGCTCAGAGACATTAGCGAAACGAGGGTCCTGCTGGCCTCAGAGGTCCAGCTTCAGCAGGGCGGTCCTCTGCAAGGCCAGCCTGGGCAGATGGGCCTTCCTTCCCGTGGGGACGCCCTGCCTCCAACTCTTGTCCAAGAGCTCGTCGTTGGGTCCCAGCCCTGCCCTGCACCTGTTCTGACCCGGGTCCTGCTCCTGCCTCAGTCTCCTCAGCTGGAAATGGGTGGTTGGAGCTTCTCCACTGTGGCTGGTGTGAGCAGACTGGAGGTCTGCCTGGAGGAGGAGCACAGCTGGTGCTCCATCAGAGGAGAAGCCAGGGGCTGTGCAGGAGCACTCCCTGCTGTGAGGCCTGAGGCTCCCCTCACCCCCACAAGGCCTCAAGCAGCCATGCTTCCTCTTGGGACAGCCCTTGAGAGAGGAACATGCTTCCAGTTTAGACTTTGTTCTTTGGGGCTCTGCCTTGACCTAGATACCTCGTTAAACCGGTTTGTTCCCCGGCCTCAGGCGAGGGTCCCATCAAAAAAAAAAAAAAAAATTTAGTCATTCATTATCTATTTTTCAACTGGGCAATAGTTCTTTTCAGTTTTTCTAGATTTTTAAATATCAGGTGACAAGTGCAGTGTGAGGAAGCCTCTCGGTGACCCCGTGTCCCCACAGGCAGAGGGCTGGAAGGCCAGACATCCTGGGAGGCTGCCCCCGCTGAGCATGTCCCTGGGTGGTGTCCCCAGGGGGGCTGACACCCCCCCATGGCTGCGCTCACAGGGTGAATGTTGGACCCCCCCAGGCCTCTTGGTCTGCCTGACCTTCGGGCCATTGTCATTTGCCTGGGCGGGGAGGGTGTGGTGGCAGGCAGGCGCAGCATGTGATGCCAGGTGAGGCTGTGCTCTCTGTTTGCCCCTTTGGCTGTGCAGAGGAAGCCCCGCGTGACGGGGGCAGCCAGGCAGGATGCTGGGGTGATCTACGGGTCCAGGGCTGGCTCGGTCCCCACAGACCAGAGGCTGGGCGCTGCCCCCAGAGGGCCTGTGCAGTGGGGGGCGGCGGAAGAGGGAGCACGCAGGGCTCGTGCACAGGCGGACCTCACCGCCCCTCTCGGCCCCCCAGGTACAGCCCCAGGAGCCCTGCGCTGCAGTCAGAGACCGTCCACTACAAGAGAGGGGTGAGCCAGCAGTTCTCCCTGCCCTCCTTCAAGCTCGACTTCTCGGAGTGGAAGGACGACGAGGTAGCCTCCTGGCCGGGCCCTTCTGACACTCTCCTCTGGGGGTAGGGGTGGCCCAGGGGCTCGTTGCTGCCGCCGGCGTGGCTGGTGAGCGTCAGGAGCGCTGCCTGCCCAGGGCCGGGTGCCAGCTGGCCTGACGGGGTGGTGGAGGCCCACGGAGCTGTAGCCCAGGCTCTGGTGCCTGAGGGTTGTCAGGACCTCAGGGCACGGATGGCAGCATCCTTCCTCCTGCAGAGTCCACAGCCTGGACAGCACTCACAGGCCATGAAGGAAGTGCGTGGCCGCAGAGATGGGTCCTGGCCATGACAAGGGGCGCCTTGGTTCACGGGTCTCGTGGAGGCTGTGTTGGCACTGTGGGCGCTTGGTTCAGGGTGGTGGGGGCCGCGCTGTGAAGCATGAGGGGCCCGTCTTCTGCACACACTGCTAGAAAGCTCTCCTGGGCCCAGGGAGGAGCGCAGTGCGAGCAGACAGCCGCGCTCGCCGCTCCCACAGGTGCAGGGACGCGCTGGCAGACCTCGAGAGTGGCTGGCTCCTCAGAGGTCGGGGGCTGTGTGGGGGCTGGCGGACCTCTGGATGCTCCCACCCTGTGACCGGCGCGCATGCTGGTGAGGCTGCTCAAGTTTGAGAACCTCTGCCCTGGCCTCGTCCTTTGCCCTTCAGCACATGTGCTGAGCCCAGCCAGCAGTTTGGGCTCTGGACTCCAGTGAGGGCACTTGCCCTGGGGACATCCCTTACCTCCTTGGCATGAGGGAAGCTGTGTGCCCGACATGTTGGATACCCCTCAGCTGTCCTGACCCGCCTTGGCCTTCTCTGGCTACCTGCTCTGTGAGCCCCCCTCTGGTTTTCTGTTCCATGTGTTCAGGGTGGGGCACACGTGACAGAACTCACGGGTGTTTACCCGCTGTTGTTCCAGACAGTGTCCTCACCCAAAGGAGACTCAGCACTCTGCTTCCCAAGTGCCCCCTTGGCCCCCATCCCTCTCTGTTACCCGTATTCTGGAATGGCTACTGCTAAGCCTTACTATAGCTAGAAGGTTCTAGAAGTTACTCTTTTCGAGGATTGAAACCGTGTTATTCCGTCCTCATGTGACAGTGCTACCGGCCAAAGGCTTTGAAGAAGATGCTAGCTGGTGTCAGATAAACCCCACTTACGTGAACGGGTCAGAGACGGGTGTGGGGCGCTCACGGGGGCAGAGTTCCTGCTGGGGAGACGAGAAGGTTTCGGAGGCGGATGCTGGTGGTGGTCGTGTGGCCTTACAAATGCTCTCTGTGTGCTGAGTTGCACAGCAGAGGTGACTGAACAGTGGTTTCATGTCCTGTTTCACCACTCAGGGAGAACATGAAGCCAGAGTGTTTGGTTTGCTTGGAGCCCGCAGAGGACCCGCCTGCTGGCCCCACTCCCGCTCCGTCTGACTGTTCTTGCTTCTTCTCTCCTCAGCTGAACTTCGACCTGGACCGGGGCGTGTTCCCAGTGGTCATCCAGGCTGTGGTGGATGAAGGGGACGGTGAGGGCTTCTCCTCTGCCTTCTCCCTGTGGGTGTGTGCGTGCTGGAGGGAGAAGCCACTTCCTGAGGCGCTTCTCCCTCAGCTTCACGGGTGCAGGGCGTACAGGGCTGTCCACAGGTGCTCTCCATCTGGGCACCTCCTGCCCCAGGCGCAGGGCCAGTCCCTTCTCCCCACTCGGAGTCCCTGCTGCCCACTCCCCACCCCACAGTAGGGGAGCTGGCCCCTGGCCTGCATGGTCCCTGCTTGCGCTGGTCACGCCATCCCCTGTCCTGTCACCACTGTACAGGGTGTCGAGTCCCTGTGGAGCCCTGAGCCCAGCTCTGTCAGGCAGGGGATGCAGGTGCAGGATCGGTCTGGGGTGGCCGGAGGGACAGCTGTAGGGTGAGGTTTGGGCCAGAGGGAGCAGCAGGTCTGGGCAGAGCAGCCCCAGGCTGAGAACATGGAGGGCGAGGAGAAAGCTGAGCAGAATGGGGCAGTGCTCTGACCCGCACCCTCTCTCTCCAGTTGTGGAGGTGCCTGGCCATGCCCATGTGCTCCTGGCCGCCTTTGAGAAGGTAAGTGCTGCCCTGCCCCTTACCTGGCACGGGGTGGAGTGGGGCTGGTATGTTTGGAGACCACAAGTCTGAGCTGGACCTCCAGGGTCAGGGAGTCCCTGCGTCCTGGAGGTGGGCCTGGGAGCTGAGCGTCTCCATCAAGAAGCTTCTCAGAGAGCACCTGGTATGTGGTGGGGGAGAGCGTGCTAGATGGAGGCCAGCCCTTGCTAGCAGGGGGCCTGGGACGCTCACGTGGGGCACTCTGGGCACAGACCAGCCTTCCCCCGGGCTACCTGGGTCCTCAGGGTCACCACTGCCTCTGGCTGTGCCATTCCCCCCAAGGCCCGGATCCTGGGTGCTGCTGGAGTGTCTGCCTCACCCTGAACGGGGGCTGGGTGACCCTTACACCCCCTGAAGCTGTACAGACGGCGGTCATCCTCTCTCCGGTGATGTCTGTGGGGGCACAACTGGGCCCTCGTTCTTGGTTGCTCCTTGGCACTCAGCATGCAGTAGATGCCCAGTGGGGTGGACAAGATGCAAGAGGGGTAGATGAGCGTCAGTCCCCTGCCTAGTGTGGCCCAGACCCTCTGGGTAGCGGGGGAGACACCAGCTCTCCCGGGGTCGCATGTCAGGGTGCCCCACCTACGGGGCCATTTTCGTGGAAGGTGCATTGTTACCTTCGGTATAATGTGCTCTTTGCCTCTCGTTTCTTCCTTGTCCTACTCTCTGGCTCCGGCCATTGTGTCTTTGGGAGTGGGCTGGTTGGCCTCACTGCTGTCCCCACACTAGGTTCTGAGGACAGTCCACTTGCCATCAGTGCTGTTCCTGTGAGCCAAATGGGCGCTTTGGGGGACTGTCCCTGCAGCAAACCAGTGCTGGCAGTGGGACAGGCCCCTGCTCTCTCTCAGCCTTGCCAGACGTGGGGGTGCATCCCCTGTTGAAATGCCGCCACCCCGTGACTCGACACTGCCCTGCATGGTGACCTGCTTCCAGCACCGGCCACGGCCCAGGACCCAGCATGAGGGTCGGCTCAGCTGACTTAGACTTGCCCTTCCCTGTGTGTCCCGCTGACCTGGCTTCCGGGCCCCGCCCCCACCTCCACGACCTTTAGTGCAGGGCCTGGCCCGAGGCCCTTTGTCCTGTGCTCTTCCTGGACCCCATGAGTGATCGAGTGCCCGAGGGGGTCAGCCTGCGCCCTCTCTAGCTCTGCTGGCCTTTGTGCCTGCGCTCAGCCATGTCGGAGAGACAGTGGTCACCTCGTGCCCCGGCTGGGGCAGGTGGGTGTGCCGTGCTTCTTGCTTAGGGTCCAGTGAGAAGCTGGACTAACAGAACTTTCTGTTAGAACTCGTCAGCCTCTCCAGAAAATGCTGTGCGCTGGTCTGGGCTGACTGACGGTGGTGGCGCCTGTCCGTTCTGGGACCACTGCTGTCCTGTTGAACCGAGCGGTGTGTGCCTGATAGCACCATGGCGTGCCTGCCGTGTCTTCTCCTCAGGCCGGTGGGTGTTGGCCTTTCCCGGTCCTCCACATGGTTTCCTGTGCCCCTCACTTGGGGCTGGAGCTGGCCTTCCATTGGGCTGCTGCTAGTTGGTGGGAGACCCTGCCTGTCTTGATCTGGGAGCTTGAGCTTGCGCTTGCTGGAGTTATGGGGCCAGGCTCTGGAGGTCAGACTTGGGCCCGACAGGCGGGGCCCTTAGGAGCTTCTTGGGGAGTTTTGAGTCAGGTCAGGGGCCACACTCCGGAGGCCTGGACCAGCTCTTCAGTCTTCAGGGGTGCCCACGTACTTCATTATTTTCAGCCACAGCTGCAGGTTGACCAGGGCTTAGCACTGGCCGCGCAGCCGCGTTAACATGTGTCTTTCTCCCACAGCACGTTGACGGCAGCTTCTCCGTGAAGCCCCTGAAGCAGAAGCAGATTGTAAGTCTGTCAGAGGGGATGCCATTTTGGTTTAAGAGGCACACAGGACACCTCAGTTGTCCTGTGACTGCTCCGCCGGTCACATGCCCGACCCACTATGGGTTCTGGGAAGTCAGGGCCCGAGTTTGGGGGTACATGTGTGTGTGCTACCCTCTGCGCAGCTGCCACTGCTGTGGGCCCCTGGGTCTTGTCCCACCCGCACCATGGGCCTGGAGCCCAGTGAGCACCACAGAGGCGCTTGCTGAATGGGTGGATGGAGGACGCAGGGAGGAGGCAGGAAGCAGGCCCACAGCCGTCTCTGCCTCACAGTTGCTGAGAGGGCCTCAGTATTGGGCAAAGACTGGTATTGGCTCCCTTGAGCTCGAGAGGTGGGAGGGTGTGGCCTACACAGCCTTTCTTCCATGGCCCGACGCCAAGGAGGTCTCCGCAGTGCCTGCTGTTGACAGAGCTTGAGCTCGAGGTTCGACCCACGGGACCAGAGGGTCTTCCCTTGGGGGCCTGCCAGTGGGAGGGTGTCGGCTGCATCAGCCATGTGAGGAATGGTGTTGCAAGAGGGGGCGGAGAGCCACGGCAGGCTGACCGGGAAACCCCAAGGCCGGCAGGTGCTGTCTCGGGAGGGCTGCCCGGCACCTGCGGCTCTCGGAGGGGGTCTAGTTGGTGGAACTGTGGGGACTGCAGCACAGGCCACTTCTGAATGTGGCCCATGTGGGGCTGGCCCCCAAGCACGTGCAGGCTGATGGGAGGTGTGTCCAGGGTCATCGTTCTCCACGCCAAGGTGCTAAGGTGGCCAGAGTGTGGCTGCCAGGCCCCTGTGGGGGCAGAACAGTGGCCCCTCTGACCGCCCGTGCTGCCCGTTGGGCCAGCGGTGGGGCTGGGACTGGACAGAATCCCCCACACCTGCCCTCCAGGCCTGCGTGGCACTGGGGTGGGGCTGGAAGGTGGGAGGCCTGAAGGGGCCTGGCAAGTGCCCAGACCCCCCTCTGCCTGCAGGTGGACCGGGTCAGCTACCTGCTGCAGGAGATCTATGGCATCGAAAACAAGAACCACCAGGAGACCAAGGCGAGTGCTGTGGTGGGCGCGGAGCCAGCCGGTGTCTGTGGGTCACTTTTAAGGGCCCGCAGGCCGGGGGACGGCCCCCTCCTTGACAGTCTATGTGGTGTCTCACGTCGGAGTGTGCCCTCGGGCCCCTGCTCCGCGGTGGTGTCCGCTCCGTGTTTTCTCCTTGGTGGTGAGGAATAGAAAGACCCCGGCACCCCACATTCCGCAACCCACTCTGGATTTGTGGGTGCCCTTGGGGTGGGGGCTGCAGGTTGCTGCTGGGCTTGCGTCCAGTCCTCCTCCGCCCTCGGGCTCCCTTTGCCCAGTGCCCCCAGAGAGGCCAGGCCCCCACCAGCCTCTGGCCCCGAGGAGGTGCTGACCCTGGGGCCCCTGTCCCACAGCCCTCGGACGAGGAGAGCAGCGACAACAGCAGCGAGTGTGTGGTGTGCCTGTCGGACCTGCGGGACACGCTGATCCTGCCCTGCCGCCACCTGTGTCTCTGCAACTCCTGCGCTGACACACTGCGCTACCAGGCCAGCAACTGCCCCATCTGCCGGCTGCGTGAGTAGGCCATGGGCAGGTGGGTGGGCGGCCAGGGATACTTGCCAGTGGTGTGCATGACTGGCATGTGGGCTTGTGGTGGGACCCTCACTGTCCTCACGGTGTCCCCTGAGCCGTGCAGTTGCTAGCAGGGCTAGCGCTGAGGCCTGGCCAGCAGCCCCTCCCCTAGCTCGCTCGTCCCTGGGTGGCAGGTGTCTGTGGCACTGTGGTCACCCTGTGCAGGTGGCACAGGAATGGCCTCGGACACCGGCCCACCTGCCTGCTCATTTCTTGGGGTACCTCCTAGGAGAAGGCCCTCCGGGGCCCAGGGTGGGCCGTGTGCTCGAGTTGCTGTGCAGTGTGATTTGCAGCTGCCTCTGTCCACTAGACAGTCTGGGGCTTGGCAGATGTGAGGCCCGGCCTAGAGACCTGTCCTGTGCAGGCAGCGGATCCTGCCCTCGGCCGTCTCCCTCCCAGGTGGCTTGTGGTAGCTCCATTTTGCCTCTGATTCAGAAACATGGTTTGGCCCGGGGGTGCCGCCATGAGGGTGGTCTGCGTCCCTGGAGTTTGGGGGCTTTGGTGGTACTGGAACTGGCTATCCCTGGCGTGACGCGAACCCCTCCCTCTGCCACAGCCTTCCGGGCCCTTCTGCAGATCCGGGCCGTGCGGAAGAAGCCAGGAGCCCTGTCCCCCGTCTCCTTCAGCCCTGTCCTGGCCCAGAGCATGGAGCATGACGAGCACTCTGTGAGCACCCTCCTTCCTGTGCAGGCCGTGGGGGCGGGGGGGTTGGGGAGCCGGGGCCTGGAGGACGCCAGACCAGTAGTCCTGCCCGCCAGTTCTCTGGGCCTCATGGCCCCTGGGGTGGGGTTAAGTGGGGTGCTTGCGCAGCTCTTGAGCTCCAGCTGCCAACAGCAAGAGCCTGGTCATGTTAGGCTCCTGTGTGGTCCTTTAAGCGTCACCATGGTTTCCCCGAGCCAGACACCCAGGTTGCTGGAGAGATGGGCAGAGACGGGAGGTGTGGAGGTGCAGAGAGATGCAGAGGTAGGGAGAGACAGATCTGGAGAGAGATACAGGGTGGAAAGGGCGATACTGAGAGAGCACAGCCTGAGAAAGAGATGAAAGAGACAGACACGTTCAGCTGGGGATGGTGCTGGAAAGGTGCGGGGTGGATGACAGAACAGGCGTCGGGTGGACAGACCTTGAGTGGAGGCTGCTGGGTTCGGTTACTCTTGCAAGCCCTCAGCTGAACCCCTGGGGTACCTCTCAGTGGCCTTGGCGCCAGGCCGCCCACCCCTCAGGCTGCTCAGCCCCCTCCACCCACAGAGAGTATCTGAAAATGGCTTACATTTGAGAATCTGGAAATTTTCCTCAAAACTCAGATTTCTGGCTTGTTTTCTGAGATCTGAAGGCGTGGTCTTGCTGCTGAGCCACCCTCAGGGCTGGGGACCCATCTTCGCCTCAGGAGTTGGCCAGCTGGTCCCCTAAAGACCCCACTCACGGTGACATGGGGCTGGACGCCCAGTGTTGTGGGTCTCTGCCACCCACGTTTGCCCCGCCCAGTTCCTGCCTGTGTGGGGGCTGAGCCAGACCCTTGTGTGGCCCTTCTTGTCCCGAGAGAGCCCAGATGCCCCCGAGCCCAGGGACGTGTGGACTCCACTCCCTCTTGAGGGTCGTGGTCACCAGGGGAAGGGCCTCCTCGCTGCCTCGCTCCACCCCAGTGGTCTCCCCGCGGCTCCAGCAAGCCCAGAGGAGCTGTTTTCTCGAGTGGGGCCGGGGGCTGGCTCTCTCCGCTGCCGTCCCCAGGTGTGAGATGTGGGTAGGAGTTTGCCAGCTGCTGGGCCCACGTTAGGGGCAGCCACGCCCTGCTGCTCAAGGTGACCTGGATGGTGGCGGGTGGCACTGGGGCGGCCGCCGTCCCCCCCATTCAGAGCCCTCGCCCATCTCATGCCCGCAGACAGGGCCCGAGCGCGCCCTGTGGGGCGGTACTTGTGAAACATCTGGTTTTTATCTTGACAGTGTCCCTTTAAAAAATCAAAGTCGCACCCCGCCTCACTGGCCAGCAAGAAACCTAAAAGGGAACCAGTAAGTGTGTGGGCCCGCCCGCCTCGCTCGTCCTCGGGAGTCCTTTAACCGTCACGTCCGCTCTCCCCGTCCTGGCGTCCCCGCCCCGAGGGGCGTTTGAAGTGCCGGTGTTTGTGGCCGGTCCTTGTGCAGGGACAGCGCGCCGGCCGCAGGCCGCCCTCACAGCTTTGCTTCTGCCCCCGGCCCCCAAATGCCTTCGTTCCCCTTTTTTTTCTTGCTGGCAGTGGAGAGGAGGATGGAGGCAGCTGGCACTGCTGCTGGGCTTGCGGGCAGCTCTCCTGGCGCGTGCTCGCCCCAGGCCCCTGCCCCTCGCCCACGGGTTTGGGCAGGGACAGGAGAGGCCTCTGCTCATGGCCTCGGCTGACCTGGGCAGCCCGCCTGAGTTCGTGTCCTGGGGACGCTCTGGCCATCCCGAGTCCAGAGGGAGGGCGTTCTCTGCCCGAGGGTGAGGGTCAGTGTGGTCTTCGCCTGTGAGGGGAAGGCCGCTCGGGAGCACGCGCTGTTCACTGGGGCCCGGGCCCCAGGGCAGGACACCCTGGCCTGCTCCTCGCCACCTGGGTCACTTTCCTGGCCAGGTGGGCGCCAGGCATCTGCCCTTAGGGCCCTGCAGACTGGGCCAGGCTGGGCCTGTTGATTTGATTCTCCCAACGAGGGGTTGGAGTGTGGGTTAGAATCAGGGGTGGTGTCAGCCCCAGGACACCTGCCTTGGAGGCCGCTGCCTGGCCTGGCGTGCGGCCCGCCAGGCTCTCTCACCTCTGGCATGGCTTTGCTCCCCTTCGCTCCCACGTTCTCCTCTCACTAACCCCTCTCTCTCTCTACCCCCCACCAAGGTAGGAACAGAAAGCCAGATGGGGCCACTCAAGGCTTGGGGGGCTTGCCCGTCTGCCCTCCTCCTGGGCACCAGGTGGGGATTTGTGTGCTCAGCTGGTGGCCGAAGGAGCCCTATGCAGGGCTGGCTGCTGCTCCGGAGACCTGGGCACCCCTGAGGGTGGGGCCCTGGAGCCCCTGAAGGTGGACAGACAGCAGCTTGTGGGGAGCAGAGCAGCTGGGGTGCAAGCCCTGGTCTGGCCTCTGTGGCCCTGGCCTGTGGGCAGGGACCCAGCCAACGCGTCCTCACCGGAGCTTGTCCCCACAGGGCTCGGACAGCGTCCCACCTGGCTACGAGCCCATCTCCCTGCTCGAGGCTCTCAATGGCCTCCGGGCCATCTCTCCGGCCATCCCTTCCGCTCCCCTTTATGAGGAAATCACCTACTCGGGCGTCTCGGATGGCCTGTCCCAGGCCAGTTGTCCACTTGCTGGGGTGGATCGCGTCACGGACGGCGGCCACCAGAAGGTCAAACCAAGGAGCAAGTCCCCTGACAGGTGAGGCCAGAGTGCTGGCCGTCCCCACCGACGGCAGCAGGCCCGCTGTTCGCCCTCCTTGCGGGAGCAGACTGCCCCCGCAGCCTCCCCGGCTGGGTGGGTCCACTTGTCCTTCACACACCCCTCCTCTGTCCCCAGCACCCTGCGGTCCCCGTCGTCCCCCATCCACGAAGAGGATGAGGAGAAGCTCTCCCAGGACTTGGAGGCTCCTCCACTGAGTGGGGCGGGGCTGGTGCTGAGCAGCCCCCCAGAGGTGAGGGCCCAGTCCCCACTGCCTGCCTGCCCATAGGTCTCCCATTGGGGTGTGCGCGCCCTGAGCCCCACACGGCCACAGCCCCCTCAGCTGTCTCCCCAGGCTCAGCGGTGCCCCCGTGGTGGGTGCTTGGCAAGGCTGCTGCAGGAGGGAGGGGTGGTGTCTGACCCACCTGGACAGGCCTGGCGCCGGGTCTGCATCACCAGAGCGCCCTCTCGTTTTCCCTTCATTTCTAGAGTTTCGTGGCAGAGGAGGTCGATGAGACGTTGTCATTAAATCAAGGTAAGCCCCTTGGGGCGGCCCTTCTAGATGTTTCCAGAGTGCTTGCTGGCTCTGCTCCCACGAGCTGCTGCCCTCCCTCCCCAAGCACGGCTGGGGGTCTCCTGGTTGCACCCCACCAGCCAGCACTTGGAAGTAGCAGTGGGTTCATTTCCCACCATGGTGCTCTTGAGTGTGGCCACAGCCTGGCCTCAGCTGGGCCCTCGTGCTGGCCCACATAGCTGGTGGCCAGGGTGGCGCACAGTTCAGCCAGGCCTCTCAGCCTGTCCTGTGTGCCATGAGAGCATGGCCTGCCCTGCAGTGGGGAGGCCTAGTGGGGAGAGCACCTGCCCCTCCTTGGGATGGCTGTGGGGTGGAGGGAGGTGCCTCCCTCTGCCTGCTGGGGTGTCGCTGTCCTGCGCCTTCCTCCCCAGTGCCAGACAGATGAGGAGGCCGAGGCTGAAGGTCAGTGTCCTGGCAGGGTCAGAGCCAGGAGGTGGCCCTGGCTGGCCAGCTCCCAGGCGACCATGTGGTGAGAGCCTTGTTACATGGCTCCTTGTGGGGGTCCCCAGGCGTGTTGTGCTGCCCTGACCCAGGTCCCTCTCAGGACAACCCCCCCCCCAGGTCCAGGGCCCTCCCCTGTGAGGCTGCAGTACAGGTTCCAGGCTGGGAATGGCCCAAAGGATGCAGTTGGCGTCTCTCTCCGCTGTCTTGTCTGCCACAGAGGGCACAGTAATAAAACCAAGCCCTGGCCTGGGAGTGGGGCTGGCGGAGACAGGTGCAAGTGCCAGCGCCTGCCTCAGGGGCCCTGGGAGAGCAGGTTGGGGTGGGCTCTGGGGGCCTGGGGCAGCGGTCCAGCTACCAAGTCTCCCACCTGTGAGCCTCTCTGCCTCTCCACAGGGAGCCGAGCACCCTCCATTGAGAATGTGCTGCAGGACGGCAGCCCCGAGCGCTGTGGCCACAGCCAGCCGGGCCCACCTGCTGACATCTACCTGCCAGGTAACCAGCTGCCCGCCTGGCTGCGCTGGGGGTGGTGCCAGGCAGGAGTCCCGCTCCCTGTCCCTGCCTCCAAGCCAGCTCCTCCCATGGCCCCCAAAGCCCTTCCCAGCCAGCACACCCTTCCTGCACCCTGGCTCTGCAGGCCTTTGCCCCAGGCCCCTTCCTGCCCAAGCTAGTGCCGCCCACTCGGCCAGGCGGCAGACCTGGCCCCACTGCTGTTGTCACAGCTTCCCTCACCTGTCTGCCAGGGAGCTACTCACACAAAGCCGCCTGACGGGGCCACTGGCTCTGGACTTCATAGGGTGGACTTCCCAGGGCACAGGCGGTCAGACGGGGGTTTGAGGTGCTGGCGGGGGCAGTGAGGGAGGGGTCTGGCTGATCTCATGTCCCCTTTCCCAGGGGAGGCTCGGGGCCGCACTTCTGCTCTGTGCTCCCCTGGGCCCCCGAGACAGGGACAGGAGTGGGGCTCTAGGTGCTGTACCTGGTGTTGCTAAGCAAGGTGGGTCCAGGCGGCAGCCATGTTACCCTCAGACTTGAGCCTGACCCCAGAGCAGTCCTCCCACACGGCAGGGAAGCCCCCCTGCCTGCTCTGGTGCCACATTGCTCTGCCATGACCCCACCTTAGAGCCTGGGGGTGGAGGCTGCTTTGGCTTGGACGGGCCTCCTGTTGCTCCTGGGGCTTCTGGGCCGTGGCTGAGCAGGCAGTGAGCAGTGGTCTGCTTGACTCACTGGGACCCACACAGCAAAGCCTGTGGGCGAAAGCAGAGTGCCTGCGCCCCACAGTACCCATGGGATTCCAGAAAGTTCTTTCAGAGGATTTCAGGTATTGCATGGTGGTACAAAACTTGGGTGGGGTACCAGGAGAGGGACTCAGCTCCCGGAGCCACAGCCCCCAAGGTGGGGTGTGGGACCTTTGCCTATGTGGCCTTGGCAGTGCCACCCTCACCCCTTCTGTGGCTCCCGACTGTTCAGGCATCAGGAAGGTCAGAACAGGTCACAGCTGTGGGCCTCAGGTGCGATGAGACCCCGAGCCCCCACTTGCCAGCCCCAGTCGAGCATCTCAGGCCACGTTCGCCACAGGTTCCCAAGTGGGAGGCTTCCACAGTGGAGGTGGGAGGGGAGAGGCCATGGAGCCCGACTGGATAGAGGCGGGGCAGGGCGTGATGCCTGGGCCTGGGGGCTGCTGGTCCCTACCAGTGGGGCATCCTAGGGTGGCTCCCGCATGGGCATCACCTGTGGCACCTGGGGGTGGGCAGAGGTCCTCAGGGGTGGGTGCTGTGCGCTTGCTGTCTCAGTCACCTGCCATCACCCTGCTCCGTTGCTGGCTCTAACCCCCAGCAGGGACCCCGACCACTGTCACATTTGGGCATGTTGAATAATGACATGTGTGTGCGGTGTCTCACTCTGACAGCCGCACAGCGCCCTAGACAGAGGCATACACACACATGCACGCTCACGCGCGCACACACACATGCACGGTTCACAAACAGCGCCACCGCCGACCTGGACACACACATCTCTGGATGGCGGTGCTCAAGGCCCCGAGCCTCTGTGTCCCCTGGTGACGGGGAGAATCGAAGATGGTGAGACCCAGCTGCCCCGAGGCCAGCGGGGTGGCCTGGAGTCCTGCCTGAGGGCTGTTTCTCTCCGCTGGAATGTGGCCGTGGGCTCTGGTTGTCAGCACGCCAGGGTCAGCTCGTTATTTAAGCACATGGGTCTCTATGCGTCGAAGAGCTGGGGTGCAGGCCAGATAGAGGTGTGGGGTGAGAGGACTCACCAGAGACAGGGTGGGGAGCAGTACAGGCAGATCTACTGAAACACACTGCTGAGGGGAGCAGCGGGCGAGACAGGAGAGGTCTGCTGCGCTGTGTGGGTAGCTCCCTGGCCGGGGAATCACACTCAGGCCGCAGCAGTGGTAGCGCTGAGACTTAACCCCCAGGCCACCAGGGAGGCCCTGAGCACATTGGTCTCGAGGGTCTTTCATCTCTGGCCCCTTCCACTCTGAGGGCGTTGCCACTGGGGCGCCGAGCACTCTGCTAACCCAGCTTCCGTCTCTCTCCTCCTCCGCACAGCCCTGGGGCCTGACTCCTGCTCTGTTGGTTCAGAGGAGTGAGCTGGTACGTGATGCCCTGCGCGCTGCTGGGCGGCCCTACCCCTCCCTCCACGGGTTCCCTCCTGTTTTCCGGGCTTCTCCCCTCCATGTCTTCCCCGGGGCCCAGGATTCTGAGTCCAAAGCTCCACCGCCTGTGCCTCTACCCCAGGGGTGACCTGTGCCTCTACCCCCGGGCCTGACTGGAGCCTGTGGCGTGGCCCTCTGGGTCCAGTGGCCCTGTCTGGCTCTTCCAGCCGTTCCGGCCCCAGGAACAGTGACTCAGTCCATGCTGAGACCCCACTGTTGATGCTGACCATCTTGTCCCCCACCCACCTCTGGAACTTTCTGGAAACATCCCCCCCCCCCCCACCACACACACACACAGATCAGTTTACTAGGACGGCGTCAGAGGTTGACTCTCCACTTTATGCCCGGGTGCCCCAAACAGATGCTCCATGAGTACTGCTGCCCCAACAGCAGACTTGTGGGGATGCGCTCCTCCTCTTCTGCGTGAGCCCGGCGGCTCTGGGAAGTCTGGGGGAGACCCCGGCGCCATCCGTGGCCCAGGTGCTCGCGGGTGTGCGTGTAGCGCCCCTTCAGCCCCCGCCCCTCACAGGCCAGGGCGCAGCCCCACGGGGCTCTCTGGGCGCCATCCTGACTCCAGGGCTGCTGTGTGTGTGCTTGTTCTGTTCTGAGAGTGGCTCGAGCCCCCCAGAAGCCTGTCCTCCTCCGATGTTCCTCCTAGTCTCCTCCCCCGCTGAAGTCGGCCCAGCACCTTAACAAAGGTGCGGCGCCCACGCAGTGGGAGGCCTGGAGGGTTGCCACATGGGTGCGGCTGCAGAAGCGGGGCCAGGTTAGACCCGCCACAGGAGCTGTAGCTCGCCTTCGGCTGCGTGGCAGAGCGAGGCTGCAGCTGCTGCACCCGCGGGCTCTGTTCAGGCAGCGGCGCAGAGCATCCCTGGGAGTGCGTAGGACCGGGCCACGGAGCCCCTCGTTCAGGCAGCCGTGCTGGCTGCACCTGAGGAGTGTGGGTCCCTCAGCCGCTGCAGACCTGCATCCCAGGGGGACAGTCTGGGAGTGGCAGCCGGGCCTGTGGGGCAGGTGGGCGGGGCCCCGGGGCCCCTGAGCGCCTGCTCACCGGGTCCGGCCCAGCGGGAGAGGACAGCAGCTGGTCGGATCCAAGAAGGTGGGCTGGTGAGGGCAGGAGACCCCCGCACCTGCCTTCGGGCCTGTGTGGTCCCCACAGACACGCAGAGGGGCTGCTGGGCGCTGCCGGGGTCCTGGTGGGTGAAGGGAGCAGGTGAGGGACAGGGGTACGCCTGACCCTCCTCTCTGCTCCCGCCTGCAGGTTGGTCCACCTCCATGGAGACGCCCCGCAGCCTCCGCGCCACCAGCACCCTCCGGCCTCCGCTCGGCAGTCCCAGTCCTGACCCCGGGACCACTGAGCTGACCCCACTCTGAGAGCCTGGCCCTGCTGGCAGCTGGAGCCCTCCGCTCCTCAGACTCTCCGAGGGGCTGCCCAGACTCTAGCACGCCCCCAGCCTCTCCCGTTTGCACGCCCTGCGTGCCGCTGGCTCCCGGGGCCCTGGCGACCCTGACTGAGGAGCACAGTGGGCCGACCCCTCTGACGAACCCCTTGCAACGGTTGATGTGTTTGTAAATGGTACAAGATGAAGGACAGCGTCCAGTCCCAGTGTCGCGCTGAGGCTTCCCCAATCCCTGCCAGCTCAGGCAGGCGCGGCCAGAAGGTTGACCCCCTCCCAGGAACTCAGCACGCTGGCAGGAGACAATTCCCCGGGTGAAGCGGTGCCTTCACAGCCCCGCTGTGGGGGCTTGTTGCTGGGAGGCGAGGACACCGGCTGAGTTGCAGCCAATGAAGGAAAAGTGCCTGCCCCTCCCCCAGGCATGCCCGCCGTGGCTGGCTCTGCTTCCTGGAGCCCTCTGCGGTGGCTGTGCTGAGGCCTTGGCTCCCCGCTGCTGCCCCTCTCCCGCTCCACAACACCCCCTTGCTCCCCTCCCCGCCCCCCAGCCCCGCCTGCGCCCTGGACGGCCTGTGGTGTACCCCAGGCCCTGGCCTGGCCTGAGGCGAAGGCAGAGGTGTGGACGGGGCCCTACTGCAGCCTCGCCCCTGCTCAGAGGGGTTCTGCTGCGGGCCGACACCCGTGGGTGGAGGGCGCCCCTCTGGCAGCGGTGCTGGTGGCCACCTGCCCAGGCGGGGCTTGAATCGCCCCCTCCCCTCTGCCATTTCACATCACCTTGCATTTCTCTGATTTGTTCTGTCGGGGCCCCTGTTAAGGACCTCTCTGGGGTGGGGGGATCAGGGCCTGACAGCCCACTGGGGAGACAAGTCTCATTTGAGGCAACCTCGTCTTTTTTAAAGATAGACCTGAGCAACAAAGCAAAGGGGTGCCTGGCCTGGGAGGTGGAGGGACCCCGTCCCAGGTGCTGGCCCTGCTGGAAGGCCTGGGCGGGCAGTGTCAGTGCGGCGTGCCAGCTGCAGGGCGGCACTGGGGCCAGCGGCCCGGCAGGATGGGGCTGAGCAGTGAGCAGCTGTCTAGTGCTCCCGCTGCCCGCCATGGGCTGGCCGCCTCCCTCCAGGCACCCATGCCCTCCTGCCAGGGCCCATGTGCCGTGGGCAGCAGTGCTGCCCTGCTGGGAGGGCGGGCTGCAGACCGGCCTGTGTCGGTCATATGTGTGCTGTCACTTGACGTACTCTGGTTGGCTGGTTTTTGTCCGTTTTTACTGTATATTTGTAGTAATAAAATCACGCAGCGTTATCGTGTCTGCGCCTCCCTCCATGCATGGCTGCTGCTGTGTGAAGCTCTACTGCCTCTTGGTCAGGAGGCGCCTCGCTGGGGCTGCTGGCTGTGACCCCTCAGGGCAGCATCAGCGAAGCGGGTGGCAATGGGTGGGGGGCGGGCAGTGTGGGAGCCACGTGAGCGAGTGGCCGGTCGTCACCGGCACTCATCGTCCAGCTGCTGCTTGGGTTGAAGCAGAAGGGGCCCCAGGGCCAGCTGGCCTCAGGAGGCCCAGCGTGTGCCTGTGTGGCCGCAGCCCCCAGCTCCATTGGTGAGCCTCGCGCAGATGTTGGCTGAGCACCCGCTTTGTGCTGGGGACGATGGAGGGCACAGAGCCCAGGCCTGGGAAGCTGAGCCTGAGTCACCATGGCACAGGTCCCCCAGATCTGGTGTCAGGAGGAATGTCAGGGTGACAAGGCAGGGAGATGATGAGATGAGATGGTTCAGTCATGCCCCAGAGGAGCTGGCAGGTTGCTCTGGCTGGCTCCAGGCAGCTGGCACAGCAAACACAAAGCCCGGGGGCAGGAGTGAGCCCACTGTCCACAAGAGTGGAGAGCTGTCCAGTGGTTCGGACCTGGGGGCCGGACAGATACTGCAAGGCTTGCCCTGGAGCCAGGGTTTTATTCTAAGAACAAGCTTCTAAGCAGGGGAGCAGGTTAGGTGCAGCCCAGCGGGGTCCAGAACACCCAGCACAGCGGGGCTCCGCCACTGCGCGCCAGCCGGGCCCTCGGCTCCTTGGCAAATGCAGCTCTCCCAGCAGCGCTCGGCAGTGGAGCCGTCCCAGCCCCTGCCCCGGCCAGCAGCTGCCCAGCTGGCGTCTGCTGGGGGTCCCGGTGTGAGCAGAGCCGCAGGCCTGGCTGCGCTGGGCCAGCCTCCGCTCTTCTTCCCCAGGCCGACCCGCTCCTGCATCAGTGTCCGTACAGGGACCTTCGCCCCATGCCTTCTGCCCCCCCCCCGGGGCTCTTTGCCCTGGAACCGGGCTTCCCCTTGCTGTGGTCCGCCGAGCCCGCGGCTGTGCACCCACGGCCCGAGTCCCACGGGACCTCACCGCGGGGACCCCAAGGAGCTGCTGCGGAAGCGGGGCCCTCCCGCCCTCGCGCCCGCGGCCGTCGCCCTCCAGCGCTGGGGCCGCTGCGGCCTGCGGGGGCGGCGGCTCCTCCGGCCCGAGCAAGGGGCACGGCCTCCACCGAGGCCAGCGGGCCCCGGGCCCTCCCTGGGGCGGTGCGCGGGCCTCGCGGGCCGCCGGACCGTCGTCTCGAGCGCAGCACCGGGAAGGGGTATCCGCGGAACCTGGCGGGTGCGCGGGGAGTCGGGGGCTCTGGCGCCGACAGCGGCTGCGGGGTGGGCCTCGGGGCGCAGGCTGCTGCCGGGCTCCTGGGGAGACCCCACTTCCTCCCACGGCACCTCGGCGGAGGAAGCCTGGGGCGCCGACCTGCTCCGACCCCCGCCCCCCGGCCCTCGGCCCCCCGGCCCCCCGGCCCCCGGCCCCCCAGCCCCCAGGCGCAGGCAGAGCGACCCCAGCGCTCCCGACTGCGAGGCCGGGGTGGGCGGGGCAGGCGGAGCGTCGACTCCGCTCAGGGTGACGTGAGCGCGCTGACCCCGCCCGCTCCCCGGCGCGTTGCATTGTGGGCGTTGTGGTTTCCGCTGCTCGTGGGCGGGGCTCCGCTCAGGGTGCGCGGCCATTGGTGCTTGGTCGCCCCGCCCCCTTTGCACACCGCCCCTCCTGCTTCACAACGACGCGTCCGAGCGCCGCGGTGGGGTCGGCCCGGCACGCGCCAGCGATTGGCCGCGGGGCGTGTCCCGGCCGCGCCGCCGCCCGGGGATTGGCGGGGCGCCGCGGGGGCGGGCCCGCGCATGCACTTAAGGGGCGGCGCGCCGGCGGCGGGGGCAGTGCCAAGATGTCTACGCCGGCGGTGCCGGAGCTGAAGCAGATCAGCCGGGTGGAGGCCATGCGCCTGGGGCCGGGCTGGAGCCACTCGTGCCACGCCATGCTGTACGCCGCCAACCCCGGGCAGCTCTTCGGCCGCATCCCCATGCGCTTCTCGGTGCTGGTGAGGACGCGGCGGCGGGCGCGGGTCGGGGCCGGGGCGCCCCGGGGCCGGCGCGGTGACCGGGCCTCCCTTGCAGATGCAGATGCGCTTCGACGGGCTGCTGGGCTTCCCCGGGGGCTTCGTGGACCGGCGCTTCTGGTCGCTGGAAGACGGACTGAACCGGGTGCTGGGCCTGGGCCTGGGCTGCCTGCGCCTCACCGAGGCCGACTACCTGAGCTCGCACCTGACCGAGGGCCCGCACCGCGTCGTGGCGCACCTGTACGCGCGGCAGCTGACGCTGGAGCAGCTGCACGCCGTGGAGATCAGCGCGGTGCACTCGCGCGACCACGGCCTGGAGGTGGGGCCGCCGCCCGGGCCCTGCCCCCCGCCCCGGGGTTTGGCTCTGGCCCCGCGGAAGGCACCGATGGGTAACACGTCCCCCTGAGGTCCCCTGGCCGGGCAGGGTGGGGTGTCGCTGTCCGGCATCGGGGCGGGGAGAGGGGCCTGGGGTCGGGGCTGGGGCTCCCTCGGGGCTGTGTTCCATCTGCCTTGCTGCCTGCCATTGCCAATCCTGGGAGTGGGATCGGTGGGGGGGCTGGGGTGCGGGGCGGAAGTGGGGAACAGAACTGCAGGGTCGGTCCCGGGGCTGAGGCTAGGAGGGCGGGGTTCGGTGGGCCTGGGAGGATGAAGGCTCTACCTTTGTAGGTGTCAGTCTGTGAGACGGGGGGGGGGGCTCACTGGGAGGAAGGGGCAGCATGGGGCGTGGGGAGTGCATGGGGGTGGCCTTGAAACTTGCTTGGGAAGGAGAGGCTGCCCTGCTCCTGGGGTGCCGGCTGGCTTCTGCCTTACCAGACCTCGCCAGGCTGCCTTCTCCTGGCCTCATGCTCCCAGGCCCTCTGCCAGGGCTGCCTTCACTGTGGGCCCCAACCCCACTCTCCTCCGCAGGTGCTGGGGCTCGTGCGGGTCCCACTGTACACGCAGAAGGACCGCGTGGGTGGCTTGCCCAACTTCCTGAGCAACGCCTTCATCAGCACAGCCAAGTACCAGCTCCTCTTCGCCCTCAAGGTGCTCAACATGATGCCCGAGGAGAAACTGGCTGAGGCCTTGGCCGCCGCCACAGAGAAACAGAAGAAGGCCCTGGAGAAGCTGCTCCCCTCTTCTTCCTGAGGTTTCCCTGAGCCCCGTGCTCTCCCCGCGCTCCCTACCTGTGGGCTGAGACTGCCCTGAATCCCCACGGGAGTGTTTTCTAAAAGCGTGTGATGGGGCCAGTGGGCATCCTGTCTCCACAGTTAGGACAGTGGCCCTCTCTGGTGGGTTAGTGGGGGGGCCTGGGTGCCCCGGGCCCAGCTTTCCTGGTTCAGGACATTCTGGTCCATTCTGAGGCCGAGCCCTTCTCTGCACGGCTCAGCACAGCCTGCGATTTCCCAGGTGTAAGTGTGCTCGCGTGTGCACCTGGACTCTGGAAGTGCCCTGAGGGAGGAGCCTTTATCCAGGGTCACGTTTCTGCACCCCTCCCCCTACTGCGCACCCCCGCACCAGCCCATGTCTGATGCAGCGCTGTTAGCCTGGCTGCTGGGGCAGGTGTCAGAGCAGCGCTGCCCCTTGGGCTTGGTCCCTGAGCGCAGTGGGGCCTCCAGGCAGGGTTGTTGAGGGGAAAGGTCAGTAAAGTCATGCCTGTGCTGCATGTGGGGACCCCTTAGTTTTATGCAGGCCCCCACCCTGTTGTCGTGGTGGCACTGCCAGCCTTGGACCTCTGTGCCATGGACCAGTCTGGGGGCTGCTGTGCTGAGACCGTGAACGCGGGCCCATTCCTGGGCTGCCCAGCAGCCCTGTGCCTGGCTTTGAAGGCCTCCCTCTCTCCATCCCCAGCAGTCTGCAGGCAGCCCAGGGAGGGACTGGAAGCACTGGCCAGGCGACCAGAATGACCACAGCAGAGCCACCCCAGGACAGGAAGGTCGCCACTTGGTCTCCTGTGGCCACAGAGACTCCTCAGTGGAACTCAGAAAGTTTCCATGGTGCCTGCCTGGCCTGGTAAGAAAACAGTGCTCTCTGCCACCTCAGAGCCTCGAGGAGAGCCGGCACGAGCAGGCAAAGCACTTTGCTCTGTAAATAAAATACCTGTAAGTTGCTCCTGACTGTGTGGGGCCTGTTTCGCTCTGCTAGTAGCTTCTGTACACTCAGCAGGGCACTGGGGCCTGGGTACCCCATGCCAATTCATGCTGCACGTCATGTGACCAGAACCAGACCCTTACTGGCTGATCTTAAGATTTATTTTTCGGCAAATGTCACACGCTGCCCAGGTGCTCAGCCCTCACCCCAGGTCACACCTCTGCACGGTGTCTGTGGTGAACAGGGGCACACACCCCAAGGCCCTTCCTGCCCTGAGCCTCACACCAGGTTCTCGGGGGACCCTGGTCCTGCCGCCGGGGGGGCCACACTGCCCTGGCACCAGCCACAGCCTCTTCCTTCCTGTCTGCTCCCGGGGCCGGTCCTCGGGCCCAGCTCGGGCCTGGGCCACCGCAAACCCGCTCACTGGCCTCTGGTCCTCTGGGCTCACAGCTTCAGGGTGGATCAGTCACCCAACGTCAGGTTCTGAGAAGGCAAGAGGAAGGCTGAAGGGGTGCTCACTGGCTCACAGCCCCGAGCTGCCCCCCCGGCCTAGGCCACACGCTCACCGTCCCTCTGGCTAAGGCTCCCGCCAGTTCTCTTTCCCGTTCAGCAGCTGCAGCTTCTCCAGGCTCTGTGTCACGGAGCACAGCGCTCGCTCTGAGGACAGACGGGAGCACAGGAGTGGACAGCCTGCCCCTCACTGGGCCAACAGGGTGGAACCCAGGTAGCAATGACGGGCTCCCTGTGCCCCCCAATCTGCCCTCCTGGAGACTCACCCATCTCGTGGATTCGGTCTTCCAATGCTCCCGACAGCTCAGGGAGGCTCAGGGCCTGCAGTGAGGCCTGCCAGCCGTTGGAGTCTGTGGGGCAGAGGGCTGGGTCGGCCTGGGTCCGCGTGCTCACGGTCCTTCCACTTTGCTCTGAGCCGCGTGACCAGGGGACCCTCCTTGGATGCAGCCCTCACCCCAAAGGCCCTCCCTTGGGAGCCCAGAAGGACCTTCAGTAAGATAAGTTCCCCCAGGTGCTGACAGAAATGCCGACACCACCGGCCAGAAAGTGCCCTCGGGTAGCCAACCCAGGACTTGACTGAGCCTGAGGGAGTCGCAGGCCTTTGCCCACTCTCGGCCATGCCTTCCACCAGCAGCAGGCTGGGCATGCACCCAAGTCCCACCCGAGTCTGGGAGTGTGTGAGGGGCCCTGGCGCGTTTATGTGAAGACCACAGCAGTGGTCAGACCCGGCGGAGGGGGTGTCCCTGTCCTCTGCCTGCCAGCTTCGGGGTCAAGGTGCTGCTCTCCTTACCAGCTGTGGGGAGGGCTGGGCCCAGGGCTGTCTGGCAGGGAGACTCGTCCCGCATCACTCGCGATGACAGCTCCACTTGGCAGGCTCTGCCGGACAAGATGAGGTGCTGCTGAGGGGAGCGGCCTGGAGATGGTGGGCTGGGGTGGGTACACCCCCTACCCAATCTGAGTGTAAAGTGGGCTCTGCCTTCCTTCCTCCCTTGGGCTTGGCAAGACACCAGGCACCCCCATAAGCAAGCTCGTGGGCCCTAAGGCTATTGGATGGGCACCCAGGACCCACCCTGCAGGAGGCATAGCCAGAGAGCAGAGAGAGGTGGCAGGAGGCGGGAAGTGCACCCTTGTAACAGCTGGAGGAGACTAACCCAGGTTGTGGCCCAGCCCAGCCCAGGGCCCTCTGATGCCCGCTTACCGCAGCTGGTCCAGGACGAGTGCAGCGTTGCGGGCCAGGGCCCAGGCCTCCTGCAGGTGTGCATGGACATCCTTGCGGGCACCGTCCTGCTCCAGGAGGCAGCTCTCCACCACGGCCCGCAGCTCCTGCTCCTGAGACACCTGGCCCCGCATGGCCTCCACCTCCTCGCAGCGCTGCAGCAGGAAGGCGGGAGGTGGGCACGCAGGCCGGGCGTCCCAGGGGGTGAAACGCCGCGGCGCTCGAGGTAGGTTCTCTCTGCTCTTGGTTCCAGCTCTGCCTCCTGACTGCTCCTCTCCCGGGCCCCCTCTTCCATGGTACCCACTTATCTCCACCCTCACCGTTTCTCTTCTCTGTGTCCCCCTCTGAGCCTTCCTCTTGCGTGACTCCCCGTCTGAGCTGCAAGACTTTCTGCCCAGCCCCCTGCACACCTTTTGCTCCCCCACTCTTCCTGGAGCCAGATGCCCCCATGTCTGCCCTCCCCTCCCCACACACCCTGTGCAGCTGGATGGCAAGCTCCTGCATCTCGGCCTCCAGCCGGTCGGCATAGGCCAGCTCCAGGGCATCACTCAGGGGGCGGGCGCTGCTGTGCCAGCGGGCGATGGCCGAGGTCATCTTCCTCTTGGGCCCGAACAACCTGCAGCATGAGCAAGAGGAGGGGTTCATGCTGCTCTTTGCACAGGGCTCCATGGACCATCCTTCCACCCTAACAGGTTCCCTAGAAAGTTCTAGTGCGAAAAGGGACAGCCCTACACCTCCAACCCCCAGTGCCAGCTGCTGCTTTCGCTGAACAGGGAGCTCTGGCCAGCAGGCGCTGCTGCCTGGGACGCGCCCAAAAGTGAACGGACAGAACATGTCTGAGCCTGGCAGCGTCAGCCAGGCCAGCTCAGGCCTCAGGTGCTGGAGGACCCAGAGATTTCTAGATGTTCTGGCAAGATGCTGAGCTCACCTCCTTCTCACATGTGAAACAGTAATCTACAGAGAAAAACAAACCCTGGAGCCAAGAGGAGGACCACGATTCCACGGGGATGAGCCATGTGGCCCGGAGCAGGGGAGCCTGCGGTGCAGTTTGCTCACCCCAGGGCAGAGCGACCGAGAGGGGAGAGCGGCTGTAATATGGAGCTTCTCTTGTTGAACATGAGGCCTTCAGTGGGCCTCAGGAATTGAGAGTCTGGGGACTGCACTGGAGAGGGGCCTGCACAACCAGATGTGGAAGACGGAGGGGACTGCCTCCAGAAGGACACAATTTGGGGGAGTAGAGACTCAAGACCAATGTCAGGTGGCAGACATCCTGCCAGGAGTGAACCAGGGATCAGGGCCAGAAGGTACGACGCCTCCACCCCAGCCGCTAGGAGAGTCGAGGCCACTGGACACTCCGTGTACCCGCCAGCGCTGTGCTTGTCCAGCGGGGACAGTCAGCTCCAACCTGCTGTGGGGAAGGCCTGGTTAGAGGAACGTGCTGAGTGGGGAGAGGCCCACTGGTGGTCTGTGCTGAGAGGCTTCGCTCTCCAACTGGCATCTGTGCTGGAGCAATCAGACAAGAAATAAGGGAACCCCGGTTGCAGGCGAAGTGAAGTCGTTACTTGCAACATATAGAGAAACCCTGAAGACAAGCGGCTATTAAAATGAGCCACAAAATCAACACACAAAATTCAGGTGCATAACTTTAACAAGGAAAGTTAAAGATGCACACAATTAAAACTGAAAGACATTAGTAAAGGACAAGAAAGAAGACAGAGGTTGAAAGGCCTCCCAGGCCCATGGGCGGGGAGAATATGGCTGTCCTCTCAAGCAACATGCATTTTCAATGTCATCCCTGTCAAAATTCCAGTGTTTTTCAAGGAAATAGAAGAATATTAAAATTGCTATGGAACAACTAAAGCAATTTTGAGAAAAAACAAAAATAGAGGCATCGCATTCCCATAAAGAAACAGTAATTAATACAGCACGGGGCTGGCATGAAAACAAACACCGACGCATGGAGCAGAACTGAGCCTAGACATGAGTCCAAACAGAGTGAAACAAGGAGAGAACATCTCGTGTCTGGGAGAACGGCTTCCTCCAAAGACAGCTGGCACCAACGGTGGTAAGAATGTAAAGAAGAAGGAAACTTTTGGGGCCTCCCCTGGTGGCACAACAGTTGAGCGCTGGGCTGCAAAGCTGCCCGCAGCCTCTGCAGCGCTGGTTTGATCCCCGGCCGCCAGGCGAGGGTCCCACATGGCGTGCAGACCTCTCCTGCCGCCCGCTGCTCCCTTCAGCAGTGTACTTTGGTCCTTCTACCTGTTTTATTCCCCCCTCTGGCTCTGGTGAATTCTCTCACCCTCCCGTGCCTCTGACTGTACCCAGTGCTTGTATAAATAAATAAATAAATCTTTAAAAAAAAAAAAAAAAGAGGAAACTTTTGATGGGAATGCAAATTGGCAGAGCCATTCGGAAAAGCAGTATGAACCTTCCTCAGATGACTACAACGAGAACTACCCTATGACCAGCAATCCCACGTGTGGGCGTCTGTCTGAATATGAACTCGTCAACCTGAACAGTTGTGAGCGCCCCGACATGTATTTCCTTATTTACTATGGTGAGGACGTGGGAACGGCCCTCGCACCCACTGACAGATGGCCAGGTAAAGAGGACATGGGGGGCGCAGGCACTCTTCAGCTATAAAGAAAGATGAAATGTTGCTACGTGCAGCAAGACGGAAAGAATTTAAGATTATGTGAAGTGAATTAAACCAGAAACTCCATGCAAATTTAATTCAAAATGTATTAAAGATCTAGATACAAGATCTGAAACCATAAACCACTGAAGGAACACGGGACACAGCACAGGACACCCTGTACGTACCAAAGACGTACGTGGGGACTCAACCCTGATGGCAACAGAAACAAAAGCAAAAATAAGTGGGACTACCTCAAATTTAAAAGCTTTTGTACCTAAAAAGAAGCCATCACAAAACCAAAAAGGCAACCCCTGAGTGGGAAAAAGTATTTGCATACTACACATCTGACCAGGGGCTGATCTCTTAAGTTTGCAAAGTTCTTACACAATCCAGCCACAAAGAAACAAACCACCTGATCAAAAACGGGCCAAGGACCTAGACAGTTTTCTAAAGAAGACACTGAGATGGCCTATTGGCTCCTGAAATGCTGTTCAACATGCCTGATTGTTAGAGGAATCCATCAAAGCACCGGGAGCCATCTCGCCCCTGTGAGAACCTTGCCTCAACAACTGTTGGCAGCTTGGGTGGGGGGTGGGGGAGGTGCTCCCGGTCACTGCTGGCGGGAGTGCAAGCTGACGCAGCCCCTGTGGAAAGAGTTTGGAGATTCCATAATAAATGGAAATCCCTTACAATCTGGCGATACCTCCATTAGGTATTTATCCAAATAATATGAAAACTCTAGCACAAAAGGATTTCTCTCCATCGGGGTACACGGCACTGTTCACAACTGCCCAGTCATGGGACAAACCCAAATGGCCTTCAACAGAGTGACGAGACTGGGGCAGGTGCTGCACAGAGCACTGCACAGCTGGGAAGCAGCGCCACTGGGACAAAACGGCGGTCCCGCTAAGTGAAGTAAGTCGGAAAGGGAAACAGCTACAGGGCGGTTGCACTCATCTGTGGAATATAAATAAAAAAAATACAAAGGCAAAGTGGAGAAGGAGTCAATCTGGAACTCAGGGAAAGAATATAATGGCTGCCAGAGGGAAGTGGGGGAGGAGGGGCTGGCGAGGGGCAGACGGAGCATGGGCGCCAGTGGGCGCTGGTGGCTCAGCGGAGGGCAAGTGGATGTGCAATGAATACACAAACATTTTTAAGAATCAAAAATCACGTTCTCATTGGCAAAAAAAAAATTAGATAAAACAAGGGTGACCTCACCTACATGTGCAGTGGAAAGAAACTGAGCAGGCGACGGACAGAGCAAACCAGAGGTACCAAGAACTGAAACGCAGTTATAGAGAAGGGCGGGCTGGAGCGAGGGTACAGCTGGTAGCACGGGTGTGGCGGGTGTTTGGCAGGTGTTCGGGCAGGAAAACAATGAAAAGACAGGAGAGGACGAAGCGATTCTCCAAGCTTAAAAACAGCATTTCCAGGCCGTGCGTCAGAGACTGTTTAAGAGAAGACCTGGAGGCCTCCGCTAGGGAGCTGCCTCTGCGCATGCCCAGCAAGGCTGGCCGAGCTGAGGGCTGTGCCCGCAACTCACGTGATGCCGATCTCCTTCAGGTCGCTCTCGGTGAGGGTCAGAAAGATGCGGAGGTCCACGTCCTGCTCCTCAAAGACCTGCAGGTACTTCAGGCACCCAATCTGCTCCAGCAGCGCCGCAAGGTCCTAGGGCAGGGGGCGGCGGAGAGCAGGCGCTGGCGGCAGAGCCTTGTGGGCGCTCCCAGGCCCTCCAGGCCCTGCCCGCCGCGCGCCTCCTCTGCCCTGTGACCTAACCTTCCACAGGGCACTGGAAATCGGGCGCATTCTCTAAAGACAGCACGAAGCGAGTGACCTTCAGCAGCTGTAACACCCTGTGCCTCCAGCATCGGGCTCTAGCCCTAACTTGAAGGGACCCTCAGCCTAGCCAGCAACAATGACAGCTTCCAGCTGCGGTCCCCAGCCGACTCCTTTTTGTGGTATAAATGTAAATAAAATCTATCATTTTAGGGCCTCCCTGGTGGCGCAGCAGTTGAGCGCTGGGTTGCCAAGCTGCCTGCAGCCTCTGCAGGGCCGGTTCAATCCCCGGCCGCCGGCAAGGGTCCCACATGGTGCGCAGACCTCTCCTGCCGCCCGCTGCTCCCCTCAGCAGTGTATTTCTTCGTCAGTCTGCCTGTTCTGTTCCCTGCTCTGGCTCTGGTGAATTCTCTCACCCTCCCGCGCTTCTGACTGTACCCAGTGCTTGTATAAATAAATAAATCTTCAAAAAAAAAAAACAAAAAAACCTATCATTTTAATCATTTTTTTTTTTTTTAAGTGTCAGTCTTTTTTTTATTTATTTATTTGTTTGTTTTGTTTATACAAGCACTGGGTACAGTCAGAAGCGCGGGAGGGTGAGAGAATCCACCAGAGCCAGAGCGGGGAGCAGAACAGGCAGAAGGACCGAAGTACACTGCTGAGGGGAGCAGCGGGCGGCAGGAGAGGTCTGCGCGCCATGTGGGACCCTCCTCTGGTGGTCGGGAAGCAGCCGGGGATCGAACTGGCGCCGCAGAGGCCGCGGGCAGCTTCGCAACCCAGCGCTCAACCGCTGCGCCACCGGGGAGGCCCCATTTTAATCATTTTTAAGCATACAATCCGGTGACTGAGTACATTCACACTGCAACCGTCTCTGTTATTCATCTCAAAAGCACCAACACTTTTAAAAAGGAGTGCAAGCTGGAACGGTCCCTTTAGTAACTTTTCAACTTCACCCCCTAAGTATGGCTGTATTGTTCTCATTTTCTTTCATGTCAAGGCACTTTCTAGGCTCCCTGTGATTCTTCTTTGACCTGTAGTCGCTGAGACATAAGAACGTGTCCTTAGGTCTCTGTGGACAGAGCGCGCTTGCCCTGATCTCATCCTTGCACACCACTCGTGAGCTGCGTTGTGATCTGACATGTGGCGTGTCCTGGAGCATGTCCCAATTGACGCTGTACCTGAGGAAGCCTGGACACTGGAGCCACTAGATGAAGAGTTTTTTGGGTTTTTTTTAAAGATTTATTTATATAAGAACCGGGGTACAGGCCAGATGTGCAGGAGGGTGAGAGGAGTCACCAGAGACAGAGTGGGGAGCAGAGCAGGCAGACGGACTGAAGTCCACTGCTGAGGGGAGCAGCGGGCGAGACAGGAGAGGTTGCTGTGCCATGTGGGTCAGCTCCCTGGTTGGCATCAAACTCAGGCTGCAGTGGCTGGCGATAGCTTCATAGCACTGAGACTTAACCCCTGTGCTATCGGAGAGGCCCAAAAAAATAAATCTTAAAAAAAAAAAAAGGGCCTCTCTGGTGCTGCAGGCAGTTGAGCGCAGCGCTGTGAAGCTGTCCGCAGCCTCTGCAGTGATGGTTCAATCCCCGCCAGCCTCGGACGGCAGGCTTTTCCCGTCTCACCCGCTGCTCCCCTCAGCAGTCTGCCTGTTCTGTTCCCCGCTCTGTCTCTGTCTCTTGTCTTTCTTGTTGGAAACTGGTCATTTTAATGTGGCGACTCGGGAGATTCAACTTCCCTTCCTCCCCAGGATTTGTTACCAATCCTTGGTTTAGATGTTGATGCTTGTTTAATTTTAATGACTTTTCTAAAATAATTCTATAAAATCTGTATTACTTTTCATGCAGCCTCCAAAATCTCTACTAAATTAAATTAGCTTTTCTCTTGATGGGGCCTGGCCCAGCCTCAGAAATCACCAAAAGTGCGACCTCTAACAGTGTGAACACCAGTTCTGCAAAATGGCCTTACCTGGGGTCCTGAATAGGGGGGCCTCTCGGTCTGGGGGACAGATCCTGGGGAGCAGGCTGCCCCAAACGGCCCAGTGCTAGGAGGCAGCTGGCTGTCACTGTTGCTATGACGATTCTTGGTCTTCATGTAACTTTTGGTTTGTTTGCGAACCGAGCTTTTCCGTGCATGATCAGAGTCCTGTGGCAAGAGCAGTGTGTTTATAGGAGCTGGCAGCTAATGGCTGCACCCGAACCGCGCTGTCTGCCCACAGGCCCAGTGCTCCATCTCATCTGGGCCACTCCCGGGGGGCAGGAGAGGGGGAGAGGAAACCCTTCATGAAACTCCCCTCACTGCTGTCAGCGGCTCCCCTGGGAGGCACTCCTGGAGGCTGGGCCTGGACTCAGGACAGACACGCACGAATCACTTGTTACCTGCCTCGCTCATCTCAAACGAATTGTCAGGCCTCCCCAGGATACCAAGAAAGGGGGCATGGGCAATCCGGAAAGAAGAGTCTTCACCTCGTTGCTCTCCAAGGAGGCCTCGCTGCTAAGCCCGGGGGCTCTCGCTAGCCCCTCGCTGCTGCTACTGCTCCGCACAGCCGCCCGCTCGGCACAGAAGGGGTGCTCTTCTGAGGACGAGAACAGGGTGCTGCACACAGGCATCGCCGCGGGGCCTCCGGGTCCCGCGCTGACCCCTGGCCACCAGCTCCTTCAGGCTCACTGCTTCCTTCTACTTCACGCTAACCGGCATGGCCTGGCCTGCCCCCCACCCCCATCCTGTTGACTGACTGACCCACACATGAGAACAGCACTGGGCCTGCCGTGTTCCCAGCAAACAGTCGTGCGTGAGTGATGCAGACGTACAATGACGCTGCTCTGGGAGCTACATCTACCTTCTTGGAGCGACTCCCCTGTGCAGGGACGCTGAGCTGGAAGCCTCTCCACCCACAACCCCCATGTCAGCCTCATCCCCACAAGGACCAGTCTCTCCTCTGCCCTCACCTTTCCATTCTCAAATAGATCTGCTCTTCAAAGAGCCAAGTCCTACTGGATGGGCAGGGGATGGGCATCAAGAACTCCTAAATCTTACTAAGCTGAAGCTCAGCTGGGTGAGGTAGGGGGTGGGGTGTGGTGGGGTGCGAGGTGGGTACAGGGTGGGGGTGGATGCATACCCCGGCTGCTGCTACTGCTGCTTTCCACGTCCTGGTCATTGATAGGGGAGGTGACGTCCCTATAGCAGAGGCCCCCGCCTTCCAGGGGGTTCTCATCGCTGCTGTTGAAGGTGACATAACCCCGGGGAGGCACCTGCTCTGTGGACAGAATGGGGTGCGGAAGCCCACGTGAGCAAAAGGGAAGACAGGCTCCTGTCCCAATGCCACCACCTGCTCAGGAAGCGCGTGAGGGAAACCCACGCTGGGCAGGAAGGAAGGGAGCAGTGTCTCCCGCCGTGAGCTCACGTATGTGCTGCAGGAACCAGACAGAACACTGGGCCTTGCGCAGGTGAGGAAGGCAGCCTGGGGGCTTAGAGACCTGTATGCCCCATGGCAAGTGCCTGGAGGAGCCGGGACCCGCACCCACTACAGCTGGCAACCATCACAGCTGCTGCTTTTCCAAGTGGCAAGCAGAACACGGGAGCTGTGGCCACAGATTCCCGCTCTGGTACAACCATCCACCAGGTGTCCCTTTACGCTGTGAGCATCTCTCTCTCCCACACTGGCCTGAATGTTCCTATGACTTTTCAACATGGCCGCCTGGGGCTCCCCGGGGTTCAGTCTACCCCGCCAAAGAGAGCTGGCTGAGCAGGCAGTGAGGGCCCTGGGCCAAAAGTCAACAGCCTCATACAAAACGATGTGGCCTTGCGTTACCTGTCAGCAAGAAAACCAGTGAAAAGGGACGACACGCACCAGAGTCCAGCCCCACCACCAACACCCCCACCAGGCCACCTGTGCGACAGCCGGGAGCCACGGCCAGCGTGTGATGCCTGCTGTGGTTAGGGATAGTTTACCATCGGCACATGCTGTTTATCATTCAAATATGTTTTCGAATTGCGGGCAGAGAGGACATATGCACTGGTAGAAAACTTAAATATCATAAGGTATAGAAGCAAAAAACATCTGAGATGGAAACCGGGACACCACGGTCGTCCTGCAGGGGCAGGGAACCCAGCCTGCTTGGCGCGCACAGACTGGCCTCCCAGGAATCCCACAGCCCTCGGGTAAGACCAGCCCGGCCCCCCCACCCCTCAGGCGGGACATGCGGCACGGACGCCTCACCAGGAGCAGACTCTGCCGCTCAGAGAGGACCACTAGACCAAACGTCGCAGCACAAGAGAGCACAGGCCTGCTGGGCAGGGCGGGAGGAGCTGGTGGGGTGACAGGAGTAGGGACCTGAGCTGCCAGCCCGGGATGCCTTTTGAGGGTCTCAGAAGGGAATCGAGTCTCTCACCAAGTCTCTCTGGGCCAAAACATGGTCTCTGACTGGGAAAGCCAGTCCCGGCCAAGCCCGGGCTCCAGAGGAAGAAGCTTGCTGGTACGAGGGCCCATCCCAGCCTGCCTGCAGGGTCCTGGGCCTGCCTACTGATGGCTGACAGGCGCCAAAGGAAGACGGAGCTCCTGCCTAAGCTGCTCGCTCGGGAAGGCCGGGGCAAGACAGCATCAGAGCCAGTGCCCTGCCCCCACAGCCATGGCGCTCAATGCTTGGAGCTGACAAATTTGAATAACTCAGATTTGGAAACTTGGGGTGCAAGAATCTAGCCCACCAAGCCAAGCAGCTGACAATTCTCAGAAGAGTGTGAGCATCAAATCTGTGACCCCAAGAAAAGGGAGCAAGAGCAGAGCCTCCTCCTGGCCCAGCTGACCGGGGTACCCCGCCCGGGAGGTGCAAGAAGACAGAGGAGGGGCTCCCATCGAGGCCCCTGCTAGCCAGAGCGCCCCGTAGAGAGAGTCTGAGTGAGCGCCATCCCTGCCGCAGGAGGGCGAGTCCCCCGGTAACTGTAGTCAATGAAAAGGAAAAGCAAACGAGGAACTGGAATCTCCCGGCTACTAGTGCATTCCCACCTGCTGAGTCTCACTCTGGAGCCCCCACTCCCAGCCAGAAGCCAGAAATTCAGGAGGCTGAGGCCTGTTCTGGCCAGAACACACGCCTCAGGGGTCCAGGCCAAGCCCCGGGGCAGCGGGGGCACTCACCACAGCGAGGCTGCCGTTCCCTGGCCCCGAGCCCGATGGCGGTGATCCTGGCCAGCGCTCGCGGGCCCTCGTGGATGCTGAGCCCCTTCTTGCGACAGGGCCTCTGTCTCGGCGGGGCAGGGCAGGACTCGTCCGAAGAGCTGAGATCTTCATACTTTTCTGTGGGTTAAACACCAAAATTAAGGCGATTTGTTCAGCAGTCGTACTAACTAGCTAACCCTGGTACTGAACTGGGAGCAAACCCTAACCGGTGTCCTTCCCTGCAGCAAGCTCCCATCGCCAGCCCCGCGGCTCAGCAGGCGGCTTCCGCCCTGGACATACACCCGAATCCCGGGGAGGCAGAAAGGTCTCCAGCCAGGGGAGTGGGGTCTTCTTTCCCGTGAGGTACCCCAGCTCAGGTACCTGGGCTCCAGTAGAGACTCTTGGGCAAAGAAGGTGCGTGAGCGTCTATCAACCCCACGATCTTCATGTGTCCATACTGTTTGGCCAGCATCCGGGCTGTGGCTCCATTGTGGTCCCGCGTGTCCACCTTGACTCCCTGTGGAAGATGGGGAGTCAGGAACCTCCCCTGCCAAGGCACCCTCAGGTCCCAGGGTGCTGGTTTCTTACCACCACCCCCAACCAAAGGCCTGAGCCCTGGGTGCTTGAACACCTACATCTGCGTGAGGAAGAGGCGGGGGCCTGTGTGCGCCCTCACTCTCTTCTTGATGGCAGAAGCGAAGCGGGGTGCCCCAGGAGGCCATCACCTTTGGCTTTCACCCCTGAGCCCCATCCAGGCCAGCAGCCACTTAAAGAGAACAGCCAGGGGCACCAGCGGCAGCCTCGGAGGGGCCCGGCTCCAGCCTAGTCTCCAGGACAGACAAATTAAAAACAAGGGAGCAGCTGGTGGAAAGTGAGCAGGAGAGGGGGGCAGGCCCACTGCATCTCTCCCCCACTTCTACCACATGCACGCGCTATCCCCAAATTCTTTTTCAAAGAGAGAACGCATGTTAGAAGTTTGTCTTCCCACCAATGAGTAAAAAAAATGAACCACCCCATCAGAAGGTGGCCAGAAACAAGGAGACGATTCGTAAGAGAAATACAAATGGTCAATAAATGCACTTCTAAATGTCCACCCTCACTAGTAAGTACGAACCAAACACTGGTGGTCCCTTTCTCCCCCAAAATATTTAAGAGGGGCGACGTCCAGGGCTGGCGAGGACGTGAGAAAATGGCCAGGACAAGCGACCGTCTCCCCATGGGGGTGGGAGGACTTCCCAGCTTTCCCCCCACTGGATTTTCTAAAATATTTTTATTAAAATACAATGCCTCTACCACGCCATGCACCCATCATCCAATCAGCTCCAGGCGATTCTAATGAGTGTATATGCAAAATCCTGCAGGGCTGGGGTCTGCTGCCACTGCCCACCGCCCCCCGGGAGCCACTCCGACTGCAGGAGAAGGGCCGCAGGGCAGACACCACGCAAGAAGAAACCCAGCGCCAGGTGCGAGTCAGCCACAGCAGCGCCCGTGGTGCCACCGGCCCAGGATGACGCGAGGCTCACTCACGTGGTTCAGAAAACACTGCACGATGATCTCGTGCCCGGCAGCCGCAGCTTCCATCAAGGGAGTGAATCCATACACCGGCTCCCTGCAGACACAGCGGTCAGGGGCTGGGGCGAGTCCTCTCGGCAGAAGCCCCCCGCAGGCGTCAGCAGGCGAGAGGGGCCCACACAGCACAGCACAGCACAGCGGCGTCAGGACTCTGTCCCAAAGCAAGTCAGGCTCCCTCTCTTCCCTCCTCCAAGCGGTGTCCACCTGCTCGTCCCTCAATCTCCGCTTTAAACCCAGCACTGTCCTCGGTCGCCCCCGAACCCTCGCTTGTTCCATGCTGGTTTACATGACAGGAGCCAAGCTGAGTGCTGGTTTCCACCCGTTCAAAGACAGTTTCCGGTTCTAACCCCTCTGACGGGACACATCTGACTTGCATGTAATCAGTGGGCCTCTCTTTCTCAGGGGCGCCCCATATGGGGGCTCACTCCGTGTCGGGGGGTGGGCGCTGGCTCGGCAGGTCCTCCAGCAACGTCATGTGTAGGACACCATTTCATTACAAACGTTTTTTCGAGAGAAGAATCCCAGGCAACAATCAACGAAACATGACCAAGGACCTGGCTCATCACATGTCATTTTGCTAAAAGCCCAAGTTTCCGAGGACCTCGGGGCGCCTCAGCGAGGACGCCACTCGCTGACCGGAAGGGCGCCCCCTGACACTCTCCAGACCACCCGCCGCCTCCAGCGCAGCAAGGAAGCGCTTTCTAAGCATCACCGAGGCTGTCGCGTGCCCAGAGCCCTCCCACCAACTCGCCGGCCCGGGATCGCTGGCTCCGGTTTTCAGAAAAGAAATTAAGGCTGAGGCTTAAAGCGCTGGCCACGGCACTGGCCAGGCCATGAGAAGGCCCAGCTCCCACCCGGGCGCACAGGCGGGGACTGTCCACCCTGCGCCAGCGGGCTGCCCGGGCTCTGCTGCCTCTACAGCTGCCCTCTTCCGGGTCAGACAAAACCAGGCCCGTGCCATGGCCATCAGGACCTGGCAGTCACCTCACATCCGCGTTCGCGCCACTGTCCAGCAGGAACTTGACCATCTGCTGGTGCCCGGCACTGGTGCAGTGGAAGAGGGCGGTCCAGCCCTGGATGTCCTTCATCTCCAGCTCAGCGCCTTGCTTCAAGAGAACAGAAGGCGTCTCAGGGGTGTCTCCTCTGCGGGGCGGCGCCCTCGGCCAGCAAGCTGCAAGAACGGGAGCGAGGACGCGCTGCGGCGGCTCACGGAGAGCCTCTGGGGGTCGGGTGAGCCCCCGCGCGGCTCACCTGGAGAAGAAAGTAGGCGATGCTCTCGTTGCCGCAGCTGGACGCCAGCATCAGTGGGGTCTGCCCTTCCGGGGTCGGCACGTTCACACTCACGCCCGCCTCGAGCAGCAGGTGCACGATGGTGTCGTGGCCGATGTAGGAGGCGTACATCAGCGGGGTCCAGCCCCCGCCGTTCTTCTTATTCAAATCTAACTCTCTCCTAAATGAACCAAGACAGGCTAGACACGCCTCCATGGCCACACGGGCCTGGCTGCGGGCCGGGAGAGAAGCGGGCGCTGGGGCCACTGAGCTCTGGCTAGCAGGGCGCAGCCATGGGTAGGGGCCTGGGTTGTAGAGCGGCCCCTTCATCACCACCCCGCCCCCGCTCCCGCAGCTACCAGCTCTTCATTCCTACCACCCACAGGAGAGACAGCTGTTGCCCAGGGGCCGCTTGGCCAAGTCTGGACCCGTCGCTGGTTGTCACGCTGGGGAGGAAAAGCTACCGGCATCTACTGGGTGAGGCCAGGGACGCTGCTCAGCACCCCATAGAGCACAGGTCACCCCACGACACAGAGAAGCTGGGCCCCAGCAGTCGTGCCAAGGGTTAGACACCCGACCTAGGACCTGACCACCCTCCATCCACCCCGAGTCCGCTCGCCCAGTGCTGGTGGAGAAGAGAGGGGGACCCGGAGGGGACCAGGCCCTGCAACAGGCTTCTCCTGTCGTCTTGCCCCACGGGAACATTCTTGGAAAATCTGTGACCAAAAAGCCTACCTTTCCCACCAATTTTTATTAAAACTCCAGTAACACATTTCCCATAGGAAAAAAGTACGGTGGGCCTCCCAGGTGGCGCGAGGGGTTGAGCACCGCACTATGAAGCAATCCGCAGCCTCTGCAGCACGAGTTCCATTCCCTGCCGGCCGGGGAGCAACCCACATGGCGCAGCAGACCTCTCCTGCCATGGCCGCTGCTCCCCTCAGCAGTGTACTTCAGTCAATGTGCCTGTTCTTTTTTTTTTTTTTAATTAATTTTTTTTTTTTTTAAGATTTATTTATTTATTTATACAAGCCCTGGGTACAGTCAGAAGCGCGGGAGGGTGAGAGAATCCACCAGAGCCAGAGCGGGGAGCAGAGCAGGCAGAAGGACCAAAGTACACTGCTGAGGGGAGCAGCGGGCGGCAGGAGAGGTCTGTGCGCCATGTGGGACCCTCCTCTGGTGGCAGGGGAGCAGCCGGGGATTGAACCGGCGCCGCAGAGGCTGCGGGCAGCTTCGCAACCCAGCGCTCAACCGCTGTGCCACCGGGGAGGCCCAGTCAATGTGCCTGTTCTGCTCCCCACTCTGTCTACGGGGAATCCTCTCACCCCCCGCATCTCTGGCCTGTACCCCAGCTCTTGTATGCATAAATAAATAAATCTTAAAAAAAATAAAGAAAAAAAGTGTGGGATCCTGGCCTGGAGTCTGGGGTGGGCTAAGGAAGTGGCCTCCACCTCCAGAAGCCAGCAGCACAGTCACGCCTCACAGACCCCCCCCACAATCCTTGTTGCCAGCAGGGGGGACAATGACGTGCTCCCACACCCAAGCGTCTCCTTGGCACCCACAGGAGCCAGACTGGACGATTACCCACCAGCACCTTCTCCTGGCTGCGGGACAGGATTGGCCAAGTAACCACCCTGGAAGGTGCTGGTCCCAGGAATAAGGTGGCAGCCACTGGCTGGGAGCACCTTCTTGGAGGATAGCCTGGCTCAAGCAACTGACCCTCTCCAGGCCACCCTCAGTGAAAGTGCTGGCTTATTCGTGTCCTGACTGCTGCCCGCAAGAAGCAGAGTCAGCCCCTGGCCCGTGTGTCAAGCACCCCCGCCACGGCCCAGGCCCTCTGCCTACAGTACAGCTCAACATGGGACCTGGCCCTCTGAGCCAGCGCCGGCACCCAGGGAGAAGGCATGCGTCCCAAGGCCTCTTACCGCTGCACACACTCCTTCACCACTTCATACTGGCCAATGGATGCCGCCGTGTGAAGGTCCAGGGGGACGGCCAGCTCCTCCCGACTGACCTGTGCACCCAGCCCATGCCACATGGACAGGCTGCAGTTCAGGAGTTCCGGCTCGCTGGCTTCATCGCTGAGCTCTGACATGGCTGTGGAGGCAGGTCCAGGGGTTAGGGTTCTCCTTCCAGGAGCACCAGGGACTTGAACGCCAGTGGCCAGGCTCCCACCACAGAAGGCTGGTCACTGCCCGGCAAGATTGCTTCCCAAAACTGCTGGGGCTGATGCAATGGTTCCTCATTAACTATCCTGTGGTGTGGGCAAGCTCTCGCTAGTCCCGATGGGCCTGCCCCCACAAGGAAAGGGACAGCATACGGTGAGTCACGAATGGGGAGTCTGTTTCCTTCATCAACCCCCAGGTCTCTGCAGAGGGAATGCTCTAGGCGCCCAAGGGCCTGCCAATCCCTTAAACAGCCAGTAGAAAAATGTTAATTGGGTCGCTGAACCAAATCAGCTCTTGGGTTGGGGAGAAAGAGCCCTGGACTTGGCGTTAAATCCAATGTTAGCTCTATGCCACTTACATCTCCAGTGCTTACTTAGCACCCCCGGCCCCAGTCCTTGCTGTCTGATGGGGACATGCTATCTCCAGGGACTGCTGTTAGAAACACATGAAAGGAATCTCTCCTGCCCACCTCTGACTACACAGGTACCTCTTTTTCCTTCTCCTTTTCCTAATAAACCTGTCCTTTTAAACTGTAAGATGAAAATAAAGACACATGGGAAAACAGGGAACAAGCACTGGCACACCCACGGTGGAATGCCACTCGGTGATCAGCAGAGCGACCAGTTACAAACATGGGTCTCAAACATGCTGTGACATGGAAGAAGCCAGGCTCAAAAGGCTGCCTACTGTAGGGTTATTTATATGACATTCTAGAAAAAATAAAAACAAAGGCTTGGAAGTGAGGTCAGCGGAACCAAGGGTTCAGGGCAAGGGGGATTACCAAGGGTCCGCAAGGAGACATTTTCCCCAAGAAGGAGCCATAGGGCCTCCCTGGTGGCCTAGGGGTTAAATCTCAGTGCAATCACCTGGATGGCCTGAGTTCCATTCCTGGGCAGGGAGCTGACCCACTGGGCACAGCAGACCTCTCCTGTCTCCCTGCCGCTCCCCTCAGCAGTGGATTTCTGTAGATCCGCCTGTTCTGCTCCCCACTCTGTCTCTGGTGAATCCTCTCACCTCAAACCTCTACGCTACACCCCAGTTCTTCCACACAAAAATAAATTAAAATAAAAAAGAGATGGAGCAACACAGGATGAAGTCAGTGCTCACGTGAGCCCTTTACTCTGGGAATCCTAAGCAAATCAAGGCTAAGCCATGAACCTCCCAGCAGGTCCAGGAGCAACTATTCTACTCTGTGTGGAAAAGCACAAAGAAGCAAGTGTAGAAGAGAGAAGAGAAAACAGATGTTAACCATCCCAGTGTTTCCAGATGACAGGTGACAGCCCAAGATGGCCAAGCAAGAGCCAGAGCTGTGGGGGACAATGTTGGCCTGAGCACATGTATGCGTGACGGGACCACCTCTCCACAGTCAGAGCCGACATGAACCAGCTCACCAGCCAGCCTGCAGCTGAGAAGCCCCAACCTCAACAGTCCAAGCCCAGAGCCTGGTAAGAACCCAAAGGAGCCACGTGTCAGTTCAGGGACCCTTGTCAATACACCCCAGAAGGGTCTGTGTCTCCACTGCTCCAAAAGCCTCCCCGAGGGTGTGGCCCACGTGATGGCTCCCTGCGGAGTGCCCAGGGCCATTCAGAGCCAGTCCCGGGTAGGGTGGGAGAACCGGGATGCCAAGGGGCCCCAAAGCTACTGTCATTCCCGTCTGCCCTGCCACAGCCAAATGCTCCACACCTAACGCGTCCAGGCCTAGGCTCCTGCGTGTTTTTGTATTTGTGGAAAACGTCTTTTGCATTTGGCTCCCAGAGCGTATCTCCGGGAAGCAGCGCTGGGGAGAGGCGCTTTAGTGTTCGCTCTCCCTGTAGGTTCCGCCCACTTTGCCAAATAAGCGGCCTTTGCTTTTTAAACAAACAGAAAAACTGACTTTAAAAAACCCAAACACATGATGCTGGAGCTGACGCCGCGCGCACTCCCCCCGCCCCGAGGGTCTGCCACGCGCGTCCGGGCCCGGGAGGGTCCCCGCGGGCCACCCGCACCGCCGCGGGACGTCCCGGCCGCCTCTCCCGGAGCGCCCCGGGGGGCACGGCCCGGCGCCCCGCGCCAGGGGCCGCCCCGCCCGCTCCCCCGCCAGCCCGGGACGCGCGGGGACGCCGGCGGGCCTCGCGGGCGGCGGCAGGTGCAGAGCCGGCCCGGGCCGCCGCGGAGCCTACCTGCGCTGGGCCGCGGGCCTCGCCGGCCCGGGCCGCCGCCGCGCTCCTCGGCCCGGCCCCGCGCCGGCCCCGCGCTCGGTCGCGCCCCCCCGGGCCCCTCCGCGCCGGCCACCGCGCCCGGACCCCGCGGCCCCTCCCGCCCCGGAAGTGGTTGCGCGGAGCGCGGAGCACGCCGGGACGCTCTGGCCCCCGGCCGGTCCCGCGCCCGCACCTTCCGGTCAGCGCGCCGGGCGCGCTGCGTGACGCCCCGCGCCAGCCAATGAGCGGGGGGAATCCGCTCTGCCCCGCCCCTCCACTGGCCCGGACGACCAATCCTGTTGCGCGAGAGGCAGGACGCGCCAAGTCCCGAAAGAGGAGCCGGAGGCACAATCGCGGGGCGCGGTCTCGTCCCGTCAGGTGGCGGAGGGGCGGTCCCGAGAGCGGCGGCGGCCTCGCTCATTGTGCCGCGGCTCGAGGGGCGGCCGCGGCCGAACGGCGCGCCGGAGCCTGTCTACCGCCCTGTCAGGACGGCGCGGGGCGGGGCGGCCGTCCGAGGTGAGCGGCCGCGGACCGGCCGCAGCCGCGGAGACGAGCGTCGGGAGCGGCCGCGAGGGCGGTTGGGCCGGGGCCGAGCCGGGGCCCGGGCCGCGGGTTTTCGGTTTCCCAGCTTTAGAGTTTAAAAGCCGGCCCCGGGGGCCGTTGGCGTCTAGTTGTCATGGCAACCGGGGCGGGGCCAACGGGCCGCGGCCGGAAGGCGGCCGTGGGGCGGGCGGGCCGGGTCGCCGGCCGCCGGCTCCCGCGCTGGGCCTTCAGCCCCTTCCCCTTCGGGTCTGTTCGCGCCACGAGCGCCAGCGACTGACGCCGTCTTCCCCCAAAGGCGCTGGGCACCTTCCAGCCCTCCGAGCCGCTGCGCCGCCTGTCGCCTGGTCTGCCCGGAGGACCTGGAGCCTCCAGCGAAGCCCTCTCGGCGGTTCTGTGCCCTCTGTGCCCTCTGCCCGCAGAGCCTAGGTGCTGAAAAGCAGCACGTGACGTACGGTCCAGCTCCACCCCACCCTGCTGCCCCCACTTGGGGGTGCACCGGTCTCCCACCCTCCTCCTGGGGCGCACACGTGAACCGAAAGCCCCCACTTACGACCCTGAGCGGGAGCCATGTGGGCGAGGAGCCTGCTCTCCCCATTTGATAGGCACAGGGGCCTCCCAGGCGGCAGGGTTCTCCAGACACTGGCCCGCATTCCTAGATCCCCCTCGGCCCTTGATGGACCAGACCTTCTCCTGCTACACTCGGGGATACAAAACGGGGGTGGAGCCCGAGGGATTGGCTAAGTGCCTGGGTATGAGCAGCCACTCCAGGAAAAATACCCCGGGGACTCGGAAATGCCTCCAGTCTCTTCCTTTGTAAGGGCCAATAAAAGGTAATGGGGCTCGAAATTCCCTCTTTGATTCTTTTTTTACGGAAAAAATTCTTTTTGCCACAATATTACTTTTTTGAGCCTATAAAATGTATGTGCACATCCTATGTTATATGGGACATACGTTGTCTAGAGATCACATATTCTCTATTTCATGCAGCTCCATACCATGTGCACATATTGTTGTATGTCAATACACTCATTTATATATCATTACCTATATATGCAGGCCTGGGAAGTCTGGGAATCTGTTTTCTTACCCACGGGGGGAGAGGTGATTTGAAAGGGCACATCCCAAGCTGTTGGCCCTTGGCCGTGGCCCCTCTCACCACACCTGTGTCTTCGACAGGGCTCCTTGAGTGATGGTGCACTGAGAAGCACCCCCTGAGTCTGGCCCCCATGGCATGGCAAGACAAAGTTGGGGGGCAGGCCCCAGGCTCTCCCTGGGCCGCCATCGTGGAGGCCGTCCGGGAGCAGCTCCCATCTCTGGACTCAGACTCCTCGTTGGTAAGAAAGCGCCTCCTCCCTAGGTCCTCCAGGCCCCACTGCCCCTTCTTCACAGGACAAACGTGAAGCCGACCCGAGGACCGCTTCTGAGCCCGTCAGCTTCTACGCTGACTGTAACCTCTGCTTTTGGAGTAGCTTTATCGGTGCTCAGCATTGGTGCTCAGACCATTTCTGTGACTCACGCCACCGCTGGGGCATTCCTCCAAGCTCTTGTCATGATGCACCAAAGCGGTAGCCACTCGGTGTGTCTCTGGCCAGGTGCTGGCCCAGCAGAGAGTGAAGAAGAGCCGGGGCACCTGCATCCAGCAGACCCGGGCTCCTCCCCACCGGGTTGCTATTTCTGCCCATGTAGCCTGGGTCAGTCTGTTTCTTCTCTGCAGAAGAGATATGATGCACGCATCCAGGGTTCTGCATGTAAAGTGCCTGGTCCAACGTAGGTGCTCAATTATTACCCATCCATATCCTGGCGTATTTCTTCTCTTGGCAACTACAACAGGCAGGTGTATCACCTATGGGTTAACGACCAAAGCTTTTCACTTCCTTGGTTCCAGTCCTAGCTCTGATCTTTCAGAGACAACAAAGCAAGCCTCCATGTCATTAAATGGTGGCTCAAGGTCATGCGTGCTGGACACTGCTCTTTTAGCATTCATTGAGCACCTGCTGTATGCCAGGTCTTAGGGATGGCAGGTACCTGCAGAGTCCAGAAGCCCCCATTCACCTCCACCAGGTGGTGCTGCTGAGCCCATTTCTAAACCAGCCAAGTACTGGCCAGATGCTGAGGCCCTTTGGGAGCAGCAGGAAGGGCAGAGGACAGGGTGGGGGGAGGCCTGCTGGCATGTAATCCACAAGCTCTCTCTGTCCACAGTCAGACTTCGGGGATGAGGAGCCCTTTATCTTCCAGCGAAACCAAACGGCCCTGATTCCAGACTTGTCGGAGGAGCTAGCCGAAGACCCTGCTGGGGTCGCCAAGGCCAGTGCGTCTCCTGAGGTCTGTGGGATGTGGGCTCGTGGGTTCTAAGGAGCTGAGACCCTGAGCAGAATGGGAGGCTGGGGGGCTGTCCATAGCTCTCACCTGGCTGTAACAGCAACGTGGGTCCAAACAGGTTCAAACCACCAGTCTAGCCTCTGTACACCCAGGTCTTCCTCCAGGTGCAGCCCAAGATGTTCGTCACCAAACATTCAACCCCCCAAGAAACAAGCATCCTGAGGGCCAGGGGTGGGGGGCTGGATTTTCTGTTTGATTTTGACCCCCACCCAGCTCGCATGGGCATTCGTGTCCACGAGCACAGATACACAGCTGCTGGTACCCCGAGGCATCTGACAGCTGTCGACGTGTTGTCGTAAATGCCTCTCCCTTGCCCACTGGCTCCAGCACTGCCTGGCTTGTCATCCTGCGTGCCCTAAACACCCATTGATTTTGTAAGGGTCTTGGCAGAGACTTAGGTAAGAAGTTACCCCTGGTGGGGAGGCGAGATGAAGACCTGGGGAACAAGTAGAAAATCCCACGCTCTGCTCTATAATTTAGTGGCGTGGTTGCAGTCACCTCCAAATGTCCAGACGAATTTACCCTCTCCTGGTCACCCCATTGCTGGGGTCTCCCAGTCAGACCAGGAACTCGACCTCAAAGTGCCACCTTTATAAACAGGCCTGTCAGCTTTATCATAGCCAGGCCCCCGCTGGCAGGCCTGTCCAGCTTCAGGGTAAAGGCAGCGGGGGGAGTTTGCTCAAGGCTCCTGTGCAGGGATTGGGCTTGCAGTGGGCAAGGCGGTGCTCCCCCAGGACTTCGCAGCTCTCAGTGTGAGCACTGACTTCACGGTACCAGGCATGGTGTGCTCCCCATTGCAAGAAGTCACCCACCTGCCATGCCTACCAATCGGTCTGAAGTAACCCAAACAGGAATTTATCCTAGGCTGCCAAGACCCTGGTTTGTGCGAGTGGAGTGATGCCAGGCTCTCTTCATGCCTCTGCAGCTCTCCTGGGTGGTTTCTTAAAAGTCTGGGGCAGGACAATGCCCGTGCGTGGGGTGGAGGCCGCCAGCTTGCTCTGGAGTCCGAGGGGCCGGGTTTCCTCTGGGCCACCTCTGTGAGGTCTGTTCATAACGACACCAAGTGTCCTTCAGACAAAATGCGGCCCCTCCGTACAATGGAATATTGTCCATAGAAAGGAACCAAGTGCTGACACGTGCCTCGGGAGCATTCGGCTAGCTGGAAGGACAGAACAGGACAGGTCGTGATTCCCCTGATATGCACTATCTGGAGCAGGCACATGAATAGACACACGCGCGTGCACACACACACACAGTGTGCAGAGGAAACCGGAAGGCTCTAAGAGGAGGTTCAGAGTTTCTCTTTGGGGCCATGAAAAATTGGAGATAGGCAGTGGGGATGCCTGTACCTCTGCGGATGTACTCGACTTCACTGGTTAACGTGGCACGTTTTGTTACAACATATTTTACCACGGTAACAAAAATTCCCTGAGGTATGTCTTTGAGGATGTGAACCGAGGCCACCTGTTTTCTCCCCAGCCAGTGGTCGTGCCTGTGGAACTGGACTCAGAGCCCTGGGGGCAGTGGAACACAGGGACAAGGAAACTTCTGGAAGGAAAGGAGCCTGGCAGGCCCCCAGGGAGCTGTGATGGAATCAACTATCTCCTCAGGGTTCCTGAGGAGACCCTCACATGGGAGGAAGGTGACATTAGGGGCACATCCTTCAACACTGAAGGATCCCAGAGTCCTCCCTGGGCACCTCAGGGAGAAGACACCCACTCCCCCCTTGAAGGGGACCTGAAGGCGGAGCCCCCCAGAGCTGCCTCCCAAGCCCGAGAGGGCTCAGATTCTGCAAACCGCAGAGCCCTCCGGAGGGAGAGAAGAAAGATGATTGAGAAAGACATTCTCCACAAAGTCACCAGGGACCCACAGGACCTGGCCCGCAGTGACCTCCGTGCAGCCGCAGCGTCGGGGCTGAGACCAGAAGCGCCTCTGGAGGGGCCCAAGGAAGAACCGCTGGTGCTCTCCCTCCAGGTAGCATCTCCTGCCTGTGCGTGCTCGGGGACCCTGGCAGGGGACCTGCCCTAGCCGCTGTCACAGATCCCATACATTAGGGGCCTTGTAAGCATCATTCATTTCTCACTGTTCTGGAGGGTGGAAGTCTGAGGTCAAGGTGTTCTGTGAGAGGCTGCTCCCAGATTACAGAAGAAAGGGGCGACGGAGCTCTCTGGGGTCTCCATCATACTGACCCCTTCACGAGGGTCCTCCCTCGTGACTTAACTGACCCAGTCCCCAAGTCTGCACCTTGGGAGTGAGGATTTCAACATGTGAGGTTTGGCGGGATGTAGACATTCAGTCGACAGCAAGGAGCTTGTGCCCAGGCCCCCAGGTCCCCGCAGCGGCTGTACCCCAGCCAGGGGCCGGGGTGAGTAGAGTTAGCGAGCCAGACTTCCTCAGTCTGTGTCCTACAGGCCCCAACACAGTGACTTCGGGGCGATCTCTGTTTTACACTGTGTGACAGGTGGGCCCCATGGGAAGGTGGCTTTGTTAGAAACACTCCAGCGAGACATTGAAATGTCTCCTTCCCGCGCGGCCCCAACGCCTGCCCAGGCCAGACGTGAGGGAGCGTGTTCTGGGCTAAAACCCACGCTCAGCCCCACGGCACACTCTTCCACATCTTCCGGCTCCAGCACTTGCCAGAACAGTCTGTATCTTAAAAGAGCAAAATGCTGTAGCTCTCTCTGAACCTACATAGTTTTAAAACAACGCGGTTTCTTCTAGGGCAAACATTGTCCTTGTGCCAAAAACAAGTATTTTCCCACAGAGGCGCAGGAAGGGGTGGCCGGGACCTCAGGGCCCAGGTGTTTCTGGTGGTGCCCACACAGTGGGGTGAGCCAGCCCATTGTCTGCCGACGTGGGGCGTCTCCACCGCTGCTCCTGTGCCCGCTGCGGGCCAGGCCAGTCAGCTTCGAGTCGGGCGCAGTGAACACGGTGCCCCCGGGACCCCGCGCAGCCTCCTAACCGCAGCTTTCATTGTTTCAGCAATTTGAGGAGTGGGAACTGGATCGCCTGCTGCAGAGGCTGCGGGGGCGAGAAGAAGCGGGAGACGCCGCTTCTGGAGCCACGTGGTGGGCAGACGGCGGCTTCCAGGGCCCAGGTCTGGCCTTGACCCCAGGGCCCGAGAGAATCCCACCAGTAGCTTCTTGCTAGTCTCAGTTAACAGGCCAGGGGCTGGGTGCAGTCAGTCCTGCCACCCACCGCGACCTCTCGGCCCTCACTGCCCTGAAACCCCAGGTGCCGGCCATTGAAAGCCTTTGCCTTGCTCACTGTCACTCTCCCTCATGCTCACTGCATACAAACTGCCCGCACGCCCCAGGGCCAGGTCCTGGCGTACAAGCAGGGCTCTTCAGCCTTGGCCCCGGCCCGTCCTGCCTTTCTGAAAGAAAAGTCCCCCTGCCTCTCTCGTGCTCCTTTAGCTAGATCGCAAGCACACGCCTGCCTTCATTGACAGAGCCAGCCAGGCCTGACCACCGCCATCACCGGGCTTCCTTGCGGCAGTTCTGTCAATAAACAGGCTCCCTGGAGCCCCTGACCCTCTCGGGACCCTTCCCCAGCCCTCCAGTCAGTGCACTGAAGGGCACTGAGATGCAGGCTCCTTCATCACCCCCACATGCAGCCTCCCGTCTCTCCTCAGGCCGCACTGAGCTGACCACGCAGGACAGGCTCCTGGAGCGGCTGGCCCTTCTGGGCGCCTTGCAGTCCAGAGCCCCCGCCTCTACCGGGAAGGGCCCTGCAGACCCACCCCTGGACACCAGGCCTCGGGGGGCCGGAGGCAGGTGGGACTCCTGCAGCATGTTCCCCTCCTCCACAGCTGGCCCTGGCTGTGGGCAGGCACTTGATGGGCATTTCCTTTCATGGCGATCAGGTGGGGGGTGCTCGCAGCCCCGTTTCATAGCTGCGAAGGTGGGGGCTCAGAGAGGCTGACTGGCCCAGCCATGTGTGGCAGAGCTGGGACTACCCCCCAAAGCACCTGCTCTTCCCCTGCACCCCAGGGGAGCCCTCCCCTCCCCATCCACAAAGCCTCCCGGGGCAGGGATCTGCCCCTCTGGCCTCCCGGATATCCAGCCCTGGACAGCTGAGCCCATGACCACTGGGAGCCTTTTCCTGGGACCTCCCCTCTCTGTGTCCTTGGGGGTGTGGGAGGGCGGAGAAAGGCTGGGGTGGGGGAGAGGTGGGGAGGGCCTGGAGCCCTCAGGCTTGCTCCTCCACTTGTGCTGCGCCCCCTTGTTAGGAATCTTAGAGCCAATGAACCTTTCACCTGAGCTAGATTGGTGGGTTCTGTGCCCGGGGACCCAAAGCACCTCATGGAACAGCCGAGCCCTTGGGGCACAGCGGGCTGGAGGAGCCAAGTCGTCCGCGGCATTGATTGTAATTCGCTCACTCGTCCACTTAAGTGGCAGGGCTGCCCGCGGAAGGGGCAGCGAGGACCCCTGGGCTGCCAGGGCAAGTGCTGCCAGACAGCGCTGGCCCAGCTCGTGGGCTGTTCTGCGGGCGCGAGAGCAGGTGCGCTTGGAGGCCGCCTGCCCGGCACAGGGCCCGGCGGTGACGCAGCGCCCGCTCCTCTCAGGTGTGCTGTGCCAGCGCCTGGCTCCCCAGCGGGGCTGGGCCCCGGGCTGGCCCAGGGCATGAGGCCGAGGAGCTCAGCGGAGCCCGCCACCGTCTTCATCGATCTGCGGCCCCCGGAGCCGTCACGCCAGGGCTCGCGGGAAAGGTACCGGGGCGGCGCGGTCCTGCAGCTAACCGGCTGCCACGCGGGCCTCGGGCGCGGGAGGCACAAGCGGGCAGCTCGGGGTGAGACAGGCACTGCTAGTTGAGGGGGGTTCCTGGGCAGGACCTGGGCCTGGCCACGGGCCCCTGGGTCCCATCAGCAGGCTCCCTGCGGGGAGGGGAGACTCAGGGGCAGAGCCTGAGGTAATGGGCTGGGGCACGCTGCCCAGGAGCACACTGCCTTACCTGGCAGGCAGCCTGTGATCTCCTGGCTGCTGCAGGCAGGGCTCTGACGACCTGCCTGTCCTCGGGTGGGTGGGTGGGGGGCGGGTTGCTGGGGCATGTCCAGCCAACTGCGTTTCCTCACCTCACAGCTCCAGCTCCAGCTCTGAGGAGGAGGAGGAGGAGGAGGAGGAGGAGATGGCAGACCTCCCAGAGCCGGCATCGCCCTCCTCCCAGGGGCTACGGTAACTACAGAGGCCTCCTCCATCTGGGCTTGTCTGGCACATTTAACAAGACAGCCCTGCCTCGCACCCAGAGGCCCGCACTGGAGGATGTGTGTGTGTTGGGGGGGGGGGGGTTCAGATAGGTGGGGGTAGCTTGCGGGAGCCCATGGACAGGGGTGGAGTGGGGGGGGCATTGTCTTGGCCTGGCCTGCTACCCTCCAGCCATCACTAAGGGCGCCTTAGCTGGCTCTCCGGAGGATGAGCGCATTTTCTTTGGGGAAAAAAAAATCTGATCGATCTGGCTCCCTGCTGGTGAGGCCGTGAAGAGAGGGGAGTAAGTGCAGGTTGTCGGCCAGAAGGGGAGCCCCTGCGTGGATCACGGAGTGAAACACCAGCTTCAGCCAAGACCCTCTGAAGTGGGCGGGGCCCCCCTGCAGCCATGGGGCAAATGCTCTTTGCGTTGCATGCAGTGTTGCCGGGGCCTGGGAACCCGGGGTCTAGTGCAACTTCCCCCCAGTGTGGCGCCATCAGGCATTGCAGGAAGCCGCATCGGGGTTGGGAAGTGTCCTGCAGGTTTCCTCCCAGAAGCCTTGCACACGCTACCTGCGTGAGGCCTCAGCGCGGGCTCTGACGTCAGGCCTAGTCCCCTGAGAGCAGCGACGGGCTCTGCGGGTGCCTGCCGCCTGTGTGTGTCCTGCTCCTGCAGCGAGGTGCTGGGAGCTTGGGCCCCCACTGGGCGGTGACTGAGGGGGCTTCTCTGTCACAGGCACTGCACGGGGAAGAGTCAGCTCCTCCAGCAGCTCAGGGCATTCCGGATGGGGACAGCTCAGCCCCAGTCGCCCGCCAGCAAGGGTCCCAGTGGCCAGAACATGTAGGGCCCTGAAGATGTGGCCAGATCCAGGATGAGGAAGCAACACGGAACATTCTGGGTTGAGGGGCAGAGTGCCCAGGCCAGAACCCTAGGAGGACGTCCCAGGGGCCCTCTGGGGTCAGAGACAGCCAGTAAGACCCTGGTGCTCTTCTGGGCCAGCTACAGAGGCCCCTGGCACGGAGCTGGGGTCAGCGGGACATGTGGCCTACCCAGTGCCCCTCACTCTCTCAGGTCTCCATCAGCAGGAGCCTCTGTGGCCAGGGTGCCGTCCCCCAGTCCTTGACCAGAACCAGGCCTGGGCATTTTTGTGCACTTAGAGCCTAGAGGCCAGCACACACTGTGGCCGCAGCTCAGCAGTCCCAACAGCCCCTCCTGGGAAGGTGCCCATGAGGAAAGAGCAGCACCGTGGGTTCGTTCTGAGAGGACTCCAGGCCCTTCCATCTTTTCCATTTCTGCATTTTTCCTCTTACTGTGCATCTAGTATTCCCATCCCTCCAGGCTTTTCGAAAAACTATAAAACTCAAGTAAAATGTGTTTGAACAGCTGCAGGTCAAAGGCTCTTGAGAGCAAACGCGGCTTCCTCCCAGGGCCCCAGGTCGCTGCTCTTGTGACACTACAATCCACACACCACACACCAGGCGCACGGATCAGGTGGACTTTTTGCTTCTTCCTTTACCCCCGTCACGAGGGCACGAGTCTGCTCTGGGGCCCTTCCACACGGAGGGTGGAGGTGAGCTTCCACTACAGCCGCAACACACAATACTGCTGTTTCGGCCGCTGATCTTTTGTCACCTGGGAACGGGTTACGAACCCCCCTCGTGGGTGGCCAGCAGGACCTGGGCCCCCAGGGGTGCTTCTCTCCTCCTCGCCTGTTACCTCAGCCCCAGGGCCCCATTCAGAGTCATTTCAGAACTCCTGTTCTCAGCCCCACCGCCCCTTCATGCTGAGGCCTGGGCCTGGGCCTCTGGCTGAGCTCTTCTCGGGATTCTGCTTCCGTCTCAGCCGCTCTGCCCTGCCTGCGAGGGATCAGCTGTCACCTCAGGCTCCCCACTTCATGGGCCCGCAGCCTGGCAGGGACTTGGCATGTGACCCTGCTCGGCTGGGGTCACCACCGTTTGCTGCGGTGCTGAGGGTCTGTTCTCATGAAGCACCCCACACCCTCTGCTCCCAGCGCGGGCAGCGGGCCGGCGCGGCGCAGGGCAGGGAGGCAGGTGGTTCACGGCCCCTGGCGCAGCCAACCCAGTCAGCAAGAGCACAGGCCATTTTTTCATTTGACCCATCTCCCCCCACGTGTACGTGTACCTGTCTAGGTGCCGGTACGTTCATTTAGGGGCATTTCACAACAAAGCTGGAAAACAAACGACTCCACCCTCCATATTAATCACTGTCAAGGCAGCTGGAGTGAGAGCGCGGGAGGTCAGCCAATGTGGGTTCAAGGCTGGGTCCACCGCCCAAAGAAGGTGCTTAAAGCTCTCCGGGGCTTTTCCCCATCTGCACGAGAAGCACGACGGCCCCACAGCACAAGGATGCATGGGTTTCTGGAACCTACAAGCCCCCCAGGCCTGTGGGCTGAGAGGATGGTGATGGCGAGGGGGCTGAGAAGCAGGCCAGGGCCCGCCAAGGGTCGACAAAGGGGAAGGGGCGCCCTCCGAGAAGCCGAATCTACCGACACAGGCCGAGGGCGTGGCCACCAGCCTGGGCTGAGAAGCCAGCCTGGGGCTCCCGCTGCATGGGCAGGTGGATCCGGCTCGGTGCTGGGCTCCAGATGCTGGCCCAGGTGGTAAATATTACCCCTAGCGCAGGCAGCCGCCTCAACAGAGAGCACACTAGGGCCAGAAGGGCTGTCGTTTATTTAGGGAGCAGAGAGAAGGGGGTCACGCGGAATCTGGGTTGTGTGGAAAGGGCGACATGTCTAGTGATGGGGGACACGGCAGAGTGGAGCTGGCAGGATGGGGGGGGAGGGCTCCCGCGAGCAGGAGCCCCACTCCCTGCATGGAATGATCCAGAACCCAGTGGATTCAGCAGTGACCCTGACTCCTGTGATGACTAAACCAGGCAAGGCCTCTCTGCTGCTCTGTCGGCCACTCGGGAGGCCGTGCGTGTGGGCAGATCTGGATCACATTCGCCTCAGAGAGACCAAGGCCAGCCTGTCCTTGGGGTTCAGCAAAGGCAGAAAGTGGCAAGGCTTCCCCAGTCTGGGAGGTCAGAGGAAGGGGTCCAGGGCCTCTGGTGGCGCAGGGGTTAAGTGTCAGCACTATGAAGCGATCGCCAGCCACTGCAGCACAAGTTCGAGCCGCCACCGGGGAGCTGACCCACAGGGCGCAGCAGACCTCTCCTGTCTCTGCACTGCTCCCCACTCTGTCTCTGGTGAATCCTCTCACCCCCGCACCTCTGGCCTGTACCCCAGCTCTTGTATGCATAAATCTTTTTTGAAAAAAGAAGGGGTTGAGGGGAAGCAGTCCCACATCAGTGTACATCCCATATAACAGCTCTTTGAAGGTGACCCCAATTCATCCTATTTCCTCACTGATACCTAGTAGAATAGGGGGGTCCACTGGAATAGCCCCCACAGGCTACACTCTGAAAGTGTGTCACTTTGGGGAGGGGCCCAGGGAAGGCAGACAAGCTGCCATGGGGGGGGAGTGGTGTCCCCCACCTCACGTCCACCTGGCCCCTCCGCATGGAACCTTACTTGGGAACAGGGTCGCTGCAGACGAGGCTGAGAGTTCATAGTGGACCCGGTGTCCTTTCCAAAGGAGAGAGAGGACTGACCGGTGTCCTGGGAAGACACTGGCGGAGGCAGCGACACGGCCCGGGCAACGGCCAGGGCGGGCGGGCGCGGCTTCCAGAAGGACCAGCCGAAGCCGCGGGCTCCTGAGCCCGGCGGTGGACACTGCGGTGGACACTGCCGCGGCAGCCCCCACCCGAACACCACGCACCGTGTCCTCGCGCGGGGGGCGCGGCCAGTCTGAAAGATGCGGCTTGGCGGTTTCTGGCAACTCTAGGAATCGTGGTCAGGAGACCCCGGCAGGGGCCGGGGCAGCGGCGCGGGCAGGCCTGGGCCCGGGCCCGGGGACTTCCCGGCGGCGGCGGCCGCACCCCCTCGGGGCCGTGGCTGCGCTGGTGCTTGTGCAGGTCGGCGCCCCGGCGGAAGCCCCTGCCGCAGGCCGGGCAGGCGTAGGGCTTCTCGCCCGTGTGCGTGCGCCGGTGCGCGCTGAAGTGCGAGCTGTTGCTGAAGCGCTTCCCGCACTGCGCGCAGGCGTAGGGCCGCTCGCCGGTGTGCGTGCGCCGGTGGATGACCAGGCTGGAGCTCTGGCTGAAGCGCTTCCCGCACTGCGCGCAGGCGTAGGGCCGCTCGCCCGTGTGCACCCGCTGGTGCGTGCTGAAGTTGGAGCGGTCGCTGAAGCCCTTGCCGCACGCCTGGCACCGGTAGGGCCGCTCCCCGGTGTGCGTGCGCCGGTGCTTGGTCAGGTGCGAGCTCTTGCCGAAGCCCTTGCCGCACTCCGGGCACGCGTAGGGCTTGGCCGCCCCCTGCGGGCCCCCCCTGGCCCCCGGCCGCTGGGGCCTGATGGGGTCCTGGCCGCGGCCCCTGACGGCTGGGCCGCACTCCCCTGTCCCGGGGGAGTCCTCCTGGGTGTCCTCTCCATCTTCAAACCGCGCCCCAAGCCCTGAGACAGAAAGCACAGTCGCTGACTGGGAAGTAAAAGCTGCGGGAGGGTCCACCCCAGGCCGGGGTCCACCCCTGTACCGAGGCAGGGTCCCCCTCAGAGTCGGGGCAGGGAAGCTGGGCGAGACGGGACAGGAAAGCAGGCAGTCCTCTCCTCCCTGGGAGGTGTGGGCATCTCCCCATTTCACAAGGTGAAAGGCCTTGTCCAGAGTCACAGGGCTGTGAAGACCCATGCCCTGGCAGTCAGGCTCTGGAGGGGTCTCCCCTGGGGCCAGGGGGCCACATTGGGGGCATGTGGCCATGCTGTCACACCGGGATGGGGGCTGCAACCGGCCTCTACTGGGTAGAGGCCAGGGATGCTGGTGGACGCCTACATTTTCTGTGTTAACAGGCCAGGCCATGGTGCCCAGACGCTCGGTCAAACATCAGCTGAGATGTTGCTCTGGAGGGCATTCTGCAGGTGTGATGGACCTGTACAGTCAGTTGCGGGTAAAGAAAGCAGGTTGTTCTCTGCACTGTGGGTGGGCCCTGGCTAATCAGGTGCAGATCTTATGAACAAAAACTGAATTTTCCTGAAGGAGAAATTCTGTCTCAAGGCTGCAACACAGAAACCCTGCCTGGCTTTCCAGCCCGCTTGTGGGTCATTTGGATTCCAGCCTCACCAGCCTCCACCATCATGTGACTCTATTCCTTAAACAAACCCCCTATTTGTTTCCCTGGAATACACCTGATTCAAGGTGGCGCCTCAATCCTATAGGCAAGGTTTCACAGAGTAAATGTGTCTTGGGAGGAGCAGGAGAGACGGTGTTGGGTGGTGAGGACAGCCAGGGCCTCACTGGGGGCAGCTCTCCCCGAGGAGGGCAGGAGTCGGATGTGAACCCGACCGCTGCCGTGGGTGAGGAAGGGAAGGAACAGCACAATCCGGGCACCTGCAGTCAGGCCACTGATGGGACATGAGCCTCCCTGGCTTCCCCGCTGGCTGCTGGGAGGACTCAGGAAGCACCCCTGCTCCACCAGACCAACCCCGGGCATGGCCTGTGAGCCCCTACTTGTATCGTGTTCCCCAGTTACTCCTGGTTCCTATAGGCTATGGGGCCAGGAAGGTGCTCGGCAGCCATGCCTCCTCGCCTGGGCCTTGGGGCCCATCAGGGAAATGCTGGGTGGGCCACACCCCGCCTGAGAAGACCCGCCCCCCTGAGGCCCACCCAGAGACACGTCACGTTTCCGATGGGACCCAGCTGGACCCCGTCACGTTACCTTTGTGCTCCGGCACCACGTCCCAGCTGCGGTCCTGCCGAGCTGGGTCCAGGCCTCCCCACTCCTCCTGGGGCAGATACTCGGGCACCCCCTTTAAGGTCTCCGGCACCTGCAGGAATGCAGCCCGTCAGGCCCGGCTCCCAGGAGCTGCCACTGCTCCTTCCCTGAGCTGGCGCAGCAGACCCCCCGCCAGGGCACAGCTGTGGCTCCAACACTGCTGGAAGCTGCTTTTAGGGGGCCACCATTGCCACCTCACTGTCCCAGAGCACAGGGCAGAGTCAGTGTGCAGGAACAGCTGGGGACCCACTGGGACCACTCTACGCTCAGCCATTGGGGCCCATGGGGCCCATGCTCTTTGGCATCTGCCCCATTTGGCCCTGGCACCCAAATGGGGTCCAGGGAGACTTCAGGTCACCTCTAGGCCTGGGCTCCCAAATCCAGCACCAGTCTGACCTGGGGGGTATGATGGAAACCCAAGCAGAAAACTGCCCAGAAGAGACACACCCACAGTGAGAGAGGGTCTGCTGGGGCTGGAGGGCAAGCTCCTTTCCTCTGAGAGGCAGGGGGGCGGGTGTGGGGAGGGGATGGGAATGGTCTAAGTTGCCTGTGGGGCGACCACAGTCTGTGGGGCCACCAGATGCCGCAGGGGTGCTGCGTGCCCGTGAGCTTGTCTCAAGAGCTGTGATGGAGACAACAGGTGCGGCTCCAGGGAGGGGGATCTGCCCAGCTGGGTCTGAAGTGACCCCCCCCCCCAGCTCACCACTGCATCCCGGGACATGCCTAAGAGCCGGGTACCTCTGGAGAACAGGCAAGACTTCCCAGGAGGCAGAGATCAGAGTAATGTGGGAACCCCACGGATGAGGCCAGGGAGTGAGAAAGTTCCCCTGATAAGGGGTGGGATGCACCAGACGTGGCACCGGCTCACCTGGGGGTGGGATGAAAGGCAGGACGTGGCTGGCACCGTCTCCTGCTGCCTGGGGACCCCTGGGCCTGGGGAAAGAGCAGTCACTTTGGATGCTCCCACAGCCCACCACGCACAGCACTGAAGACCCAGCTGCCCCCACCCAGGCTCAGCTCCCACCTCCCCGTAGGCCCCACCCTCTTGCACCAGAAGGTCCTTGGCCTGCCCCCCCCAACCGCCATGCCCTCCTTTCTTCTGGAGAGACAGCTACTCACCCCTCTTTGGCCAGTGCTGGGGACCTCTTTTCGGTCTGTGGTTCAGCTTGGCAGGGGGCCTCAGGGTGGAGTGCCAAGCCCCTTCTCCCTGGGACAGCGCCTCTGGTGTAGCCTCAGCCTGGCATGTCAAGGGTGGTTCTCCTGCCTCCTGGGGCACTGTGGCATCAGAGGGCACCTCCAGGCCCTGCGTGCAGAGGGAGATCTGTCCACCAGCTCCCAGGTCGGGGGAAGCCCAGGCCCTCCCCTTGGTCACCCCAGGCATCCACCGCCCCCAAGGAGGCAGCAGAGAGCTGTGTTTGGAACTGGAGTTATTAGCAGGTGGATCTGTATGAGACTTCTACCCCCCCCCCCATAGTGGAGCTGGAGTGAGCTCCGGAGCAGTGCTGTCCGCGCACTTTCCTTCGTGACAGAGAGTCCTGTGTCTGCACTGGCCAGTCCAGTAGCCACTGGCCATGGGTGACAACCGAGTGCCTGAAATATGGCCACTGTGACTTAAGAATGACATTTAAAATTTTTTTTTTTTAAAGTATTTTTTTTTTTAATAGAGGCATGTTTTTTATTTATTTATTTATTTGTTTGTTTCTTTGTTTATACATGCACTGGGTACAGTCAGAAACGCGGGAGGGTGAGAGAATTCACCAGAACCAGAGCAGGGAGCAGAGCAGGCAGAAGGACCGAGGTACACTGCTGAGGGGAGCAGCGGGCGGCAGGAGAGGTCTGCACGCCATGTGGGACCCTCCTCCGGTGGCCGGGAGCAGCTGGGGATCGAACTGGCGCCGCAGAGGCCACGGGCAGCTTCGCAACCCAGCGCTCAACCGCTGCGCCACCGGGGAGGCCCTGACATTTAAAATTTAATTCAGGGGCCTCTCTGGTGGCACAAGGGTTAAGATGCAACCTATGAAGCAATCCGCAGCCTCTGCAGCACGAGCTCGATCCCTGGCCAGCCAGAGAGCAGCCCATATGGCGCAGCAGACCTCTCCTGACTCACCCGCTGCTCCCCTCAGCAGTGTATTTCAGTCAGTCTGCCTGTTCTGCTCCCCGCTCTGTCTCTGGTGAATCCTCTCACCCTCCCACACCTCTGGCCTATACCCCAGCTCTTGTATGCATAAATAAATAAATCTTTAAAATAAAAAAGTTAATTCAAAGAGCTACCTGTGGCTGGGAGCCTGTGTACTGGACAGACCAGTCCCAGCGGGCAGGGAACTTCTGGGCATCTAATGAGTGTTGCCAGGTCTTTCTTCCCAGGGTCCTCCCTCTTCTGGGACCTCTTCAACCCCGAAAGCCCAGACCAGAGGGTCTCCAGGCTTCTTCCATCAAATCTGTGCCTGGCCTAAGCTGGGACAATGTCAGGACCCAGACCACGCTAGCTTAGGGCTGGTGGAGCCCTATGTGGTTAATAACGCGTGGACACCCACTGGCCAAGGCCGAGAAACACTTCTCAGCTGCCTGCTTCAGTTCCCGTGTGCAGGGAGCCCTGGGTCCTTCCAACAACCCAGCTGGCCGTGCCCCAGAGCCCAAGAGACCTCCAAACGCAGACCTCAGCAGCGGGGCCCTGTTTCCTCACCTCAGGGCCAAAATGCCCCCCGCCTCACCCGCTGTCTCCGTTTCCTGGGCTCCCGCTGCAGCCCTTCCACGAGGACCACGGCCTCCTCACCGCTCTCGGGCTGCCGCTCCCGCACCCGGGCCTGGATCTCGCCCGGCAGCACCGTCAGGAACTGCTCCAGCACCAGCAGCTCCAGGATCTGCTCCTTGGTGCGCAGCTCGGGCCGCAGCCAGCGGCAGCAGAGCTCCCAGAGGCGGCTCAGGGCCTCCCGGGGTCCAGCCACCTCCTGGTAGCAGAAGAGCCGGAAGAGCTGGCGGAAGGTCTCGGGGCTGGGGTCCTCCGTCTCCGAGGAGTGCTCCTCCTCCCAGCAGAAGTCCTCCTCCACCTTCACAATCAGGATCTCGTCCTGCTCCAGCGGGGGTGGGAGTTGGACACTGCTGGCAGTGGCCATGGCTCCCCGGGGCCCTGCTCTTTCTCACGCCTCAGGGTCCAACCTGCCTCTCCCTGTAACTCTGGCCATACGCTGGAGAAGGTGTTTTTCAGGACTCTGTGGAGAGACGATAGCATCATTTGGGGTGTTGTACCCCGCTGGGTGCACCCATAAGCACCTACCCTCGTTGGCAAAAAGGAGAGGGTTGAAATAGATCAACCAGCCTCGCTATTACCCCCTAATAACTTCCGGGCAGGTTCAGGAAACTCTCCGGGCCTCAGTTTCCTCATTTGAAGGGCGGAGCTATCACCTACACACAGGTTGCCGAGGGGAATACACGGGGTGTTTGGAAAGGGGTAGCACAGCGCCTGGAACGCGTCAGGGGCCGAGGAGCGCTCAAGTGTCACTACTACAGGTGGCCCTTTGGGGTGGGGCCCCCTGGGGTCTACGGTGTCCAGGGGGACGCAGGTTCTGTGCCCCGATGTCGGGATCGACGGGCTCCATGAGCCCGAAGTCCGTCCGCGCGCCCCGTGGGCCCCGGCAGGCAGGGTCCCCACGGCCCCGCAGCGCCAGGGCCGCGCGAGCGCGACTGTCCCGCGGGCTGCGCCCCTCAGGTGGAGGGTGCGCGTGGCCGAGGCCGCAGCACAAACCACGGGACGGAAGCTGGAGGCGGCACCCGCGCCCGCACTCACCCGCAGCGCTGCGGGCCGAGGGGGCTCGGGGCGCGCCGGGGGCGGAGGGCCGGGCCAAGGCGCGGACGCGGCAGCTGGGGGCTCGGCCGCCGGCCAGCCCAGGGCGTGGGAGGGGGAGGCGGAGTCCCGCCTCGCAGGACGCAGGCGCAGAACGGGCCCGCGCCGGCCATTGGCTGAGCCGGCTACGGGGCGTGGGGGCGGGGCGGGCCCAGGGAGGCGTTGTGCTAATACAGTCCCTGCACCATTGGCTGTCGAGCGTGATTCTGCGTAGGCGGGCCCACAGCGGCATTGTGGGTACTGTAGTTTTCTTACCTCTGGCGGCTCAGCGGCCGGGACGTGGGAATCGGGCTGCGAGGGCTGGCCGGCGAGAGGCATTGTGGGAAATGTAGTCCTAGCGGTGTGGGCTGCCCTGCTTTCACACCTAGGATGGGGCCGTGTAGGCGGGCCTGCGGGAGGCCGCGCTCACCCGCCTCATCCCCACCACGGCCAGCTCGGTCTGAGCGTGGGCCAGCCCTGGGGACTCTGCGGCTCCGAGGCTGTTCTCCCCATTTCGCTTCCAATGGCCGGTGGCTTGGCCCGGGAAGGCCCGCTGTGCAGGGGGAGCCTGAACATCTCCCTTGCATTAGGTCCTCTGTGTGCCAGGCTCTCCTTCCAGCAGCCCAGAGAGAGGCGCTACTCTCCCTGGAAGTGAGGAAACTGAGGCAGGGAGCTTCCCACACACCCCTAGTAAGTCAGAGCCAGCCTGAGGTTGGGACCCCAGCTCTGTCCTAGTCCAGCCCCTTAATTTTAGGACTAGGAAATGAAGACCCAGAAAGTTACCTACGTGGGGGCATATTGGTTATCAACTGCCTAATTGTTTCATTTGTTAATTTATGTAATAAATTTGTTAATTTATGTAATAAAATGTATTGTGCTCTACTTTGTGCTGCCTCACACAAACAGGAGCTGAGTTAGTTGGAAATCGGTCCTGGTGTGGGGTAGAGTCTGGGGTGCAGGTAAAGGTCATGGTGAAGATTCTGTGCCCACTCCAGCAGAGTGCCCCTCCCTGGCACAGGTAAGTGCTCTGTACACACACGTGACAACCTGCTTATTCCTGTGCTCTTAGTTCTGGTTTCCCCAGACCCAACGCCTCCCACCCCCCCTTTTTTTTAAAGATTTATTTATTCATACAAGAACCAGGGTACAGGCCAGATGTCCAAGAGGGTGAGAAGATTCACCAGAGACAGAGTGGGGAACAGAACAGGCAGACTGAATGAAATGCACTGCTGAGGGGAGCAGGAGAGGTCTGCCGCGCCATGTGGGTATCTCCCTGGCTGGCAGGGAATAGAACCAGCGCTGCAGAGGCAGGCTCAACCGCCTGCCCCACCAGGGAGGCCCCCTCCCCCTTCTTTTCTTCCACTCTTGCCTGCCTTTCTCACAGCATATCTTTCCCCTACAGTCAAGTCATTGGTGAGCGCACCAGGCAGAACAAGACACCAGCCTAGATAATGAGTGACGTTAAATAAACAGAATTACGTTTAAAAAAAAAATAACAAGAATAAGAAACCTGCCACTCCCTTTGCTTCCAAGCAGGGTGAGGAAGGGGAATTAGAACAAGCCACAGATGGAGGAAGAAGGAGCAGAGACAAAAGGAGGGGGCACACAGAAAGGGTAGGTTCTACAGAAATGGAGGCATGCCAACTGGTTACAGGGCACACTGGGCCCTGTCCAGATGGGCATATGGCTCGGGGGACGCCAGCACACTGTCTCCTGCTTGGCTGCGGGACTGGCCTTGGGTCTCCTGTCATCTTCTCCTCAGGTGTGCACACAGACCCTGGTCAGCCCATGGAGTGGCTGTGCCTGGTGCTTGCATCCCTACCCTCTCGGCTGCTTTTCTGTGACTACAACCCACAGAGGTTTAAAGGGTGCATTTCTACCTGGCTCTATGCTTCTGGTCTTAATCTTCCTGTTCCTTCAACTATGAGCAAAAGGAAGGTACAAATTACCTCCCGAAACAGAAATCAAATCTCCCACCCTAGGGTAAGATCTTTGATTATCAGTTCATATTTAGAAGGCCTCTGATGAGTCTGTAGGGGAGAAAAAGTATATCACCCAAATATATGTCTTTGGTAAAGGCTGATTTATGGGGTCTCTGAAGGCTGATTAGAGGTTGCTTTTGAAATAGACATTTACGTGGAGCCTCCCTGGTGGCCTAGGGGTTAAGTCTCAGCGCTATACATGCTACGGACTGAGTTCGATTCCCAGTCAGGGAGCTGACCCATAGGGCACAGAAGACCTCTCCTGTCTCCCCACTGCTCCCCTCAGCAGTGTATCTCAGTAAATCCTCCTGTTCTATTCCCCACTCTGTCTCTGGTGAGTCCTCTCACCACCACTTACTCTGCCCCACACCTCTGGTCTATGCCAAAAAAACCCAAAAAACAAAACACAACAATATAAAAAACATAAACCAGGACCACAGACTTCATTCTAACTATACTGCTGATGCCCCAGAGCTTACTAGGATTAAGTGAGATAGTGCATGAAAATATTTTCCTTTGGGCCTCCCTGGTGGCGCAAGGGTTAAGACACAACCTATGAAGCTATCCGCAGCCACTGCAGAACGAATTTGATTCAGGCCAGCCAGGGACCTACTCACATGGCGCAGCAGACCTCTCCTGACTCGCCCGCTGCTCCCCTCAGCAGCATACTTTGGTCAATCTGCCTGTTCTGCTCCCCACTCTGTCTCTGGTGAATCCTCTCACCCCCTGCACCTCTGGCCTGTACCCTAGTTCTTGTGTGCATAAATAAATAAATCTTCAAAAAAAATATTTTCCTTTGGGGTGAGACATAGAAGCACTCAGCAAACATCAGCTGCTTTGCTGTTCATTGACAGGAAGGATGAAGGATAAAGACACCTGCTGTGTGATGCTGGGAAATCTCTCCTGGGAGTCAGCTTTGTTTGGTTTCCATTTTAAATTTTAGGCAGAAGATCATCCAGTCAACAGGGAGACAGGAATGGCCGTGGTTTACACCTTGAACCACCCAGCATTTGAAACTAGCTGCCCTATCTCTGTAGTTAAATTGAAGGAGCAGACAGTTAAGAACCTCCTTGAAAAACACAAGATTCCTCTGAGAGCAGCCTCCAGGGTGAGTCATCGTGGAGAAAGGCTGTGCGTGTGCGGCTACAGAAGGGATGAGGGGCCATCAGGCCTGCTCGGAAATGTACTCATGGGGTGATGTCTGCCAAACTCCTGCTTGTGGTCAGCCCAGACATTGCTCAGAATGGGGTGAAGGATCACATGCTCCTCTGGGGAGAATCACGGGCTTGGGCTGACATAACAGATACCCCAGACTGGGGGCCAGACCCACATTTACTGCTCACAGTCCTGGAGGCTGGGCCCCAGCTCAAGGTGCTGGCAGAATTGGTACCTGATAAGGACTCCCTGGCTGGACTTCTCTGTGTGGCCACTCAGTGGAGAGAATTTCTTGTTTTCCTCTTACTAGAGCTTGCTCCAGATACACTCCTGGCACCAGACAATAGTCACAGTGGGGGTTAGGGCCTCACCATACAAATTGCAGGCGGTAGGGGGTCAGGGGGTGATGAGGCAGTTTAGTTCATGTCACATACTGAGATCCACAAAGAATGCCAGGCCCTGAATGACAAGATTGGAGGGCCAGGGGGAGAGAAGTCTGGGCTGTCAACACAAACACATTTTGCACACCAAACATTCTGGGATTTTTTTTTTTTTACAGCTTATTTATTTATGCATACAAGAGCTGGGGTGCAGGCCAGAGGTGCAGGGGGACGGGGAAGAGGCTTCACCAGATACAGAGTGCGGAGAACAGGTGGAGCCACTGAAATCCAGTGCTGAGGGGAGCAGCAGGGAGGCAGGAGAGGTCTGCAGCGCCCTGTGGGTAGCTCCCTGGCCAGGGATGGAACTCATGCTGCAGTGGCTGTGGCTAGCTTCATAGTGCTGAGACTGACCCCTGTGCCACAGGGAATCCCCATTCTGGAATAGTCTTAACACCAACACACATGCTCCTTTCCGTATTTCTTAAACACAAGCCCCTCTTGGTCTTGTTTGTAACACTTTACAAGAGTGACATGGACGTGGAGACCGTATTTCTGCAGGACACAGCGGCTGTGATACAGGGCCTCGGAGCCAGCGTCCAGGGACCGCAGCGAAAGAGGACTCTCAGGAAGCAGGGTGTGCCCCGGGGGGGGGGGGGGTTCACCTCTTTTTTTTTAAGATTTATTTATACAAGCACTGGGTACAGTCAGAGGCGCGGGAGGGTGAGAGAATTCACCAGAACCAGAGCGGGGAACAGAACAGGCAGACTGATGAAGTGCACAGCTGAGGGGAGCAGCGGGCGGCAGGAGGGGTCTGCGCACCATGTGGGACCCTCGCCGGCGGCCGGGGATCGAACCGGCGCTGCAGAGGCTGCGGGCAGCTTCGCAGCCCAGCGCTCAACCGCTGCGCTGCCACGGGAGGCCCTCAGGTCTGCTTTTTAATTGGCATCACAAAAACAGTAACTTTGACGTTTATTTTATCAAAAAATATTTCTTTGCAGCTTTTTAAAACAGAAAACAACGCACTCCTCGGGGAAGACAGGCCCTGCAGTTGGCCCCTCATTCTAGGGGTGAGCGTGTCCCCCCAGGCCCCGCCCAGCCCTCCTCACTCCAGGCAGCCCTGGTCCTGCTGCTGCTGCAGTAACCGCGGAAGCCGGGGCAGGGTCGGCGGCCACGACCCGCGACGGTGACCCGGCCCCGCCCGCCCCGCGCCCCCCGCCCCCGCCGCCGCCGGGCACGGCCCCGCCCGGGGCTTCGATCGCAGAACCCTTTCCCTTCCGCGCCCTCCTGCCTGCGGGGCGGAGGCGGCCCGCCCCGACCCTTCAGGGGCGCCGGTCGGGCCCGGGTTTCGCGCGGGCCGCGCCGTGGAAGACGCTGAGCAGCACCCGGGGCGCCGAGGCCCCAGCAGCGGGCCGGGCCGGGCCACGCGAGCCTGCCTCGGGCCGTGCTCGTCTCTCCGCGTCCGCCCGGGTTCCCGCCGGGCGCACCCCGCTGTCCGCCGAGGGGAAGACGGGGCGGCGGGGCCGGCTCGAGACCCCGCGCCTCAGGCAGGACTCACGCAGCCGCCGCCGCCATCTCGCGCGTTTTCCCAGAGGCTCGCGCGCGGGCGCGAAGTCGCGGGCGCAGGCCCAGAGAGCGCCGCGGACTACAGTTCCCAGAGCCCTCCGGACTACATTTCCCAGAGTCCTGCGGACTACATTTCCCAGAGTCCTCCGGACTACATTTCCCGGAGTGCCTCCGCCCAGCGGCGGCGAGTCCGCGCCCGGCTGGGGGTCCTGGAGGAGCGTCGGCTGCGGACCCCACCCCGTCGTGGTCGCCGCGGTCGCGGGCCCGTCGCCGGCGCCCCCTGAGCCTCACTCTTGTGAGCCGGGGACCTCAGCCGTTCCGGGCTGTGTCTATTTGCCGTGGGTCTTTTGTAAGCGCCCCACCGGCGGCTCTGCCGGCCCGGGGTCCCCGCCCGCCGCAGCGCCCGGAAGGGCCGGCCGGGCCCGCGCGATGCGCCGCGGTGGAGCCGCCGGCGGGGCCGCCTGGCAGGGGCTGCCGCGGCGGAGCCCTGACCCGCAGGTGCAGGTGAGGGCGGCGCGGAGGGGGCGTCGTCCGCGCGGGGGCGGGTCCCGGGAGGCCGCAGCCCCGGGTGCCGGCGAGGACGGGGTGCGGGGCTGGACTGGAGGGGCCGGGCGGGGCGGGGCGGGGGCGGGAGGTCGGCGAGGACGAGCATTTTATCCGTGGAAACAGCAGAGTTGGATTTTATCGCGGGTCCAGCTCTCCCTCCCGGAGACCAGGGGCGCCGGGGCCCGGCGGGGCTGCTGGGACGGTGCCCCCCCGCCGCGGGGCGGAGCTGGGCCGGGATTCCGGGAACAGTCCGCAGGGCCTGCTGGTCTGATTGGGTTGGGGTGCGGGAGGGAGATGGGGATTACCACATCACGGTAAAATGGGGATAATAACATCTTTCGCTTTAGCCGCCGATGGGATTAAAGGACGAGACGGCCGCCCCATGACAGAAGCTTCACGGACTTTGTGCGTAAGGAAGGCTGCCTCTGTGTTCAGAGTAAATCTGTTTGCAAATGGCAAAACCTAAAACCAATGTATATATCTGGGAAGGGGGAAAATAAATAAAAGCAATGTCTGTGTCAGTGGACAGATGATGGATAAATCTCACAGAGATGAAGAGCGAAAAAGCAGGGGTCACATGACACCTCAGGAAGTTACAGAAACGGGCAAAGCAACACCACACAGCTTATATATGATACAGACATTGTGCTGAAAGTGTAAACAAATGCTCGGGGGTTGGATAAATACCAAATTCAGGGTGATGATTACTCCTGGCGGGGGCAGAGCTTGGAGAGAGAGGGGGAACAGTGCAGGAGGCATAGTCTGTGAGCATTAATGTGTGTTTTTTTTAAACAACGAAATAACTGTTACTGAAAATTTGCATTCTTGAAGTATTGAAACCTAGCAAATACTTTTATAAGCAATGTCAAACACATGCGATGCTAACATTTAAGCAGGCATTATCAGCTGTGTACTGTTGCTGTATTAATTTTCTCGACCTTCTAAGTCTGTCCTTCACAAGTGAACATCTAGAGTAGAGCACACACAGCTTGAGTAATTTTATAAATCTTTCCATCTCTAAATTCCACCCCCAGCAAGATGTAGGTCCGTTTTCAGTAGTTTAGCAGGTTCCTTTGTTTCCTTCCTAGTTAATTAGCCACAGCCCTTATGTGACACCACAGATCCGATTTCTATCACTTTTTTTTTTAAGATTTATTTTTATTTATACAAGAATAAATGGGGTACAGGCCAGAGGCACGGGAGGGTGAGAGGATTCACCAGAGACGGAGCAGGGAGCGGCGGGCGAGACAGGAAAGGTGTGCCCCGCCATGTGAGACTCTCCCTGGCCGCCTGGGAATCGAACCCGCGCTGCAGAGGCTGCGGTCAGATTCACACTGCTGCGTTCCACCCTCTGCGCCACTGGGGAGGCCCTCTATCACTTTCTATTGAGTTTTCCTTTCTTAGAAAAGTTTTTCTTCTGTGTGACGACACCCACTTTGCCCTTTCTCCTATCACTAGACGTGTGTGTTGTTTCCTGTTGGGCGAAGCGGCTCTGAATGTGCTGATCCATGTAATCAGTCAGGTGGATGTTTTGTTATACCAGGAACACGGGAATTCATTGAGAGTCATTTAAAAAATGAGACATTTTAAAAAATGTCCTTACAGCTATTTAATACGATGGCCGTGTCATGTGACATGAAGCTGCCTAGTGGATTGCCCCGTGCAGACCCACCCCACCTACAAAACAAAACAGCAGTCAGAAAAACTGCCTCTTACCAGACCTGGCATCTGTGAGCAGACTGACCTCAGCCCTGAGGTTGCTACCCCCTGTTTACACACAAGGAAGTGGATTGCAGGGTGTCAGGTGACTTACCTGAGGTCATGCAGTTGAAAGGGGCAGTGATGGACTTGGAACCCGTGTTGTTGAGTCTGGGGAGTCCCAGAGAAGGGCTGCGCCCTCTCCCAGAGGAGGGCTGGTGTAGGTCTGGAAATGAACAAGAAATCTTTGCCAGCCCTTTCTTTTATACAACTCAGAGTCTGTCCACGCCCAGGCTGCAGGGTCACAGCGGCCATGGCAAAAGCAGCCAGAACTGGAGGGAAAATCAAGCAGAGAGCAGGATCAACACTCCCTGGGGACCCCCTGCTCCCCTCCCAATTAAAAAAAAAGATTATCATCTTCGTGCTCGGGAGAAGCCCGGTGTGGATGCCACAAGAGGGGGTGTTGGAGCCTGGGAAGGTGTTAATATTGTCACTGGGCGGGGAGAGGATCTGGCGTCCCTCCTGATCCACCCCCAGCAACACAGGTGGATAAACCAGCCGCTGCCCACTGCTCCCCCGGGGGACGGGCTCTTAGACCCCCTCATCAAGACCAAAAAGAAGACTTCACAGACACCAGTGAAGGCAGGCGAGGAGCCAGCATTTACTGGTTGGCAACAGAGGAAGCAAGCCCTGGAGACCTCTGGGGCATGAGAGACTGAGGTGCCCAGGCTAGGGGTCTGCGTGGGGGCTCAGAGCCAGGGTAGTAGACTTGGCTAAGGCCCACTGATTGTTGCTAGTTGTGGTGGCGCCGGAGGGGCTCGTGTGAGCTCCAGGGCTCCAGGGGGACTGTCTCACTGGGCTCCTGCAGCTCCGGTTTGAACTGGTCTGGCCTCAAGATCTCTAACTTTTCTTCAGGGTCCCTAACTGCTCTCTTCCGGAGCAGCCAACCAGATAAGAGACAGAAAAAGACATAGATCCTGTGAACATACCTGTGAACATCCCAAGAACGCCCAGGCTGGGCACATCACTGAGAGCATGGGCTGAGGAGATACCCGGCAGCGGGCCTGGCCTGCGGTCATCAGGCTTCTTTCTCCCTTGTTTACTCTCCGGTGGGGACAGCAGAATTTTCCTTCAGTCCTGCCTTGTCCTTATCTTGGACCCTTCCTGTCTCAGCGTGGGAGAGGAGATGGCAACGGAGTGACAGGAAAGGGAGTTGGGGTCTAGGCTAGTGGCTTTCTCTCAAACCCCACTGGGGACCCCCGGGGAGAGTCTGACTTTGGGGAGCAGGGTCAAGAGTGATATTTTAGACGTGTCGTTGCTTTCTGAATAGGTCACACACGCCCCCAGTGGACAAGCAGCATGAAAGGAGAAAACTAAGGCCCTTCCCACTCTGGCTTCCCAGTTCACTCGTGCTCTCCATAAGTGACCAGGGGCCCCTGTGTCTTGAGGATCTTTCCAGAGATTTTGCATGCTGCCACCCACTGTCCACTCTGTTGCTCCTGTTTTCTTACAGTGGCCTTCGGCGATCAATCCGTGTCAGCACAATTGTGACGGGAACTCTCCTCTTCCACTTCTCTGTCCTCATGCTCATGCTTGCTGGCCCCAAGGGTTCCTGGCCCACATCCCGTGTACTCCTGCCCCAGGGCCTTTGCACCAGCAGCACCCTCTTTCCTGTCCGCTATGCTCTGCCCCCAGGGAACCCCATGGCTTAGTCCTTCACTCCTTCATGTCCCTCTCAAAGTCCCCTTCTCAGCAAAGCCCTCCTGACTCCCCTTTACAGTTGAAGCCCATGTCAGCCCTAGGCCACCCTAGACCCTGCAGTGCTTTACTTTGTGTTTATCTTGATTCATTCTTTTCAAGGACCACATTGCATTCCACCATGTGGTAGACTGAAGAATGACCCCCCACATCTAATTCCTGCTCTAGAAGCTGGACACTTGTTACCTTCCACGACAAAGCGGACTCTGCAGATGCAGTTGTCAATCGTTTTGTGATAGGGTGAGTGTCATGTATTATCCGATGGGCCCAAATCATCACCAGGGTCCTTATAAGAGGCAGGCAGAGGGCAGAGGATGCTGTGGCCCAGAACCAGGGTGTAAGCAGGCACACGAGCCAAGGAAGGCAGGCAGGCACCCTGGAAGCTGGGAAAGGCCAGCAAACGGACTCTAGAGAACCCTCTAGAACAGCCAGCCCTGCTGACCCCTGAGTTTTGACACTGTGACAGGAACCTCGGCCTCTGACCTCCAGAACTGCAAGAGGATATGTGAGAGTTGTTTTAAGCTTCTGAGTTTGTGCTAATTTCTTGCAGCAGCCACAGGAGACTGCATGCGGGGACATCCCCGATTTGCTTCCATTCCCTCATGGTGGACAGGCAGACCATCTCCTATTCGCCTTGCTGGGTCCCCAAGGACTCAGCTGCTGATATTGTGCTGCTAGGGACATCAGCTGTGTCTGGAGCAACTGGACAGGGGTGCTCCCGGCATCCAGTGAGCGGATGCTGCTCAATACCCCACATGGTACAGGACACCCCAGGAACACAAAATGATAAGGCCCCAAATGTTGACAGTGCCAAGACAGAAACGCTGGCCTGGCCCTCAGATCCACTTCTGGAAATGCAGTTGCCACGCCCAGGGCATGTGCAGGGTGGTAGTCGTGGCCACAGCTGAACGTGGCCTTGGGACTGTGCTCAGCATCTACAGAGCGACACACCAACTCTGAGATGCTGGCTGGGGATGGCGCGGGGCCCTAGGGCCTTGGGAGCTCCCCAAGACTGGAATCAGCGGGTCTGGGAAAGTAGTGATGGGGCAGATGCTACAGTTGGGTCCTGAGCTGGATGAAGTCACGTCTCTGCCCTCACAGAGCTCCCGGTTGGACACAGGAGACATCAGAAAAGAAACCATGTGATGTGTGTACAGACGGGGCAGCTAGTATGCTGTCCTGGGGAAGTCAAGGAGCGCTTCCTGGAGGAGGTGACTTTCAATTGGTGCAACGGTTAATTTTATGTGTCAACCTGACCGGGCCAGGGGATGCCAGGACGACTGGTATAACATTATTTCTGGGCATGTCTGTGACTGAGACATCTTCTCCAGCCCCTGACGTCAGTGCTCCTTGTTCTCCGGTGTTGGGGGTGGGCCGGGACTTACACCACTGCCCCCCACTTCTCAGGCCTCCAGACTAGGGCTGAATTGCACCACTGGCTTTCCCAGGTCTCCACTCGCAGATGGCAGGTTACAGTCTCGGTGTCATAACCATGTGAGCCAACACGCTCCGCGGGGTCCACGTGTGTGCCCCCCAGGGTGTCCCCTGCAGGGTCCCGAGTCCAGCTCGGGGAACGCGCTTCCTCCCCATTGGCATTTATCGAATGCTCCCCACGGACTTGCCGGGGTCTCCCGCCTCCCTGAATTATGGAGGCATCTGCCCTTGCTTGCCGGGGGTTCCAGAGACGCCCACCCGTTCCCGGGCGCGCCCTGGGAAGTGCTCACGGCCCAGCAGCACAGCCGCACCCCGGGGGCCCTTCCTCCTGCACCCCGCACCTCCAGAGCCCTTTCCACCGCAGGCTGGGAGAGACACCAGCGCCCCCTTTTTATGGATGAGGAAACTGAGGCCCAGGAGCGCGTGCGGGGCCCAGGGCGCGTGCGCATCCGTGCCAGGTGGGCTTCGCGACTCGGCCAGGCCCCGTGGGAGCTGCGTCCCCCCCACGCTGCCCTGCCTGCCGGGGCGGGAGGGGGCGGCGGGGCGGGGGCGGGTGTGTCGGGGGCCGTGGGCTCCCGCGCCGGGAGCGGGACAGGCCCTGGTGATCCTGGCCTGAGCTTGGCTCTGCTTTGGGGGCAGAGGGACCGGGGTCCCAGAGACAGCCCCCCAGGTCTTCAAGACTCCGGGCCCTTGGTCTCACGTCCCTTGAACAAAGCAGCACGCGCGGGGGCTCCACAGTCCTTTACCAAACGTCTCCAGCGCAGCGGGCGGCCGGCGCCCTCGCTGCTGCGGGCGGGGCGGGCCGGGCCGGGCCTCAGTCCTCCTGGTCGGAGCCGGCGCGGGCGCGCACGCGGACCCTGGCGGACCTGGGGGGCGCGGGGGGGCTGCTGGGGGCGCTGCCGGGGGCCGGAGCCAGGTTCACCCAGCCGGGGCCGCGGGGCAGCGCGTGGCTGGCGTTGAGCCTGCAGACGCGGTAGTTCTCGTAGTGCACGTTGTGCGTGATGTCCTTCAGGTCCTGCAGGTGCGAGCTGCGGGCGCGCCGAGGTCAGCCCTCGCGGCGCGCCCCCCAGGGGCTCCCCGGGCCCGGCCCCTCCTCACCGGATGAGCAGGTCCCTCAGGAGGGGGAACTCGCAGTGCGCCATGTTCTCCACTGCAAGACAGGACGCCGGGGCTGCGCTCGCTTCCCCCCACCTCCCTTTCATTCCTGTGTCCCCAGCGCCTGGCGCAGGGGGCGCCTACAGGTAGCCCAGGGGAGACCCCGGGCCTGGCTACTCTGCCCCTTCCCTCCCCGGTGCCCCTGTATTTGCTCCATCTTGTGTGTCCCACCCGGTCCTGTCTCGTGAGCTGCATGGGGCAACTCGGCCCTCGCGGGTCCTGCGTCACTGTGTCCCCTCAGCCACTGCACGTGGTCGGCCCACAGAACATTCTGGCCAGTGCACAGGGTGCCCGGAACCACGCAAAGTGGTGACTCCGACCCCGCCAGTCAGCCCGTGAGGCTCATGCTGCCATGTGCCCATTTCACTGTAGGAGACTGAGGCCCAGAGAACCCAGGAAGCTGTCTGGGGCTTTCAGCTGTGGACGGGGCCTTGGTCCCAGGACTGTGGTGGGTGGGGGTGGGCTTAACCACCCTGGGCTGGGGTGGGTGCCAGGGGTGCCACGGGCCGCCCATTCTCACCTGCATCCTCCCTGCACTGACCTTCGATGATGCCCCACTTTGTCTTCCGGCCCAGGACACACCTGCCGTTCACCAGGTGCTCTCGGTCAGCCCCGACCACAGCAAAGGGGATCCGGTCCTGCGGGGAGGGCCCGGACAGGAGGGTTGGCACGACCAGGGACAGGGACGGCAGGCCCCCAGGGGGGAAGGGGCACTGTCCTTTGTGGGGAGAGAAACGGTAGAAGGCAGCAAGGTACTGAGGTACCAGACGAAGCAGCGTCTCCGTGGTGCCTTGGCTCCCCCCTGCGACCCGGGGCGCGGTGCAGGTGCGCTCAGGCTCCTGCGGCCTCGCAGCCCTTGGAAGCTGTGCAGCTCTGAGCCAGGATCATGCTGTGATCTTGCTGGTGGAGGAGCAGCAGCCTCAGCTGCGCAGGTTGCCGTGGGGGCGAGAGAGCTCTGGGTGCCAGCGGTGGGCAGCCTGGGCCCACCGCGGAGCTGAGCAAGGGCCACAGATCACCTGGCTGAAGCTCCAAGTCGCACCCTAACGTCTGGCCCTTCACAGGGGCATCCCCTGAGCCCTGTGTCCACTTGCTCCTGGTGGTTTTGGGCTTGAAGAGTTTATCCGTGGCAGGGAGGGACAGCAGCGTCCTACTTAGGGATTACGTGCTGGCCTGCAGTGTCCCCTCTCTGAGGGCTGCGTGTGCCTGCTTTCATTTTAATTTTTAATTTTATGTATTTTAATTTTTTATAGTATATCCACTTTCTCTGGCCTCCGAGTTGACCTTGCCAGTAGTCACAGATTTGCACAGAAGGACTTTCTGTTTTGACTATTTGCAATTGACAGTAGTATTTGGTGATTGAGAGTCATTGGCATATGTTCTTGTGTTTCCTCCAGCTCTGCGCCAGCTGGGAAGGCAGAGCTTAGTGGAGGTCAAGGCTCTTTGAATTGTCACAGGAAATCCTGTTCATTGCTCCAGCTCCAGTGAGGGAGGGAGGAGGGAATGTGGAGAAACGGTGCCAGATGGGAAGCAGGGACCCCATGGACGGATGTGCAGTCTGTGCACTGCACAAAGCCAAGTGGTGGCAGGCTGCGTAGGGACTGCAGCCCCGCCAGTGCAGGAAGCTGCCACCCTTTTCCAATTCAAGCAGAAACACGGTAGGCTGGCAGAAGGGGGGTGCTGAGGCCTGGGGTCTCTGATAATGAATCCCAGGCCTCACCCAGATACTTTGCAGGATCCCGCAGGACTGACACGGAATGCCCAGGAGCACAGCGAAATGGGAGCTTGCAGCTAGAACCCAGTTGTTTCAGAGGAAATGAAGATGGCAGCTACTTCTCCTCCCTTCCTCCCTCCCTCCTTCCTTCCCCTTTTTGGTAAGAGTTTTATTGATGGGCAGGTCACACACCATAAAATTCACCCTTGAGATTGTGGAATTCAGTAGTCTTAGTGTATGCCTTATGAGTTCATGCAGCTGTCACCACAGTCGAATCCCAGCACATTGTCACCTCTCTGAAAGGGATCTGTACCCCTAGCAGCCACTCCCCGTTCACCTGGCCCCTCATCCGAGGGCACCACTGGTCGACTTTCTGACTGTTTGGAACATTTCTAAAGGAACCCTACAATATGTGGCCTCATGCTTAGCCTCATGCTTCAAGGTTCCTCCACACTGTAGCAGGTATTAGCACTTGATTCCTTTTTATGGCCATTGCATGGATATACAGTCGAATGGCAGTTGAAGATGGGGATACAGTCTAAGGAAATTCATCAGCAGGTGATTTTGTCATTGATTCTCTGTGCGAATGTCAGTGTCCTTACACAAAGCTGGATGGTAGGGCCTACTGCACACCTGTTACCTGTAGGGGCCAATGTCATATGTGTGGTCATCACTGACCAAAACATCATGATGTGTCACATGCATTTGCCTCTTATTGCTGATTCCTAAGAGTTCTTTATATATTCAGGCTGCAGGTCCCTTATCAGACCTATCATTTGAAAACATTTTTGCCCAAGCTGTAGGTTGTTGATATGACCTATGTCTTGCTCACCTTGTTCGTGGATGGACAGAGATTCATATTTGCATGAAATAGATGAACTTTCCGCAAGTTGGAGAGAGACAGAAGAATCACCAGATGGAAAAGATGAGTGGAAAGAGAATCACCCAGCCTTGGCCCTGCCAGCCTCCCTGCCCCCACCTGGCTGCCTACCCGGATCTTGCTGTTGAGGATCCTGTCGTTGATGTCCTCGTCAAAGCACTGCTGGGGGTACACGTCAATGCAGTGAGTCTTCAGGTTCTGCTGGATCTGGGCATCACATCCAGGTGACCTCAGCTCACCTGCACACTCTCCCCTCCCCAACTGTCCTGGTCCCGGCCCCGCCCCAGGGACCCAGATCACCCTGCGCCTGAAGGCCTCTCGCTCTTCAATGGTCAAGCTGTCGGCCCGGGCAATCACGGGCACCACGTTCACAGTCTGGCACAGCCTCTGCAGGAACTCGATGTCCAGGGGCCTCAGGCTGCTCAGGCAAGACGGCAGAGGTGGGGGTGGCAGCAGCAGCCCGTGCAGGGGGTGCAGCCCACGGCCCACTGGGGCCCTCCACCCCCTCCGCTCTGCCCCTGCCCCAGCAGGGCGCCTCACCAGTGGCCGGTGGGCGGCACGAAGTACACACAGCAGTGCACCCGCGTGTCGGGGATGTGGCGCTGGCGGGTGATGAGGAGCTCCTCCTGCAGGTACCGCTCGTACTGCTGGTTGATGAAGCCCAGGATGGGGTCCCAGCTGGGGTGGGGCAGGCAGACCTCAGGCCCGCAGGCTCAGGAGCACCCCCTCACCTGCCCAGCTTTCCTGGGTGGGCGGTGTCCTCTCAGGATGGCGATCACTGCCACTCCTCCTTGGGACACAGGACTCCCGGTCTCGCCCGCCCGCCCCTCCCCGACTGCCCACGTCATCGGAGAGCACCCCGCGTTTCTCCAGCTGAGGCCTCTGCTTCCTCATCTGTAAAGTGGGGAGTCTAAGAGCACCCGCTTTATGGGGGAGGAGCCAGCAGGAGCGAGAGCAAGTGCTGAGGCCTGGGTCAAACCCCCTGGGTCTCCTGCCCGTTGGCAGGGGCTCCTGTCTCCTTCCTGGATCCCTCCCGCCTGGCCCCTGGTGTTTGACACAACAGCCAAAAAGGTGGCTTAAAAGCGAGTCAGGTCTCCCCCCCACCAGTCCAGGGGCCAGAGGAAAGCCAGCACCCCCGCCCCCAGGCCTGACCACACCTGCTGCTTCCTGCCCCACACCTGCTGCTTCCTGCCACCACCCCCACCCCTGCTCGAGCCCTCGGCTCCCCTGGACACAGCAGCCCAGCAGCCCACTCCCCTCTGCACAGGCCGACCCTCGCCCCTGCACGTCCGCACGCCTCACTTCCCAGCCCCTGAGCGTGCTGCTGACATCACAACCCCTGCCCTGCAGCCCCTGCCCTGTCGCTGCCCCGCGAGTCCTGTCTGGGGGGGTAGGGCTGCATTCACCCTCCGTGTAACTGATGAGTTTTGTTCCTTGTCTGTCCCTGCCCCGCGGCGAGTAAGCGCCAGGGAGGTGAGGAGGCTGTCCTGGCGTGTGCGGGAGCAGAGGTGGCTCCCGCGAACACTTGGGTGCAGGTGGGTGGGCGGTGCAGAGGTGCTGGTCGGGCTCCTGCTGAGAAGAGCCCCCCCGGGTTGGACACTCTGGGTCGTGGCCTCACAGTTCTTGATTTTTGAACAAAGGGCCCACGTTTTCATTGCCCTGGATCCCCCGAATTATGCCGCCAGCCCTGACTGTGTGCGTGAACATGAATATTTGTCCGGTTGAGAGTCCAGAGAGCTCTGCAAGGTGGGCGGCGTCACCCCCAAGTCACACCGAAGGAAACGAAGGCTCAGGGAGCTCCGCGGCCAGCTGCAGCTCCACGACCACAAAGTGGGTAACCAGAGGTGCCAACTCTGGGGTGTGGGCTCCCCCCAATTAGACCTTGTTCCGACCTGTGTGCCAGGGAGACAGTGAAGCCTGCTACCCGCCCTTCACTCTGCAAGGGGCCTGGTGTGCACCCGACATGCAGGTGAGTGAACAGACGCCACGGCCGGTGGCTCCCAGGCTGGCGTATTTCCCAGGGCTGGGGAGCAGGGCCGGGGCGACCGGGGCTCGGCCCCCACCAAGAGAACCCACCACTTGTCATTGTTGATCTGGTCCCCGAAGCCGGGTGTGTCCGTCACTGTCAGCTTCAGCTTCACCCCCTTCTCCTCTATGACTGTGGGGGAGAGCAGAGGAGGGAGAGGTTGGGCTGGGCCCGGTCGGGGGGCAGGGGTGGGGGCTCACTCACCGTGGGTCACCGACTGCAGCTGCGTAGTCTGGGGTGTGGGCACCCCCAAGCCCTGAAGGGTGGGCTTCCAGACCTTGGACTTGAACAACGTGTTCACCATGGTGGACTTGCCCAGCCCGCTCTGCCCTGGGAGTAAAGACGACAGCGGTCACGGCGCGCATCTGAGTGTTTCTCAAACTCTAAAACACATTTTTTAAGAAGGAAAAACTATTTTTAGGAAGGAAACTATTTTCTACATATGACAGAAAAACACACCATCCTAAGTGTCCAGTTCAGTGCTTCCCCCATTATTGAGTGACTTTCACACTGCAAGCAATGAACCATTTAAAGTCTGCCACTCAGGGCCTCCCTGGTGACCTAGGGGTTAAGTCTCAGTGCTATCCCCGCCAGGGCCTAAGTTCGATCCCCCAGCCAGGGAGCTACCCACAGGGCGCAGCAGACCTCTCCTGGCTCCCTGCTGCTCCCCTGAGCAGTGGATTTCAGTAGATCTGCCTGTTCTGTTCCCCACTCTGTCTCTGGTGAATCCTCTCACCCCGCACCTCTAACCTATACCCCAGTTCTTGGATGCACAAATATAAATAAATGAAAATTAAAAAAAAAACGCAGTCTGCCATTCATCTTGATTCATTCAGCACATTGTATAACCACCGCCTAGACATAGCTCAAAACAGTTTCCACTCCTGGGCCTCCCCGGTTGGCGCAGGTGGTTGAGCACCACGCTGTGAAACTGTCCGCAGCTTCTGCAGCGCCGGCTCGATCCCTGCTGGCCGGTGAGGGTCCCACATGGCGTGGCAGGCCTCTCCTGTCGCACCTGCTGCTCCCCTCAGCAGTGTATTTCATCAGTCTGCCTGTTCTTTCCCCGCTCTGTCTCTGGTGAATCCTCTCACTTTCCCGCGGATCTGGCCTGTACCCCGGTTCTTGTATAAATAAATAAATCTTTAAAAGAAAAACACAACAGTTTCTGCTTCCTAAAGAGAGACCCGTCCCTGTAAGCAGTCTCTTCCCACCCCACCCTCCCCAGCCCCTGCTGACCACCCATCCGCTTCTGCCTCTATGGGTCTGCCCTACCTGGACATCTCTGGGCATGGGATCCTGCCATCCTTTTTCCTGGCTGAATCATATTCCACTGTTTGGCCAGACCACATTGAGTGTATCTAATCATCCCTCTCCGGCCCTTTTGCAAATTATGTCACCCTGGTGCACAGCACCAGATCAAGAGAGGGAACACCCAGCCCCCACCCTGGCCATGCCCACCCCACTGACAGCCATTAGGGTCAGCCACACCGTTGACAATCCATCAGCAGGGAGCAATTTGGCCCCCGCCTTGACTTAGGGAACCACAGAGCATGTGCCCTGGGGTCTAGATACCCGCTCTCCTGGCTGGGGGGCTTCTCAAACTGTGTGGCCCAGCCCCAGAGTAAATCACAACACAGGACACTGCTGTGTGTAGAGCTGACATTGTCCTCAGGACCGCGTGTCTCCAGGTGAGCCACACTGGCCGTTGCCGCTGGCCTCACAGTCGCCCTGAACAGACACAGGGGGAGATACAAACCTCACTCTGCAGACTCAGCAGGACAAAGAGAACAGAAAAGCTCTCACGAGTGACTTTTGATATTGATTACAGGTCTAGATCATAGCTTTTTGGACGAGCCTGGGTTCAGTACAACAGGTGATTCGTTTTGCCGGTTTGGTTTTACTTTAAAAGGTGGCGATGAGGTAGTTTACTAGCTACGTGGGTCCTAGCACGTTCCCACTGGACAGCGCCACTTTAGAGTCATGTCTTACTTGGGTCTATGCACCTGGCATTGTATCTGTACTATCCAGTTTATTTTGTCAATAAGTGGTTTTGACCTTTTACGCTTTTTTTGCATTTGTAAAGTGCAGTTCCAGATGAACTGACCATGGGCGCCAGAAATGCCAGGGACTGTCCTAAGCCAGATGAGGAAACTGAGGCAGAGTGGGGTCAGGGAGCATGTCCTGGGTCACACACTGGTGGTTGTAAGGGCTGGGGCCAGGCTCTATATTGGGGTGCTCTCCGCCTGTAGCCACAGGCCCCCCTTTGCTAGCTCTGTTGGATTTGGTTGGGGTTTCATGGGTGCTTCCCAGATTTTCACCTACGTCACCCAAGACAGTTTTACTCTCAGGCACATTTAACAGATGGGGAGACCCGGCATGGGCCGGGTGCACGGGGGTGGGGCGGGGAGTGTCTGCTGCCTGGACTGTGCCGCGAGCCCCCCTCACTCACCCACCACCATGATGTTGAACTCAAACCCCATCTTCATGGCCTTGATCTTCAGCTGGTCCAGCACGGCCTCGATGCCCACGTAGCTGCCCAGTGTCTCGCAGGGCGGGGTCCGGGGGCTGGAGGGCCGTGATGACCCCGAGCAGGGGGACGCGGACCGCCTGAGAGGGTCCATGGAGCCAAGGCCAAAACGATGCCTGTCACCTGGGTGGGGAGAAGAGCGTAGCGGAGGCTCCAGGGGGGTCCACTTTGACCCGAGCTCTCATTTCTGGGTCTCGCATCTTGTAAGTTGCCGGATCCATCTGTGCCCCAAGATTCATGGGGGTTTGCTGAGAGGTGCCTGGGGGGCTGCCCCTCAGGGAGACTAAACCCCCATCCTGAGATGCACCAGACCCAGGGATCTGTATGTCACCCACCCCAGCTTCCACTGCACCCCTCTGTGGCCCAGGCAGCCGCCCTGCTCAGACACAGGCCCACAGAGTGAGGCTGGCCTGGCAAGACCCAGGGACCCCAACCCATGGAGGGGAGAGAGGGAGGGACAGGGAGAGGGAGAGAGCGCAGTGCTCTGCACACCTGGCGGCCCTGGTCCTGCGGGAGCCTGGCGGAGCTGCCTGCAGGGTCCCAGCAGACCCCAGTGGGACCAGGGGGAGGGGAGGGGGCGGCAGTTAACTGAAGAATCTGAACTCCCTCCTTGTGACCCCCGCCCCCCCCTCCCCCGGGGCCCTCAGCAGGTGAGTTGCTCCTGGGGCCCTTTTGTGCAAGGCCCCTTGGCCTTCATGAGGACCAGGCCGCACCATGGCGGGAGCTGCGGCCCCTCGGCTGCTCCCTGACCTGGGGTCGCAGCTGGTGCGTGGCAGAGTGAGGCTTCAGCGAGTCCCTCTGACCTCTGAGTTCGCGCCCTTCACCCTCCGCCAGGGGACGCAAACCCAAACCCGCAGCCTGAGCAGAGCCCGCGCTCTCTGGGCTGGCATGGCCAACACCGGGTGCTGTGGGGCATTGTAAGTCGCCCACATTGAAGAGGCAGGAGGTCGATTTAGCAAATATTTACCCAGCGCTCGGTCTGTACAGAGCTTTGTTCCAGGGCCCTAGGATGTGAGCTTGTTTATTGTTTTGTTCCCCAGCTAGACGATGAGATGAGCGGCTGCCTGAGCGTGCAGACAAGTTTATGCAGCCGGGCAGGGTATTCCCCTGGGCGGGGGAAGATTGGGTCTTAGCTTGTTTGTGTTAAGTTGTTATTAAATTAACTTGATGTTCACTTATTTCATAGTCACCACAGGCCTGTGAAGAAAGTGCTGTTGCTACTCCCGGTTTATAAAGACAAATTCAGTGAGTCGTTCAAGGTCACGGAGTGCACGTAATGAGGAAATGGCTGAGCGGAGCCCACATGCCCACTCTCCACTGCGTCTTTTTTGTTTACATAAAGATCTAGATTTTTTATAAAGATTTATTTATTTATGCATACAAGAACTGGGGTACAGGCCAGAGGTGTGGGGGGTGAGAGGATTCACCAGAGACAGAGCGGGGAACAAAACAGGCAGACCGATGAAACACACTGCTGAGGGGAGCAGCGAGCAAGACAGGAGAGGTCTGCTGCGCCATCTGGGTAGCTCCCTGGCTGACCGGGGATCGAACTTGTGCTGCAGAGGCTGCGGACAGCTTCACAGTGCTGTGCTTAACCCCTTGCGCCACCAGGATGCCCAAGATCTAGATCTTTGATGGGTCTTAGAGATTACAAGCCCTGGCAACACTTGACCTAGCAAACAGCTAACTCTAGAGCCCTGTGCTCTCCAGTTTGCCATAGTCCTCACTCCTCCCTGATGTCTCTCTGATAAGATGTCTCTTATACCAAATCCATATCACCCATTTTGTACTTTTTCACCTGCATCCTGGCCCCTGAGTTTGTCATCCCTAAGCAACCCTCTGTCCTCTCAGGTATCAGCAAACATGTTTTGTAAAAGGCTAGAGAGTATAGATTTTCGGTCTTGCAGGTCTGCTGCAATCCTCTTCAGCTCTGCCATCGTTGTGCACCAGCAGCCACAGGCCATAGATAGACACAGGTGGGGCTGTAAGGCGGGAAATACAGACTCACAAAAGCAGGCAGTGGTTCACTGACACCCCTGGGAATCACCATCTCCCCCAATTCATTTGCTTCCAGTGTCCTGCACCCCAACCAGGCTCTATCCTTTCCCACCCACCTCTTATGCTCCCCAGGCTTCTACACAGCTGAGCGAGGGCAGGAGCAGGGCCAGGCAGGACCTGCTGTTGGGCTCCATTCCCAACAGAGAAAAATCTCGAGCTATAGACAGCTGCTGCACTACAGTGGCCGAGGGACTTGCGAGGCTGGGCTCCTCGGGAAACAGAGAACTATTAGCAAAAGACCAAACAATGTCGGTGCCGTGTCTGATGCCAGAGGGCTGACCTTGAAAGGCTGAGAGTCTGTGTAAGGGCGTAAGCCTCTCCAGAGAAAACACTTTCTCTGGGAAAATCATCACATGTGAGTGATGTAGGATTCCAAAATATTGAGGCGGGGTGGGGGGCAAGAAATCCTCATCACCTGGGGTGACAGGTTCCCAGAGCCCCAAGCGGACTGGAGGGTCAGGTCTGCAGAAAGCGGTCACGGACAAGGGCCTCCAGGCCACCCTGAATGAGAGGCTGGACATCGCGATCTGGGCAGGACAAGGAGGCAGGTGAGCCCCACCCAATACAAAGAACAGAGACAGAGGGAGGCCCCGGCCTGGGAGGGGACACCCCATTCAGTGCAGGCTTTCCAGCACATTCCACTGCACTGCGGGAGTGTGTCTGACATTAGCATTTAATCCTCACTACGCCTGAAGTGGCGGGTGCTAGTCATACACCCACTTTACAGACGAGGAGATAGAGGCAGGCTGGGGCCAGGAGCTGTGCCGTGTGAGGGGCTGGGACCACGGCCAAGTGGGGGTCTGCCCGCTCTGCCCTGTCACTGCTCTTCAATAAGGTCTGACCGTTGTGATCCGAACAACAAACTTAGGTGCATCCTGAGCATCCCGAGGTGGGGTGACAGGGTTTGTACGGGAAGGCTGAGGGCCAGAGGAGGGCCATGGGCTTGCTGCCCGCCCAGCCAGGACCAGTGGGGAGGGCCACACTTGTCGACTCCCCCACCCCAACTTGTTTTCAATTGAGGTAAAATTCAAATAACCTGTAATTACCACTGGCCATTTCAGAGTCTAGGTGAGCGGCACTGGGGACAATCACAGTGCTGCAACCCGTCATCTCTACCTAGTTCCCAGACATGGTCATCACCCCAAAAGGAGGTCCCGTAACCACTGAACACTCGCTCCCTAGTCGCCCCTGGCAACCACTAACCTTTCTATCTCTATGGGGTGCCTGTTCTGCAATTTCATGTCAATGGCCTCACAGTGTGTGACCTTGTACCTGATTTCTTGAACCCAGCGTATGTTCTCCACGTTCATCCAGGTTGCACTGTCAGCGTTTCACTCGTTTTCATGAGCGAGTAGTATTCCACTGCAGGGGTAGACAGCATCTTGCTTGCCCATGCTCCCTTGATGGACACTTGGGTTATTTTGCCCTCTGGCTGTTGTGGACCACGCTGCTTGAGTCTGTTTTCAGTTCTAGGAGTGCCGTGCCTGGAGCTTATGGTCACACTGTGTGGAACTTTTTTTTTTTTAAGACTTATTTATCCATCCAAGAGCTGGGGTGCAGGCCAGAGGTGTGTGTGTGGGGGGGTGAGAGGACTCACCAGAGACAGAGTGGGGAGCAGAACAGGTGGATCTACTGAGATACGCTGCTGAGGGAAGCAGCGGGGAGACAGGAGAGTCTGCTGCGCCATGTGGGTAGCTCCCTGGCCGGGGATCGCACTCGTGCTGCAGAGGCTGCGGCAGCTTCGTCGTGTTGACATTTAACCCTGCACGCCGCCAGGGAGGCCCCCTGCCTGTGTGGAACTCTTTGAGGAACTGGCAGACCGCTTTCCACATGGCCACTCCTCCCCCCGCCTCCTTTTTGCAACAGAAGCTTGAGTCACTTCAAAACTCCCTTCCCTTCCGCAACAGGGATCTGAGATCTCAGAATGGGACGAAACATGCGTGTGGGGAGGGGGACCCCAGCACACAGGCCCCATCATAGGGGATCAAGGGCTCTAGGACCTGAATGCGTGGGCCCCAATTCTGGCTTCCCCGATTCCCAGGATAGACACGGCCCGGGGATGTCCCCACTGCGACCTTCCATGGGAGAGGGCCTTGCGGATGGGATTCAGGACTTTGCCGGGCTTGTCCTGCGGCTGCTGGAGGCCCAGGGCTCTGGGAGGAGGAAGGCCGGAGGCCTCAGCAGATGTGAGGATGGAAACAGAAGTGGATGTGAGCGGGTGGGCCCCACCCATGGGATGTGGGCGGCTTCGAGAAGGCGACAGGCCTGGGTTCTCCCAGAGCCTCCGGAAGGAGCCCAGCCCTGCCACCCTGATTTAGCCCCCAGAGCTATAAGAAAAGAAATTCTTGTTTGAAGCCACTAAGTTTTCTGAGGCGTGTCTCAGCTGCCGGAGAGGAATCCAGGAGGGTCGACCTGAGCCGGTCGCTAAGCCTCTCAAAGCCTCTGTGTTCACCTCTGCCCAACGGGAACAGCAGAGTCCACTTCAGGCTGCCGAGGGGCTGGATCAGCGGCTCATGCACGTGTGGGGGGCAGAGTCCCACGCTGGGTGATGCTTTTGCTTGCTTCACGAAGCACCGCCAGAGCAAGAAGTTGTGCCCACCTGGTTACAGCCCACTCAAGCGCCGCGGGGCCTCGGCCCCTGTGTGCCCACGACTGTCTGTACCCGGGAGGGGAGGGGGTGTGCGTGAGAGCTGCCCCTGCTGGGCCAGGCAGGGGCCAAGGACCCAGTTCTGGCGAAAGAGCTCATTTGAGCGCCAATAGCTGCGGCCCGGCCAGAGTTATGGTGAACATTAGAATAAAGATGAACCTCAGAGCCTGTGCGATGCGGGCGCCTGGAGGGCGGTGAGCAGAGACGCCGCGCCTTCCGGCTGCTGGTCTGGGTCTCCTGAGAAAAAGTGCAGACTGGCCAGAAGGCGGCTGCTGACAGCAACCGGCACCTGTTGCTGTGACCCCGCCCTCCCCAGGGCTCCAGACACCTCAGGGGAGAGCGGGGCTGGTTGCCAAGGCCTCGGGTGATATGGATCCGGAAGCAGGAAGTAGTCTGTGTCCAGGATCCTCCTGGCTGGGTGAGCTTGGAGGCGCCGGGCCGGCAGTTGTGGGAGAAGGAGGCGGCAGACACGGGGTCACGGTAGGACTGGGACAAGGGCCGGGAAAGTGAGGAAGACAGGGTGGGCCGAGGGCAGAAGCAAGGGGTCCAGGGGGTGGTGTGGAGGAGCAGGACTTTGGGAGGCTGGGGGTAGCCTGGCCCCAGAGGTGCGCAGAGTTCTGAGCTCCCTCTGGGGGGCTAGGTCAGCTGGCACCAGGCCCCTCCAGCCGAGATGGGGACCGCGGAGGAGCTGGACTCCGCAGTCCAGGATGTGCTGGGGAAACTGAAGAGCCACAAGCTGTTCCAGTCCAGCTGGGACACGGCCGCCTTCGTCATCTTCCTCACCTTCGTGGGTGAGTGTGGCGCCCGCGGGCCCCGCCGCGGTCCCACGTGAGGGTGCCCTCTGGACACAGCCCCCACCCCTGCCCCCAGGCACCGTGTTGCTGCTGCTGCTGCTGGTTTTCATCCACTGCTGCTGCTGCTCCTGCCGCCGCCGCCGCCGCGGCCCCCGAGCCCCGAAGGTGAGGCCGCAGCAGGTGAGCCCGCTGGCCGGCTGGCTGGCTGGCGGTGGCCAGGGGTGGCCGGAGCCGCAGAGGGGGAGGCGGTGGGGGACCGGGCGCCCAGGCGTGACGCCACGGGGGGCCCCTTGTGCTCTCTTGCAGGAAGCCCCCAGGGGAGTGGATAACTTGGCCCTGGAACCGTAGCGCCTGCCCAGAGGCCCCTCCGTGTCCCGTGTGCCCCGCTGGCAATAGCAACAATGCCCACTTTGCCCGAGTCCGGAGTATCTGAGCCTTCCTTCCGTCGGGGGTGGGCAGCCGGGCCCTCCCCGCTGTGGGTCTCAGGACGCCACCTTCAAGTAGCGGCTGCAGGTTACTTAGCAACGGCCCAGGGCGGGGAAGCTGGGCCCCAGCTCAGCCAAAACCCCGGGGGGGGAGGCGGTCGCCATCCCACCCAGACTTCAGCCTGGTCCCCACTCAACAGACAGACAGACAGGAGGCTTCCAGGCAGGCTGGATGGTCTTTATTTCTCGGAAGCACCGTTGCCAAGCAAACACATCCGGGGCAACGCAGCTGAGGGCAGGCGGTTTCTGTCTGAGCGTTTCTTCCTCCTTTTCTCCCCACTCACTGCCAGCACCACCACCCACTCTCACCCTGCGGCCTGCCCTGGGCAGCAGCCTCGGGCTGGGGGAAAGGAGAGCCCGGGTTTGGCCCCACCCTGAGTACAAAGGTTCTTGTGTCAGGGCTGGAGTGGGGGCCACCGGGGCCGCGCCTTCCCAACCCCATTCACAACAAAACGCCAGCCAGCAGCCCTTCCTCCCAGCGGTCCAGTGTTCACGGCCATCTGTGCCAGCGTGTGGGCAGGACGGGGCGGAGAGGGAAATAAATAGCTGGTGGTGCCGGCCCTGGCTCTGGCCAGCACTCCGAGGGGCGTGAGTGGGAGGTCAGGCTCCTGGGGTGCTCTGCTCAGAAAGGCCTGTAGCTCCAGTAGCTGGAGAACACGGAGATCTGGGGGGAAGGGGCCATGGTGAGCGGAGTGCTGGGGGCCAGGCCCCGGCTGCACCTCCCAGACCCACAGGAAGTTTCAAGTTCATCCGTGGTCAAATGTGTCAGGGAGAGTCCCCCCAAAAGGAAGGCTGAGCGGCCCTGCCGCCCGGAGCCACTGCTCAGAGTGGCTCCCAGCCCGCCCGCAGGCCCCGCCGGCCCCGCCCCACCTTGTCCTTGAGCTGCTGGCAGAGCTGCAGGGAGACGGTGAAGAAGACCAGGGCATCGTTGAGCCAGGGGACCACGCACTCCACCTTGTGCACGTGGCTCACCTCCAGGCGCTGGGAGCCCCACTCGCTGCGGGAGAGGGGAGTGTCTCTGGGGGCGCCGTCCAGGTCCCTGCCTGCGGTAGGCGCCCCTCCCCGCAGCCTACTTACAACATGGCCCCCGGGCTGTGCAGCACCGCGCCTCCGGCCGGGCGGAAGTTCTAGGCAGAGGACAGCAGGCGGGTCAGGGGGCGGCCAGGTGGGCGGCAGGGACGGGCGGCGGGCGGGCGGCTCACCTTGGTGGAGTTGGGCTGCAGGGCGTGCAGCTGGTACACCGTGAGGCACAGCTTGTTGAGGTTGATGTAGACGTTGACCAGCAGGTCAGAGGGCAGGGCGGGGGCAAACATCCGCTGGGGCAAGGGGATGCCGGGCAGGCAGGTGGGATGAGGCTCTGGTTGTCACCGCCTCCCCAGAGCCCGGGGTGTCCAGTCCCTGTCCCAGGGACTGGGGCTTCCATACTGCCCAGGAGCCCCTGGTAGCCCCATGTGCCTCTGGGCAGGGGACCTACCAAGCCAGACCAGGAAGTAATTGGGGCAAAAAAGCTGGAAGCCGGGGGCCCCACCCTGGAAAACTGCATAGACCTAGAGCTCCCCCCACCCCCGCCTGGGGCAAGCTGGGCCCTTCTCTGGGGATGCCCTTTCCGGGGCAGGGCTGGGCACTGACCGTGAGGCCGCTGGCAGCGATCTCGGGCAGGGTGAGGGTGGCTGGGGTGGTGAGTCGGTTGCGGGCTCTGCTCAGCTGCAGCATCACCGCGTCCATCAGCTGGGGGGGGGGGCACACATGGCTCGGTCTCCCTCACCCGCTATGGGCATCGACCAGGGGGCTCCCAGCTTCTGCCCTGGGGGGCCATGGTCTCAGCCTGAGTCTTGGCATTGGGAGAGCTGTTAAAGGTGCAGGCAATTGGGGCCAGCTGGGCTGGGGGCAGGACCTCCAGGAGGCTCTATTGCACCAGGAGCCTGGGTGCTGGTCCAATGTGGGATGAAAGATCCTGAGAGTTTGTCCAGGGCGGGCACCAAGGGTTGGCCCATGTTGGTGCAGGCAATAAAGGAGTTATGAGGAAGGGACCCTAATCCCGCGGAGGGCTTCCTGGAGGATGTGATGGATGTCTGTGCTGAGGTGGACAGTGGGCAGCAGCCCCTTGGGCCCTGAGCCCTTGAACCCTGCGGAACCCATTCCTTCCCTGACCCATGGAGCCAAACCCTGCTCGGACTCCCGGGAGCCCTGCTGCCCTACCCAGTGTTGTGCTGGGGAGACCTGGCTCTTGGAAAAAGGCAGCAGCTGGGGGGACGTGTAGGGGCTGTACCTCCAGCCCCTGGGGTGACCACAGTTCTGGGAGGGATCTTAGTCCCACGGGTTTCAAGTGTTTTGAAGAATCAGGCTCCCAGCAAGGGTAGGCGAGCCCCCTGAGGACACACAGCAGGTCAGGGCCCAGCTAATGCAGGAGTTGGGAGCCTGGCCTCAGGGCCTCCCACCACACCACGTGGACTCAACATAAAGGGGTCCCCAGTGGCGGCTGATTCCCCGAGCGCTTTCGAGAGTGCACTTTAGCTATGTTCTCTCATGTAATAGTCACTATAGTTGGCCCCCTTCCACGGAGAGGAAACTGAGGCACAGCATAGCTAAGTGAGTGACCTGAGCTGACAGGGCTCGCAGGCCAGGTCTGATTTCATGATTTCAGGCGGACGTGTGCGCAGCGGGAGGTGAAGGGTCACTGTCAGCTGTGCCTGAGGATGGGGCTGAGCCTCCGGGAGCCTGACCCCCTCCTCCCAACCCCCTAGGGCGGCTCACCTTGAGGACCTCTGCGCCAGTCCGGAACTGGTAGCTCTCATCCCGGTTGGTAAGGAGGTAAATGGCTTGGCTCACGTGGTTCCTGGCGTCCTGGATCTGAAAACAACACCCACTGAGCAGCCCTGGGGAGAGGGGAGGAGCGAGGTCTCCGGGGCCCCAGCATGCAGGCCACCGGGGCTGTGCAATGGCAGGGGAGCGGCGGGTACAGCCTGCCTGACTCAGGCCGGTCAAGCCCCCCTGAAGCTGTCAGCTCATGTCCTCAAGGGCCAGGCCTGGCTACCAGGTCAAGGTGACAGTAATGGAGAGAAGACAAGATAACAGATGCCGTGACTCATGCACGGGAAGATGAGCTGGGAGAGGGGGACTCTCTAGATGGGGGCGCAGGACTATAGACAGATGGATGAACATGGGCAAAGGCCCTGAAGTGACCAGCTGGTGGCCAGTCTCTAGGGAACAGATAGGAAGCACAAACCTTGTCTCCAAGAGCCATGGGGAGTCCCTGGAGGTTCTGGGCAAGGGGTGCCTTGTTCAGGGGGACCCCTGGTTCCTGCTGGAGCCCAAGCAGGCTAGAGGCAGGACCGGTTCTCCACCTCCCACAGGGAAGGCCTGGGGCACCAGGGCTAGGAAACTCCTCCCAGGCCGGCTTGGCTGAACACCCCTGGAGGCCTCATTCCCTGGAGGCCTCAGCTGGGGGTCTGCCTCTGCCTGCCCGTGGAGGGAGAGGGGCTGCTCACCTGCTGCAGCTTCCACTGCTTGTCCTCCCGGAAGGCGAAGCGCAATAGCTGGCTGTTCCTGGGCGTCTTCAGGCTCACGTCCTGCTGGGGACAGTGGGGTAAGCAGGGCAGAGGGACACCCTCCAGCTTTTGGCCATCCTGAGCCCATGAGCCAGGGGCAGACATGAGGGGTGGAGGACGCCTCGGCAGACAGTTTCCCAGGCACCGGGTCCTTTGGGGGATGGATAGGGAGGTCAAGAAACAAGCCAGGGCCCAAGAGGAGCTACAAAGAAATGAGGGACAAAAGCCCAGAAGGGGTGCGGCCTGGCTGGGAGATGTGTGGCTTCTGGCCGGGGACTGAGCGGCTGCCGGAGGACTGGGACAAGGGCTGGGACCTCGAGGACTGGACCGCCACCACACTCCGGTGCCTGGCAGGGACAGAGCTCAGCTGCTGGTTAACTTTCTTTTGATCTGGGGCCAGCCTAATGCCATCAGTGCCCACGCTGCACTGGGCCCAGGCTCCTGGCCATGTGCAAAGCAGCTCTGTCCTGCACCTCTCACTGAAGCCACACACCCATGCCATTGGGAGGGGCTTGGTCACGTCACAGTTGAGGAAACTGAGGTCCAGAGAGGTCAGGGGTCGTGCCCAGAGTCACACAGCTCTCCCCAGAGGGCTCCTCCTGTGGCGGGGGGTGGGGAGGGGAGGGGAGGGGAGGGGACTCACCGCCTGGCTTAGTGCGTCCCCTTGCAGCGTGAGCACACCCTTCACCTGGTCGGTGCTGGAACAGGGGTGGGTCAGAGAGGCACCCGTGGCGGCCTCCCCTGGAGCCACCGGCCTCCCTCCCCCCCCCTCTGCATGCCCTCTGGGCAGGGAGGCTGAAACCTGTCCGCAGGGCAGGGCTGCGCCTTCTCGCCCAAGAGGCCATTCCAGGGGTTCTCTGCACCCCTCCCCCCATTCAGCTTCTGGCCAGCCCAGCCTCACCCACAGCTGCCCAGGATGAAGTTCTCCTGCTTGGTGGGCCCCTCGGTGCCTGAGCCGGGGAGGGTAAAGCGCAGAGAGGCCTCCTGTGGGACAGAGGGGAGGGGGCAGAGAGCGCTCAGGTCCAGCCCAGGGGAGGAAGCGGCCTCACCAGACCACCCGCAAGCTCCAGGCTTTTAGAGTCTGGCTCCTCCCTGCGGTCAGAGTTTCAGGTCCCACCCGGCGGGTCCCGGGCGCTCCCCGGGCGCCCGCTCTGCCAGCTCAGGTATGCGGGCGAGAGACGCCCCTGCTCGGCGAAGCGCGGTCAGGGGGCCCGGCAGGGCCGGGGCGGGCCCTGTCACCGTCACCGCAGCCCGGGCCCCCGGGCTGCCTGGCTTCTCGCCCCCGCGCAAGGGCGGCCTCGGAGGCCGCGGGGCTGGGCCGAGCACGGCCGGCCGGGTGCTTCCGACCCGGCCGCTGCCGCTGCGTCAGGCCGGACCCCGGCGGGCGGGACCCGGGGCCCGAGGCCGCGCGCGGTACCTTGAGGATGTCCTGCAGCTGCCTCAGCACGGCGTGCACCTCGGCGCGCAGCAGCCAGCGGAACTCCTCCTCCTGCGGGCGCAGGCCCCGTCAGCGCCCGCCGCCCCCTCCCGCCCCCGCCCCCCGCCCGCCGCTCCGGCCCCCCCGCCCCCCGCCCGCCGCACCAGCACCGCCCGCTCCGCCGCCGTGGCTGCCATCGCGGTCGCCATCGCCGCCGCTCGCCGCCCAGCGACTGTCACCGACCCGCCGCCCGCTAGCGGCGCCCCGGGCCCTCCCCCCGACGCCCATTGGCTGAGCGGGCGCTCGCCCCGCCCCAGGCCACCTCCCCCCGTCTCCGATAGGGGGATCCAGGCGCCCGCCCCGCCCCCGGGCGGCTCCGTGCCCGCGATTGGCCAACGTCCGTCGGGCCGCCCCGGCTCACGACGCCGCGGGCGCCCAGAACGAGGCTGGCGGCCGCGCGGTCCCGGCCCCGGCCGGCGCGCCCGAGACGCGGCCGGCACAGCGGAGCGCGCCGCTCCCGGGCCCCGCTCCCCCCGCTCGGCCCTCAGGGAGCCGGGTCCTGCTCGGCCTCGCGACCGGCCCGCGGGGGCGCCCCGCCCTCCCGCTCCGCGAGGCGCAGCCCCCGCAAGGTCGCAGCCGCCGTTGTGTTACCAAGAAACGTTTTATTTGCTTGCAGTAGCTCTGTTAATTGCACAAAATCATGTTTTGTTTTTGCCATTTAAACATCACACAATCCTATTCTGAAAGACAAATGTTCATTAAAAACAAAGCAAAAATAAAAATTCACAACCTTAATTACTAGATTTGTCATGGAGAGGTTTAAAGGAAAAACGGGTGGCAGGGGAGGGGCTTTCTTACAAGCTTTTTCACAAGAGTCACATTTTTCTCCTTAAAAGGGAAGGATTTCAAAACAGGTGAAATAGCTTAAACAGAAATATTCATAAAAAGTAACTTTACAGAATTGTCAACAATATTAAAGACAACATTGACTAACCAGTTTCATGACAGCATCACCCCCACCCCCACCCCCCAGTGTCCGGCCGGGACTAGAACAGGCTCTGTGCTCAGACAGAAAGTAACTCAAAATCCCAGTGAAATTAACTGTGCCAAAACCCCACAGGCCTCTCCCCTGCCCTCCTCCCATGTCTTCTGAGATCCCCCAACTTAGGTTCTGGCCAGAGGAAAGGGCCACGGTTCTGAGGGAAGGTGGCCCCCCCAGTGTGGGCTCCTCACACATCCATCAGCCCATCCTCACACTAGATGCTGACTTCCCGCATGAGACTTTGGAAAACGCAACCCATGTAGAGAGAGAGCACGGACATCCTCAGTGACATCTCCTTGTTCTCAGGCCACATTCCAAGCCCTTCCGGTCCCCTGCACAGGAGAAATGCTAGGGCCTCCAGGATGTCTCCCATCCACCCAGGGCCCTGAAAAGCACCCGGGACCGTGCTGCGGACCACGGTGTGCAGGCATTCGCTCCTGTGTTCAGAGGCCCGAGAAATGGTCATCCTTGATCAGGCCGGGTGTGGGCCAAGGAGGGACAGACAGAAATAAATCCTGTCTCTGAGGGAGGGGTGGAGGCGCGTGGAGGAGAGGGCATGCGGGGCCCCAGAAGGGGCTGTGGCGAGGGGACCGGGTAGAGGCTCTGCAGACTTGGTGAAGAGTCTGGGGCTAACGGAAACAGGAGGGAGCCCCGCCTCCTCCCTCTTCCAGCCTCTCAGGGGCCCTCAGGACCCTTCCCGAGGCTTGGAATGCAAATCTAGATACTAAAATGGCCTGGGGAGGAGCCAGCTCCCCCTGCACTGAAGCCAGGAAGTCGGATCCAGGCCCAGGGCTCCGCAGTGACAAAGACTTCTGGGCCGGGTGCTGGAGAGCAGAGCAGAGGGCTTCACGGCTCACCTGCCAGCACGCCTTCTGCTGCTCTCCGAGCCTGTGCTCGACTCTGCCAATCTCTTCGCAGTTCACAAAGGCATTTATGGAGAGTTGGGTGCACACCGGTAGCTTAAACATGCGGTCCTCATCAGCTGGTCACCTGAGGTTGGAGGTCCCACAGGACCCTCTGTTTAATAGTCTGTGCTGGCTCCTCCTGGCCCAGAACCTCTTTCTGAGGAGGGGGGGGTTGTCCGCTGGGGGGATGTGACCATGACCACAGCCTCACTGCTCTGAGGGAAGCAGTGGCAAGGCTTCCGGTCCTCACTGCTGACTAGCTCCTCAACTGGAAGGGATCTCAGACAAGCTCGGAAGAAGGCGGAAAAAGCCAGGCAGCAGTTTCTGGGCAGCTTCTATCCCGGGGCGAGAGCCAGTGTATGTGGGGCGTGTGCGTGTGCATGTGAACACACAGCCACCTAGTCTGGGCCGCGGCGAGCTCGAGAGCTTTCCCACGGGCCAATCCTGCCGGCACCCCTCCCCCAGGACCGCCAGAGGAGGAGCGACACTGTGTGCTGTGCTGATGGCGAGTCTCAAAAGTCTGTATAAAAGGAGATGGAGACAGGTGGACTGGTCCAGAGCTAAGTCCCAGGACCCCAAACCCATGTGAGGAAGCGGGGTCAGAGGGAGGGGGTGGCACGGGGCTGAGGGCTTAGTGTATATAGGCTCGGTACACGGCGGACATGTCGTTGTCAGACTGGTCCAGCGCCTTGGCTCTTTTGTACACCTGGAAAAGAAGGAGATGGGCTCAGTCTCTGGCACGTGGCCGACTCAGCTGGGCCTTGTTTCCTGGAGGCAGGTCTAGATGTGCTGGGTCAGGGGGTCTGCAGTGCGGGCTGAATGACTGTGCATCTGGCCCCCACACAAGGCCCTGGGCAAAGCGCTGCTTCTCGGTGCCTCAGCTGTTGCCTCTTGACATCACGGAGGTGAGAATAAGGGTGGGGATGAGAGGGAGCGAGGAAAGAGTGTGCCAGGAGCCAGCAGAGGCAGGCTCGGTGTTGTCAGTGATTGCAACCTTGTCCCTTCCTCTTGAGGAGCCACCAAGGACTCCTGGGTCATTCTCAGGGCTGTTGGCCTCACCCCGCCCTCAGCAGGCTCCCTCCCCCTCGGCTCAAAGTTCTCCTCTGACCATCCCATCCAGAGCCAGGGCTGCTCCACTTTATCCTGGCCACCCCTCTTTACTCTGTTCTACTGTATTCCTATTTCTGACCTGGACTTCGTTCTTGGTTGAATACTCATGGGCTTATTCTGTGCCTCCTTCCACTAAAATGTAAGTTCATCAAAGGAAAGAGAGAGGCTGCACTTGACCCATCCCCAGAACCGGAGAGGGTACTTGCAACTGACATTCACCCTGGAGAGCAGGTGACCAATAAGTCACTGTCCCACCTTAGGGGCATCCTCTTGTCCTGCCACCCATGTGGCCAGCTGCCTTTGCTCTATTTGAACACAGTCCTGTCAAGGGTGCCTGTCAACTAGAAAGAGGGCTAAACAAAAGCCTTTTCAGATAAAAGAAAATAACGGCTGCCCGCGGGCCTACAGGAAAGGCTGAAGAAGGTCTCTCAGCTGAGAGCAAACAGCCCGAGAGAGAGATCCCACTCTTGAGGCTGGGGTGGAGAGCACCGCCAATGCTGAGCCAGAGAAACAGAACATTATTATTTTTTTAAACACAGATGACTGATTACAGCAGGACACCCCAGGACTGTCAGGTGGGCTTGAAACAAAGGCAGACACAATACGGAGGACATGTGCTGCCTTGAAGCCGCATTCTTGACCTGGGGTGTTGTGCCCCTCAGGAGACATATGGCAAGGCCTGGAGTCCTTTTCTATGGCTTGAGGGGGCGCTGTTGGCACCAGTGAGTAGAGGACAGGGGGCGGCCTCCAGCACATCTCCAGTGCTCCAGCCGAGGACAAACAGGCAGTTAGGCCAAGGGAGGGACCAGGCCAGGGGCCTAGGATCAGGAAAAAGGGATGCTAGCTGAGTAACGGGCTGTATGTAAGGATGCACACTATATGCCCTGGAGGGGAACAAGTAATAAAGATAAAAGAATGCAATAATAAAGATAAAACGGAACTCTATTCAACCCGAAAGAAGGCAAGAAGGGGGAACTGACAAACCAAGACACGGGGTAGAGTGAGGGAACAGGGCGGCCAAGCCGGCGCACACGTGAAACCTAAGACAGGTACCTGTGCTCACAGCAGGTAATTCCAGAGAGCTGCACCCCACTAGCAGTTACCTCGAACTTCTAGTGCAACGAATCCTGTCACACCGGGGGACGCAACCTGGACGTCACCTCACGAAACAGTGTGCCCAACCCAAGCCTCACAGGGGCCCTTCAGAAGGAAGCGCAGTTAAAGGCAAGCTCACAGACAAAGAATGAAACCACGGAGAGATTCCACCGCCGAGAGAATCCCCAGGTAAAGTGAACGGGGGTAGCCGAAACCGCTGCAACCTGAAATCGTGAAGGCAGCGTTCTCACAGGAGCGGAGCAGAGGGGCAGAGACAGAACTCGGGAGAGAAGGCCTCAAGTACGGAAAGGCGGGTCTCAAAGAGCAGGCCTATGTGGGTGCTTTTTTGTTTTGCTCTTTCTCAGCTGGAAATAAGCCACCAGAGACCTCAGGGTATTTAAAATATTTAACCTGAATAAAATGTGTGTCAACTTATATTGGTGGGAAGACGTGGCTTAAATCGACGAGTTACATATACATGTGTCACCAAATGGAGTTCTTACCGGTACAGGTGAGTATGGCTCTTTTGGTTTTTATGATATGTTTTTTAAGATTTATTTTTTATTTATTTATGTCTACAAGAACTGGGGTGTAGGTCAGAGATGCAGGGGGTGAGAAGATTCACCAGAGACAGAGTAGGGAGCAGAACAGGCGGATCTACTGAGATACACTGAAGGGAGCAGCGGGTGAGGCAGGAGAGGTCTGCTGTGCCATGTAGGTCAGCTCCCTGGCCTGGGGATCGAACTCAGGCCATAGTGACAGATGATAGCTTGACAGTGCTGAGACTTTAACTCCTGTGCTACCAGGGAGGTCCCTCTATTGTTTTTTGTTTTTGTTTTTTTTAATAGAGGCATGTTTTATTTATTTGTTTGGTTGGTTTTTTGTTTTGTTTATACATGCACTGGGTACAGTCAGAAGCGCGGGAGGGTGAGAGAATTCACCAGAGGCAGAGCGGGGAGCAGAGCAGGCAGAAGGACCGAAGTACACTGCTGAGGGGAGCAGCGGGCGGCAGGAGAGGTCTGCGCGCCATGTGGGACCTTCCTCCCGTGGCCGGGGAGCAGCCGGGGATCGAACCGGCGCCGCAGAGGCCGCGGGCAGCTTCGCAACCCAGCGCTCAACCGCTGCGCCACCGGGGAGGCCCCCTCTATTGGTTTTTATTTTAAAAGATTCTACTTCAATCAGGTAGAGGTAAGAAAGCTGAACTTACAAAAACTGTTCCCAAAAAGTACATGTGTAGGTGACTAATAACAACTAAACAATTAACAGGCAGATACTATTAGAAACAATTATAATGTAAATCCCAATTACAGACTATGTAATTTAAATATTAAGACACAGGTAGAAAACAACGGGGGACAAACTGACAGATCAAGTAAACAGTAAGTACCACTGGCGAGAGATCGAGAGCCATTTCCTAAGCGGATATGCTCCTCAGGGAGACGTAACAGTCCCAAATGGTCACACACCTAATAACAAGAGGTTCAAAGACATGAAGCAAAACGTGCGGCGTTACCAGGAGAAACAGACAGCCCCACGAACCCAGCTGGAGCGTTTAATGAGCACCCTTCTCTCAGCAAGTGGAAGAACCTGAGAACAAGGTCAGTGGGCATGGCCCAAAACCACCTCCAGCCACCTCGACCTAGTTTTCAGATGACCCAGCTTTCTGAGTGCAGCCCGGACACTCGTGCCAGACCATCTGTGGTCTCCAAACAAGTCTGGAGATTGTAGAGTTCAAATCCTCTGTTCTTTGACCACAAGGGAGATACAGTAGAAATCAGTAATCACTAGATCTCTAGAAAACCCCACATATTCAACAAACTTAAATAATCCACAGGCCAAAGATGAAATCATAAGAGAAAAGCATGGTTCAGAAGGAAATGTACCCTGGGAGTGTTTCTGTTAGAAAAACCAGAGACCAAAGATTCCACTTCGCGAGATTAGAGAGGAAGAAAAAGAAAAGCCACAGGTAGCCGAGGCGGGAATAACAAGGGACATAGTAAAGTGGCTGCAATGACCAGGCCCCTGCGGTTACCTCGTTGGCTGCAGCTGCCATGGGAGTGGGGTGGTTGACAGCATCACCCAGTGCGATGGCTAAGCGGAGATCCTTCTGGATGTACTTCAAGTAGAAATCGGGCTTAAAGTTTCCTTGCAGGATATCTGAGGAGCGAAAGCCGCATATTAGAATTGAGAGGAACTTCACTAAGAAACCACCTGCAGTACTGTTGGGGCTCACCAACTAGCACTCCCTCCCCCTTGGCACCTAAGAAACAAACTTTCAGCCTGTGCCCCAACTCCCATCTGCTGTGTCTCTGGCCCCTCCCCTGCTGGGGGTGGGGGTGGGGAAGGAAACAAGGAACCCTAAAGGAGAGACTGCCCTGTGACAGTTGCCTGACCCGTCCCCAGCTCTCATCACAAGTAAAACATAAGAGAGGGCGAACCTACTTTGGCACTTCTGGTCCAGGAAGATGCTGGCCAACTGTCCCTGATTGAGGATGTCCAAGAGTGTCTGCTGGGACTGGCCTGTCACCTGGGCCAGGGTCAGCCCCTCGGCGATGGTGGCCATGAAGCTCCCCTGCACCATGTTCACGATCAGCATCATCTTGGCGGCATTGCCGACCTCACCTGCCCAGACACAGGATCACGGTCACTTCCTAGGAGCTGTGCAGACTGGGACTTTCTGCCCACCCTCATCCCTGCTTGGACCCACCTCTATACCCAGGGAAGGCCCCATTCACCTGCCCCCGACACTGGCTCTGACCCTTCTGGCTGCTCCTCCTTCCAGGCACTGACCTGCCAGCCAAAAGGGACCACCCTAGGGGCCCCAGGCAGAGAGGCCGAGCGGGACTGGCGCTGTCATCAGTGCGGTCTACTGGGGATGTGCCCACCCAGCCTCCAGGCCTGAGCTGGCCTGGCAGGTGGGAGGCGTGTTACCTAGAAAGAAGGAGGTCTTCCCCATTGCCTGGAAGCAGCTGCTGCAGTCCTCATACAAGCCCCTGTCTCCGGCCGCTAAGATCACCAGCATCCCATCGTTAGACAGCTGCTGGTTCCCGGAGACTGGGGCTTCCAGGAAGCGGCCCCCTCGGGATACGATCACCTGGAAAGGAACGTCACAGCTTCTGGAGGCCTCGCTTCTTGTGGGCTGGGCTGGGGGCAGGGAGAGTGCTCAGGCGGGCAGTGTCTCCTCACACCTGCCAGGGTGAGTACTCAGGCTTCAGGGGCTGGGCTAGCACTGGGGGTGTCAGACGGCCCACCCTCTGACATGCACCCTAGTGACAGGTAATAAATACTGGGAGCTGGAAGTGCCTCCCAGCCTCCCATTTACTGTGAGTTTCCCACAAAGACCAAACATGGCCAGGCTAATGGCCATCCCTAGGGACACAGCCTGTCCCTGATTTCAGCCACCGTCTGAATACGTAGGGCTCTGAAGTCACGGCTCCCTCACTTGGGCCCGGCAGCTCAGGGAGGAGGAAGACTCCACTACTATCAACTGTAGTCACCAGAGGCAGTGCTGGCAGCCTGAATGGCTTATCAGGCCGGCAGCTCCAGGACCTGTGCCCAGCCCAGCTGGGCTGCGGCTCTAAAGGCAGAGTGTGAAGACAAGGCTAGTCCCTGGGGCACTGGCCTCCCCTCTTCCGTCAGCTCTGGTTTAGAGTAACCCGAGTTGCCTACACTTGTGCAAGCTCAGCTGGGGCTCCTGGGCTCCGGCTGACAGACTGCTGGAGTGACAGCCCAAACCAGGCTACTACCTGGGCCAGCTCAGTGACTGTGTCAGCGTCCACTGTCGACATGTCCACGTAGCACTTCCCAGGGCGGATCCCCTGCAGCACACCACTGGGGCCCAGCACCAGCTGTGGGGACACGGGGAGAAGCAATAGCCCAGGCTCCCAGCCAGACACCCAGGGGCCCCTTAGACCCAAGGTCAGAATCCTGTGACTTTGGCTCATTTCCCAATTAGGAGTAAACATTAAGGGAAGAGCAAGTAAATAAACGAGGGATAGAAAAATATTTCTAGCACCTTCCCATTTATCTGAAAATATACACTTATATGTGTGTGTCTGTTTTCTTACAAACCTCCCATTTAAGATAGAACATCAAGGTGCCTCCCTGGTGGCTTAGGGGTTAAGTCTCAGCGCTATCACCTCTATAGCCTGAGTTCGATCCTGGCCAGGGAGCTGACCCACACGGCGCAGCAGACCTCTCCTGTCTCCCCGCTGCTCCCCTCAGCAGTGGATTTCAGTAGATCCGCCTGTTCTGCTCCCCACTCTGTCTCTGGTGAGTTCTCAGGCCCCGCACCTCTGGCCTACACCCCAGCTCTTCTACGCAAAAATAAATAAATAAATAAAAGCGGGAAGCTCAATATTTCTGGGCTTCTCTGGGTTTGCTTGGATTAGACTAAACACCAGTTTAACAAGACGACTACTGCACTTGAACTTTCAGAACACACAACTACAGTGCAGGCTAAACTTAGGAACTTGGCATGTGTACCAAAGGCACCCATGGACATGGACCGAGGCTCCAGCTCCATCGAACATGGGAAGCCTGGGCAGGACCAGCTTCTAGACCTACCAGCAGCTTCAGCCTTTGTTGTGAATTAAAGGAAGTCTGTATTCAACTATCCCTCGAAGGAGATGGCCCCCAGATGGAAAAAATCCACCCCCCCCTTCACGTGCAGACACTCACTGGGTGTGTAGGGGAGAAGGGGAGGAGACCAGTCAGCTTCCCTGGCTACAACCTGAGACTCGGATGGGAAGGAGGGGATCCTTACGTCCTTGGCTGCCTTTGGATCCGACACACAGGCAAAGGTGATATCACAAGTTGAAACAACTTCAGCGGGGGTTCTTCCTAGGCGGGCCCCCTCCTGGATGAACAAATCACACTGCAAAAGTCACAGATCCTAACGTGAGCTGCAGGCAGTGCACAATAAACACGCCAGCCAGGCCAGAGACTCAGCACCCAGTCCGGTAGAGTCTCCCAAGGCAGGCGCCTGAGGCTGGAGCTGGGGACACCAGACTGGGGCCTGACTTCTAAGGAGATGTGGATGGGCCTCTTCAGGACCGTCCTGTGTCTTTAAACGCTTTATCCAATGTACAGACAAGTGTTGACTCAATGTTTCCTGTCTGCAAACAGGAAGTGAGCAGCACCTGTCTGCAGTCTGCTGCCCTTGGTGGCTTCCTTGCTGTGGTAAACGTGCCCAGTGCCCTGAGCTCGTGGCACTGTGTGGGGAGGGAGGCTGATACTGTTCCTTATTTTAGATGTTTCTGGGGGTCTCAAAACACTAATTTTTCTGAGATTTAAAATCACCCAGAACATTTCATAAGAAAACACATCAATAATATTCTGGCGTATTTCTGTCTCTCAAAGGCATTTTAAAAAATAATTAAAATAACCTGGACCTATGTTTTGTATCAATTGTTTGTAGTATTCTATACGACTTACATTTATCTATCTTGTAGTTTCCTGTGACTGTGGTTATGACGGACAGCTGCAGAATATTCTGACAGACACACTGGTGTCCCTAACGGCTCCCCTGCAGCTGATGTCTGGTCTCTTTCATCTTTAAGTACAAATGACTCAACGAGCATCCTTATGTAATGCTCTGGCTCCTCTGCATTTTGAATTAGGGCTCTCCAAGTAGAATAAAGCACTCTATGGGGCAGTTTTAAAGCTCTTGATGAATGCAGGGGTGGCCGTCCACGGGGCTGTCAGCGTCCACAGCGGGTGACCAGCAAGGCCTCAGCACATAGCACTGCACATGCCATGCAGCAACCAGACAAATCAGGACAAGTCCATTCAGTCCGCCAGTCAGCACCTTTTGATGGTCAGACTTTGATTACTCTGCCTACTGAATGTTTTTCAAACCTTTCTCTTTTGTGAGCTATTTATCTTCCAGTTATCAAACTAGGTGTTTAAGATCCACACATCACCCTTTTCCTATCACATCTGCTACAAGCACTTTCAGTTGGGCACCTTTCAACTCTATATTCTCTTTTGGAGACTGCCATCAATAGCTCTGTTGATCCTTTTCCTTAGTGATTTTGTTTGCTTCTAGGCTTAAAAACATCTATGTTGATATTTAATTTTATTTTCTTCTGGTTTTTTCTTCAAAAAAAAGTAATTCAGTAATCCACTTGGAAAATGCTCTAGTATGCGGTAGGGGCTGGCAGGGGTTAGGAGCTCCCCACCTCTAACCACTTGTCCTGAATACAACCAGCTGGCCAGGCTGCTTCTACCGCACACAGTGGCCTTTTAGTCAGCAGCTTTAGACAAACCTTACCCTTTGTGAGAGGCTGTCTCCTTTCCTTCCTTTCTCTGAAATTTAAAAACACCTCCTACTCATTATTCCAGAGTCATTTTTATAAAGACTGTTTTTGAAAGATTCCATGGCGACTATCATGAGAGCTTTTAAAGATGTCTCTGGGTGGGCAGTTTGTCTGTGAAAACGCTATGCCCAGTACTCCCTGGCAACTGTCAGGCTCCTGTCAGCACCACAGCCCAGGGGCAGGGCTTCTTCTGCCACTGCTTCACAGGGAGACTCTGAGGCCGAGGCCAGTAAGTGGCAGTGACAAGTTAAGTCTGCCTGATTCTATACGCTGCTCTTAGCTGCTTTGCTGCTGTCTCCTCCTAATTAATCTAGAAAGAACGGCCAGGTTTATAACACTTAGGGCTTCCACTCACGAATACAGGATGGCCACAGCACGTCTGACAATGCGCAGTGTACTAGTTGTGCAATCCCTGATGCTCCTGCAGCCCTGCCCCCCCAGACTTTCTGATTGCCCTGGCAGCACAGGGTCTGAGGAGGAGGTCTGTATTCTAGCCCTCTGGGGTCTCATTCCTGACTAGGTCCCCGTGGTGCTATGCAACCCCAGCACCTGAAGCCAGAACCCCTTAGCACAGCCTTCGGTGCCCGTTCCCTACGCACTTCAACACACCAGCCAGCAGTTCCTTTTTATTCTAGAAAAGGACTTGTTTCAGCAGTGACCCTAGCCCTCCAATGCCCAGTCCCCGGCTCAGCTGCACCTCATCCTTGAGAGGTGGCTCCTTTCCTGGCCTCTACCCATGTCCTGCAGCTCAGTGCTCTAGTTCCCTGGCACTCAGACTAGTCTCTTCACCTTTTCTTGGGTAAGAACTTGATGGGAGCCATGGCCTGCCTCCATTACAAAAAGTGCAGGTTCACAGACTTGGAATCCCAGTTCAGGGCACAAAGGACCCCTTGGCACCGTGGCCACTACTCAGGCTCAGAACCTCTAAACCTGTCCTGCCAACGGGCTGGCTGCAGGGGCAGGGACTACACACACTGCAGAGAACAAACTGAAATTTCAACTCTTCAGCCCTCAAAGCCACCACGCAAGTGTTCAAGAGCCACCGGTGGCTAATGGTCCTCATGGGATGGTCAACCCCGTCACTGCACGGTGCTCACCCCACCCTATTGAGAATCAAGCTGACTTCCCTACAGGCACTCGGTCAGCCCTCATGGCCACAAATCCACGTTTAAGTGAAACGACATATAAAGACAGGACCTGGAGACCTCACGCAGATACGTGGATGTGCTTGGAGAGACGATACAAAGCCCTGACCTGAACTTCCTCAGGTAACGGCAGGGAGGGCTTCTCTCTTCAGTTTGCAGGCCTGGGTATGTTTGAATGTGTACATCTTACAACACCCCCGGCTCGCACATCTGTATGCTCGCCCACCTGGGCCAACAGCAGGGCTCTGCCTCCTCCTCCGCTGTGTGCCCGAACTGACGGAAACCCAGCCCATGAGCTCTGCCTGACCCCGGATGCTTACTTTCTCTGCAGTCCGGTTCCAGACCGTCACCGTGTGACCCATTTTCAGCAAATTGGAGACGATACCACTTCCCATGAGACCAAGGCCCAAAAATCCTATCCTGAAAGAGAGAGAGACTGGTCAGCACCAGGTGGGTGGGAGCGAGAGTGAGAAGGTGCCCTCCAGGCTGCAGAGCATCTGCTTCCTTGTAAAGCCAGGGTGACCTCAGCCTGCCAGAATCACTGTGCTGACCCCAGAATACAGAGCCAGAGGGGCTGTAGGCCGTGTGTGGCTTTTCTCATCAGGCGGGATTTTCATCACGGTTCTTTAAGCCAGCCTGTCTCCTGCAAGTCTGAACTCTACCAGATGAGCCACTGTGAGTAAGAATCACAGCACCCGCCCCTTTCCCAGCAATGGCTGGAACACCATCCTGAGAAAGTCCTCCAGCGGTCACCCCTCGGCCTGGCAGATGCAGAGTCATGGGAAGTCTTTTCTCCAAGGGGCCTACTTTTTGTCTGTAGGTGTGATGCTGCCATTCACCGCCGTGCTGTCTGCAGCTTGGATGGAGGTGGACCCGGTCTCCTAGGAAAAGGAAACACACACTGTCAGGCCGGTCTGCGCAGGTGAGGCCCCAGGGGAGAAGGAAGGAGAGACGTGGGGCGACGTACCTCTTCACATATCTTCAACTTCTTTGTGATGGCCTGGTAACAGACAGCTGGCTGGTAAAGAGCGAGAAGAAAGATGGTTTATCCAACGACCACTTCGCCTGTCATTCTAAGAAGGCCTGAAGCACCATGTTAACAGTGGAAACTCATTTGCTGTGGAGCTCCAATGACACCTGGGGAGCGAAAACACATCGCCCCCTCCCATTCCCTTCCCCACCGGGCAAGGTGCTTTTGTCGTGGATGACACAGAGAATCAGGCCTGCAGTTAGGCACCCAGCATCAAAGAGCTGAGCTGGTGGGTGGACCTGGGCTTGGAACGTGACTCCAAAGCCACATCCCACCATCCAACTGCCTGCAGGTGCTCAGGGAAACTTCCCTCCACATGCCGAGGGCTCATGCAGGGTCTTGACCAGTGAGCCTGAGAACAAATCCACCCGGCAGCATGGGCTGCCTCTGGGCCGCCAGGGCGTGAGATTCCACTTTTACTCTCAACTCTTGAGGCCAACCATAAACATCTCAACTACAGGGTAGCTGATTTTAAGCTTTTTCCTTGCTTTTTATAAAATCTTAACATCTGATTCCTGAGTTGGCCTCCGAGTGACCTCCTAACTAGCTGCTCTGGGAGTGGCACAGGTACAGCTTACCATTTCTGATGAGCAGGGCCCGGGCAACAGCCACCCCTCTCAAGCCAGCCCCTGACCAAGAATCAAGAACCTCAAGTAACAGCTCACCTTCTCTGTTTGGCTGAGCAGGAAGTGATGGAAATGAGGGTCTGCATCTTTAACAGGCTGAAACCAGAAAAGCAGCAATGAGTTACCTTTTTCCTCCAACCACTTCCTCCTGCCCGGTACGGACACCCCTCTGGGAACTGGTCCCGTTGACAGTGTCTAGGAACTCTTTCCCCTTGGGGGTCTAAGTCTTTTATAAATGACCCCTGCACCATCCAGAAGGGAAAATGGATGTTCCTGCCAACGAGTGTGTTAATCATTCCATCAGCGCTGTGGCATGCGTTAGCAAGGCCGGCTGTGGGTCTCAAGTCCAGCAGGTCACCCAGCGGCTGAGCCACAGCAGTTCTCAGGACTCCTTCAGTGCCTGCTCGTGCTGCAGAAGGACACTTCACAGCGGCAACTGGGGTGCTTTAGGCCTTCTTAGAATGCCAAGTGAAGTGGTCGTTGGATAAATGGTCAAGGGCTTCTCACCATCAGGCCCAGCCACGGGACAGAGTGGCTCCCAGCATCGAAGTTGGGAGCCAGACAACGAGAGTGCGCTTATAAAACACCAAGTGAAAAAAATGTGCTGAACAATCTCGCTTTTGTGAAAAATCAACCCTACTGCTTATAGCAATGCGCTAAGGGGGTGAACCGAAGGGTGGGAACAGTGACATCTAAGTCCACAAACAGCGCCGCAGGGCGGGGAGTCCTGCACTTTATACTTCTGCATTCTTTGTGATCAGAGGGAAAAAGAAAGCCTTGAACACAAGAAGAGGGGACGGGAACCAGCTCTCACCTCGCTCACAGTTGGCTGCCACTTGAAGGTGGCCATGGGGCCAGCCATCAGGCCCTTCACGGTGCTGGACTCGGGGATGGTGAGGTCCTGTGGAGGGAAGGGACTCTGTCAGGGCGCCATGCCCCCTCAGGAGCAGGTGTCTTCCAGCCCAAGCCAGGGAGCACGCCTACTGCATCGTGTCCCTGCCCACCCTGAACTAAGGCCGCGGCAGCCCAGGGTTTCGGTGCCTGTTCAAGCCCGAGTACCCAGGTCCGGTGCTGGTGACTGTCTATTGGGAGGATGGGGCCAATCCCGCCTGTCAGCACAGAGGGAGCCTTTCCTCTCCGTTCCTGAGTGATGCATTCTTTTGGCAGAGTTTCCTGAGGAGGGGCAGGAGGAAAGCCTGACCATGGGCAGCAGTGCTATCAGCGAGTCCCAGAGAGGATGCCTCACAGTGACTAGGAATGCGAGGAAACAGTGCTGCCTTCAGAATGGATCCACTACATCTCAAATAAACGAAGACAGCCACCTGGTGCCAATCTGTCCAACACTCACAGTTACTACGTGACCAAGGCAGAATTAGGCAGGGTGCCTGAGAGCCCAGAGCCCTGTTCTCTCCAGACTGATGGGGACAGCCTGGTCCGCAGGGCGCCTCCTGCTGTCCGCTGGCTGGCTGTCCCCGCCACACCCTCATTTTAGCTCAGGCTCCACTGCCCATCTTCTGGCTAGGGTGCCCCCCGCCCCCGCCATTCATGCCTGGAAATCTAATGTGAATCTGGACATGCCCATTGCACTCTTGACTCCCCGGCCCAAATGGGTTCCTCCATAGTCTGAGGTCAGAAAAGAGCAACTCACCCTCCCAGGCCAAGATTTGCGGCGCCCTTGATTCCACCCTCCTCTCTCCCCTAGGCCGCTGGTTATGGTCTTACATGTGGAAACCTGTGCAATCCCCTCTCACCTCCCCCCCATCCCCCAGCACCCAAACCACCATCGCTCATCAGTTGGACAAAAGGCATTTCCTGCTCCTCTGGGCCCTACTGCCAGAAGTCTGCACACGGCAGCCAGAACCACCTTTAAAAAGTTGAGTCAGAGCAGCACATCACTTCCCTGCCTAATCTGGTTTCCTCTCTCCCAGGAAACTAGACTTGTTCTCCTGCCCTATGGGGCCCTCCACGTTCTGCACGCCTCCCTCCCATGCCAGCCTCTGACCTCAAGGCCTGCTGCCTTCTCCCCCTTGGCCCCTGTCTTTGCTCTCCAAACACATGGAGCGTGCACCCCGGTGCCTTCACATCTCCGGGCAGCTCTCCTGCCAGCTCTTTACTTGGCTACATGCACTTGCTGGGTCCCAGAGCCAGGGTTTGTCCGGTCTCCCCTGCACCTTCCTGTCAAAAGGTGATGCTGATGATACTGTAACTGTAACAAGAGCTGGGAGCTTGCCAGGGGCGGCATCACTGTAAGTAGAGAATCCTCACCTCATGAAGCATAACTACTACCTCCATTTTACAGAGGAGAAACTGAGGCACAGTGAGTTTAAGCAGCCTGGCTTAAGGCCGCAGAGTTAATAATTACTGCCATGATGAAACGGAAAGCAAGGGAACTGGCCCTCCAGGGTCTCGGTTACTCTAAGTTCTATGAGAGCAAGAATGTTGCTAATTTTATTTACTGTGTCCCACGCTGGGAAGCGGGCCAGCTCCAAGGAGGAGCCATACTTATTGAAGAAACAGAGGAGACGGACCTGTATATTCTGAAGGCGGTTTTCTCTGGATCCCTGGCTCATGGTGAAGCTGCTCAAGCAGCAGCTGCTGAGTAGAGGTTTTGGGAATAAAGTGGCCAGGTGCAGCGCTGCCCAAAAAGCTTTCCATACTATGGACACGATTTATCTGTAGTCAGGTCACCAAGAAGCACCTGACGTGTGCTGCGTCCAGGCTGGTTCACAGGGTTGCCTGCAGCCAGGGCAGCGCATCTCTAGCGTCCCGTCTAAGGCCTTGAGGAGCGAGAACAGGCCTCTCCACAGGGCCCCTGGCTCTCTGCTCTGGCCTGGAGTTTTAGAAGACCCGCAGGACTGACAGCAGTGCTGTGTGTCCAGAGACGCACTTCTTGGGTCAGAACTTGGAAAGAAGAGAAGGGGAGAGAAGGGGAGAGTGTGCCTCTGTGTGGCTCATAAGAGTAGGTCCCGGGCTGCCCTTACCGCCAGGGTAGCCCTTCCCTAAGCCTCACGGGACAGGGGATGATGGCCCCGCAGAATAGTCACCTGGGGTTCTGCCACCGACCCACCTCGGCTACTGCTGTGTCAGAGAGGTGCGCCACAGGACAGTCACAGAAGCAGCCCTGACTAGACGCAGGCTCAGGTCAGCAGAGGCCCTGCACCCCAGCTCAGGCAGACCCCCTCCGGCAGCCTGAATTGAATGGCTGTCTGCCCTGGGCTAGGAGCCAGTGGTGCTGCGCACATAGCAACTTCCTCTCCTGACGAATCCTCCCCAAGTCAAGCAGAGACGGTGCAGAAAGGGCCCAGGGGGCAGGGGCAGGAGGACAGCTGGCTGGGAACAGAAGTGTTACTCCCCACCAGTGAGTCCTGCAGATGTGTGAGCACTTTCCACTGGGGCCTGGAGAAGAGTCCCTAGCGGGCCCAGTGACCTCTAGGCTTGCCCCACGGACCCTATGGCTTTCACTGCACAGCAGCCACCAAGGGAAAGTCACAAATGGGTGACATTTGTGATGCACCCGCGACATGGGCCTTTTGGGATGCGCTTTGCTCATATCACTCTCTCCGTTCTCACCACTAGCCTAACGGGCCGTGTCAGTATTGCTCCCCACGATCAGATGCGAACTGAGCAGTGGGGGCCGGCTGAGGCCACGCAGCTACAGCGTGATGGAGCCAGACTCCAGCTGCAGTGCCTCACCTCTACTCTGTGCGTCCCCTCTCCAAGGCGGACACGGGCATGGGCAAGACACACAGCCGAGATGCCAGATCACATGAATCTAGAGAATACTATGGGCCCTGGCAGCATCTGGAGCCCCAGGAAACCCTCCCATTGGCTCACTGTGCTCACCCTCCTTAAGCTCTGTGTGCGGCCGCTGGTAGTTCCTGTAAACCTGCCACCTCTGGCTGGCATTGCCCACACTTGTGGTCCCCACCACTACCGGCACTGGCACCGGCATGCTCAGTCTCTGTCACAGACCGTGAGAAGGACCCGCTGACGCAGAGCTTGCACAATGGCGGCCCACAGGCTTGGTCAACCCAAGACATTCCTTTGGGCCTGAAAGTGTTTTAAAAAATTTGGGTTAGCATCTAACATTTCAAACTGGAACACGTCAGATAAAGATCTGTGTTCCCAACTTCCCTTGAGAAAAACCAGAGGCTCCACAGCACTGGCTGGTGTCCCATGGAGGCGCACAGCCCGCGAGGCTTGCAGCTCCAGCACGGACATGGGCCAGCCGGCTCCCTGCTCGCGCTTTTACATTCGGACGCCAGCAGGACTGGTAATGGCAGGGAGTGGAGCCGACTCTGATGCTTCTATTACTGGTGGGTCTCACTGGTGTCAGAATTTGCAAGCCTGGATCTGCTGTCTAGTGTCTCACCAGGCCTCACCCCCTAGTTGTCTCTGCAGCATCTGGCCCCTCTCCCGCTGATCCTGCTCTGACCACCTCCCTGTGTCCTGCCAGATGACCCTCCTCATCACCAACTGTCCTCTCTTGGCTTCTGAGACTTGTCCTAAATCTTCTCAGGAAGGTGAGAGTTCCGTTATTTCTGCTTCATTCCATTTTGCTGGCTCTTGACTCCTCTTTAAAGCCAACTGCCCTTTGTTCTTCTCCCCCTGACTTCATCCTGAGGCAAACCCTACCCCCCCAGTCTCATCGATGCAACACCATGCTATATTTGCACACCCCACATCTTCATTTCACAATGTGCATTTCTCTCTCAGCCCTCTGGGCTGTCTGGGCATCCCCCCAACTTCATCACACTCAAAATGGAACTGGTCATCTCCTGACTCCTCTGCTCTTAAAAAGAGCGTCACCATTTCCCAAAGGTGAGCCAGAAATCACCTGCTTTTCCCTTTTCTTATTCAGTCCCTACGTGATGGGCTGCCCTCCTGGGAGTGCCTCTCACAGTCCTCTCAGCACGCGGCGCTGCGCCCTCAGTGGCGCGCCAGAGGAGCGCACACTGAGGTTCACCCGCAGCGGAGGAATGGTCACTCACACAGCTAGAAGCACACCGCTGTCTACCTTGAGACCCTGCTGAAGCACCTTCAGGCCTCCCCACTGATGCCATGAGGTGCCACACTCTGTAAGAGGGACCTCAAGACTCTCCAAATCCAGTGACAATCTGCTTTTATTGCTCCTCCCTGCCCTGAGGACAGCCGTGCCAACATCAAGCCCACGTGGGCTGGGCCCCCATCTCTGGAGCGCCTTCCTACTTTCTGGCTGAGCCCTGGCTCGCTGGCTCGGGTGTGTTCTTCTGCCTCAACCACCTAGCTGACGTACCGTCCTGGGCTGACCGTGCGTGGCGCTATGTCACCCACGCACCTGGCTGTGTCCCCCGGTCTGCAGGATTCCTAGGGCGGCACTTAGCACAGGCGCTATCCACTCAGTGAGCGGAAGCATCTTGGAGAGCTCGGTCTGCCACGTGCACGAGGAGGTCCTATCCCAGGGCCGCAGAGATCAAACAAACCTTCTCATCCTTTGGGGGCCGACCCCGCTTGCGGGGACTTTGCTCTTGGGCTCTTTTCAGAGGGGACTTGGAGCCTCTCTCTGAGGAGCCTGAAGACACCCGCTTCTTCCCTTCTCCCATGCTCTTCTTCACCTTCCCTTCAGACAGGCTGAGCTTGCGCTTCTCCTCGCCTGAGTTGGGCCTACTTCTCTCCTCACTGGAATTACGCCGATTCTTGTCATCAGCAGAACTGTGGGACGAGGTCTGAAAGTTCAACAATAACAGTGATAACCACCACGAGGCCGCGGCGCTATGAGCCACGCCCTGGGGCCAGCACATCTCATGCATCATCCACGCGACAACCCTGTGAAACAGGCTCTGTGGTCACCTCACTTACATTTGGGGGAGCAGAGGGGGAAAAATCGAATTACTTGCCCACAGTCCCAAAGCTAAGAAGTGGGATTTACACCCAGATGGTGACTGTCTCCCTGAGGCCGTGCTCCTAATCTCGTGGAATGAAAAGGAGAAACGCCTGTGCTATGGACTCCAAAGCTGCGCTGCTTCTCCTGGGCCCAGGCAACTGTCCTAAGAGCAACCGTCTACTCCAGAAAGCTCAGCTGCATGCATGGAGTTTCAAGCTGACTGTGCAACACTGATACTTTAGAAGCGAAGTGGCGCTCTCTCCACCGGCATTTCATTAGAACAGAGCTCCGGGTCGGGGAGACACTTAATCTGTTAGTTACCAGGCAAACCTCGCGGTCTGGCACCAGCATAAAGGGAGACGCGGGGGCCCCTCACCTGGTCTTTCCCTTTGGCTCTCCTCAGGAACTCTTCCACAGCATCCACCGCTTGCTGGAATCGCTTACCCTTGTTAATCTTGATCATCTCCTCTTTATGTGCGTGGTACGGCTTCAGCTGCTCCACCTTGATCCAGGCACTAGCAGGAAACACACAGAAGGGCATGAACCGCACCGCACAAGCCAGTGCCTCACAGACCCCACCAGAGCAGAAGCACTCCCTCACTTGGTTGATCAGGACTTTCCAACAGACCTGCCATTTTTTTAAAACTGGCTATCATCACCTGGAAGGTACTCGTGGATCCCAGGGAATCGGGGCACCAGAGGCACCTGCAGCCACAGCAGCCTCGCTGCCAGACTGACAACCTGTCAATCAACTGGGAAGCAGGGATTCTAAGAGGGCTAAGAAATTCTGGGAAGTGCAACATGGTCTACCCTCTACTGTTGTCATAGCTATCTGCAGCCAGGAGCCTGTATTTGTTCATGAATGATTGTATCCATGGCCACTAAGCCACACAGGACATGTGACGGTGGTTTGGAATGAGGGTACAGTCACAAAGGAGGTCTTTAGATCAAGACTGCTTGGGATTAAAAGTAGAACACTCTTTCAATATTTAATTTTTAATTCCTACCCTCCATGTGTAACATATGAAAGTGAATAAAGTCACCGGTTGTCAATTCTGAACTATCTGGCTTACTGTACTAACCTGAACCAATCTGCCCCAGCTGACTTTCTGCGGTTTCCCTAAATGACATTTCCGTTTACAGAATCCCAGTTTAAAGGATAGAATTTTATAGGCCTGGCAAGGTAATGATTTATACGTTTTACCCTGTAATACTCACAGCTTTCATAGTATAACCTTCAGAAAAAGTGGGTCAGGTTAAGAATAAAGAAACTGGGCTATCACACTAATTTAGGGTTCGCTTCTTTACAGAAAGCTCGAGAACAGTCACTAATAATAGAAGAAGTGCTAGCCTCTGTAAGGAAGAGGAATGCTGCCAATTCACCAGCAGCCACCTGTGCTCAGACTGTTGTGACAATGGCTGTGACGGTGGGTCTGCACGAACCCCACCGTGCACAGAGGCAGACGGCACCCCAGGATGAGACAGGTTCCCTACGACTAAACAGAACCAGAGAGAACAGAAGACGTGTGGGCCCAGGACGCGGGCAGGCAGAGCCCTTCCTAGCTACCGATTGGCTCATCTTCAGGTTGCGCGTTCCTAAGGACAGACTAGAGCAACCAGCAGCCAAGTCAGATGTGGCCGAAGCAAGCGAAGCTGTCACACTGGCGCTGCTGAGGTAATATCAAAGTGGACCCCTGATTTCTGTCAGAGGGAAAGCAGAACAGGCAAAATTCCAGTCATCCTGGAGACTAGCATTTGAGATATCAAAACGAAATATTCCTCCTCGGGACTATCTTTGAAAAGTGAACTGACAGTATAACTATGACTTCACCGCAGAAACGTTAATCTACTTAAGAGCTGAACCTATTGTTGGAGAAGCATCCTGTCACATCAGAAGAACAGTAAATAAAAAGCAGCCTGCCCGAGCCCTAGAGGATTACCTCTTGAAAGCAAGACAAACCAAAGTCGCTTTGGCCATCTGACTGGAATTTTCTCTCAAGGCTGTACTACAAACCCGTCTCCTTAAAGAGCGCAAGCTTTGCAGCCAGGGCATCAATAATGCATCACTCTCCAACTCACAGGGCCCGTCAGCCAGGCCTGGCATGTTACTGGCGCTCAATAAATAATCACTGAGTAAACAATGCCTTCCAGGCCTGAGTGGGGCTGGTGCACTTGTCTCTGGCTTTAACAGAGCTAAAACCCTCTGCTGTGCGGTTTTAGTCCTTTCTTTGATGCTTGTTGTTTCATGCTTTTTAAGGAACTGTTCTGCTCCTTGCCTTCATGGAAGATGTAACTTGTGATTTACCTTATACAATCCTCCCAACGTATTGACCGACCTGTGCCTTTTAACCACCCCATCTGCCGTGGATTGAGAAGTTACACAAATTAAGCTTAGTCAACTTGCATCAACAGTACCAGGCTTTGCATTTCTGGGCAAAGATGCTAATTACACAGCTTGTAGAAGCGAACGCCCCAAAAAACCAGACTGGCAGCGGCGAAGTCATTACACAAAATGAAACGGAAGGTCTCTGACCTCAGTTGGCTGAGTGGGAAAAGCAGAAGGCAGAGCGTGTGCAGTTGGCTGCCGTCTGTGTGAAAACAGGAGAAAGGAGCCCATAACTTCCCCAGCGCACCTTGTAGCTGGAGGGTGTGGCCTTCCAGAGAAACCAGAATAACTGGACGCCCAAGGCCAGAGCCAGCAGCTGAGGGACAGGGGAACAGTTTCACAGTTTACTGCTTGATCTTGGAGGAAACTACAAACATGCATTTTTCTTAAAACCAACCAAGCAACCAAGACCAAATCGACAGTCAAGGCCTCCGCTGCAGGACACGGGCTGCTGATGCCAGGCAGCCCTGCCTCTGGCCGACGTACCTGGTGCTCCTCCGCACACCGGCCGCAAAGCCTCACTTGCCAATAACACCGCCACCAAGCCCCCTCCATCACACGCCCCACTCAGAATGAAGTAAAAAAACCACATTTTCAAAGATTTCCAAAATTTAGACTGTTTGTCCCTAAATTAAAACCACCCCGTGACGACGGCGTAAGAATAACCCCAGTCTGGGTCGCATCTCTAACACTCTCATGTGTGCCTCAGGCTCTGCAGACACCATGACCTGGGCACAAGGTGGGGGAGCGCGGAAACACAGAGAGCATGGTCCAAAGGGAAGAACAAGGACAGAGCCGGACATGGGTTCACCTCTCCGCCTGGATTTGGTGAGCAGCACCTAGTAAGTCACCCCCCCCCCCCCCACCTAAGAGGCTGAAGCATTGCAGGTCCTAGACTTGGATCTATTCAGAAATCAAAAAACACAAACCAAAAAACAAGACCACCCAAAGTCACAAAGAAAATAACTTCTTGGTTGATTTCAAGCAAGGATGTTCATGCAGACCTCAGATATGAATGATTTAGATTTTTCCTCAGAATTTGGAAATGCTCCCCAACGTTGGGTGAGGCTTTCAACCCACACTGCCTGTGCCAACACACCAGCTTCTACCATTCGGGGCACCAGCCTGGAGCCCACTGCCCAGCCAGTCTCATCTGCAGGACAGGAGCTACTGTGGGTGCTGAGGGGAGCTGCCTCCTCGAGGACAGCTCCTGTCAGTCCTGGCAGAGGGCTGAAGCTCAGCCGCACACCAGGGCAGGGTGCTCTACTATCCTCCCGGCTCCCTTCTCCAACCACTGCCTGGGTCCAACTAGGGGAAGTGGGATATTCAGGTGTCAAAATGAAAAAGGGGTGCTCGGATGGTTTCAACCCGCCATGTTTCTAATTATGAGCCACAGACTTCTCTAGAAGAGCCGCTTTAGTACTCAGACACCTCACAGCCAGTCTGTCCCACCTTATAGCTGGAGAGTACCTCAGCGAGGATCCTGGATACCTTATCACTTAGCTCCTTAAGTCTCCTGCCTCTGTTTCTCAATATGTTCAAAGATAAAACCAGAACTACCCTCTCCATCGCCTGAGAGATCTGTGAGGAGTCCTGGTGTGAAGCCAGCTACAGAAGCTCTTGGGTGGCCTTCCGGGGCCTACTGTGCTCTGAACTGGGGTGCTCACCCATTGTGCTCTCTGAAATGGGGTGCTCTGGGTGGTTTCGAGCATGTGCAAAGTTAGCCTCTGCCCTGCTATCCATGGCCTCTGACCAGACCTTTCGGCCCCGAGCGTGGTCCCTGCTGATGAGGACTGAAAATCGCCGTCACCCTAAGAGGTGCCAAGACCATATGCCCCTCTCCCTGGCATCAATCCCTGAGTGTGAGGAAGAGCCCCATTTCCTTGCAGCCATCTATGGCCCTGCCTTCACAAAGGAGCTCTCACCCTGAGAGTCCCCGGCATCTCCTGCCAGGAGCAGCCCTGCGTGTTTCGTGCAGCACTCCTCCTGGAAGCCACCGCCTCGGCGCAGCGGGAACGGGCCATTCATTACTTCAGTAACTCTGACTGCTCTTTTCAGTCTGCTTTCTCACAGGGCCCGACTCCTCCGGCTCTGTCCCCTCCTGCTCTGGACTAGCCCCATCAGGTCCCTTTGGGAAGATGGACCAGAGGCCGTGCTTCTGGTGAGGCCTGGTGTACTTTTTTTTTACTTATAGATTTACTTTATTTATTTATGCATACAAGAACTGAGGTGTAAGCCAGAGGTGTGTGCGAGGGGTGATAGTGCTGAGACTTAACCCCTGCACCACCAGGGAGGCACTACAACACTGTTTAAATGCTAAATCACTGTAGGACTAATGTTGTCTTTCTGTGTCTAGGCAGTTGACAGAGTGAAAAGCAAACAGGGTAAGGATCCAACGCCTTCTCTCAAGAAAGGTGGTTATGAGTGGTAAGTCTTTTTGACTTTTTTTTTTAAAAGATTTATTTATTTATTTATACAAGCACTGGGTACAGTCAGAAGCGTGGGAGGGTGAGAGAATTCACCAGAGCCACAGCGGGTAACAGAACAGGCAGACTGACGAGATACACTGCTGAGGGGAGCAGTGGGCGGCAGGAGAGGTCTGCGCACCATGTGGGACCCTCATCCGGCGGCCGGGGATTGAACCGGTGCTGCAGATGCTGCGGGCAACTTCGCAACCCAGCACTCAATCGCTGTGCCACCAGGGAGGCCCATGAGTGGTAAGTCGTAAGGCAAATTTTATTTAGCATTTTGATAATATCTAAAGGTGAAATCTCCAGATTGCTGGGTAGTTGCAAGCAATGGGGAAAGGGCTGTGGATTTGTTACCAGCCTAACAGTTCTGTTTGCTCTGTGAGGCAGACAAGTTGTTCACCTCTCTAAGCCTCTGTATCCTGGTCTGCATGTAGAGCTAATCCTCCTTCCTCCCTCGAGGTTAGGAAGAAGTAGCATCACTTAGGTACAGTGTGGGAACATCAGGTCAGGCTATACTAGTCTGTCCCAAGAGAGAAAAGCTGATGGCTTTAAGTAAGGGAACTGTGGGTGAGACAGATAAAAACTCTGGCAGTGGGAGAGCTGGAGATGCAGAAAGACCTCAGCCAAGGTGCTCATTTGACCAAAAATACTTTGAATGCAAACAAAACATTGTCCACTTTGTAAAAAGTATACCTTTTTACAGGCACCAGGGGGCCTCCCTAATGGCACTATCTCCAGCCACTGAAGCATGAGTTCGATCCCCACCCAGGGAGCTGACCCACATGGTGCAGCAGCCCTCTCCTGTCTTGCCAGCTGCTCCCCTCAGCAATGAGTTTCAGTGGATCTGCCTGTTCTGCTCCTGACGCTGTCTCTGGTGAATCCTTTCACCCCCTGCACCTCTGGCTTACACCCCAGTTCTTTTATGCATTAATAAGTCTTAAAAAACAAACAACTTTCTATGTGGAATTCTTAAAAAGAATATATCCGGTAGTTGTCTGTATATCCTTCCTTATGAATTTCCTTAAAGAACTTTAGGTAGTAACCACACCACCACCACAGAGTTATTTTTCAGTAAATGCATCCTTTTCACTGGCTTCACCTATTTGCCTGACAAGAAAATTTACTCAGCTCCACTTTTCAGCGTCCTATCTGTAACATCTGTACACAGGACAACAGTTTATTCTTCTAGCTACTCCTTTTTATTATAAGAACACAACGCTTTCAGGCACCCAGTAATTTTACTTAAGTCCCCACTTCCTGAGAATCCCCACTTTTGTTTCAGACATCTGCACTTCTTCATGAAGTTTGGGGCAATCGACACCGTGACCTGTCATTCCCAGGTGCACTGTTCGGCCCAGGCAGGGGAGCCCTTCAGTGCCCACCCACCCAACTCAATGCTCAGTTGTTCTCAGTCTCCCCACTGCCTGGAATGCCCTACCCATTCCTGCCTATCCAGATCCTCTGCCTCCTCCAGAGTTAGATTCAAGTCCCAGCTTTTCCAGCAGCCCTTTTACACTCAGTTGTTCTCCACGGACCTCTCCTTGTTCAAGAACCCTTTGATAATGACCTATTATCGCTCATTCTGTGCTTCATCCTATCTGAATTGTTTGTCTTATCACCTGAGTTCCTGGAAGGTGGGGACCACAACACGTGCATTCCTGAAAATTCCTTCTGGTGTCCAGCAATTCCCTTGACTGAATGACTGTCACCTGTTTTATGTATCAAAACAATTTGGTAGAAATTTGTACCATTACCAGAACATTTTCTCTTCCAGAGCGTTTCTAGTTCTCACAGTTCTGGGCCCATTAGGCCCTTGAAAAGGGCCATCAAAAGGCTGCTCAGTGGGGCTGTGATGGAGAAGTGGGACTGCTGTGCCATGCAGACGCTGAGCCAGGCTGAACATTCTGGCATAGTGACTATCTCCCTCCCCAGCAAGTGAAAAACTGTTTAGAGATTTTCCTATAGAATAACATGTATTGCTTTGTAGGAACATAATCTGTAACTGTTGATATTAGATTAGAAAAGTCACAGACATTTTTCAAACTCAAAGCTCTACTTTCTGGGAAGAATCATAACTAAAAATACAATTACTTTAACAAATTAAAGCATGTCGCCAGTCTGAGGTAATCGAGCTGATAGTGACAAAAATGTTAAATCACCAGAAGCTCAAGGAAGTACACATTCCTTCACTGTGACCTCTCACATGGCCTATCAAAGAACTTCAACCCTAGAACAGGTCTGACTCATTATTACTACAATGTTAGAGGAAGTCATTCAGTTTTACACAGAAGTGTGGAATCACACAGCTACTTCTATTAAGGTAAGTAAGATTCTAGTTCTCACTGTACACCTCATGCACGAGCCACAAAGATAAACGTCATTAAGAGAAAACCAACCTGGCCCTTACAGCTTCGAGGTCGTGAAGCCTAGTTCTACCCTACCTGGCATTGCTATTGGCCCCAGGACAGCTGTCCAGGACAATTTTTGCAAACAGGAATAACTATTTAGCTAAATAAAATAAACCGTTCATTTAGCCATAAAGTCAGCATGATGTGCCATTCTTACTGACCATAGTAAGTCTGAACTGGGGTCCCCAGAATATTCTCAAGGCAGCTCAGATCCACCGTTAACATCCAAACAAAGGGAAAGAGAAACTCATGGCGAGCACTACTCACTGATCTTCTGTTCCAAAAAACTTCACAAAGAAGCATTTCTTTCCACGTGGTTTCTTCAAGTCCTTGGGTGGATTAACAATCTAGAGGATAAGAGGGAAAAAAAGGTTTTTTTCCCCCAGAGCTTTAAAAGTATTTTAAAAAAATTAAAAGGACTATCTTAAAAAACAAAAACAAACCCAACCAGGGCCTAATATGTCTAAATCTGGTACCTTTCAACCAATACGCGTGCAAGTGAGCCTGGGTTTTAGAAGTTCCCTACATAACATACAGCACAGCATTCAGTAGATACACTACCCCTTTTACTACAACTGACCTGGTTTAAAAGCAGTTAAAATTTACATGAACATCAGTACCCCCATGTGACCCTCTTGCCACTGAAGAAATGTTGAGGACATTCTTAAAAATACTTCTGCACAGGAAGAGTTGAGATAGGTAACAGTAAGAACTGAGGCACTGAACATGCCACATTGCAGAGACAACCTAAAGACACTTCCTGGGCTTGTAGCAGTATAAAAACAGAACATTTGGAAAGCTCTGACGGATCATCTCATGCAAAGTCTGGAATGCCAACTCCCGCAAAGATGCCCTGGTGCAGCACATATGGTAACGTGGAAAGAAGATTTAAACTTAGTTGGGACAAAAATACTTCTGACTTTTCACTAACCTACATTTAGACTTCGCTCTTCCTGGAGATTGTCCCCCCCCCTCTTTTGTTAGATTTAAATGTAAAGCTAAATTCAAGTTGGAATTGATTTCCAGGGTTAAAAAACTTATGTCATCTCTGTTTCAAGAAATAAGCAGGTAGGGCCAATTAAATGACCTGGTTTGTCTTATACTGCCTTTGCTAAACGAATTGATGCTACAGGAAAAAAGAATTCCAAGTGCTATTTAAATAGGCCTATTTTAACTCTATGCTACCAAATGAGGGAAATGCATCTTACATTCTCCATCTCCTCAAACCCAAGTTCCAGAGTCTTACTTTAGCACCAAAACACTCACCTTTCCTGGCCAAGGAGGATACCTGCCGAGTTTCCCCCTAGAGAAAACACAGAGAGTCAGCATTTGCCTGACCCATTCAACAAGCAATTTATTCTCCAAAATCCCCGCCTGCACCATCAGGTGCCAGAACAAAAGCAACCGGGAGCTCTTAATCTAGCTTCCACAGCTGGGCCAAGAAGCCCCAAACCCCTCAGAAATGGAATGAAAAATTGCATGGGTATGTGCATTTTTTTTTTTTTAAAAGATTTATTTATTTATTTATACAAGCACTGGGTACAGTCAGAAGCGCAGGAGGGTGAGAGAATTCACCAGAGCCAGAGCAGGGAGCAGAGGGACCGAAGTACACTGCTGAGGGGAGCAGCGGGCGGCAGGAGAGGTCTGCGCGCCATGTGGGACCCTCCTCCAGTGGCCGGGGAGCAGCCGGGGATCGAACTGGCGCTGCAGAGGCTGCGGGCAGCTTTGCAACCCAGCGCTCAACCGCTGCGCCACCGGGGAGGCCCGGGTATGTGCATTTCTCTAGAGACGGAGAACAACAGAAAAAAACTACCCAGAGGCACTTGTCTACAGCCTCCTCGGGAGGGGAGCAAAGGGGCTGTTTGCTCTGCAAACACAGACTTCCCTTTACAAAGTCTGTTTTAGTTCATGGCGAGACCAGCCCGGCTTTGACAAGTGCTAATGGAAGCCTTCCTCTGGGTCGAGAAAGGAGCTGCGCAGTTCCTGGGCGGCGGCGACAGGCTTGGTTCGGACGGTTGTCTGGGACACAGAAGCAGACCACGAGAGGCACCCCAGAAGGCACTGGTCACTGCCGAGCCTTCGGCTGCAAAGGAGAAGTGCCCCCGCATGTCTTCACCGGGCAGCGCCGGCGCTCCGGTTTCGACATCCCGGCGGAGTCGCCCGCCCGGATCTGCTTCATCGCGACGCGGGGTTTGACGGGCTCGCCGGGGCGAAACGGCCCCGCGGGCTTCCCCGCCTTCCAGGGAGCCCCAGCCAGACCCCGAGCCGCGGATCCGGCGTCCGCGGGAGGCTCGCAGCACCCGCGCCCGCCTCACGAGGGCCGCCGGCGTGCGCGTCCGGGGCGCAGCCCTCCGCGGGGCGGCCTCGGGGCTCGGAGTCGGGCCCGCGGCGGCCACCCTCGGCCTCGGTCCCCCGGGGCCGGGCTGCCCCTTCCGCCCGGCGGCGCGCCCGGCGCCGGCGCCAGTCTCGCCCTCTCCCCACAGCCTGGAGCGCGCAGAGAGGCGGCTCCGGGGCCGCCCGCGCCCCAGCGCCCAGGGAGCAGCAACTCGGCGCGACGCGCTCGGCCCCGGCCGCCCGGACTCACCACACCAAGTCGCCGAGCCGCAGACTCACAGCCGCCATCTTACCACCCAACCACCGCCGACGCACGGGCCGCCGGGAACCTCAGGTCGCCCCGGCGCCGCCCATTGGAGTGAGCCGGGTCACGTGACGAGGGCCCGCTGTCACCGGCCACGCCGCTGCGCTGACGTCACCGCGTCCGCCAGGGCTGATTGGCTGGCCCCGCGGCACGTGACCCGGGCGCCACGGTCGCCGCGCGCCCGGCCCGAGCCTCCCGGCTCCTTCCCCCTCCCTCCGGCTGGTGACGACGAAGCGCCCGCGGGCTGAGGCGGCGGCGGCGACGGTGCGACCGGCCGAGCGCGCGAGGAGCCGTCCCTGCGCCCCGCCCCGCCCCCGGGCCTGCGCTCCGGCCCCTGCGCGCCCGGCGCTTCCGTGGCTGCCGTCGCGCCCGCGCGGGCCGGGGCCGCCGCGCCGGAGCTGCCCCGCCGGCCCTCGGCGCGGCCTGGAAGCCCGCCGCGCCGCGCCCGGGGCGCTCCCCTAACGGCCGGCGCCGCGTCCGCGCGCGCGCTCGCCCGGGGCGCCTGGGCCGCCCGCCCCGGGGCCCCGGGGGCCCGGCCGGCGTGGAGTCGGCGCGGGGCCGCTTCCCCCGGGGCCGGCGCGCGGAGGCGCCGCGGGCGAGCCTCCCCGGGCGGCGGGGACCCGGCCATGGGCCGCGGCGCGGGCCGGCCGCCCGCCGGGAGGCAGGGCGCGGGGGCCGGCCGCTAGGCGCCGCCGCCCGGGCTCCGGGCCGGCATGAGGACGGCCGCGGGGCACGAGTGCGGCCCGCGGGGCTCTCGCCTGCGTCGCGCCGGGGACAAAGGTGCGTGTCTTTGTCGGGGGGGCGGCCGCGCGCGCCGGGCCGGAGTTTGACACTTCGGGAGAAGTTGCGAGCGGCGTCGGGCCGCCGGCCGGAGCCCCGCGTGGGTGCCGCGCTCGCGCCGGGCCCGCGGCTGGTGCCCCGCGCGGCCCCCCGGCCCCGGCCCCGCGCACCCGCGGCCCCCGCGCCCGGGCCGGGCCGGGCCGCGCTCGCTGCTCGCGGGACGCTTCGTGGCGCCGGGACTTCGTAAACCGAAGGGTTTTCGGCGAACCGGGGTGCCTGCAACTCGGCTTCTCCTGAGCGTTCGCCTTCCCTCAGGCGTCCTCGGCGGGGCTCGGGAGCTGTCATCGGCCGTCGCGCGGTGGCAGACACGCCGGTCCGCGGAAGCGTGTTTTAAATTCCCGGAAATCAGTTCTTAGCGATCAACACAAGTTCCTAATTTCAAGACTCTTGGCTTTTGAGGCCTTGATAAGCTGCGGGAGTCCTCAGTCACTGTCCACCGAACTTAGAGGCATCCCCCTGCTAGACCCGGAACCCCGCAGAGAATGTGCTGCCTGGTTCTGCGAGTTCTCGCCAATGCAATACGACATGACACAAAAATCAGAAACATGGTTTTTCAGGAGGCTGAAGACAGAATTCTTTTTCTGTGGATGATAGAGTAGCCTGTTTTGCGAAAAGAAAAAGGTTAGAGGAAATGCATTAAAATAGGTAAAAGTTCAGTTAAGAGACTAATTACAGAATTCAGTTTTTTTAGCTTGAAAATATAACGGTGGGGAGGATGTATAGCAAAATGCACAGTTCTTGGGAATAACCCGAAAAACAAAAGGAGGCTAGCTTATCTTGATTAACACCAGTTGACTTTTTTTTTTAAGAGGAATGTTTTTGTGTGTAATGTTCAGATCATTAAAGCTGAGTATTTAATTAGCTTTTTTTAAGTTTTACAAATTTGGTTTTATTTACAAACCTGGTTTATATAAACCATTCATTTTGATTTTTGGCATCAGTTTAGCCGATTAAATTCCCCTTAACAATGAACTCTTTTTAAACCAAGTTAAATTTTCTAAGTATTTTAAATTGTGTTTAAAGTTTTATTTGCTTATTCGTTCAAATAGTCACACTTTGAAAACTGCTTATAAATCTAATAGTAGAGTCTTTCCAAGGGTTTAACTCTTATCAAGCTAATAAACATGTAAATGTAAGTCAGTTTCTTTTGTAGGCACACTGTCAAATTTAGGTATATTTTCTTAAACATTTCAAAAAAAATTGTAAGGCTAGCATTCATTAGTATGTCTGATTCTCTTAATATTTCGTAGGATTAACTGGCAACAGTAATTATTACTCTCATTATAAAATGCAACCTAAAGTCTAGCTTCTAAGTGTTAACATGCTATAGGTTTGATTTACTTTATCCTCCACTCTTATTTATATAACTACTAAGGCCTGCAAAGTCACACAACTAAATTTTGGACTAAAAGAAGGCTCTATTTTAAAAATCACTGCCAGAACTATGGTAGGGACCTGGTTGTCACTTCCAGGATCACCTCCCTGCATTCTACTGGTTAATTTGCATGTAGTCTCTGCAAATTGTACTGAGACTTTGCCTGCTCGTAACAGTGGGGGACCTTTAAATCCTGCAGCTTTTAGCTGGGATTTATTTTCACAAGCTAGTACATCACAAATGTCCTGGGGATCTTGAAAGTTTTTTCTAGGGGAATTTCTTTCAGTGTCTTAGTGTATGCTGGTCTTTTGCCCCATCACCTGTTTTGCTGCCAGTCACTTTGCTGCTAATTGGAATGATTCTAACTTCATTTTTCAGACATCTTATTTCCTCATTGCTACCTTTTTTAAAAGATTTGTTTATTTATACAAGCGCTGGGTACAGTCAGAAGCGTGGGAGGGTGAGAGAATTCACCAGAGCCAGAGTGGGGAACAGAACAGGCAGACTGATGAAATACACTGCTGAGGGGAGCAGCGGGCGGCAGGAGAGGTCTGCGTGCCATGTGGGACCCTCGCCTGGTGGCCGGGCATAGAACCAGTGCTGCAGAGGCTTGCAGGCAGCTTTGCAGCCCAGCGCTCAACCGCTGCGCCACAGGGGAGGCCCCTCCTCATTGCTTCTTAAAAATCACAAATTTATGGCCACAATAGAATGGCAGTTGCATATATACAAATATATACCCCATATATGAATATATGTGATATATGTAAACTTTCTGAATTCATTCCTATTTATGATTTATTTATAATCAAAAAGCAGTGAGCTTATTTGGGAACTTGTCAAAATGGGTCAAAATTGATCTCAAATAATGAATAGGCTAGAAGAATAATAAAGATGAACTTTTACTTCGAGTTATTAAAATATTCAAATTTTCAAAACAGTGCATTACTGATTAAAGAATCTCTCGGTTAACATGACAGAATGGATTTCAGAAATTGACCTTAAGATGTTTAAGATGGTACTTTATGATATATGCTAAGTCAACAGGAGAAAGGAGGAGGATTATTGGTGTGAGGAAGAAACAAAGGGCCTCACCTCTCACCATCCAGCAATAAATTCCACTTGCTTTAAAAAGTTCAATGTGTTGGGCCTCCCCGATGGCGCAGCGGTTGAGCGCTGGGTTGCGAAGCTGCCTGCAGCCTCTGCAGTGCCGGTTCGATCCCCGGCTGCTCCCCCGCCACCGGAGGAGGGTCCCACATGGTGCGCAGACCTCTCCTGCCGCCCGCTGCTCCCCTCAGCTGTGTACTTCGGTCCTTCTGCCTGCTCTGCTCCCCGCTCTGGCTCTGGTGAATTCTCTCACCCTCCCTTGCGTCTGACTGTACCCAGTGCTTGTATAAATAAATAAATCTTAAAAAAAAAAGTTCAATATGCAAAATACATCTATGAAAGGTGGTGGATAAATTCTTGTACAAAGAGTTATGAGGCTGGAGAAGGACATTTTAAGCCTTAAAAAAGGCATCTTTAGAGAAAAAAGCATACTGTTAACTGCATGGAAAGGTAAAATTTCTCTCACTGTACCTCTCGGAGCAAAATTAAACAATAAATAACAAGGCAGATCAATTTAAAAGCCATATTTTTTTTTTCCCAACCAGTCTCATAGCACTGGATATTCATACTGCAGTGAAGATTCTTATTTATTGACATGGTAGAAAGTTCACACTGGAATGTGAGTTAAGAAAAGAGGACAGGGCCTCCCCGGTGGCGCAGCGGTTGAGCGCTGGGTTGCGAAGCTGCCCGCAGCCTCTGCAGCGACGGTTCGATCCCCGGCTGCTCCCGGGCCACCGGAGGAGGGTCCCACATGGCGCGCAGACCTCTCCTGCCGCCCGCTGCTCCCCTCAGCAGTGTACTTCGGTGCTTCTGCCTGCTCTGCTCCCCGCTCTGGCTCTGGTGAATTCTCTCACCCTCCCGCGCTTCTGACTGTACCCAGTGCATGTATAAACAAAAACAAACAAACAAACAAACAAATAAATAAATAAAAAAAACATGCCTCTATTAAAAAAAACCTGTAAAATCCTTTAAAAAAAAAAAAAAGAAAAGAAAAGAGGACATACAGTGATAAATGAGGCACACATATGCTGTACATGTGTATGTCTATGTACGCACACATACATGACATGTGTTTGCTTATTTATATTCTGTTAACCTCTGAATTCTTGGGTTCACAATCTATTTTAACCATTCCCAAGCAACTTTGAAGATCTCTTTGGCATGTGATAATTTATTTTGTCAAGGCCCAGTTTGGTGGTGAGGGAGACTTATGCCTTTGGAGGTGAGCCTAACTGCACCCTTCCTGAGACACTGGTGTTCTACTTCTTTGAGGGTGGGCAGCACCTTCTGTGAGCTGGTGAAAGCTTCATTGTTGCCAAGATTGGTCCTGAATGAAAGTAATTGGCTGGTCATAAAAATAATGAGATCTTGAGAAAGAAATCATTCCCACACAGGAAAAAAAGTTGGATAAATTAAATGAAATAAATTTCATTAAGTGAAACTAGTGGCTTTGCACTTTTGAGGGTTTTTTCAAGGCTCTGTCAGCATGGATTCTCTAATAAGGATTTAGCGTATAGAAAAAATCTATTCTAGGGCATAGAAGAAATATCTCGAGTGTGCTGAGCAGTGATCATCTCTGATAGGATCTTCATGTGCATGAATAATGTATTTAAAATAGAAAAATATTGAAAATGTTTAAATGGTCTACTTAAAGTGTTTAAGTAGAACAAAGCAGTAAATGGTAAATAAGATAAATTTAAGAATGAATTCTTGACAGTGAAAATCTTTTACATGCAAATCTACATGCTAACCAGGAAGCATCATCTTTTTCCTTTTTTTTTTTTTAGGAAGCATCATCTTTTGCTGTAATGCTTTGACCTGGCTCTTCTTTTCAATGTTAACAGAAGCCATGCAGTGACACCCGCTAAGACTTGTTGGTAGCCATGTCGGAGCCCCACAGGGTCCAGTTCACCTCTCTCCCAGGTTCTCTGAATCCCGCATTTTTGAAGAAGTCCCGGAAAGAGGAGGTTGGGGGAGCAGAACAGCATCAGGACTCTGAGCCGGCTGCAGCAGCTGTGCGGATTACACTCACTCTCTTTGAGCCCGACCACAAGCGCTGCCCAGAGTTCTTCTATCCTGAGTTGGTGAAGAACATACGAGGGAAGGTGAAAGGCCTTCAGCCCGGAGACAAGGTACAGCCCAGTGGCCCCAGACTCACTTGCAGATTGAATGTGGGTATCGGCCGATGCAGGTGGGGTTTTAGAGGGAGAAAGTCAAACTGGGGGTGGCTTTGCACCCTGCTCTCTACCATCATAGTATTCATCCTAAAGCAGGCATTAAGTGTGCTGGGTTTGCCTCTGAGCATGAAGGGATGGAATTTTTCCTAGAACCAGCTCCTAATGTGTGTCAGAGAAATCATATGAAACATCTAAGACTAATTTGAATCATGGTCAATTTATATAGGTGAAAGAAACAACAGGACTTTTTTTTATAGCAAGAGGTTAAAATGTTTTTATAAAGGTGACCAGACCCTGCCTGTTCCTGGTTTGGGAGGGAGTCTCCTGCCTAGTGTGAGGGCAGACAAAAAAGACAGACTGCTCCTCTCATGGAAACACAGTAGTATTCTTTTTGTTTCCTTTCTTCTTTATTGATGTAACGTTGGTTTACAATGCTGTATATGATTTAGGGGAATAGACTTATGTTCCTGCACCACCCCACCAGCAAAGCACCCAGAGTCCTTTACCCTAGGCCATTTGGCTCCCTCCCCACACCACATTGTTCACACCCCCTTACTCCCCCCAACCTCAACTGTGCAGTCGAATTTCTAAGTTTGTATTGCTTTAGTTTTGTCCGTTCCTTTCTTTGTTTCTCTGTATTTCACACATGAGTGAAATCAGCCAGTATTTGTTTCTTTCACCTTCTGACTTATTTCACTTAGCTTCATACCCTCCAGTCGCATCCATGTTGCTGCAAATGGTAGGAATTCGTCCTTTTTTATAGCTGAGTAGTATTCCATCGTGCATGTATGTTATATTTTTCTAATCCACTGCTCTTGTCAATGGGCACTTAGGTGCAGCAGTGGACATAGGAGCACATACATCCCTTTGGGTTAGTGATTTTGCATTCTTTGGGTAGATACCTAGGAGTGGATCTACTGGATCACAGGGTAGATCTATTTTTAATGTTTTGAGAAAACTCCATGCTGTTTTCCCTAGGGGCTGGACCAGTCTGCACTCCCACCCACAGTGCACAAGGGTTCCTTTTTCTCCACACCCTCCCTGACATTTGTCCATTCTGGGTTTTTGGTTTGTTTGTTTCTTTTTTTTTTAAGATTTATTTATTTATTTATATAAGCACTGGGTACAGTCAGAAGCGCAGGAGGGTGAGAGAATTCACCGGAGCCAGAGCAAGGAACAGAACAGGCAGAAGGACCGAAGCACACTGCTGAGGGGAGCAGCGGGTGGCAGGGGAGGTCTGCGCGCCATGTGGGACCCTCACCAGTGGCTGGGGATCAAACCGGCGCTGCAGAGGCTGCAGGCAGCTTCGCAACCCAGCGCTCAACCGCTGCACCACCGGGAGGCCCCTATTTGTTTCTTTATGTGCCATTGTCACTGGAGTGTGGTGGCATCTCATGGTGGTTTTGTTGTGCATTTCCCTGATGATAAGTGATTTTGAACTTTTTCTTGTTCCTGTTAGCCCTCTGTATGTCTTCTTTGGAGAAGTGTTTATTTAGCTCTTCTGCCCATTTTTTGATTGGGTTCTTTATCTCTTTGTTGGGTTGTATGAGTTCTTTGTAAATCTTGGCTGTTATTCCCTTGTCAGGTGTATGATGTCCAAGTAGGGTCTCTTACTGTTTTAATAGTTTCTTCAGAACACAGCAATATTCTAGTATTTTTTACCTGGATGGATAGAAGCCTGCTTTTTTACCTGCATGTTGGGTTTCTTTTTCTTTTCTTTTTTTTTTTAACTTTCATTTTGGCCAGGATTGGATTATAACTTTTTAAAAATTTATTTTTATTTATACATATAAGAACTGGTGTGTATGCCAGAGGTACATGGGGGTAAGAGGACTCACCAGAGACAGAGTGGGGAGCAGAACAGGCAGATCTACTGACATCCACTGCTGAGGGGAGCAGCAGGCAATACAGGAGAGGTCTGCTGCACCCTGTGGGTCAGTTCCCTGGCCGGGGATTGAACTCAGGCTGCAGTGGCTGGTGATAGCTTGATAGCACTGAGATTTTAATCCCTGTGCCCCCAGGGAGACCCATAATTGGATTATAACTTTTCAGGGCTTTGAGGCTAAGTTTGATTTCCTTAATTTTTTTTCAAATGCTCTATTTATTTTCTTGGTGGGTTTGCTTTTTAGTATAGAAATTTTCAAATATGCACTGAGTAGAGAGCATGGTATAAAAAGCCCCTGTGTACTGTCACCAGTTCAACTACTACTGACGTTTTGGCTATTAATTGACATTGTGAACAATGTTTATAAACTTTTCATTTGAGTTATTACATAAGAAAAGTGCACATATGATCAATGCACAGCTTGATGTGAACATGGCTCAGCACACTTGTGACCTGCACCTGGATTGCCAGCTTAATTTTTCAGGACACGAGAAACCCTCCTCCTCCTCCTCCTCTCCCAAAGCTCCCTAGGCCGTCAAGGGTAATCGCTGTCCTGATTTCTCAGAGCTCAGGACAGTTTCGCGCAGTTTTATGTTTTATGTAGATGGAAACCTACCGTCGGAGTGGGCACTAGGAGAAGAACGTTGGCTCTCCCTGTACACCGCACACCATAGCAGGCTTTGAAGAAAAGGCTAGTGAGGCCTGCGCTGGCAGCCTTTGGTAAAGTAGGGATGAAGCTTGTACCTGATCCTCAGGGGGTTTGAAAGAGAGCAGGCAGGTGCACTTTCTGCTGTGTCTGTGTGGCAAGCATGTCTTCAGTCTCGTTCACGTTGGGAGGTTTGGGGTGCTTGCCTGTGGTTGCCAGGTTGTTACCCACTTTTCTTTGCTCAGATAAACATGTGCTCCATTAAAACATGTTTTGCTTATGAGGGCCAGTGGGTAGGATGAGAAGGCTTTTCAAATCCTTTCACACACTTTCTTAAGTAGGAATGATATCCTCATTCTTGAGAGGAAGAGAAAGCCACAGGGATTGGTTAAGATCTTTATAGACTCAAATCAGTAGATCAGCTGAACTTAGTGCTTCCCTTCTGCCTTCTGGGGGGTTCAGAAGTCCCTCTCTGTTGCAGAAAAATACACGAAGCCTACACAGAGAGCTTCAGATCTGATGCAAAGGGCGCACATTTGTCCTTCAGGTTCAGGACTCCTGAATCATCATGGCTACTCTGTACTGTTCAAAATGCCTGTGTTAATTCATTTAGCATATGTTTTGTATAATGTGAAGGCACTGTGCAGAAGCCGAGAACTGTCTAAAGGTCAAGACTCTGTTCTTGCCCCAAAGTAACTTGGAATCATGCCAACACAGTGAAAAGTCCCGATGTGGGCATTGTTTTAGTGTGGCCCAAATACACGTCCTGGGGGGCTTGCAAGAGGGGAACTTACAGCCTCAATACTACGTTTGGACAGAGCTAGGCCTCCATACATTCAGGAAATAGTAGTTCTTGGGAGACTACTGTTTTTGTTAAGGAGAATACATTATTCCATGCTTTTCCAGATTGGTGGACTTATTAAAATTATTATTACTGGGCTGGGAAGCTGCCTGCAGCCTCTGCAGTGCTGGTTCAATCCCTGGCCACTAGCAAGGGTCCCACATGGTGCGCAGACCTCTCCTGTCGCCCGCTTCTCCCCTCAGCAGTGTATTTCTTCGTCAGTCTGCCTGTTCTGTTCCCCACTCTGACTCTGGTGAATTCTCTCACTCAACACGCGCTTCTGACTGTACCCAGTGCTTGTATGTATAAATAAATAAATAAATAATAAAACCAAACTACAATTTCTAAAAAAAAAAAAATTATTAGTACTACTATTTTTTAATTTTTTCGCAGAACTGGGTTGTAGGCCAGAGGTGCAGGGAGTGAGAGGATTTATCAGAGACAGAGTGGGGAGCAGAACAGGCAGATCTACTGAAATCCACTGCTAAGGGAAGCAGCAGGTGAGAGGAGAGGTCTGCTGCACCCTGTGGGTCTCCTTCCTGCCCGGGGATTGTACTCAGGCCATCACAGTGACAGCATAGAGACTTAACCCCTTGGCCGCCAGGGAGGCCCTTAAAGTGATTTGAACTGCTTAAGTTACATGTGATCTCATTGTAGAAAATAAGGTGATACGGACAAGCACATGTTTTAAAGACCACCAGTTTTGTGGTACCTGCATTGTGTTTATGGTATACAATATCTCATTATTGATAGATACTTTGAATCATTTAACTGACCTATATGGTTGGGCGGAATTTCACTAGGCAGAGTTGGGAGGGTGGATGAGAGTTTTGTTTTCAAACAGGCATCTAAGTCCTTATTTTTGGCTTACTCTGAAGTGCTAAACATATTTGGTGCAGGAGTCTATTATTAAAATTAAGATCCCTTGCCAAAGAAGCTTGAGGTCTGACTCTGGTAAATTTACTTGATGAGAAAAACTCATGAGTTAAGTTTATGGGATAGAAATAAACTTTGGAAAGCCACATAAAAATATTTGGAGTGAGTATTGATATTAGGAGGAAAAAAATGATTAATCATTAAAACAGACTTCCAAGGAAAAGGAATACCAAAAGAAGGAAGACCTTGCAGAAATGTCGCATTTCTCTCTTGTATTTGACTCTTGGTCGCACTTGAGAGGGGGACAGTTGCTCACCACTCCTCTTACTGTCAGGGCGGAAGAGCTTTCAAGAACTCCAGCTTCGTTGGTGGTTCTCAGCCTTGTGAGCCATTGGCTGCTTTGGAAGAAACCTGGTGAAACCTGTGGGTCCTTTTTCAGAATGATGTTTTCAAACTCATAAAATCATTGTTAAGGTTACAAAGGAACCTGCTGTATTTAGATAGTTCTATCCAGGTTGAGCACACCCCTGAAGGCACTTTGTCATATTTGGAGCCCTGTAGGATACTGTAGGGCAGTTAGTTAAGTTGCATTCAGTTACATGCATGAAAATTTTACCTTTTTTTTTTTTTTTTTTTTTTAAGATTTATTTATTTATTTATGCAAGCACTGGGTACAGTCAGAAGCGCGGGAGGGTGAGAGAATTCACCAGAGCCAGAGTGGGGAGCAGAGCAGGCAGAAGGACCGAAGTACACTGCTGAGGGGAGCAGCGGGCGGCAGGAGAGGTCTGCGCGCCATGTGGGACCCTCCTCCAGTGGCCGGGGAACAGCCAGGGATCGAACTGGCACTGCAGAGGCCGCGGGCAGCTTCGCAACCCAGCGCTCAACCGCTACGCCACCGGGGAGGCCTGAAAATTTTACTTTCTTAGAGAACCAAGACAGACACTGAGGGAAGGCCTAATGTGTTCTACTTTTTGTCTTCTGAGGAACTCTGAAAAGCAGTTTTTGTGCAGTTTCTAGGTGTTGGATAGTCAATAGAAAGTTCTAAAACAAGATTGTGTGAGTTTTTTTGTGACTTTTTATGGAATGGTCTCTTTACAGAAGAAAGATCTCTCAGATCCTTTCAATGATGAAGAAAAGGAAAGGCATAAAGTGGAGGTCCTTGCCCGGAAATTTGAAGAAAAATATGTAAGATACTCTTTTGGGTAACAAAACGATGTTGTTGGTGGGAGGGAGGCGGGTTGGGTTTCTAAACATTTCCGTGTTCCTTTAGTGGCCTATCAGTCTAACCAGCGCTGATGTTGTAGCGTAGACCTTGGAGAGAACAGATGCAGTTATTTACTAATGCATGTGGGGAGCATGTGTGTGTGGTGCTAAGCCAGGAGCCAGGGAGGGCCTTTCACTGTTAGGACAGTGGAGATTGTTTTGATACCAAGCATGAGAACGGTCTTAGGCCAAATACAAGTCTGTTTTATTTTCAAGGTGTTTAGGGATGAGGTGTGTGTGTGTGTGTGTGTGTGTGTGTTCCAGTTCTTTCCAGTCTTCAGTCACTAGCTGATGGAGTTCAAGGCAACCCTGAATTCTGTGTATTAAAAAGAGCGTGTGATCCTTGTGGACTTCAAAATTTGTTAGGAGGATAGATCTCCTGCTATGTGTCTTAACGTAGTCAAAAAAAGAAAAGGCACGTGAACTGTTTCTTTTAAATTTTAGGGTGGAAAAAAACGTAGGAAAGACCGAATCCAGGACTTGATTGATATGGGGTATGGTTATGATGAATCAGATTCCTTCATCGATAACTCTGAGGCGGTAAGTAGTCAGTGACAGTTCAAGTCCCAACCGGGTACTTGACCTCCTGTTGATAATGGCTGGAGGCTGGGGCGGGGTCAGAGTGGGCGTGCCCGCAGTCTGTGGGAAAGGCCACTGATGAGAGGGGAGGGACACCCTTATCTGGGCCTTGATTTGTCCAAAGCACTTCTTAGCTCAGACATTCATGATTGACCAAGAGGATGTCTTAGCCTGCTTAGCCTGTAACGTGGCAGAGAAATGTGGTCACGTCTTCTCTGTCCAGAGCTGCCCTCACCTTTGAAGATAGTACCAGAGCATGGAACTGACCCTCAGTTTTCCCCCTGCAGTACGATGAGCTCGTTCCCGCTTCTTTGACTACAAAGTATGGTGGATTTTACATTAACTCAGGAACCCTGCAGTTCAGACAGGCATCAGAATCCGAGGACGATTTCATTAAAGAGAAGAAGAAGAAATCTCCAAAGGTTAGAACGTTGCTGCTTTTGGATTTCAGAAGTGCTTTTCACTGTGACTTTGTAAGATGAGTAGGTGACCTGCCAGAGTGTGAGACAGTGCGGGTGACTCAGGAGATTGGTGGACAGGCAGGCGCTGTGTCAAGGTTGACGACTGCTCTCACACCCGTGCGGTGACAAGGGGATGTCAACTCCAGGTCTCGCCTGTTGTGTCAACGCCTGCACCCCACTCAGCAGGCGTGGCCGGGATTCGTTTCTCAAGGTGGTGTCAGGGTGGGGACGGAGGGCAGTGCAGTGTGGAGTGAGGGGAGTTGGCACCTGCCTGCTGTGTCTCTTCTGTGGACATGTAGAGGACTCCAGTTCCCAGGGCTGTCACCGACGAAAACAAGTTAGCCTTAAGACAGGCTTATTTTGCAATCGCGCCACCTCTGCCGTGTGTAAGATGAGAGGGAGGCCCGTGTGCAGCTCATTTCCAGCCAGAGAGGTGTCAGGCTGCAGAAGGGCTCTGTTGCCTCGGCCCGGGCGCTGCCAGGAGACACGCAGTGGGCGTGCCGTGTTGACCTGCTGCGGGTGTGGGTCCAGGGACCCACCTGAAAGCTCTGTCCATGAAGGAGATCAGACAGCTCTCGGGATGCACCCCGGGCGGAGCCAGGCCAGTACTGCGGAGTGCACCTGCTCCCCGAGTTAGGGAGCCGTGTAACTGTGCCTTGTCTTTAATTCTCAGAAGCGGAAGTTGAAGGAAGGTGGTGAGAAGATAAAGAAGAAGAAAAAAGATGACACTTATGACAAGGAGAAGAAATCGAAAAAGTCCAAGTTTTCCAAAGCCGGGTGAGAGGCAGCAGCTTCTTTGCTAGGATAAAATTTGAGCAGTTAGGGCAGGACACGGGAGCTGACTTGCCCACCTCCTCACAGCTTCAGAAGAGGCAGCAGGGCCTGGCCTTCCGTTCCCCCTCACGCCTCCCGCGGTGCTGTTGTGGGAATCGTTGCGCCTCTCCTCTCTGTGTGTCAGGCAGCCAGCGTTGTCTCTGTCCCACTGTCAGTGTTGGCAGCTATTCTGTCGCCACGCGGTTGCTGATGTTTCTTGTTCTCTGGGTGCCCTGCTCTGCCCCAGTTCTTCTGTCTGCTGTTGCCCTTTGTCTTCTCCGGTCCTGCCTCCTTGCCTCCCTCCGTCTCACCCCGGCTGCCCTTCGAGTTGCTGCTGCTCTCTGCTGCTCCTGCTTTCTCCCTTTAAATAGTTTTCTTGCCCCCCTTTTTGCAACCTTTTGTTTCAGCCTGGCAGTGGTTCTTAAAAACCCATCGGATAATTAGCGTTATGTGACACTGTTTGCTAACCTGTATTCAATCTCAAGCTTCGGTCTCATCAGGAAGTTGCTCCATATGCCAAGAGGCGGGAGGAGGAATGACAGGGTGGACTGTGACTGAGGCTCCTGGAGGCCATTGCGCTGGGAGCAGGGCGGAATCCCTCTGTACCTGTCCTGTCCTGGCTGGCCTTCAGCCTTAGTAACCGATTTCCCCCTTGCAGCTTCACAGCCCTCAATGCCAGTAAGGAGAAGAAGAAAAAGAAATATTCTGGGGCTTTGAGCGTGAAAGAGATGCTGAAGAAATTTCAGAAGGAGAAAGAGGCTCAGAAGAAGCGGGACGAGGAGCACAAGCCTGTGGTAGTCTCCCCGGCAGAAGCTCAGGGCCTGCGGGAATTGGAGGGCGCCTCGGACCCCTTGCTCTCGCTCTTTGGCTCCACTTCTGACAATGACCTGCTCCAGGCGGCCACTGCCATGGACTCATTGACTGATTTGGACTTGGAGCAGCTGCTCAGTGAGTCTCCAGAAGGAAGCCCCTTCCGTGACATGGATGATGAGAGCGATTCCCTTGGAGCGGGGCTGGAGCAGGAATTCAGGCCACCCACTTCCCTCCCCGAAGGTCTGCCTGCGCCCCTGGAGAAGCGCGTGAAGGAGCTGGCTCAGGTATGGTGACACGGTGGCCGGGCGTCCCTGAAAGTGGTTTGGGCAGATTGACGCTGCTTCCCTGCCACGAAACTCGTTGCCAGAGCAGCCGAGAGGGGTGGCGTGCTCAGTGCCAGCTTCCTTCCCGTCCTGAGTGACAAGGCGGCATGGGCTCTGCCCGCCAGACATCATTTTTAGGCCTTTTGTGCTTCCTTTTCTCTGGAAAATTTGCTTTCTTTTGGGAAGATTTTCCATTGTTTTTTTTTTTCCAAAGATTTATTTATGCATACAAGAGCTGGGGTACAGGCCAGAGGTGCAGGGGGTGAGAGGATTCATCAGAGACAGAGTGGGGAGCAAACCAGGCGGATCTACTGAAATCCACTGCTGAGGGGACCAGCGGGAGAGACAGGAGAGGTCTGCTGCGCCATGTGTGTCAGCTCCCTGGCTGGGGATTGAACTTGTGCTGCAGTACCTGAGGATAGCTTCATAGTACTGAGACTTAACCCCTTGCGCCACCGGGGATGCCCCGAGATTTTCCATTTTTTTTTTTGCCTGTCAGTTCCTTCCCTACAGAGTAGCATCTTTTTGCATGATGGGCTGGCATGGATGTTGGCAGTAGGTGCCCACAGCTGACGTTCACCTGTTTGTAGTCTTTTGAAGGTTTGAACGTTCACAGAAGCTTGCAGGTATAGCGATTGCATTGTCTCTGCTTAACACCACTGGGTTTTGGTTGCTCCGTCGACCTGCACCTCACCCGTGCCAGGTAGTGGTGACAGGTATGCCTATCACTTCAGGCACTGTGGTGTGTGAAAAAGAATTCAGCCCTAGATGTCTGTCATCCATGTCACAACCTCCAGAAGATAGCAGCCACTGCTGCTGTCCCCCTGTGATTGGGACTAACCGTAGATTGCTAAGAACGCTGTTCTGTGATACGTTGCTGGCTGTAAGCCAAGCACAAATCATTAATTATGAAGACATTTGCCTATTAGTTAAAATAACGTTTTACCTCGGGCGTCACGACTCCAGTGACATTATACCTTGTCTCTGTCGGTTTTAAACCAGTGATTCTCAGTAGGACTTCAGAATCGCTGTCCTGTGGACTGTCCCTTATGTTTTAGGGCAGGGCAAAATGTGAGCCGCTGCTGCGGTGACTTTCTCACCTCCAGAAAGCACGTGAACACAGTCTATGCAGGAAGTCCAGCGTTTGTCCTTGCTGGCCTACGTGTGGTGTTGGGCGTAGGTTTTCTGTTTGAATGTAATGATACAATGTCGCTCATCTAGGACCAGAATCTGTGTTCACACCGCAGGGGAAGCAGCTGAATCTGGGCATGGCATGTTTGAGCTGTCCTGTCCTATTTTGACTCTCAAACTTACATTAAAAAACATTGCTCGGGGCCTCCCTGGTGGTGCAGCGGTTGAGCGCTGGGTTGCGAAGCTGCCCGCGGCCTCTGCAGCGCCGGTTCGATCCCCAGCTGCTCCCCGGCCACCGGAGGAGGGTCCCACATGGCGCGCAGACCTCTCCTGCCGCCCGCTGCTCCCCTCAGCAGTGTACTTCGGTCCTTCTGCCTGCTCTGCTCCCCGCTCTGGCTCTGGTGAATTCTCTCACCCTCCCGTGCTTCTGACTGTACCCAGTGCATGTATAAACAAACAAACAAATAAATAAATAAAACATGCCTCTATAAAAAAAAAAAAAAAAAAAAAAAAAAAAACATTGCTCCTTGTTCTTTTCAGTCCTTCTGCTTGTAACCAAACTGTTTTGCTTCTGAAATTCTTAGGCGTTCAGTGAGTCGAGTCAGGCATATGTGGAGATTTTTTTAGAGAAAAGCCAAAACAATATGTGGCTGTGTCTCCACCCCACTCGGGGCTGGGTGCGGTCTGCTAACCTGCATGCGCGGCTTCTTTCTTGGGAAAGAAGGACAAACTTAGTGGCGACAGAGTGGCCTGATGTGGACAGGCCACTGTCCAGTGCTGGCGTCTGAGTCTAGAAAGCCACTGTCTGGAGTCCACTGTGATGGTGCAGTCCTCCCTCGTGGCCGTGCCTCTCCCATCTCTTGGGCACGATGGAGGCAGGCCTGGTGGGCCTGGGCCCTGGGGTGGGGTGGCGATGGCCATGAGGCGAGATTGATGAGCTGGTTTGGAAATAGAAAGCTCGGGTATGAAGCTGATGCTTTAGTCCTCGCCTGGTCTTCCTCTCATAGCACCATGAAGAAAAGCATCTTTGGGAAATGAGGCACAAAGTGGGAATCACCCTCATCCCATCAGTCTGAAAACTGCTTTCAATTTGCATCACCTTTTCTAGCATCTGTGTATATGTTCTGATGCAGTTGTAATTACAGTTGGGAATATTGTTTCTTGCTCTCTTCACTTAATAAATAATACTATAAAGTTTTATTACTTTTAATGTTTGCAAAAAAGAAGGCTCCTTTTAGAAAGCTGCTTAATGCTCCCCAGGGGCTCTGTTCCCCCCGGCCCAGCACTTGGAGTCCTTCCTGGGGGCAGTGGCTGGGATGCAGCAGCCACGCGTGGGTGTTTGGGTCCTTCTCCTGGAGGCCTGTCCTCAGCCTTGACCTGGACGTTGCATTGTGAGCGCAAGTTAGACTAGGTGTATAGACCTGGAGCCGTGGTCTGTGCTTGTCGGTATTTTTTACTCCTCTTACTTCTTTTTTTACTTTTTTTTTTTTAAGGTTTGTTTATTTATGCATACAAAAGCTGGGGTACAGGCCAGAGGTGTGGGGGTGAGAGGACTCACCAGAGACAAAGCGGGGAACAGAACAGGCAGACGGACTGAAACACACTGCAGAGGGGAGCAGCGGGCGAGACAGGAGAGGTCTGCTGCACCATGTGGGTTGCTCCCTGGCCAGCCGGGTACCAAACTCGTGCTGCAGAGGCTATGGATTGCTTCATAATGCTGTGCTTAACCCCTTGCGCCACCAGGGAGGCCCCTTGTATTATTTTTATCCCCCCTTATTTTTCTCTTTTCCTCTTAGTTCATTTATTTTTACAACCATTGGCTTAGGTTTTAATCTTGGCCCTGGATGGCATGCGTGTTGCTTTCTTCTGCTATCTTAAAAATGACCCCACTTTAGTCGCTTCGAACAATGCTTTGTTTCTCCTGACTCTGCGGGTGGCTGGGCCGCTCCTCTTCTGGTTCTGCCAGGCCTGGCTCTTGGGGCTGCAGGTGGACGGGGCACTGGGACACAGGACTCATCTCTCTGCTGGTCTTAGCCCCTGGGCTTCTCCAGGGCCCACGGTCCCAGGGCAGCACCTTGAGAGGGTGGGGGGCGGAAGCTGCATGGCTCTGACAACTGACCTCGCAGGCTGTTGGTGCCACATCATCCGCCCTGCCCTTTGGTAAAGTGAACCCTGGGCACAGCCCAGATTCGAAGGGGCATGCGCACTCGGGGGGCTGTGGCCCCACTTGAAGCCTACTGCAGGGCCTAGCAGGTGCTCCTTAAAAGGCTGGCAGTTCCTTCCTGCAGGACACAGAATTGGAGTGTCTTGTTTGAAACTTTGTAAAATATATTTGAAAACTTGTGTATGTCCAAGACTCCCATCTGAGAGGACACCGTGGCGGATGGGTGCCCGCCCCTCAGCCCTTTATGCTCTTCTTATTCCTGGGCAGAGTGTAATTTTGTGGGGCCCAGGGAATCCATGATTTCATTTGAAGCCCTTACCTTATCTTCTCTTAATACGTGTTGTGTCTTTTGTTGTTAACATTGGAAAGCTCGGGGTGTTGTCCCCTCAGGTTACTGTCTTAATGTAATAGTTTGGCCTCCCCTGAGCATGGGCCATACGGATGATGCAGCTCTATCTTGTTCCTCTTCAGTCACGCATAAGACGGGAAGAGTCACTAAGATTACTGAGAGGAGACAGACAGACACACCGTGTCACCCAGGAGTCTCCTCCAGCACCGCACATCCAGGGAGACGTGCATCTGAGGGGAATAGGTTGAAAAAAAACTAACCTGTCTGACCTTTTTTTAAAAAGAACATCATGCCAGATTTCATTCTGTGTAGCAAAAACAGGTACAGTCTGTAAGATGCGGCCGGCGTGCGGGACGGCCGCGCGTGGCCTCTCATGAGCGAGGCAGCTCACGCAGTGGCCACTGGAACTGTCGCGGGTCGCTGTGACCGACTGTTTGGTTTTACTGCGTTTCCTGACTCTTCTCATTGATCAGCTGAAAAACACTTCCTGTGGCCAGGGTGTCGCTTCTGAGGCTGAGGGACCTGGCTTATTTCTGGGAGACTTAGATCGCTTTTAGTTACACCTTTAATCATGCAGCACTTGGCTGGTTGTCTTCAGTAGAAAAGCAGACTCAGAGAGAACTGCCTGTACAATTCAGAAGACTTCGGATGAAAGCTGCTTAAAAAAAAACTTTATAGCCCAAAAGCTTCTGAAATGCTGGATAAATAAAATTTGATTGGAAACCTAAGTTCCAAACAGGAGGGCCTTTGAAATCCACATAGAAATACATAGATTGTGTCACTATGAAGGTGCTTCTGCATCTTACACCTAGCGATGTGTGAGCCGAAGCAGAAGAGCTCAGTTCTGTCTCTTCTCAAACTGAAGTCGTGATTCTAGTGCGTGAGACGTGCCAGGGCAGAATTCTGAATCCTTCAGAAATGGAAATGGTGAGAGGTTAGCAAATGAGGAGGTTTCAAGTCCCCTGGCTTTTCTTCCTGTCTGCTCTTCCCCTTCCCGGCGTGTCGGGCCTCTGCACCTCCTCCTCCAGCCCAGGCTGTGCAGAAGCAGGTGTTTGGTTGTCGGGCATGAGTCTTTTCTTTCTCAGCTCAGAGTTTGTGTTCCCTCTGTGTGTCTGCTCTTCGGCCATCGTCTCGGCCAGCACCTGCTGTGTGATGGGCAGCTGCGGGCAGCACGCTGATGGGCGAGCACGTTCTCCTCCTCCACGAGCTGTGTGTAAGTGGCCCGGGAGGCGTGGGAACAGTTAACAGTCCGCAGAGCAGAATGAGAGAAGCCCTCTGATCCTTGGGTGGCCAAGTGGCCGGGCAGAGGGGCAGCTGTGCTTGAGGAGGTAAAAGAGCTCTGTGGGTTGCATAGCAATTGGCCTCGAGGCTATCAGGGTTACACCCCTTGTGGGAGAGCTGGCCTGAGGGTTCGCGGGGGCAGAGGAGGGGCAGGTTGTGGGATGTGGTGGGAGATGGGCCCAGAGTGGATGGGGCCAGATCCTCGCGGACCCTAAGTGCCGTGTGAGGGAGTTTGAGTTTGATCCTAGGCTGAGAGCTGCCAAGGGATTCCCAAGGAGGGGTGGAAGGATTCCAGGGAGAATGAGGTGCTACTGTTCAGAGGTGGGGAGTACTGAGGAAGCCCAGAAATGAATGAGTTTGGACAAGAGCGAGGTTATCTGTTGCCAGAAGGAGTTGGGAATTCCGACCCAGAGCTTAGGAAGCAGAGCTCAGGGCTAACAACGTGGTTGAGACGCCGCTTGGGTCTGTGCCGTCTTGAGCTGAGGGCAGGGTGTCATGGGGGATAGAACCTTGAGAGTCCAGCTGCTGTTTCCAAACTGGGGGAGGAGACAGCAGGGTCAGAGGTAGGAAGGGGACCCAGAGGGTGCAATACAGAGGGCGCATGGGACCAGGTAAGGGGCTCAGAGGGGCTGACCAGAATTGATGGTTTTGTTTTAGACGGTCAGCTTGTCGCTGCTGCTGTCTTTCTTACTAGCACGCCCCTGTCTGAAACTTCATCTTACCCAAAGCCTTCAAGACCAGCGTCTCTTGGGTTTAGAACTGTGGTCCTCCAGTTTCTCTCCTCACGAGTGTCACCAGAGTTAACTTGTAAAGCTCTCTGAGACACGGGCCCCCGTGTAGAGCACAGACTCGCGGGCCTCATCCCAGAGATTCTGCTGAGCTGGCCGGGGGTGGGGCGTGCAGCCGGGGAGTTCCTTGGAGCCATGCTCCCTGCGGGGGCCGCGCCACACCGCTCCGTGCTTCTGCGGAGGGACTGCCTGCTGTGGTCACTTTGGGGACCCGCAAGCTTGCCGCCCCCGCTGCTGATTGTGAAGCAGAAGACTGTCCGACGCCTGTGAGGTGTGTCCAGCATGCCGGGGTCTGGGTAGGAGAGTTTGTGCCGTTTGTAGGTTGCTCATCTAACGTCAGGGGATTTGTTCTTCAGTGCTCATTATGGTCATTACCGTTATGTGGTTATGGAGTATAAAGACCTTCAAGTCTTGCGGACTTGTTAAAGCTCTAGATAGTTCTTTTGCACTGTGGAGGTATGGAAATCCCAGCCACACCTCAGGCGGTAAGAGGGCTGGCGTGGGCCGTGCCTGCCTGGCTCTCGGGCATCTGGAGCGTAGCGGGGTCATAGGTGAACTGCGTTGGCGCGGGGGCTGAGGAGGGAGGGCAGGTGAGGGTCGGCGGGTGGCAGGCTTCTGTAGTGACGGCACGCTCCCGTGCCTGCGGTGCGCGAGGCCCGCGTGGGGAAAGTGCATTAACAGATGTTGTCTGCTGTGAACCAGGCTGCCAGAGCTGCCGAGGGAGAGAGCAGACAGAAGTTCTTCACCCAGGATGTCAACGGCGCCCTGTTAGAGTGAGTGCCTTCCGTTCCTTCGTATCCGCGGTTACCGGCCTGGGTTGAGCAGGCCAGGGGGCCGGGAGTAGCACCCAGCTGTGCGACTGTGCCCACTGGCACCGGCAGGTAAACGGGCATCCTTTTTTCTGTTGCGGTGATGCTGTTCTTTTTTAAAGATGGGGGGGTGGAGGGAATCCAAATACTTGTCTCCAAGTAGACCTCACTGATTATAGACTGCAGGCATTGTTAGAAGCCTGGGCATAATAGCCACGGCCTGTTGGAAGGGGATTTGTGGCAAGGATGAGAGGAAAGAGAGAGGCGTCGCTTGCCTGTCTGCAAATCCAACTTGGGGCAGCCTTGGGACCAGCTTTCTTGGGTGCTCCTCAGCGCACTAGGGGAGTACCATTCTCCTTGCACGTGTGCTCCTTCCAGTGCCGCTGTCCCGTACCACCGAACAGGCCTCTGAGACCCCACACTGTGCCATGGAGTAAAACAAAACAAAGCTTAATGCTTTTAATTCAAACCACGTTCTCTGTCTGGTCCTGCCGCTTTGCCAGCTTTTCTCCTGGCTGCCCTGTGGCAGAGAGCTGGTTACTCAACACCTGGGGATTTTCACATGGAAGGACAGTTGTCACGACTTGGCAACACCCTGGCAGTGAGCTTGCCTGACCAGGGTCTGGATTGGCCAGGAAAGAGTTCAGGAGATGTGGGCCCCAGAGCGCCCTGAGGGTCTGCCTGGGTGGAGGGTGCTGGTGGGGGGGGCTGTGTCTGCACGCAGCCTGCTTGGGTGGACAGCGCGGGAAGCTCAGGGTTGAAGACACTTTTCTGCTTACTAGTTGGGGAAACGAGGGGGATGACGTCCCTGACCTCACAGTCATGGATAGAATGGGAAAAGGGAGATTCTCTTGGGAGTTTTCCTGTCTACCCCAGGAAACTCGGCTGCTTTCCATTTTGAAAGCTTTTCCGTTTTCTTCACTGATGAAAGTTAGTCCTTCAGAGCATGCCTTCGCTGTGCTGTGCTTGACCGGAGAGCCTAGACTCGCTTTCCCTTGCCAAGTTTGTCAGGTCTGGGCATTCCTGTTGGGCGGCTGCTGGAGCTCTGTTGCCTTGGCCACACCATTACCTTGGGGGGCTGACAAGATTAAGGTTTGACCTGCTCTTCGCTGTGAGCTTTGTGCTGTGAGCTTTGTTCTCCGAGGCAGGGTGGACTCGGTGCGCTGCAACTCTGGGTGACTCTGTTCTGTTCTTCAGCATAGAGGTGCAGGCGCGGGAGCTGAGCAGCCAGGTCCGCTCGGGAGTGTACGCCTACCTGGCTTCGTTCCTGCCCTGCAGCAAGGACACCCTGGTCAAGCGTGCTCGGAGGCTTCACCTCTATGAGCAGGTGGGTGACTGGGCATGGAGTCTTTTGGCTTGGGGGCCCAGTGGAGGGGGTGACCAAAACTTTACAGGTGCCACGTCTGCTGTGGAGTGCCCCCGCATGCCGGCTCCTGTCGAGTAACCTCCTTAGCGTGAGAGGTGAGGTGTAAACCAGACTGAGAAAGTGTCTCCTGTCTTGTGCAGGGGGGGCGCCTGAAGGAGCCTCTCCAGAAGCTTAAGGAAGCCATTGGCAGGGCGATGCCAGAGCAGATGGCCAAATACCAGGATGAATGCCAGGCACACACGCAGGCAAAGGTGGCCAAGTAAGTGTGTCTCATCACTCTCCTGGAATTCTCCTACTGCCGTTTATCGCTCTTTCCATTTCCAAAGGAAATGGTTCTTCTTCAGCATTTTCACCTTCTCTCTAGAAGTTGGACCACGGGAGGTGGGGGCAGGAGGGACTGCTCTGTGGTGATTTTAGGGCTCCATTTAATTCTCTTCATGCTGTAGGCTGCTGGAAGAGGAGAAAGACAAGGAACAGAGAGAACGGATTTGTTCTGATGAGGAAGAAGATGAAGAAAAGGGGGGCAGGAGAATAATGGGACCCCGGAAGAAGTTCCAGTGGAATGATGAAATCAGGTGCGCCCAAACTTGCCTCATTGGGGGGTTTGTGGGACCACTGGCTGAGCCTGTGCCCGTATTTCTAATGAAGGTTAGAATCATTAATCATTAACCATTAATGAGGGCTGCTGACAGCACATGGTTGAAACCTTAAGGAATGTTTGGGGTAGTTTGGAGTTTCTGACTTGTCCCTCCTCCTCAGGGAGCTGCTCTGCCAAGTGGTGAAGATGAAACTGGAGAGCTTCGACCTGGAGAGGAGCAACAAGGCCCAGCCCTGGGAGGACTGCGTGAAGGCGTTTCTGGATGCCGAGGTCAAGCCTCTGTGGCCCAAAGGCTGGATGCAGGCCAGGTGAGGGCCTGTGGCCGCCAGGCCGGCGGGGTGGTGACGGTGCGTCGTGGCAAGAGTGTTTTGAGTGCCGCTCTTGTGCCAGGCCAGCAGGTATCACTGTCTAGTGGGCTCGACTCTGGTCTCACTTGAGCAGTTGGGGGGCATGCTGTCCTTGTGAGGGGTCTTCCCCAGGAGAGGAAGTTTCCTGTGGGGTTTCGTCGACGTCGTCGTCATCCTTTGTCCACTTTAGTCCATAGTTGACTTCATGCCCCTTCCACCTGTCTTCCCTTCCTGAGCTAACAGCCTGCCTTTTGAGGTATAAATCCTGCTAGAAGTTGAGAAATGAAGTCACCTTGGGAACATCTGAATGTTCCAGACACAATTTGCAGGTAGCAGGGCTGACCGCTTCCTGGAGGTAAGTGCCAGACTCCAGTGAGGGCTTCTTTGTGGTGTTCAGTCTCCTATGACGCCACTGCACTTGCAGTACATGTCACGCCAGGTTACCTGGGGGTATGGTGTGGTTTTTTTTTTTTTTTTTTTAATTTTTCTTAATGTGATATTTACCATCTTGACCATTTTGAGGCACAGTTCAGTGGAGTTAGACATCTGCGTGGTTCTGCAGCTGTCAGCACCATCGTCTCTGCAGCTGTTGTTCTCTTGTGAAACCAAAGCGCCCCACTCGTTAAACAATAACTCCCCCTCCTCTCAGACACTGGAGACCCCATTTTACTTTCTGTCTTTATAATTTTGACTCTAAGCACGTCATGTATATGAAATCACGTACATGATTTGTGTATGTGTGTGTGTGTGTCTGGCTTATTTAGTGTAGCATAATGTCTTCAAGTTTCATCTGTGTTCTAGCATTTTGCATAATTTCCTTCCCTTTTGAGGCTGAATGATACCGTACCATACATGTAACCACACCTTGTCTAGTCACCCACCCTCCATGGGTCACTCAGGTTGCTTCCTTTCTAGCGATTGTGAATAATGCTGCGGTGACTGTGAGGCCAGCATTCCTCTACCCTGCTAAATTCTACCCAGAAGTAGAATTGCTGGATCTTATGGTTTTCCTGTGTTTAATTTTTTGAGGAATCCCATGTTTTCCGTGGTGACTATGTCATTTTACATTTGCACAGTAATGCACGAGGTTCCAGTGTCTCACCAACAGTTGGTTTCTGGTTTGTCGGTATTGGCTGTCCTGGGGGTGGGAGGGGGGGTATCTTACAGTTCCCATATGCAGTTCTCTAATGGCTGGTGATGTCAAGCATCTTCCCATGTGCCATTTGGCCATTTGTATATCTTTGGTGAAAGGCTTATTCAAGTCCTTTGCCGGTTTTTGGATTAGTTTGTTTATTACTGAGTTTTAGGAGTTCTCTGTATTTTCTTGTTATTAATCCCTTATCAGATATAAGATTTCCAAATATTTTCTCCCATCTTGTTTCTCCCATCTTGTAACTTGTGGGTTGCTATTTTACCCTGTTGATAGTGCCTTTTGATGGACAAAATTGCTTAATTTTCATAAAGCCCGGGGTGTCTCTTTTTTCTTCTGTTACCATGCCACCTTGAAACACAGGTGAGTCTTACTCTGTTCTGTGAGAGAATGATGAGATTTCCTCAGTATTTAAATATTTTAATACAGCCATCTTTATAAATCTAAATATAAAACCACTCTCCTACAGATTTCAAGATGACATTCACCATCTCTTCGAGAAGTTAAACAATGCTCATCAGGGCCAGGACTATCTTTAGAAGGAGAAAACAGTGATTGTGCTGGTTGAACTAGAATTACTATCAAAATTCAAAAAGCTATTCATATTCATATTTAACCACAAGCCAGTCTTCAGTGAATCAGAGCTTTGTCCAAAAAAATGCCAGCTATTGTAGTGTTTTTGAGATAGGCTGTCAATTCTGCCCTTCTTCTTCTTTTTAAGATTTATTTATGTGTGTATACAAGAGCTGGGGTACAGGCCAGAGGTGTGGAGGGTGAGGGGATTCACCAGAGACAGCATGGAAAGCAGAACTGAAATATACTGAAACAGGCTGAAATACACTGCTGAGGGGAGCAACGGGTGGGCGAGTCAGGAGAGTTCCGCTGTGCCATGTGGGTTGCTCCCTGGCCGGGCATTGAACTCGTGCTGCAGTGGCTGCAGACAGCTTCATAGGTTGAGTCTTTTTTTTTTTTTTTTATAGAGGCATGCTTTATTTATTTGTTTGCTGGTTTGTTTGTTTTGTTTATACATGCACTGGGTACAGTCAGAAGCGCGGGAGGGTGAGAGAATTTACCAGAGCCAGAGCGGGGAGCAGAGCAGGCAGAAGGACCGAAGTACACTGCTGAGGGGAGCAGCGGGCGGCAGGAGAAGTCTGCACGCCATGTGGGACCCTCCTCCGGTGGCCGGGGAGCAGCCGGGGATCGAACCGGCGCCGCAGAGGCCGCGGGCAGCTTCGCAACCCAGCACTCAACCGCTGCGCCACCGGGGAGGCCCCATAGGTTGAGTCTTAACCCCTTGCACCACCAGGGCCCTGCCCTTGCTTCTTAATGTCGGCAAAGATCATTTTTGTTCTTGGGATTCTCCAGAAACTCACTGTCTTCTCTCTCCAGGTGATGACTTGGTTTTCTTGTCATTTATCGAAAAGAACCCGACAGCCAACCTGTCTTTCACCCAGTGGCGATCTGACTCCGCCCTGTGCTTCCCTCTCTTTTCCACAGTAAGGCACTGGCACACTTCTCAACAAATCTCCTTGCCCTTCTCACCGTCACCCAGTTTCTAAATTGCTTTTGTGTTCAGCACAAAGGTTCTTGCTCAAAAACTGGACATTCTCCTCTTTTTCCTATTGGTTGTTTAAAAATGTTTAATTCACAGTTGTGAATTTTCCAGTTTTTCTTTTGTAATTGAACTAAATTTACCCTGTCATGTTCAGAGAAGATATTGTGTGTGACATCTGTCTTATTAAATCTCTTGAGATTTAGTTTGTGGCCTAACATTTGGTCTCCTTGGAAAATGCTGTCCCTGCACTTGAGACGAACATGGTGGTGCTGGTGAGAGTGTTGCTGTTTGTTGCTGTGTTGTGCTGTCTAAGCCCTCTGTTGCTTTACTTGCCTTCTTCCTGTTCTGTTCTTTATTGTGCGTAGGGTATCTGTTACTGTAGAACTATCTAGTTCTCCCTTTAATTTTCAGTTTTTGCTTAACATATTTGATTATCTGTCAGGTGCACCATATTTATCGTTGCTGTATCAAATCTTTTCCTAGGACGTGGTGTCTCTTGTAACCTTTCTTGATTTAAAGTTTATTTCTTCTGATATTAGTGGAGTTATTTTTGCTTTCCTTTGGTTACTATTTTCATGGAATATCTTTCCCCATCCTTTTGCTTTAAACCTGATTTTATTTTTGAATCTCAAGTAAGTGCCTTGGAGATAGCATGTAGTTGGGGCTGTATGTTTCTGTCCATTCTGTCCATCTGTCTTTTGATTAGAACGTGATCCATTTACATTTGAAGTAATTACTGATGAGGGACTTATTTCTCTACATTCAGTAACAAACCCTGCCCCCCCCACAGTTCAGTCTTGTTGATGTTACAGTTATGTCGTTACACGTCGTGTGCTCCCAAACATAAATAATTTTTTAAAATGCAATAGTCTCTTAAATTATGTAGAGAACGAAATTTAGACTTACAAACCAAAATTACAGTGATGGTAGCTTTTTCATTAATTTTTTTCTTTCAATGTACTAACCCTTAATCTCTTCACACATGGGAGAGAAAAAGTGCAGTTATAAGCCATTGTCACAGCAATACTTTCATCCCTGCCCGGGTGTTTTCTTTTCCAAAATCTTTTTCTTTCTTTCTTTTTTTTTTAAGTTTAACATAAAACTTTTTTTTAAAGATTTATTTTTATTTATTTATGCATACGAGAATGAAGGTGTAGGCCAGGGGGTGAGAGGATTCACCAGAGACAGAGTGGGGAGCAGAACAGGCAAATCTACTGAAATCCACTGCTGAGGGGAGCAGCGGGGAGACAGGAGAGGTCTGCTGCGCCCTGTGGGTCAGCTCCCTGGCGGGGGATTGAACTCAGGCTGCAGTGACTGCCAATAGCTTGATAAAGCTGAGACTTAACCCCTGTGCCACCAGGGGTCAACAGTTTAAGACTATTGTTTTAAAGCCTTTGTCTGACATACCTGCCATTATGTTTTCCAGGAGTAGTTTCTGTTGATTTTTTTTCCTTTGAGCCAGCTCTGCTTTCCTGTTTCTTTGTGCACCTTGCGATTTTTTGATTAAACACTGGATATCTGAATATAGTGTTGTAACCCTGGGAATCAGATCTTCCCTTCTCTAGGGTTTACTGTCTCTTCTTACTGTGTTTGTTTATTGATGGCTGGGTGGATGTCACAGGCCGTGTCTGTGTGGAGGACCAGTCTGAGGTATAAACTAAATGTCCTCTTCAGTCTCTTCTGAGCCTTTCCCTGGGTATGTGCAGTCACCTTTTTTTTTCCCAAAGGTTTATTTATTTATGCATACAAGAACTGGGGGACAGGCCAGAAGTGTGAGGGATGAGAGGATTCACCAGAGACAGAGTGGGGAACAGAACAGGCAGTTTGACTGAAACACACTGCTGAGGGGAGCAGCGGGCGAGTCAGGAGAGGTCTGCTGTGCCCTGTGGGTTGCTCCCTGGCTGGCTGAGGATCGAACTCATGCTTGCAGAGGCTGCGGACAGCTTCATAGGTTGCCTCTTAACCCCTTGCACCACCAGGGAGGACCCTGTGCAGTCACTTTATATGTGGTTGGGATTTTTTTTTTAAAGATTTATTTATTTTATTTATACAAGCACTGGGTACAGTCAGAAGCGCGGGAGGATGAGAGAATTCACCAGAGCCAGAGCGGGGAGCAGAACAGGCAGACTGACGAAACACACTGCTGAGGGGAGCAGCGGGCGGCAGGAGAGGTCTTCCCACCATGTGGGACCCTGGCTGGCGGCTGGGGATCGAACCGGCACTGCAGAGGCTGCGGGCAGCTTCTCAACCCAGCGCTCAACTGCTGCACCACCAGGGGAGGCCCTGTTGTGGGTTTCAATGTCGTGTTCTCTAATGTCTGGCTTCTGAAAGGGGAAGGAGCAAAAGGGTGTGTGGGGGGTGGAGGGACAAGGGCAGTGGCTGCTGGCCTCGGTGCCTACACCATTCTGATCAGAGCAATGGCCCCTGGTACCCGGAAAATAGTGTCCTACTTGCCCACTGTAGTTTGGGGGCTTTGTACAGGCCGCTCCAGGAGCAGGGGCCAGTATGTAGCTGCTTGCCCTGGCCGAGGCAGGGGCGCCGGAGCTGCTCCTGCACTGAGAGCTGGAGGTAACAGTTTGCCCTTCCAAGCCTTCAGCACACTCTGTAATTCCAAAACAGAGTCTGCCAGTACCATTGTTGTCCACATGGGGCTGGATCCTGGTGCTTCCTACTCCTCTGTCTGCCCAGAATTCTCTCCCTGCACCTAATGCTCTTGACCGGGCCTGAATTTTCCGTGGTTAGACAAATCATGGGGTCCATTCTCGTCTCAGTGTGCCTTCTTTTTTTTTTTTTTTTTTTTTAAAGATTTATTTATTTATTTATACAAGCACTGGGTACAGTCAGAAGCATTGGAGGGTGAGAGAATTCACCAGAGCCAGAGTGGGGAACAGAACAGGCAGACCGACGAAATACACTGCTGAGGGGAGCAGCGGGCGGCAGGAGAGGTCTGCACGCCATGTGGGACCCTCGCCTCGTGGCCGGGGATCGAACCAGTGCTGCAGAGGCTGCGGGCAGCTTTGCAGCCCAGCATTCAACCGCTGCGCCACCGGGGAGGCCCTCAGTTTGCCTTCTTCAAAGGGAATTTCCTATAGATTGGACTCTTGAAGGTATGTGGGGAGGGGCATAGAGAAATTTTGTTGGAGTTTCTTTGGAGAAGGGCATGTTGTAGGTTATTCCACATTTCATTCTTGGGAGGAATGAGAGTAAGCAATAAATCAGGAGAGTGTCACTGCATTGGGGGAGAGTCATTATGAAAAGTCTGAGGGCAGCACGTAGTGGGTTTGGTGACGCCTCGGCTCTTCACGCTTGTTGGCCGGTGCAGACGCTCTGGGTCCTCTGGGCAGGAGTTCAGCTCACCGGTCCCCGCCGTTCAGTGAGGAGCGGTCCGTGGGCCAGGGCGGCAGATGAGCGCTGGACAGAGCCTGCTTCCGGGGCGTGTCCCGATGCTTGGTGCTCCCCCTTTCTTTCAGGACTCTGTTTAAGGAGAGCAGACGTGGCCATGGGCACCTGACGTCACTGCTGTGAGTGTCTCAGTGTTTTTATTTCTCAGTGCTACTGTTATTTCGTCTCCTTTGTGGGTGTCCTCTAAACCTTTCCTGTGTTTATTCCTTTGAACAGGGCTAAGAAGAAAGTAGTGGCCCCTTCTAAAGTCAAGGTGAAGGTGAGTCTACCTGTTCAGGTCAGATGCATGGTCATGAAATCCCTCAGGTGACTGTGGCAGCTCATGGAGGTTAGCTGGTCTGGGGACAGCTGTTCAGGCTGATACTTGAGGTTGTACTGGCCTGGTGTTGCTTAGACCTGAGCTGGGACACTTAGGACCCAGAGCCATGGTCTAGGAAACACGCCCTCCTTCACCAGACCCTGGGGTGGTTGTGGGATGAAATGAGGCCTTTCAGACAGCCTCCGAGGGTGCAGATCCCGCTGCGCTGTGTGGTGTTACACTGTCGTGGCCGTCTTTTTCCTGGAGGCTGTGTGCCTAGCCCGGTGTGTCAGCCTGGAGGACCCCGGGTTGGACAGGTTGCTGAGTTTACCTGGCAGAACTGGAGGGAGGGACAGTGACTCGAGAGAGATCGTGGGCGCCATCTCAGATGTTGTGGAAACCTTCAAAGGTCGTAAAAAGTGCAGTTTTATCAGAACATACACAGTTGCTGAGGCTTCATAGTGCCTTTCGCCATATCTGAATAGTTGGTGAGAACAGCTGTGAGAGTGTGTCCCTGAGTGTCTGTGAGCGCCTGCAGCACCCGAGACACTGCTTTAAGCTCTTGGGTTGCAAGAACAATGGGGCACACCCCTTTCCTGCTCCAGGAAATGATTTTTCTTCGAACCTAAGTGAGGAGGCAGGTGCTACAAAAAAAGGGGAGAAAACTACTTTCAGAGGTCCTCATGCCCTGCGTCGTGGTCATGAGTGCCGACGGGGAGAGTGTCTTTGTGCCAGTCTTGTCTTTCAGAAGCAGAGAAAAGCAGCTCCCTGCAGGGGAGGCGGGTACTGGGCACCAGCCTGCCCGGGAGCTCAGCCCCAGCCTGCGGCCTCGTGCCCCTGCATGACGGGCACAGCATTTGTGGTTGCGCACACACCGGCGCCTTGTGCTCTCCACAGGGCCAGCGCTGGCGTCTTTGGGTATTTCTCAACACCCACTTTTGTGCTTCCTCTAGGAATCATCTGCTAAGCCTGATAAGAAGGTCTCCATCCCATCAGGCCAGATTGGCGGCCCCCTTGCTCTGCCCTCAGATCATGCGGGAGCAGGCCTGAGCTGCGGGGCTGCAGGACGGGATCTCTCATCCCAGGCATCTGGCGGCCATGCTAGTTCGGCCCCCATCAGCCTGGAGGACTCACTGGACGGCGACCGGATCCGCGGCTCAGCCTCCTCCCTGGAGGCCGTGTCCAAGGAGCTGGCTGCTCTGAGCAGCAGAGCCAGTGGGGGCGCAGACTTTGCGCTGCCCGCACCCTCGAAAGCCCCTGCGGAAAAAGTTGTGGGTGTTTTATGTACTGAAGAAAAAAGGAACTTTCCGAAGCCCAGCCCTTCTGCCCCACCACCCTCTAGTTCTTTGCAGTCACCTCTCAATTTCCTGGCTGAACAGGCTCTGGCACTGGGGCAGTCCTCTCAGGAGAAAAAAACAGAGAGTTCTGGCTACAAAGAGCTGTCCTGTCAGGCTCCCCTCAGCAAGGGCCTGCCAGATGTGCACCAGTCCAAAGCAAAGCACCACGGTTTGCCACGGACGTCTCACGGACCCCAGGCGGCGGCTTCCGGGCCCAGCCCCCAGGTCAAAGTCTTTCATGCAGGCGCTCAGCAGAAGAGCTTCCCCCCCCCAGCCCCGTTGGTCAGTAAGCTGCCCCCCACGGCCCCGCTGGTCAGTAAGCTCCAGGGCCCTAAGGCTCCCTCCCCACAGTGTCATCGCTCACTCCTCCAGCTCGTGAAGACGCCCAGCAAAGGACAGAACTTCCACCCTTCCACGCCAGCCTCGGCAGGAGGCACGCCCGTCTCCGGCAGCAGCTCTCATAAAACCCCCGCCTCGTCCTCTGCTGCCCTGAGCCACCCCACGAAGCCACACTCGGCCAGTGCTTCAGGGCCGTCTTACAAGAGCAGCCCCTTTGCCGGCCCCCTCTCCAAACATGGGCTTTCCTCTGGCAGCTCTTCCTCTGGGGGAACACCAGCCCAGGGCTCGGCCTCCGGGAGCCTGCTTCCGGGGGTGCAGCCTCCCTCCACGGGGCAGCCCCCCAGCCGGCCGCTGCCTGGCTCCGCAGTGAAGAAACCACCCGTGTCCCAGAAGCTGACCCTGGTGGCCCCTCCCGGCGGCCCCAATGGAGATTCCAGTGGCGGGACCCAGGGAGTGGCAAAGCTCCTCACCTCTTCCCTGAAGCCGAGCACGGCCAGCAGCGTGGCCTCGTCTCCCTCCTTGCCGGTGAGTGTGCTGCAGCCCTCCCCCACGGGCCTTGTGGCCAGGGCTGCCGGCCGCGTCTTGGTGGGAGGATGCGGTCTGTGCCTGACCTCCGCATCCAGGGAGCTGGGCTCACTGTTTCCAGGCCTTTATTTCTCTGCTGACAGCGGCCCAGGGAAGCCTGAGACTTCTCCTCCAGACACTTAGGGAGAGGACTGGTCGGTGCTGTGTTGCCAGGGAGGCTGGGAGGCTGTTTGCCTAGAGTGAGCCACAGAGTTTCCCTCTGTGCCCTCCTGCCTGCTCCTCTGTCCGAGTGGCGAGATGAAAATGGAGTCAGCCGTGGGTTTTGTGGGGGTGTTCGTGCCCCGGGGGATCAGTTACCAACCAAGAGTGAGTCTCTTCAGTGGGCTTTGGAGAACTCTGCAAAGACAGCTTGACAGGGCCCAGGGCTGTGAGGCTGGCCTGTGGGCAAGTCGAGGTTTGCAGGAGAGGCCCCGGTATATGAAACCGCTGTGTTTGAAGAGATGGCACTGTGAAAGCTTGTTGGGAGGGGCTCGTGCCCTCTGACCCATGCCCACCACCCCCACAAGGTACCCATGTTCCTTCCAGGCTTCTTCCCTGCTCCTTCCTCGAAACAGATCAGGACATGTGCTACACACGTTCCTGATGTATGTGAACAGGCACTCGGCATATTAGCGGGGATAGGCCTCCCTTTCCTGCACAAAGGAGGCCCATTTTAATGCCCTGCTTGCTAAGTGATCTCTATTTCCGGGGCCTTTCATGCCAGAGTTCAGAGACCCCTGCTCCTTTCTGGGGCCCAGGGGTTCTGGTTCCGGTGAGAGCGAGCCCTGGGGGTGCCCAGGGCTGACCTGCTGTGTCCCCTCTCCAGAAGGGAACGAGTGGGGCTGTGCTGCTGACCAGCTCCTCAAGTCTGCTGTCCTCGTCATACAAGTCAGGCAGCCCAAAGCTGCCCGGGGCCGTGAACGCCAGCTCCCTGGGCATCATCTCCCCGTTTCCTCTCCACATGATCTCCTTTGGCGCTGAAGCCTCTGCCAAAGCAGGGGTCTCCAAGGACGCCATCGTCACGGGACCTGCCCCTGGGACTTTCCACCATGGCCTCAGCCACAGTAAGTGTGTCCTCCTCCTCGCTACATGCTGGGGGTTCAGAAGGTGCCCCAGGAACTCTGTTGTGCCCCCCCACCCGAGTTCTGTTATCATGTTTGTCTGGTGTGTGACCATGGGCACGTCCGGGGGAGCTGTGCTGAGCCCCGTCCCTGGAGGTTTTTCACCAGAACCTGGTGCATAGATTGTCTGGGGCTCTTGGCCGCTGAAGCAGCTTTTCTGTTCCGTCTTCATTGTGTGTGTTTTGTTCTTTTCTCCCCTCCTTTGTTTTCTCCCAGGTCTCCTGGCTGGCTTGCACTCCAGCCCACCCCGCGCAGCGCCTCTCCCACACGCTGCGGTGTCCACCCACATCCCGCAGAGTCTGCCAGGTAATCGCCCGGCGGTCAGAGTGCCACGCACCCCCGCCCTCAAGTGCCTGTCTGTGCCAAGGGTTTCCGTGTCTTCACCTCGTCGTCACTGTGTTGTCTGGTTTGTCCTTTGAGGCGCTGGTCCTCAGAATCATGCAGGCACGTCGCTGGAAAGGCCCCTGGGTCAACCTGTCCCCTGTGGTCACAGACAAGGCTGTGGTGGCTCAGCTGCAAGGCTGAGTTCTAGCCCTGGCCTTCCTTTGTCATTAAAATAAAACGGAAAGACAGCAGTTTTATTTTAAAAAGACAGCAGTTCACAGAAAGCCCTGAACTGTGCCTGAGTGGGAAAGGCCTCAGGGGCCCTGCCCTCTGATGTCAGGGCGTCCAGAGAGGAACAGCCTTCTGGAGCGGGGTGCAGTGGAACGGGAAAGCTCCCTCCCCTTTCTGCTCAGACTCTTGGAAATAGGGCCCCTCCGCAAGCCCCAGGTTTGCAGCTGGGGAAAGAGGATGCACGCCCGGAGGCATCTTCGAGAGACTTGCCTGGCCCTCCTGGGCCTTGGGTCTGGGTGCACTTGAAGGCTGGTGGTGTGAGGCTGCCTGGGGCCTTGGCTTTGACCTCTGCTCCTTTTGCCGTGCTGCCCCAGGAGTGAGCAGCGGGCTCGTTGGTCAGGGGAGGCCTGAGTCTGGGGAACACTGGTTGGCGAGTGCCCGGCCGCCTTGCCCCGACCAGCCTGAGAGCTCTGACCCCAAGAGCCGTCTGCCCCCACTGTTACCGTGGCTTCCCGGCCCCTGTGTCCTGAGGCCGATACACTCACAGCGAAGCCCAGGAGCCCCCTGCGTGCCAGCATCAATTTGTGACTCTCCCAGAGGGACGTTTTACTTCTTCAGAGAAAGAAAGAAACTGAGGGGCTTAAGCCTGCATCCACAGTGACCCATTTCCTCAGGGAGCAGTGGGTGCAGGGCACACTCATCACAGGCTGGCAGCAGCCACTGCCCTACGGCCATTCTGTGGGGGCCCCGGGGTGAGTGTGCTTTCAGAGGTCGCGCTGCCCCTGCGGCTCTCAGCAGAATCGCTTTTCCTGAAACAGTCGAAGAGCCAGGGGCCCACGGCTGCTGCTCGCTGGTGTTGGCAGCAAAAAGACGAAGCCTTTCTTGCACCGCATCTTTCCGTGTCCCTCCGGGTAGTGGAAGGCGGGCCAGAAGACTGTGCTAACACAGTCTCTCTGAGCCGGCCTTTCTCTGCTTTCGTGTCCCGTGGTGGCCGGGGGCATGAGTGGCTGTAACTGAAAAGCAGTATGCCCGGGCTGCTGCATGGCTGCTCGGCTGGCTTTTCTCTGCATTCAATGCTCGCGCCTTTGAGCGTGTTTCCAGGACCCTGAGGTCCTTGCTGGGGGGGATGGGTCTCTGCCTTGTGGTGTGGTATGTGTGTGTCAGGCCTCGGGAGGCCGGCCAGCTCTAGCCTGTGAGTGGAGCAGAGTCTGTTGTACCAAGTGGCCCCCAGCCGGCACCTGGCATGACTCCAGGCATCGTGCGTGCAGCTGCTGCCCAGGTGGCCGTCCACAGGGCTGCCGGCCAGTGTTTCTTGGCCCTCCTGAGCCTCAGGTCACTCGGGTTGGGGGAGTTTGCCTGTGAGACGAGATCCCCTGGAGCTCTCCCAGGGTCAGCCTTAAGGGAGAGCTTAAGGCCATGGCACGGCTGCCTTAAGGGAATCAGAGGTCCTGAAAGACTTGTGTTCTGTTTTGTTTGTTCTTTTCCAGATGCTTCTCAGCTTCACGGGAAGGGGCCTGGCGTTCCACGGAAATTGTGACCCATTCGGAGGAAGGGCCTGATTAGCTTGGGTCTGGGTAGAAGATGACCGAATAGGCCTCAGAAATTGGATAATCGCCACGCCCTTTCTGCTGGTCGGTTTTCTTCTGGAGAAGGCGTGAGCATCTCTGGGCACTTGGGAAGGGACAGCCTGTGCTTCTCCTGGCACTGACTGGCCTGGTGGCCCAGGCTTCGTGGCTCTGTCTCGGACACTCGCTGGAGGGGCAGCCCCAGGTGGGGAGCACCCCCACTTGTGTATGGAGCTTTGTCGGCGGGTGGCGCCGTCGGCACACGTGGTGTTTACATCTGCCTCTCCCCCTGGCTTTGGTCGCAGTACCCTCATGGCGCCCTATTGGCCAGGGGCTCCTCCTGGCCACAGTGGATGCCTGGAAGGGCCTGGTGCCCACCTATCCGCAAGTGGTGTGCGCGGCAGGACAGAACCCGGGCTGACGCCGCAGCTGGGAGACTTACCTGGTCTCTCTGAGAATTCGCAGATCACCCACTGTGCTCGTCGTGGGGCCGGTTTCTCTGCTGAACATGACAGCGAAGCTCTTTTAGAGAAAAGACCTTTGTAGGTTCAACGATTGTGATAGGATTTTTAAAGACTTATTTTTGGCTCAGTTTTCATCATTACCGTTAAATGCATTGGCTAGAATGGTACTGTTCGTCACGCGTCGCATTGTAGGAAGACATAATCCCAGTGCCTTTAGGGTGGAGCAGGGCTAGACAGCACGTCCATTCAGCCCCCTGCGTGGGCCTCAGATGGAGACCTTTTTTTAAAGACATGTCTGTATTTTAGACATAGCAGTTTTATTTGAGTTTTTTACAGTTGCACATCATAATCTGTGCTGTTCTGATGTGAAGGTCATCTGGCCTCCAGGTCCCAGGCCCCCGATTTAGCCAGGCCCAGTTGTATTACTCAGTTGATGCCGGTGGACTGCAGGGCCCCAAAGCCTGACTTCATCTCTCAGGGCCGAGGCCGTGAGGAGTCCCGAGTCTCTGTGTAGACGCGTTCTCAGGACCGCAGGGTCCAAAACAGCCTTGAGGTCCTGGGGTGTCCCAGGCAGGGGGGCTCCACATTGACTTCAGGGGACACTGTTGGGCTTAAGAGACGACATCAGACAGACGAGGGGTTAGCCTGGAGCTCCTGAGCCGCCAGGCTGCTTCACGGCAGCACGGGGCCTCTGCTCCCGCCCCAGGGCCCTGCCGCTCAGCGTTGGTGCCGGCTGCCTCCGCCCGTGGCCGTGTTGTCAGGATTAGCAGCAGCCTCAGGTGTGGCCTGTGTGAAAAACCGCTGTCCGTTCCCGACCCTGATGTCCAGTGCTCAGTGGCTCGCGACCCTGCAGAGGGTTGCCAGTCACTAGGGGAGCGTGACCTCGGCCAGCCTTCTGGTCAGGCCTCTGCTTTTTTTTAATGTAAGAACCACCTCGGGCTAAGTGGATTCCTCACCCCTTTGTTATATATATTTTTTGCAACTTGGATCTCCGTTTGTTTACAGAGTAGTCTTAGGTAGTAGCAAAAGAGCCAAAGAAGAGATTTGCATTGCTGAGCTCGAAGCCGAGCAGAGGCCGTCCTGACGCTGAGCAGTGGGGATCTCCAGGCTTCTCTGCCCGAGAGCTCCTGGGGACTGTGCCAGCCCCGGCCCCTCCCCTGCAGCCCCCACCCCTGTGCCAGTGACATGCAGCTGGAGCAGAATTTCCTCATTTTTAGGAATCTAGTGATGCCTCTTGCCTCAGGGAACCGTTTCTTTGATGGGGAGTTTATGGGATTTCTTTTTCCTCTCTATGCTTTATTCGTGGGAAGGTGCGAGTGAGTGACTTAGCCAGCCATGGCAGGTGGGGCCACAGCAGTGGGCTCCTGGGCCAGAGGCGCACCTGTCAGGCAGCCCGCTGTGGCTTCTGTGCAGGATTGTGTCGGTGGTGGGGGTGGAGTGGAAATTGTTAATCTTGTATAAAGCAACTCAATAAATTGTTTCAAGGTTTCCAAAACACTTTCTCCTTCTTTTGTTGTTGCCATATTTGCAAGTAATCCTTTTTCTTGCAGGAGCTGGTGTCTGTGGGCAGCCCATTTTGGCCAAGTGCCAGCAAGGGAGTGGGGGAGTGAGCCCCCAGCGGAGAGAAAGAAACACACTTAGCATGAAATTAGAATCAAGCCACCAGGGTTTTATTTTCGTGCTATAAATAGAGTTCCCTATTCCTTCCCATTTTCTTGCATAATACATGAGATACAGAGAACCCCAAATTGGTTTGGTGAGAAATCCAGTTTAGTTTACCTAAATACCAATGCGAGAACAGCAAGACTTGTAAGGCACTGAAAGGAAGGCGAACAGCAGCGTAGTCCACTATGCAAATACTGTAATCTCGGGACTTGACGTTCTTGGAAGGCGCCCCGTCCTGGGACAGCCTGGACGGTCCACCCGCACGAGCCTGGGCGGAGGCTGTTCTGGGTGCACCGCGCCTTTCTGGCGCATGGCCCAGATCTGTCTCACGAGGAGGCCCGCGAGAAGTGGGTGCTTGGGAAGTGGGTGCTTGGCCAATGGCATCTGGGAGGGTGAGTGCAGGTGGGTGGCCCCCAGGACCCAGGCCCCGGCGTCAATGAACAGAAAGGTGTGTGGAGGGGAGGCTGTTTGGCCCTCGAGAGTCCCATCCGGCATGTGAAGGCCGGTGCTTGGCTGCCTCGGTCGTCTTGTGCTTTAGTTTCCAGATTGCCACCAGGAGTGTGCAGACGGGAGTGCGTAGCCCAAGGGCAGAAGAATGGTGTGGCAGTTGTCGGGTTGTGGAGGATGAGATGGGTCGCTCCCCGGGTTGGATGACAGGACAGTCACCCGTTCGGCCAGTGCCCATCCTGCCTATGGGTGAGCCACGCTCCAAGTGACCTGACCGGGCAGGGAGGACGAGCTGGGGTCAGGCACCTGTGTAGGCCGGGGAGGAAGACACCCAGGAGGTGATCGGGTAGGAGCGAGCCGGCCGTCTGCTGCCAGGAAGATGGGGTGAAAAGGTAGTGCTACTTCTGGCCGGACACCAGGACGGCCAGCTCCTGAATGGACATGTCCTTGTTGACATAGCGGTCGTACTGCGCAGGGGTCAGCCTCCCGCTCTGCAGGGCCTCCTCGATGGAGAACTTCTTGCCGGACTTCCTGTCGTGGATCACGGATGACTCCCCATTGGGCCCCTTCACCGAGATCTCCTCCCAGTCGCACTCCTGGCTCCTGAGCTTCACAAACATGTTCCAGTCGATGAGCCCGGCCCGGTGGGCCTCCTCAGGAGACAGCTCCCGGCCCGTGTCAGGGTCGATGACCACGATGGAGCGCCGCAGGTGGTTCTCCCGCTGCTCCCGCTTGACCGCCACGGAGCCCAGACGCTTCTGCAGCTCGTCGATCTCCAGGTCTTTGTCCCGGGAGAGGCGCTTGAGGTCGTCCAGCTCCCTCTCCAGGGACCACAGTCTGGAGTCGAGGTTGGCCCCGGAGTCCGCTGCTGTCATGTTCCTCAGGTCCCGGGTTTCTGTCGACGCCAGCTCAATTTCCGACTGGAGCCTTCGGGTCTCGAGCTGCAGGTTCTGCCGCTCCAGCTGGAGCTTGTGGTTTTCCTCCCGCAGAAAGTCCAGCTCCTTGGATGACTTGGAGTTGGAGAATTCCAGCTCCGACAGCTTGGCCTCCAGCCGGCTCACCTCTGCGTCCAGCTCGCGCTTGCTCCGGCTCTCCTCCTCCAGGCTGCTCTTGAGCTTCCGGATCTCTTGCTCGGTGTCGCCTTTCTCCACTTGCACACTTTCGGAGAAGACCACCTTCTCCTTGACCTCCATCTTCTCCAGGCGGCTCAGCTGAGTGCGCAGGGTCTCGAGCTCGCGCTCCAGCACCTGCCGCCGGTGCCGCTCCTCCTCCAGCTGCAGCTTGAGCAGGCCGTGCTCCCGGGCCTGCTGGGGGTCCTGCTGCAGCACCACCTTCTGCTTGAGGGTCACCTTCTCCCGGGCCTCCCCCTCCTCCTTCTCCAGGTCGGCCAGCCGCTGCTTCAGGTGCTGCACCTCCAGCTCGGCCTCCCGGCGCGCTTGGCGCTCGCGCTCCAGCTCCTCCAGCTGCCGCTCCAGCTCGGCCCGCCGGCGCTGCAGCCGCCGCAGCTCCCCACGCAGCATGTCGATCTGCCGGAGCTCCACGTCGATGCTCTCTGTGAAGGCGTCCACCTCGGCGCGCAGGCCCGGCTCCTCCTCGTACTTGACCACCTCCTGCTGGACCACCTTTTCCTTCACCTGGGAGAGCTCCGCCTCCTTCTCTCTGATCTTCGCCTCCTGGGAGGCTCTCTCCCGCTCCAGGTCTACCTGCTTCTTCTGTTCCTCCGACAGCCTGGCCCTCAGGGACTCCACTTCCTCTTTGGTTTGGGGGTCTTCCCGGAACTGGAGGATCTCCTGGACCACCTCCTTGGTCTGCACCTGGGGCTTGGTGTCCTTCAGGGACTGGATCTCCTGCTTGAGCTGGTAGATTTCTAGGTCACACCTCTCGATGAGCCTGGTCTTGTCCACGATCTCCTCCCTGAGCCGCTGCAGCTCCTTCTCCATCTCGGGGTCGGTCTTGTACTTGATGACTTCCTTGGTCACCTCCTTGACTTCCACTTGGGGGCCCCGCCTCCTGAGCGCCTCCAGCTCGCTCTGGTAGCTCTTGAGCTGCTCCTCGGCGCCGCGGAACTTGCGCTCCTGCTCCACCAGCTCCAGGCGGAGGTTGGCCACCTCACTCTCGGCCTTGGGGTCGGGCCGGACGATCTCCCGCACCTTCTCCTGCACCACCACCTTGGCGTTTTCCTCCTCCAGGGCCCAGATCTTGCGGAGCAGCTCGGTCTTCTCCCTCTGGTGGGTGCGCGCCGTGGCGGCCTCGTCCTCGTACTGGCGCTGCAGGTCGCCGACCTCCCTCTCGGTGGCTGGGTCCCTCTCCACCTTGAGCACCTCCTTGACGGTGATCTTGCTCTCAGCCATGGCCCGCTCCTTCTCCAGCCTCTTCAGCTTGTCCTGCAGGAAGCTCAGCTCCTCCTCGTGCCTCTCCCTGAGCCTGCCCTCCCGCTGCTGGGCCTCCTGCAGCTGCCGGTACTCAGCCTCCAGCTGGGGGTCGTTCTGCAGCCTCACCACCTCCTTCTCCATGACCTTCTCCTGCGCCTGGCCCTTCTCCTGGGCCAGGGCCGCAATGCGCTGCTGCAGGAGGGCGGCCTCTGCCTCCCTGGTGCCCTTCTGCCTCCTCAGCTCTTCCAGCTCCTCCCGCAGCTTCAGGACCTCGTCCGCCTGGGCCCTGTCGGGCTCGATGCGCAGGACCTCCTTGACCACGTACTCCTGGCCCCCGTCCCCGGTCTCCTGCTCCAGGGTGCGCAGTCGCCGCTGCAGCGCCTCCAGCTCCTCCCTCAGCAGCTGGTTCTTGTGCTGCTCCTCCGCCAGACTGCGCTGTGTCTGCTGGAAGCTCTCCTCCAGCTCGGGGTCCGGAACCTTCTTCAGCACCTCCTTCCGCACCACTGATTCCTGCGGGCTCTGGTTCTGCAGAACCCGGATCTCCTCCCGGGCACTCTTGACCTCATTCTCCAGCTGCTGCCTCCGTTCGGTCTCCTCGTCCAGCTCCTTCTGGATCCTCCAGGTCTCCCCCATGGCGCCCCCAGGCCGGCTCCCCTGCAGAGCCTCGTGGGTCATGCCCACCTCCGGCTGCTAGGAAGAAGACCGCGTGTGCGTGAAAACCTGACTCTGGGGAGCCTCTGCCCGCTGCGGTGGGCCGTCCGGGCCCCGGGTGGCTTGGGTGCTGGGCTCACACAAGCTCTGGGCTCACAGGTCACTGAGGAAATGACTTAACTTAGAAGAGTCCAAGAGGAAGCGCAGTCCTGCCTCTGGCCCTGGCCCACGCTGGCACTCAGGCCATCTGCTGGCCGGCCCTGTCTGCACCCTCAAGGGAATTCCACACCGGCACAGGGTGCAGCTTCAGTGTTTAACTGACAATTTCCTGCCATCTGGACGGGTGGGATATAGCTAATCCCTCCACTGCCAGTCTCTTGCTATTACAAGGTTCTGCCTCTAATTCTGGCCTTCCAGTGTCTTGCTATTAGTTTCCAGTTTCTTGCTATTACAAGGTTGTTATAAACATCATGTGCTTTTAAAAGTGTTACCTTGTACTGAGTACTCAGCAAGTGATTACTGGATGGAGTCACACTCATGCCAGCAGAAGCACCGGCCTGGCCAGTGTCTGCATCACCGCAGTGAGCCGGGGCCACACCTACTGGGCCCCAGGACACCTCCTGGGGCAGAATGATTCTTCTTACCTGTCTCAGGAGATTCAGAGCAAACTCCAGATTCTGCAGCCTCTGTCTGTTGATGGCATTGACTTCGGTGAACTTGGCAGCAAGCGCCACTTCCTACGGAAGAGCAGAGGGTCAGCAGGCTGAGAAGGAGCCAGGACAGCTGTTGAAAAGCCTGGCATTTGCAGATAGAGATGGCTTCTGGCTCCCTCCTTCCTACCTGGAGGCACGCTGCAGCCCCACCCAACGACATGAAGACCAGCGGTCAGGGCAGATGGCTAAGGCACCCTCCCACCGCTGACCTTGAGCAGTTTTCTGTCTGGGCCTCCGTGTCCTTGTGTGTGGAAGGCGGACAGCTGTGTGCTCACTATGGGGAGCCAGTGGGAGCCTCCCAAATCCATGGTTTTGACTCAGATACCTGCAGCCTGTCAGTGTCACTGTCCCAGAACGAGTTCACTTCTCTTACCACAAGTGTTTGCACCAGCAGGTGCAACGGTGCACGGTCCTCCCATGCTCTTGGGAGGACCAGCCAGTCTGAGCAGGCCTGGCCTGAGAACTCACCTCCTCCTTCACCTTGGCAGCAGGGGACTGCAGCCTGGCTCTCTTGCTCACGTGGCTGTTCCTTCCATTCTCCAGGTCGAGGAGAGACCTCAGTTTCTCAGCTTCTAACTCGTAGTCCTGGGTGAAAGAGACATGGCAGAGCTGTTGGCGCCTGCGTGGTTCTTACACCCCTTCCAGCCGGTGGCCGCACCCAGCCTGCATGCGGGAGGCCCTGAGAGCTACCCCGTCACTGGTGTCGGCTCTTCCACGACGCTGTACCTCGAGCCTCTGTCCCTACTGCCCCCACCTCGCCCTCCTGGCTGGCGGGACTGAGGCCTGATGGCCCGCCCTGTGGCTGGATGGCCACGTCCTCAGCCGCTCCGGGACAGGAGGTGGCTTCTAGGTTGTTGACTCGGCTACTGTCGAGAATGCAGGGCTGGTGGCTTTGCGTATCCTGCATTCTTTTGTATGTTCTCCTCTAGGAGAGAGCCTTCTTTCCCTGAACCCCCGCCCCGAGTTTACTGCTTTAAGGGTAGAGAGCCCTTTTCAGGTGCCAGCTGCCTGGCCCCGTGCTGTTCCCCTGGCAGCCAGCCGCGTCTCTCCACCTCCCGGGGGAAAGAGGAAGGAATCTGATGTCTCACCTTGACAGCTTGCTGGTACTGCTGGGAGGCGGTGTAAACTCTCTGTACTTCCTGTTCCCTTCTCGCTATTTCATCTAGCAGGTTCTGTAAAAGAACAGACTTCACAGATCAAAATTAAAAGCAAAACCTTGATAAGGCAGCTGGACTGCTTAGAATCTGGAATTACCCTTCTGTACAAATGAATGGCTTCCCTGTCTGCATCTGTCCCTTACCGAAGGCAGTTCTAAGGCACTGTGGAGAAGGGCCAAGGAGATGCTTATCTGTGCCCGGAAATGAACGTTTATTGAGTGCTTCAAAATGGCACTGTTCTGCTATCTTAGATGATCTCATGTCATCTTCCAACAGCCCTGTGAGGTAAGCACTGTCATTATCTGCAGTTTCTGAGTGAGGACACGGAGGCACAGCAAGGTGTAGTGACACCCGTGGGCACACAGCTGGGGGGCGGAACTGGAACCCGAGTCCAGGCCGTGGCGTTCCCCGTCCCCGGTGCCTTACCCTAAGGCATTGCTGCCTTCTGAGAAGGCCTGACCCTGAACTTTGGAAACGAGGTTTTTCCTACAAAGGCTCCTCTGGTGTTCTGGGGCCGCCTCATCCAGGCAACTTGCCCAGAGCGTCCATGCTGGGCCAGGCCCCGTGTAGGCACCGAGGAGAGACGAGTGAGCGGGATGCCGCCCTCGTGCTCAGGGCGCCGGGCAGGGCAGAGCCCTTGTGAGGACACGGCTCTGCAGGGCTCCCTCACCGTCGGGGAGGGCCCTCGACCTGACCCCCTGGCTCCCCTGTGCGGTGGAGGCAGAAGCAGCTGTCTTAACCTTCTGATTCCTCAGCTTGGTCTCCATCTGGCTGAGGCTGTCTGTCTCCTGCGGCTCATAGCTGGGGACGCTGGACAGGAACCGGAGCACCTGGTCGCAGCCCTGCCGGTACTCGTCGTAAGCGGCCTGCGCGCTCTGCAGGCTCCGGGCCCTGCGGGCAGAGTCAGGTGTCAGCAGGCGGGCAGCCGCTCCCGGGGCTGCTCCCCAGCCCTCAAAGAAGTCTCCTGTGCTTGTCTTAAAAGGCAATACTGAGTGGAACTGAACCGGAGGGAACCCAGGCTTTCACCGGAAAGGGAGAAGCTAGGCGTACCGGGGTGTCACGGACTCCACAGCTCTGTGGAGAACAGGTAAGGCCGACCTGCGGCACAGCCCCGAGTCCCCTGCTGGTCTAAGAGAAGTCACAGGAGGTCAGGAAATCTTGGGGACGCACCGAGTGGGCAGCGTGTGGGCACAACAGACGCAGGGGTAGAAGCGCTACTGTTAGTGTTCAGCGTTCGGTTAGAAAAGCGTTTCTCAAGTCAACACTCTCAGCTTCTGCCGTAAGATGAAAAAGCAACTCCAGTGTCGGCAGCAGTAAGGAAACAAGTGGCGGCAGCGAAATAGGAGCCAGCAGACAACAGAAGGCACGTCGAGTCCGAGCGCCAGCTCTTTGAAACGGTCAGCAGGCCGACAGGCCGCAGGTGACCGACCAGGACTCGGGTCAGGAAGACACGGGCAGTGTGTGCCGGGAGGGGCGCCCGGGCGCTGCGGGCACCGAGGGCGGGAGCACACCCGGCAGCACCATGCCAGCGCGTCCTGCAGCGTGGTGGGGGACAGGTGACTTGGAAGGACACGCCTGAAGTGGCTCAGTCAGCGGCTCAGTGGCCTGCCCAGGGCCTCCCAAAGGGGCTGGACTTGCAGTGAAGACCCTCACTGCACGGAATAAGCAAGACGCAGGTCCAGATGGCGTCACTGGTGAGTTCTCAAGCATTTAAGGAAGAAACACGCTCTGCAGAAACGTGCAGAAACGAGAAGGGAGGACGCTGGCGCTGGACGGGCGGAGAGCGGCACTGCGCAAGGGCCTGTCCTGGCCTCTGCCTGGCGTCTGCAGGGTGTTTTTGGAAGGACCTGCAAACTGCTACTAACAGCTCCCTCGGGGCTGGTCATCAGGACTACTTGGGCTTGTTTACTCCGGAGGGCGCTGCTTTTTTCCAGAAAGGAAATGATGCAGGCAGCAGAGGCCCCTGGTGGGGGTGGGGTGTGGGTGTGGGTGTGTGTGTGTGTGTGTGTGTGGTGTGGTGTGGTGGTGTGGTGTGGTGTGTCCATCCGCACCTGCACTCCACCTGCTGGCTCAGGTTGTCGAAGCGCTGGCCCAGCTTGTGCACCTCGGCCTCCTGGCGCTCCAGGTCGGGGCAGTGCTCCTGGAAGCGGCTGGCCAGCAGGCCGCAGCACTGCTTGGCCGCCTGCAGGTTCTTCTCCACCTCGCCCACGAGGGCCTTCTGAGCCTGCAGCTCGGAGGCCATGGCCTGCCGGGCGGAGAGGGAGAGCTGCTCAGTCGGGGCTCCCCGGGGCCAGGGCGGCACTGCCCACTGCTGGAGGTACTTGGGGCCCCTGGTGTGGGGGTGATGAAGCCTGGGCTCGGGGGCCTCTGCCATCCTCCTCCCCCACGTCATTTCTGCCACGTCCCATTTAGTTACGAAGAACGAACCTGGGGAAACCCAGTTTCTCAACCTGCACGCAGCAGCGGCGTGTGCCATGACAGCACGCCCAGGGCGGCAGTGGGCTGGCTGCTCAGCCCGTGTCCTCCGCTCTGGGGGGGGCCTCAGTGCATCCCGAGGCCCATCTGGGCTCACACCCGCAAGCCCACAAGTCAGGTCAAGTGGCTGAGTGGCCACGGGCCAAGAAAGCACATGCCGGTGGGCCACGCCCCAGCCCACCACCTGGATCTGTTCCTCCGGAAGCCCCAGAGCAGCTGGGCGCCAGCGGCAGGCTGGAGGGGCGCTGCTGCAGCGCTGGGGGGAGCGGAGGGGCATCTGGAGCCCAGCTCAGAGAAAGAAGGCGCCGGCCCCGACTCACCGCCAGCCCCTGCCTCTTGCTGTCCAGGGCGTGGCCGCTCTCGGGCACGGTGTCCTCCTGGGCCAGCTGGTTCTCGTAGGTGGCCAGCACCTCCCGGCCCTGCTGCAGGCTCTCCTCCAGGCGGTGGGCGGTGTCCACCCTAAGGCCACAGGTCACGAGTGGGGTTGCCCATCTGGCCCCTTGCCCCAGCTCCTCCCTGCTGCCCACCTGGCACCCACTTCTCCCGGGCCGAGTCCAGCAGCTGCAGCAGGCGCTCGTATCTGCGGTGGGTGTCGTCCACCCGGGTCCTCAGCAGGGGCGTGCTGCCACTGCCCGGGAGCGCCCGCGCGAAGGCCTCGCACTCCGCGGTGCTGCGTGTCTTCTCGGGCTCAATCTGCAGCAGCTCGCTCGAGATGAGCTGTGGAGCGGGCCGGTCACCAGCCTGGCCCCGGGCACGCCCAGGGACAGGGTGGACATGCAGGGCTGGGCCCTCCCGGGGCAGAGGCGCCTCCCCGGGGCCTGCCCAGGTTACCACATCCAGGGGCCATCGGGCAGGGCCGCTCGTGAGAGCGATGGCAAGCGGCGGTGGGGCTGCGCCCACACTCTGCGGGCCCACGCTCCGGCCACAGGCGGGGACGCCACACAGCCTGGAGCGGCTTGGGGAGGCCTCGCGGCCACCCCAGTACCAGGCATCCCCCAGGCCCCGACTCGGCCTCCGCACTGACGCGAGCCCACCGAGGGCCATTCCGCTCTGTAAGCTGGGGGTGTCCTCCACCACGGAGGACCCCGCATAGCGGGCACTGAGGCCAGCAGCATTCCTCCCCGCGCTGAGCCACGGGACTGGGCATCTGAAAGGGGAGGGCTGGTGGCCATCCAGCCCCTGGGAGGGGGACCTGCCCATTTTACTGAAGAAATGAGGCTGGGGTTCAAGTAACGGGCTCCAGCAGAGAGTGAGGCGGCTCTGCACCCCACAGCGTGTGCAGCCTCCCTTGGTCCCGCCCCCTCCACGGCCCGGGCCTCCTGCTGCACATGGCCAGGGCCCCGGTGAGCACCGAGGCCCTGGGGATGAGAACCTGCCCGAGGGCCGGGAGCCTGCCCCTGCCCATGCGGAGGTACCGTGAGGGCCTTGGCTCGCTCGGCGCTGTCCTGCATCGCCCGGCCCTGCTCCAGCGGGGGCCGCAGCACCTCCGTGATGGCCTTCTCCTGCCGGTCCAGGTCGCTGGCCACCTTGTCCAGGCTGGCCAGCAGCTGTCGCCCCTGAAGGTCAGAGGCATCTGCCAGAGGGAAAGAGTTGCAGGCAGTGGGGTCGAGCGGGCCCTCGGAGGCCCACTGGCCTCCCACAGCCCGACCCCTGCCCTCCCCTGGCAGTACAGACCCCCGGCTGGCACCCACCTCCAGGGTTCTCTGTCCTCAGCACCTCATGTCGCTGCTGGAGTGCACTCCTGCTCCCGGCCGCCTTCTGCCGCACACTCCGGTACTGGCTGCCCAGGCTGCGAGAGCAGATCCCGGTTGGTCCCACAGAGCCCAGCCGGGCCACCGAGCCCCAGGGCCGCCTGGCGGTCAGTGGTGGGCCCAGACGCAAAGGTGGGCTGGAGTACTCGTCTCCCAGCTTCCAAGACCCCTTCTTCTCTCCACGGAGGGTTTTACTCCCTAATGTTGTCATTTCTTTGTCTTCCCCACCAAGGAGGAGTAGTACGCAGTAGGTGCTCAATAAATGTTTGTCAAATGAATCAATGAAGGCATCCCGAGTCACTTTTGCCTTGTGCCAGGGACTGACAAGGCCCTGGGAGTAGGGGATGGCCACAGAGGCCCCCTCCCCGCCCTTGGGAGACGGTGTGTAAAGAGTGGGGCAAAGGGGCAGTCCCGGAGGACTTCACGGAAGAGATGGCCCGGAGTGAGCCAGTAGGACTCTGGGTAGAGCGTGCCCTGAACTGTGCTCATGGTGGATGGTCTCAGGACAGCCCACCAATGCCATCTGTCCCACTTAAGCGTCCAGGGGCTGGTTGCTGCAGGTGTAGGGGCGTTCATGAAGCCGGGGCTGCCGGAACGCCCAGGGCTGTAACTGGGACCCGAGGAGCCCGTCCAGGCCACTCCTTTGCCCCTGTACCTGTCGGCCAGAGCCAGGGCCTCTGGGTCAGTGGGAGGGATCATGAAGCAGACGGCCGGGGCGGTCAGCTTGTTCCCGGCACTGTCGGTGAGGTCCCAGCTCTCCCCGTGGTTCTTCTGCAGGGTGTAGCTGTAGCCCCTCAAGATGGGGCCCTGACAGGAGCGGGCCAGTCAGAACCGCCGCGGGCCTGCCTCACTCCCACCCCACTCTGAACCCGCCCCAGATGTCTGGCCCCGGGAGGGAGGGGTTGGGTGTGCAGGCCAGTTCCCACCTGGACTTCACTTTGGGGGAACACCTGCTCCCGCCCTGGAGGGCTTCACGGGACATGTGGGCTGGCCTCCTGGCCGCCGTGCTGTTAGGCTGGGCATGCGCCTGGAGCCAGGCCAGCCAGAACCCCCAGGGCTGCTGGGGTCTCCGGGCTGCTCGGCTGGTGGTCAGGAGGCCAGAGCAGCGGGCAGTGGGTGCAAGGTTGCAGTCACCCCAATGTCAGAGATGCACGGGTGCCTGAAAGTCCAGGGGCCCTGCACCCCACCTGTCTCCCTCAGTCTTCCCAGTGCCTGGGATCCTGGGGCAGCTCACCTGGTCCCCCTCAAAGTCACAGAGGGCCTCCACGGGGATGGGCTTGAGTGGCGTCTCCCGGCGGTACTTGAGGGGCACTACCTGCTGCCCTCGCTGCTGCAGCCCCCGCACCACCTGCTCGTACTTGTCCAGCGCCTTCTCCTGGTCCTGCGAGGAGGTGTGGTCAGCCGCCCGCCTGCCCGGCCGCCCGCCCAGCCCCTGCCGGGCCCAGCACTCACGTCCAGCTCCCGTAGCAGCAGCTCGATCTGGTAGCGGTCCTTGAAGTCGGGGCTGTACTTCTGGTTCAGGTCCGAGTCCACCTTGCGCAGAAGCTCCTGGGCGTCCTTCAGGTCTTGGTGGAACTAGGGGAAGCCAGCGGCCCCGTCACCAACGGGGAACCGCTAGGCCTCGGGAGCTAATCCTCAAGCCCACTCCTGGGGGGCCGGGCCTCCTCTACACTCTGGGGACTCCCCGGCCCAGCTCCCAGGCTACTGTGCGCCCTGCCCGACAGGTTCCCGACCGCCCCACCCCCCCTGTGCTGAGCACACCTGCCGGAACCCCTACTTTCAGTCTATGTCCCAGTACACGTAAGACAGGCCGCCCCACTTTGTTCTAGAAAATTCTCCTGCCCACTTTTCAGTCCTTCAGCTCTCGAACCATTCGCTGTCAGTGGCCCTGTGGGCTGAGCCGTGACCAGGAGCTGGAGCTCCACGTGACGCCCGCGGCCGGCGGGAGAGGCGCCCACCGGCAGCCCGACCGCGAGGGCCAGCGCGGCTCGTGGTGCACACACCAGGAGCCAGCCCAGGGCGCTGGCCACATGCCCCGACGCCACTGCTGGAGCGACCTCGGAAACACGCTCCAGACTGAGGCCAGACGCACGCACATCTGCATCTGGTGCATCCCAGAGTGTAGACCACAGCTGCCAGGCCGGGACGGGGTCAGCGTCTGGGGCGGACTCCTGGGGTGAGCAGTGAGTCCCGGGAAGATGGCAGTGAGGGTTGCACAGCATCGCGTGCCCGAGATGCCGGCTCAGCAACGGCCCCGACGGCAAGTCTCACACTGTGCCTTGGCAAAGGACACCCCCTTGGTACTCACACCCCCTCCCCCCTTCCCTCTGGGGCCCACCCTGACCCGGAGACCCAGACGCTCCAGCCCAGCGCCCCGGCCGGGCGGTACCTGGTGGAAGTCCTCCATGAACTTGAGGTGGCTCTCCTCGCAGATGAGCAGGTTCAGGTACTCCTTCCAGTCCGCGTGCACGGCCTCCATGTGCGCCTGCGGAGAGGGGGCAGCTGGCTGAGGCGCGGGGCCAGGGACACGGGGAGGATGGAGAGGGGGCGGGGGGCCTTCTGGCGTCTGCCTGGGCGAGGTTCCCACAGACGCGGCCAAGTCCTGCCGGGGTGGGGGAGAGGGACCGCCTCGAGGGGCCAACAGGGCCGCCCGGGACAGGCGCTCAGGCCGTGCGCTGCCCGACAGCAGGGGCTGTGTCCGCCCGGACAAAGCAGGGCCTTCAAAAAGCTCACAAGGGCAGAGCGGGAACAACAGCCCCACGCCCCCAAGCTCACGTCCACCTGGAACTCTGAAGTGGCCCTGTTTGGAGGAGGGGCCTGGCCCGCGGACGGCTTGAGGATCTCCGGGCGAGATCGCCGCGAAGCTAGGGTGGGCCCTACGCCCAGCGACGGGGAGGCAAGGCGAGGCCTCGTGAAGACCAGGCCCCGGCCTAGGGACACGGGGGACAGCAGCCGCGCCAGAAGCCAGGAGGCCGGCAAGGAAGGACACCCCCCGCCCCGCAACCAGCATCCCCGAGGGCGCGCGCCTGAATGTAGACCTGGGTGTGGAACTTCGCAGAACTGGAGCGAAAACATTCCCGTCCCTCCAAGCCACCAGGTGTGGTGCTTCATCACGAAGCCCCGGGAAATGCAGACAGACACCACGGGGGCTTCAGAAGGTGGGGGGACCCCCGGGGCAGGTCTCGGCCAAGAAAATGAGAGGCGGGTCCACAGAGCGAGAGGCAGAGGGTGCGCAGGCCCCACCCCGCCCCGAGGCTGCTCGAGGAGTGGCCCTTGGGCGCACCTCGATGGAGTTCCGCCCGGGGTGGTCGGCGGCCAGCAGCTGGTCACCCTCGCTGTGCAGCTTGTTGATTCTCTCCTCCTTGGCCTCCAGGTTCCGGTTGATGAAATTCTGCGGCGGGAGCATGGCGGAGGGGCCTCAGCGCGACCGGCAGCCCCGAACCCTGCCCCCGCCCCTCCCCGGCCCAGCGCTCCCACCTCGTATTGGCGGCGGCGGCTGGGGTAGTCGAGGTTGCGGTCACTCCAGTCATACTGCATGCGGCCCTTGGCCTGCTGGTCCAGCCAGTACAGCTCGTTGGTGCAGCGCTGCATGTAGTCCTGCAGCGAGCTCAGGTGCCGCTGCCGTGCCTGCGACTCCGCCTGTGGGCGGGGTGGGGGCGGGAGGAGACCCCTGAGGCCATCCGCAGTGGGAGTGGGGCCTGCAGGCGGGGTACTGAGGTGCCCACAGAGGGGGGGCTTGCACCGGGCTCTGCCACCTGACGAGCCACCCGACTCTCGGGAACTCTTGCACTCCTGCAGCAGACCTTTATGAAGCACCTACTAAGTACCACACACTGCTGCAGGCACTGGGGTCAAGCACAGGATGACACAAAGCCCTCACAGGACTGACACTTTGTGGCACCTCAGTCTACTCATCTGCAAAACCAGGGCAAGGACAGCACTGAAGTCGCAGGGCCAGACTGGCACAGGGCAGATGGGAGCTCAAGAAGCGCTACGCTGACCTCGGGGCAAAAGGCTAGAGAAACAGCGAGGCTGACAAGGGGTGAGCAGGACGGGCGAAGGGGTGTCTGCGTCTGCCCTGCAAACGGGAACAGGAGTTAACACGGCGGTCGCCCCCATCATGGGCCGGCCGTGCTGCAGGCCTGCCTCAGTCTCCCCAGGACCCGACTTGTGTGACTCCACCTTACGGAGGCGCCAAGGCTAGGGGTGGGTGGAGCCTCCTAAGGGCTACCCTATGCCCCCTCCGCCCCTCGCACTGAGGGGTCTGAAATGCCTGCAAAGAGAAACCATTTCTGCCTCACAGCAGCTCTGAGAAGGAGGCGTTTTCCATAAAGATTCTGGAAATCAATAGGAAACTTTTGCCTATAAAACATGTGGCATCATACATGGCACATAGTAGGTGCTTCAGAGACATGAGACGCTAACTGGAGATGAGGCTGGATCCAGCAGCTCTGTGAGGGTCTTCCAGGAGCGTGGGGCCAACTGGGGTGCCTCTCCGGCAGGGGGTGTACTGTCACTGCACACGCGGCCCGTCCCCCCACGGTGGCTGCCCGGCCCGTCATCCCGTTCCTGGGATCTCACCAGCAGTTTCTGGTACTTGGCCTGGAGTTCGCTGTTCAGCTCCTGTGGACAGAGGCGCTGGGTGAGAGCGGGCGGGGGGCACACCCCTCCGCCCTGGCCCCTCCTCCGCCTGGCGCCCACCTTGCCCCCGTCCTTGGCCAGGTGGGGCCCGATGGCCTTGACCTCGTTGTGGAAGATGTTGTGTTGCTCCACCTGCTGGTCGACCAGCGGCAATTCCGTCCCGAAGCCCTGACTGCTCAGCTTGTCCTGCGGAGACAGCGGGGCCGCGTCTACACGTGTGGCCACCTTTAGTCCCCCAGGCCACACGGCACATGCGGGGACATGGGGGGCCCTTTCCTGGGTCACACATTGTTCCCCGGTGTCCACAGTGGAGACAGGCTGGCCAGGGGGCCAGAGCCGGAGGGGAGACCCGGAGGCCCGAACCCCCACCACTCGGGCTGTGTGACTCTGGGCGAGACGCCGTGCCTCTCTGAGCCTCACGCTTGTCACCTGGCAGAACCTCGGTGCCCGCTGACCCTGGGGGCCAAAGCCCGGCCTACCAGCTTCTCCTCCACCAGCGCCGCCCAGTTGACCTGCGGGTCCACCTCCTTCACCGCCAGGTTGTAGACCTGCTTGTGCTTCCCGCGGAGGTTGGCCACACGCTCCTTCAGCTGACGGATGCTGGGGGAGAGTGACCGGGCAGCGGGCGGGTGTCACAGCCTGCTGCACCCCCAGCAGGGCCTTCTGCACAGTGACCGCCCTCCTCCTGTCCACTGTGCTTCCTCCCTCGACACTCCCCCGGAGTTCAGTGTGCCCAGAACCACGGGAGGCTCCAGAGAAGCTGGGAGGCCCAGTAGGCGGGAGGATGGTGCACGCCAGGGACAAGCCCGTTGAGACCCCTGCCCCCGCTGGGGCGGGCTGGGCTGGGAGGTGTCTCAGGTGCTGATTCACCCACACCCGAGCCCGGCAGGCAGGGAGAGTGCACATGAGGTGAGCAAGCGGGGGGCTGTGGGCGCGCCTGGCAGCACAGGGGATGCCGGGGTCCGTGCCTGCTTCCTGACCGCGGGGGCTGGGCACGTGCCTGCCACCCCTCCTCGATGCCCCCGCTTTGGGTGCCCGAGTGCTGGGGGCCGCAGGCTCCTGCCTGACCCACGCTCCCGAAGGGCCCGGCGCGGGACCTACTCTTCAGCGATCATGTCCCCCTGGGGGTGCTTCATGTGCTTGGCGATGGCCGAGTCCGCCTCCAGCACGTACAGCAGCTTCTCCGAGTCCGACACCCGCTGCAGGGCCACGTCCCGGTGCTCGGGCTGCCGGCCCTCCTGCAGCCGGGCCAGGTCCTGGGGGAGCCCCGGGGAGGGACAGTGAGCGTGTCTCACGGCACCCAGGAGGGAGGGGCCGGCGAGCCCCCAGCCCCCTCGGGAGCCCGCGGCACACCTGGGGCAGCTCTGGGGCAGGCTGTGAGCTGTGACCCCCACCCAGCCCTGTGGGGGGGCAGCCAGAAAGACAAGTCACTCTCACAGGAAGTGATGGCAATTTCCTACCATCGGGTGAGTGGGTGCTTACCAAGGACACACACCAGGGGTGCGGCAATGGCCCCCCTGCGTGGGACACAAGCCGAGAGCAGAGGAGGGAAGGGAGCAGGGTTCTAGATGGGGGAACAGTCTGTGCAAAGGCCCTGAGGCAGGAAAGGGCGAGCCATGGTGGACACCCCTATGCAGCTGGATGGCAGGAGGGAAGAGGAAGTGGGGGTGCCGGCAGGGCCTGTGGGCTCTGGGTGGGGTGAGGGTATGGAATGGCCCAGCAGCTGCTGTGAGCAGGGAGGGCAGTCAGCTGCGGTGACCTGTGGTGCCGGCCGAGCGCCTGGGGTCGGGTGGCTGTGGGGGGCGGTAGCACTTGGGAGGCACAGCCAATAAACTGCCCTTTGGGGGAAGGACCGGGAACTGTGGCCAAGCCAGCAGGAATCTGAACACGGCCTGGTGAGCCATTTAGTCATCTTCCCAGAATCCTGTGGGCATCTGGGGGCCCTGGAAACCCCAGGCCAGCAGGGGACACAGTAGTAAGGGGGCCAGTACCTCCCCTGGCCAAGTCTCAGGAGCCCCATCTCTGCAGACATATAAGAATCATCGGGAACCATGGCCCTCCCACAGCAGGAAAGCAGGGGCCAGGGACGCCTGGCCTGGAAAATCACAAAGCAAGACAAGCAGGACCCAGAGGCCCCGGGGGCGGTGGTGGGGTGGGCCTGGGGCCTACTGAAGCAAACTCACTTTCCATAGCCATGCCTCAGTAGGAGGGCATGGGAACAGAAACCATCCCAGGGCTGACATGTAATGAATCTCACGGTGGGCAGGTGGACGAGGGCGACCTGGCGTCCACGCTGCGGCTCTGCCAGCCTCCCTGCCCGTTTATGATTTGGGAGCCACGCGACAGGTCGCCACGGCACAGCCCCACGTCTGTGAAGTGTCCAGAGCAGGAAATCCAGAGACAGAAAATCAGTGGTGGCCAGGGCTGGGGGCAGGGGTGCGGTGGGGGGCCGCTCAGGGCAGGGGTCAGGGCTGGGGGGGAGGTGGGGGACTGCTCAGGGTGGGTGTCAGGGCTGGGAGGGGTGGGGGGCTGCTCAGAGCCAGGGCGAGGAGAGAGTGGGGTCCACAGCCTGGGACAGCACCTAGTGCCAGGGAGTGGTCACTTGAAACGGCTACGTCATGGGAATCTCACTGTAAAAAACTGGAAAATTCAGGTACTTTGGATGATGAGATGAATAGTGATGCCTTCTAGAGGGAGGGAGGGAGGAGGGAGGTGGGAAAAGAAGAGGAAAAGGTTGCCTGGTCCAGTCTCCACAGCTTGCTTTTTCCAAATTTGTTCATTTGAAGCGAAAGACTGGCGTGAAATGACCGTCCAAACACATGGCCGTTACTCTGGGCAGCTCAAACGAGAGGGTAGACCCTGTCCTCGCTCCCCCGCCCAGGCGTCCAGCAGACACGCCAAAACCCGGCTCGCTGGCGGGCCTCTGCTGGTGGCCCTGGGATGTTAATTTGTTTATTGGTCCTGAAATGTTTGTAAGGAACACATATTACTTTTATTAGGGGAGAAGAAGGGACACACCTCCCGGAGCTGTTTTCATTTAGGAGAGAACGCCAGGGAACATGGGCGGGGGGGTGAAGGGGCCACAAGGGGGCATCCGGAGGAGAGGGCCTTGGCCACTGGGACCCCCACCCTGCAGGTCTCTGTGCTGCCTGTGGACTGGCCCTTGGCTGGGGCCACCCCGGCTGGGCCTGGGGACAGGACTGGGCCGGTCGGGCCTTAAATCTGGGGTGACCTGTCCCTCCTCAGCACCCACTCCTCTGGACCCACCTCCTAACCCCCTCCGGGGCCAGAATGCAGATGAAACAGACACCACCCAGTGAAACTGGAACTTCAGATGAATAATGGACAACTCACATCATAAGTGTATCCCAAATAGTACATGAGATATACTTACACACACACACACACACACACACACACACACACACACACACGTTTAAATTTGTTTTCTAAAATTCACATTTAGCTGGATCTCCCGTTCTCCTTGCCAAATCTGGCGACCACACCTCCAGGATGTTTCTGGGCAGTTCAGTCACGGCCCATCACACAGGGCCTCCCTAACCTCAGTTTCTCCAGCCATAAAGAGGCATAAACTCAACTGCACGGACTTGGGGCGGCTCCAAAGAGCAGATGACCATCCCAGCAGCTGGCGGGTGTGAGCACAGCTGAGTCCTCAGACAACCTATGGACTCAGGGCCATTTTATCCCCATGTTACAGAGGAGGAAACTGAGGCACAGAAGGGAACGTGGTCTGCTCACTCTCTTCTCTGAACGAGGAGCATGACAGCATGGCACACTCTCCAGACGTGCCACATGTCCCCAGGGGCAGGACCGCCCCAGGGCCTAGAAGTGGATGCTGGGCTCCTGAGCAGGGGCGGGCTGGGGGGGGGCCTGTGCACTCACACTCTGCATCTTGGCCTCCGTGTCCACGATGTTCTTCTCCACCTGGTCGGCATTCTTCTGCAGCTGCTCGATCAGCTCCGACAGTTCCTTGTTAGAGATGCTGTGGGCAGAGGGGCAGGTGGGTAGGGGCCTGGGGAGGGCTGTGTCCCCACAGCGCCGCCGCCCCAGAGCCGCCCTGCTTGCCTTGGAGGGGCATCGCTGTCCCGGGTCAGCCCCCGCAGGCCGTTCACCCTGGTGCTTCCGTTTTCCCATGACAGCAGAGCCCTGACTCTGATCTTTTTGTTTTGTTTGAGATCTAATTCACATACCATCAAAGGCAATTTTTTTTTGAAGATTTCTTTATTTTTATACAAGAGCTGGGGTACAGGACAGATGTGCGGGAGGGTGAGAGGATTCACCAGAGACAGAGTGGGGAACAGAACAGGCAGACTGACAAAATACACTGCTGAGGGGAGCAGCGGGTGAGATGGGAGAGGTCTGCTTCACCATGTGGGAATCTCCCTGGCTGGCCGGGAATCGAACCCACACTACAGAGGCTGCGGACAGCTTCACAGTGCTGCGCTCAACCTGCTGCGCCACCAGGGAAGCCCCAAAGGCACCTTTTTAAAGCACCTACGCTGGTGGTTTTGGCATCTTCACATGGTTGTATGACCATCACCACCATCTACTTCCACGGGTTTGACAATCCCCCCAGCACACACACATCCCCATCACCCCGCCCCACCCCACGACACTGGTTTGCCTCTGTCTCTCGATTGGCCGATTCTGGATGTTTCTGATGAAGGGGAACGCACACCATGTGGCCTTTCGTGTCTGGGTCTGTCACTGAGCAGATTCGCCCAGGTTGCGGCGTGGGCCAGGGCTCAGTCCTCTTTACGGCTGAGTAATATTCCACACGTGTCAGCTGATGGCCAGCTGGCGCCTGCAGTCCCCTCTGTCCAAACCTGATCCTTTGTTCCCATCCTCCCACTGCTTATTTAATAAGTTGGGGACTTGCTCTTCCCACTGAAAACAGGAAGCCAGAGGCCCACGGAGAGGAAACCGCCAAGGTAAGTCCCACGGGATAAACCTTCAGCCACGGGCTCTCACTGGGAGCATGGGGCCCACATACCGCAGGACCTGCCCGCCGGCCCTGGCCCGTCAGAGCCGACGCGTCAGCGCCAGGCCGAGACCTTCCCTGGGACACTCTTGGAGCCACTGCGAGATGGATCAGTTGGTTTTCCCGCCCAGTGCGCCTGTGCTCTCTCCACTCACCTGTCTGCCCCCAAATCATATCACAGACGGCTCTGTGGAACACGATCGTGAGAGAGGCCATGGCCCTGGACCCTGCTGGGGTCCCAGGAAGCCTGGCCCAGGACGGACACCCCAAAAGGAAGGCTTCATCCGAGAGGCAGCTGGGAGAACCCACTTGTCATCAGCTCCAAGCGGGTGAAAGCTCTGAGAAGTCCCTGAGCAGAGGGTCTGCAAGGAGGGGTGGGCTTAGAGAGCTGTGGGTTGTGGGCCACCCTTGCTGCCCCCGACCCTGGGTCCTCTACCTCAGGGCTGGGAAGACCTTCCTTCCTAGCCCCTCAGCCCCGCCCAGCCACAGACCCTCAGCCGGGCTGCTGCGCCCAGACATGGTGAGTCTCAACTCAAACACTTAACCCATGACTGCTCGGGCTGTGGTCAGGAACCCGCAGGGGGGCCTAGGTGGGGCCTCTGTCCCTCCTGGCCAGCCCAGCCCCACCTCAGGGTGTGGGGCCAGCTCCCCAACCAGTCCCATCGCAGGTTGGGGCAGGTGCGAGGAAAGCCTCTGGACCCCACCTGGCCGGGCCATGATTCCAGCAGCAGGAAGCCCAGCGCCCAGGGGCGGGGTGGACGGGGGCGGCCAGCCCAGGGACCTGGCTGCACACGGAGAGTGGGGCAGTGAGGGTTCAGGTCCTGCTGGGCCCTTTACTGCTCGGACAACCTCAGGCAAGCGTCCTACCCCACAGCCTCCATTTCGCTATCAGTCAGCAGGGAGGTGATCACCAGGCGTCACGGTCCTCGGGGCTCATGCACGCTTCCCCAGACCTCAGACACCGTCCCAGGCAGCCCCTCCATAGCGCCCGCCCCTGGAGTCCCTGGGAGGTTTGCACCCCCCTTTGCAGGGGAGAAAACCGCGGGTGGAGAGGAGAGGGTGCTGGCCCCGGGTCACACAGCTCGAGAGTGCGGCCAGTGTCCTCCCCTCGGCTGTCATGCTCCAGAGACCACACCAGCGAGCCCCAGGCCGAGCGACTCGGGGGGCTGGGCGGCGCACGTGCCGACACACACGTCACCTGGAGAGTGAGCTCATGCGTGCTGGGTGCCAGGCTCCCCGCCCCTGCCATAATCCCCATCACCACCCTGGGAGGTAGGCGTGGGCCATGAGTGATCCTTATCAGGCCTGCTTCATAGATGTGGAAACGGAACCAGAGAGGTCCAGGAACACCCCAAAGCCACGCAGCAATCACGTGTCAGAGGCAGAATTCCAATCCAGGCAGGCCCCAGATGCCAGGCCATTAACAGACAGCCCTGAGCAGCTCCCGGCACAGAGGCGGCGTGAAACAGGTGGGGTTTAAATGCCAAGTGCCCAAAACCACAGCGCTGCCCTCCCTGCTAGGACGGCCACACTCAATGGGCAGGAACAAGTGTTGGTGAGACACGGAGAAACGTACCCTCCAGCACAGCTGTGGGCCCCTCGCGGTCCCGCAGGCCCCAGGAAGCCCAACCACCCAGCCGCCCTACGACCCAGCATCTTCCGAAGAGGCCCAGGCCCCATGGAGGCCTGCACACAGACACCCACAGAGGACCGTTTACAGCAGCTGAAGGGGGGCTGAGACCTTCCCTGGGACACCTTCCCTTGTCTGAGACCTTCCCACAGAGGGACGGATAGACAGATGGTGGCAAATGTGGTCCAGTAACAGGAGGGAACTCAGCCCAGCCGGGGCGGGGGCACAAGGAGCTGGCTCCTGCTATGACCCAGGGGCACCCTGAAACCACCCAGTCACGGTGCATGAGTCCATGTCCACGAAACACGCAGGCCAGGCTTGGGGCTAAGCAAGTCGCATACAGATTAGCTCATTTAACCCCCCACCCCAGAAGTAGCACTGTTCTCCCCAATTTACAGATGGGGAAACTGAGGCACAGAGCAGTGAGCTAACCTGGCCACTGCGGAAACCAGGGCAGGCCTGGGATGTGGACCCAGGTTTCTGGACACTTTCCCCTTTGGGGCTGGAGTCCCGAGTGAGAGGCCCCAAAGGGTCCTGCCTTGCTCCTGCCTCTGGCTGCCCAGGGAGCCGAGACATATCCCTGAGAGCCGCAGGGCCCCGGTCAGGAGGCCAGAAATTCGGGCAGATAGGGTGCCTGGGGAGGGGGCACAAGGCCTGAGGGCCGGCACTGGCCAGGCCAGTCTGGTTGTCCAGCCACTAATAAGCCACAAGGGGCAGCCGTGGCCGTCAGTCACGCAGATGGCAGCCAAGATGCAGCCTCTCCCCACCATCCTCACCCCACCCCGCGCGCCCATGGACACAACAATCCCCCCCAGCCTGCGGGGGACACCCGAGGTACAGGCCTGCCTCCCCGTCCCTGCTTAGGGGCTCGGCGACGTGGCGCTGTGGCAGTGGCCGTGGGCCCTAGAGTCTCGCCCGCTGCCAGCCTCCTCATAGTGCAGATGGGCAAGCTTACCCGGGGCAGCGGAGCCTGGAGCCAGATGGGGTCCACGCCCCCTCCCCGGCCGTGCACCCCTGAGAAGCAGCTCTTCAGGCCTTGGCTCCCGCCTCTGTAAAGGTGGCACCCCTGTACCCAGGTGAGCAAGGGCGGGGCGGGCGCTGCCAGAGACACTGAGTCGAGTCTCAAGGACCACTCCGGGGCCTCAGAGCAGCGTCTGGGGACCCGAAAGCAGGGAGCGAGCATGTCAGCTCGCAGGGGTGTCCCCGCTGTTTGGCCAGCACCGAACGCCTGGCACCGGCTGGCCCAGCACACGCCCACGAGGGAGCATGGTCACCCAGGGCCTCGCAGGCCCCACGTGGCGGCAGGGACGCTCTGCACGCTCGTTCTTCGTGCTTCCTCTGGGGTTGCCAGCACAACAGAACACTGCTCCCCGAACTGAGCTGGGGTTCTGCCTGCAGACCCCTTTCTCTCGCTGGGCCCTGCAGAGAGCTTCCTTCTAACAGGTAGTAAACTGACCATGGGGAGGACAGCAGGGCTCGTGTTGAGGGGCCCATCAACATCAGGAGGTTGGGGAGCCCCTGGCTCCTGAGGACACCAGGTCATTCTCGGAATCCTTCCTGGAAACACCCCCCCACCGGGGGGCGGGGGCCAGCAGACAGCATGAGGAGCCACCCCCCCAAGTACCTGCTGCTCCAAGGGTGTCGGGGTACACAGACACGCCCCAGGAGTGTCAGCTGGAAGAGACTCTGTGCAAAGTGGGGCCCTGGTCAGAAGAGGGCATTTGGGGGGCGGGGACCAGGGAGAGCGACATGCTTGCAGTGTGTTAAAAGAGTTTCTTAGAAGAAATTCTAGAGACTTGAGGGTTTTCTGGCAAATCCTGGTAGGAGCAGAGCTTTCCCCCAGTGAACAGCACCCGGCACGCCTGCCATGGACAGGCATGGAGGAATTGGGGTGCCCCGGGCGAGACCCTGGCGGGTCAGCCAACGGGGACTCCAGACTCAACTCCTCCCAGACACGACCCCCAGCCCAGCCCAGGCTACAGTCAGGGGTCACGGGTGTCTCACAAGCCAGGAGGGGGTCACAACCAGCAAATTGGGGCTATTTTGCCAGAGAAACGACCCTGTTTTCTTCCCCTGAGGAAGAGAAGGGATCTGGCATGCGTTCGGGGGGCCCAGTCCACCCCAGGCATCACAGGAGTCCTGTGTACTTGGCCTGGTCTGTGTCTGAGGCTCCTGGTGCGAGGAAGGGAAATTGGGGTACAGGCCGGCCTGGGCTGCCTGGTGCTCTGAGGACACGGGGGACACCCAAGGCTTCCTGTCTGAGCCTGCAGGCGCCAGCCCAGAACAGGTGCCTCTTTGTGTCCAGGGCATGCTGAGAGCGCTGGAGCCGAGGGGACAGGGCCCAGGAGCCTCTAACGGCATCAGGTACCCCACTCTGTCACCAGCAGTGAGAAACCCAATACCCAGGGCCTGGCCGCCTTGCAGGTGGCCACTCGCAGCTGCAGAGGGGGGAGCGGAGATCCAAGCCCCGGGCCGCGTGATGCCCGCGTGTGGCCCAGGACAGCCCATGAGCCAGTTGGAGAAGCTGGGACAGAGGTGGCACCGGGTCACCCAGCGACCGCAGATGCTCCGTGTGGGCAAAGACAGTCACTTCAGGGGACCCCTGCCCCACCCCGCAGTCACCTCTTCTGGCTTGTGTTTGCGTGGGCCCCCTGACCCTTTACCATCTTTTGAGGGGCAGAACTGCCGGGAGGCTGACCGACTGAAGGCAGGGGCCCGGATTCCTTAGCCTCTATGAGACTCAATTTCCCCATCTGGAAACGGGGGTCCTGGTGCAGGCTGGGGAAGGGGTTATTTGAAAGTGTGGACATGGGAGGGATCCCAGGCTCTCTGCTTCCCCCGGGGTCACCCCCAGAGACCTGGGCTCTGACGAGAGGGGCAGCGCAGGCCAGAGTCAGAAGCTGCCAGCACCAGGGAGCTAAACAGGCCCTGGCCGCCCACGCCATTTGCGCTGCTCCCTGAGCAAGTCCAGACGCCATGTCTCGTGGTGTCGCCGCCCGGGGAATTCAGAAGCAAGCTCAGTATTTGGAAATGTCTCCCCACCCCTGGAGGGAGAGCTAGGCCCGCACCAGGCTGGTGAGTCCCCCGGGGCGGCCGGGACCCCAGCCTGGGCCAGCCGCACTGGCTGGAGTTTGGCCTAAGGATGAGCCGGTGGATTTGGGGACTTGAGGGGTACAGGGTGTTTCCACCAGGGTTTCGCTGCTCAAAGAACTCTCCCATGTCCACAGGAAGGAAACCGCAGAGCCGGGGGTGGGGAGGACTGGTCCGCCCGGTTGTTCCAGCCGAACCTGGAGACACAGCAGCCCTGCCTCACCCTCCCCTGCTTCCATCCTCCCTCTGCCTCCGTGGTCTCACCTGGAGCAACGCAATAGCCACCCCAACCGTCTCCCTGCACCCCGACTCTCGCCTCTCCAGCCAGCAGCTGCCCATTTGTCAGAGAGCAACAGCCGGCCACTGCCAGGCCTCACCCGCCCGCTCTCCCGAGTGCTCTCAGCAGAGCTCGCCTCCTGCCACAGCCCCAGCGCCCCAGTCCTACACAGGACGCTTCCTGGGCACGGCCTGGGTAGCCCCAAATGTCCACCTGGACGGCCTTGGGGGTCTTATTCCTGCCTCACCTCCAGCCCACCCTGGTCAAGGCTCAGTCCCCTGCCCATAGTCCAATCACCTCACTTGGCTCAGCCACTCCAAGAGGAGCTGCTCCCCAGCTTCCAGACCCAAGGAGAGACCCAGACCGCCCCCCCACCCCGGACGCCTGAGCAGCCCCCTCCAGCTCTCCTGGTCCAAGTCACAGCACCCTCTTCCCTATCCTGCCTGCAGGGAGGGAAACTGGGTCAGCTGGCACTCTGGGGCTGCCCACGGGTGTAGCCCAGCTATTGCAGCCCAGCTATTCTCTGTGCCTCAGTTTTCCTGTCTGTGAATCAGGAATAAGGATGGATTCCAGGGCCTAGGGAGGTCACCAGGGGTGGCCTAGTGGTTGAGTCTCAGCACTATCACTGCTGTGGCCTGAGTTCGCTCTCTGGCCAGGGAGCTACCACATGGCGCAGCAGACCTCTCCTGTCTCCCCGCTGCTCCCCTCAGCAGTGGATTTCAGTGGATCTGCCTGTTCTGCTCCTCACTCTGTCTCTGGTGAATCCTCTCACCACCCCCCGCTCCGCCCCACCACCTTTGGCCGACACCCCAGTTCCTCTATGCAAAAATAAAATAAATAAAACCTTTAATAAAATTTAAAAAAATGGATAGATTCCATCCCAGAGGGTTGAGATAGTTTAAGGTGACCCCGCGCCGTTCTCTGGGTGAGGCGGCCACGGGCGCAGGCTGGGGTCACTGCACCTTTGTCACTGCTGACAGGCGTGTCCGCGGCCACCGGCACAGAGCTGGGCCCAGCGACAGCAGAGGCAGTGGGAGCTGTTTCCTCGCCCACACCGGGGGCGGCACCTGCTCTGAGCAGAGACATCGCTGCTCCGTGGGGTGGCCGCCCCCGAGGGATGGCCCTGGGTTCCTGGCCGCACTGTCCACACCTAAGCCTGGGCTGTGGTTGTAGCCAGAATCCTTCTAGTAACCATGGTTGAAAAAGTCAACACAGCCAGTGAACTTGACCTTTTATATTTTCTTAACCCGAGGCGCCTCAAGTGTATTTTCACGGCTCTGCCACAGCGCTCTCGACGAGAGTTGGCACTCGTGCCCCAAGCCTCGTCCCTGAAGCCAGAGACCTCGTCCACGGTGCACCCCTGTTCACTCCAAGCATAGCTCAGGGGCAGTGTCAGGAATGGGGTGATGCCGGGCGAGGTGATTCTGGGCCCCGGGATGTCTGGTTCTGAGCTGGCAGTGGCCCGGCCCCTCGGGCCTGCATCATGAGGCAGACACTGGGGTGCCGGCCACCTGTCTGCTCGCTTGGCGCCCGGGACTCTTAATCAACGGTCACTCCCTCACTCCCGGCCACCATCCCCAGACACGCAGGCTGCCAGACGCCCGCCCCAGGCCTGTCTACGGGCCCCAGTTATGCCCAACAGCGCAGGTGTCTGGGCGTGAGGTACCTTCCCCACACCTCAGAGCTGAGTACCCCTGTCCCCAGCGCAGGACACTCGCTGACTCCCCAGCCCTCCCTCCTTCCAAGCTGACCCCAACCTGACATCCTGGGGAACAGTCAGCCCCCAGTGACCCCCCAGTGCGCCCTGCCTGCCAGGACAGGGGACTGTCCCCTGTCGGCCACACACAGAGATGAAAATTGGGGACACGGGGCATGTCTGGTGGGGACGGCCTGTCCCATGTGGCCAGGGCTCCCTTGCCCCAGGCCTGAGTCAGTGCTCATGATCCGTCCCCAATCACGTCTGCTGTGCTTCCTTTTTGGGGTAAATTCTGTCTCAGCGGGTGCACAGGGGTGGGGGGAACATTCGCTTTGGAATGTCTGGAACGCACAGCAGTGCACACCTCTCCTGCAAGCAGCCTCACCCCTCCCAGAGCCCAAGAGGGCCTGCTTCCTGCTGGCCCTGCCCAGCCTCTGCCAGTCAGCCAGGCCTCCCAGGCTCCGGTGACCCAGACCCGGGGGCAGGTGGGCCTAGTCTTCACTTTCTTTCAACGCAGGCAGAGAAGCAAAGGCTCACTGCTCTGAAGGGCAGGCTGTTGGCGCCTGGCGCAGGGCACACATAGCAGGCACCCAAGATGACGGCCAGAGACAGCCAGACGGGAACTTTTAGCACCAAGAGCACCTGCCCCGGGGCCCACCTGGCCGCCAGCCTACTCAGGCCTCGAACTGGGACTCTCACAGCCCTGGAGGGGGCAGCCTTCAAGCCAGTGGGGGCTTCACTTAATCCCGCTTATTAGGCTGTAGACTTGGGCAAGAAGAATGTATTCATTTGGGGGGCCCTCCTGTGACCCTGATGCCAGGTCTTGTGTAGGCTGGGGGCTCAGCAAGTAGGTCCAGAATCAAGCAGATGTACTGTAGCTCATCCACAGCTCCTATCTCCCCATTTTCCAGATGAAGACAACTGAGGCTCAGAGGGGTTAAGAAACCTGCCTGAGGTCACACAACTGGAAAGTGGCAGTGTCCATGTTTGACCCCAAGCAGCGAGCCACAGAGTCACCTCCTCAGAACAAGGAGGACGTCAACACCAAACTACGTGACCAGGAGACATCGGGGAGATGGGCGCCATAGCCAGGGTGCACAGTGCTGTGTATCTCATTGGCATCTCTGTCGGGACAATTAATCCCAGTGCTGGGTAACAACCAGTGGGGGTGCCTGAGGCTGAGTCATCAAGCTGACACATCACCATGAGGGACTCCCACCCTGTCCTGATGAACAAGCCTCTGGCAGGGAAGGAACTGGCACGGAGCAAACACCCCGGGCTGCGCCCTTGGGGGTGCCTGACACCTGCTCCCTCCGCCCTGTCCACTGTCCCCACTCTCACAGCAGATACCTCGGGGTGGGGCAGGGGCGCCAGGCCAGGGGCAGGATAGTATCTGCCCCGGTACTGCTGCCACACCAGGTGCTCTCCTAGATTTTCAGCATTTTTATTTTTATTTATTTATTTTTTAAAAAAGATTTATTTATTTATTTATTTATTTATCTATCTATCTATTTATTTATTTATTTATTTATACAAGCACTGGGTATAGTCAGAAGCGCGGGAGGGTGAGAGGATTCACCAGAGCCAGAGCGGGGAGCAGAGCAGGCAGAAGGACCGAAGTACACAGCTGAGGGGAGCAGCGAGCACGGCAGGAGAGGTCTGCACACCATGTGGGACCCTCGCCGGTGGCCGGGGATTGAACCGGCACTGCAGAGGCTGCAGGCAGCTTTGCAGCCCAGCACTCAACCACTGCGCCACCAGGAGAGGCCCGATTTTCAGCATTTTTAGATAGTCAATGAATTGTTGAATCAATTTTCATCTCCATCCCCGCACCTGGTCTCTCTGCCCTCTTGCAGGCCCGGGGACAGGCCACCTCCATGAACAGGCCCTGGAGACAGCAGTAGTCCATGTGCTATAAATCATCCGCTCAATTCAACACTTACTGAGCCCCAAGACTATGCAAGACCTGGAATCAAGGGGTACAGGAGGCCCCCCCAAGAGATGAGTAAGTCCTTGTTGTCCCAATGTTTATAGCCTAATAGGCAGGATTAAGGGAAGCAGCCAAATAACTATAATTAGAAGGAATGGCCCGTCTGGGTAAGGGATTTTCATCCACTCTGACCCAGTCGGCCTTCTAACTTGTGAAACTACAGCCCAGTTCCAGGAGATGCAGGAAAAGAGCAAAATGAGGGGCGGAAAAAGGGAACGCATAATAGAACGCATAATGCATAAGAAATACCAAACAATAAAGGGGGGTGGGCCCAAGCACATCAATCATTACAATAAACGCGAATGAGTTAAACTTGGCTGCTGAAAGATAAGACTCTCGGGTGAGAATACGCCAGGCGCCCCTAATGGCGGGGTGCGCGCCGCAAAGTGTGTGGTGAGGTGTTTCATTGCTCTGTGAACACCCCAGAGTGTAACCGCACAACCGATGGCTCAGCACACTTCACACCTGGGCTCAGCTCACTTCACACCTGGGCTCCACGCAGGGCCTGGCCTGCACCAGGGACATGGGGCATGTCTCTCCATCTGTCTCCACTTGGGACCTTCCTGCTTGCTCCCCACCCTTGACCAAACGCCATCACATGGTGCAGAACTGCACAAAACCAAACGAAGCCAATTCTAGGCCATTTGTAAGACACACCCCTGCGCTGCAGCAGGACAGGGAGGCTGAGAACAAGGAATGGAGGGGACATGCCGAGCACCGCTGCTGAAGAGAGAGACGCCCCTGGAATTCTAAGAAGGAGCGAGGCGATGGTGTGAGTGCGGCTGTGGCCCTCAGGGCCAGCGCAGGGAACCCAGGCTGGGCCCCACCCCGGACTCCAGCGCCACTGCTCTGCCCGGGTGGGGCTGGCTTTTCAAGCTCCTCCTCTGGGCAGCAGGGCTGGGAGCCAGGAAATGGGCCTCAGGTATGTGTCACCGTCTTAGGACGAGACTGAGGAGGATCCCCAGATCTCTAGGAAGGAAGTCCTACGAGGAAGCAGCACACAGGCAGCACCCAATAAATACCGGATTGATTGGCCCATTGACTGACACTCTCTGCTAGAAACGCCCCTGGGAATTAGAGTCAGTTCCTCCACGCCCAGTGACTGACCGGGTTGGTGGGTCCCAAACTGCGAGGGAGGCCGAGCACACACAGCCCCTTCATGACCCTGGCCGATTCCACCCCTCCCGAGGACCTCACCCCCAGACCCGTGTCAGGCCTGCACTTCTGGGTCCCAGTAGCAGGTACACAAGGAAGCTCAAGCCGCTTCGAGTACCACCAGGGCGGGTCTTGGAGATTTCTACCAGGCTGAGACAGGGCACTGACCAGCTCAGTGCTCTGGGGCATCAGGCCATCAGGTTCCAGCAAGGACAGGGGAGCAGCCTCTGCTTAAGCCCCTGCCGCATGCCTGAGGCGTGACTCACCCCTCCGGTCCATCCCAGACCTTCCAACACTGTCCACTGCACACCGTTCTGGCCCACAAGTGACTGCCCCGCAACCTAAGCCCTGCCTCCATGAAGCTTCCGCTCCAGCGACCAGAAATGAAGCCCAGTGAGGGACAGGCAGGCGGCCAGCAGCCCAGCGCACTGGGCCACGGCTGACCGGGCCACAGTGGATGGACCCTGGAGGGGGTCTGCCCAGGCTCCAGCTCTACCCACTGAGTCCTCTGTCCCCACCGTGGGCGTCAGTCCCCCCAGCATGGGGGCTGGCTGCCCATCTTCTGGGGTGTAGGAGTCCAGTCCCTTATCGGGGCAGCAGAACTGGACCTTGGGCCCTGCCAGTGCAGGCTCGGAGCCCTCCCTCGACTTCCACCTGGAACCAAGAAAGTCCCACATGGAGAACAGAGAAGACCCACGAAGTTCTGTGAGCCTGAGCCGGGCAGCGGAGGCAGCAAGGACTCTGCGGGCCAGTCTCCCGGGCGCGGTGGGCAGCAGCAGAGCTGCCAGGCAGCTGGCTGGGGGGTGGGTGTTTCTCTTACAAATCTGACAAAACCCCTCTGGCCAGAAGGGTGGCTGAGTGGCCTCCCAGGGGTGCCTCCAGCCCATCCCCTGTTCCTGGCTCAGAGGGCCAGGGCAGAGCAGCTGGGAGCCCCTGTGTGCGGACTACACTGAGCCCCCAGGAGGAGAAGCAGAGGGGGTGCCTAAGGAGGACAACACTAGCACCTGGGGGCAGGTGTGCCAAGCTGGGGCCGGCCTCGGGTGCCAAGCTCACGCCTCTCCCTGTTCCCCCGACAGCATCCCCTCTTGTTCCCCGAATCTCTCCATCTGTCTCCACTTGGGACCTTCCTGCTGGCTCCCCACCCTTGCTCCTGGCCTTGGGAGCCTCTCCCTCCCGAAGCCCCTGCCCTGCCCGGCAGACCTGACTCAGAGGTGGGCCCCGGGGTTCTCAGCCAGCAGCTCCCACTCCTTGCCCACCCTCCCCTCACGGAAAGGCCATCAGGAGCCTCCCTGCAAATCCAGCTGCGCGCCCAGGTGCCACAGCTGCTCCGACTTGACACAGGGCGAGAGGTCACGGCGTCGGGGCCATAAACACACGTGACTGCGCGTCAGCCTTCACACCCCCTTTTGGGGGAGCTGCTGGGGGCTGCCGGGCTCTTACTCAGCGGGCTCCGAACGTCCCCCCATGTGGGGCTGTGTCACACGAACGGGGGCTTTTGATTTTTCAGTGAGCCAAGGCTAGATCGGGAAACCGCGGCCGGTTCTCTCGCAGGAGACGTCGTGCTGGCCGGCTCCTGTGCCCCGGCTCCTGCTGAGCCACCCCGCTCGGCCTGCGATGCCCCTGTCTCGGGGAAGCGCCCTCCTCGAGCTCCCAGGATGTCCTGGACCCAGGCCCGCGGCCTCCTGACCTTTCTCCCCACAGACTGGAGCACCCAGAGAGCTGTCGGGCTGTCTCCTTCCTCTTTTCAAAATTGAGGTAACACTGGTTCACGGCACTGTGTGTGAGTCACAGGAGCAGGGTCACCCCCTCGGCGCTGTCACCACCCCACACCCGCCACCACCACCGGGTGGGTGTGAGCTCTGCCCTGCACACCCCTCAGCTCTCCAGTCAGGTGTCAGGGTTTGTTACTGGTTTGGTCTCTGGCCCATGCTTGCCCTGTGTTCCACATACGAGGGCCCCTCCGGGACCCCGAATGTCTCTAGACCCTACATAAGGGTGCTCAGCGTCTCGGCCTCTGCTCCTGCCTCGTGACCCTTTCCGGGCTGGCCCAGGTGGGCGCACACCTCCCCCGCCAGGCCTTGGGCGCCTCTCTTCCTCCACTCCTGCGGGCCCCTGAACACCCACTTCCAGGCAGGTGCCCCCTCCAGAGCCCACGGCTGGGGCCTCCCGTCCTGGTGCCCAGCCCTGGGCGGCTGCTGAGCTCTCTCCCGCTGCCCGGGGCCTGCAGGGTCCTCCTAAGCCAGCTCTGAGCTGTCTCCATGGGGGTGCAGAGGGGCACTGAGGGCGGGGAGGGGGCAACAGGACTCTGCTGGGCCCTCATATTCCTTTCTAGGGAACAGACCTCCTGCTGCCCCACTGGGGTGAAGAGGGTGGGGTGTGTGTACACACCAGCGTGACCCCTGTGCTGTTTAAGGAAGGAGAATCTTAGCAGCACCCCCTTCCCGCGGCTCAGCCTCCTCATTCATTCAGCACAGTGTTGGGAGACAATCTGGCCACTGCAAAGTCAAAAGGCCCCCCCGCCCCCCCTGAGATAAGATGGACAAAGGAGGACCCAACAATGGAGAGGTTAGGGGGGGTGTCCCCCAGGACAGCGAGAAGGAGCAGCCAGGAGAGGGTCGGGAAGAGCATTCCAGCAGGAGGAACAGGGCAAAGGCGGGGTGGCGGGGCAGCGGGCGGGGTGGGGGGGGCCAGGGTGTGCTGCTGTCACCGGCTTCAGAACAGAGGGGGGCCTGGGCTTCAGAGGGGCAGGGGGCAAGACCAGATGTGCATCCTGCCAAGCCCTCCCCGGCGGCCATGGGAGAAGGCGCTGCGGACAGAGGCGGAGGCGGGATCCCAAGGAGGCTGCTACGTGCCCAGGCACCTGGCTCGAAGGGGGGTGGGGGAGGGGCAAAGGGCAGGGTCCTGCAGACAGTTCCTCCTGCCCAGGGGCAGAAGTAGGACGGGGTGGGGGGGCACAGGTGCCCTGAGCAGAGAGGAGCTGCCGCTGGCACCCGGGTATCCCTCCCTGACAAGGAGCCTCGGAAATGCCTCAAGGGCAGCTTCTCTGAGAACCAGACCCCCCAGGCACTCCTGCCCCTCCTTTTGCCCAAAGAATGTGGATTAATCCTCCCCCCACCGGGTCCCAGACCCCAGGTCCCCTGACAGTTGCCCCAATAAGGCCACTCAGCTGCTGCTGTTCCGAATCACTCATCAGCCTTCACTCCCTCTGCCAAGGGGAGGCTGGGCAAGTGAGGGCAGAGGCAGAGAGGAGCTGAGGGTGGCTGGGAGGAGTCAGGCAACTCGAAGCCAAGGACTCCACCAGCTGGCCTGGGGCAGTCATGGGGACGGCTGCCACCAGGCCAGGTGAGGGTGGGGAAACCTAGTTCTTCCCCGGGGGCCCCCGAGTCCCTGATTGAGCCATCTGGGCTGTGACCCAGGTGGGTGCCTTTACTCTTGGCCTCAGTGTTCCCATCCATGAAATGGCCCCGCGTCCAGCCTGGCAGCACAGGGGCCCACGGCCGTGCTGGGCACAGGGCAGGTGCCTGAGCTGGGCTGATCACTCAGGTCCACATCGCCCAACTGCTGGTAGGAGATGGCTCTGCTAACAGGGCCCTTCCTCCGGGTGTGAGTCTGCAGGGATCTGCCAGAGGTGGAGTCTCTTCAATGCAGGGGGAGAAGGATCAGAGCCAGCTGGCCTCCTGCCCTACCGGGGCTGTAGGTGGGACAGGCCTGACGGGCAGCCAGGTGAGCGTGGGGCCTGGCATGGAGTCACTCTCAACGGCCTGTGACCATCTGATTCTGGCTGCTGTGATCTACTCTAACCTGGCTGGCCCTTCTGCGTGTTTTCTCACTGACAGCCCCCACCCCACGCCTCGCCAGCTGGGAGTTACTTCATCCCATTTCACGGATGTGGAAACCGAGACTCGGACATTATATGCCCTGCCCAGAGCCACGCAGCCCGGGAGGCAGAGCTGGGACTTGAACTCACACCTGCGTGACCTCAAACCCTGTGTCCTCAATGATCAAGAAGCTCGGGGCCCCCCAGCTGGCCTCCAGAGGGGCACATGCCCCTTTCACCAGCCTCCAAAGTCTTGAGTCCCCCAAGAGAATGGGGGGATCATTCTTGCAGGACCCTGCCTGGTTGGGAGGTGAGGCCGGGCTGCTAGGTGGTCTAGGACGAGGGGCTCCACTGGTCCATTTCACAGAGGCGGGAGCTGAGGCTCAATGAGGCCAAAGATCTGCCCCAAAATCTAACAGGTAGAATCAACCTAACCCCAGAGCTGGACTTAATCATTCCGCTCCTCCCTCTTCCAGGTCAAACACCTTCCCAGGATGTGACAGGCTGGACACCTCCCCCAGGAAGTCTTCCCTGATCTCCCAGGTCTCCACCCTGACCCCAGCTGCTCTCACTTCAGACCAGCATTTCCAACCCACAGGGCTGGAGACCTCATCTGTCCAGTTCTGGAGAGTCCTGACCCACACTCATGACTCAGCAGAACTCCGTCCAGGGCAGAGAACCGCCAACATCTCCTCCACACCCTCTCTCGCAGCCCTGGGTGGCGAGGTCACAGCCTATCCCTCAGCCTCCAGGCCAATCCCAGGCACACAGTAGGTGCCTTGTCTACATGACCACCGCGGTGGCTGTGGGTGCAAGCCTCCGATAATTCTCAACCCTTCCCGCGAGTTATTTCATTTCATCCTCGTGTCAGCAGGCGTGTGCTGTGTTTCTGTCTACTCCACAGTCAAGGAAACAGCATGAGGGGGCAAGCAGTTCACCCAGGTCCCAGCCATGGGGTCCTTCTCGCACCCCACCTGCTGAGCTGGACGCTGACCCCCGTGACCTACGCACCAGGTCTGACCCTGTCATTAACTCAGGTGTGAACACTGCTCCCACACCTGTCATTAGTGAGCTGAACCATGAGAGCAGCGGGGTTCACACCCTGCCGGGCCCTCCAGTTCCAGCTGCTGACAGGCTGACAAATAGGGAGGGGCAGCTTTCTTCACGGGGGTCTCTGAGTAGGGCGCCAATGTACCCACAGTCGGAACTCCTCCCAGCTCACTCAGGGACGGTGGTGGCGGCCCTTCCTCCACACACAGGGGTCCCCAGCACCACACCACCCCCGACGTCCACAGCAGACAGCAAGGCCAGCTCCGGTGTCCAGCCTGGGGCTTCCCCACCCCACTGACCCTCGCTAGCAAAGCCCCCAGAAAAGTCAGAAAGAACCACTTGGGGATCAGCACCCCATGACCAGCTACCCCATGATCAGAGTCACAGGATGCCACCGTGCTGGGCCCTGGGGATGCTGGGGGAGTCTTGTTAGGGTGTGATGGGTGCCAGGAGGGCCCACCTGGGAGCTCACAGGTGCTCCTCTCCTTTCTCCTCCCAAGTGACCTGTCCTTTTCAAATGTAAAAAGAAAAAACGTGGCCTGTCAGGGGAGGCTGTAGCTAGACTCGCATAGTCTGCACTGTCTCCACTGCAATAAAAACACATCACAGAGGCTCGCGTGGAGAGAATGGGCTCGGGCTGCCCCCCTTGCAATCCCTCCATGAACTTGTCCCCGTCAAGAGGAAGGGAGCCAGGCTGGTGAGACCGTGGAGGGGATGCCTGGCACCTACTCAGGGCTGAGGCTGGGCCAGGCCATGGCGGGGACCAAGGGACGTGTCATTCCTTGCTAGGGAGGGTGTCAGGAAGGCTTCCAGGAGGAAGAGCCTCTGAGTGGGGACCTGGGGTCAAAGGCTGCCAGCCAAGGGCACAGGGGGCTGCCTGGGATCAGGAGTAGGAAGGCAGCAGGACCCCATGTCCTTGCCACCCCCTAGTGCGCCCCCAGATGTCAAGGATGGGAGACCTTCCTTCCTCCCCTCTGCCAGGAAAGCCCACGCACCCCCAGCTTGTCCGGGTTCCTATGACTCGAAGGACAGGGCAGCCCGGCCCATGGGGCGGGTGTGTACACGCGTGTGTGGACTGGAGGCCCGAGTCCTGGTGGGGAGAACAAAACAGTCTCCTGTGGCTGGCTCAGCGCCTGTGATTGCACAACTCCGGGCCTGGACCGGACCCCAGCCGGGAGGGAGAGCCAGCTGGACCCGGCCTCAGAGGAAGGCGGCCCTGGGGCCCGAGCTGGGATCGTGAAAGGGAGCGGCTGTCTCGGGAAGCTCAAAGGGGAAGGGAAGACACGCCTCTGCCGGAAACAGCCTGGGGTGGGGGGAGCACAGGGCAGTGGGGTTCTGAGAGCTGGCGCTCAGGGGACTGGGGCCCTCTCCTCCCTTCTGCCAGAGCCAGGCCTGGCTGCACCTGTCAGACAGGTCTGCCAGGGCTGGACCACAGGGGCGGGGTGCGAGTCCCAGAGGCCGCTGCCTCCATGGGGCCTGGGAGTGAGTGAGGAGAGGCTCAGGGGGGGAGAGGGCCTCGAGTGGAGGGCACCTCGGGGTGGACACTCCCAGGCAGGTGGGAGCCACCGAGTCCCACCTGCCTGAAGCCCCCAGGGGGCAGAGCTTGCTGAAGCTCTCCCTCTCTGCTGGCTGTCCCCCCCACATTTCCTTGGTGATGGGGGGGCAAGGCAGCTGGGGTCCCGCCCTCTCCCTCAATCTCAGCATCTCCAGGAGGCTCCCCTAAACCGGTTATTAAGTGAATACATTAGGCTTATCAAAACCGACGTGGGCTGCGTCTCAAGGCAAACACATCAGGACATGTCGCTCGGCCGCCCTGGGAACCCACACTCAGGGACGCCACCAGTTTCGGGGGTGGAGGGGCCTGAAAAATCACTGGGCCAGACTGCCCATGCGCGTGGACCCCGGCACGAATGCCTCTGGGTGGTGGGGGGCAGGGATGGTCCCACCCGGGCCCCCACGCACCCGGCTGGGCGCCCACAGGTTCCTCCCCAGGCGCTGTACCCGGGATGGTGGGTGCCTGGAAGGGCCAGGCGGGTGGCACCCCCTTCTGCCCACAGCGCACCTCCCCCGCCTCTCGCCTCCCTGACGCCAGGCACGGGAGCACCTGTGAGCTCTCCAGGAGCCAGGCTGAGCCGCACCAAGCCCCAGCTCGATTTCCCAACCCCGGGAGCCCGAGAGCGCGCTCCCTGACGCCCCGGCGCCACACCCCCCCTTGGAGAGCCTGCGCCCCGCGCCGAGGTGCTGGCGGCCCAAGGGCGACCCTGGCCGCGGAGGTCCTCCGCTCTCAGCCCCCGCCCTCTGGGGCCCTCCGTGCTCCCGGGGCCCCGCGAGTTCTCCAGGCGGGCCGGACACCCTGTCTCTCCGCCGGCGCCCCGGCTCACCCCATCCCCGGGGGCGCGGGCATCCCGGCCCGCCGTGGCCCGTGTCGGGTGTTCCCGCGCGTCGCGCGCCCGGAGCTCAGCCGCCCCCCTCCACGCCCCTCGCCCCCCGGCCGAGCTCCCCGGCCCCGGCGGCCCTGGAGGCCCGCGGTGCCCCCGCGGCAGCGCCCCGGCCTGCGCGCCCCGACGCGCGGGTGCCCCGGGTGGGCGCGCGGCGCCCCTCACCTGCGGGTCTGCACGGTGGGGCTGTATTTGCCTTTGTTTCTCTTCCTGAAGAGCGAGTTCATGGCGGCGGGCGGGGGGCGCGGGGCGCGGGCTGGGCACTGGCGCGGACGGGCCCGCGCGCACCGGGCGGGCAGCGGCGCAGGTGAGCGAGCGGCGGCCGAGCCCCGAGTGGCGCGCGGCGGCCGCGCGGGGTCACTACTCGCCGGGGGCGGGGCGCGCACCCCGCCCGCCGCCCGCCGCACCCCGCCCGCGCCCGCGCCCGCGCCCCGGCCCTCCCCGAAGGTGGCGCTTACCTTTCCGGGGCGGGGCCGCCGGGCGGGGCTTCCAGGCGCGTCCCGCGAGCGCCGGGCCTGGGGGTTCGGCGGGCCGGGTGGGCGTGGGGACCCCGGGACTCGTCCCGACACACTCGGCCCGCACCCCGGGCCCCCCTCGCGAGGCTGGGCTGGCGGGCGGGTGCGGGCGCTTTCCGAGCACCCAGCCCCCCTCGTCCCGGGCTCTGCGCGCCCGGCCGAGCGCCCTGCCCTGGCCCCGCGGCCGGGGCTCGGGTCCGCAGGTGGCCCCCGGCAGGTGCGGCTGAGACCGACGGCCTGGGCAGCCCTTCCTCTCCGCCGGGAGCAGAGTGGGCGGCAACTGAGAAAAGGCCATGTCCTGGGCACCTGCGGGCCTGACTGCAAGTCCCCCCTCTGCCGTGATCAGCTGACTCTTGGAAGGCTTTTGAACGGCCCCAGCCTCAGTTTCCTTTTCTGTCAAACTGATAACCACTGCCTTGCCCCAGAGGGAGGAGAGGGCGTCCCGCAAGCAGCTCACGCAAGCACCCAGCACAGCGCTCGGTCCCCTCGTGCAGGGTTTGGCATCACTATCATGGCGCCCGGGGGGCCAGACAAAGCAACCGGAGTCAACGTGCTAGCAAGACCCTAACCGGCCAGAGCTTCTGGATCCCACACAGATCCGCGCACTTCCACAGCATGTGTTCTGTATGTGCAGATTAAACAGTGTGCACCTGTGCCAGGTGATAACAGGTGCACGTGTGTAGGTTAAACGATGTGCACCTGTGCCAGGTGGTGCTGCGTGCACATGCGTGCCCAGGTCAGGCCCGATCTGCTGCGTGCAGGGTGGACAAGGCTATAGCAGGCAACAGTTGCACAGACGATAAACTGAGTCAGGCCCCAGTGGGGTCCTGACAGCTGGGAGGGGCCCCTCTGGACGGTGCTGGGGAGTCTGAGCCCAGCTTGGAAGTAGGAACACTGAGCGTCAGGGGAGACACCAAAGATAAGTTATCGCCAGTGGATGCAGATGGGGAGCAATGACGTCTACTGGGGAAACGGTTTCAGCCCCCCGCTGGGCATCCACAGCCAGGTTCAAGCTCAGCTGTCCTCAGACCAGTCCCATCCCTCGGGTCTGTTACTTATAAAAGAGGGAGGTTGGTGGGAAAGTTACTCCCCAGGGCCTTTCCTGGCCCTGACCCCAGAGCAGCCGAGAACACCAGTGTCCTGAGGCTCTCCTGTCCCTGCTGCCAAGGGCTGCTGTTGTGACAAGTAGCAGATACACTAGGAAACCATACTCTCAAGGCACATCTGTAGGTGGGCGTCAGGGGCCTGAAATACCTGCACAGCGGCTTTCCAATGTGTGTCCTTGGGTGCATTTTTGGAGGAAGGGGCTCTTTCCTACCACGGCTCCTTCATTCACTCACTCACTACCTATCAACACTCTCCCAGCACAGCTGCCTGCTCGGGACAGCTGAACTTGAACCCGGCCACACTGATAAGAAACAGGAAGCACACCCACCCCCCAAAATACAAAGCAAACAGCAAAGGGCCTTCCTCTTGGGAGAGGGGAGAAGATGTATCTGAACGTTTCTGCAGGGGAATACGAGGAGGGAAAGACAGGACGACAGAATAAGTTTACAAGGGAGCTTTATTGTGTTCCCGGGCGAACTTCATGGGCCCAAGGTGGGGGTCGGGGAAGCCGCGCCTGTTGTCAGGGGAAGGCAGGTTTTTATAGGATGGGAAGAGGGAAACCGGGCTTGCAGGTAACGAGGAACAGCTGTTTTCTGATAAGATCAGCAGGTCCTCATTCAGCCCTTAGGTGGGCTTCCTACCACATGCCTTTTTGCCCTAGTAACTCTGGTTCTCACCAGAACTTTCAGTAGCCTAATAATAATTTAAAGGCCTCCCCGGTGGCGCAGCGGGTTGAGTGCGGTGCTGTGAAGCTGTCCACAGCCTCTGCAGCGTGGGTTTGATTCCCGGCCGGCCAGGGAGATACCCACATGGCGCGGCAGACCTCGCCTGTCTTGCCCGCTGCTCCCCTCAGCAGTGTCTTCGGTTCATCTGCCTGTTCTGTTCCCCGCTCTGATTCTGGTGAATTCTTTCACCCTCCTGCGCCTCTGGCCTGTACCCTAGTTCTTGTATAAATAAACAAATCTTTAGAAAAAATAATAATTTCAAAAACCGTAACCCTCAAATTTTCAAAAGGTGTTGGGGAACCTAAAAAGGATAAAGGACCCTGCAGGACACAGTGCTCTGAGGCCTCAGGACCACCAGGGGAGTCCTTAAAATGCAGATTCTGGGACCCAACACCCCAACATCCCAACTGGGGGTGAGTGGGGAGGACCCAGGAATCTGAAGTTTTGGCAAGTCCCCTGGTGACCCCTGGCCCCTCTGTGAGATGCTAGGGGTGAGGGGTCTGCAGGACCCCAGCCTCTCAGGTGGGGAACCAGAAGCAGACCTGCTCCTGTCCCTCCCCTCTCCCCTCAGCTCCAGATTAGGGCTTGAGTCTGTGAGTCCCTCCACCCTGGGGGGCTTCCCTCCCCAGACCTGAGGTTGGCACCCACGGCTTCCTCCTGGCCAGCAGGCAAGGGGAGCCTGTGTTAGGGAGGGGCGGGGCTTCAGAATATGGGAGTGTTCACCTGACATCTGCCAGGGCCCCAGCTCAGCACAGAGCTTGCCACCTGTGGACCCTTCCCTGCAGCCCCCAGGGAACTCAGCAGGGACACTTCCATGTCTTGGGGCTCTCCCCCTGCTCCTCTCTGCCTGCAAACAGTTCTCTTCCCCTTTCCTTTCTGGCCCAGCCCAGGGGTAAGGGGTGGGGGCCTCTTGCCTGGAGGGCAGGTCACCGGCTCAGTGGTTCTGGGGAGGGAGTCAGCTGGTGGCCTTCGCGGAGTGGTGGAATAATCTGGAAAGACCCTGCACCTGGAAAAGGAGAGGCAGGCAGGGAATGTCTCTGAGACGTACATGGGGCACCGTGCAGGGAGCAGGGAGGCAACATGCACAGAAAACTCCTGGAAAGATCCACAAGAAGCTGTGAGGGGAGGGCAAGAGTGCCCCCTTACAGAGTGTTTTGGGTTTACTTTTGTTTATCTTCACTTCCTAAAGTGTCTTTTGGGTTGCATTTTAATATGTAGTGGGTTGTTTCCTCAATGGCTTTTTTCCGTTTGGAAAAAAAAAAGCCCTCAGACTTCTCCAACTCCCCAAGAACCTTCCTTTCTGCCCCTTGGTGCTGCTATCAGCACCCCCAAGCTCCGTGGCAATAGCCTCCTTCTTTGTGGGGCTCCCTTCCTGGACAGGAGCTTTCGGCAGACAAGAGCGGGGAGGTGTGGTGCGCAGGGAGAGGCTGAGCCGAGCGGAGGCTGCGGAGGGTCAGGAGTGGAGACAGCGCGCTGGGGCAGTCAGGGCTGGAGTGTTACTAGTCTCCTTCGACTCCAAAGACAGGGAGGGGAGGCCCCCCAGGAAATACCAGGTGGGGTCCTGGCTCCATCCTTTCCAGAGGTGTGAAGGTGGGTAAGTCCTTCTACCTCGCTGAGCCTCCGCTGTCCTCAACGCCCTGGTAGGGTGAGATCCACTCCCCCCACCCCCAGGCCAGTACGCTGAATAAAGGGGGGATCCACGGCTGGGGGCTCCAGGCTCGTGGGCAGCAGGAGTAATTACAGGCGTCCCTGACCGCAAGAGGCTTCTCCCGGGCACATCCCCTTTCCCTGCACTGCCACGGGTGGCGTTCAGCTCCGGGGGGCCTCCAGGCCAGCTGGCCTCGGCTGGCTGCTGAGTAACAGCCCGTCCCTTGTGTTGCTGCCATTTTGTGTTTACTGAGGCTGACGCCAAGCCAGCCTCCTCGGCCTGAGTTCCCCAGGCTCACCCCACTGCAGGGAGCAGGCCGCCCTCCCGCGGGGGAGGGGAGCGCTCATCTCCTGTCCCGGGGGAAGGACAGGGTGGCCCTGAGCTCTTCCAGGCCCCCCACCCGCCTGCTCCACCCTCCTGGATTCCCGCTGGCTGACACAGCTGCCCCAGAGCTTTGGGGGGAATTAGCTGACTTAGGGGAGGCACCCTCTGCAAGCTGGCTCCAAGCTGGAGCAGTGTGTGCATGTGTGTGTGTGTGCGTGTGCATGCACGTGGGCAGGACACGCGTTGAGGGCCGTCGGGTGGGGTGTGAGGGCTGTCCCGGCCCCGTGCATCCTCCTCTGGGCAGATGGGATTGTTTGATTGGAACCCTCATGCCAAGTGACTCATCCCCCAGGGTGGGGGCTGGGGGCCTGGCCAGGGCAGGCGTTTGCTTACTGGGCAACCCCAGGGATGGCACCTGCGGGGCTGTCAGTTCCCTGGCAACCAGGCCACCTGAACCCTGTCGCCTCTCAGCAGCTGGGCCGGGACAGCTCCAGGTGGCGGCCAGCTTCCTCAGGGGCGCCTGCATGCACCTTGTCCCGGCCAGCAGCCGGAGCCTCCCGCCTGCCCTCGCTGACTGCAGGTGGCTCCGTGTGTCTGATACAAGAAGGACTGCGTTCCCCAGTGCAGGAGAGGCTGCAGGACGGAGCCCTGTGCCTGACAGGCAGAGCCCTCCCCTCACAGGAAGGCGGGGCTGGCCGTCCGCCAAGGTTGGGCCTCTCTGGCTCTGGCGGCTCCAGAGGTGTGGCCTTGCCTCCAGCGGGGGCTCTTTAAAATGCAGATTCCAGGCCCGTGAGGCAGGTCTCGGTAGGGCCCAGGAATCCGCGTGTTAACCAGCCCCGCCCCCGGGGCTGAAGGTGGTCTCCGGGCTGCCTGAGCAGCGCAGGGGTGGACAGAGAAGCACAGAGAAGGGCCGGCCCCAGGTTTGAATCCCGGCTCTGCTGTGGCCCCAGCTTGGGGAACCTTGGGTGGGCGCCCTCACCTCTCTGACCCTTGGCTTCCCCATCTGGAAATGGGGTTCAGCAGGGACCGTGGTGTTGGCCGAGCGCGGGCTTGGCGGGACCCTCCTCCCCGCCTTCCTTCCGAGGGGAGAGGAGGGGCTGGCCGGGCTTCACCCCGTTTTGTAACACATATTTACTTTTCTCGCAGAACAATGGGAGGGATGGAAAATCATGCTGCCCTCCAGACCAGATGCGCTGACTCACTCTACCCTAGGCAGGGGCCGCTGAATTCCCCAGGGCCCTCCTGGGGCTCAGGCCCGGGCTGCAGGGACAGGAGAGGGTCCCCGTGACTCACCCACTCTGCCTGCCTGTGATTCATGCCCCAAGAATGTTGCCTGGTGTTCCACCCACCTGGGGCCCCTGGCAGGCTGCCCCATCCTAGCCACCTCCCTCCTGCCTGCCAGGAGCCCTGCCCGCCCCGGGGAACACTGCGGATGAGCCTGGAGGCAGTGTGCACCTGGGCGGCTGAGCGCGGCCTGGCATCCTGGTGCAGCCCTTGAGCGGAGGCTGCACTGTGGCCAATCTGAGGCCCTGGGCCCCTGGCCGCGCTGGCCGGTCGCCAGCACCCAGCCTCTGAGGGCTAACTCCCATCTCAGCAGGGGGCCTGGCAGCCCTGCCTGGCCTGAGGCAGGTCCGCTCTGACCCACCTCCTGCGCTCAGACCATCTGCAGTCCAGGCCCTCGAAGCCTGCTGCTTCCTGCACAACCCGCGACACACAACCTCGGGTGCCTGGTTTCAGGACCACTCCTGGACACTCCCGCCAGGCTGCCGCGGCCGCCCAGCATGGAGGTCATGCTGCTAGTGCAGGGAGTGGGCTGGGAGGGGCCGGTCGGGCCCTGCCAGGCCCCGATACCGCAGGACAGGCTGCCCAGCCCAAACTCAGGGCTGCTTCCTCCCGCCCTGCCCAGCAGGGCCCTGCCCAGGCTCCACTGCCCTGACCGGTGGGGCTACATTTCTGAGTCAATGTTCAGGATGCGCCAGCAGCTGGGATGGCCCAGGTCAGGGGGTCAGGACCTCTTGCCCTGCTGAGCTGGGACACCTGGGTGATGAGCGACCCAGGCCTCAGGGACAGAACACAGCATCGATCTGGTTGTTTTTCTTTTTTTAAAGATTTATTTATACAAGCACTGGGCACAGTCAGAAGCACGGGTGGGTGAGAGAATTCACCAGAGCCAGAGCGGGGAGCAGAGCAGGCAGAAGGACCGAAGTACACTGCTGAGGGGAGCAGCGGGCGGCAGGAGAGGTCTGCGCGCCATGTGGGACCCTCGCCCAGCAGCTGGGTATCGAACCGGTGCTGCAGAGGCTGTGGGCAGCTTCGCAGCCCAGCGCTCAACCACTGTGCCACCAGGGGAGGCCCAGCATCGATCTGGTTTTAACTGAAACCAACCTGGGCTTGAGTCCTGGCTCAGCCATGCACCCAGCTCTGTGACCTCCGGCAAGGGGCTTAACCTCTCTGAACCCCAGTTCTCAATATGTAAAATGGGGAGAAGCCAGTGAGTTGAGATCTCAGATCCCAGCTCTTCTATTTCCAGCTGTGTGACCCTGGGACAGGGGAACCTCAGTTTCCCCGCCTGCAAACTCTGGGCACTGGCCCCTGCCCCGTAGGTTCTGAAAGATCCGGTGGAGCGAGGCAGGTACTGACGACGAGCAGCAACAGCTCTTGTTGAGTGCTGAGCACGTGCCAGGCCCCCGCCCCCACACTTCCTCGAGGCACAATGGACAAACGACAAAGCACTTCTCGGTGCCCTCTGGTGAGTTGTGACGGGAGAGTCCCATGGTGGTGCCGCTGGCACCCAAAGGTGAAGAACCAGAGAATTTTTCAGGAAATGATGCCCCAGACATGAAATGTCAGCCTGAAGGGGGGGGGCCCAGGATGGGGCCCAGGATGGCAACCCCGCGCTAAGAACAAACACAAAGACAAGCCCCTGCCATCCGAGCCTAGCCGCACCCCATCTGTCCCCCACGGAAGGTGAGGGAAGACCAGGGGTGGGAGCGAGGGGAGGGAGGAAGGTTGGACAATAGTGAGTACAAAGTGCTGGGAAGTTGGGGTACCCAGGAGGGCGGGGGATCACCCAGACACAGACACGGAGTGGGCCAGGGACACTGCGGCAAGTGGCCAGACCCAGGCTGAGGAGGTCAGGGCCTGTGTGTGGGGACGGGGCCCCCGTCATCCTCTCTCCTGAGATCCCCCCTGTGCCCAAGGGGATCTGTCCCCCCAGCTAGACCCCTAGGTTTCCTCCATCCTCCCAGGAATCCCCGCCCCTTTATGGGGTGCTTGCTGGCAAGAGGCAGCCACTTGTTCTCGGGGGAGAGGGCTGCCTGGGGAGGGAAAGGCCTGGAAGCACAGACAGACGGACAACCCCATAGTAAAGACACAAGATACCTGAAAGCCCATCAGAGTCGAAACCGCTGTCCTCGGAGGGGTGGATGGGATGGGGGGCGGTCCGTGGGGCTCCCCAGGAAGGCAGCCTCAGCAGTGCAGTGAGAAAAGGAAGGCCTGGTGAGCCCCAGGAGGTGACGTGCTTTGCTATTTATGATTTAAAATATGCCCTCCTAGGGCTGGGTCTGCGGGGGCGGGGGGCGGGGGTGAGGGAAGGGTGTCCAGTCTCTCTGCTGAGGGCCAGCACTCCTGCTGGGATGGGTGAGCAGCCTGGGGCTGCCCTCCGGCCTTTCTGGGGTCACATGCTGGGGCTTAATCCCTGCCTGGACGGGGCCTGGGAACTGGTGAGTCAACACCAGGCAACTCTCTTCTCAGCCTGGGGTCCCTGCCCTCCCCGCTACCCCACCCCTGCCCGCCCCCCCACCCCGTGCCCACTGGTGTGGGGCGTCTCCAGGGCAGCCCTGCCAGGGACCCTGCCTTCCAGGAGGGGGCTTTCCCACACAGACCGGGGCCTGAGCCACGCGTGGACGCTGAGTGCCACTGTGCAGCGGCATTTCCACATCGTGTTCATTGGTCCCTGGATGAGCAGATGAGGTGCTCACAGCAGCGGTTAATTTAGATTTAAAGAGCTGCACGTGGGCCCTTGCCCATGGCGTCGGGGCTCCAGAGGCTCGGCCTGGGCCCCCGACCCTGGCCTCTTCCCAGGCAGGGGCGGCCTGGGGGTGCTGGTGGGCAGCTGGGGCCCGGGGGCTGAGCTGGGGAGCCCCATGGGGTCGCTCCGCTGAGTTTGGGAGTCCTGTCCCACCCGCACATGCCCAGCCCCTTGGTTGGAATCCAGCTTGGTGGTCTCCTCACCTCTGGGTGTTGGGGTGTGCACAGTCCAGCCTCCATGTCCCGCAGATCTGAGACCCTGACCCCCGTGGCAATGTGAGTGAACCCAGAGAACGTGCCACCTGGGGAGAGAACCAGACCCAAAGGCCACATCGTGTGTTATTCCCTCATCAGAAACCTCCAGAGCCTTCTCTGCCCAGACCGGGGCCCCCAGCTAGAGGGGAGTGACCACCTATGCACCTGTGCGTAGCCTCCCTGCCAAGGCCCCTCATGGCCTGGAAATCTGCAGCCACATCTGGGCACTTCAGTTGGCAGCCCTGGGAGGGAAGGGGCTGTCCAAGAGAAGGCGCTGGAGACCCAAGCCAGGGTTTGAGGTTATTACTAGCTGTGTGACCTTGGGCAAGTTCCTCAACATCTCTGTGCTTTTGTGCCCTTGTCTTTTTTTTTTCCCAAGATTTATTTATGCATACAAGAACTGGGGGATAGGCCAGAGGTGTGGGGGGTGAGAGGATTCACCAGAGACAGTGGGGAGCAGAACAGGCAGATTGACTGGAATACACTGCTGAGGGGAGCAGCGGGCGAGACAGGAGAGGTCTGCTGTGCCCTGTGGGTTGCTCCCTGGCTGGCCGGGGATCAAACTCATGCTGCAGAGGATTGCTTCATAGGTTGAGTCTTATCCCCTTGCGCCACCAGGGAGGCCTGCCCTTGTCTTTAAGATGAGGATTAAAATGGTTGTGTGGCCTCCCTGGTGGTGCAAGGGGTTAAGACACAGCACTATGAAGCTATCGGCAGCCACTGCAGCCCGAGTTCTAACCCCGGCCAGGGAGCTGACCCACATGGCACAGCAGACCTCTCCTGTCTCCCGCTGCTCCCCTCAGCAGTGTGTCTCAGTAGATCGGCCTCTCCACTCTGTCTCTGGTGAATCCTCTCACCCACCCCCTCTGGCCTGTACCAGAGTTCTTGTATGCATAAATAAATAAATAAATAAATAACTCTTTAATAAAATAAAATAAAATGGTTTTGGCCTTAAAAGTTTGGCTTCTTTTTCCATTTAAGTGACAGTCATATCACATAAAAGAAACGATTTCAATGTGGACAGTTCAGCAGCACTTAGTGCATTGTGCAGCCTCTACCGCTGTGGAGTTCCAAGACATTTTCTTCACTAGAGGGGTTGTTTTGGGGGAGTCGCTGCTGAATGCACGTTTTCAAAGACTTAGAAGGGTGCCGGGTACAGCAAGTGCCACAGGAACTGGGGAAGTGGCAGGAATAATGAGTAGAACAGAGCTCATAATAGGTAGCACATGGTAGGTGGTGTTATTATTAATTCGCTTCCCTTGGGCTGGAGGAGGAGGATGCTGGGAGTGAGAACTCCCCTCTGGGCCCCATTTTCCACTTCCAGTTCCCTGAACCCACCCAGCTTTTGTCCTCCTCCCCCCACCCAGCTGTGGGGAGGGTGCGGGGGAGGCCCTGATGGTAGCCAGGAAGCCTGGCGCCTCCCCAGCAGTCTCCGGGCCTCTCCTCTGCTCCCCTTGGTTCTTCTTGGCCCTGCTCCTGCCTCTCCCACGCTGGCTCCTGCTCCCCCAAGCTGTCACCTTCTGTGGCAAAGGAGGCACATGTGGGGCTGGGGTGGCCGGGAGTGTCGGCCTGGTGCCCGAGAGTGGATGGTCCCAGACGAGTGAACCCCCTCCCACTTTTGCCTCTCAGGGCCAACTTTCACTTTGAGCTGTCGGAGCCCCAAGGCTTGAGGAGGACCCCCAAGATCTGCCAGACTTACCCACTTAGAAGGCTCCCATTCTGGGCGCCTGTTAAACAGGCAGATGCCCTGCCAGAGCCATTGTGGGTCTGCTAGACTTAAGTGGCCTGTTCAGCCACCAGTTTGGTTACCCGCAGTTCTGCATCCTATACGAGATCTGCCCTTCAGAACCGGTCAGTCAGCCATAGGAGCCAAACCTTACAAGGCGCCTTTCATACCCATCAAGAGCAGAAAGCTGGATCCCCCTGGGAAGGGTGTGCATCAAGAGGTTTGCCTGGGAACGCCCGGGGGGGCTGAGGACAGGTGCATAAACTTACTCCCCACTCATACATCACGAGTATGACCGGGAACGCCCGGGGGGCCGAGGACCAAGGTATGACAAGGGACCCCAGAAGCTGATCAGTGGACGCCTTGTTGATAAGATTAGGACCGTGGCGGGGGGTCTGGGGTCTAGTCTCGATTACAGCATTCGGTCACCAAGTGGGTAACAAGGTCAGCAGACTCCTGTCCCCTCAAGCCCAAGATGACATTCCTGAGTGTCCCCCATCCCTTTCTCCTTGTCCTCCTAACGCACGTAGCTGATGCTCTGTGATTAGTCTGTCAATAAAAACGGGCAGGATCTTGCTCTCAGCAGCATCCCGCATCATGTAGCCTGCTCCACGACGCCCTGTCTTTGTCCGTGCGGTGTTGCCCGACGCAACAAGCCATAAGCTCTTCTGAGCGGCGCCTGGGCTCACACTAACACCCACCTGCCAGGGGCAGCCTTGGGAGCTACAAGGCTTGCGACACATCCTTCCTGGTGTGGACATCACCCCCGAGGTCATTTTGTGCCTTTCCTGCTGCAGCGACAGCTAACTGTGTGAACGTGCTCTGTGCACTGTGCATCCTGCTCCTGGATGCCGGGGAGGGGCATGGAAGGTGCAGAGAGAGGTCCCCGGATCCCATCTGCCCACAACTCCCCTGTGGGGGGCGGGGGGGGGGGCGGACCAAGGCCTGTCATTTGCTGCCACCTGGTGGCAGGGATGGGAACTTTGCACCCCATTTCCATCAGGTAAAAGCACTGAGCACCTGCTGGGTGCCGGGTGTGAGTCCACAGGAAGACCCTGTCAGCATGGGGCAGATGAGCAGCACAGACAGGCTCCCTCCCGCTCGAAGCCCACAGTCTCCCGGGAGAGACAGTCAATGAGGCACAAGAGCAGAAAATGCACCAATGAAGATGACTGCGCTGTGCTGGAAGGAAAGGGCCGGGATGACATATTTGAATAACGGAGCAGCGTCTGTCTCCCTGCACACCCACTCCTTGCCCAGGCCTGTGAGTCACTCGGGGTGGGCGCTGCTGCCGGATTCCCACTTGGGAATGGGTGAAGTCACCCGGTGCTGGCACATAGTAGGTGCTCAGTAAGTGTCCCGTGAATGGGCACACAAATGCAAGCCTGCTCAAAGACAACTTCTTAGCACTTCCAGGTGGAACAGATGCGGAGTTGGAAAGTGGGTGCTTATGGAAGGGAGGCTGGGTCCCCCAGGATCCTGGGAGGACCGGAAGGATTTGGGAGTCAGCTGAAATGGAGCTGATGGGCAAATGTCACTCTCCCGGGGAGGCCCTCCCCACCCTGTTTTCTATTGTACCCTCACTGCCTGCCCTGGCCTCGAACTCCTCCCCTGCTCATTTCTCCCTCGCAGCTTTTGCCCTCTCGCACATGGCATGTTTGCCTTATTTAATGTCTCTTCATTAACGTAAAGTCCACCAGGGCAAGGATTTTTTATTTTTTTAATTTTCCAGTATCTTTTTGGATTTTTTTTAGATTTATTTATTTATGCATACAAGAACTGGGGCACAGGCCAGTGGTGTTGGGGTGGGGGGTGGTGAGAGGATTCACCAGAGACAGAGTGGGGAGCAGAACAGGAGGACTGACTGAAGCACACTGCTGAGGGGCGCAGCGGGAGCCAGGAGAGGGCTGCCGCGCCGTGTGGGTAGCCCCCTGGCTGGGGCTTGCCCTCAGGCTGCAGTGGTGCGGGCAGCTTCATGGGTTGTGTCTTAAGCCCTCGCGCCGCCAGAGAGGCCCGGGGCAAGGATTTTTACGCTGTACTCGCTGATGACTCTCCGTCGCCGGGAGGCCCGGCACTTAGGGGTGCTCGCGCGCGCGCCCCTGGAGGGCGGGGCGAGAGGGCGGGGCTTCGGCGGGCCCGGAGGGCGCTGGGGCGCGGCCCGTGGGGGGCGGCGGGAGGCCCGGCTAGGGGCGGGGTGGGTCCGAGTTAGGGAAGGTCAAGAGCAAACTGTCTGGAGCCGCGGGCAGCGAGGGGCACAGCGTTTGCCGGGGTCAGCGCGGGGCTGGGGCGGGTTTTTCCCGCGGCTGGGCGTTTTAGGGGCGGGGCCCAGTGTGTAGGCGGGTCCTTAGGGGCGTGGCCGAGATGGAGGATGGGCGGGGCTAGGGCGCGGGCACACGGGATTTGCAAGATGAAGGGCGGGGCGGGCTGGGGCGGGGCGGAGCCGGGCTGGGGAGGGGCGGAACCGGGCTGGGGCGGGGCGGAGCCGGGTTGGGGCGGAGCTAGGCGGGGGCGGGCCAGGCTGGGGTGGAGCCGGGCTCGGGGCAGGGCGGATCTGGGCGGGGCGGGCTGGGGCGGAGCCGGGCTGGGGGCGGGGCGGGCTGGGGCGGGGCGGATCCGGGCGGGGCAGGCCGGGTCGGAGCCGGGTTGGGGCGGAGCTAGGCGTGGGCGGGCCAGGCTGGGCGGAGCCGGGCTCGGGGCAGGGCGGATCTGGGCGGGGCCATGCGGGGGCGGAGCCGGGATGGGGGCGGAGCTATGCGGGGGCGGGGCGGGCTGGGGCGGAGCCGGGCTGGGGGTAGGGCGGATCTGGGCGGGGCCAGGCGGGGCGGAGCCGGGCTGGGGGCGGGGCGGAGCCGGGGCGGGGCGGAGCCGGGCTGGGGGCAGGGCGGGCCTGGGCGGGGCCAGTCGGGGGCGGGGCCAGGCGGGAGCTCCGCTGTCCCGGGTCCTGGAGCGCTCCCGCGGCAGGTCTCGCTCCGGCCGCGCAGGCCCCTCAGGCCCCTCCCGGCCAGCCCCGCCGCAGCGCGTGCAGGGTCAGACGCTCCAGGCTCGGCGGACGCGATCGCTCCCGCTTCAGGCGCTGCGATCCGGTCCCGGGGGACTCAGCTCTGCGCTGCCCCAGGTCTGCCTCCCTGGAGACTCCAAAGGTGCGGGTGAGCTGGGCTGCGGGGGGGCAGGGGGGCTGTGTGTGCATGCGTGTGTGCGCGCCTGTGTGTGTGTGCATGTGCGCATCTGAGTGTGCGGACGTCTGTGCACACCCGGGAATTGCATGCAACCCGTGGAGTTGGGTAGGTGCGTGCTCCAGGGACCTCAGTGTGTGTGCTAAGTTGCTTGCGTGTGCAAGTACAATCCCATGTGGGAGGGGAGTCGTGCTTGTGTGTGACAGACACTTCATGTGAAATTTGTCAAAGACTGTGTGTGTGTGTGTGTGTGTGAGTGTGAATGTGAGGGTATACTGGAGAAAAATGGGAGGGTGGATGCAACAATTCTTGGGGGAGTTATAGGGTCAGAAAGCCTGTGTGTAGCCGTGGGGCGTGTGGGTGACATGGATTATGGAAGTGTAAGAACTGTGAATGTGTATGTGCTTTCATGTGGGTGGAAGTGAGGGGTGTTTCTGGGAGCCCTTAGTGAGAAGGGACAGAGGAAAGTTTGGGGGTTCTGACTGCCTTTAGAAGGGTGAGGCTGGGGCAGAGAGTAATGAACAGGGCAGGGCTTTGGGGCCTGGCCTAAAGTAATTTGGGGTTCAGAGGGCACTGTGGAAGTGTGTGGATGGGGCCAGAGGGGGTTGGGACCCTTACAGGGGGCTAGGGGGCAGTGGACAGTTCTTGCCTCTGTGGAGAAGCTGCTACCTGGACTTCCCTGGTCCCCAGGCTGTGCTCTCTCCTGCCGGGTGGCTCCCGCTGGCTGCTGCGAGAACATGGTACAGAAGTATCAGTCTCCCGTGCGCATCTACAAGTACCCATTCGAGCTGGTCATGGCGGTGAGTGACCCTGATTCTCAGACCCTTGTGTGACATGACTGGAGGGATGTGGTGAGCTGGTGACGGCAGGAGGAGGAAGTCCCTCAGACCCTCGGATCAGAAGGAATTTTTCAACTACTCAGATGACTAGGGGGACAAGCTTCCAGCCAGGGGCCTCTCCACCCAGCCATCCCACCTGTCCCCATAAACAGGACCCTTGCCCACCCGCCAAATCACAGGCCGTTCCTCCTCGTCCTTGTTGAAGCGCACACCTGCTCTTTCATCCCAGGCCCCCCAGCCAGAAGGCGAGGCTTTCAGGGGCCAGGCCTCGGCTGTCATTCTGGGTGACGGTCATAACAATAATAGCGCAGAGAATGACGGCGGTGTTCACGGAGGGTTCACGGTGCCCTCGTCACATGTGCCTCACCCTATTTCCAATAGCTTACGATTCCCACTTTACCTCCACTAAACTGACAGCAGAAATGTGGCCCCAAGTTCTGTGGCTTGGAAGAGATAGAGATCCAGGGTCCTTCCATGCTCTCAATGCCCCCCCCCCACCCCAGAGCCTGGGACTAGGAGGGCAGAGGGTGTGGAAGCAGAGTCTCGACACAGTTATTTGCAGGGGAGTTGTGGACCGCCGCTGGGCCGCCAGTTGGCTGGAGGATTAGAACTGATGCTTTCTGCATCCGTGGGCTTGGCACCTTGTGGTTTCCTTCTTGGTGCCATCACACTGCCTCTTGGAACTCCCCTCCCTTCCTGGAAAACAGGGGCCGTACCATGGTGTCACGATAAGCGGTGGGTGGGATGATGCAGGGCGCCTTGGACTTAGTGCCAGGCACACAGTAGGCACTGTCTGAGTGCAGCTGTCCCTGTTATCACATGACGTGGTCTTATAAATGATCGGATTGAACATGTGAGAGCCCCCAGCATCCTCCCTGGCCCCCGGCTGCTTTCAGGTAGGGACATTCATGTCAGTTACCGTCTAGTCTCTCTACAAATCTCCACACCTGTGCTTTTAGTCGCCTAAAGGATTAAAATGCATCGTCCACACGTGTTGTGCTGTTCCATGTAGGTGGCTCCAGGTCAGGAAAGAGGCAGGAGCAGGTCTGGGGTGGGTTGGACTAGCTGGGTGACCTTGGGCCAGTGACCCGACCTCTCTGAGCCTTCACTCCCTATTTCTAAAACGGAGATCACATGGTTTCCAAATCCGGGCATCGTGCTGTGGATAAATGAGTCAGTATATGTAAAGTTCTGGCACAGATCAAGCGTCATTACTGAAATCGCTGCTGTTATTGCTGTCGCCTGTGGCTGTGTGACTTTCCTCATCTGTGATGGGGGGGCCGGACACAGGGGTGACGAACGGCCTGGGGTGTGCGGTCGGAAGAGCCGCGTCCCTTGCTCTGGCTGTGTCTTTGGAAGGTTACTGGAGTTCTCTGCCTGTGGGTGTCTACACTTGTGAATTGGGGGTGGTTCTATGCTCCTCATAAAGTTTTTATTTGTTCTGAGGATTGAAAGTGACGATATTGGTGGGGGTGCAGGGGTGCCGGCAAAAGGCTGCTCCATGCCAAGCAGACAATAATGGCAGCTAAATATAAATCCACTTAGGTCTCCACCCAAGACTCCAGGCAGCTCACCTATTCTAAGACCCTAGGACTCACCCACCCGTCTGTCTGTCCATCCGTCTGTCTGCCCACCCTCTCAGCAGAAGAGAGATGAGGTGCCTACCCCCGGGACCCATGATTTTCTGTCATGAAGCCCAGAGAAATGCCAATAGAACAGAAAACTGTTCTTATCACATGGGTTTAATGAAGGCAAATTTAATTGAACACGTGTAGGATTCAAACACATTATAATCACTGCACTTTAAAATAAAACCCGCCCGCTAGGGTCACCGAGGACTATACTTACAAGACCAGTAACTTCACCATGGCCTCTCTTGGGGTCTGTGAAGCAGGTGTGAACGCTGCCAGGTGCAGCAAGGAAGGCAGGCCTCAGTTTACCCCTTGTTCTTCCACCTGTGGGTGCTGATGTGCAGAGGCCAGTGGATACAGGAGGACAGGAAGCCTTGCAGGTATCTATCATCTGTGTCTGTGCCGACTATTTGTGCTTTTCAAAGGGAGAGTGTGACTGTCACCTGGCTATCCACACAGGCCTTGCAGTGAGAGGCCACAAACCCTGGCCGCTGCCGAAGCCACTTAGTTGACTGTTTACAAAACACCACTGTCCCCAAAATAGCTGCATAACTCCACATAACTTGCGCGCTGTGTGGGCACAGAAGGAGTTTTCTGCACTTAATGTCCGTCTTTGTCTCTCAGCTGCGCAGCCGCCCTCAGCTGGGGTCGGGCGCCAGGGGGATTTTGGGCAAACTCAGCCGTTTTCCCTGCATCCGAGCAGCCCACGAGCTGCCTTTTTTTTTTTTTTCCTGCTTCACAAACCGCCTTGAGGATCAAAGCGTCCCCGGCTGGCCACAGCGGATGACAGCAGTCGGGTTCGTGGAGTTAGCCATGAAAGGGCAGGAGGCCAGCTTTCCAGAGCCAGGCTCAGAATGATTTTTTGACTTATTTTTCCCTTTTGTCAAAAATGTAACCAGTCTAAAGGACGGACGAAGGATGGACACTCGCTCCTTGGGCCACGCCCCTGGGCATTGATTCTGTCACTGAGGGTGACATTCCAGAGGCCCTGCTTTCTTGCTCTTGCTAGCTTTCTGTATTGTTTGGCTCCAAACAATAGCCTTGTATTAACTTGGCAAAGAGAACAAGGATTCGGACAATGGGGCAGCAGCCTGTCCAAGCTTGGGGAGAGTCTCTGGTGCCCGTGGGTGGGGATCCGGAGGTGGGGGTTTGTGGTGGCCCCTGAGCGTAGGACACAGGCTGTCTCCTAGACTGTGCGCTGGGGTCACTCGAGAACTGAGGGTCACCCCAGACCTGAGGGTCACCCCGTGTTTTCAATGGCTTCTCAATGTCTGGGCTCCCCGCCCACCAGGTGGGACCCATCCCAGTTTCTCGCCCGGAGAATGGAGCTCATAAAGGGCCTGCTCCTGTGGTGTGGAGACGAGGACCTATCACTTCAGGTTATTATTATTACTCACTGTTTACAGCTCTATTGAGCTGTGACTCACATACCACACAACTCTCTCAGATAAAGGGTACGAGTCAGCGTGGTTTTTGTGTCCTACACCTTCCTTGTGCAACCATAAAATTGTATAGACATCTTTAGAATTTTTAAAATATATTTATTTATTTATGCATATAAGAACTAGGGTACAGGCCAGAGGTACAGGGGTGAGAGGATTCACCAGAGACAGAGTGGGGAGCAGAACAGGCAGATCCACTGAAATACACTGCTGCGGGGAAAGCAGGAAAGACAGGTGAGGTCTGCTGTGCCATGTGGGTAGCTCCCTGGCTGGCTGGGCATCGAACTCATGCTGCAGTGGCTGCAGATAGCTTCATAGGTTGCGTCTTAACACCTTGCACCACCAGGGAGGCCCATTAGAATATTTTATCACCCTAGAAAGAAATGTTGTGCCCTTAGATCATCCTCGAGTCTCCCCAACCCCTGTTTGCCCAACCATGAAGCTTTAACTCTATGTCTCATGTCTATGGATTATTCTGAACATTTCACAGCAAGGGAACCGAGGTGCATGCAGGTACTTCATTCCTTTTCACAGCTGAATACTATTCCACTGTGGGTAGACTGTATTTTGCTTATCCATTCATCAGTGGATGGACATTTAGGCTGTTGCCAGCTTTGGGCGGTGATGACTATGCCGCTGTGAACACACCGGCACAGGTTTACAGGTGGACGTGTTCCTTCCAAAGAAATTCCTGCTGTGAACGGCGGTGTTGACTCCTACAGCTTTAAGCAGGTTCTATTTAAAAGCAGATTCTACTTAAAATTTCATCTGACACACACGTACACAGAACTCACCCGGTCTCAGACTCTGTTCTGAGCACCTTTAATTATCAACTCACACTGCCACTGCCACCCCATAAGGTAGGTTCTGTGGGTCCCTAGTCTACAAAGGAGGTGACTGAGTCACAGAGGGGTGGAGACATTACCCAGGGACCCAGGGTGAGTGTCCGGCAGGGGGGAGGTGACTGCAGGCTGTGTTTGCACCTCCCCACCATCCTGTCTCTCAGCACTAGGATCTGCGGTTACGGGGAGACCAACTGAGTGGTTTGGAGCCAACTGAGTATCCCTGCAGGGCAGTTACCATCAGGACTGTGCCCGAGGGCCCTCATCCCCCAGGACGCCACAAATGGGAGCATGACCGGAGTCCACAGACCTTGGCTCACAGAGGGCAGGCGAGGCTGACAGAGGCCTGCAGCGTTTGCCGGACACCACGTGCCCAGCCCTTTAGGCTGGTGCAGGGACAGGCGCTTTTGTAACAGCCTCAGCCATAGCAGAGGGACCCGCAGAACTTCCAGGGCTAAGGAGACTGTCCCTTCGCCGCTGTGTGGGTCTGCTAGGGCTATGCTCACTGCCACAGTGTGGTGGCTCAGGACCACAGAGAAGCATGGCCAGGCAGCTCTGCAGGCCAGGTCTGCTTCAGGTGTCGGACAGGGCCGGGGTCTGCCGAGGGCACTGGGGACGCAGCCCTTCCAAGGCCTCTTTCTTCCTGCCTGGCTCCTGGCAGTTCCTGGGCTTGTGGTTGCAAGATCAGTCTTTAGGTGGCCTTGTCCCTGCATGTGTGCAAATGTCCCTGCTGGTGACACCAGTCTCTGGGATTACAAGTGCATTGATTACCTCTGTAAACCCCATTTCTAACTAGGGTGGCAATTGAAGGCATCTGGGGTTAGGACTCCCATATGCATTTTTTTTGAGGGGGAGGCACAAGTCTGCCCCTAACATTCAGCAAATGGCCGAGATTTGCACTTCAGACATTCCAGGTGCTGGTGCTGGCCTAGTCAACACTGAGCAAGAGGCCACAGGCTGCAGGGTGAGCTCCCCATAGGAAGCCCTGAGGTTCAGGTCATCTCCGATTCTGCAAACCTAAAGGAGGAAGACTGACGGGGTAGAATTTCTTAAGACTAGGCTTTTCATGCGCGAAAGGGTTATGGAGGTGAAGGCTGTTGTCAGCAATTCGGTGTTAAAATATTTAAAGACCTGCCTTTTGTATTGATAAACAGCTTGTAATTTAGCAAATGGGTTATTAATAAGGAGCAACCTCTGAAGGTAAATCCTTGCAGCCCAGGCCAAGGCAATTGCAGGGGGAGTGGTTGTTATGGACAGGCTTTTAATAAAGCAGCAGGGGCCTTATTTAAATGAGTGTAAATGAGTTCCCCGGAGTCTGTCATCTGATCCTGTTGCTAACAGATTAAGGGAAGCAACATTTTCCACCCTGGATTGCTTAGGCCCTTCCAGGCCCTGATTTTGTCTGGGAGAACAGGGGGACAGCTCTGCTCAGCAAGGGGAACTTCTGATTTCACGGGGCCTTGGAACGGAACGCCAGCTCTCCTCCGCCGGGCCATGCACGCTTTGCTGCGTTCCACGGTCATCTGCTGAGGTCCCCTGTGTGCCTAGCACTGTGCTGGGTGCCCAGGCTATAACGCAGCTGATTTTTAGCACACTGGAAATGCATGGTTATTCCATTATTTTGCTTGCAGGTCTGTTCCCATGGAAGTTGCTTATTTAATTTTTTTCTATGGATCCTTTCATTAAAGTGATGAAGGTGGGACCACAGCTGGCTGGGTTCTGGTTGTCTAGAGTCTGGGTCTCCTGACTTGGTCCCTGCTTATCTTCATAGAGTTTGTCATTGTGTGTGTGTGTGCGCGTGCACACTCATGCTTCTGTGCAGCAGGCAACTGGCATGTGGGATGATTTGTAGTGGAGGAAGAACATTGTGAGAACTCTGCAAATGTCCCTGAGGGCAGAACTAGCTGAGGAAATGAACTTGGCTCAGTTGGGCCCCTGTGAGTGAGGAAGTGACTGGCAGGGTCTGTGGGGGGATCTTATGATATCATCAGGACTTCGGGAGTTCTGGCAGGTGTTAAGCAGGGGAGCAACATGCTCAGATCTGAGGCTAGGGGGCTAGGAGACCTCCTGGTGGCCATGGGAAGTAGGGAGGAGGGATGGAGGGATAGGTCCCTTCCAGAGGCCGGGAGAGTGTGTGGAAGCAGAAGAGACACGGCCTGGCGTGTTCCTGAGACACCCGGGAAATCCAAAATAGCGTCTCCCCCATCCAGATCCTGACATGCTGCTAAATGCCAGGACGCTCTGGGCCGGTCTGCTGCCTCCTCTTCCCTCCCCGAACCATCAGGGGCACCAGCTGATCCTGGAAGTCCGTGGGCACCGAGCGTGTTCATGGGAGGGAGCGCCTCCTGCTCCCCATGCGTGGGTGTGAATCCTGGGTGCAGCAGATAAACTGGGCCCACTAACCGCCCTGCTCCCCCGCGGCCCGGGATCCACGACAACTAGCACCCGTGTCCCCTGCGCGTGCACAGGGCGGGTGACGAGCAGACGCACTCATGTGTTTCTTCACCTGTGCAAGGAGCACCTTTTGGAACTTGGCTCTCCATGTGGAGCATGAGCAGCACACACAGGCCCTTGCATGCCCCGGGGTGCAGCGAGAGGCCGGCTCCTGCGGGGTGGGGAGCGCTCCCCGATCTCCCACTCAGGTACGCGCAGGGCAGTGCTCCCAGCACCCGCGCTTTTCTTCCTTCCTTCCCTTGTTGAGCGAGTGCTGGCTGGTGTCTGCGTGTCCCAGGTGTGGGCGCGGGCACTGGGGAGTCGGGTGGGGAAGAAAGCGGGCATAGAGACAGCGGCGCTGACTGGAAACAAATAAACACAGATACAACACTAGTCCAAAGTCCACGTGGCCAGTGCTTCTGGCGGGACTGAAACCGCCGACAGGATGGCTTATTAGTTTTCTTATTATACTAAAATGTAGATAACACAAAAGTTACCATTTTCACTCTTTTTTCTTTTTGAAGATTTTATTTATTTTTGCGTAGAAGAACTGGGGTGCAGGCCAGAGGTTGGGGGTGCGGTGAGAGGATTCACCAGAGACAGAGTGGGGGGCAGAACAGGCAGATCTGACTGAAACACACTGCTGAGGGGAGCAGCGGGGAGACGGGAGAGGTCTGCTGCGCCATGTGGGTAGCTCCCTGGCCGGGGATCGAACTCAGGCCACAGGGGTGATAGCGCTGAGACTGAACCCGAGGGCTACCAACGAAGCCCAACCATTTTCGCTCTTTTTACGTGTACAGATCAGTGGCGTTAAGTATACTCTCAGTGTTATACAACCATCACCACCATCCTTCTCCAGAAGTCTTTCTTCTTCCCAAACTGAAACTGTGCTAAACACTAACTCTGCCGGCCCCCTGCCCCACCCACCATCTACTGTCTGTGAATTTGACTCCTCGAAGGCCCTCACATCAGCGGAATCAGACAGCATTTGTCTTTTGATGTCTGGCTTCTTTCACTGAGCACATTGTCCCCCAGGTTCACTCATGTTGTGATGGGCATCCAACTCCATTCCTTTTTTCTGGCTGAATAATATTCCACTGTATGGATGAGCTGCTTTTCACCCATCCGATTCAGCTGTCAGTGGACACCTGGGTTGGTTCCACCCTTTGGTTGTGATAACACTGCTGTAAACCTTCATGGACAAACATCTACTCGAGTCCCTGTTGGTTCACTCTTGCTCATTAAGAGAGATGTCCTATGTGGCGTGTGACTATGCTGATGCTGTCCAGATTATCTCCTGGTAACCTCTATAGCAGCCCTTAGAAGCAGGGACCCCTCATTGTCTCCTTTTTTTTCCTGAGGAAACTGAGCCTCAGAGACTTGAGTTGAGGTCGCCCAGCTGCCCGCGCGGCTGGGGCGGCATCGATGCCGAGTGTGTTGTCTCGGCCGCACACCCTGGCACTCTCGCTGTGTCCTGGTGCCCCGGCTGCAGGGCCTCTGCCTCCGTCTCTGTCCTTTCTGTTTCCTGAGCTGGCTTTGGCTAGAAGAGCAGCAGGTCTTCAGCTGCAGGGACAGCTGGGTATACTGTTTTCATGGACTGTATGCAGCTGTCTGGAAGCTTCTGGAAAAGTGTTGCCCTGGATCCATCATGCCTGTGTCTCTTCTTCAGCTGGGGTGACTCTCTGCCATGGGTGTTTGCTGGCTCATTCAGCAAACACTGTTTGAGTAACTCTACCACCAGTTGGGAGACCAACTCAGTGGAATACTATTCAGCCAGGAAAAGGAGCGAAGCACTGACACCTGTTACAACCTGGCTGAACCTGGCAAATTATGATGCTGAGCGAGAGAGGCCAGATGGTGTGTGATTCCATCTCTATGGAATTTCAAGAAAGAGCAAAATCCATAGTGACAGAAGGTGGATCAGTGGTTGCCTAAGGCTGGAGAGGGGAGAATGAGGAGTGACTGAGAATGAGCACGGGTTTCTCTTTGGGGTGATAAAATGTTCTGGAATTAGATGTGTGGTTGCACAACTTGGCGAATGCACTAAAATCACTGAATCGTATACTCTAAAATGGAACATTTTATGGTTGAGATTTGTCTTCATTGAAAAGGAAGTTGGGGGCCTCCCCTGGTGGTGCAGTGGTTGAGCGTGAGGCTGCCCACAGCCTCTGCAGTGCTGGTTTGTTCCCTGGCAGTCCGGTGAGGGTCCCACAAAAAAAAAAGGGAAGTTGGGGGAGTTAGGGAATTCATAGCTATCTGCCTGGGGTCTCCCAAGATTGTAGGGGGTGAACGAGGAAGGCTCCAGAGAGTAATCAGGGAGGGTGCACCTTGGGTGCTGGTCCCCCGGGAGTCAGAGTCCCGAGTCCCGCATGCAGCATGGAAACGGAAGGGTAGGCGCGGGGCCAGAGTGCTTGTGTGCGGTGGCACCTCTCCACGCTAGTGCTGGGGCCGGCAGTATTGGGTTCCAGCTTCCTTGAATTTGCATGAGGAAGAGCAGGAAGGAAGGAAGGAGGGGCTGAGGGAGCAGCTGTCAAGTGATTAGCAGAAATAGCTTTTCTGTACTTTATTGAATCTCATTCTTTTTTACAATTTAAATTTATTTAACAAGAGCTTATGTGGCGCGCACCATGTGCCAGGCACTGTTCTAAGCACTTCACAGAAAAGGACGCCTTTATTCCCCGACACCGCAGGCAGGTCGCCCCTTTTCCTATTCTCCTTTTCACAGATGAATGAATTAAGGAACTTGATGACTCATTCAAGGTCACACAGCTGGGAGGAGGCTGGGCAGAGATTCAAACCCAGGCCCGGAGCACGTGCCTTGAAGGGCTGTGCTAAGCTGACCCCCGCTCATTTGTCAGAAGTGTCTGCCTAGGTCAACTAGGTGCTAGACATTTTGAAAAGCACTAGGAACTCAGGGGTGACTCCCCTCAGCTTGGGGGGCATGACTTCCTCTGGCTTCTGCAGTTGGGGCGCATGAAGGAAGGAAAGAGGCCCAGCGGATTGCTCCTTGGAAGAGTCTGTAATTGCTGCCGGGGTAACCGAGCCTGGAGCTGGGCAGGTCTGGCGAGGAAGCCAGGGTTGTGTGGCTGCAGGCCCATGTGGCTGCATGCTGAGTGCATCCATGTGGATTTTTGCAGCCTGGGGGGCCCTCAGAGGCAGTCCATGGACGTTTCTACGGCCTTTGCCTGCTGCAGCCTGCACAAGTGGGCTCTCCCCCGGGGCCAGCTGTCCTTTCCAGTGTGGCCTCCTGGCAGAAGAGCTGTAACCAAATCCTCTGCCATCCTGTGTCCCTGAGGTGCCCAAGTGTGTGTTTGTGCAGCAGCGAGACACTCCGGCCTGATTTGTGGGGACAGGAGTGGCAGCAGGGGACCCGAGGCAGGCCCCGTGACCTGGCCCACGCTGGGAGGGCCGGTGCCGTGCTTGTGGTGGGGGCCTGAGGCGTGTTTCCGGGCAGCGAGACTCAGCCTTTGCAAAGCACCGGTACTCGTGACGTGGCCAATGTCTCCGAGGGCAGCTCTGGGTTTGGGTCTCAGGCAGACAGCCCCATGTGCCCGCCCTGCCATTTAGCGGCTGTGTGATCCCGTGCAAGCCGCTCTGCCTTCCCGAGCCTCAACCTGCTCCTCCGTAAAATTGGGGAAACGAGGGCACAGATGGGCCGCCCTCCGTCAACGCCAGTGACCGCAGTGACGACTCAAGCCCCCACAACCCGAGGGCGTCTCCGTGGACAATCCTCCGACCCTGGAGAATGGGCCCTGGGAGGGGCTCCTGATTCGGGGGACCCCGCCTTCCAGATGGAGCCTCAGCCCTGACCCCAGAGACTGGGGGGCTCTGTCGCTGGAGCTGGGGCTGCTTGAAGGCAGCCATGTTCTGCCTGTGACCACAGGGCAGGCTCAGCCGGAGCCCTGTTATCTGGGGCTCCAGATGGGGCTCCTCTGATGCAAGGTCTGTCACGACGGGAAGTCACCCCGGGCGCTTGGCAGCCTGGGCTCCCCGCGTGTTCGAGTCCATGGCTGTCACGCCCTCCCGGACCCTTCCTTGGGCTGTTCGGGCCACTGGCAAGTGTCTCTGTTGGTTGTCGTTTTCTTATTAGTCCCCAGAATGTGTCGAGAGCGGAGCGGGCACAGCTTTGGGGTCTGTGCAGCCCTGCTTCGGAGCCCAGGCCTCCCTCCAATGCCACAGGCAAACAAGTTCATGGCTCAAAGGCGTGTAAGTGCCATGAAGGACAGAGCTAGAAGGGCAGAGAGGAGGGAAGGAGGCAGCCTTGCAGGTGGCGGGAGGGGGTGTCCCAAGAAGAGGGACCAGCGGGTTTGGGGGGGGAGTCCAGAAGCAGAGTAGGAACCAGGGGTCCTGGGACCTGGACGCACAAGCCCTGTGGCAGGGACCACCCTGCACTATGTCTGCACCCTTCCAGACCACCAAGCGGGGTGCCCTCTGGGGGAGCGGCTGGCGCAGGGCTTGGGACCTGAGACCTGAGGGCCTGACCTCGGCTCCGCCCCCCTGCGGGGCAGCTCCTTCCGCGTGGAGAAATGTCTTTGGAAAGAGGGTTCAAGCCCCCCTCTTCCCCCGCAGGGGTGGGACCCAGACCCCAGGGGCTCCCACGGGGCAGGCCCCGCGTCCACAGACGCTGGAGAGCGGCCGTCCTCCGGCCCCGGGGGATCCTCTGGGCTGGCCCTGCAGGGCCTGGGGTGACACCAAGGGCGCCCCACCCCCGCCCGCCAGCCGGATGGGTGGCGCCTCCCCGCCGACGGGAGGGGGAGGTGTGTGTCCTCACAAGCCCGCACTATTTTCGGAGCTCGCCTTGATCCCCTTGCGGGGCCACGTGGGCTGTGACAGGCGCGGCAGCCTCGCGCACCCCGGCCTCCCCCTGCGCCCCGCCCGCCGCAGCGCACCTGGGGGCGCAGCCTCCAACCACGCGCCCCCCCCCCCCGCGCGGCCTCGGGGCTCCTGGCCCGGAGAGACCCCGGGGCGTGCGGCCCGCCGCTTGTCCCACGGCGTGGGGGGATAAGGGGTGTGTCTGCGGAGCCCCCATCAGGTGGAGGGGACCCTTCTAGGCCTCGTTTTCCCTCGTGATGTTGGATTTTGTTAAATTCTCCCCCCCCCAAAGGTGCCTTCTTTTAAGGGGCCCCAGGGAAGCGCGCTCTTCCTTCCGAGGCCAACCTGGGATGCGGGGTCCTCCGAGGGGCTGGGGGGGCAGCAGGGAGCCTTCCTGCGGCCACGCCCTCCCCGGAGCCCGGGGTCCCTGGCCGCCGCAGCGCCCCTCCCGCCTCTGCCCCAGGCCTACGAGAAGCGCTTCCCCACCTGCCCGCAGATCCCGGTCTTCCTGGGCAGCGACGTCCTGCGCGAGGCCCGCAGCGCCGACGGGGCGGTGCACGAGGTGGAGCGGAGCTGCCGGCTGCGCGTGGAGGCCCCGCGGCTGCTGCGCAAGGTGGGCCGGGCAAGGTGGGCCGGGCAAGGTGGGCCGGGCAAGGTGGGCCGGGCAAGGTGGGCCGGGCGGGGGCCGCGCTGCAGGGGCTGGGCGGGGGCGGCGGCGGGAGGCGTGCAGGACTCCAGGTCCATCGGGGAAGAGGCCTCGGAGGCCAGAGCCTGGTGTGGGGGTGATGAGGGCTGGGAGGGGGTCCTGGGGGGGTCGCAGGGAGGAAGGGGGTGGACAGGGCCCCGCGATCCTGCCGGACAGGTGTGTGGGCTTGCGGTGGGGCCAGCGACTGTGAGTGTGTGTGGGGGCGGCGGAGTCTGCTGACCCACCTGGCGGATGGGCAGGATGGGGCAGGCTGGTGGGGTGGAGTGGGGCTGGGGGAGTCTGAGCATCAAGTCCCTAGTACCTTGGGGACTGGGAGATTCTGGGGTTTGGGAGGGGTGTGGGTCCGGGGAGCTGCCCCGGGGATGGTAGACTGGCACAAGTCGGGTCAGGAGCTGCGTCTGGGGTGGTGGTAGGTGCAGAGTAGAGGCCAGGGAATGGGGACACGGGGTCTAGGGGTCTCAACCTGGGCTCGTGGGCACGCATGGGGCCAGGGGCGGGGATTCCAGAGATCTGGGCTGGAGCAGGCGTGGCAGTGGGGGCGCCCGGGTGTGGGGGTGACGGAGCTGGCCCTCAGGGTTTGCTCCCTCAGCCGCACCCACCTGCAGCCGCAGCTGCCCCTTCTCTTGCAGATCGCGGGAGTGGAGCATGTGGTCTTCGTGCAGAGAAACGTGCTGAACTGGAAGGAGCGGACGCTCCTCATCGAAGCCCACAATGAGACCTTCGCCAACCGCGTGGTGGTCAAGGAGAACTGTAGCTACACGGTGCGCCCCTAGGCCCCCCCCAGGCGCCTCACCCCAGCCTGCCTTCAACCGCCTCCCTCCCTGGCATCATCAGATAAGACAGAGAAGCAGGAGACAGCTGCAGTTCAGACAAACAATGGAATGTGTATCCGCACATCACAATCTAATTGTTGCTCATTGTGTATCTCAAATCCAAATGGGACTCGTGTCCTGTGCTTCAGTGGCTAAACCTGGCAATCCTGCCTCGACCCTGCTCTCTTTTCCTTCCTTCAAGAGACTGTGCCTCAGGGCCTCCCCTGGTGGCGCAGCGGTTGAGCGCTGGGCTGCGAGGCTGCCCACAGCCTCTGCAGCTCCAGTTTGCTCCCCGGCCGCCAGCAAGGGTCCCACAAAAAAAAAAAAAAAGAGACTGTGCCTCAGTTTCTTCATCTGTAAGAAGGGGCCAGTGGGCCTACCTGCCATAGGTTGCAGGAAATTACATGAAGCTGTGTGTCCAAAGCCTTTGCCGAGCGCCGCACACACTGTCCTGTACAGCTTCCCTTTGGAATAATGAATGATCAGAGTTAGTCTTCAGTGCATGCTAATAGAGCACCCCTGTGTGCCAGGCACCCTGACAAGTGCTGGACCCCCAGTGGGGGCCAGTGTGCCTGCCTGGTGCCCTCACGGAGCTGTATCGTTATAGTCACATGATTTTAGGGGACAGAAGCGCAGATATCAGACCCCCCTTCAATGGCCCCTCATGGGGGGCTCTCTGTTCTCTTATACCTTAGACATGTTCTCTGGGAGGGGGCTCCCCACAACCCCTCGGGGGACAAGCTGTCTCGTGCTCTGGCTGGCCCAACTCACCAGGAGAGCCCGGGGAAGGGCCCGGCCTCCCTCACGCTGAGACCCTGGCGCTACCCCTCCCTGGTTTTCAGGTCCACCCCGAGAACGAAGAGTGGACTTGCTTTGAGCAGTCTGCCTCGCTGGACATCCGCTCCTTCTTTGGCTTCGAAAGTGCCTTGGAGAAGATCGCCATGAAGCAGTACACAGCCAATATCAAGAGGGTGAGGTAGCTCTGCAGGGCCCTGGGGGAGGGCACGCCAACCCTGGTTCATACCCGGCTCTGCCACCTGAGCCCAGGTGACACAGGGCGAGCTGCTTAGCCTTCCCTAGCCTCAGTCTCCTCATCCATAGAATGGGTGTTCTGATCAGGTCGCGTGAGATTGGCGGGGCAGGGGGGCAGCACCCGCCCTGTAACAGGGGCACCACGGTCATCGTCTCCATGCTCCCTGCTGTTGGGGGCGTGTGTGGTGAGCTCTCTAGACAGAGGAGGGACGTTCTGCAGGGCTTTAGCTGCTTACAATTGTTGCAGCTTGGTTTAAAGATCTCAGACCCGCCACTGAGTCTTTGTAGGTGGCGGAACCGGTGAAATGAAGTTGAATACTGTGTTCTATCAACGCAGTGTCGGCATCAAATTCATTTGTGGGCTGTTTTTGTCTTTGTTTGGAGAGTCTTTGTCTTGGATCCTGGGAGAATCTGGCACTCTCGGCCCATCTCCGCGGGACTGGCCGCATTTCTGTAGTGGCCGTGGGCTCGGGGACTCCCAGGCGGGACGCGTCTGGGGGCTGCACCTGTCCTGACGTGTCTGGCTTCTCTGGCTTGCAGGGGAAGGAGGTGATCGAGCATTACCTGAACGAGCTCATTTCCCAGGGAGTCTCGCACATTCCCCGGTGGACGCCTTCCCCGGTGCGCGAGGAGAACGCCCGCTCCCAGGCCGGGCCACGGGCCCCCCGCTCCATGCAGGCGGCCGAGCCCTGCAGTGGCCCGGGCCCAGCTCCTGAAGCCGCCTGCACCGATGGTAGGTGTCGGTCATGGAGCCCCGGGGGCAGGGGACTGGGCCTGCAATGGCGCCTCCTGCCTCCCCTGCCTGCTTCTTTCCTCTCCCTCCAGCCCAAGAGCCAGAACTGGTTTATTTCTAGACCAGGAATCGACCTGATCTAGTGCCTCCAGGCTGCCCTTCTCTCTGCTTTTATTGCTATTTTTAATTACATGAGTAATGCTTGATCATGGTAGAAAAAAAATTCAGACTGCTTGGAAGACGCGAGAGGGGAGGAAGCTCCTCCCCCAGCCCTGGAGGCAGCAGAGTTGTGTGTTTCTGTTTCCTGATGTGATCCATGCAGATACGTGTACACGTTGTGTACACACACCTCCACGCAAACACGCATAATCCACAGTGAGCAGATGAGAGCTCCTGGACAAGCTGTATGCTAGTTGCCTTTTTCACTTCCTGCTGCTGCCTGGACAGCTTTCTCCGTGTGTCCAGCCTCTCATGGGTTGGTTGCACCATAACTTATTATTATTTTAAAAAAATTTATGTATTTATTTTTATGTAGAAGAATTGGGGTACAGGCCAGAGATGCAGGGTATGAGAGGATTCACCAGAGACAGAGTGGGGAGCAGAACAGGTGGATCTACTGAAATCCACTGCTGAGGGGAGCAGTGGGCGAGACAGGAGAGGTCTGCTGCGCCATGTGGGTCAGCTCCCTGGCCGGGATTGAACTCAGGCCACAGCACTGATAGTGCTGAGACTTAACTCTTAGGCCAACAGGGAGGCCCCACACCATAACTTACTAATAAACACTATGTCTGATGAGTTTATTTAGCTAGTCCCATATTGATAAATATTTAGATTGCTTCCTTTTTAAAAACACAAATAAGTGGACGTCTTTGTACTTCAGGTTTTAAAAAATGTTTGTATGAGTCTGTATACCTAATGCAACAGGTTAAAAGTTGAATCGCTGTGTCACAAGTTTAAAAGCAGCCAAAATTGGGCCTCCCCGGTGGCGCAGTGGTTGAGCGCTGGGTTGCGAAGCTGCCCGCGGCCTCTGCAGCGCCGGTTTGATCCCCGGCTGCTCCCCGGCCACCGGAGGAGGGTCCCACATGGCGCGCAGACCTCTCCTGCCGCCCGCTGCTCCCCTCAGCAGTGTACTTCTGTCCTTCTGCCTGCTCTGCTCCCCGCTCTGGCTCTGGTGAAGTCTCTCACCCTCCCGCGCTTCTGACTGTACCCAGTGCATGTATAAACAAAACAAACAAACAAACAAATAAATAAATAAAACATGCCTCTATTAAAAAAAAAAAAAATTAAAAAAAAAAAAATACAAAAAAAAAAAAATAAAAGCAGCCAAAATTTTAGGCCTTCCAAGAGGCTGTGCTAATGAATGTCCCCACTGTGAGTGTGGGACACTATTCCTGACCTCACCTAGTTTCTCCCAAGATTATTAAATGTTTAAGCTTCTGAAAGACAAAGCGTGACTGCTGGTAGATTAGTGGCCACTTCTGTCCTTAGGAGTGAGGCCAAGCATTATTTTTTCCATCATTAGTGACTCTGTTTTCCTTGTTTTGTGGACCTCATTCTTCTCCTTTGTCCATTTTCCTATTTACCCATTGATTTCTTATTGTTTTCTAAAAACTCTTTGCATATTAAGGCACTTAGCCTTTTGTCATGTATCAGAGTTTTGTTGACAAGGAAAATGTTCACATTATGATAGTTAAGGAAACAACTCCATGCTCATGACGAATGTTTCCCTGGGTGATGGTGAGGGGCCTGTCTGGCCCAGACATTTGCCATGTAGCCAAAAATCCATCTGGGACTATGTTCAGGGAGAACAAAATTCATTCCTTCAACAAATGCTGATTCTGCACCTACTGTGTGCACTATGGCTGCTATGCTATGTGTACTTTTAAAAACATGAAGATTCTTTTACAGCAGTGCACTGTGGCTCTTCCTGTGCACACACTCACCGGGCGTGCCCTGGGCCCTCCCCACTTTGCACCAGCCCTCTCCTTCCTCCTCCATCTGTGCCGTCCACCAGCAGGGCCGGCCCTCGGGATGGCTGGTGGGAGGCACCGGCCTGCCCCGTGCAGCTCAGAAGACTGAGCCTTTGTGTTCTGAGGGAGAAAGGGCCCTTCACGGCTGGGAGGCCGGAAGGATGCTGGGGTCTCCTGCCACCCTCGTGCTTTCTCCCTCACCCCCCTCACCCCTCCCTGTCTCCTGCATGTCTGCTCTGTCCACTCTTGAGTGCTCTGGCATCTGGACAGCCCTTTCACCCCCACCAGCAGCCCTCTGCCTCCACTTCCCCCGTTGCCATGATCTCCAGCCCTGGGCTCTCTGGGAGGGATCAGAGGGGTCCTGCTGCCTGTGCTAATGTTCCATTTGCACCCCAAGAGCAGTTATGCCCATGGGGCTGGTGCTTTGTCTCCCCAAGGCTGAGATGTCACAATGCCAGGGCCCAGGCCTGCCCGCATCTGCCACCCTGACAGTTGAGCATGGCCAGGGGGCCTCACGGCCCTAAGTGCCGGCGCATGCGGATCCTGACCAGCCCAGTCGTGTGAGAGAGGACTGAGCAGTGGGGATGGTCCCTGCAGCTCCTGGGCGTGTTTTGGGGTCAAGCCTTACCCCCTACCCTAGGTCGGGGAGGTGGAAAGACAAGGAGCTCAGGCCATGAACCGCGTCTCCACGCGGGGCTCTCCGACAGCTCTTGGCTGCCACTTAGTCCTCTTGAAAGTGGACAAGAGTGATCTTGGCCCCAGGGCGTCGGGGGGGCCTCCCGAGAAGAGCGTGTCAGTAAGCGTGAGATTATGTGTTAATACTCGGGGGCGTCTTTACTTCCAAGCATCAAAGGAAAGGAGAGATCACGCGCAGCCTGAGAGGCAGCCGCCCGGCGCGGGTTTTCGGAGCACCTAGGAGTGGGCTAGAAAGCCCCGCGTATCTGGAGCCCCTGTGGCTGTCGTTGCCCTCGCGCTCGGAGCCCAGTGAGCTGGGGGTCCCGGAAAGAATGGCCCAGGTGGTGAGGCCACGCGGCCTCCGCCCCCGCACTGACCCCACTTCTTCCACCAGACAAGCTGGACGCGGACTACATCGCGCGGTGCCTGGGCCGTCTCACCCCCATGCAGGAGAGCTGCCTGGTCCAGCTTCGGCACTGGTTGCAGGAGACCCACAAGGGCAAGGTGGGTGCAGGGCTGGGGCTGGGGAGCAGCTGCACATCACGGCTACCGAGCGCGGGCCCCGGGGAGAGGGGCCAGGACACAGGTGTGAGATTCGCAAACCGGCACTGAGGTTTCCCCTTCTTCTCATCACATTCTGTGTCGTGTGTACCCCATCGTGGGGCTCCCCAACCTCAGCACCACAGGAGACACACCTCAGAGCCACTGCTGTCCTGCCCCGCGAATATCGCCCTAAATCGAGGCGCACACCGTGGTCTCCCAGGCCTGGAACGGAACCGACACGGGGCAGCACTCTGCCGAGCGTGCGGAAGCGCCGCGTCTCAGAAAACAGCGTGCCCCTTAACTGAATGTGTCGCAGCCAGCCCGGGCAACACGCCCTGTGGGGAAGCCGCCCGCCGGCGTGGGGCGCAGGCCGCGAAGACCAGCGCTGCCGGCAAAGCTCAGTCAAGAGACGCAGTCACAAGGGTGCGCCCGTCTCTGAGGCTGGGGCCGTCCTGGGCACCGGGGGTGCTGGGCAGCATCCCCGGCCTCCCCCGCTAGGTGCCAGGAGCCGCCCCGCAGGGTGACCATCCACACTGGCCTGGCATGGAAAGATGTCCCCAGGGGCTGCCCCTTCATGGAGGACCAGCCCAGTGTAGCCCGGCGCTCAGGGGCCATGCGAGGGAACGGCAGAAACAGGCGGGCAGAGGAGCCCACAGGGCCGGGCAGCCTGCGCCTGGGTGGAGCTGCATGGTGCCCCCGGGTCCTTTATCGGGTCCGTGTGACAGGTGGGGCAAGGCTGGTTTTCCTTGCCCTCTGTGCCCCCAGGGCACCACCCATGGGCTGTCTCCGTCTCTCCTCCCAGATCCCCAAAGATGAGCACATCCTCCGGTTCCTGCGGGCTCGCGACTTCCACCTGGACAAGGCCCGGGAGATGCTGCGCCAGTCCCTGCTCTGGCGGCGGCAGCACCAGGTGGACGTCCTTCTGCAGACCTGGAGGCCCCCCGCCCTCCTGGAGGAGTTCTATGCGGGGGGCTGGCACTACCAGGACATAGGTGCGTCCCCACCTACGTGACGGGTGCCTTAGGCACCCCCACGTCCCACTCTAGTATCTCATTTCTCTTTCCGACTCTTTCTGGGATCCGGAGGTGACCGGGCAGAGGGTAGTGGGTAAATGGATGGGCCAGGAGGTGGACAGCCCCACCCGGCCAGCTCCTTCTCCAGGAAGGTGAAGGAAGAGTGACGTTCTGGTGGCTGCTTGGATCCAGCCCTTTCGCCAGCATCCCCTGAATAACGTCCTCTCTCTGCTTGGTCCCAAGATGGCCGCCCCCTCTACATCCTGCGCCTGGGCCACATGGACACCAAGGGCTTGATGAAGGCCGTGGGGGAGGAGGCCCTGCTGCAGCACGTGAGTCGGGCTCCCGCTCCCGAGTGCCCGGGCTGCCTGTGGGTGGAGCAGCAGAGTGAAAGTTTGCCAGCACGTTCTCTGCCTTCCAGGTTCTCTCCGTCAACGAGGAAGGGCAGAAGAGGTGTGAAGGGAACACGAAAGAGTTTGGTCGTCCCATCAGGTAAGAGCCTGGGGTCAGGAGCAAATTCCCCGGAATACTGCAAGCGGCCGGGGGCCGTGGTGCAGGGCCGGGGGGCCGGGCTCTCCGGGGAAAGGGCCTCACAGCTGTGACAGTGAGGCCTGGCGGCTGGGGCTGTGTCCACCTGTCCTGTGTGGATGGGGAAGCTGAGGCCCCGTGGTGAGCCCCTCCAGGCTGCCAGGCGGGTGAGTGGCACAGGCGGCATTAGGAGCTGTTGGGTCTGGCTGCAGGCTCAGCCCTGACTTGCTGCCACCACCGAGACCAACGCTCTCCCTCCTGCTCCGTCTGGACTCTCTCACCCAGGGTCCAGCGCATGGGCAGCTGCCAGGGCACGGCACCCGCTGTCCCTCTCTGACTCGCGCGTCTCTGCTGGACAGGCTTCCCAGCCCCTCCTGGCAGCAGCGCCCCCGGAGGTCGGAGCTTGTCTGAGCAGCTGTTCCCTCTCTGTAAAGCGGGAACCAGGGCACGTCCAGGATCCTGTAGGGAGGCTCAGAAACCAAGGCCCTCGGTCAGCGGCACTCACTCTCCCCCTCTAACAGCCCGCAGGCAGGGACAGGTGGACCTGTTACCCTGAAATCTCCTGATAAAGTTGGTTTTCATGGGAGCGGGGGAGGGGCGCTCAATCAGGGGCCTGTCCAGAAGCGAGGTCACCCCAGGAGGCTCAGCTGACAGGGTGCCAGGAAGGGACCCCTTGCAGGGCTGGGTCAGGTGAAGACCTGGAGCAGGGTGGGAGGCTCCCGGGAGCAGGCCGCTGGCTGCTGTGTCCCAATCATGACGTGGAGGCACAGAGAGGTGAGGTGACTTGGCCAAGGCCACACAGCAGTGGCAGGAGCAGGCTCTGAGCTGCGCCGCTGGGCATGTGCTCAGCCTTGTGCTCATTGCTCAGCGTCCTTTCAGCTCGGTGGGGGTGGGGGGCCGGCTTTGACCGAAGCAGGCATGTGCCCGGCCTTGCAGAGTGCTTCGACCCTGACCCCAGCAAGGGAAGATGGGGAAGTTGCCTGGGCACACGGCGGGGGGCTCACCCCCAGACGCTATGCTCTGAGCCTCTTCACCACACGGCTTCCCACGTGGAGGACCCACGGGAGCTGCTGCGGCCCTGCTCCCAGTGCTGCCACACTGCGCCTCTCCATCCCCCTTCTGCCAGCCCCCGGGTCCCCACGGAGGATGCTGGGCACCCTGGAAGGGGGTGGATCCAGGTGGAGCGAGGGGTCCCCTCTCTGCCGCAGCTCCTGGACCTGCTTGGTGGACCTGGAGGGGCTCAACATGCGGCACCTGTGGCGGCCGGGCGTGAGGGCGCTGCTGCGCATGATCGAGGTGGTGGAGGACAACTACCCCGAGACCCTGGGCCGGCTGCTGATCGTGCGGGCGCCCCGGGTCTTCCCTGTGCTCTGGACGCTGGTAAGAGCAGAGTGGGGGGCCCCTCCCGAGGGGCTGGGGCAGTCCTCTCCGTCACGTTCCGTGTCTCCCAGGGACAGCTTTCTGGAGATGTGGCCCGTAGCCCACTGCCCCCTTCAGGTGCAGAACTGGGGCTGACAGTGTAATCCAGAGCAGGGCGGCCGCACCGCTCGCTCCAGGACATCCTCATCCCCAAAGGACACCTTGTGCCCATCGGCAGTCACAGCCCTGGCTCGGCCTAGCAACCACCCGCTCCCTGTGCCTGTGGGGGGCCTGGGCATCTCCACAGACAGACCCCACAGGGGCCGCCAGCGTCTGCTCCTCCCACCCAGCAGAACGCTTCAGGCATGTTGAATCAGGCTCCCCCCTTTTATGTGCAGACAACATTCTTTGTGTGGTGAGACTACGTCTGACATGACCTTGTCCTGATCAGGGAGACGAGAGACCCCCAGACCTGTGCAGCCTCCCTGCTCCCAGGGGCCGCTCAGGGGGTGCTGGGGGCTGTGCTACAGGGCTTGAAGACTTCTTGTCCACCATGCACAGTGAAAGACACCTGACGTTGCGACTGGGCACACGCATGCATGTATGCGGCTGCGTGTACACACACGAGCACACACTCGCGCACACACTCACACCTCAGCATGAGACCTGTGGTGTGGGTGCCTGACCTGAGAGCAGCATTTACCCAGACTGCTCCGGTCGTGGGGGGACGACAAGAGGGAGCTCCGTGCTGAGGTGGTGGCAGGAGGGAGAGGCCCCCAGGACTAGCCTCTGCAGCAAGCCGGGCACCCCAGGGTGAGGGACAAGAGGAAGGGTGGCTGTGAGGGCTGGGGCTGCCAGTGGGAGTGTGCCTTTCCCGGCCTGGTTCTCATCCTGTCTCATGCTGCTAGCCCTCAGAGGCCACCCCAGGTGGAAGCCAGGTCCCCGAGTCCCACAGGGGACAGGGGACCCCCTCCTGGAGTGGGGGCTGAGGGGGGTGACCCACATAGGTGGACTCTCAGTTCCCCGCCCATCTTTGGCGGGTGGCACTCCTTGCTGAGTTGCCTGTGCACAGCCATGCTAAGTCCCTCCCTCCGCGCCCCGCTCCCTCCTTCCTCCCCTATTTATTGAGAACCCACGCCAGCATCGGGGTGCCATGAAAAAACAGATTGACAGGCAGTATTTCAGGGCTGAAATAGTTCCCATCTGGGATAAACAGCACATGGTCATCCACACGTGGAATATTACTCAGCGATGAAAAGGGCACTGACGCAGGCTCCTGTGCAGGCCGACACTGTGAAGGAAACCAGACACAAAGGTTGCAGACGCTGTGATTCCAGGTCTCTGGAGTGTCCAGAAGAGCCGTAGAGACAGAAAGCACCCGGGCGGCTGCCAGGGCTAGGGAGCGGGGATGGGGCCTGCCTGCTGACGGGTGGTGGGCCTGTTTTGGAATAAGATAGAAGAAAACCCGCAATTTTCCATCTCCTCATCGCAGATCAGCCCCTTCATCAATGAGAACACCAGGCAGAAGTTCCTTATCTATAGTGGCAGCAACTACCAGGGCCCAGGGGGCCTTGTGGACTACCTGGAGAAAGAAGTGATCCCCGACTTCCTTGGGGGAGAGTGCGTGGTGAGTCTGCTGCTATGCCCGAGACCTTGGGGGGAGGAATGGGCTGCGGCCTCTGAGGAGCCAGGGATCGCTGGGGCTGGGCTGGGGAATGGGGAGAAGATGGTTCCCTGCAGGGTTGGGGATTGCCAGGGCCAGGTGCAGGGTTGGGATTGCTTGGGCAGGGCCTCGGTGGCAGGACACCTAGGCAGGCAGCCTGCTGAGTGTGTGCTGCTCCCCGGGGCCGCTGGTTACCTCCCTGTTGCCAGCCTGCCTCTTTGGGAGCAGCACTTGTTTCAGAAGCTGCCCTAGGTCAGGTGACTCCTCTGTGAAGGGTGGGCCTTACTTTCTGGGTCTTTCAAAAATCGTGAACGAAATGTAAGTTTCTGGAAGCCCTAAGACCAGGCCAGTCAGCGCTCGCTGCTCCAGCTCGCCCGTCCACGATGGTTCTGGCGGCAGCTGAGATCACCTGCTGGGCGGGCACATGACAGGATGTATGCCCAGCCCACAGCTGCCCCTCAGCCATGCCCCGACCCTTCACTGGCCACTGGGGTGAGCTGATGGACAGGGCCCCCTGGGTCGCAGCTGTCTGATCTCGTCTGGCTCAGAGGGCAGGTTCCTTTCCCTCCTCTAACAGAAACACCCACCAGCCAGCTTGCATGATATCTGGGTGGAAAAAGGCATTTCCTAGGAATTCCCCCAGCTTGCTGCTTCTTTCCACATATGCATGATTAATGTGTAGCAAATGGCCTGGAGGTCCGAGGACAGTGGACAGAGACCCCACCTGGGGGGTGTGTGCGCCCCAGCACACAGAACCTGGAGCCCACCAGCACTGCAGTGAGGAGCACGAGCTGGGGTCTGCGCTCAGCTCAGCCACTTTCTGCTGTGTGACCTTGGGCAGTGGCCTGGCCTCTCTGAGCTGCCTCCTTCTACTGTGAAATGGGAGAACAAGTGCTCCTGCCACATAGGGGTTCTGGGTGTTAAACGGGGTCCCGCGGCCTGGTGCCTTTCTCGTGAAGGTGTAGATGTGGTTTCACGGGTACAGGGCACCCTTCTGTGCGTCAGCCCTGACCTGCCACCTTGCCTTTGTCCCCAGTGTAACGTTCCGGAAGGAGGGCTGGTGCCCAAGTCCCTCTACTTGGCGGAAGAGGAGCAGGAGCATGCAGACCAGCTGCGCCAGTGGCGGGAGACCTACCAGTCAGCCAGCGTGCTTCGCGGGGCCCCCCACGAGGTGCTGGGCCCCGCCTGGGAGGGCCCCCTGGGCTGGGAGTCATCTTGGGAAGGGCCCGAAGCAGAGACTGACACAGGATTCCGTGCCAGCAACTCGGTTCCGCGTGTTGGTCAGGCAGCGACTGTGGGTCACCCCCAGATGTACCAGATAGAGGGTCTGCGGGACCCTCAGCGCCCTCCCCCGTGGTGGCGGGTGGGGGCAGCCCTGCGCCGACTCCGGCTTCCCGCCTAGGGGCGGGGAGGCTCTGGCCTGGACTCTCAGAGCTCGCCTGTCCCCGCAGGTGGCCGTGGAGATTCTGGAGGAGGAGTCGGTCATCACCTGGGACTTCGACATCCTCCGGGGGGACGTGGTGTTCAGCCTGTACCACGCCAGGCAGGCGGCCAGGCCGGGCCCCCGGGAGCCGGCGGACCACAGCAGGGTCCTGGGCACCGACTACAGCCGCGTGGAGGCCCCCCTCATCTGCCGGGAAGGGGAGAGCATCCAGGTGGGCACCTGGCTCATTCCTTCCTTCGTCCCGCGGGGCTGAGCGTGTGCCGGGGTGGGTGCGGGGGCCCCATGGAGACAGACTCGCCCCAGCCTCAGGGGCCTGCGGGCCACGGGAGGGAAGGGCTGGGGGACTCCAGAGCCTGGCCTCGCACTGGGGGCTAGTGCAGCACTGGGCGTGGGGCCTCGGTCTGCCCCGCTCACATGCTCCCCACGGCTTCCGGGCACGTCAAGTCCCAGAGCCCACGTGACAGAGAAAACGCAAGGTCGTGTGGCGGGCGTGTGGGCCACCCCTGCTGACCCCACGTGCTTGCAGGTCACACACCACAGTCCCAGCACACACACAAGCACTCCTACCACACACATACACACATAGGCACCCACACCACATGCTGACACACATGTATATACGCACAACACGTGCACGCACAGGCCGCACACCTGCACACTTGTGAACACACATACACTCCACACCCCCGTGCGCGACACCCAGCAAGCACTGCAGAGCTTCTGGGTTGCTGAGCTGCGGGCCGTCATGCACATCCCACGCCAGCACACTGCCCACCACCAGCTCATTGAACACCCCAAGCCTCTCTCAAGCAGCTCTTCTCACCCTGACACCCCCTTTCTTGCTCTCCCTAAGCCCTCAACACTCACCACTGCTCCCCCCTGCCTCGCTCCGCAGCTCCTGGGCTTGCAAGTCCCACAACAGAACAAAACCCACTTCCAGGTGGTGAACCAGGCATGCACTGCGGCCCCGCAGCAGCAACCCCATGCCTGAGCCCCCCAAGCCGGAAGGGCCCTCAGCTGCAGGGAGAAAACACCAACGGGCGTGAGGGTGGAGGGGGAGCCTGCAGGGGCCTTGTGGGTGGTGGCAGGCGTGGTGCTGTGTTCCAGGGCTCGCATGTGACCCGCTGGCCCGGCGTCTACCTGCTGCAGTGGCAGATGCACACCCCCCCGGACAGCGCGGCCTGCGGCCTCCAGGGCGCAGAGGATGTCCTGGCTGCCCGGCACAGCCCTGGGCCCAGGTGCAAGCTCCTCTACTACTATGAGGTGCTGGCGTCTGAGGACTTCAGGTAGGTGGGGCCTGGCGAGGGCCCTTCCACCCCGGCGGGGCTGGTGCTGGTATTGTTAGAACCTTCCAGCGGCTCAGCACCGTGGGGTCAGAACTGGGGTGGGACGCCGCGTCCAAACTGCTGCCAGCGAAACTTACCAAAACCCAACGTACCAGGCTGGTTTGTCGGGGGAGAAGGGGAGCCCGAGCTCTCGTTCTTGAGCTCCCCTCATTCCTATAATTCCAGGAAATGGTTTAGAACATTCCAGAGCAGTCCTAGTCTGTTCTAGACAGGGCCTCACTGACTACTTTTCCCGAGAGTTGCTTTCAGAGACACGGGGTAGCGGGTAGGACGTCCTGCCTGCTGCGTGCCGAGCTGGATGGTGGGACTGCGCCTCGGGCCGCCCCCCAGGAGGGCTTGGCCGCTGGGGCATGGAGTGGGAGGTCACTAGACAAGTGGGCGGGAGAGAAGGAGCTGCTGGCAGTCTGTGCAGACCTGCTGGGCACCGAGACGAGGGACAGCAGGAGCTGAGTGCAGGCCAGTGAGGCCTGATTGCAGAGCCTGGGTGAGGCAGCAGAAGGGCCAGCCTGCTCAGGCCTGGGCCCCCGTCTGGGCCACACTTGGTCCGCAGGTCCCTGAGTGGTTTGCGGCAGGCTGGGCTTTCCGCTGGGATGCAGGATGCAGGATGCAGGAAAGTGGGGGAGCTTCATTCTCATGACTTCCCTTGCTTTGCACTTGGCCTCTGCCCCCTGGGGGGTTACCAGCCCTGTGGAACAAGCCCGGGGGGCCTCATTTGCAGCATCAACAGCTTTTCCGCTGCTGCGCGTGGGCCCCAGGGCCGTGTCGCCAGCAGAAGGTGACGCGTGTGCCTCGCCCTCCGCCCCAGGGGCTCCATGTCCAGCCTGGAATCCTGCACCAGCGGCTTCTCCCAGCTCAGCGCCACCACCTCTTCCTCCTCCTCCGGCCAGTCCCACAGCAGCTCCCTGGCCTCCAGATAGCCAGCCCTGAACCCAGCGGGGCAGCTACTGGCCTCCAGCATCCAGAAGTGGCCAGGACAGAAAGCTGGCTGGCCTCGGGGCCTGGACCGTGGGGGCTGCAGCCTGGGTCTGGTTGCTCCTGAAGTCCGGGTGTCTGGAACCAACAGCAATGACCCAGCTGGTGGATTCGGGAGGTTGCAGGACAGAACCATCTTCTTCAGACTTCCAAACAAAAAGCCAATGGATGCCTTCCCCATGCAGGGAGCCTATCCCCTGAGGCTCCCTCCCTCTCCCCTAGGACCCTATGAAGGCAAAGCGCATCCATCTCAGATCGTCTTACCAGCCTGCTTGAGCACCAGGGTCCCTGAACCCTAGTTGCCGGGGGAACGGAGAACACGGATTGGCCAGCAGCGTCCTCTGTCTAATCTGGACCAATCTCTGTGTGGGGAGGGGAGATGCGGTGCTTGGTCCTGATGCCATCTGTTCTGGAAAGCACAAGTAGGGTGTCTTTAGGAATATTGGGGTCCCTTCCAGAAATGGGGGAGAGAGTTCTGGGTTAAGAAAAATAATGGGTGCTCACCATAATAACTGGTTCCGTGGTGATGCCCTGCGTCCCTGGGTCTGCGTGGTGAGCAGCTAAATGAGTCTCAGGCTTTCTGAGTCACAGGCTTTCAGCTGAATGAGTCTCACTACTTTCTGTAGTGAGCAGCTCACCCTGGACTGGAATTCCATTTTCTCTACCCTTGAAGGGGAAGGCCTAATCCTGACCACCCTACACTTGAAGAGCGTGGGAAGGCCCAAGGCTTCTGCTAAGTCCAGGCGATGATGATGTGGTTCTGGTTGTCATTTTACTCTGCTTCCTTCCTCCCCTGGGAGCTATTTGATTATGACTTCTTGTAGTGGTAAGTCACCGAGACCCACACCAAAGAAATGACCATGCGCATCTGCTTCAGGTCAGGCTGGATCCAGGTGCTCAACATGGTATCAGGACTTCTCTGGGGAGTAGAAGCTGGACTTTGTTGTGTCTGTCCTGGGGCAGATGTGACCCCTGAACCAGTACTAATATTGTTAGACACCTTCGGTTCTTGTGTGGGAGATGCTTGGGTCTCCTTGGCATTTGAGGACATTTCTCTTTTCCTGGGCCCTGAAAAAGGCCACAGGTCAGAGGTCAACTAGCAGTCTGTAGTCTGATCTGGCCTGTCTTTAGTGTTTTTCTGTGTTGCCTATAGCGGGATTTAAAAATTAGGGCATTTCACACGGAAATCAGGGTCTCCAGCTTCCCGTAGACATTGGGAGTATTGGCAAAATGGAGCCACTATGTAAAGACAACACAGCTGCACCCCTGGGTGGGGCCACCTCAGTCCCCACTGCTCTCTACTGACGCACACCTACCCCACGTCACTTGTATCATCTGCCTGGGAGGGACTTCACAGAGCAGCTCTGCCTGCAGTCTGGGGGTGGCCTGGGGCGAGAGGCTCAGCCTTGCTCGCCTCTCTCAGCCAAAGTTGTCTCTGGTTGATACCTGGAGTCTCTGGGCTTTGTACAACTGTGGGAACGGTCACCTCCATGTCAGCTCAACATGAGGGGGCACGAGAACAAGGACCTACTTCCTTCCATACCAGCCTCAATCCCAAACCCAGGGCGGAGGCAAGAAGTGACATCTTCTCCCACAGAGGGGGCCTTGGCCTCTCCTCTTAGTTCTCTGCTTCTCAGGTATAGAAACAAAATACAGAACTCTGCATCTGCATCCAGGGGTGTGTGGGGAGTGGGGATCGGAGACGTTCTCGAGACGAGATGTCCCTGTGTCGCTGGGCATTTATCACTGAGCGCAATCTGCAATATCAAACTGGCTTAAGCAACAAAGAGAATTCCCTGGCTCCAGTAACAGGGCTGTCTGAGGGTGGACAAGCTCCAGGTATGGCTGGATCCAGGAGCCCTGTGTGTGCATCCTCTCGACCTCTCCCAGGCGTCTTTGCTTGCTTGCCTCGGCCTCTCCTCCACCTGGAAGGTACTTCCAGCAGCCCCAAGCCTGCAGCCACAGGGCTCACAATCTCTAAAGCTGAGAAACAGTCTCTCCCCATCTCAGACCCCGGGGAGCTCTGCTGGGCCCTGTGCTTGCTTTGGCCAAGGGGCTGACGACCTGTGAGTGCTGTTCCCTCTGGAAGGAACAGTGGGATGCGGGAGGGTCAGTCTCCTGAGAACAAGGGGAGCTGGGCCACAGAAGCCACGAAGGTCTTGGGGACCCACGTTCGAGCATCACCAACCCACAGGTCATTCTTTAGGAGGCTTGAAATGATAAAACCCAAGCTCTTGGCCTCTGAATTTCCCACCTAGACCTCTGAGCTGGAAGCTCCTTGTCTTGGCATCTCTCTCTGTCTTGCTCACTAACCTGTGGCCAGGACGGAAACCACCCACTAGCAATAGAACTTGCTCAGGCACAGGGGTTAGGAGCCTGGGCTTTTGAATTTAGATGGGGTGGGGTACAAGCCCCCGCCTCCCTTTCCTGGCTGTGTAACCTCCAGCAGGTGACCTTACCTCTCTGTGCCTCAGTTTCCTCATCTGTAAGATGGGGATAGCAGTGCCTACCTCATTCACTGGGTTAGAGTGGCATAGAAGGAGGCAGAGGCTGCACGGTCCTCAGCCCAGCGCCCGCACAAAGCACCGGCTACGTGCCAGTGGTTATTTTATTTAATGCTTTGCATCCAAAGACCTCAGGCTCCTTCCTAAGACACCTGTCACCGTTTTTCATGGACAGAGGGCTCAGCGCCACGTGCATCCAGCGAAAAGTGGGTGTTTCCCTGTGAGCTGTGTATGCAGTCAGACATTCCCTTAGAGAAACTGCATTTTGGGGAAACCCACTAATTTGGAAATGCACCCTTCGGCGTCCAACTTCCCTCCACCAGCTTGAGAATGTTCTCTCCACAGGTTGACATAAAAGGAGTTTAAGACTTTTCCTCCCTACCCTGCACTTTCTAGAATGTCTCCCTCCCATCCTGTAAAATGAGTTTTCAATGAGAATAGTGTGATTCCTTCCAGTCAATAAAACATGACGTTCCTTGTTCGCCTGCTCATTGGCTTCAACCTGAGCGTTAAACGTTTTAGATTTGGATGTAACTCACCTGCTTCCTAAACCCTGGGCTCCCCAAGGCTGGTTCAGGAATTCCTCAGCTGTTGTCCATAAGACTCGCGAGGGGTGATAGCACCCTCAAGGTGCAATTGCTTCTTGGGAGGGGAAAGGAGGTACCCCCCCAAAATCACATTTTTATGTATAAAGCAGAGCTCTAATGTTTCCTGGAGCTGCTGTGACAAATCACCACAATTTGGTGGCTTAAAACAACCATCCTCACAGTTCTGGAGACCAGAAATCTGAAATCAAGGTGCCTTAGGGCTTTGCTCCCTCTGGAGGCTCCAGGCAGACCCTTCCTGTCCTCCCAGCTACCTGGGGCTCCAGGTGCCCTTGGCTTGTGGCCACATCCCTCCAGCCTCTGCCTCCACGTCACACGGCTTCTTCCTGTGTCTCTTCACGTGACGACACAGCCATTGGATCTGGGGCTCACGCTAGTCTAGGATGATGCCATCTGGGGATCCGTCACTAACTCCATCTTCAGAGACACCATTTCCAAAGGTTACACTCTGAGGTTTTGGGTGGATGTGAATTTGGGGGAGATGTTATTCAACCCACCCAGCACAGATCCTGCAGTTTATCAGTGGTATTAAATTGCAGGTGCCTAGGGCCTGCTCGCCTGCTGCCCTGGGGTCTTGGGGGGTGTCCTGATTCTACTTGCCAGGTGTCCAAGTGAGGGAAGGGCCTGCTGTCCACACGCCTGGGGGCATCCTGAGGGGTGGGGGCCTTGCCCAGTGCCATCAGGCTTACAGTCACCCCCTGGGGACGTGAAGCTGGCAGCCACACACATCATGGGGCTCTGAAAAGGCGCCCTTGCTTTGGGGTGGGAGGCGGGGGACAGGCACTTGGCGGCAGAGGGTGTGACGGTATGGGGCAGTCTGCTGCGCCGGCAGTGAGAGCGTATCTGACCGGGAGAGGCGTTGGCGCCCTGCCTCAGCGCGGCACGTTCACAACACTTGCGCATCCCTGCGGCAGGCCACGGGGCTCCGGGCAGTGGGGTGGGGCTCTTGAGGGAGCAGCCATCTGACTGTGGTGCGGCTGTCTGGAGAGACAGCGTCCCGTGGGGCAGGGGCGCTGGGACTGAGCCTCAGGTCACTGCTGACGTCTGTCGGGCAGAATCACCCCCTGGGGTTCGGGCACATTCTCCCAGGCTCCTGGGGCCCCGAGCTGCCCCTGGGATGCATCCTCCCTCCGAGGCTGGGGCTGGGCCCAGTGCAGACTCCAGGGGCCTCCAAGGTGGCCAGTTGCTGAACCAGGGCCTCGTCAGGACTGCTGTGCTCCCTGTGGCCTAGAATCTGCCTAGTCTGTGCCAGGACTGGAACCTTCCCTCTCAGCTGCCGGCGTAGCAGGGCCGATAGAGCTGTCCTTTGCGGACAGTGGAGCTTCTGAGATTGGGGTCTCCTCAGACCCTCTGGAGGTGCTCCCTGTAGATTCCTGGACCCCTGTCCCCCTAGGTTCTGCTTCCATGGATCTGAGATGGGGTCCAGCAGTCTGCAATCAGAGAACATTCTGGGGGCACACATTCTGATGACAGGTCACTTGGGAAGTATGACTGGGAGATGCCAAGGTGAGTCGAAGGTGCTGGAACCTGCCCTCACTCTCCTCTCTCTGTCCGGCCGTGAACAAGGGGAACAAAATGGCCAGAGCAGCCCAGGGCCGCTTGATGCATTAAAGCGAAATACAGAATGAACCTCCAGGTGGAGCTGAAACACAAGGCCCCTGGGGGAACACGTGGGCTGGTGGTTTACATTTCAGGAAGGAGGAGTTACAACTCCAGTGTTGCCCAGCTGGCCCCGCCTGCTATGAACGACCCCCCACCCCCACCCCCCCTGCTCTTCCCTCCAGCCTGGGGTACAAGCCCAGAGGCTGCGAAGGGGTCGAGCTGTCTCGGGCCTGGCAGCACTCAGGCGCCTGATGGGATGTGGCCCGTGGCAGAGTCTTGGGCGGGCTCGCCACCGGTCTGTCCGCATCATCCTTGGGGCTGACAGGAAGGGCAGGAGACCCATGCCTGCAGGGGCTGGCTGGGCCGGGCTGGCTCCCGGATTCACGCCCTTCTGCTGCGTGACTTGTCTCTTCCCCTTTCCCCTGAACGCAGCCTGGCCTGGGGACTGTGATAGAACGAGGTGTAAGTGAGGTCACACTTGTTCTGAGCCCAGGTTTCCAGGGACCCTGCAGGCTTCTACCCAAAGTCTGTCTTCATTTTGATCCCATCACAGACCTCAAGGGTCCCCTTGGCAGAGCCCGACAAGAAGGATTTAACCAGCAGGCAGAGTGCGTCCAGACAAGGTTTACTAGACGGAGTTCAGACAGGGAGGACAAGCTGGCTCCGAAGTGAGTTCCAAGGGGTCTGCCTGTTGGGCAGGGTGGAGAGTAACGTGTAATGTGCCTTGGGTGGGCGACACCGGAGCGTGCCCAGAAGAGTCACACGCTTCTTCGTGAGTCGCGTCTCATTCTCTCAGGTCTCACCCTGGGTGTTGACCCTAACGTGCTAATGAGGCCCCGTCATCCCCTTTTAAGCGGGAAGCAGATTTGAGCTAATCTGTCTCTTTGCCAATTGATTTGCAATAAAGCTGTTTTGTTTTCTCAAACCCTGATGTCTTGGTATCGGCCTCTCTGCACTTATGGCAGCAAACTCACTGCTCACTAACAAGGATGCGCCTTGTCACACAGGGCACAAATCTCACCTGAGGGCACTGCCTTCACGGCCTCATCTAAAGGTAACTAAGGGGCCTCCCTGGTGGTACAGGGGTTAAAAACAGCTATCGCCAGCCACTGCAGCATGAGTTCGACGCCTGGCTGGCCAGGGAGCTACCCACATGGCGCAGCAGACCTTTCCTGTCTCGCCTGCTGCTCCCCTCAGCAGTGGATTTCAGTAGATCCACCTGTTCTGCTCCCCACTCTGTCTGGTGAATCCTCTCACAGCGCCCCCCCATCTCTGGCCCACACCCCAGCTCTTGCATGCATATATAAATAAATCTTAAAAGAAATAATAAAGGTAACTAAGCCAAGGCTCCACCTCCTGACCCCACCCCATTGGGACTTGCAGGTTTCAACACACAAAATGTGGACACACACCTCCAGCCCTCGACACGCAGGGGTCCATCTGAGGACCTGCTGAAGCAACGGGACACAGCACAACACACACACTCCTTGGGTGGGGCAGGGTGGGGGTTCTACCCCCCATGGCCTCCAGTCCCAGTCTCAGTCTGCAGTGCTGAGGCAGGGAGGCTGCAGGCGAGGGCAGCAGCCGCAGGAGCAGGGAGGACTGAGGGGTGAGGGCATCACTGCGCCCTGGCCTGTGCCTGCTTTTTCAAAGAGAAACCAGACGCCCGGAGTTGTCAATGTCTTGGCTTATGTCCTGGTGGCTGATTGAGTCTACCGAGTTATGCTGAGGATGAAACCCGAGACACAGCCTCGGCGTCACCTGGGAGCTTGTTAGGGCTGCCTCTCGGGCCACCCGGCCCAGGCGGGAGGGCGTCTTATTTAGCAAGCCCTCCAGGTGACCCGCGTACAGATTAGAGCGTGAGAGGCTCCTGATGAGGCAAAATACAGCAAGTCCTCAAATAATGTTTCGTTACAACACTAGCGAGAACTGTGGCGGAAGTTCATAGAAATGAACACCCTGAGGCCCTGGTGTTGCCCCACCTGGGACCGGGCCACTTAGCTAGGCCAGTTTCCAAGACCTTCTTCATGACCCGAAGCGACCCCATCGGCGAGCAGATGGTGCTGACTCGGGTTAGCAGCCCCTGCCTGCTGGGACCACGAGCCCCGAAAACCTCGACTCAGGACTCAGACACGGCCCGGGGGCTCCTTTTATATCAATTTATTATTCAAGTGATAGAAAAATCTCCTGGGCGGCAGGATGACAAGGTAGAAAGCCGTAAACATGATCACTTCCTCCCTGTCCCTTCAAAGGCGCTTCCCGTGGCAGGAAGCAGAATTCTTGGCTACTCTGGCGATGAGGTCTGAAGGAAACGGCGCCGTGCCGTGGCTGTCTCCTCACTGCCCTGGTCAAGAGGCTGGCGGGCCACGGTCACAGTTCAGTCACGGGGGTTTGCTTGCTTGAAGCCCCCACCCTGGGGGGCTGGAGGCTCTTTGGCACCTGGGCAGGTCCTGGGGAGCCAGGCCTTGTGGGCAGCAGACATAGGCAGGCAGGGAAGAGGCAGAGTCCACCTGTGGGGCGCTGCACTGCTTGGGGTGCACCTGCTCAGCAGGCCGGCTGGCCGGGGAGGGCCCAGGGCCGGGTGAGGGGCTGAGGCACATGTGCGATCAGAAGCTGCAGCCCTGGCTGAGACCACCCAGGCGGGCGGTTGCTTTGGGCTGGAAGGCGGGTCCTGCTAACATCAGCTGGGGCAGCTGGGCGTTTCAGTCCTTGAAGGGGTTGTGGGTGTCGCCCAGCTGCTCCTTCTCTGCCGCCAGGGCCTCCCCGCTCATCTCCTGCAGCGGATGGTAGACATAGGCCCCGTCGAGGTGCCGGCCCCGCTCTGCTCTCGAGCCCAGGAGCAAGGACACATTGGCCACTGTGCTGATGAGCAGCAGGAAAACCAAGCCCAGGGTGAGGGCCAGCCAAGTGGTCCTGGGGACAGGAGAGACGGCAGGGTGGGTGTTGGGCTGATTCGGGACTGGGGAGTGCTGAAGGGGTTCCCGTCTGCTCCGACCCCTTTGCTCCACTCAGCACTGGGGACAGAACTGGTTCTCAGGACCACACGGGGACAGCCTTGCAGGGACGGCATGTTCCCAGAGTGGTGGGGACACATCCATGTGCAACAGTGGCAGAAGGTAAAAAGAAAGACCTCAGGAATGTGAACGATGTGCAGAAATCTAGTTAAGTTTTAAAAATAAAAACTGTGCTGGTCAGGGGCCTCCCTGGTGGCGCAGGGGTTAAGTCTCAGGACTATGAAGCTATCCGCAAACTCTGCAGCACAAGTTCGATCCCCGGCCAGGGAGATGACCCACAACGGCGCAGCAGACTTCTCCTGTCTCCCCGCTGCCTCCCTCAGCAGTGTATCTCAGTGGATCCACCTGTTCTGCTCTCCACTCTGTCTCTGGTGAATCCTCTCACCCCCTGCACCTCTGGCCTGCACCCCAGCTCTTATATGAATAAATAAATCTTAAAAAAAATTGTGCAGGTCAAACAACACAGCAGGGAGCCATGGCCCAGGAGGCCTCAGATGGCATCAGTCCTGCGCCCCAGAGGATGCTGGCGAGGGCCAGGCTCTGCTCCATGGTCCCCCAAGTGGACAGAGCAGGGGCTGCCACCCATTCCCCCAGGGCAGGGTCCTCCAAAGACCTTCTCCAACAAGTGGGCCTTTGGCTGAAACCTTCAATGTAAGACCAGACCCGACGGCCCATTTCCCTGGCCTTGTGGGAAGCTGCTGCTGTGGCTGGGTCTGCCGGGGGCTCAAAGGCTCACACCTGGGGAGCCTGAGCTCATGGTGGGGCTGGGGCTCCTGATGTCCCCGCTGGGTACATCTGTCCTGAGCTCCAGGGCTCGGCCCCTAGGGCAGTGCCGGGGGTTTTCCCTCCCCCAGCGGGTCCCGCCTCCAGAGGGCTCAGGGTGGGCAGTGCACCTGGGTGAGAACCATGAGCAGAGGCTCGCAAACCAGGGTGCCTGGACCAGCCGTGAGGATGCCAGGGAGGATGGTATTAGACACTCGGTGGGCTGCACCGAGGCCTCCTGATGCAGAAATGGGGTGGGTGGGGGCAGACACCCTCCAGGAGATCACACTTAAGACCCGCTTCACGGAAACTGAGGGACTCCCAGCATGAGGCCCAGTGTGGAGGTGCCGGGAACTGATGCAGTTCCTGAGAACAGGGGGCTGCAGCAGAGTCTTGGGCTGGGAGAGGGAGCCCAGCCCAGCCCAGCCCCAGTGCCCACCAGTGGCCACAGGTCCCTCTCACCATCTCCCTGGAGGCTCAGCTGTGGCCCTCCCTGTGCTTATGCTGAAGTGTCACCTGGCTGTTCAGAAGCCACGTCCTTGGCCGGCCCTTGAGCAGGACTGAGTCTCGCGGAGGTGAAGAGGAGGGAGCGGGGGATCCCCACCAGCCCTGCCAGGGACCGATTCCAGCCATCACCTACCCTGTGAGAAGGGAGAGTTCTCCTGTCCTCACGGTGGCCTCCAGGGGCCGCAGACACTGCTTCACTGTAAGAAACCAGGGAGACGCTGAGGCGGGGAGGGAGGGGCCCCCCTGCTGCCCTGGGAGACTGGTGGGAGGCTATACCTTGGGAAAAGATGCTGCTCAGGGCAAGCGACCCCGAGAGGCTGCAGTTGCCTGTCTGGGGGTCACAGGGGCACTGGTGCTCACACCTGCAAGGTTGCTGGCAGCCTGGCCCATGCCAGCCGAGCGGACACTCTGCAAAGAGGAGACGGAGGGTGAGGCCTCAGGGGCAGGGCCTGTGTGGAGAGCACGGTTCCTGGTGTGCCCAGCCAGGGGCCTTACCCTGCTCACAGGTGTCTCCAGTAAAGCCAGGGGGACAGGAGCAGGTCCCCTGGACGGGGTCGCAGGCGGCTCCGTTGCGACACAGACACTTGCGGGCACAGTCCTGGCCGAAGGAGCCATTGGTGCAGGCTGGGATGGAGAAAGCAGGTCTTTCAAATCTGGCTCTGCCCCTCCCAGCTGGGGGCCCACTGGGGCTGCAGGTTGTGGGCACCCCAAATAGCTCTGTGGGTTCACATATTCTCCTAACCACAGAATTAGGGAACCTACTCTGCCAGGTGCTGAGCCTTGCCCTTGTGGGGACATTTCTTCAGGGAGCGGGACCAGGAGGCAAGAATGCCCACTCAGGAGGAGGGCTGGCGGGAGAGACCACGTGGGGGAGGGCAGGGGCCAGGCGTGGGGCCCTGGCAGGTCACCATAGCAAGGAGTTAGGCAGCTATGGAAGGCTTGATGCCTTGGATGGTGGGTGCAGAGGATGGAACTGAGTCCCCCCAAAAGACAGGACCTTATCCTGGAATCTGTGAACATGACCTTATTTGGAAATAGGGTCTCTGCAGACATCATTAAAGATCTCGAGATGAGATCACTCTGGATATAAAGTTGTCCTAATCCAGTGACCTGGGGTGAGAGAATGGGAGGGGGCTGAAGACAGGGGAGATGGCCATGTGACTGCAGAGGCAGAGAGTAAAGGGAGGTGGCCGCAAGCCAAGGAATGCCAGGGGCCGCCAGGGCCTGGAAGAGGCAGGAAGGATCCTCCCTGCCTTTCTGAGGGAAGGAGGCCCTGCCCACACCTTGATTTTAGAGTCCTGGCCTCCAGAACTAAAAGTAAATTTCTGTTTTAAGCCACTGGGGGCAGGACCCAGCACACCCTTTGAGGGTCTGTGCATTCTGTGGTGGCCCTAGCACATTAACCCCACCGCCATGTGCCAGGGTGGGGGGGCTGACTCGTGGCTTTTACCTTCACTGCAGTTGGCTCCTGTCCATCCGGCCTCGCAGCGGCAGCCAGCTGCCAAGACAAGATAGAAGGCAGGTGAGGATCCAGGCAGGGCAGGGCCATGTGAGCTGGGCGCCCAGCAGCGCTGCCTCCCCAGAGCCCCACTCACTCTCAGTGCAAAGCCCGTGCCCGCTGCAGTTGGAGGGGCCGCAGTCCAGCCGGTTGCAGGCGGCACCCCGCCAGAAATGCCCTGTGCGCTGCCTCCCCAGAGCCCCCACTCACTCTCAGTGCAAAGCCCGTGCCCGCTGCAGTTGGAGGGGCCACAGTCCAGTCGGTCGCAGGCGGCACCCCGCCAGAAATGCCCTGTGCACTGGCAGTGCCCTGCCACACAGGTCCCGTGGCCACTGCAGTCCGGCGGCTGGCAGCGGGGCTCGTGCACACACACCACAGTGGACACGTGGCGGGGACAGCGCCACATGTTGTCCTGGCTGCAGAGAGAATAGTTTGTGAAGAGGGGCCCAGGTCGGCACCTCCAGCCCCCAAGTGCCACCTAGGAAGGCAGACTCTGCCCCCACTTCTCTGGGAAGAGCCATTTTATTGGTTCTTTCTGTCTTCCTCATCCCAGGGCCTTGGCACAAGCTGTTCTCGCCGTGCCTGCCTAGCCACCATGTCCTTCAGAGCTCAGCACAACTTCACTCTCCTCAGAGATCTCCTGAATGAACCCCCCCCCCCACCAAATGGGTGGTGATGGAACATGCCACATAGCCCGGTAGGCAGCGAGGTCACACCGGGCCCCCAGGGCTTGGCACACAGCAGGTACTCAGTATGTATGCAGACAGTCGGGGGACAGGCCTGGAGTTGGACCCTCAGCCAGGGGGCTCTGGCGCGCTTACCAGTGATCTGACGGGTAACTGGCCAAGGTCCCGTTGCGCACAAAGGTGGCAGAGCCGCCCCCATCCAGGTTGATGGCGTTGACCACGTCCTGTTTCAGCAGGAACTCTGCCATCTCCCACAGGTTAATGCTGCGCACAAGACCATTATCCCTTCATTATCCCGTGGACAGCGTCGTGTCCACTGCAAAGGGGTTCCATTCCAGCCCCCGAACCTAACGAGACACGTGACCAATACGCGACTGTGTCACCAATGTGGCTCAGCTTCCCGCAAGTGGGACACTATCCAGGGTTATCAGGGCGAGTCTGTGGAAAGCACCCCTAAAAGCAGAGTTTTCTTTGGCTGGTGGCAGGGGAGGGGAGATGAGGGATACTAGAAACAGAGCATGGGGGTACACAGAGGTTCGACGTACACTTGAAGGGGTGGGGGCACGTCTATGAGAAGGAATGTGGGCACTGAGTGAGGTCCCCCACTGAGAGACCTCAGTCCTACAACAGCAAGGAACACCTGCCAATGACAGAGGTGAGCCAAGGACCCCACCCACTCCCCTCGAAGCATCCTGCCCAGCAACTGCCAGAACCTGTCCCTGGGATGCTGCGCAGGCCCAGTGAGCCCTCGGACTCTGCCCTTCGGAGCTGAGATCTGCTGGCAGCTGTTTGTGCGAATCTGTCACACAGCAACGGCAAACCAATGCCCGCTCTTCACAGAGGAAAAGACCGCGGCTCAGAGATGGAGTGACTTGTCTGGGGCACAGGGCTAGCTGGGGAACGCTGGGGTCGGAACCCGGGTGCCCCCTGCCAACTTTGTGCTCATCTTCTTTTACCCCAATTAGGGTTCAGGAGGGAGGCGCCTAAGTGGGGAAACCAAGAGCAAGTGCGCGGTGCCTAATGAGTCCTTGGAAGAAGGACAGACCTAGGCACCCTCCTCCCATGGGACAACAGACAGAGGACACTGTGACATCCCCAGGAGCATCTGGGGTCTGGCAGTGGCTGCCAGTGGCTGTAATTCCTCAAAGCAGGACTCAGACTAGCCGCTGAGGCTGGTTCCGCACTCACCCCCGCTGCTCTGTCTGCCCATCTGCATGGAAGAGCACCAGCTGCCCCTTCCGATCATGGCCCACAGCCGTCCTGGCTGATATCACGTTCACGAATTTGCTAAAGGAACCTAAGGGAGAAGCAGTGCATCAATGGCCTGGTCCTTAGGAACTCCTGGCTCTGCAGGCCACTTTCTGCCAGTCTGACGCCCTCTCACCAACCAGCAGCTCCCTGTTCCAGCCCAGTCAGGGAATCCTTCACGCAGCCCAAAGGCTCTTAAGTGTGAATCACATCACACACGTCTCAGACCAAAACCCAAACACCCCAGCGAGGCCAGGACCACCCTGCTTGCTCGTCTACTGCCTCTCCCGGGCTCCCCTCTCTCCACCTAGCAGACATTCTCTGTTCCCTCTGTGAACTGGGCTTCTCCCCAGTTCCTCCCATGGCTTGCTCCTCTGTCAGTCACCTCCTCACTGAGGCCGTCCTTGATTGCTGGCTCCAAAACAGCTAGTTTTGGGGCATCCTTGGTAGCGCAAGGGGTTAAGTCTCAGCACTATGAAGCTATTCGCAGCCACTGCAGTATGAGTTCCATCCCCGGCCAGGGAGCTACCCACAGGGCGCAGCAGACCTCTCCTGTCTCCCCCTGCTCCCCTCAGCAGTGTATTTCAGTCAATCTGCCTATTCTGCTTCCCACTCTGTCTCTGGTAAATTCTCTCACCCCCACACCCCTCTGCACCCCAGCATAAATAAATGTTTAAAAATAAAATAAAATAGCCAGTTTCTACCTTAGGACCACTGCATCCCTTTCCAGCTCTGGTATTCCAGATGGTATACATCCCAGGGGTTCCAAACTCAAGTGTCTATTAGCTCAGCCAGAGGGCCCATTCAAACACAGAGGCTCGGACCTCACCCTCAAGGATTCTGGTTCCATAAAATTCTGCATTTATAACGAGCTCCTGGGTGATGCTGATGAGGATCCACCAGCGTTTACAACACTGCCCTATCCCTCCCCTCGAGCTCTTTGCCTCCTTTATTCCTTCCCCCAACTTTTTCTTTCTTAGTGCTTGCCACTTCTTTTCAGCATGCTAAATACACATTTCCTGTCATATATATTCCATGAGAACAAGAATCTTACCTGTCCTAAATCTCTAATACCAATAAGAGTACTTGCTGAGAGACTAAGAATAGGCCCAGGAAGGCTGCTGTGGACTTCCCAGCCCCTCAACACACCTGTCTCCTGGGTCTTATCACACTCGGTAGCCTGGCTCTCATTGATGTAGATGCTTCCATTACGAATCAGCCACACGACACCACTGAGCAACTGCACAAAGGGATTCTCGGTGTCCAGCACCTCTTCCTCAGATAGATACCTGAACACAGAGAAGGTGTGAGGGTCACTTACTTCAGGGGACAGTCCCTCTACACCTGAGCCTTAGCACTTGCTCTTCCTCCTGACTGCAATGCTCTTCCTCCAGTTCTGACCTTGGCTGACTTGTGATGAATCTTTAAATCTCAGTCAAGCCTTTACTACTCATCCTCTCTAAAATGCAACACTCTTTACAACAGGTTCACGCTGTTTATTGTTAATTACACCCTCCCCCCCACCACACCTGAATTATCATAACTACTTCCCTGACTTTAATTTTTCTAGTAATGGGCAAAGCTGGTATGCTTGTTCGCTGTTACATCCCCGGTGCACAAAGAGAAGCTCCAAGATACTAAATGGTCAAAACTCTGCAGAAAAGGCATTACTCTCCCCAGGCTGCAGATGAGGAAAAGGTGAGGTGACTTGAACGCGGTGGCACAGCTACAACCCAAATCTCCGGCCCGCTACCTCCTACAGTCACGGGGCTCCCCGCCTCCTCACCCGGTGACCAGGGTCCCGTCGCGGCGGATCCCGAACTGCGCGTTCTGCAGCCCCCGGGAGCTGCTCACCCGCCGCCCGTCGCTCACCACGTTCCCCAGGCACTCGCCCGACTCCATGCGGAAGAAGCCGCCGTTCTGGGCGACGCTGCAGCCGGCCGCCCGCGCCGTCTCCTCCACCGTGGCGCGGCGCCTCGACGCGCAGCCGCCGGGCCCGCCGGGCTCCAGCACGGAGAAGACGCGCAGGGGCTCGGCGGCGCGCGTCAGGTGGCCGGTCACCGCGCGCTCCCCGAAGTACGACACGAAGGTGCGCACGGCGGCGCCGCGGGGCCCGGGGGTCGCGGGGGTCGGCGGCCAGCTCTCGTGCTCGCGGCTGCCGGCGCGCACCCGGGCGCAGTCCCGGGTGGGGCGCGCGCGCACGCCGAAGTAGGGCAGCAGCACGTCGTCTTCGCGGGAGGCCCTGCGGGCGGCGGGCGGCCGTGAGCGCGGGGCGCGGGCCGCGGAGGGGGCACCCCGACCCAGGCCCGCTCCCCGGAGCTGTACTCACCGCGCGCTGAAGTCGCCGGACGCCTCTCCGAGGAAGCCGAGCAGCGCCAAGAGGAAGAGGAGCCCGCGACCCATGGGGGCCGCCATGTTGGACGCGGGCCTCGCGTCACGTGCTCGCGCCCACGTGACCCCAGGCTCCGCCCGCGGCGCTCCGCTGGGGCTTGTTTAGCCTCCTCCAGGCATCGCGAGGCCCGGGCCTCCGCCTCGCGCGCGTCTGGGGGCGGGTATCGGGTGGTGGCGGGAACCTCGCCGGGTCCTGGCGTCTCTGGCCTGCGGGAGGTGCGGAGACCTGCCCTGGAGCGCGTGTTGGCGCTTCCTGTCGCGCGCTCTGCCGCCAGGATCTTTACCACTTGGGCTTTATTCACATGCGCTTTCCCCCTGGACCGTTGCTGACCTCATCACTTCCAAGGGGTGGACATCAGAGCCTTGGCCTCCCTGTTGAAGGACGGGGCGGGGCGCCCGCGGGCGAGGGCAGCCGCGGGCGAGGTGTGCGGAAGGGCGGCGCTTGTGGTCGCTTCACGCCTCTGGGTGACAAAACAGGGCAATGAGGCGAATTAGGCCAGTGGAAAAGTACCCCAGAGTAGATGAAAAGCTCCCGGGAGCTTCTGAGAGCGGTGGAGAGTCCCCAGAAGCCCTCGAAAAAGGAAACCAACACCCTAGCAGCGGGCTCCTCCCTTGGACCTCCTCCTGCTGTCAGGAGTCTCTGGCAGTAGAGCTGAGCGTGCGCCTCTTTAGTGCTATGGGCAACACTTCCTTGGCCATACGCCATAAGGCAAGGAAGCCTGGGACACGTCCCCTTGATAAAGTCCTACTGTTAGGGGGAAAGGATGTCCTAAAGCTAATTCCATACAGACTTTGTGGACTCCATCCCCACTCCACACCAAAGCCATCAGGATATTGGGAAAGACAAATACCGTCACCACCAAAGGGAAGGGTGGTGGGACCTGAGGGTGGGGTTAAGCAGCCAGGTTTGGTATAAAACCAGACACGTGAGCTTTGGGGGTGGGGGTTTCCCTTTTTGGCTCTGCGCCAGCTGCAGCGCTTGGCCAGCTCTCAGAGTGCCATTGGGTTTCCAGGTCGGTGGATCGGGTAGGATGCATTAAAGACTTTATTTCCCTATTTTTTCCCCGGAGTTGTACATTTCCTCATTTCCCCTTCCCTTGTAAATAAACCTCTTATTAACCTTTTGTGTGCACCTGCAGTGGAGTATTACTAAGTCCCTTTTAAGTGCGGGGGTGAGGACCCACAGCCAGGCAACCCGAGTTAACACTACTACTTAGCTAACTGGCCCACAGCTCACGTTCACGTTTTCCTGTTGTCCCCATTGGCAGTTTAGGAGCTGGTCAGCTACATAATTTGTGGAATCCAGTGCAAAATAAAAATGAGGATCCTTGTAGAAAAAAGAACTTTAAGAAGTGTTAAAGCAAGAGCAGCCCCTCTGTGCATGCGCCAGGCGCTTGCAGTCAGGAGCCCCTGAAGCTGAGGTTATTTTGCAGCAAGTGCTTCAGCCTTTCTTTGAGACCATGTCTTCAGGCTCCACTCCAGGGGCCGTGCCCAGGTTTGGGGGTGTTTGGGTGCCAGTGTACTACCTCACTGCAAGAGGAAGGGCAAATCTGCTTGGCCTTTGTTGCGCTGGGTATCCTGAGCCCGGCCAGCCCTTTCCACCCACAGTCTGCACCCTGAGTGCGCCAACTCAGGCCCCTCTTTGAATCACTGCTCAGAAACCTCACCAGAATCAGTGTGCTGTGTGTGTTAGGGGAAAGGATGTCCTGAGCTAATTCCACCCAGGCTTTGTGGACTCCACCCCCACTCCAGACCAAAGCCATCAAGACACTGGAAATGACAAATCCCATCATCACCAGAGGGAGGGTTGCTGGAACCTGAGGGCGGAGTTAAGCTGCCAGGGTTGGTATAAAACCAGACACCTGGATCTTGGGGGCTCTCTTGGCTTTGTGCCTTTGGGATTCCAGGTTGGTGGAACGGGTAAGACTTTATCTCCCTCTTTTCTCCCTGAGTTGTACATTTCCTCGTTCCCCTTCCCTTGTACATAAACCTTCTATTAACCTTTTTTGTGTGCCTGCAGTTGAGCATTAATAAGTCTCTTTTAAGCGCCTGGGTGAGGACCCACAGTCAGGCAACCCGTTTTATATCGGGGTTGCCCTATAATATGTGGACAGTGTCCCCCTATTACAGGGCAACCCCAAAGGGAAATGGGATGGCCTGGGTGTGAGTCCTCACCCATGAGCTTAAAAAAAACCCCTCAGAACAAGACCCAAGGGCAGGCAGACAGAAAGGTTAATAAAAGGTTTGTTTAGGAGAGAAACGAAAAGTGGGGGTGCACAGAGAATGAGAGAGGTAATGTCCTACCAGTAATGCGGCCTGAGCTGGGACACAGGTGCACGCTGAAGACAGGCAAAACCAAGTTTCCTGCAACCACACGTCCTTCCTCCTCTATTGAGCATGGCTGCTTAACTCCACCCTCAGTTCCCAGCAATCCCCCACTTCAAGAAGTGAAGTCATGGTAGATTCATAGCATGATGGGAGTTGTAGTCCTTGGCACATGGGATCTCTTTGGCACGGGGTTGGGGGATGGTGTCCATAAAACATCTGTGGGTAGAGCCCATTCAGGACATACTGTCCCCGCTAACAGCCCCAAATCCACATCCTTCCCAGAACTTCTGAATCAGATCTGAAATAAGATCTTTACAGAGGTGATTAGTTAAGATGAGATCATATGGCATGGGTGGGCCTAAATCTAGCGGGGCTGGTGTCCTTATAAGAAGAGAGGAGAGACAGAGACACACACAGGGGAAAAGTACATGGAGGCAGAGGCTGGAGGGATGTCGCTAGAAGCCAAGGAACGCCAAGGACAGCCGGCCACACCAGAAGCTGGGAGACAAGCACACGGCTGTCTTCACTCCAGCCTTCAGAGACCATGGCAGTGCCGACATCTTAATTTTAAAACTAATAAGGTCAGAGACCTCACATGGGCCTGTGGGGCAACCACAGTTGGTCCTCCTCAGTTAATCACATTAAAAACACCCTGTTCTAAGGCTAATGCATTGATGTGGAGGGATTATGTCTTTCTGATCTTTGCATCTAGTTCCTAGAATTCACCAGCAAACAACTCCCTGACCTCTAATGTCCTCTTTTGTCTGCACCAGCTAGAAGGGGTGGGTGGCAGGCCGTCTCCCAGAGTTCTGACCTCTGGTCTTCTCCCTCCTTCCATGTTCTTGCCTTGTCTGGACCTGAGGATGGGAACAGAAGGGGTTGCTGTGGGGTGACGGGGCCAGGATTTGCAGGAAGAGGGCGCTGTGGAGCCTGGAGGCGATCAGCCCTGGAGGAGAAAAGGGGGTGTGGGTGGGAGGGGCTCGCCAGGCAAATGCCAACTCCTGCTGGGCTCCAGGAGCCTAGTGGGATTTCCCCTCCTGTGAAACAGGAGGCAGCTGGAAGATTTACTTATTTATTTTTAGGCCGTTTCATTGATTTGCCGTAAGATTTACCTGCTTGTAGTGTACAGTGGATGGTGTTTTTTTTCCATAAATGCACAGCGCTGAGGCAGCATCACCTCAATCGACTTTCAGGACGTTTCATCACATCTGATATTTCTGTGGTGTGATCCCATTTGTATCGGATGTCTGGGACAGGCAAATCTGGGGAGCCAGAAAGCAGATGCGGGTTGCCCAGGGCTGAGAGCAGGGTCTGGGAGGGACCCTGAAAACAGGGTCCTGAAACAGGACCCTGAAAACAGAAAACAGCTGCAGAGTTTTAAGCCTGGATGGGGCTGGCTGTGCTGCCTGGTCCACACACTGGCAGCTCTTACATCCTCCTTGGCTCCGGGCATGCATTTCCTGAAGATGCCGCTTCCGTGGCTGATTAGCTTTTTCTCAGGTTCTCTGGGGAGGGCAGGGGATATAGCAAACATCTTGGTGTTCCCTCCACTAATCTAGAAACATGAGCAGCGTTCACACACCAGCACGTATTTACCCATGGAGGGAAAGAATAAAATGTGTGTCCAGCCTGAGCGTGGTCTGCTCGCCCATGACCGTGTCCTAAGCCCGCCCCACCTTGACCTCTGCCTCTGCAAGGGAAAGGCCATGTCTACTTTTCCCTGCACTCTGCACCAGTGCGCATCACAGGAGGCGATCCACGGACAGTGCTTGAGTCAGTGGCAGGCACATCATTCATCTGATTCACCCAACAAATATCTTTTGAACGTCCATGTCCCAGAGGGTGAGGGACTGTAGTGGAAAAATCCAAATTTTCCTGGAGCTCGCCACCCAGTGAAGGCCACAAACAAATACGTACCTGTGTCTGGCGATGGCCCTGCTGGAACAAATTCGGGCATGGCCAAGGACGGGTTCCTGCAGGGAGGTGTATTGTCGTGGGGGAAGGAAGACAGTGACATGAAAAGGGTATGTTTGAGCTGAGACTGGGACATCTAGGGAAGGGCACCATGTGGACATCAAGAGAAGAATATTCCAGAGAGACACCAGCCTTGGCCCCCGTGGGGTCTATTGAATGAATGGGTGAATTCCTAGGCACTTGGGGATATGGTTTGTTGTGATGTGCTACTGGGAAAGTTCCTCTGTTAGTTTCTGCTTCAGTGTTCTCTGTCCTAAAGGAGACCCACCCCGAACTCCGTGGTGCTCCTGTGTGACCATCTGTGTCCAGATTTAAGGACACCAGGCATAGGGCATTAGGATCCCCCATGACCTCATTTTAAAAACTTCTTCCCTGGGGCCTCCCTGGTGGCACAGCGGGTTGAGTGCAGCACTGTGAAGCTGTCTGCAGCCTATGCAGTGCGGGTTCTATTCCCGGCAAGCCAGGGAGATTCCCACATGGTGCCTCAGATCTCTCCTGTCTTGCCCGCTGCTCCCCTCAGCAGGGTTTTCGGTCATCTGCCTGTTCTGCTCCCCGCTCTGTCTCTGGTGAATCCTCTCACCCTCCTGCACCTCTGGCCTGTACCCCAGCTCTTGTATAAATAAATAAATCTTAAAAAAATAAAAATAAAAACTTTTTCCCAAATGAAGTCATGTTCTGAGGCACCTGAGGGCTAGACTTCAACACGTGAAGTTGGGGACACAACTCAGCCCATACCAGCTGCCAAGGTCCCTTTAGGGGCGGTGAGCAGTGTGACCTCCTTTCACTGAGATCAGCAGAGCTGTGTGTGGGTCCCGGCACCGGCTGGCACAGGTGAGAGCACCCTCGGGGCACTGTGTTCCCAGGGCAGGACACGGCACGGGCCTGGACGTTGTGCAGATGAGGCGGGGGCCACTGTCTCAGGTCCAGGCCCCGGGACGCAGCTGTTCTCAGCCTTGGCAAACAGCAGTGTCCCCTGGAGCTTGTCAAAGACGCAGGTTCCTAGGCTCCCCCTGGAGGCCAAATGGGACTCTGGGGCAGGGCTGGGGACTCTGCTTGCTTAACAAGATCCCCGGTGATTCGATGCAGGCAACCACAGGCCACATATTGAGAAGCTCCTCCAGGGAGGTAGCCAGCCGTGACAGGTGGAACGACCACTTTCAGGATGCAGGTGACATAGCGCCACCTCCACACGACTTGTCTTCAGTGAGAAGCTGAGCTCCCAGGGGGCGGTAGTGGGCGGTGGTGCAGACTCACGCTGCTCTTTGTGGCTCCTTTCCTGTGGCAGCTCAGGTCCAAAGAAGTGATGGCTCCTGTGGGGCTCATCTTGTGAGATTTTCTTCCCATGCCCCATTTTTTTCCTTTTTAAAGCTAAAGTCCCTTTTTATTATTTATTTTTTAAAAGATTTATTTATTTATTTATGCATACAAGAACTGGGGTATAGGCCAGAGGTGTGGGGGTGTGAGGATTCACCAGAGACAGAGTGGGGAGTAGAACAGGCTGATCTACTGAAATCCACTACTGAGGGCCTCCCCGGTGGCGCAGTGGTTGAGCGCTGGGTTGCGAAGCTGCCCATAGCCTCTGCAGCACCAGTTCGATCTCCGGCTGCTCCCTGGCCACCAGAGGAGGGTCCCACATGGCGCGCAGACCTCTCCTGCCGCCCGCTGCTCCCCTCAGCAGTGTCCTTCGGTCCTTCTGCCTGTTCTGCTCCCCGCTCTGGCTCTGGTGAATTCTCTCACCCTCCTGCGCTTCTGACTGTACCCAGTGCTTGTATGTATAAATCAATCAATCAATCAATCAATCAATCAATCAATCTTTAAAAAAAAAAAAAGAAATCCACTACTGAGGGGAACAGCAGGAAGACAGGAGAGGTCTGCTGCGTCCTGTGGGTCAGCTCCCTGGCGGAGCATTGAACTTATGCCGCAGTGGTGATAGTGCTGAGACTGAACCCCTAGGCCAGCAGGGAGGCCCTCCCCCCACCCCATGTCCCATTTTGTCTTTCATTTTCCTTTGGCAGATTTCTCCTAATGGCATTTAAATCTTGTAGCCATGAAAGGCTGTCAGACTCCAGAGACTAATCCATCCCAAACTCAGGAAGGGTGGAGTGGGGTGTAATTCCCCCTAATCCGTTCATGTGCCCCGATTTCCCTCGAGGCTGGGTGCCAGTCTTGGGAAACATTTTCCGAGTAATGTGGACGAACCCTTGAAACCTATAGAGTGCCAGGTAGGTATTAAGTTCTGGCTCCTGGGTCTCCAAGGAAACTCCCCCTTGGAAGCAATTCAGACCCGTGAACAAATCCAGAAGTGTCCTGCCCCACTGGGCCTGGCAACTTAAGCGCTGGCAGGAAAGCAGCCAGAGCAGCAGCAAAGAGGATTAGGGAGAGGGGGCTGTGTTGTCCAGCAGGGCACAGAAGGAACAGAAGATGTTTTAACTCATTCTCATGTGACGAAATTGTCCCAGATGGATGGTTGGCTGCTATTTTATTTTTTTTAAAGATTTATTTATTATTTTTTAAAGACTTATTTATGTATGCAAGAGCTGGGGTACAGGCCAGAGGTGTGGGGGGTGAGAGGATTCACCAGAGACAGAGTGGGGAGCAGAACAGACAGATTGACTGAAATACACTGCTGAGGGGAGCAGTGGGGGAGACAGGAGAGGTCTGCTGTGCCCTGGGGGTAGCTCCCTGTCCGGGGGTCGAACTCGTGCTGCAGAGGCTGTGGAGAGCTTCACAGTGCTGCGACTTAACGCCTTGCACCACCAGGGAGGCCCTGCTATTTTCTATTTTGAGGCAAAGTAAGATGATAGACTTGAAAAGCCTTCCAGCCCAAGGACTGGGTTTTAGCTGTTTTTTTTTTTTTCCAAACCTATTATCTGTCTTTAGCACCTGGCCCAAAATAAGAATCCATGTCCTTATTCAAACACTAGTGTCAAAGGGCCAGCGGCACATGGGGCCAGTCAGATTGAGGCTGGCCACGGGAAGAGCTGGCTATACGTTGGGAATGAGAGAAACCTGCATGGATCAGCTGTCCCTTCTGGGCTATACCAGTCCCCAGCTAACATGGCCACCACCGTGGCAGGGAGCACTTCCTGTCACTCAGAATTAAAGTTCGCGCTCTCAGGACTCTATGTAATCCTCACCATGTGGAGGCAACACTGAGGAAGGTGCTACAACGACCCTAGTTGTCCAGATGGGGAAACTGAGTCACAGAGATGCTCCATGACTCTGCCCCAGGACTGGAGCCTGTTCGTGCGGCACCTGGGGTTTGAACTCAGGTAGCCTGGACACAGAACCACACCGCTAATCATTAGACTATTCTGCCTTCTGTAAAGTGACACAACAGAGACTTGACGTGACATAAAGATACCAGAGGGGCCTTCCTGGTGGCGCAAGGGGATAAGCACAGCACTGTGAAGCTATCCGCAGCCACTGCAGCCTGAGTTCAATCCCTGGCCAGGGAGCTGACCCACACAGCGCAGCAGACCTCTCCTGTCTCCCTGTGGCTCCCCTCAGCAGTGTACTTTGGTCAGTCTGCCTGTTCTGTTCCTCACTCTGTCTCTGGTGGATCCTCTCATCTCCCACACCTCTGGCCTGTACCCCAGCTCTTGCATGCGTGCATAAATAAATCTTTAAATAAAACAGATACCAGAGCTCCCTGCATGGGATTCAGGCCTTCTGTGCTGCCTCTCAAGGCCCTCTCTCCAGCTCTAGGCCAGGACTTGAACTGTCTTTTTTCAGGGGCTCTTATTCCCCAAATGAAGACGCACAGCGGACATCTGAGCAAACCGTCTTTGAGACTAAAGTTCATGGGTCTCGTTAGAATTTGGGTTGTGTGGGTTTGAGGCTGGAAACGGAGCCATAGTTGTCTGAGGGCTGAGAAAGAAGACTCAACCCCGGTTCCACTGTTCTCCATTTATTCATCTGCTCCCAGGCACGCATGCCCCCCAGCCCCAGCCCCCCAGCCCCGCTCCCCAGAGGGGATGCCGCTCGGCAGCCTCGCTCATCTGTTTCTCCAGCTGTTCCTCTTCCGGTGTGACCCAGGCCTTGAGGCAGGAGGGGCCGGAGGCTTCTGTTTCATTTTGCAGGCGGGTGGTAGGTGCGGAGCTGGCCCTCCGCGGGGGGTGCTGGCGACGCCTGCCACGGCTCTCCGCTGGCTAGCGGGTACCCGGCCAGGATGTAGAGGAAGCCACCCAGGGCTGCCACGGCCGTGGCTGTGTTGTGGGAGGAGCAGCCATCTGGGGAGGGAACGTCCCCAGGGGGTGCCAGGTGACCACCATGGTCCCACCGGGCGTGCTTTCCAGATTCTGCCCAGCCCGCTTGGGGCCCCAGCGGCTCCCTTTCACTCTCAGGCCTTCTAGGCAGTCCCTGTATTACAGGTGGGAAAACTGAGGCTCAGGTGGCAGAGCCGAGCTCCCCAGTCCTGGGAGCCCACACCCCATTTCTTGACCCTGATGACCTCATTGCTACCTGGATCGGGCCTGCCCGATCCCCTGGATTCCCAAGCACCTGCCTGACTCGATAACCCCGTAGATGTCACTTAACTCTGGATTCCAAGCGGCCGCCCACCTGTAGGGTCCAGCAGGTGCCGGGAGCCAGGACTTTGTGCCCACAGACTTGGCGAAGGGAAGGGCCTAGCACGGCCCTTGGAGGGAGGGGAAGGCGGATTTCAGGAGCCTGATCAGCCAGCCTGCCGTCCACACTGACGCGGCCTTCCACATGCCAAACGTATCAGGAGCTGATATTAACCCTGCCAGCGCTGCTTGGCCCCCACTTTACAGAGAAGGAAACGGGCTCAGAGAGATTCTACAACTCGTAGTCGGAAGGGGTCAGCAGTGCCTCAGCCTAAAGAGCAGGACTTCAAATCCTCTGCCTTGGTCTACACCGCAGCCCCTGCTCCAAGGGTGTGTGCAGCAAGGAAAAGAACAGCCACCTCCTGTCCTTTGGAGCCACCTTTCTCGGGGTCTCGGTCCCCCGGGCATTTTCTTTACCTATAAATTGTTTTTCTCGCCTCTTCACTCTTCTCAAAAGATGCTGTTGGTGTTGAGCGGGTTCAGGGAACTCTGCATCCTCAGGGGTTGGGGACAGCAAAGGAAACTTCTCAGGCAGGTTTTGAAACGTTACTCTCTAAACCTCCCTTCCCACCCCCAAGCAGCTCAGGGCTGCCCTTGGCCTGGAGGTGCTTCCAGAAGCTTCCTTGCATACCTGTCTGCAGACCCTTCCACAGGACTTAACTTTCTTGCCTACTGAGAATTCTCAGGCTATAGCTCTGCGTCCCCCACCCCCCGCACCTGCATCAGGAGGGCCAGAGCAGCCCCTTAAAAATGCATCATCCAGGGGTCTCCCTAGTGGCGCAGGGGTTAAGTCTCAGCTCTATGAAGCTCTCGCCAGCCACTGCAGTCTGAGTTTGATCCCCAGCCAGGGAGCTACCCACATGGCGCAGCAGACCTCTCCTGTCTCCTACTGCTCCCCTCAGCAGTGGATTTCAGTGGATCCACCTGTTATGCTCCCCGCTCTGCCTCTGGTGAGTCCTCTCACCCGCTGTACCTCTGGCTGACACCCCAGCTCTTGTATGCATAAATAAAAGAAATCTTAAAAAAAAACCCGCAGCATCCATTGCAGCCCCCTCTGCAGGAGGGGAAACTGAGGCTCAGAGAGAAGTGACTCATGCCAAAGGGGCCAGTGGCCAAGTGTCACACGCCTGGTGGGGGCAGCCCCACCTCCTCTCACCCCTCCTAGAGGACCTTCTCCCAAGGGTGCTTCTTTCTCAGCCCGCTCTCACCCCCGGTGGCCCGGATCAGGACCCGTGACTATTTCTTCAGGGGATTGTTTAGATGGTTTCTGCCTCTTTTCCTGAGAGCCCTGCTTTCCCCAGAGCCTAGAGCAGCACCTGGCCCATGGAAGGTGCTCGGAGGACACTCACTGAAGGTCTGTTAATGCAGGGACAGGCCTGCACCTTCCAAGACAGCCTCCCACTGGCAAAGCTGTGGCCTCCAAAGTTGTGTGTGTGTGTGTGTGCGCGTGTGTGCATGCACGGTGCATGTGCCTGCATGGGGACAGCAAATCTCTCTCACACCCTGGGCACCAGTCCTCCCTGCCCTCCCTCTTGCCCCTGCCCCCGCTTACCAGGTCTCCCGAAGCACCCCTGCTGCTTCTGCCAGCCAAGAATGGCCTCCAGCCACTTGAGTTTGTAAAAGTCTGAGAAGCCGCTGATTCCACAGAACATGACTGGAAGTAAAGATGGGGGGTCTCTGTGGGTGGCCCTCAGGCCTGCTTCCCCCAACACCCCTTGGCCCCTATGACGCCGCCCGCCACCTCCCAGGGCAAGGCTGCATGCGAGGTGGGCATGCAGCTGGGGTCTGGAAGGAGGCAGCCTGGGCACTGCCCCAGTGAGTGGGGCTCCCCGCCCAGGGTCTGCCCCCCATGGAGGGCCTGGGTCAGGGCCACTCAAGAATCAGGGTCAGTGGAGGGAACTGAAGAGCCACACCAAGAGGCAGTCACTAGGGACCCCCTTCTGCCTCCCATCCAAGGCCTTGAGGGTCTGTCTGCGGCCAGTAATCTATAACCCCACGCGGGGCTCCGTCGCGGGCACACAGTGGCAGGCTAAACACAGATGCCAGCTCAGTTTGCGTTTCTACGCACGACAGGCAAACATTGAAGAGCGTAAGTATCGCCCATGCGGTATTTGGGATACACTGACCCTAAAAATGTATTCAACGTGTATCTGAAGTTCACATTTCACTGGGCATCTGTATTTTCCCTTGCTAGCTCTGGCAGGCCTACTGTGTGCGCATGCGTGTCTGGGGGGCCGCGGGACCCACTGTTCTCCATAAAGATGTCCCGCACGGGGTAGGCATATCCCACGGCCTCCACTCTGTGGTTCAGGTCCATCATGTTGGCGCAGAAGCGGCTCATGTAGCTCTGGCTCTGGAAGAACAGCCCCTCTGTGCAGCCCTTCTGGGGGAGCAAACACCGGGAGACCAGGAAATCGGTGGTGGGGATGGCAGATGCACGCCAATACGGGGTGCCTTGCAAATGGCTGCCTGTGCTGCAGATCCTTTCCCTCCCCCACCTCTTGGTCCCCACCCACACTCCCAGCAGTTGGGGCTCTGTCTGGGGGCGGGTGGCAGGGTTCTAGGCCCCGCTCCCCCATGCAGGAGCTGTGGGATCAGGCTGCTCAGTCGGCCTTTCTGAGCCTCCAGATGCTTCCAGATGCTGCTGGGAGTTGCACTGAAGGGGCAGCCATGACTAGGGAGGACACTGCAGCCCTGTGGCTGCCACTACATTCTGATTGCAGATGAACCCCGAACCCGAACCCAGAGGGCAGCTGGAGCACTACTCCAGTGTGGGCTGGGGACTGGTGCTGGGAGAGAACTGGGGGTGCGAGCAGGCTCGAGAAACTTCTCCAGCCGTGTGCTGGAGTCACTTCCTACCTGCTGAATTTAACCATCAAATAACTTTCCTTGTTATTTGGTTCTTATTATCTTCACGACAATACTGATGTGTGAATAACCTTTTTGAACAGAGACAACAAACCCTAGTTTCTACATAAAGAAATAGACATGTTTTAAGATGATGATGGTTATTTGGCAAAGTTTGAAATCTTGGGTTTGCTAGAGCTTGGGTGCTGGGGAGCCGGGGCCGGTCTGGGGGTCTGGGTTCACCCTCTAGGAAGGGACTTGTTCTAAGTCCTGCTCTATTTGTTGCTGCTGATCTGCCCCCCACCGCCCCATGACCCAGTTCAGCACGCAGAGAAAGCTCTCTGTCCAACAGGACCCCACTCCCTTCTTCACCAATCCATTGCCACTCCCCTTCTCTCCTGACGTCCAAGCGAGGCCCACACTCCTGCTTACTTTCCTGGTGCAGGGTACACAACCACCCTGCCAGGCGACCATTTATGATCCCCCTTCTCGGGCTGTGGCCCCCACGGGTGCTCACCATTCTGGCCATGAGGAAGAAGAGCAGCTGGTGGGACAGGGAGTAGCCCCAGCAGCTGGGCTTGGTCATGAGGGTCCTGCAGAAGTCGGAGACCCTGCAGGGCTGGTGGCTGTCTGTCCTGGGAAGAAGAGAATCGGGCCTGGAGTCGGCATTGAACCCAGGCTGAGGACGTGGCATTCCTCCACCTGAGTCTTCTCTAATTACCAGAATATCTCCCTACCCCCAGAATCCAGGCACCAAGCTGGGCACAAGGGGCTGCCAGGGGAGATACAGGCATCTTCATGGGCTAAATCTACCCCACCCAGCACAGGGGAGGTGACCTGGAGCTGTCCTGGGCTGGTGGTGTTGCTGGGACTGCAATTTCCCACGGTCCCGTGGACACCTGGGAAGGACTTTCCCAGCACTGCCCCTAAACAGCAGGTGCCTGCACCCAGACTACTGGGGTCTGGCCGCATGCTCTGCTGTACCAGGTCTCCCGATAAAAGGGGCACAGGTGTCGTCCTGGAGCAGTGACCTGGCCCAAACCCTCCCTGAGGGAAGAGCAGGGGATGGGGACCCCCCCCCCGGCACCTCTGCCCCCTCGCCCTGCGCCACCCTGCTCCTGCTGCGCTTTCTGAGGCTCCACACCCACTTCAGAACAGGGGCCAGGTCCTGCTTTCCCAGACCTACGAGCCCTGGGGAGTCGGAACAAATGTCCTGAGAGGCCGCCTCCTGCAGTGAGTCAGAGAAGGTTGTGGAGAAGGAAACTGGAGCCAGGCCTGCAGTGTGAGCAGTCACTGAGGCAGAGTGGAGGGGCCCACAGGCTGTGAGGGAGGGAGAAGTGCCTTTGAGGGTCTGAAAAGAGGCCCAGAGGGGCTGGACCAAGGGGCCTGGAAACCTGGAAGGGCAGCAGGAGTCGGGGTTCACCGGGAAGCTTGTCGCTTGAGGTGGGTGGTCATATGGGGTTTTGTAAACTCCCTGTGGTATGAGGAGAGGGTCAGGATGTGGGCAGGAGTCCCAGGTGGGGGGTGGGGTGGCTGGACAAGGCTGGACAAGGGGTTGGGAGGGGTGTCTCGAGGTCCTGGGTGGGGGAGGGCTGCCCCTGCTTGTGACCCCTGTCAGGGACCTGCAGAGTGACTGGACGGGAGCCTGGCAGAGAGGGGTGCCCTGGGTGCTGGGGGAGCCGGGGCACTCACCCTGTTCCCAGCAGCTGCACCAGACACTGGTCGCTGTGTTCCTCCGAGAAGGAGTCCTGGGCCTCGAGCTTGGGATACACCAGGGAGGCAGTGGTGCGGGTCCAGGCAGTGGGGAGCTTCCAGAAACCAGGCTGGAGGATGGGCTGGAATTCTGTCAGAGAGGGGGGTGGGGAGACCCGGGGGCAGTGGGCCACTCAGTGCTGATGCCACCACCAGGTTCCACCACTCCCAGCCCAGGGGTCCCACCCTTGCAGCCCAGAGCACACCCAGTCGGACAACCCCTTTGAAATACTCAGGATGCTCTTTTTCTAAAGAAAATAATAGTAATAATAATAAATAAAATCACTAGGACCAGTGTGGGGTGGGCTGAAACTAAACCCACTACACCCTATGGCCGCTGGAGACATAAAGAGGTAGGGCCCCTCGTTTGCCCCTACCCTCTGGTCTGGGACCTAATCCCCTGCCCCCTTTGCCTGGGCATGAGCTGCACAAATGAGGGAGACATTCCCTGCTCTCCACCCCCTAGTGGGTGGGAACCAGTGTCAAGGCCTGATGCCAGGCCCCCAGGAATGGTGGGTACAGATGGCCCCCCCCAGGTTATTTTAGTAAACTGCCCGGGGTACTGTGTTCTGGGAGAAATGGGCGCCACCCCAGGCTGTTACCTTTTAGGTACTTGGGGTCGCTCAAGTTGAGGTAGACCATGGATGCACGCAGAAGCCCCTCCAGCCTCTCTGCCAGCTCCCCCATGCGCAGGCTCAGTGGCTGCAGCAACGGGTCTCGGGTCCACACCTCCTGAGTGCCTTTCAGCTGTGCTGGGAAGGAACAGGGTGCCGCCACCCGTCACCCACCATTTGACAAAACACGTGCGCAGGAAACAATATCCTGAGTCCTGACGCCTCCCAGCTGCTGAGGGAAAGAACTTGCTGAGCTAATCAGAAGTTAGGCCTGGGGACGGAGGGCGCTAAGTTGGGCCACGGGGCTAGTGAGTGAAGGTGGTGGCTTAATTTCTGGAGGCAGGTTCACAGCCTGCCTCTAATGGTTTCTTGTGGGGTGAACAGAGAAAGTCACTTAACTTCTCCACTTCACTTTCTCCACCTGTAAAACGGGGTAATGATAGTTTTACTTCTGGGGGGTGGAGGCTGTAGGGAACATATCAACTAAATACATAGTAAGGAATTAATATCCATAGTGCAAAGCAAGCACTTCATAAATTTCATAAAGTTTAGATAATAGCATTAATTAGGGAGACATAGGGATTGCTCTGCAGGAGAAAATGATCAGAGAGGGATTCAGATTTAGACGGAGAGCTATGGACAGTTGTTCAGGTTGTGCACCGCACAAGGGCAACATATTCTGATTTGGGTTTTGCACATGTATTTATTTATTTTTAAAAGATGTATTTATTTATGCATACAAGAGCTGGGGTGTAGGCCAGAGGTGTGGGTGGATGAGAGGATTCACCAGAGACAAAGTGGGGAGCAGAACAGGTGGATCTATTGTAATCCACTGCTGAGGGGTGCAGCGGGTGAGTCAGGAGAGGTCTGCTGTGCCGTGAGGGTAGCTCCCTGGTCAGGGATTGAACTCAGGCCCAGTGGCTTGCGATAGCTCGATAATGCTGAGACTTAACCCCTTGCACCACCAGGGAGGTCCCCGGGTTTTATATATGTATTAAAGCGAGTTTCCACCTGACGGAAGTCAAGTGACTTGAGGTAGGGGGCCCTTTACTTATAATTCTCACCAAGATTCCCTAAGGACTAGCAGTGGCCCTTAGTGGCAAAGTAGAGTGGTGGCCAGAAAGAGATGTGAGGGATGGCATCAGCTCAGGGTGGAAAGGTGAGGGACATGGTTGGGCAGGTGCCTTGGGGCAGGGGCTGGTGTTGGGGAGGGTGGATGAGAAGGGCTCTGAGCACGTCCTGCAGGGCGTGGACAGGCTGCCATGCTTGGCTCCCTCTCCATGAAGGAATTTAGTTCTGAAGCTGTGGTTCTAGATCGCTTGGTTCTCCCGGGCAGATGGCACCCAGAGGTGTGCCCAAGTCATCAGGGAGACCAGGTGAGCCCAGACTGCTTCATGGTGATCCGGGGTCCCCAGCTTTGTTTCTGTTTCTCCCCAAGTGAGGCAGCTGCTGCCAGCCTGGGGAACTATCACGGCTGGTAGAGCAGCCACAGAGCTCCCAAAGTGAGAGCCTTATCCCTTCCTTGGACTTGCTCTGTGAGCTTGGACGCCCTAATCCCATATCTCCCTAGTAAGGAAGGGGTCATTGAGGATTTCGCTGAAGGCTGTGGGGGAGTCAGTGAAGCATGGGATTGTGCCCAAGGAACCTTAACTTGTCCTGTCAGTGCCCCCAAAAGGCAGCAGCCTCCTTCCATCTCTCCCCACGAGGCAGAGACAGCCCCAGGGCCTCTTCCATGATGTGTATTCAACCCTGCTGGACGCCCTGCCTGCACTGAGCATGGACTTGAGGTCAATGCCTGGTCCTCCTGCCCCCAGCAGCTAAGGGGTGACCAAGCCTTCCTGTGCCTCAGTTTCCCTACCTGCAGGAGCACACAGAGCCCCTTCCTCTCTGGGCTGTTAGGTGATTACACACGGCAGGTGCCCAGGCAGGACCCATACCAGTTTGGGGGAGCACATCACCACTTTCGTGGTGGACCCCTTCCTCCATCAAAAACATACTTTAAAGATTTTGTTTTACGACCATGTTGGTGTGGACACCAGATGTGTTTTGTTACGTGTTGCATTTTCTTTGACTTAAAGTTTATTTTTTTCTTCTGATTTGTCATGGGTCCCTGAAAGTATCCCATGCCCGAGGGAAGCTGGCCTTGGTGTAGTAGGCAGGGGCAGCACAGACTTTGAAGGAAGTTTATGGGAGGGCGTTTGGTCTCAAAGTGGGGCAGGGCGGGGCCGCTAGGGTTCTAGTCACTTGAGTCTGAGGAACTGCAGCGTGCAGCTGCCACAACTCTCAGTGTGAGCCGGTGGCCCCTGACTTGCCTTGGCCAGCCTCCAGTCCCCTCCTCCAAGATCCTATATCCTGCAAAGCTGAACAAACACTTGCTCTGTTCTGGGGCCTCCAGGTGGCTTTGGCTGGAAGTAGAGGGAGCTGGGGCTCGAATCTGATGTCTAGGGTCCTGGTTTTGTCCATCCCCACCCTGGGGGGGCGGGGAGTGGGTTGTGGAGCTCCCTCCCATAAATTGAGCAGGGTCCTTCAAAGACCCTGCTCCCTGGGCCCACCTTGCTCGGCTTGTCAGGAGGAGGGGTTGTCAAACAGTCTATTTCCTCCTGGGAAAATTATTTACAAATCTATTCTCAAGTGGCCTTTGAATCCTTTCTACTTCCAGAAACTATTTGGTAACAGCAGCCTGCAGACCCCCCCAAGGAGGAGTAAGCCCCATCCCTCTCTGTTCTAGGCCAGGAGGTAGCTGGGATGCAGGGGACAGACTGGGCAGGGGCAGGTGGAGAAGCCAAGTTCAGGGGCCATCAGGTAGAGAGAGAGGGCGCACTCACCTTGCAGGACGCGGAAGCCCACCGCGCCGTCCAGGTTGATTTCCGGCAGCCTCTTCTTCAGGAAGGAGGTGGCTCTCTCCAGCACAGAGAGGATGAGACCGGCCAGGGTGGCCTTACCCTCTGGAGTGTCTGGTGGGGACAGGGGGGAGGGACACAGTGGGGGTGCTGCCAGCAGCAAAAGCAGGAGCAGCAGCCCTGGGCTGGACATGGCTGGTCTTCTCCTGAGACTGCTGAGTGCTTCAGTCCAGATCAGCCCGCCCCACACGCCTCCTCCCGCTTCTCCCCCACACCCCCCTGCAGAGCTGCAGACAAGTGGCCAGGCAGGACTGCCCAGTGGCCTGGGGTGGCCTGGGCAGAGGACTCTGGGAAGGACAGCAGTAGGGGGCTGATGACAGAGGGGCCCAGCTGATTCTGGCTGGGGAGGGGGCCCCCACCCTCTCCTGCCTCCTTAGGGACTCTCCAGGCCCTGGGGCCACATCTTTGTTGTAGCAATTGTAATTACAATCCAGGAATCCCAAAGCACTGAAAAGCAACTTTAAAAAATAAAGTTGCAGGAAACTCATTTGTGGGCACGTTGGTGGCAGAGGGACAAGGCCTGGCCTGTTCAGCAGAAGCAGAATTTGAACCTTAAAGGAGACCCACGCTGACACTTTAAAATGGCCCAGTAACCCAGAGAGGCAGGTGAAATGAATTTCAACTATCTAGTTGATTTGAATCAACAGATTCAAGATACGATTATCTCAATTTGTAATCAATATAAAATAATTCATTTCTTTTTTTAGTTTCTTTTTAGAGAGCATTTTTCTTGTACTAAGTCTTTGATATCTGGTGAGTATTTTATTGTCCTTGAGCTGGTCTCAATTCAGGCTCCATGGCCACAAATGGCTCGAGGGGGTGTAGTGTCAGGAAGGACACAGGGCAGGTTTTCTATGATCCAGCAGACCGGGTAAAGGAGGAGTCAGAGTCCTCAGTGGCTTTTTGCAGTGGCTTTTATTGGGGTTGACCAGGCATATGGCAGGCAGGGGTGCTGGGGGGGGGCCCGGGAGGCTGGCGGTCCTCCCAGCCCCCAGCAAATCCTCACTGTATCTGGGCTCGCTGGCGTTCTCTCTGCTTCTCTGTTCTTCTGTTCGTTCTGCTGCTTCTTTCTTGGCTTCTCTTTAGGCTTCTGCTGGCGTCCCTGTGACGCCGCCCTTAAAAAGCCCAGTCTCAGCCCAGGTGAATCCCATCTACCTAGGCCCACACCCTATTCCAGGTGCCCGCCCTCAGGCATGCATTCGGGACTGCAAGGATCCATCATCTATCCTGATAGCAGCAGGGCAGAAAAGCTGGACATTTTTCCTTACCCTACAGGGGGCACAGCTCACTCAGGGTGAGAGTACATGGTCTGACACAAGCCTGGCGCCTGGTCCTCTTAGATCATCAGATTGAGGGGGCTCCCTGAGATATGAAGTTCCCCCATTAACTTACAGGCCAGGAAAGCCAATAGACCTAGAGGGACTTGCTTAAGGTGAGGGAATGCATGGGGCTGAGACTCCAGATTGCAATCTGGCCCCACCACAGAGTGGGGGTGGCGTGGGCACGGGTCTCTGGCCTCCCACTTATTGGTTCATGCAACTCTAAAGGCAGGGAACTCGCTCCGAATTGGAGCAAGAACGAGGCTGCCCATGTGTACATGAGTCCTCATCCTTCTACCTATCTCAGCTGGGGCGGTGGAGAGCCCTGTCTCTGCTGCATCCTTGCTAACCATGCGAGCTGCGTGTCTGTAGAAGCGGGAGTTACAGGACCGCTGGGAGAAGCCGAGGAGAAACGTGCCCAATGCTGAGCTAGGGTCATGGGACCACATCAGCGTGACACTGCCCTGTCCGGGCTCTTACTAAGGGAGGAGGTAAGGGAGCTGGAGGATGATGGTGGCTGTGCCCGAGGGCTCCAGGGCAACTTCCAAGGGGAGGCTGGTGACGCAGTGAAACAGGACAGGTCTCGCTTCCTGCCCCATCAGAGAAGCATCCCTATCTGTAGCATGTAGCAGGTTTTTCTTCTTGCATTCGAGGAAAAGGGAGGTAAACAGCAGTTCTTAACAAAGCAAGCTGGCACCCACCGAAGTCTCAGAATCTCAGAAATCTCCCTCGCCTGCATCAAAAGGACTTGCCAAGCCTTTCCCCCTCCCCTTTGCAGACCCTTGCCCATCTCCCTCTTTTCTCCCCTTTGTATAAATATCCCTGCTCTCTGCCAAAGAGCGGGACGGGTCTTTCAGACCCCAGTCTGCTGCCTTCCTCAGTTTGTCAACAAATTAAACTACTTTCCTTCTCAAACTGTTTCCTTTTATTGGCTGAGGGATACTGAGGCCTGTGTTGGGTATCACTGGTGGGCCTGGCTGCACCAGCCTGCAACCCTGCTCCTCAGCAAGGGAGGCTTTTAAAAGTTCAAGGCTGCGGCATGGACACACACTCACTATGTTTGTGGGGCTACTTGAGAAGGTGAAAAGGGAGGGCGTGGGAAACCGCCCTGCATGCTGAATACTGAGAATCATTCTTTTTCTTTTAAATATTTTTTTTCTTTTGCTGCACAGCATGCATTCTGAGAATAAGTTTGCTGCTGGGTCAATTTTCCCCAGTGAACACACTTAGGTCATTAGACCCCAGATCAAAACCAGAGCGTGACGAGCAGCCCCTCCCAGCTCTCTAAAGGCCCCCCGACTCCCCAAGCCGCCAAGAAAGGCCACTCCCCCCGACTTCCGCCAGCAGAGATAAGTCTTAATTTCATATAAACATAAACACTACACACTGTGGCATCTAATTGCTTCTTGGCTAGATGTTTCACTGTTTTGAAATTATATCACAACTTAAAAAATAAAGGTTACGAGTTCCCCCCTCCCTCACCCCATGACAACTTTACCTAAGCTCTACCCATTTTTATTTTTTAAAGATTTATCTATTTTGCATATAAGAGCTGGGGTACAGGCCAGGGATGCGGGGGTGGGGGTGGGGGTGAGAGAATTCACCAGAGACAGAGTGGGGAGCAGAACAGGCAGACTGACTAAGTGCACTGCTGAGGGGAGCAGCGGGGGGACAGGAGAGTTCTGCTGCGCCAGGAGGGTCATGGTGCGTTGCTTGACCCCTTGCGCCACCAGGGAGGCCCCTACTCATTCTTACACCCCAGGGGCTCCTCAGGTTCTGCGGGATCTCAGTTAAGAGCAGCCCAGTCCCGCCCTGGCCCCGCCCACCGCCCCCTGCCCCCGCCCACCGCCCCCTGCCCCCGCCCACCGCCCCCTGCCCCCGCCCACCGCCCCCTGCCCCCGCCCACCGCCCCCTGCCCCCGCCCACCGCCCCCTGCCCCCGCCCACCGCCCCCTGGCCCCGCCCCATATCGTGACCACGCCCACACCCTGGCCCCCGCCCCGCCCTCCGCGGACACTCGGTCTGAGCCTGCGCACAGGGCGCCTGCCCGCGGGAGCGCCGTCACGTGACCGAGACCGGCCCGCCAAGATGGCGGCGTCCTGCGCGGCCCTGCTCGCTCTGTGTGTGTCCCTACCGCCGCTGCTGCTGGTCGTGTGGAAGCGCTGGCGGCGGGGGCGCGCAGCCCGGCACGTGCTGGTCGTGGTGCTCGGCGACGTGGGCCGCAGCCCCCGCATGCAGTATCACGCGCTGTCATTGGCCAAGCGCGGCTTCTCCGTGTCCCTACTGGGGTTCTGCAGTGAGTGCTTCGAGGGTCTGGGAGGGGGAATGGCTTGCTCAGCCATTGACCCTCGGCTTTGATCGCCCTAGAGGGGCCGGGACGGCGGCACCCCTTTCCTTAACCCCACGTCAGGCAGCTCTCCGAGGTTGGATTGGGGCAACCAGATTATGGCCTGGACAGCTGTTACCAGGTGCTGTCTGTGGGTGCTACTCTGTGGGTCTCTAAATGGCCTGCGTTGATGAAGCGCTGGCCTAATGCCGGTACTGTGCAAAGTCAAGTTGCTCTTGGCAGAGTCTCACATAATCCTCCCAGTAAGTGGAAAGACGAACTGAACTCAGGTGCCTGTGACCCCAGGGCCTGTGCTGGTAACCACATCCTCTGTTGGGGTAAACATACTGGCGACATGTGTCTCCTGTCCACTCCTCACCTGTAATGCAGAGCTCTGCAGGCTGATGTTTTATTTGCCCAGCATGTTCAACTTTCCCCTTTAGTGTGCAGGGGCAGGGTGACAGCTCCTCCCTCCACCTCCGTGTTGCCATCAACCCCCCATCAGGGTACAATGGGAGGACCACTGCTTACCTGTGGTCCCTGCTTGGAGTCTGCTATCCCAAGGTGTGGGACTTCCTGGAGTTTCCGTGTGGTGGGATAATTCTGCCTGCAGAGACTAGATAAGTTTGAGTGCCCACTGTGTGCCAGCCCTTGTGTTAAGTAATAGTGGATGGACTCAGACCCTCCCTGTGTCAACAGTCTGGTGGGATCTGGACAAAGATTGGCCTCATTCTCTGTTCTGGATGCTGAGGAACAGAGAGAGGTTTGAAAAATTCTTATTTTCCACAACACTCTCCACTATTCAACTTGAGTGGGAGGAATCATCTGACTTTAAATTTTCGCCCTGTCTGGGACATTAAAGGGGACATTATTTTCAGACTCCAAACCCCACGATGAACTCCTGCAAAATGACAGAATTCAGATCGTGAGTTTGACAGAACTTCAGAGACTTGCAGGTAGGATGAAGTCAACTTCAGATTCCTCTGAGTGTGTGTGTGTGTGTGTACGTACACGTGCGCACACATCTACAAATTGCCAGGAACTCCTTGGTGGTGACGGTTGTTTTCTGACTTGCAGTTGGACCTCAAATTTTCCAGTACGGAGTCAAAGTTGTGTTTCAGGCAGCGCACTTGCTGTGGAAGTTGATGTGGAGGGAGCCTGCAGCTTACATTTTTCTCCAGGTATATGCAACTCCCCTCCCCCCTTTAAAAATGCACAAATTGATAAGTAATTTGGGCATTACTTCATGTGTATATATAAACTTAATAGCATGAATAGGAGATTATGGGCTGTGTTCCTTCTGTTTAAGGTACACATCCATGATATTTTTTCGTGATATTTGTACCCATAGTTTTTTTTTTTTTTTTTTTTTTTTAAGATTTATTTATTTATACAAGAACAGGGGTAGAGTCAGAGGTGCGGGAGGGTGAGAGAACCCACCAGAGACAGAGCAGGGAGCAGAACAGGCAGACAGATGGAAGACACTGCTGAGGGGAGTAGTGGGCGAGGCAGGAGAGGTCTGCTGTGCCATGTGGATTTGCTCCTGGCTGGCTGGGAAATGAACCCGCACTGCAGAGGCTGTGGACAGCTTCACAGCATGGCGCGCAACCCACTGTGCCACCGAGGGGAGCGGCCCTAGAGTTTATGTTATATTTATTACCTAAATGTTTTACATGTGTTGACTCATTTAACTCTTCACAACAATCCCAAGAAGTAGCTCTTGCATTGCCAACATGGTAGAGCTGGATCTAGGCCTGGAGAGGTTCTTTCAGCAGCCCAACCTCACAGAGCTGGTGGCACTGGAATTGGGATTTGAACCAGGTGGTCAGTCTGGAGTCAGATCCTCAGCCTCTTCCTTTATCACTTTTAAATCTTATAGTGGCCCTTGACCACTTTGTCCCAATATATGATGTACCCTAATATATTTATTTAATCTCATCTTAGTGGACACTCAGATTCTTCTTGGCTTCTTTACTTTTTCAAATAGCATGGCCCAGCATGTCATTATACATCTGTCTTTTGTATGGGTCCAGTTTCTTCCTTAGGATAAATTCCTAAGAGTGGAAGTACTTGGTAATAGCTGACACACTTTCAAATGTGTGGCCAGTCCTTGAGTGAGGTTGGGTAGAATTATCTCCCACCTGATGGACATGCCTCTTACCCAAATTCTCATGACCACTAGCTGTTATCAGGGCTTTGGGAGTTTGCATTGTGATAGGTAAAACCTACACCCTTTGTTCCATTTTTCATCTTCTTAATTTTCAGTGATCCAAGACGTTCATTGACCAACTTTGTTTCTTTATGATTTTTTCCTACTTTTTCCGGTGAGGAGGAGGGTCTTCTGCTTATTGGTTACCAAGAGCTCTGTAAACATACCTACTCTTTGCATGAAATATTGCAGTTATTTTCACTCAGCTGTTGATTGCCTGGGTACCCTCCTTCTCATTCAAGCCTCTTTTTCCCAGAACCCCCCGGGCCTGCCTGCCATTGCCGTCTGCTGGTTTGTGGGCTGCCTCTGTGGGAGCAAGCTCGTCATCGACTGGCACAACTATGGCTACTCCATTATGGGGCTGGTGCACGGCCCCAGCCACCTCCTTGTTCTGCTGGCCAAGTGGTGAGGGCCTGGGAGGAGGGTGCAGGTGCTTTTCCTAAAACTGTAGTAGAAAGAAGGGCCTTGGAGTTGGTTACCTGTGGGATTAAGGGCAAGGCTGGTTACAAGTGACAGAAACAGACCTAAGCAGCAGAGGGTGCTTGTTGGTCCCTGAAGTTGCAGTTTGGATCCCCAGGGCATCACTGTAAAGAAAGATGTCCGCTCTCAGGCTTTCTCTGCATCCAGAGTGAGGGCAGACCCTGGTCCCCGGCACAGATGTGGCCTTGAGCGACTGCTTCCCTTTCCATGTTGCTTCTGTTCTGCCCTGTCCACAGGGCTAATTGCCACTAACTTGTGTCTAACCTTTGCTAAGCTCCCTTTGAACTGTGGTAAGCAGGCCTGGCCCCACGGCTTCTGCCGAGCAGCTCTGACTTCATGACTAGGCCTTTCTTGAGCTTCTTTCTATAGCGAGAGGCTGGATTTCCCCTGCAGGGATACACTGTAGTACATCAGAGTAACTGTAGTTACACTGAGAGGCCATGGGCTTTGGTGGAAGGGGCGCTTCCAGGCAGAACTCAGGTGGTGCAGGCTCTGGGAAACCCTGGCCCTGCAGCCCCTTCACATGGGCAGGGGGATCCACATAGTTGTTGGGCGGGGGGGGGTGCTCTCTCCACCCAGGCTCCAGGCTGACCAGCCACACATCTTTTCAGGTATGAGAAGCTCTGCGGGCGCCTGTCCCACCTGAACCTGTGTGTGACCAATGCCATGCGGGAGGACCTGGCAGAGAATTGGGGCATCAGGTATACATCCATGGGGCACGGGGAGGTGAAGCTGCGCGGTCCCATTGGTGAGGTGTCTGGAGGTCCCAGGGGTTCTAAAGCATTTTATTGTCTCACTCTGAGACTTGGCTCCCACAAATGCCCTTCTCTTTCTGGATGCTCCTGGGTCTCCTCCTCCTTGGCCCTCCCCTGCCCTACCCCTCCCCACCAATGATCTCATTGCAGAGCTGTGACCGTCCACGACAGGCCGGCATCTTTCTTTAAAGAGACGCCCTTGCCCCGGCAACACCAGCTCTTCATGAAGCTGGGCCACACCTACCCTGCGTTCAGGGCCCGGTAGGCCTCCTGTCTTCAGCTGCCTTTTGTGTTCTCTGCTGTTGCTGCCTCTCCCTGCCACCACCCTGCTTCCTTACTGCATCCCAGCCTCTCCTCTACCTCATCACTGTGGCCTCCACACCCAACCGAGGCTGTTAACACCAGGACCCGACTGCCGGCTTTGGGTGGTCGGGTCAGCTCCGTGGCTCTGATGTGGCTGCCCCTTGACCTCTGGGGACCTGCTACCCGGGGTCCACAGGCCTGCGTGTGGCATCTCACAGCTCTGTTTCTGCCCCTTCAGCACTGAGCCTTCGGATCCTGGTGTGGAGAGGTCGGCCTTCACGGAGCGGGCAGTGCAGAGCGGGCTGGTGACGAGATTTGGGGGGCGGCCAGCGCTGTTGGTCAGCAGCACGAGCTGGACAGGTGTCAGAACCCGCCCGGCACAGGGGCACCTAATGGCTGTGCTCTCCTCACCCCATGCCAGTTCAGGGGGAAGGGGGGGTGTGCATCCCGGGAAAGGGAAGGGCACTGGGCTGGAGGGAGGGGAGCCTGGAAATTGCCCTGACACTCCACTCTCTTCCTGTAGAGGATGAGGACTTCTCCATCCTGCTGGGAGCGTTAGAAAGTAGGTGTGTGGCTGTGATGGGAGGGCTTGTGGGGGGCACCCATTGAGCTGTGAGGTGCTGTGGGCCTTGCCTGGGTCCTCTGCAGTGTTCCTGCCCCAGGGCCACGTGGCCGGCCAGCTGGAGGACACTGGTGGTGGGGTTGATGGTTCTGAGTCCCCATTAGGGTCACCGAGTGACCAGGCCCTAGATCTGAAGAGTTGCCTGGGAGTGCGGTGGGGGTCCCTAGCTGTAGCTGGCAACAGCACCCCTCTCCCACCCATCACTCACCTGACCGGTTGCTTCTGGTTACTATTGGGTTTATTTTTGTAAATGCAGAGTTTGAGCAGCTGGTCCTGGAGGGAGCGCGCCTGCCTTCCCTGGTCTGTGTGATAACAGGTACCACCTGGCTCGTCCATGCTCCATGTTGAGTGGCTCTGTGGGCTGTGGGCCTTGCACACTCAGGTGCCATGCTCAGGTGCTCCTGACGTCGGCTTTTCTACACCCTCTTGATGGGGAACCAGGCTTAGGAGGCCTCGGCAGGGCATTGAGTCAGTAGCCCAGTCAGTGAGACTGAGCTTTCTGCCTTGGTGTTTCCAAGTGTATTTTTATCTTAAGTGGAAGAGGCCATGGTCCCCTGTGAAGTCTCTCCCACAGTGGCCCAGAGGCAGGAAGAGCTGAGGTCGGGGTGGGTCCTGGCCCTGGGTACCCCGGGGCGGCCAGGAGCCCAACCCCACGCCAGGCACCTGGGGGCCTGTCCATGTGCAGAACTGTTTGGGGTCGGCACCCTGTGTTTGCCAGAGTGTCCTGAGTGTTCCCAGCCTGAGGTCCCTACGCCAGGATTGGGGGATGTTCAGGGATCAGGGATCCTTTGTGGACGGGGCCCTGGCGGAAGCCTGATGGGAGCTGCCCGTATGCCCTGTGCTTGGGCCTTGAGGGACCTCTAGGCCTGGGGCTGTGGGGCGGGGACAGAGGTGGGCCCTTGGCGGGACTTTGAATTTCTCTGCCAGGCAAAGGGCCCCTGAAGGAATTCTATAGCCGCCTCATCAGCCAGAAGCATTTCCGGCACATCCAGGTCTGCACCCCGTGGCTGGAGGCGGAGGACTACCCCCTGCTTCTAGGTAAGGGGGTCCCCAAGAGGCTTGCAGGAAGGGGACTTAAAAGTTGATGTGGGGTGTGCCACAGTCTTTTTCTGGAAAGGTCCAGACTGTAAACATTTTACTGTGGTTAAGTTGAAAAAGTGAGTCCATTGAAATAAAAATAGGGGTGCGAGGCCAGCCCATGGTAGGTGGCGTTGGGCACGTTTCCACTTCCCACGCCCTCCCAGACCTGCAGGGTTTGTGGTCACAGCGCCCCCTGCCTTGCAGGCTCGGCGGACCTGGGCGTGTGTCTGCACAAGTCCTCCAGCGGCCTGGACCTGCCCATGAAGGTGGTGGACATGTTTGGCTGCTGCCTGCCCGTGTGCGCCGTCCGCTTCCGCTGGTAGGAGCGTAGCCGGGTCTTCCTGTCAGGGCTCCCCAAAAAGCGCCCCGCTGACGCAGGTGTCCGGGCCGGGCCAGGGTGGAGAGCAGGCTGGGTGGGCGAGGCTGCCTTCTGTGTAGATTCTCATGCAGTCAGGAAGCTCCTCTTGGGGCCGTGTTCCGGGATCGAAGGGCGGCTGGGATTGCCCATACTTTACACAGTTTTATTTCTCCCCATCTGAGTTTGCTCACTTGTGTTTGAAGCAGCTAAATGAGCATAACTCTTTCTCCACGTATGCGCCGTGGGCCCGTGTGGAGAGGGCCGTGTTAGGAGAAGCTCGAGAAGCAGGTGTCTTGCCCCTGGCTGAGCTGGCTGAGTGGGAATGGGGGGCGCCTGGCCCATGGGACAGCCAGGCTCTGCCCCTGGCCCTTCAGTGTGCAGAGCCGCCCGCAGTGGGTGACCTTTCACCTTGTTCTTCGCTGGGCAAATAAAAACACCTCGCTGAGCATGTTCTCACAGAAAGGAGCAGATGGCACTAAAGGTCCAAATTCTTTTACTGCCCTTCCGTCCTGGAATTGGCCTGATTTCCCACAAGTGTCCTTCCGGGTCTTTCTCTGTTCAGATGCCAAATCTCCCAGACTCGCTGATATTAGACTTGACTGTTCCTGACCCCAGGGTGGCCTGTGGGTGGGGTGGAGGTAGGGGGGCTTCTGGTTCCTTCCCTAGACAACTCTCAGCCTCCCTGGATTCTCTGCAGCTTGCACGAGCTGGTGAAACACGAGGAGAATGGCCTAGTCTTCACAGACATGGAGGAGCTGGCAGCTCAGCTGCAGGTAGTGCATCTGCCCGTCGCTGGTCACTGAGCCACGACTCCCAGTGCCTTGTTCCTGCAGCCAGTGGGACTTGGTGGGTCTGGAGGGAAAACTTTGGCCTCTGAGGATGGGCCTCGGGCTGGGGGCCTTGGGCCTCATTTACCTTTGGGTTTATGGCGCTGACACCACACAGGAGGCTGGGGCCAGGCAGCCATGGGCACCATTTAGGGAGCGATTGGACCCAAGACGTGAGGTGGGGTGGGAGTCTTCAGAGGGTGCTGATTTCTTACTACAATGAGGAATGTGTTGTCATTCTCTATATTGATACCGAGGGTCGGCAAACCTTCTGGAAAAGCCCAGATAGAAAATATTTCTGGCTTTTTTTTTTTTTTTAAAGATTTATTTATTTATGTATACAAGAACTGGGGTACAGGCCAGAGATACAGGGGGTGAGAGGATTCACCAGAGACAGAGTGGGGAACAGAACAGGCAGATTGCCTGAAATACACTGCTGAGGGGAGCAGTGGGCGAGTCAGGAGAGGTCTGCTGCGCCATGTGGGTTGCTCCCTGGCAGGCAGGGGATTGAACTCATGCAGCAGAGGCTGCGGATTGCTTCATAGTGCGGTGCTTAACCCCTTGTGCCACCAGGTAGGCCCAATATTTCTGGCTTTGCCACACTGTCTTTGTTGGAACTTCTCAGTCCTGTGGTGAAGCATCCACGTTGTGTGGCTGTGTTCCAATAAAACTTTATTTACAAAGCCTGGTGGAAGGCTGGGGTTGGCCACAGACCATAGCTTGCACCTGAGTTCAGCAAAGAGGCGAGCACCCAGGTGTGCCTGGTTCCCAGCCTGTGGGCTGGGCGGAGGCTATGGGTGGGGGTGGGCTATGGGTGGGTGTCAAGGTGGCAGCTGCAGGCACAGAGTATGGCTAGTGGGGTGTGGCTGGTGAGTACTGTCAGGTAACAGAGCAGGAGTGGGGGTGTGTGGCTCATGCCCAGGAGGGATGGAGTGGCTTGTGGGGCAGGGCTTGGGACTCAGAGCTGTGTTTGAGCAGTTCACCAGGCTGAGTGGCAGCTGGGCTAGCCAGGGGGAAGCCCCGCAGAAAGACACAGTGGTGGCCCCTAAAATGCTGTCATGTGTGGGCGTTTCTGAAGCGTCCCTGGCCTGGCTGGGGTGTTTGGGGCGGGCAGGCCAGGACCCTGGGAAGGAGGGATGGCTCCCAGGTGGGACCTGGGTTGGATGGGAAGTGTTGGTGAGAGGACGTCAGTTCCGCTTATTTTTCTTCTAGATGCTTTTCACAAATTTTCCCGATCCTTCTGGCAAACTAAACCAGTTCCGGAGGAACCTGCATGAGTCAGAGCAGCTCGGTTGGGACGAGAGCTGGAAGCGCACAGTGCTCCCCCTGATTGTGGACACGTGACCCCAGACCAATGCCTGAAAGCGCTGACCTTCCTGCTGGACAGTGGTGGAGGCCCCCACGCCCTTCCTGCCTCCTCCCGCTTCTCCCAGCAGCAGCCCAGTCCCTGGCCAAACACGGGGGAGCAGCGCCACCCAGTGGCCGCAGCTGGAAGGACGCAGGCCCGCGTTGGGAGGCAGCTGTGGAAGGGTGGGCCTGGGGGTGGCTCCGTGGCCGGAAGCTGGGTCAGCCTAGTTCCCTCTTAGGAGCCTCTGAATCACTCCTCTCTTTTCTTCTGTTCTCAGAGCCTCTTCGTTCCCCCAGTTCATTCCTTCTCTTTTCTTTGCTCGTGGTGTCTTCACACAGCTCTGTCTCCAGGTGTCCCCTTTGCAGGCATCTGCCCTGCGGTGCCCCAAAACTCGATTCTCCTCGAACACTGCCCCACAGCTGGCGCCGTGAGGGGGGCCGCCTGTATCCAGGAGGGAATGCACTTGAGATGCGCACACACATACATAGTTTGTTTTTGTTTATTTGCCCAAGTAAGATGCTTACCTCTGAGCCAAAATTTCCATTTCTGATAGATGGTCGTTTGCTTAAGAAACAAAATTAGGGCCTCCCCGGTGGCCTAGGGGTTAAGTCTCAGCGCTGTCACTGCTGTGGCCTGAGTTTAATCCCTGGCCAGGGAGCTACCCACATGGCGCAGCAGACCTCTCCTGTCTCCCGGCTGCTCCCCTCAGCAGTGTAGAAGAGCAAAGGAAAGAGAAAGGAATGAACTGGGGGAACGAAGAGGCTCTGAGAACAGAAGAAAAGAGAGGAGGCCCTAATTTCAGTGGATCCGTCTGTTCTGCTCCCCACTGTCTCTGGTGAATCCTCTCAACCCCCCACACCTCTGGCCTGTACCCCAGTTCTACGCAAAAACAAAAAACCCAAAATTGCTGGCAAAAAGAGGCACTCACAGACTCGAACCGGTGGTTTTATTAGAGTAGTTTGTGGCTCCTGATTCGGAACTTAACATTCCTCATGCATTTGAGTCCAGTGAAAGTCCCATCACCTTTCCCCTATAAAAATCCTTTCTAGGATAGTGAGTTAATTTCACACACGTCTTCCAGAATGCTGGTTTGCCTAGAGCATGAGCCTCAGAATCCCCATCTCGGAATGCTCTTCGTAGGGAAACAGTTTCTGGTCATGAGGAGGCACTGCTTCCCATGGGATCCCAGCTTGGCCTGAAACGGAGCAAACACTGAGGACACCACCCTGCTGCGGCCTGGGCAAGCTGGTTTGCTGTGTCACTGACTCCAGGCCCCGTCTAGCATTGGCCCCCAGGGGCAGACCAGGAGCAGCGGTTCAAAACAGTCATGGCAGCCAGGTTTGCTGCCTCTACCCCGGGGCCTGTGCTTAAGAGGGTCATGGCCCTTGTTCCCGCTCTGCTGCCGCCTCCACCCCATCACCAGCCTAAGCCTGAGTCTGCTCAAGCACTCACGGTTGCACTCGTGAGCACAGGACTTTGTCCCAGGTTTTTACTAATGGAAAGTGTATAAGAATCATGATGTGAAGGTGTGGGGTGTCTAAGATCCTGTCACCCATGTGTAACACTGTTAATGGGTGTATACTCCAGTTTCCTCATATGGAGAGTAATGTGAAGATGTTTTTTAAAAATAAAAATGGACTTAAAGCATCTATAGTGTTTGACAGTTTGCTATTTTCACTCAAAATATACTGTAGATGTTTTTCACCCCAGCACCCGAAAGCCTGCCTTCTCCCGAGCCACACAGCACAGCTGGCCCGGCTCTCTGAAAAGGCGGTGGGAGCACAGGTCTGTCCTGACCCTGCTGGCATTGGCCCCTCAGTGTCAAGACAAGGACAATGAGGCCCAAAGGCACTCACAACCTACTATAAACACAGTAGGGCAGCAGCCTTGGCCCCCAGGTATCACAGTAGGATTCCCCCGCCAGCACCTGTTGCTTGGCTCTCTCCACCTGAAATGCCTACTCCCAGGTCCTTCTCTGCCCCCCCCGCGGGGCAGCATGTGGGCCTGCCGCCTGGGCAGCCCGGCTCACCTAGCTGGGTGGTAAACAGCTGGCATGTCTCTGGGTTGCGGACAGTAAAGGCGATGTAGGCATCAAGTACCTCCAGGCCCGCCCGGCACACGGAGAGTCTCTGCAGGGCAGTGACCAGGGAGAGGACAGTTTCCGGGCAATACAGCACATCTGTGACAGAAACGCCAGGTCACCGGAGAGGACTCCCTCTGGGATCCAGAACCCCAGGCAGGGCTCAGGGCTGTGGGTGCTAGGGCCAGAGGCTGTGCCTGCAGAGGAGACTAGCGAGCTTGGAGGAGGATGAGAGGCCTGTTTGCCAAATGACCCTTCTCTCAAGGACAGCAGGGTGTGGTCTTAGGACACAGATGTGCAAGGGGACCCTATGGCCACAGGGCCATGTAGACAGGAGAGACATGACAATACAGACATGTAGAGTGGACAGGAGTACAGACGGGCAGAGGTGGGGCTCTGGGCTCCTCCCCCTACTCCATCCAAGCTTGGCCTGACCCTCAGCCTGGCCTGGGTGGGCCCCCCTGACATACATGGGAAAGGGGAGTGAGCCATGGCCTGTGGCCCTGGAAACGCCAGGTTGCACGGCTGTCTCTGCCCCACGTCTGAGACTGAGGGGCGGCCTTATTGGACACCTGGGGGTGAAAGGGCAGGTGTGGCGGGGGTGGGGCAGGTGCCAGATCTTGGGGTTGATCTGGCCACTTCCTTTAGGTTCTGGGTGGCAACCTCAACGTGTCCCTCAGGCTGCCGGAGAGGGACATGAAGTCCTTCCGCTAGCTGTGGCCTGGCTACCAGGGGCAGGCCCAGCTGTCCCATGACGCCTTTGTAACAGGAGCCTTTCCAGAAGCCCACACTCCCGTCTCTGCCCGCAGCACCTGCCGCGATGACGACATCTGGTTGGAAGGCAGCGAGCTCAGGGCCGGTCACAACGTCCCAGTCCAGCTGGGCAACTGTCACCCGGGGGCTCTCTGGGTGTCCTGCGTGCTGCTCAGGGATGGTGACCTCTGGTTCCAACGAGAGGCCATTGAGAAGGACATTCCCTTGGAGCTGCTCGAGGACACGGCTGTGACAGTCGCTGAAGATGTAGGCGCTGGGATGGCACGTCTTGCAAATGGCCAGGCCTGTGAGGCCTGCCCCACTGCCCAGCTCTAAGACAGTCCTGGGTGCGAGAAGGGGACCAGTGACCCTAACTGAGGGGCACGTCCCACCCCCTGTGGTGCCCTGCCCTGAGGTCACCTGTGAGCAAAGGCTGCCGGGTTCTCTATGGCCCATTCCGCGAGGTAGAGGGCAGCATTCCACGTGACCAGACCTGTCGTGCCGTGGGACACAATGGCGGTGCTTTCCGAGAGGGTGACCGAGTCCCCAGAGGGCTGGACAGAGACAGGGAGAATTAATTCAATTAAAAAAATCACAGCCAGAGGCTGGCCAAACACGACCCATGCCAGGGAATACTACGCAGCAACAAAAAGGAACGAACCAACGATCACACCCAATCTGGATGGACCCAAGGGTGTTATGTTGAGCCAAAAAGTCAATCTCAGAGGGGCATCTGCCCAACATTCTCACAACAATGGCATGAGAAACAGCAGGTCGGGGGGGCCAGGATGTTGGGGGCGGGGTGGAGTGACCACAGAGCAGTGGCCTGGGGGAGCACTTTGCGATGACAGATAGTTCCGTGTCTTGATTGGGGAGCTGCCTGCGCAGATGCATGTGTGTGATAAATGACGTGGGACCTCATGCCCTGGCCACCACAAGTCTGGCTGTCACCTCGGCTGTTTCCTTCAGGGGATCTGGGGGAAGGCACCGGGGACCTCTGGGTTCTGCTTCTGCAGCTTCCTGTGACTCTGTCATTGTCAACCACCACCAAAAGTCACAGCTTTTGGGGATCCTAGCTCAGTGTGCAATATCTCCCTGGGGGCCCTTCCTGAGTTCAGCCTGATGTCTGGGGCTGGAAATTTCCTGCCTGGCAGCGCTGGGACAGCAGCCCTGAAACGCGTTCTTGGACCCGGGGCTGCTGAGAACGGCACGTCCAACAGGCAATCCCTGGGGGTGGGGCTCCGGGATCCCTGGGATGTGTTCCTCCACACACTTCCCTGAGCATCCAGGGGGTCTGGAGTCCGGCTGCCACTAGGTGACCTCAGTCTCAGCCCTAGGACAGGCCGGTAGGGGAGGCAGACCAGAATGAACACACAAGGTGACTAGTGGCCCACACCCATGAACCTCGAGATGCCGTCTAATAAAATACTGGACCTCACAGAACCCCTCTGACCATCTAAGAGAAAATGCCACATGACACAGAGGGACAGAGTCGAGATGCCCAGCAGGCATTTCCACAGCAGTGCTTTATGCTAAAGAGGACGGCGCGCGTATCGAGGGACTTGAGGTGGGATGTGAGGTCGGGTTCCAGCACAGGCGGCTCTGCCAGAACTCAGGGACGGTCTTATTAAAGGACCTTCCAGAGAATGAACAGCAGACAACCACGCTGGCTGGAGAGATGTCTCACACCCTGGGGATGGCCAATGGGGGCCTGGTGGGGGCTGCTGAGGGCCCGCCCTTCGCCGCCCTGTACTGTTTCTTTTGCATGGCCGCCTGGCTCGAAGTTCTATCTCGTCAGAAGAGGTTAAAAACAAACAAAAGACCCAGGACCCGCTGGCTGTGGTGAGCAGACTGGATCTGTGGGGCATGGAGAGGGAAGGGCAGACGGGCCACGAGACCTGTCCAGGTGGGTGGGATGGCGGCTCAGGCCCCCGAGAGGCATCTCTGGGGGATGGAAGGCCAGGTCCCTGTTGCGCAGCTAGCGTGCACCCCTACTCTCACCCCAGCCCAGGACAGGCGCTTCCGCCTGATGTGCAGGTGAGGACACCAGAGTTGCTGAGACAGCACTGGGCTGTGTGAGGCCGAGGGGCCCAGTAAACTGTGGGGTGTGGGCATGTCTTACCAGCAGGTAGCTGCGGTGGCACTGGGTGGTCTCCTTGGCCCTCAGGACCTCCGCCAATGCCTCGTACAGCTCATCCAAAGGCTCTGTGGGAACAGCCTCATGCTGCGGGGCAGGCAGAGGCGAGAACTTCAGCGAGATGTTTGAGCCTCAGGCATCAAACAAAGGCTCCACCTGTTTGCTCTCTGTCTTGTAAAAATGGATGAGGGTCTTCACTCAACGTGGATGGGAGGAGGGGTGGCTGGCTCAGAAGGGCCCCCTGTCTTCTGAACAGTTCACTCACTGGGGCCCGGGGGAGGGCAGTGGAAAGGTGTGTGATGGGTTCAGAGCTTGTCAGGATGCCGGAGACGGACAGAACACGCGGGGTTTTGAGGTGGCCCAGGCACAGGGCCAGGATGGGCACCCACATGGAGGGTGTGGCTCACCAGAGTAGCACCCTCTCGGAGGTGTGGGGGGTGCTGCTGCACATGCCATGCTGGGGAGAACTGGGGGCTGTGGGGAAGCAGGGATCGTTCAGTGCGTTAGGGGCCTGTCCAGGAAGATGTGCGACTGTCCACTGAGGAATGGCCTCTGTGATGCCCCCTCTGATGTGGAAGCAGCAAATCTGGGCTCATCCTTAAAACAGTGTGTACAACAGGAAAAGAGGCCAGACCAGGGGATTCACTGGGTGAGACAAGAAGGGGAACTAGTTTCAAAAGTACTGCAAGGGGGGGGCCTCTCTGTTGGCGCAAGGGATTAAGTCTCAGCACTATGAAGCTATCTGTAGCCACTGCAGCAGTTCAATTCCCAGCCAGAGAGCTACCCACAAGGTGCAGCAGACCCCTCCTTCTCCCCGCTGCTCCCCTCAGCAGTGGATTTCAGTCGATCTGCCTGTTCTGCACCCTACTCTGTCTCTGGTGAATCCTCTCACCTCCTGCTCTTGTATGCACGGATAAATAAATCTTAAAAAAAAAAAAAAAAGACCTGCTACCCCTGAAGGGGACTGTGTGGCCAGTGGGAGATGGGCAGCAGCAGGAACCTGTCACCCACTGGCTGGCAGGACAGGAGGAGGTGGGGTTTTTAGCACCAGGGGCTGCCTGGTGACTGGGAGCTTCCCGGGAAGCTGTGACCACAGAGGAGGTGCAGCACTGCTAGGGAGCCCTGGAGGCGGAGGGAGAAAGAAGGCCCTGACCTCTGCACTCTCACTGGAGAGGCCCCGGCCACTGGGGATTTGTAGAGGGGTAGCGCGCCCAGGATGGACCTGGGTCCCACCAAAACAGCGGGTGGTTGAGCTGCCTCTGCACAGCCCCCCATGTTCCGGAGGTGTTTGGCTACCAGATGGACAGGGCTCTTCACTGACCTTTCTTTTTTTTTTTTTTTTTTTAAATTTATTTTATTTTATTTTTTATAGAGGCATGTTTTATTTATTTATTTGTTTGTTTGTTTTGTTTATACAAGCACTGGGTACAGTCAGAAGCGCGGGAGGGTGAGAGAATTCACCAGAGCCAGAGCGGGGAGCAGAGCAGGCAGAAGGACCGAAGGACACTGCTGAGGGGAGCAGCGGGCGGCAGGAGAGGTCTGCGCGCCATGTGGGACCCTCCTCCGGTGGCCGGGGAGCAGCTGGGGATCGAACCGGCGCCGCAGAGGCTGCGGGCAGCTTCGCAACCCAGCGCTCAACCGCTGCGCCACCGGGGAGGCCCTTCACTGACCTTTCTGATGAGCTCCGAGAGAAAGGCCCGGGCATATCTCACGGACGGTGGATGTTTCACGCACAGAGGATGTTTCACTGTCTGCGACAGAGGACACAGAGTTTAGCTGGAGAGATGGCCGAGGTATCCTAAGAGCAAATCTGTCACTGACCCCTTAGCAAAGGCAGCCAGCCCACTAGGTCTGGCCAGGTGACCTCATGCACCAGCGAAAGTAAGTCTTAATCTGGTTTGTTTCCTAAAGACACGTTTCCACTGCAGCGGCACCGGCAGGCAGGAGCTCGCACATGGGGTTATGCTGACACCCTGCTATAGACTGGATGTTTGTGACCTCCCCCCCAAGTCCAGTGCTGAAGCTTAGCCCTGAAGGTGACGACGGCAGGAGGTGGGGAGTGGGACCTGGAGAGAGGGGAGGGGCTGGGCCACTGGAGCCTGTTGTTTGGGGGGACATGGTTTTACTCCAGGGCAACAAAATCTCCTGCAGCCCCTGGAGCTTCCTTGTGGGGAGCGAGGTCTGAACATGATCCCCAGTGAATGCTCTACCATCTCTGGGGGAAGGTCGGGGTGAGAATCAGAATCAGCTGCTTTCAGGAGCTCCATATCTCTGGGTCGGGTCGGGGCCACGTGGCAGTGCTGGAAGCCATTCCCGCTGCGGCTGCCGCTGGGGGCCAGACAGAAGCTCCTGCCACACTCCCTCCCCCTGGGAATTCTGACACCCCGGATGGTCTTGCTGGCTGGGGGTCTATCACCTTCCTGGATTTGTATACAAAATGTATCCTAGGCAGGGCCTCCTGGTGGCACAGGGGGTTGGGATGCAGCCTATGGGGCTGTCCGCAGCCACTGAAGCACGAGTTTGATCCCTGGCCGGGAAGCTGCCTACATGGCACAGCAGATCTCTCCTGGCTCACCCGCTGCTCCCCTCAGCAGTGTATTTCAGTCAATCCTCCTGTTCTGTTCCTGCTCTGTCTCTGTGGATCCTCTTACCTCCTGTGCCCTGGTTCTTGTATCCATGAATGGATAAATCTTAAAAAAAAAAATGTATCCTAGGCATTTTTTCCCGGCAGAGGGTCCACAGTTTTGGACCCAGAAGGTTCATGGCCCTTAAAAGGGTTAAGAGCCAGGATGCCATGTGATTGGAATGAGAGCCACATGGCCAGGGTGGGGTGGGTGGAGGCAGGCCGGGCACTGGAGGGTCCAGCTTCTACTTGCACCCAGATAGGCCCTGGAATCCCACCTCTGCAAAGAAAGAATTTGCTCCACCTAATCCAGAACTAAAGAGACAGGACTGGGCAAGACTCACCTCTATATTTTTTTTCCCCTAAAAATATGAAGGACATCTCTGCACAGCTCTTAAATTTGAGATGGTCTCCCACAGCTGCCACCTCACTGAGGATGATTTAAACCACACCCCTCTTGTGCCTGTTCCGCATTCCTCTCAGAAAGCTCATGGGCCAGAGCTGGGAGGTGCTCACACCAAATGCAGGGTTGACCCAATGGTTTCTTTCTTTTTTTTTTAAACATTTATTTATTTGTTATTCATACAAGTACTGGGTACAGTCAGAAGCGCAGGAGGGTGAGAGAATTCACCAGAGCCAGAGCGGGGAGCAGAGCAGGCAGAAGGACCGAAGTACACTGCTGAGGGGAGCAGCGGGCGGCAGGAGAGGTCTGCGCGCCATGCGGGACCCTCCTCCGGTGGTCGGGGAGTAGCCAGGATCGAACCTGCGCTGCAGAGGCTGCGGGCAGCTTTGCAACCCAGCGCTCAACCGCTGCGCCACCGGGGAGGCCCCCCAATGGTTTCTGTCTACGGGACACTAGTTACTGACATCTGCTGTGCCTTCCTGGTGAGTCAGGAGGGGTGATGTGGCCCAGTGAGTCTGGGGTCCTTACCTTCTGCAAAATATCCAGCAGCAGCTCAGAACCTGAGGAGCCCCTTAATTTTGCTTCCAGGCTCTGTTCAGAGAGAGAGGAGAGGAGAGAGAAGAATGTCAAGGGCATTTTCACAGGAACATTAAACATGCAACAGGACATGTTGGCAAAGTGCTCAGTGATGTCTCCCCGCGACCCGGGTCTAACTGTTAGTGGCAGACACAGGCGGCAGGACCCCTGTCCTTCAGAAGTGCCAGGTGACACCCGGAGGAGTCCCAGAAAGAATGTCAAGACAAGCTCTGGGTTCGTGTGAGCTCTGGCTACGCAGCCCCCGTCGGCCACAGACAAGCCATGTGGCTGAAGTGGTCATCAGGAATTACAGGGGCGCCAGCACGTGGTGTCTTAGCTATAACGACACACAGGACGTGCCTTGTCTGCAGCTGTTTTTTGTTGTGTCTGTTCTGCCTTTACAGCCATGGCCTCTCCTGTGCTGTCCCGTGTGTGCATTGTCCTGTCTAGTCTCTGGCGCGCCCATGTGGACAGGGCCTCCTCGGGACATGAGCTGTGGCCCTCTGGTCCTGCCTCATGGAGGCCGTCAGCAAACATTCGGGGTGAGGCTATAAGGACTAGTAACGCTCGCTGTCTCACTAAGAGCCTCAGCTGCCGCGAGCTCCCTCATCCTGGCAACAGCCCAAAGCTTTAGGACTCAGAAAACTAAGGCTCAGGGAGGTACAGTGGCTGCCTGCAGGTGCCACAGCCTTGGGCCCGCGGCTGCCCGGCCTTCCTGCAGACGGCACCTCTCTTCTGGTTACCCCTTTGTGGTGAAGCCCAGATGACCGCGGCCGCGCCCCTCTCTGGGTGCTGGTCCCGCCTAAGTGCGCCCGGGCCTGAGCGCTACGCGGCTGCTCATTCCTTGTGAACAGTGCGGTGGACACTGGGACCTGCGGAGGCTGTTAGAAAGGTTCCCATTTTGGGTTAAAAAATGTAAAGTTCCGTTGCGAGCAGAGAGGAGAGCTCGAAACGCCGAGTGTGCTTTGGGGAGGAAAGAGCGGGAGCGAGGAAGCAGCACCCGGGAGGCGGCAGCGGCCCGGGGAGCTCGGGCGCCTGACCCGCACGGAGCAGGGGGACCCCGGCCTCCCTCTCTCGGGCTGCCGTGCCCACCCACCGCGCGGTCCCGGGCCCCTGAGGCTCCGTCCTGAGCGACGCTGGCCCGGCGCGGGCGGCCCCCGCGCGCTCCCCGAGGGTCTCCGCGGCCCGGGCGGGGCTTTCCGTGCGGGCAGCGCGGCCCCTCGGTGGCCGGAGAAGCGGCTTGTAAAGAGCCACGAAAACGCGCGGGGGCCGCCCGGGCCCCGACCCCGCGTGGAGAGCGAGCGGCTGGACACCCCGGTCCCCGCAGGCCCGGCCCGGAGGGCGGCGGGGGGAGGCGGTCGGCGCGCGCGGGGCCCGGACCCGCGCAGGAGCCGCGGCCGGAGGAGGGAGGGGCGGCCCCGCCCGCGCCCACCGGCCCGCCCACCGGTCCCCACCCGCCTGCCCGCCCGCGCCCGCCTGCCCACCTGCCCGCCCACCTGCCCGCCCGCGCCCACCTGCCAGGGGAAGGAGCTCAGCGCGCGCGCGGCCAGGAAGCGGCGCTCGAAACTCTGCAGCAGGCGCGCGGCCTCCACGCGCTCCTCCGGCGCCATGGCGGGGGCGGGCGCGGCGTTGCCCGGGAGACGGGAGGCGTTGGCGCTCCAGAGGGGCGGCCCGGGGCGGGCGCATCCCGGGACTGCGGCTTGGGGGGGCAGGAGGACGCGGGCCTGGGGCGGAAAGGCGGTGTGAGGGGCGGGGCTCCGCGCATGGGGCGGGGCTTAGGCTGGGCAGGCGGGGCTCTGAGCAAGGGGAGGGGCGGGGCTTGAGCTGGGTAGGCGGGGCTCCGCACATGGGCGGTGCTCTGGCCGTGGGGGCGGAGCTTGACCGTGTTAGAGCCGCAGGAGGCGGGGCCCGAGGCGCGATGGGCGGGGCGGGGCTCGGGGGCGGGGCCAGAGCGCGGCGGCGACTTCGCGCCCTGCGGAGCGAGGAGGCCCGGGAGCGCCCGCTCGGCGAGGCCCGGGTAGCCCTTCCCGTCCCGGCGCGGGCGCCCTCCTGCCCGCGGCCCCGCCGTGGACCCGCCGGGAGCGCCGGCCTCGGCCCCGCGCGGGTCGGGGCTTCTCCTCAGCGGCGTCCGCGCGGGCCCCGCGCCCTTGCGGCCGAAGGGCCTCGAGCCGGGGCGCCCGCACCCCAGCCCTCGGGGCCGCGCCGCCGTCGGGGCCGCGCTCGCCGGGGCCTGCTCGGGGGCTGGAGCCCGTCAGGCGGGGCGGCCGCCCGGAAGGGCCGAGCTGGGCCCGCGGGCGGGGCCGGGCCTAGGCCGGCAGCAGCGCCCCCAGAGCCCGCGGACCGCGGACAGCCGGCCGCGGGCGAGCTCGGGGCGCCGGGCCGAGTGGACCGACAAGTGGGGTTCCCGCGGACCCGGGTCGGGGTGACCGCCCGCGGGCAGCCCCGGGCGTGGGGCCGGGGGGGGATCCGACAGCTCCTCGCCGGGGCCACTGCGGGCTGGGGCGGGCGTGACCACCAGTAGGCGCGGCCCCCCCCTTGCCCCCCCCCCCCCCCGGGCCTCCCCCGCGCGGTTCTGCCGCCGCACCACGTGGGCTCGGGGCCACACACACATCGTCCCCCTTTATTCCCCCACTCGGGAGGCGGCCGGGGCGCTGCTGGGAGTTTACAAGCAAGGACGGTGTCGGCCCGGGGTGTCCCCGGCCCGGGGGCCCCGAGCGGGAGGCGCACGGGGATCCCGACGGGGCGAGTCTCCGTGGCAGCTTCAGAAGGCGGTCGCGCCCCGCGGCTCCGCTGGGCTGCGCTGGTCGCTTGTCCGGCCGCTGTGGACGGGGAGACCAGGGGACAGGTCAGCTGCACTCACCACACCGGCTTAGTGAGGGAGGGGTCTGGGCTGGGGACCGTGAGCAGAACTGGGGAGAAAGGGAGCCTGAGAGGACATGAAAGCCCCACGCCCCCATCCTCACTCCCGGCCGGAGCCGAGCGACGCCTTTCCTGACGACTAGCAAACGTCTCCGTGAATTCTGTCACCTGCTCTAGCAAACTGGCAAACGCAAGGAAGGGTCGTGGGAACAACCGTGACGAGCTGGACAGTGAGGGGTGTCTAGGGCGGCGGGCGGGGGCGCAGTCCTGTTGGCCTCAGCCTGAGGGGTGGGCTGCCGTCTCCAGGCAGTGTCAGAATTGAGTTGAACTGTCGGCTCCCCTCCCAGTGGTGTCTGAGAATTGTTGGTTGTAGGTGTGGGGAACCCTCTCCTCACGCTGAAAATTGGGTGCAGAACCCCCAATGTCCAGCAACCACCAGAATCTAGAAGGGCAAGGCAGGACCCTCCCTCCCAGGCTTCTGGGCGCCTGGGCCTGCCGCCCGCCCGAGTGCGCACTTGCAGCCCCAGATCTTGGAGACAGCACGTTTCTGCTGTTTTCTGCCCTCCCGGGTGTGGTCTTTTGTTAGGACTATCCTAGAAAATGAATACAACTGGTGTGTGATTTTTGGGGCCCAGTGCAAAATGGAAATGTGGGGCCCTTTTTCCAAAAGCCAAGTTTCAGGGCAGTGGCAGTAGGTCATTAAAGCCGGCGGGGGCTCTTCTGACCCGGGTCCAGGTGAGCACCCAGGCAGCCGGCCCAGGACACCCGCCCAGGCTTCGGGGCTTCCAGGGGGCCGCAGAGGGCAGCAGGAGGTGGAGAAATGGATTGTGAGTGTGTACACGGAGGACCCCAGGAAACCCAGGAAAAGCACTCACGTCTTTTTCCGCTGGATGGCAGTGTACGTGACCGCAGAGAGAAACACAATCAGGAGCACGGCTGTGACCGTTCCGAGGCCGATCACTGCGTTATGCAGCGTCTTCGAAGTGGTTCCCCCTCCTGTTAAAACACCAGGTGGTTTTGAATAGTCTGATCAGGAAGAGGCTGTTCTGCCGCTCCAGGTGTCTGGGTCGTTCCCCCATGCAGGCGCTAGTGAATCTTTATTGTGGAAATGATATGCACACTGATCCCGGGACAGTGTGTGCCGTGGAAGGATCTTGCAGGACACGCTGTTGAAAGCTGATTTTCTAAACGACCTAGTTGCCAAATGACCCACCTGTCTAATGACCACTTTGCCAAATCACCAATTTGCTAAAAGAATTTACTGAAAATTGGTTTGTGCGGCATCCTGCTGATCAATACCTGGCACCTTGGCTCCACTGGGCTAAGGGCTGGGTTGGGCCCAGCCAAACTCTGAAACTTCAACCAACCTAAAGAGTTGGTTGAGCTGGTTATTCGTTTACTTGGCTCTCGGCCAAAGGGCCTGCCTACTGCCTGCTTGGTCACAGGAGATGGTGGGCAGAGGCTTGGGGAAGGCTGCCAGAGGCGTCCTGTGCATTGCCTGTCCATGGAGCCCTGTTACTCTCAGCACGCGAGAAATCAGAAATCATTGGGCAGTGACCAAGGCTCTCAGGTGGAACGTGGTTTGTAAGCCACCCAAATCCCAGAGATGGTCCCATTCTTGTTTTAAATTGCCTGGGTTTAGGGTTTTGAAGAATTAGAAATCTCCTTTACAGACACGCCGCTCCCCCTTTCAGCATTGAGGGGACTGAAGGCTTGTGTGAACAGCCTCCTCGGGGCTCCAGCCAGCACGGAGCTGCGGAAGGCTGCCTGACTGTGGGTCTGCAAGGGGCATCTGGGGGCAGGCCACACGCCATTTCTGAGCTGCGCAAGGATTATCACCCACCTTGGAGAGTCTGCCATTTGCCCCAAAGGCACTGTTGAAAAGTCCCCATCCCTTGAGGGATTCCTGCCTCAGTTTAGAGCTGTTACTGTCTTGTGTTAGGGTGTGGCATGGAGGGGTTTGAGGCGTTGGAAAACAGGCCTGCTCTGCCAGACCTGCACTCCTCCAGGAGACCCCCTCTGACTCTTCTCTATCTCAGCACAGAATATGCCACCTGGTGATTTTCTGCCGGTTGCTTTGTGCCTCACCTGGATTCTGGTCCGTGGGCATTCCCTGCGTGACACCTGGATTCTGGTCCACGAGCATTCCCTGCGTGACGGCCAGGGAGCCATTATGGAGCTCAGGGGTCACCCCCAGGAGATGACACATGAGCGGGTAGATGTGGATGCTGTCAAAGGGCTCAGCCAGGTAACCCTTCTTGAAATCTGGCCCGAAAGCTCTGAATATGGTCTTCATGTCCATGAAGTTGTTGTCAAAGCCGTGGTCGCCTTTGTTGACATAAAGGATGAGTCGCTGAAAAATAACAATAGCGAAAGGACCATTTTAGATTCCAAATGGTGGAAAGAAAACTGTCCCCGAGTGTGTTGCTGGTCAGAGCCACGAAATCTTTGTAACCGTGAGGAGCAAGGACCCCGAGCTCTTTGGGGAAGAGAATAGGAAACACACCCCAACAGCGTGGAGACGACGCCCTGACAGTGACCGTTCTCCAGCGCAACTTGCTCTGTGCCGTGAACTGTTCGGAAGGCTTTTAAATTACATGTTAACTCCCCCTACCCCTTTTATCCTTTCACTGCAGCCCAGCCGGGGAACTGTCATTGTCACCTGCATTTTACAGATGAGGAACCGGAGGTGCAGAGACTCGGGAACCTGCCCTGAGTCACGCAGTAGCAAATGCTGCTGCAGGTTCCTGGTCCCACACGCTCCCGTTCAGAGACGAGAGAATTTCTGAGGGCAGAGAAGTGGTGTACATTGTGGGGGAGGGCGGGGGAGGAGGGGGAAGTAAGGAGCACAGTGGGGTCACACCTCAGCTTTCTACTTCTAATTCCAAACCACTTCTCTCTGACGTAGGTTTCTTCCTCCTTAAAACTGGCAAATAAGAAGATCCGTTTGACAGGCACTTGGGAAGACAAAATGGAGTCACTCCTGGGAGACTGCCTGCGGTGCTCACCCTAGTTTTGGTCAGGGGTGTTTGTCACCATTTTTGCACAACGGTGACCAGGACAGGGCTGAGGGGTGGCCGTGGGGTTGGGGTGGGGACATGTTGAAAGCAGCGGTCAGGGCACACCAAGCGATCACTTCTGTTTTGATTTTTTCCAGACCTGTCCCTCCCTGGTGGCTGTCTCTGGGGTCTCAGACGACTCCTCCCAGCTTAGAACCGACTCACCCCGTTGATGTTGTAGCCGGGATCTGTGTACATCAAGATGGGCAGGTTCCGCTCGTGTTTGGCATAATGGAAGTGCTCCGGAAACTCCTCCTTCTTGTAGACGTGGAGGTGAGGGTGCGCGTTCTTCAGCGCCTGGTAAAGATTTTCCTCTTGCCCCGGTTTGGCCAGGATCATCCCTAAGCCGCCATAGTCCACAAGGTCAAACTTGACCAGATCTCTGTACTTGACGTAGTTGGTCAAGAGGATCTCGGTGACTTCAGGCTGCTTTTTGATCGTGGTCATGCCATGGTCCGACGTGATGATGACGTTGAGGCGCTCTGTCAGGCCGTGCCTCTTGATGGCCTCCAGCAGGTACCCGATGGTTCTGTCGATCTGCCGGATCATCACCCTCCTGTTCTCCGTCTCGGGCCCAGAGCGGTGCCCCACACTGTCTGGCTCCCCGTAGTACAGCGTGACGAAGTCAAAGTCTTCCTTCTCGAACCAGCCCATGACGATGTCGATGTTCTCCCTCCATTCCGTCTCGTTGCTGTTTGGGTGAGTGTAGGACTCCACTAGTGCCCGCTGGACAGCCTCACCGTTATATTTCGCTCCTCCTCCGGGGTAGTGGAAGGACGCTGTCTTCCTCCCCTGTGAGCACAAGAGAAAGTTTGATCAGGGCTCTTCATCAGGCATGTCTCTCTGCCAGTCAGCCAAGTCTGACGTGTCACCAGCCTTGCCCCAGTCCAGAGGCCCTAGGGAGCAGTGGCTGGGGCCGCCAGTGTTGCCCTTTATTCCTGGTGTCACTGAGTCCCACCGCTAAAACCTGTCAGCTGCAAGACATGCCATTGTGTACTGTGATACCTGGAAGAAAAATGCTGGCCTTTAAACGGCAGCACCCCCAATTTGTGAGATGCACCTGAGCTCTAGAGGGGCAGATGGGGCAGGGGAAGTTCCTCAGCATGGAGGTAGACGGTACTTCCTGGGTCAGCTATGGGGCGAAGGCAAGGGACTTCTTTAATCTCAGTGCTCCCACCTGTAAGTTGCCAGAACCTGTCGGAAGCTTTGTGAGGATTAAGGCAGATAACTAAGTGCCGGGTGTCATGGTTTGGCACATAGTAGGCTCTTTTTTCTGTGTCAAGATAGAATAAGCCTCCACAAACCTGAGGTCTGGTATTCATTAGTATGTTTGCATGCCCCAGCATCCCCACCCCGTGTCTGTTCAGAGCACCTGACCTCCTCTGCCTAGGCTGGTTCTGTTGGCTTCAGGGGTCAGGCGGCTCTATCTGGCCAATCAGGGGACATTGCATCCCCAGATCACAGCAGAGGGGACAGCCTGGGGCCCATGTCCCTGCTGGTGCCAAGGAGATGCCATCTCTGGCCTTCTTCTGGGGCTGGTGGGCACAGGAGTAGCTTTGCTGCTGGTGCCCATGTCTAAGGCTTGTGAAATGTGAGGGTGCTTGCCAGAAGGGGAGACTGCCAGCTTGCTCCCTGCACAGGGGTCTGCTCATCCACGGGCCACCCAGAGGCTGGACAACCCAGTGGTGAAAGTGCGCTCTGTGCTGGGTGCCGGGTGATGCACGGTGCTCAAACCCTCCACCTCAGCTTGCTCAGCTGCCAGACAGGGGTGATAGCATACCCTGGGTGCTTGTGAGGGCTGAAGGCTTACCGTGAATGGGACTGACTTTTCAGACCAGAGTTGTGGTGATTGTAACCACATAACAGACTGCATGAGTGAAAATTTCTGGCGTGGCCTCCCTGATAGCGCAAGGGGTTAAGCACCATACTCTGAAGCAATCCGCAGCCTCTGCAGCAGGAGTTCGATCCCCGGCCGGCCAGGGAGCCACCCGCATGGCAAAGCAGACCTCTCCTATATTGCCTGCTGCTCCCCTCAGCAGTGTATGTCAGTCAGTCTGCCTGTTCTGTTCCCTACTCTGTCTCTGGTGAATCCTCTCACCTCCCCCTCATCTCTGACCTGTACCCCAGCTCCTGTATGCATAAATAAAATAAATCTTTGAAAAAAAAAAGGGAGTGTTCTAGAAGTGTTTACTCCCCATCATAGAGGTATATATATATATTTTTTTTTGACAAGCCTTCATAAAATTACTAGGAAAAAATCCTATGTCTGCTCCTCAGTGAGGTGGGCTGGCGCTGTAAGTCATTCCTCATCCCAGATCTGACACAGACTAGGCACACATCAGGGTTTTAGTTACGGAGTGATTGGTCTGGTATTTGGGGAACAAGTCCTTTTCTTTGTGTCAGCTAAACTATTGACTTGAGGACTGTTCGGTGAACTTCCTGTGCAACCCAGACTGGGATGTTCTGGAAAACACTTTAAAGTTGAAATGCGAGATGGTGATGGTGTGAACTCGGCCATTTGGTGTGTACATGACTGACCATGAAGAGCTGTGTGATGATTGCCTGGTGTGCTGGCCATTCAGTGAACAAATGACAAGGGAAGTTGAAAACAAATGAGTAAAATGATGCCAAAATGTCCCAGGAGAGAGAGAGAGAGACGCAGGAAAGCAATCTGTAAGTTGTAGGGGTTGCTATTGGGGCCCCACCCAGACCCCCAGGCCCACCTTTGGAGTTGGCTGCTGTGACTGTCAACTTGCCCATTTTCTGGAAAATCACCATGAGCCAGGTGGTCTGTCAGACTCACCTGATAGGTCTCACCTGTACTCCTAGCAGCCCGTGGCCAGTGGCTGGCTGGCAGGACACAAGACCAACTAACCGGCCTCAGGTAGGGATTACGTGGAGATGCAGCATATGCTTCAAAGCTCCCTGTGGGGTAGGCTGGGCTCTCCCCCAGTACACTGCATGTGCTGAATCCCTGTCTCAAGCTCTGCTTTTAGGAAAGGACCTCAGATGGAAGTCTCAGCAGTGACTACTTTGTAAGGCTCGAGAGCTCTGCTGTCCATAGCTACATGACAAGCATTGGGCTTTCTGCCTCCAGCAGCCATTTCTACATTGTGATCCAGTTTCAATTTCTCTAGTTTGCATTTTCCCCCAGCTGAAATGATCCTAATTTTGCTTACTAATTTGCTTACTTACTGGTGGTCTGTTTCCTTCCTCTGGAATCAGGGAGTCAGGGACCGTGTTGATAATGTTGACCACCCTTTTCCTGGCTTTTTGGCCTGGCACAGAGTGGGTGCTCACCGTGGCTCAGATATGTGTGGAGCAAATACATGAATCTCAGCTCCTTTGTGGGTAAGACACCCATCCTGTTCTCCTGGTTGACTTCCAGAAATAGTCCCAGAGAATCCTCCTTTCGTTCTAGCATCTTACCTGTCACCTCTGCAGGTAACACACTTTCCTTTCTGACAGTAGAGTCTCTATGGTTGCTTTAACTTGCAAATCCCCTAATATTTACTTTTTGTATTTTAGATTGGCATTCCATATAATTCTCCATTTTCAGAGAGGGCACTTTGTTTACCTTACATATGAATTGACTTTGCCCTGAATATGGAACCGAGTAGAAGGGTGAAACTTTGAACATTTTGTAGAGCACAGTTTGGCTCTTTTGTTATTTCGGATAAGGTTTCATTGACTTCATGGGGGAGGAGGCAGCCCTGCATATTCAGGCGAGTTCCTGATGTTTGCGTGAAATCTCAGACTTTCCCACTTTTTTTCCTGTGCTAGGTGCTTCACACACTTACCTGGAAAGGCGTTGCAAGCTGCTGTCCTAGGAGACTATGATTTCTCACAATTGGCCCCATAGGAATTTTAGGAATTGTGCATCTCCATGAAATGAGCTCCAGAGAGAAATGTGCATGTGAGTGTGCTTGTTTCATGTGCGCACCCACACACATACACACTCACACACACACACACACACACACACCCATACTTGTTTATTTGGGACCCATGATAATCAAAAGTGCTATTTTCAAGAAATACTTCTAGAAACAATCTGAGCACTTAATTGGATGCAAAGGAGTGGGTATTTACCAGTCTACCCTTTAATTAGCATAATCAGTGTTTCCAGTAGCAATAGCAATTGGAAAATCACTACTTTTATTAGGTTCATTATTCTCCCTTGGTGGAGTGCTGCACCCATGTGGCTGTTACTCTTAAGTTGCTTTTTCTAAGCTAGCACTTCTGGTGGGCAGCGTCTATCTACTGGGTCTAGGAGAATCCACCAGGCTCTTTAGAACCAAACACTGGAGGACATGTTTCCATTTGCTCTTGCATTTTGTCTCTCGTCAGCTGATAGAATGAATGTCCATAATTTCGTGAGGCCCGTGTTGTGCTTGGATGGGAAGAACGAGTGGTTTAGGGAAAGAAGGTCAGTACCTGTCTAGGCATTGACTATGAGGGAAGAGACACTCCATGCTGCAGCGGGTGAGCGCAAGATTCACTGTGAGGCCCCTGTCTGCAGAAGTGCCTCTGTCATGGTTAAGATTTCAGAGTTGTGACCCCAGTTCAAATTCTAGCTCTGTCTCTGGCTGCTTTGTGACTTTGAGAAGTTATGGCTCTGCTCTGTGCCACACTTTACTCATTGGTTCAAGGGAATAATGATAATGCTCACCTATCCATTGTGATCCTTTGAGATGTATAGAGTGTTTGGTGTGTGGGCCGAGCCATGAAGGTTATTTTCTGGGGTGATAGAATTTACTGGTACAGTTTATGCCTCAAAGGTTAAACACCTGATGGAGGAAGGTATTGAAAGCCCAGTGAGGGTAAAAAAGAATGCACTGTGATTCCCCTAGAGCTTGTTGTCTAATGGGATAGCTACGGGCCACATGGGGTATTTAAATTGAAACTGAGATTTAAATTAAATACAATTAAAAATTCAGCTCCTCAGTCTTAGCAGCCAGTGGTCTCCAGATTGGACAGCGCAGAATAGAACATGTCCATCGTGACAGAATGTTCCATGGATTTGTTCTGGCTTCCAGCTGAAGGAGGGCTAAAATGATTCCACCTCTTTGAATAAGAAAAACTGACAGTTTTGAGCATTTCATTCTAAGCAGCGAATGGTCATTATCTGAGTCGGTCCCCCATGGGCCACGTGAAGCATGGAGAACTCGGGCAGTCTCATTGGGAAAACTCACGTGGGAGAGGAAGTTGTAGCTGAGGTCGCCCAGCTGCAGAGGGTGAGCTGTCGGGGATCCTGCCCTAGGAGTCTAGGTCCACTGCCTGCTGCCAGTGTGCTGGGTCACACCACCCTGCAATGCATGGCGGGTGGAACACAGAGGGGAGTGCCCGGGGCAGCATAGAGCAAAGATGGTGACTTGGGGGAGAAGGAGGAGGTCTATTCTGAAGTGATGACTTTGAAAGCTCATAGAAAAAAACACAAGGTGAATAGCAAGCACAATCCTGAGCAAGACAAGAGAAAGGGAGCATCGTGTTACCTGACCTTAAGCAATACAATAAAGCAACAGTCATTAAGTCGACATGGTATTGGAATCAAAACAGACACATGGTTTGATGGAACAGAATCAAAAGCCCAGAAATAAAGTCAATACTTATAACATGATAAAAGAGTCACAATCATACAATGGCAAAGGAGAGTTTCTTCAACAATTGTGTGGGGAAAACTAGACAGCCACATGTAAAAGAATGAAGCTAGATCACTAACTCCAGACACAAAAATAAACTCCCAATGGAATATAAACTTCAAAATAGATACAATGCCGTAGTAAGAAAATATATATAGGAAAACACATTCATGACCTCAATGATAAAGACTGGATCCCTATGACAAAGGAATAGGAGTAAAAATAAACAATTGGGATTACCTCAAATTAAAGGATTTGTACATAAAAAGATACATAACTAGACTGAAACCGTATTATACTGCATGGAAGAAAAAATTTACAGCTTCCAGTGCTGACAAGACGTACTATCCAAGATATACAAAACACACATTCAATTTAGCAACAAAAAGCCAAACAGCCTAATTGATAAACGGGCAGCAGATCTGAATAGACAATTCACCAACGGCGATCCATAAGGATAATGGATGGATATATGTATGGAAAAATGTTCTTCATTGCTCTTCATTGTTCATCATTTCATAGGAGGTGTCATCTCATCTCACACATGTGAGAATGACACACACGCTAAGACCCCACAGCACGCGGGAGAGGGTGCAGAGAAGAGGACCCTGCTCCATTGTTGGCGGGAATGTAACCTGGGGCCGCCGTTTTGGGAAGGGGTCTGGGTTGACCTTACCACCCTCATGGAAATACCGTGTGATCTGGCAGTCCCACTCCTGGGCATCGAGCCAAAGAAGGGGAGGCATCAACTTAGAATATCGCAGGGGCCGCAGTGTTTCTGGCGGCGCTGTCTGCAGGAGCCAGGGCGTGGGAACGGCCGAAGTGCCGCAGGCAGGACTGGATAAAGAAGCGTCTGCCCGCCCAGTGGAATACTATTAGCCCACGAAGAAAGACGGAACGTGATCGTTACAGCAAAATGGAAGGAGTTCGAAGGATTTCTGTGTTGTAAAGCAGGTCAGAATGACACAGGCAAATACTGGACGTTTTCATATACGTGATAGAACAAGGAACCCCAGCAGATGCGCCAACAGAGCAAAGTCATTATTAAAACTAGTGGATACGGAAGATGAAGTGATGGTGAAATGAAGTTGAGGCTCCTGAGTTTAAGAGGCATGGGGGAGGGAGAACGGGTCAGGGAGATAAGGGATGGTGGTGGGAATAAAAAGACAGCCAGAAAGTTTTGGGGACGGGCAGTTTAACTCTGATTTGTGCCTTTTGAAAGCAATAATGTATGGCCCCTGAACCCTTCAAGCTAAAGTTCTCTTCAGAGCTTTCCACAGTCCGAAGATGCGCTAAACAGTCAACCTCATTCCTCAGGCTTCTGTGCCTGAGTCGTAGTCGGGAATTTATTAGACCTTGTAGGGCTGCTGGGTGCAGGCCTCTGGGGGGCCCTGGAGGTGCCATCTCGTGGAGACCCGCTCATCCTTAACAGCTGAGACCCAGCGGGTGAGTCTCCGTGCCCACTGCGTCATGCCTATCTCCATTCATCTTCAATCAGCTCCGCTAAGTAAGTCAGCACCGTCATGCTCCGCAGTTCACACTGACACAGGCTGCACCACCTGCCCAGGGTCACTGAGCTTTGACCCACAGGAGGATGAGAATGAGAGGTGGGGTGCTGGAAGCGGCCCCCGGGGCTGTGACGTACCTGTCTCTGTGCTGTGATCCAGAGGGGCAGCACCCCGTTGTCCCACCACTCAGTCTTGTTCTGTGTGGTCTTGAAGTCTAACTTCCAGCCCTTCTCCGCGTCAAACATCATGTTGTGAATGACTCCATGGTCTTCAATCCAGCGACCTGGGGGTATAGTGGGGTTGTGTGGATATGTCCCCGGAGCAGACGCTCACTTAACGACCACCTCCGCCACCATCCTGGCTGGCCTAGTTCCTCTGGGCCTCGGACTTTTTTGAGGCACAAACACTGGTAGTCTCAAAGGAAGGCTGATCCTGTCTCAATCTGCTAGACTGGTCTGCTCTGGGAACAAACTTGTTGCCCCTCTGATAGGGTCTCCTGGGGATCAGGGGTTAGACCTGGGGCCATTCTGGAGCTCCCCACTGGGTGCCACACCATTACCTGTGCCTTTAAACAAAGACTGCTGCTAGCTCCCTGGTTATGTGAGCCCCATGGATGCCCTCCTTGTGGTGGGTAGAATTCCCAGCTTGCCAGTGTCCGGGAGCACGTTCCATTTATGTTGGGCAGCCAAGTCAGCTAATTCTGAGGGACGCTGACCCATGGACCTTTGTGCCTGGCCCGGGCCCCGCCCATCCTTGCTCCCTGCCTGAGACCTGCTGGCCTGCCACCCCCTGGACTCTGGGCAGAGGCTCGGCTGGGAGGGGTGGGGTATCACCATGATATCCCATCACCTCCCTCCCCATGCTCAGCAGCCCAGGAGTGTTCCTACAAACACCCATTCATTAGTCATTGTCCAACAGTCACTTTTATCATAGATTTTATCATAGTCACTTTTATCATTCCAGGCCTGACCCTGGAATCTGATGAGGTCTTTAGGCATTGGCAACACCAACTTTTATCCACTATGTTGTCTATTAAATAGAAATGCTTCTTTTCACATGGAGGCAGACAGAGGGCTGATTGGGCCCAGTTCATGAAGACAATGCCAGTGGCTTTTCTGGGCCTGGGTGGCCTTTGTTTCAGTGATACAGAATATTCAGGCTTAGCCCCATTGCCTAGAAGTGCTGAGAATAGGCAGAATAACAAGGGCTTGCAATGATCCTTAATTAAACCAGACACTGGGGGGCTGTGGGCACGCTAGTGGCAGGGGTGGAGGGCCCGGGGTCTGGAACCAGCCAGGGCTGAGTGTGGCAGCTGGGGACAGCTTCGCATGTCCTGTGAGCCTGGGCTGTGCCACCGTCAAGAGGGTAACTGCCCTATTTTAAATGGCTGCTAGGAGAATTGAAGGGGAGGAAGCTGTGGTGCCTGTTGAGCATTTTCATAAGCCAGGTACCAGGTTCAGCCTCAGAAGTGTGGTTCTCAGTGGGGGCCAATTGTCCCCCGGCGCCATCTGGGGACATCTGATCACAGAGGGAGGAGCGGTTCTCTGCACAGTGGGTAGAAGGCAGGGGTGCTGCCAACACTGCAGAGTGCATGGGGTGCCCACCCCAGAGACAGACCTGGCCCCGAGGTCAGCAGTGCCAAGGGCGAGACACCCGCTTTCCAGTGGAGGCAGAGCACCCAGTGCGACAGATGGCAGGTCCCGTTAGAAATAAGAGGGCCGCATGCTCATGCCTTTTCTACTTGGGTGAAAGAGAGTGGTTCTCTGACGCTGCATCATTGGTTATTGATCAGAATGCATCTGCATGGCCTCAGATCTAGAAGGTGACACAGGCCCACAGTCCAAAGTCTCCTTCCCAGGCCCCCATGGAGTCACCAGTCTCATCGATCTTGTTCTGGACGAATCTCTAGAGATTGCAAGTGCATATAAAGGCACGTCATGTGTACACATACATGCATCATGCATATTTATACACACCACCTCATGCACACACACGTATGTGTGTAAACATGAGCACACATGCCATCAACACATACAGGGGCTCCTCTGGGTTACAAGGAGACAATGTCTGAATACCCTTTGGGAAGAACTGGTGTCCCTCCAGCTCTCTAGTATTAAGCAGGGGAGTTACCTGATCCAACTGAGTTCTTTAAACTCCACTGTTTTATTATCTTTAATAAATTCTAATGGTTTACTTAAAAAACAAAGATTATCAGACATTGGGTGGGGATTGGATGGAGGATCAGAGATCCTTTAGGAGGTTGTGGCCCAGGTTCTGTAGCCGGTGGGGTTCTGGAAGCAGCCCTGGTCATCTCGGGAGAGGCTGAGCTAGTGCTTCTTCCAGGGGTGATCCTGGGGTGTGTGAGCTGCTGAGGTCTGCCCGGAGCTCACCCCTGTCTCAGGGTGTGACAGCCAGCTCTCAGCCCAGGGAGCGAGCTTACCTGTGATGGTGGTGAAGTGGGATGGGGAGGTCATCGTAACGAACGGCGGCGAAAGGTACTTGGCCTTCACACCCTCCTTAACCAGGAGGTCCATGTTGGGGGTGTCCACGTCCTGGTCATAGTCCCAGCGGAAGCCGTCGAAGGAAATCACCAGCAGCTTGTTGAAGTTCTTTCTCCCGGGGGCAGGGTGGCCAATGGCCCAGCCCAGCAGCAGGGGCAGCAGCAGCAGGGACCTGAGCCCCGTCATGTCCCCAGGGTGGTGCACGCACACACTGCAGAGTTCACTGGCCCACTCCCCTGTCTCCTTTTTTTATCTGTAGCTGAACAAAGTCCAAATTGATAATTCTGATGTGCACATATTTTCTCCCATTCATTAAGGCCGTCTTCATTTTAATGGTCGTTTCTTTCACCGTGCAGAAGCTTTTGAGTGAGGGAGCCCCCCCTTGTTTATTTTTGCTTTTGCTTCCTTGCCTTGGAGTCCAGTCCCCAGAGACAGCCCTGAGGCCAATTCATGGGGTGTTTTGCCATGTTGTCTTCTTTGTAGCTTCGTCCAAGTTTCAGGTCCTACATCCAAGTCTTTAGTCCATTCAGAGTTGGTGTGTGAGTATGGTGTGAGATTCTTTTGCATGTGGCAGCCCAGTTTCCCCAACACCATTTGTTGAAGAGACTTTCCTTTCTCCATTGTATCCCGGTGTATTTGTGGTAGATTAATGGCTCATATGGGTGTATTTCTGGGCTCTCAATTCTATGCCATTATT